>NC_064561.1:81709863-83046530 GCF_937001465.1 Orcinus orca | reverse complement strand
GTGATAATGTCCTTTTTTAAAAAACAAAAAACAAAAAACAATGAATCTCCCTGTGCCATAATATACTGTTCAGGGGACTAACCTCAGCTCAGAGGAGACTGAAAATAGTTCAGGGAACTAGAGAACATGTTTTATAGCTTTGTTATTTCCTTTCCACTTTCCTTCCCAATTTCAAGAAAATATTCTACTCTTGGCAAGGGGTTAGTGTGAAATCTTTTGAACTTAATATTCTCCCATGCATAAACTGGTAACTGAAACTAAGGGGCATATTAATTCAGAGGAACAGAGTAGAGAGACTTAAGCCTTGGGGAAATAAATTCTAATTTTTATTAAATATTTGGAAGAGCATAAGAGGAAATTTTATCTATTGATGTATTTTCCTTCCAAACTTAGTGTATTGTCTTGATAATCGTTCATCATAGAAATTCATGTCAAGTCTCTCATTCTTCTCCTTAACCGCCTCCACAATACAAAGTGGTCTGAAGAAACATTGTCAACCTAAGTACACATGGCCTGAGAAATGTTTTCCTGCCACTTGGGAAGACTGTCCTACTGACCTAGGGGAAAGCTTTGGGAGAAAGAAAGAGAACACCACAGAATCAATGGATTCAATCTCAGTGATCAGTGGAGGGGGAGCCAACCCGTCCTAATTACTGTGGTTACCTTAAAAGTCACTGCCTCTCCAATGCCTTCCTGCCAATTAACCAGCAGTACTTTTCGATCATCCAGTGGCAGGAATTTCCTATGAAGTACTGTCTTTGGAACTGCTTTCCCTAGGAGAGTCACATATGTGGAGTATTTTCTCATCCTGTTTCAACAACCCACAGATTTTGGAGTAGCATTCAGAGCAGAATTAATGGGAAGACAAGCTGGGTATTCATCTAGGAGGCAGATCTAAAAGGAGAACTGAAACATCACTGGACTAAACTGGCAAAATATAAATCGGTTTTACTCTTCACTGGTGTCAACCTGTCTGTGTCGAGTACTTTTGTGAATCGCACATGAACCTGAGTTCAAAAATCAGTAATGCATGCTGCTTTGCTTACCAGGAATGAGTGATTTCGTTTAATTACCTAAATGTTAAACCCCTTAATTTGCCACCCAAGATACTGTCTCATCTAGAAAATTTCAAAAGGAAATTGAGAAAACTACAAAAATGTGGGAAATATTTTGGTTTTGTTTTTAGTCCACCCTTCTCTAACTAGTGAAGGTAGTAAGTGAGTTTTCACATACAGTTTTTGTTAATTAAAAAATCAGCTTCTTCTAGTTTCCATAAAAAAGGAGGTACAAATACTTAAATATGGCTTAAGAGGTGCCAATTTATCAGTCTTCCCAGAGCAACATGTGTCAAGTCAACTCTGAGCGACACAAGACCCATCTAACCAGCTTTTCGGCATCTTTGTTGTCAGAGACAATCCATAAATGGGATGCATCTAGAAGTAGCACTGACCTTTGAAGGCCCACTTACTAGATATGTTCTTATTAAATAAACAAGTCCTTTAGTGAACCACGCTTTTGACTGTTTTTTTTCCCACCAATTCTCCACTATTCACTTCTCTAAGCATATAGAATCATTTCCTCACTTTTACTCCAGAACTTTTTTTTGATGTTTGGCTAACCTCCAATTCATCATCAATTATGAATTCTCTCTGTGTCATTTATAATTCATCAAGAAACATCATGAAAATCCTACATCCAGTTAATTTGATTTCACAGTTATTTGAAGGCTAACCACAGCTTTTTAGGGACTTAACATGTGTCAGGCACTGGGTTAAAGGCTATACACACTTACACAATATTCATTTTAGCCTCATAATAACCTTCTAAAATAGATACTGTCTCCATTTAAGACAAGAAAACTGAAACTAAAACACATCGCATTTCTTTTTCCTCACATTTCACAGACAGTAAGCAGGAAAACTAGAATTTGACTCTCAGTATGTCAACTTATCACACATCAAAACCTGTAACAGAGAAGAACAAACCTGACTCCATATTGGATCTGGTCCTTTAGCTCTAACCTTCTTGCTCTATTGCCTGTACTTAGTAATGCTGGCTCTGCACCTCTTGTAAAGGAGTGTTGCCTACAGCCTGACATAATAGCCCTTTCCCAAGGCTCTGCCTCCCAGGCTTGACCTTTAAAGGTATAACACTTTTCATTCATCTAGAGATGAAAAGTTGCAGAACACAGAATAACATTTGTCTCGTAGAGGTGTACAGGAACATCGTGACCAGACCTACGTGGACAGCTGCAAAAACAAAGGATCATCACATCCCTTCTCAGGTCTGGCCAGCATCAAGAAGTCTGCAACAACCAGTCACACCCTCTCCCCTTTCAGTATAAAAGAAGCCTGAGTTCTAATTAGGGTAAGATCGTTCTTTGGGACACTGCCCACCATCTTCTTGGTCTGCTGGCTTTCTGAGTAAAGTTACTATTTCTTGTCCCAACACCTTGTCTCTCAACTTATTGGCCTGTCATTCAGAGAGCACCATGAGCTTAGACTGGGTAACAAACCCATGCTCTAAAATCCTGCACTAGGGGGATTCCCTGGCTGTCCAGTGGTTAGGACTCTGCACTTTCACTGCAGGGCCCGGGTTTGATCCCTGGTCAGGTAACTAAGACCCCACATGCCAGGCGGCCAAAAAAGAAATAAATATAAAATAAAATCCTGCACTAATTTATCAATAATTTATTGACCAAGTGATATGTACCATGCTTTTCACTGTGCCTTTTGCATTCATTCCAGATGGACTCACCAAATTTCATAGAGGCTAAATAACTTCCCAAGTGGTCTCACAGCCTGTGAGTGGCAAAGCTAGAGATCAAAGTCAGACCTGTCTCTCCAGGTGTACAATGCCCACAATATGACTCTATCTTCAGGAAGAGTGTGAGGGTTTGCATGGAATGACTAGAAGACTGACTTCTCCCTCAGTGCCCAGAATCTCCACTGACTGCATAGAAGTTTTCACAGTACTGAATTTTCAATCTTTGGGAGGTAGTTTTCCTTTATTTGCTTGTTCTTTTTTATTTTTTATTTATTTTTAATTTCTATTTTTGGTGTAGCTGTGAGAACCTTAGTCAATATCTTGGCTAATCCATCCTTAATTTCTTCTAGGAACCTCTGGGTACCATCTGGCCAAAATTTCTCCCATACAAAAATTAGCTTTATCTATTACTTTTCTGAGGCTTTAATATGGGCTAGGATTGCCCTCTACACTTTCACGTCTAATGCTGTTTTTTAGTAGGTAAATGAACAGTTTACAAAGCACTTATCCTAAGTTATTTTTCAATTTAGCTTTTCATTTTATGTTGGCAAAATCAGAGGGATAAAAATCGGTATTAACCTAAATACTTAGCTTGTCAACCCTGCAGAATTTAACAAACCAGTCCTTTGTCTTATCAGTTGAGATAGCTGCTGTGGTTGACCACTAACTAGGGTTCTTGAGGTAGATAGCTTCAGACATGGCTTTTAATGACCCTCTCTCATGCACACCTCTTGGTATTTGTGCCCTCATATATACCCTCTCCTTGAGTGTGGTCTGGATATAGTGATTTGCTTCTAATGAGCAGAATATAGCAAAAGTCATGGGTGCCATTTCCATGATCAGATTACAAAAATACTGGTTTTCATCTTGCTAAAACTTTTTATTGCCCTCTCACTTTCTCATTCTGATGAAGCAAGCTGCCATGCTGTGAAATGCTCACTGAAGATGCCCGTATGGCAAAGATCCAAGGGAAATCTCTGGCTAATAGCTTATGAGGGACTAAGGTTTTGTCCAATAACTCGCAATGAAATGAATCATGCCAACAGCCATGAGAGTGAGCTAGGAGCATATCCTTCCCAATCACGCCTTGAGATGACTATAGCCTCGTTAGAGAACCCAGCTAAGCATACTCTAATTCCTGACCCAGAGACACTGCGAGACAATAAATGTATATTGTTTTAGTCTGCTAAGTCTTAGAGTAATTTGTTACATAGCAATAGATAACAAATACAGCTCATTACTTCTAGCCTTCCACAGAGCTGGGCTGAGACATGCTTTGCTTAGATTGGCCTGCCCAGGGACACCTGCTCTTTGCATCCCCAGTGAGCACCAACTCCTTGTATTTTGAAGACCATGTTTCTGAACTTGGGAGCTCATTTGCTTTAACTGTTTGCTCCTTAGAGAGAAGGCAAAACTCCATTTTCTTCAGAAACATAATCTCCCTGACACTGGGATATAGCTGTGCAGTTGTCTACCTGACTTGCCTTCTTAGGACTTAATTTCAGTGCTAAATAATAGCTGACAAATGGACTTTCTCCCCTGACTTGGAGCTCACACATTTTATCATCAGTCTCATTTAATTATTCTAATTATAACAAATAAAAAATATTTATAACTCGGTAAGAGTAGTTGTATATTTAATAATAACTTAAACCATAGCTTTCATTGAATGAGTGCTTAGGCTGCGCTATGCTTAGATCTTTATATGAGTTATATTACATAAAAGTTAAAAGTTATTATTTTCACCCACTATTCTGTTTCTCAATTTACAGATGAGTAAATGTGAGTTTTAGGGAGGTTATGTAATTTGCCTACAGTTGCACAGAAGGAAATAGAACTGGGACATGAACTTGAATCCAGACAATCTGTCTCCAGAGGCCGCACTCACATACTGAAAAGTACAAAAAAACACCTTTTTTTAAGACAATTGTTTAGAGCACTTTTAGGATTACAGAAAAATTGAGAGGAAGGTACAGAGATTTCCCATATATCTCCTGCTCCCACACATGCATAGCCTCCCTGTTGTCAACATTCCCCACCTAGTTGTACATTTGTTGCAATTAATGAACGTACACTGACACGTCGTAATCACTCCAACATCCACAGTTTATGTTAGGGTTCACTCTTGTTATTGTACATTCTATGGGTTTCGATAAATGTATACTGACATAGATCCTCCACTACAGGATCATATAGAGGTGTTTTTACTGCCCCCAAATCCTCTGTGCTCTGTCAGTTCATCAATCCCCCATTCCTAAACCCTGTAAAAAAATTTTTAAATATAAAAAAATAACTTAAGCCATCACAAATCCTACTATCAGAAATAATTTCTGTTAATATCTTGACTTATTTGGTTTATTTGGCTTGTTTCCTAGTTTTCGTTATGTGTAAATGTAAATTATTTTACGGGGTAAAAAATTCTGCTTTTTCTATTTAAACCTTTATTATGAATATTTTATTATGCTGTATTTAAAAAAAACATGATTTCTAATAAGTATAAAATTTTCCAAAATAGTACATATCAATTTTTAAATCACTACTCTAATGTTGGACAGGACTCTAAGTTTTCCTAATAAGTAATATTGCAATGTTCTTGAATGTGAAGATTTATATTCTTAGAAGTAAAAATATTAGGTTAAATGTACATTTTAAGGCTCTAGTTATGTATTAACAAAATGATTTTTAGAAAGAGAAAAAACCAAGTTACATTCCCTTAAACAATTTAAGTGTTTGCATGTCTTGCCGAACCTACCCCAGTCGTTTTATTATTTCAGATTTTCCAATTATTAAAAAATTCATCTTGAAATTATTTTAATTTTTATTCCTTATTGAGCGTGGAAAAGTTATCCAAATGTTCATTCACTTATACCTAAGTTTATTAATTTGGTGCTGTTTTATTGGGAGAAGAAGAAGAGGAAGGGAGACTAGGGAGGGTGTGTGAAGCCGAGGGAAGAGGCTGAACAGAGGCACAGAGATGTGAGAAGACAAGACGTGAGGGCAAATGAGAAGCATTATAGAATTTTAAGTCTGGAAATGACAGGATAAGAATTCAATTTTTCCAAAGATTATTCTGGAAACAAGGGAAAGAGTAAATTCACAAAATAGGAATAGAGTGAATGGGTAACAACTAAGTCAGAGAAGTCAGCTGGAAGCTTGTTTAGTAACTGACACAAGAAAATGGGGGTCAAGATAAGCCAAAACTAAGGTGGGGGCAATAAAGAAGGAGATAAGGAGAAAGATTCAAGGGTCGTTTAGGAGGTGGAAACGATAGGGCTTGGAGGCTCTTGGACATGAGGAAAAAGGAGAAATCTGGGGTGACTGCCACATTTCTGGTTGGTAAGACTTGGATGGAAGTATTTCACTGGTCAAGTACTAGAGAGGAATGTTGGGACAACCACAGGAAGACATCCAGGAGCCGATCAGTGGTCTAGATTTGTCACTTGGAAGAAAAGTGGGAGTTGGAGACAGAGGTTAGAAAGTGCTAGGTGGTACTTGAGGTGGCTTTTCTAAGCCTTTATCATTGATAATGTGTGGAAAATAATGTTTAATTCATAGGATTATTGAAAGGCACCAATGAAATGATGTTTATAAAGTGTTTAGCTTAGTGCCTGGAGCATAGCAAACACTAAATAATGAGAGCTGCCTTTTTACTATAATAAGAAGGCAAGAATGGTCATCAATATATCACACTTAACAGATCCTGAGAAAGATAAGCCCTAAAGTTATCAGGTTAATATCTCAATGGGGAGAATCTAGGTGACCTTGCAAAGAGCGGTTTCCACAAAGGAGTAATTGTGATTGGGAGAGTTTTTGTATTGTGATTGGGAGGACTGTTTTGAAGTGTTCCAAAAGCAAACTGCAGTGAAAGCAAGAGATGGATGAGGCTGAATATCAAACAAGAAATGCAACAGTAAATCATGGTGTTCAGTCTCTGTAGTAGGCAGAATAATGGCCCTCTAAAAATCTCTATATCCTAGTCTCTGGAATTTATAACTATGTTACTGCACATGACAAAAGATATTTTGCAGATATGATTAAGGAAGTTAAAATGGGGAAATTACTTTGTATTATTTGGGTGAGTAAGTGTAATTATAAACGTCCATGTAAGAAGGAGGCAGGAGGGTCAGGGTCAGTGAAGGAGATGAGATGACAGAGGCAGAGGCCAGAGTGATGCAGCCACAATCCAAGGAATGTGAGCAGCCTATAGAATAGAAGTTGGAAAAGATAAAGAACAGATTCTCCCTTAGACTCTCCAGAAGGGACACTGACTTTAGTCCTGTAAAACCCATTTCAGGCCTCTGACCTCCAGAATTGTGAGAAAAACTTTTACTGTTTTAGGCCACTGAGTTGTGTAATGAGTTTCAGCAGCCATGGGAAATGGATACGGTTCGTTAAGAGTATGAAGGGGGGTAAGATCCAGAGCCTATGCTAGGGGATCAGATCTGGCTTACGGGGGGACCTCAGCAGCCCATGCAGGGTAAACAACTGCCCAGATAATCCCCAAGTGGCCAATCAGCATAGCCTTGATTAGAGTCTAGAACCATGCCTGATACAGAGCAAGTGTTCAATATATATGGAATAAATTAATAATTCTGAGCATTTTATTTTTTTAATTACACTTTGATCTCACTTCTATCTTTCCAACCTCCTCAGATGCTTACCTAAGAGTTCTAAATTTTAAAGGTTGTTTCATGTCCCCTGAAAATGTTGCCATCTCATGTGATTTGCTGAGTATAAAACAAAAGTTGACACGTAAAGTAAAAGTATACGTGTAAACTAAAGTTGACGAATTTCAGTTCATCTCCACAGAAGAACTAATTCAAACCAACCTTCTCTCATTTCTATCTCCCTTGAATGAAAAGTTGATCCGAACAATTCAATCTCGGCTGAGATGAATTAGAAATTAGAAGCTTTTTATGCAGGTTTAAGCAGCTCCGGGATTACACTTTTACAAATTTCTTTAGAGGGAGCTAACAATAAAGATTAAAAGCAATAGCCCTGCAAAGTACATACTGTAGCTAGATGTGAAAGGACACAACAAGCTCCCGCTCAAAAAAACTCCCTGCGGCTGAGGTTCTGGTCTTCTGTGGATTCACTTCTTGCTTTCACTGACGTTCTTTGAAAAGAGCAGCCACGTTGTTTAATTCAACATTCAAAGAAGCCACTGTTAACCACGTGGTCCACTGTGATAAAGTCAAAATGTGTGTGAGTCCCTCCAGGCATGGAAGAAGGGCCTGGAATTCTTGCATTCTTCAGCCTCTGCCTTTCCTTCCTAGAGGCTTGACTTGACTATCTGAACTTGGTCACATGATTTGCTTCCTTTTCACTACCATCCAAAGTGCTGTTTGAGGCTGCTTGGATCTTTAAAGAACAGTGTTTCCATATCGTCTTTTCTCCCCCAAGCATTTTATCCTGTATTTTAGATTACATTTTAAAAACAATTCACATCTCCTGCCTCCTTCCTGCCTTCCTGACATTCTCTTCCTTACTCTTTGTATCTGCCTCCAGTCAATGAGACTAAGGATTTGACATTAATCTTGACTAGAAAGGTAAGCAAATATTTTGAGGAGAGTGTAGGGAGTATTTTGGGGAAAGGATATGAAGAGTAGACTGAATAAACAAATTAAAAGATGGAAAATTATTTTAAATATTATAATCAGATGATCATAAACCACACCTTTTCATGACTCCTTAACTGGTCCATTCTATCCACCATTTAGGACTGCACTGCAGATTTCCATAGCAACTCTCCTTAATTGTTATTATGCCAATGCAGTAATTATCACATTCACAAACGAAGACTGGTCATTTTCTCAGTAGGGAAAGAAAATAACTATGGTCTATGGACGATCCAGAGAAGATGAATCATTTATTCCCTTCTCACTTAACTACATCCTGAAGCATTCCCTACCAGTTTTGCAAAAACTGTTCTTACGAGTTTGTTAATTTTGGAAGCAGAATGGACTCTTTCAGGGCACTAAGGCACCCGGCAAAGATACATAATAACCCATGAGCCTAGGTAAACGTGGCTTACAATGCTGGCTTTTATCGGGTTGTTTGCAAATGGACAGAAGCAATACATAATGTCATTTTAGAGGCCTTCTTATGGTAATCAGAGACGGGCTTGAAGATGCAGGTGTGCTTTCATGTACACCCACATACACATACACACACACACACACACACACACACACACACACACACACCACGCTCCAACCTTAGAATGACTCTTCAGTTATTATGATTCTCTGTCTCAAGTATATAGATAAAAGCTCTATTCATAACAGCTTTAGGCCTTCCTGGCATCTAACATGAATGATATTTTTATTTTTATTTTATTATTATTTTTTTGCGGTACGTGGGCCTCTCACTGTTGTGGCCTCTCCCGTTGCAGAGCACAGGCTCTGGACGCGCAGGCTACGCGGCCATGGCTCATGGGCCCAGCCGCTCCACGGCATGTGGGATCTTCCTGGACCGGGGCACGAACCCGTGTCCCCTGCATCGGCAGGCGGACTCTCAACCACTGCGCCACCAGGGAAGCCCATGAATGATATTTTTAAATAAACCTTGGTTACTTTCTATATGTTTGAAAATGATGGTCGGCATAGCAAAAGAATCCATAAAACAAAATCCACAATGGCATATTTTTCAAATGCTTTAGTTGATAAGGTTGGGCTAGAAATAAGCAGCAATGTGTGGGTAATATTCTTTCCTCTGATTTCATTATATGGTTGTAACAGAGAAATGCCTACTGGTTACTAGTGGGATGTGGAGTCCGTGTGTCTCTATCGCATCATCTTGTCTGTATGTTCTAGATTGGAAGATTCTCTGTTACTCAACAAATACCAACCTTTGTGAGCCCCTGCTATGAGCCAGGCACTGTCCTAGCCCCAGCGGAGACCGCAGAGAACAAACCAACTCCATTTCTGTAGTCACAGGGCCTGTGTTCTAGTGGCAGGAAACAGCCAACCAATGAATAGATATATCATGTGACAGCTGATGGTAAGTGTTACAAGGAAAAATAAAGCAGGATAAAGAGGATAGATACTAATAGGAGTGAGGCTTATTTTATGTGGGGTGGTCAAAAGAAGACCTCTCCGAGGAGGTGACATTTGACATTTGAGCAGAGTCTTCAAAGAAATGGCTTTTCAGTTTTGCTAAATGCTCTCAGATCCCTGCACCACTTTCAGTAAATCTGAATATGAAACAAACAGCTGCCAGATGAAAGAAGCAAGAAGGTAAAGACAGGAAACTCGAGTGATACATCCACACAGATCCAATTCGGGGACTAATTTATGCTTCCAAAGCATGTTCAGAAAAAAGCGAAGAAGAAATCCCCACACTGAGGTCCTTTGATGAATCACCAGTAGCTAATTGTTACCAAGCATCCCACAGGCATGACATATCATTGGAAATCTGGGTGGATTTCACAAGAGAAATGTTATTGCATTTAAACAATACCATTAGCCAATCTGATTTCACTTACTGGTATGCACTTTGTTCCAGCTATCTAGTCTAAAGATGAATTGCCCAATGGTTGTATTGTCAAAATGACAGCGTGAAAAGAGAAGCATGTGGGTTGTAATAATAATGTGGTACATGTGTAGAAGGTCAGAGAAGCAACAGATTAACATTCCAGCAAGAGATTTCCCCTGGGACATCTCTTGAAAGTATCAAAGGCCAAAGGATCAGGACACTGATAATGTGTCTGGCATTGGTGGTGAAATTGTTGTATGTATTTAGCTCTGCTGAGGACAGAGCTGTGTTCTTTTCAATTAGCTGATGAAATCTCTCCTGAACAATGAAGAAGCCAACCACGGAAACCGGCTTCAATACAGCTGAATGAATGGAAATGAGGCTGTGTGAAAATATGAGTTGCTTACTTCAGATTAATGAAATACATTTGAATATGTTCCCTTGAGAAGGCAACTAAATAATTCCCTACCCTGGAGATTTAAGCGTACCATATATAGCATGACATTTCTTCATTGAATTTTAAACCAAATTCTCAAGTTTGCAACCCTTCTGCAAGGTGAACCTGGGGATTATGGGATGGGGGAGTCCAGTGGTCCTTTCTAACTGCTGGCTCTGTGGGGCAAAGGGTGAGGGGCAGGGAGCACACGGGCTCTGCAGGCAGAGGAACCTGGGTTTGAAACTGGATTTCCTAATTTACTGATGTGTAAAATTAAACTCCATTTTCCTTATTTTTAGAATGGGGAAAATACACGCAGCCCAAATATTTGTAGGGCAGATTTAAAAAGGCAATGCCGACGGAATATTTTGTGATCGTGCAAGGAATGGGAGCTATCGCTAAATGTTACAGCTTCTCTGTGGCTTCTATGACATTCCTACTGCCTCACCTTCCCTGGTGCTGGGAGAAAAATCCTGGGTGGCTTGATACACATTAAGAGGGAATGGTAAGTTTTGTTTATATTTCTAAATATAAGTACCCCTTAACTTCAGGAAGGAAGACTGTCTGCTTTGTTTGAAACTTCATTTATGTATTTACTATCAAAAATGAAGATCTGAAAAATAGAGGGATATTTTTCAGGAAATTTCAGGAAATAAGTAAAATACAACAAGTGATTTTCAAAGTACATAGGAAATATCACAATAAAAATTTGGGAGGCAGTGTATATAATGGTTGGAACGTAGTTCCTGGATTCACTGCATGTGTTTAAATTCCAGCTCCACTACTTCTTGATGCGTAACCTCCAGCAAGTTGCTTACCCTCTCTGGGCCTCTCCTTCTTACCTGTAAAATGGGCAAATAATAGGACCCACATCATAGGGTTGATGGAGGATTAATTAAATTGGCAAAAAGCTTCAAACCATGCATGGTACTATTTGTAATTCTTGATTACTCAAACCATCATGAATGTAATTCTACAAAAAGTGTTTTAGGGAAACTTAATAATGTTTTCAGATAGAACTTTAATTGTGATTTATAATTTTATTACTAACATGGGTGGTTGTGTTATTACCTCTTTGCTATAAGGTCTTAATTCTTTAGATAGCAAGAGTGCTGTAAATAGCAATAAGAGAGCCTTACGCGAAGCTGACTTGACTTTGAACTGTTCTGAGAAAGCACGTTGTCCTCTTCACAGTGAGATCCCTGGAGACCATCAGAGCAGCCCCTGAAACAGAGCCCCTACCTCCCGCTGTGGGAGCCACAATTCACAGCAACATCCTCAATTCTCCCCTTCAACACAAACCCAGAGGAGCAGGGAAGACAGCCCTGTCAAAACAGCTTATGACTTGAGGACTCCAAAGGCAAGTTCCATGAAGATATAATATCTCAGTGTGGGATACACAAGTCTCTTTTTAAAAAAATCTGGTCTCTTTTATGACTTGGATAGCTAGTGTCTGGGTAAGATGTTCGAAACCGATGAAGTATAAAAGCTGGGCAGAACTCCTCATCTATTTAAGGTTCCCGGACAATGGTGTCAACTCCTCTCCTGCTCTTCACAATTATCACTTGATAGTCTTTGAATCAACAATAAAATGGAAATGGAAGAGGCAGTCTGACCTGGACCTTAAGAGGATGCTATAGAGGGCTTACAATGATTACCTGAGGAAGATGCAGCCTGATGGGCACTAAAGCAGTTAGTTTCAACTGCTGCTTGATGAATTTCTCTGAAAAGAGAGGCCTGAAGGACATTGGCAGAAAGAAATGGGAGAAAACATAAATGGCTTGTGAGAAAGAGCCAAATGGCCTTTTCCTGTTTCCTAAGAGACTGAATCTCCTGGGCTGGAGAATGTGCTGTTTCTTATAAAAGGTTCTGGAAATGCACTTTCTTACCAAAATTCAAAGCAGGGCCACAAATCATTTATAGGAGACAAAAAACAGTAAGTAGTGTCAGCACAGAGGAATATATTGTACTTTGCTCTGCCATGAGGAATTATGGTGGGTTGTGATGAGCGGAATATAAAGTAACGTAAGTTGCCTGTTGACAACAGGGTTTGAAATTATAAAATGTAAAACCAATATATTTCCTGCACACTATGAAACAGCTGGGGTATTTTTATGGCTTCTAGCAGGATACCATGCCATCTCTCAAAACCCTCTAATTCTGTAAGCACCATAAGTGCATCTTGTTATTTATTTTGTTTGTTTATTTGACTTCAAGGATTTCACAGGCAGCACTGCATAGAATCAAATGTAAAGAAAGTGATCAACACTGAATTGTGCTGTCTTTAAGAATGTCCAGTCCTGCCTCTACTGAAGGGTGGGTTGGACATTATGTTCAACGTGGCAGCATACCTAGGCAGAACAGAATCTTTTCCTTGCAAGAGGGGAAAAAAAAATGATTCAATCAAAAATGCCACAGGAATGTTTCCCTCCATGGTCTGTCTGGAGTCTACATATAAAAATTAAGTTTTTGTCGATCTAGATGTATATGGAAGAGAAACAGCAAACAATAGAGCAAATAGAGTAAAATGCAAAAAAAAAAAACCACATTAAGTCTTTTATGAGGTTGACAACAGCAGAGTTCATATAAGTTCCCTTTAAATGACAGATGGTGATAAGCAAGTCAACACTTTATGTGCTAGACTTTAGAAGTGTCGCAGCCACTGACCCACATTAATGAAGAGCACAGACAAAAAGGCAGGAAGCAAAACTCTGTGCCAAGCATCCTACCCTAAACAATGATTGATTGCATTGTCTTCATTCTGGTTGCTTACTCTAAACCCATGCATGTCAATCAATCAGTACAAAAGACTCTGATTGCTTAAAATGCTTTGGCTGTTACATTAGCTGTGGTTTTATGTTTTAATCAAATATCACATTTTCAATTATTATACGCTGAACTCCTGGGATACAGAATTGACTGGAAATTTGTTAGGACTTTGGCAGTGTTGGTGGTTAATGATTTGAAGCGCGTATGCGGCTGCAGATGAGCAGAGGGCTGGGAAGGGTGTGGGGTGAGTACCAGAGGATGCTCTGCTTGGGGATGGAGAGAACCATCTTACCCAGAAATAGATTCTTGCTGCCTGAAAAGGGCAGAGAATCTAGTCAAATATCTTCCCCCTGCTTGAGACAGAGGCCTTCTCTTTCCTGATTGCAGGATCAGGAATTTTGTGAGGGTAAGCATCGCCCTTCACACAGAAGTTTGTCAGCTGTCAGCAGCTCACGACATGACAAAATCCCAAAGCAGGGGTACTGGGGCTGTGTAATACAGAAGTGCCCAGTTGTCTGAGTTGAAAAGAGAGGAAACATCAGATGTTGCTTTTCTAACAAAGACCCAGTTTCATGCTTAACATCACAAAGATAACTTGGTTTTCTGTTCTTAGGATTAAAAAAAGAGAAGAAAAAAAAAAACCTTTGTTCCCTTGAAGTAAGAGCAAGCTATGTGAAATGAATTTTAACCAGGTTCTGCCAATATCTATCAGCACACAGCATTTCATATTGCAGATAATAAGAGTCTGGAGAAAATGACAGGCAGGAGCAAGAGAAATCTGGAGGCGAGGGTCAGAGTTTGCAGCATCCAGGTCAGACAAGGGTTTGGAAGGCTTTTGGGATGAGGGTTTGATTGAACCTGAAAACATGCTGAGTGCCCATGTTCAGAGGTGTGGATTTTTTTAAAATAAAAAATAGATTAAACTAGGAATTTGGGGGGTTCTTTTTGCTATGCCCACCTATAAGGGAAATAAATGTGTTGATGTAGAGAAGACAATCATAAATGAATGGAGTATGTAGCTCATTATTCATGACAATAATTAAATATCACTTATTAATACGGTTTATGAAGACCTTCTCCTCTAGGTAAGACAGAGAAGTTATGAATCCTTTCCATTTAGATAAAGAAAGAAGCCAAGATTATACCAAAAAAAAGATGACACGTCTTCCCAAAGACAGGACGTTATAAGACGTGTGTGATGTCCGCAGATGCAAAGACAGACAATGTTCGAAAAACAAAGAGTAACTATGAGAGTCTGGTGAAAGGTTTAGGTTAGGTATCCTTCTTCGAATAATGTTTTAAGATTGCTTGATAACACCAGAGAATTTTAAAAGAATGTGAAAGAAAATGCCTTAACCACAGCTGGTGGAAATAAAAAAAAGCACGAGATCCAGTTATTAATCCTGGTAGCTGTTTCCTGGATACTGAAAAGAGAAGTCAAAAAGCCAGAAGCAAGTTCAACGAACATCTCTAATATGAGCCTATTTCTGGGAAATTCTCCACTAAGGGAAACAAGAAATCATATTGTATTGAGATTTATAGTCAGCACATACATCAACCATATCTGCAAGTCTGTATTTCCCTATGGTTTATCTTTTTTTATTCTGTATCAGTTTTTTTCCTCTAAGACTCTGTGTGTGTGTGTGTGTGTGTGTGTGTGTGTGTGTGTACAGTTAGCTGTGCAGAGATAAAAACAAGTCAATTTAGTTAAAGGTAAGAAAGGTGATGTGGTGATATGGGCACTGGAGTGACTGGGAAGATCAAAGGGCAAACTAAATGCAACTCACCAGGTGACTTGCGCCATGGGATTAACTTCCCTGGGTCTCTCTTCCTCATCTACAGAAGGAGGCTTTTTACATCAGGCTTCTCTGAGACCCTTTCTAGGCCTGATATTCTACAATGTAAATGTTCCCCACATTTTCCCAAGGATTAAATCATCAATGGTGCATGCATAACACAGGGTGGGTTTTCAATTAGTACCCACACAGAGTGATAATAATTTTAATTGCATTTTGTTGTATTTCCTATTAATCTTGGAACAGAACTGCTATGTGTTAAGAAAACTGTGGAGGACATAACAGCGTAGAAAATAATTACTGTGCAAAAAAAATTCAATTTATTCCAAAACTTTGCATTACTCTCAGGCTAAGTAAAAGGCTACTAAACTGAGGTTTAGATTTCTAGGTCTAGATTTTGCTCTGTTGAGACTCTGGGCAAAGCTTTCATTTTTCATTACTTCAAAGTGAAGGGAGGATTCAGGTAAAACAATTTCTTAGACGACTTCACAATTCCCTTTTCATGATGTCCTGAGAGTGAGTGTGTTGTTATGGAAAAAATCTGTATTTTTTTTTTTTTTCAGACAGCGAGCCCTGGACTTGACGCACAGCTCTACAACTCACTGCTGTGTGATGGGGACGGGCCGGCTCTGGGAACCTCTCTTAGCTTTTGGGATTATTCCAGGCATAAGGATGCATATAAAGTGTGTGTGTGTGTGTGTGTGTGTGTGTGTGTGTGTGTGTGTGTTGGGGGCGGATATACGCAACTGGATTTAGGGAATCTTAGTGAGGATTACGGAGCTTGCTCTGATTTCCCTTTGATTCTGAGCTTTCGAACCCACGGTAATTTCCATGGTTTATATACAATAATATGTCTCAAAAAGAACCATCTTAATGTTCATCATAGAGCAAAAAGCCCTCTGATTGGTACGTGAACAACTGAGTTTCAGTTGAAACCCCTAACAAACCCTCCCAGGACTTCAGAGGAGACTGCCCCTGCAATCTCATTCACAGCAAAGCGCAGAACCTGCAATACTGTAACTCGTACAGAGTAAACCCAAGGGACAGAGCTCCACCTCAGCAGGGAATTCATTGAAGCCAAGACTGACTCCTGAATAAACCAAGAAAGTGAAACGCCTCCAGGGAAAGGGCTCCCAAGCTGCCCCCCAGCTGGGTACCCCCGGAGGTAAATAAGCTGGGTACACATCCACCCATCTGTCTATCATGTCCACTTCATCCAAATTACGCAACAGATATACCCTAGAGCCGGACCTTTCCCACATCAACTCTGCACTGTTAACTGGAGAAAAGAAAAAGGGGTTCTAGAGGAAAAGAATAATATGGCAAAGTACTGCCTTTCTTAACATCGAAGTGTATTCACATGCACACACTGCTTTTAATGTTTATTTCTAGGGGGGAAAGCATAAAAAATACCAATCCACACTTGGCATAAATAAAGAATATATGAAATAGTTTGATTTTAATTCTATATTTTCAGAAAGCATGCTAACCTATGCAAAAATGATGTAGAAATGTAGACACAGAAGCCAACATGGAGATCATTTAGTCTAACATCATCATTTTAAAAATGGTTGCCATCCAGGGAGATCAGCTCGGTGCTATGTGACCACCTGGAGGGGTGAGATAGGGAGGGTGGGAGGGATGGAGACGCAAGAGGGAAGAGATATGGGACCATATGTATATGTACAACTGATTCACTTTGTTATGAAGCAGAAACTAACACACCATTGTAAAGCAATTATACTCTAATAAAGATGTTAAAAAAAAATGGTTGCCATCGTTTCACCTCTCTGAAGTTTCCTGTGGCCCTTGATTTAACTCACACTTAATATTTTATATACAACCTGGTCACTGGAGTAAATGTTCCACAAGCAATTAAATGATATACACACTGATGCCACTATTCTTCTAATGCCATTTCCTAGTGGCTGCATGTTGACCACACATACTATGTGGCTAAGAACCTCAAAGAAATATCAAATGATGAAACTCAAAGGGTTCCTGATGTAAATTAAGCTTTTACAGACAGACTATGTTTGACCACCAAGTACTTAATTTTCAACCACACTGAAAGAGTAACTCTGTATCTTAGATAACGCAACTTGTACCTAAAGTCAAATTCTCCCATACTCATTTTTTTCCAGTGTCCAGGTCACATCCTAGTAGAGGAATTAGTCTCTTAAAAGAATATTTTGCTTCATTATACAACGTTGCTTCCTGTAGCAAGTAGAGCAACTGGTACATTTATTTACCCAAACCAGGAAATACTGATATCTTGTAAATCATACAACAGATTTCCTAGCATCACAGCCAGATACAGATCCTACTATAATCAAATGGCATAGGATAAAACACTGAAATATCGACTAATCCCATATAAATCATGCATTTAGCAACTTTAGGAGTACTTCCACTAAGTTTGAAGTCCATAGATAACCATCTTAGCTTCTAGAGTTTCTGAAAAACAAACATGCCTTTCAGGACCAAGCATGTACACTGAGGCACTGGGAAAACAGAATCTACTCTCTGTTGGCTTATTCTGCCCTAAACAGAGGAAATTCCCATATTCTGCTGGGGTATCTGAACACCAATAGAAAAGAAGTCTGGATTGAATTATGCCGTTATTTCAGCATGGTATAATTTCTGCCCTGTATTTTCAGATTTCTCGTAGGAAGTCAGCCAGGTTGATAAATTGGTAAAATTAATTTTCTTGAGTATATTTATTAATATAGTAAATGATTCATTATCTTATTACTAACATCCACGGAGCCTAATTTCTTCATAAATACTTTATTATCATCTCTGAATTTCCTCATAATTAAACATAATGCATAAAAACAGTGAAAACTTGATTTGCCTAAATACTTACAACCAAAACACTTGAAAAAGTGTTGGGGCCCAATATTATACAAGGTTTCTTGAAACGTTTGGGAAACCCTAACCAGATCATCAACCAGATATTAAAGAATCAGAGCAGGATTATTTTTCAAAATTAAACTAATTCTAAAGTATGTGCATAAGGGCATTAAGAATCTTTTCTTCCTCAAGGAGAAAAATGTACCAGTATATTTATAATGTTTTTTTTCCAGCTATTTATAATGTTTGCATAGGAGAGAGATACTCAGGTTAACCAAAAGTGTGGCAAGCATACTTCTTGTTCTGCCCAGAAGAGTCTCACTCTTTGCCTGTTACCTGAGAATAATTATTAATAGTGTCTAATTTCACCTTCAAAGACATCCTGGTTTGAGAAAATAAATTATGTGATCAATTAAAAAAAAAAGACAGGATTCTGTCTCAGGCTATATGAGAAAGTTAAGAAAGCACAAGCAACTGTACCAGCTTTCAGATGGCCAGGCAAGATGGAAAGCTGGAATTTTGCTCAGAATACCATAGTACTCGAGAGACCCAATGGTAACTCTCTGTAGTCAGAGCGCAAACTGTGAGCAGAGGCAGAAATAACAGTAAGGAAATTGTTAGTGAAGGCTACACAAATGGCAAGAAAGGTACTAGCAAAGACTGAAAAAAATGTTGAGAAAATTTTTATTGAAAGTTGGGATAATGGTACCCCATGTTATACAGTAGTGAAACAGCTGTAAAGCAGGTGCCTGAAGAAATGTGGAAGAAAGGAAGTATACTTTATATACTCTGGGACCTTGGTGAGTTGATTTTCAGGAAGAATGTTCAAAGTGGCAACTGGCTTCTTTTAAAGCAGTGGCAGGGCTCAGTTAAAGAAAAAAGTGTTAAAATTTCAAGAAAAATTTGGAAGGACTATAAAGTGACTAGGAATTTCTGAGTTGGAAAATTAAACTATTTCTAATTTTTACTCCTTCCACCCTGAAAAGATTCTCAGAGTGAAATACTGCCTGGGGCATAGATCAAATCAAGTGTGTGGCAATAAGACTGTTCTAAGATCACTAAAAGATTTAAGGCAGCACTGAGTAGAGCCCCCTCAGCTACAAAAAAAAAAGAAGAGTTAATTCCATCCAGTTTATTTAATTTTATTTGTTGTATTTGCTCTCTATTTGGGTCTTCGGTCTGTTTTTGGAATTGGATATACAGTTGACCCTTGAACAACATAGGTGTCAGAGATGCCAACCCTCCACACACTGGAAAATCCACGTATAACTATTTTTGACTTCCCAAAAATTTAACTACTAATAGCCTTCTGTTGACCAGAAGCCTTACTGACAGCACAAACTGGTTGATTAACACATATTTTGTATGTTATATGTATTACATGCTATAATCGTACAATAAGGTAAGCTAGAGAAAAGAAAGTGTTGTTAAGAACATCATAAGAAAGAGAATATATACATTTATAGAACTCTACTGTAGTTATCGATACCATAACTTTACATCATCAGTTTCCAAGATGAACCATCTGTCAGTACCTACATCAGTATTGTCTCATATGATACAAAATACTGAGGATGTTATATATAGTACTAACACTAGTTATCAAAACTGAAAAGATAATGTGAAAAAGAAATTCATATTTATTTACAGGTATAACGATTCATGCAATGATAATGAACAAGCAGCCATACGATTGCTTTATGGTAGCCCAGTGTAATCAACAGGATTGTCTCACGGTAGGCTAGCCTATTCACTAATGAACGAATTGTTACACAACTGTTAGGGCATACGGTACTACAGTCATACTCATAATACAGCCTTGGTAATATTGTTAAACTTTTAAAAACCACTTACCTGTGATGATGGGCTGATACGCAGTTTCTCCAATTCCAAGAGAGAAGCATACTGTAATTCTTTGAAAGTGACACTATAAAACAATAAGAAATTAAGTTTTATATTAGATATCACTCACCTTATGCCTGTGTAAGGATAAACTAGTATCTACATCTATTTTATGTATTCATGACACCTTTTTCTTAATTTTTTTGATATTTCTATGCCTACATGGTACATCTGCAACTTTTTTCAAAATGTCACAAATATCAAAAAAAGTCCCAATATATTTACTAACAAAAAATGCACAAATAAATGGGCTCTCACAGTTCAAACCCATGTTGTTCAAGGGTCAAATCATTTTACAGTGTTTACAGTGTTCCTCACGGCACCCTTTTTAACACAGAACACTTAACTCCAGAACTAGTAACGCATTTTGGAAAATCCTACTCTACGTTAAAAAAAATTCTTTTTTGACCTTTCCCAATCTGGGAAAACAGTTCATTAGGTGTTATATTTGCTGTTTTTGGTTTAATACCACATACAAATAAATTCAAAGAAATACCATTATTGATTACAGAGAAGACACAGAGTAAAGCATGTGGTGAAAATACAAAATATAAAACGTTCCATCTAGTCAATGGCAAAGAAAATGGTGGAGGTGGTTATGCTCCACAATGATTTGATCCTGTCTTTCATCTTGTTTAAACAGAAAGCCACCTTATTTCTCTATAATGACCACTTCCAGGCTTTATGTTCACATTCTTATATCAGGAATTTCTATTTGTTTATATCATTAATAATCATGTGTGCTAAGCTAGGATTGTGATATTAATCATTTGGGCTAGACCAAAATTGTGAAATAAAAAAAGTTGTGATAGGTAATATGGATGACAATTGTGTCACGTCGTTTTTTTAGAAATAAGCATATCACATGATTATACTGTTTCTTGAATAAATAACAGAAGTAAAAAGCCAAACATCTTGACGTAGATGATTATATTACCTAGTTAACGTATGTTTCACATTTTAATGATCACAAGTTAAATATTTAGGGTTATGCTTTTGATTTTTCCTTTCTTCATAAAGTTGTTATTTAAGATTTAAAACTCTATGCTTTAACTAGATTGGAGAAAGTCAAATCTTTTTTGTAACTGTTTAAGGTTTACCATCAATGAAGGACTATATTTAACAAATGCCCAGCTGTGTTTATTGATCCTATTTCCTTCATATCTTTAACTTGTTAGAAGATAAAAGCTGTAGTCATGTTTCAACAGTAAAAAATTAAATATGTGAATAATTTAGCTCTTCATGAATGGATCTTTCACTAATCATTCCATATCCTTACAAAATGTACTACATTGATATACTGTAGTCAATGTCCAGATCTATGGTTGACGGCTCATCATACACGTTAAACACAGTTAGTTTATCTCAATTTAAATGTTAGATGCGGCATGTGATTTCCAAAGAAAATAGAAATTCCTAATGATGTTGGATTGATTTGTACCAGTGAAGATGCTTTTATTATTTGGAACAAATGATTAGTCTTTCTTTACCAAAGTTGCTGTTGTGCTTTCTCAACTAGGTATTTTAATTTTCACATTGACAACCAGTCAGAAAGAATCCATTACAAACGATCAAAGCATATGCTTGATAGGCTAGTTTCTTAAAATGACAAGTCGGACAGTTCTGTGATACAGAAAAGTTGATGTGTGCTTTAATCTCCATATTTTGATGTGCTGCACACCACGTTGCCTTAGTTGAAATGCATTTTGTTCTTAAAGGTTTCACTAAGTGTTTCCTCTTTAAACACTTTGTCAGGTGGAGAGATGCTCTGGATGGAAGTTGTTACTAATGTATAATAACTGTTTTACTACTTCGCAGTGAAGAGAATTGGTTTGCCTTTCTAATATCTGACCTAAAATTTAGTTCATAAATTGAAACAGAAATGAAAATAGGGAAAAGGAAAGAAAAATCAGTATTTTCCTTTTGACTATTTTAATACACAGGGGTTAATTAAAACAAGTGAAGTCAATTAAAAAAAAAAAAACAAAACTATTTGACAATAGTATTTACAGTTGTCCAGGAATGGAAAGGCCTTGCCTGTGGGCATCAGAGCATAAAACACCAGATAGTTATAGATGATCAGGCAAGCCATCCACCTTAGGAGTCTGAAACAGGTAGGAATTTTCCTATGCCATTTTTACGTATATAAAATGTCATATTTCTTTATATTTCTAAAACAAATCATATCTCCAAGCTTCAATAGCCAAGGTGCATGGAAAGGTTAATATTTTATGATTCCAGGGAGAGGGCTCAAGATTGCGGAATAGGAGGATGTAGTGGCTCACCTCCTCCCAGAAACACATCAAAAATACATCTATTTGTGGAACAATTCTCACAGAAAATCAAGCGGAAGCTGGCAGAAGATCTCCTATACAACCAAAGCTGCAGGAAAGATCTCCACATAACCACGTAGGACAGGGAAAAAAAGGCATCCTGTTGGGACCTGTGCCCCTGGAAGGAGACTGAAAGGAAAAGAAGGTCTGCATGGGCAGACCCTCACTCTGGAGAGCAAATATGTAGAGCCACAATCTGGGCATCCTAGTCCTGGGGTCTTGCATGGAGGAGACAAGCCTCCTTGCCTACTGGGAAGTCCACTGGGACAGGCAGAAAGGCTGGAGAAGCCCAGCCTCTATACGTGAGTATGCACAGGCTGGCTTGCCAACCATGAGGGCAGAGGGACCCTTGCACTGGTGGCTGCTGCCTCCCCGTACTCCCCAATCTGAAGGGGAGAACACCTTGGTCCCGCTCCCTCCACCCCACAGGCTGGCACAATATCTGGGCAAAGGCTCAGTCTAGCTATGCAGAGACAGACCAGGGTATCTGGTGTGTGCTCAGGGTGGGGCGCTGGTGGCCACTGTCACTGCATGCACAGGAGGCCTGGGGTGTGATCCACGTGGGGCAGCAGTGGCCACTGTCACTGCATGCAGAGTACACAGCAGTCAGTCTCACAGCAAGAGCACTCCAGGTCCACCCACTCCGCACCGCAGCTTAGCACTAGATGTGGGGCAGACAGGTCCTGGGACAGGTCTACCACAGAGGCAGCCCAGATCGTAGGTGGCAGCACAGCCATTTCAATTCCTGCAGCCACAATGCCCCGACCCCCAGCCCCAGCCTACTCCACACCACAGCCCTGCACTAAATCTGGGAGGGATACAACAGAGAAAGGGACATGACCTTGGGCTGCTTCTGAGCTGAACTGCAGGTGCCTACACAGGTGGCATGGGTTCTCTGTGGCTGTTCTGTCCTCACTTACTTCAGCAATCACCTCCTTTGGGGCAGGGCATGCACTCAAGGGCAATGGAGCCTGATCAAACCTGAACATAAGATTTTTACTCCAACAAGTGGGGAGCAGACCCCATCCCTGACAGGGCAGCGATAGCCACAGAGCAGAGAGGAGTCCCTGCCTCACACTGTACACAGGTTCTAGATACTAAGACACCGACCACACCCCCTTATCAAGGGGCTAATAGCCAGCACACTCTGAGGAAAGACATGGCTGATGTCCATAAGGAAACCAGTCCTCTCACCAAAAACACTGGACACACAGTCTATACACGAATGCTCCCACATAAAAACATCTCTTCAAGGCCAGAGTAGATAACTGTTTCTCCTAAATTCATAGAGACAGAGAAAGTTAAATTAAATGAGAAGGCAGAGGAACTGCTCTCAATTAAAAGAACTAGAGGGATCCCCTAAAATAACAAATAATGAAGCATAGCTTACCAGGCTACTAGACTATGAGTTCAGAAAGGTGGTAGTAAAAATACGAACTGAATTAAGGAAGACTGTTGATAGAAACACAGATCACTGTAACAAGGAACTAGAAATTATAAAGATGAACCAATCAAAAATAGACAATTCAGAGGGAAACCTTGAAGATGGTGTAAGACGTGGAGATCACCTTTCTCCCCACAAATACATCAGAAATACAACTACATGTGGAACAACTCCTACAGAACACCTACTGAACGCTGGCAGAAGACCTCAGACTTCCCAAAAGGCAAGAAATGGCCCACGTACCTTGGTAGGGCAAAAGAAAACA
The DNA here is from genome assembly GCF_937001465.1 of Orcinus orca. NCBI lineage: Eukaryota > Metazoa > Chordata > Mammalia > Artiodactyla > Delphinidae > Orcinus > Orcinus orca. The sequence continues at coordinate 83,022,487 of NC_064561.1, read as the reverse complement.
GAAAAAAACAGAGACAAAAGAATGGGGACGGGACCTGCACCAGTGGGAGGGAGCTGTGAAGGAGGAAAGGTTTCCACACACTAGGAAGCCCCTTCGCGAGTGGAGACTGCAGGTAGCGGGGCGGGGAGCTTTGGAACCACGGAGGAGGGTGCAGCAACAGGGGTGCAGAGGGCAAAGCGGAGAGATTCCCGCACAGAGGATCGGTGCCGACCAGCACTCACCAGCCCAAGAGGCTTGTCTCACCTGCCGGGGCGGGCGGGGCTGGGAGCTGAGGCTTGGGTTTTGGAGGTCAGATCCCAGGGAGAGGACTGGGGTTGGCTGCGTGAACACAGCCTGAAGGGGGCTAGTGTGCCAAAGGTAGCCAGGAGGCAGTCCAGGAAAAAGTGTGGACCTGCCTAAGAGGCAAGAGACCATTGTTTCAGGGTGTGTGAGGAGAAGGGATTCAGAGCATCACCTAAACGGAGCTCCAGAGACGGGCACGAGCCATAGCTATCAGCGCGGACCTCAGAGATGAGCATGAGACACTAAGGCTGCTGCTGAAGCCACCAAGAAGACTGTGTGCAAGCACAGGTCACTATCCACACCTGTGCAGCCCGCCACTGCGAGGGTCCCATGAACCAGGGACAACTTCCCCAGGAGAACACACGGCGAACCTCAGGCAGGTGCAACGTCATGCCAGCTTCTGCCGCCGCAGGCTCACCCCGCATTCTGTACCCCGCCCTCCCCCCAGCCTGAGTGAGCCAGAGGCCCCAAATCAGCTGCTCCTTTAACCCTGTCCTGTATGAGCAAAGAACAGACGCCCTCAGGCGACCTACATGCAGAGGCGAGGCCAAATCCAAAGCTGAACCCCAGGAGCCATGCGAAGAAAGAAGAGAAACGGAAATTTCTCCCAGCAGCCTCAGGAGCAGCCGATTAAATCTCTACCAACATCTTGATGTACCCTGCATCTATGGAATATCTGAATAGACAACTAAACGTCCCAAACTGAGGAAGTGGACTTTGGGAGCAACGATATATATTATTTTGCTTTTTCTCTTTTTGTGAGTGTGTATGTGTATGCTTCTTTGTGTGATTTTGTCTTTAGAGCTTTGCTTTTAACATTTGTCCTAGGGTTCTCTCTGCCCATTTATTTTTTTTAGCAAGCTTTTTAGCACTTGTTATCATTGGTGCATTTGTTTTTTGGTTTGGTTGCTCTCTTCTTTCTTTCATTCTTTTTCTTTTCATTCTTGTCCTTTTTTATTACATTTTAATTTTTTATTTCTAATAATTATTTTTTATTTTAATAACTCGTTCTTTCTTCCTTTCTTCCTCCCTTTCCTTCTTTTCTTCTTTCTTTCTTTCCTTCTCCCTTTTCTTCTGAGCTGTGTGGCTGACAGGGTCTTGGTGCTCCGGCCGGGTGTCAGGCCTCTGCCTCTGAGGTGGAACAGCCGAGTCCAGGACATTGGTCCACCAGAAACCTCCCAGCTCCATGTAATATCAAACAGCAAAAGCTCTCCCAGAGATCTCCATCTCAGCGCTAAGACCCAGCTCCACTCAACAACCAGCAAGCTACAGTGCTAAACACCCTATGCCAAAAAACTAGCAAGACAGGAACACAATCTCACCCATCAGCAGACAGGCTGCCTAAAATCATGGTAAGGTCACAGACACCCCAAAACATACCACCGTATGTGGTCTTGCCCACCAGAAAGACAAGATCCAGCCTCATCTACCAGAACACAGGCACTAGTCCCCTCCACCAGGAAGCCTACACAACCCACTGAACCAACCTTAGCCACTGGGGGCCCACACCACAAACAACGGGAACTGAACCTGCAGCCTGCAAAAAGGAGACCCCAAACACAGTAAGTTAAGCAAAATGAGGAGACAAAGAAACACACAGCAGATGAAGGAGCAAGGTAAAAACCCACTAGACCAAACAAATGAAGATGAAATAGGCAGTCTACCTGAAAAAGAATTCAGAGTAATGATAGTAAATATCATCCAAATTCTTGGAAATAGAATGGAGAAAATACAAAAACCATTTAACAAGGACCGAGAAGAAATAAAGAGCAAACAAACAATGATGATCAACACAATAAGTGAAATTAAAAATTCTTTAGAAGGAATCAATAGCAGAATAAATGAGGCAAAAGAACGAATAAGTGACCTGGAAGATAAAATAGTGGAAATAACCACTGCAGAGCAGAATAAAGAGAAAAGAATGAAAAGAATTGAGGACAGTCTCAGAGACCTCTGCAACAACATTAAGTGCAACAACATTTGAACTATAGGGGTCCCAGAAGAAGAAGAAAAAAAGAAAGGGACTGAGAAAATATTTGAAGAGATTATAGTTGAAAACTTTCCTAATATGGGAAAGGAAATAGTTAATCAAGTCCAGGAAGCACAGAGACTCCTATACAGGATAAAACCAAGGAGAAACATACCAAGACACATATTAATCATTCTATCAAAAATTAAGTACAAAGAAAAAATATTGGAAGCAGCATGGGAAAAGAAAATAACATAGAAAGGAATCCCCATAAGGTTAACAGCTGATCGTTCAGCAGGAACTCTGCAAGCCACAAGGGAGTGGCAGGACATATTTAAGGTGATGAAAGGGAAAAACCTACAACCAAGATTACTCTACCCAGCAAGGATCTCATTCAGATTCTATGGAGAAATTAAAACCTTTACAGACAAGCAAAAGCTAAGAGAATTCAGCAGCACCAAACCAGCTTTACAACAAATGCTAAAGGAACTTCTCTAGGCAGGAAACACAAGAGAAGGAAAAGACCTACAATAACAAACCCAAAAGAATTAAGAAAATGGTAGTAGGAACATACATATCGATAACTGCCTTAAATGTAAACCAAAAGACACAGACTGGCTGAATGGACACAAAAAAAGAACCCATATATATGCTGTCAACAAGAGACCAACTTCAGACCTAGGGACACATACAGACTGAAAGTGAAGGGACAGAATAAGATACTCCATGCAAATGGAAATCAAAAGAAAGCTGAAGTAGCAATTCTCATATCAGACAAAATAGAATTTAAAATAAAGACTATTACAAGAGACAAAGAAGGACATTACATAATGATCAAGGGATCAATCCAAGAAGAAGATATAACAATTGTAAATATTTATGCACCCAACATAGGAGCACCTCAATACATAAGGCAAATGCTAACAGCCATAAAAGGGGAAATCGACAGTAACACAATCATAGTAGGGGAATTTAACATCCAACTTTCACCAATGGACAGATCATCCAAAATAAAAATAAATAAGGAAACACAAGCATTAAATGAAACATTAAACAAGATGGACTTAATTGATAGTTACAGGACATTCCATCCCAAAACAACAGAATACACTTTCTTCTCAAGTGCTCATGGAACATTCTCGGAGACAGATCATATCTTGGGTCACAAATCAAGTCTTGGTAAGTTTAAGAAAATTGAAATCATATCAAGTATCTTTTCCAACCACAATGCTATGACACTAGATATCAATTACAGGAAAATAATTTGTAAAAAATACAAACACATGGAGGCTAAACAATATACTATTTAATACCCAAGAGATCACTGAAGAAATCAAAGAGAAAATCAAAAAATATCTAGAAACAAATGACAATGAAAACACGATGACCCAAAACCTATGGGATGCAGCAAAAGCAGCTCTAAGAGGGCAGTTTATAACAATACAATCCTACCTCAAGAAACCAGAAACATCTCAAATAAACATCCTAACTTATACCTAAAGCAATTAGAGAAAGAAGAACAAAAACACCTCAAAGTTAGCAGAAGGAAAGAAATCATAAAGATCAGATCAAAAATAAATGAAAAAGAAATGAAGGTAACAAGAGCAAAGATCAATAAAACTAAAAGCTGGTTCTTTGAGAAGATAAACAAAATTGATAAACCATTCACCAGACTCATCAAGAAAGAAAGGGAGAAGACTGAAATCAATAGAATCAGAAATGAAAAAGGAGAAGTAACAACTTACACTGCAGAAATACAAAGGATCATGAGAGATTACTACAGGCAACTATATGCCAATAAAATGGAAAACCTGGAAGAAATGGACAAATTCTTAGAAAAGCACAACCTTCCGAGACTGAACCAGGAAGAAATAGAAAATACAAACAGACCAATCACAAGCACTGAAATTGAGACTGTGATGAAAAAATCTTCCAACAGAGAAAAGCCCAGGACCCAATGGCTTCACAGGTGAATTCTATCAAACATTTAGAGAAGAGCTAACACTTATCCTTCTCACACTCTTCCAAAATATAGCAGAGGGAAGAATACTCCCAAACTCTTTCTGCGAGACCACCATCACCCTGATACCAAAACCAGACAAAGACATCACAAAGAAAGAAAACTACAGGCCAATATCACTGACGAAAATAGATGCAAAAACACTAGCAAACAGAATCCAACAGCACAATAAAAGGATCATATACCATGATTAAGTGGGGTTTATCCCAGGGATGCAACATTCTTCAATATACACAAATCAATCTATGTGATACACCATATTAACAAATTGAAGGATAAAAAACACACAATTATCTCAATAGATGCAGAAAAAGCTTTCGACAAAATCCAAGACCATTTATGATAAAAACCCTCCAGAAAGTAGGCAGAAAGGGAACTTACCTCAACATAATAAAGGCCATATATGACAAACCCACAGCCAACATCGTTCTCAATGGTGAAAAACTGAAACCATTTCCACTAAGATCAGGAACAAGACAAGGTTGCCCACTATCACCACTGTTATTCAACATAGTTTTGGAAGTTTTAGCCACAGCAATCATAAAAGAGAAAGAAATAAAAGGAATCCAAATTGGAAAAGAAGAAGTAAAGCTGTCACTGTTTGCAGGTGACATGATACTATATACAGAGAATCCTGAAGATGCTACCAGAAAACTACTAGAGCTAATCAAGGAATTTGGTAAAGTATCAGGATACAAAATCAATGCACAGAAATCTCTTGCATTCCTATACACTATTTGAAAGATAAATTAAGGAAACACTCCCATTTACCACTGCAAAATAAAGAATAAAATACCTAGGAATAAACCTACCTAAGGAGACAAAAGACTTGTATGCAGAAAACTATACTACACTGATGAAAGAAATTAAAGATGATACAAACAGATCCAGGTTCTTGGATTGAAAGAATCAACATTGTGCAAATGACTCCACTACCCAAAGCAATCTACAGATTCAATGCAATCCCTATGCAACTACCAATGGCATTTTTCACAGAACTAGAACAAAAAATTTCACAATTTGGATGGAAACACAAAGGACCCCAAATAGCTAAAGCAATCTTGAGAACGAAAAACGGAGCTGGAGGAATCAGGCTCCCTGACTTCAGACTAGACTACAAAGCTACAGTAAACAAGACAATATGCTACTGGAACAAAAACAGAAATATAGATCAATGGAATAGGATAGAAAGCCCAAAGATAAACCCACGCACCTATGGTCACCTTATTTTTCATAAAGGAGACAAGAATATGCAATTGAGAAAAGACAGCCTCTTCAGTAAGTGGTGCTGAGAAAACTAGACAGCTACATGTAAAAGAATGAAATTAGAACACTCCCTAACACCATTCACAAAAATAAACTCAAAATGGGTTAAAGACCTAAATGTAAGGCCAGACATTATCAAACTCTTAGAGGAAAACATAGGCAGAACACTCTATGACATAAATCACAGCAAGATCCTTTTTGACCCATCTCCTAGAGAAATGGAAATAAAAATAAACAAATGAGACCTAAGAAAACTTAAAAGCTTTTGCACAGCAAAGGAAACCATAAACAAGACCAAAAGAGAACCCTCAGAATGGCAGTAAATATTTGCAAATGAAGCAAGTGACAAAGCATTAATCTCCAAAATTCATAAGCAGCTCATGCAGCTCAATATCTAAAACAAACAACCCAATCCAAAAATGGGCAGAAAACCTAAATAGACATCTCTCCCAAGAAGATATACAGACTGCCAACAAACACATGAAAGAATGCTCAACATCATTAATCATTAGAAAAATGCAAATCAAAACTACAATGAGGTATCACCTCACACTGGTCAGAATGGCCATCATCAAAAATTCTATAAACAGTAAATTCTGGAGAGGGTGTGGAGAAAAGGGAACCCTCCTGCACTGTTGGTGGGAATGTAAATTGATACAGCCACTATGGAGAACAGTATGGAGGTTCCTTAAAAAACTAAAAATAGAACTACCATATGACCCAGCAATCCCACTACTGGGCATATACCCTGACAATACCATAATTCAAAAAAGTCATGTACCACAATGTTCATTGTGGCACTATTTACAATAGCCAGGTCACAGAAGCAACCTAAGTGTCCATCAACAGATGAGTGGATAAAGAAGATGTGGCACATATATACAATGGAATATTACCCAGCCATTAAAAGGAATGAAATTGAGCTATTTGTAGTGAGGTCGATGTACCTAGGGTCTGTCATACAGAGTGAAGTAAGTCAGGAAGAGGAAAACAAATACCATATGCTAGAATATATATATATATGCAATCTAAAGAAAAAGGTTACCAAGAACCTAGGGGCAGGACTGCAATAAAGACGCAGATGTAGAGAATGGACTTGAGGACATGGGGAGGGGGAAGGGTAAGATGGGAAGAAGTGAGAGAGTGGCATGGACTTATATATACTACCAAATGTAAAATAGATAGCTAGTGGGAAGCAGCCGCATCACACAGGGAGATCAGCTCAGTGCTTTGTGACCACCTAGAGAAGTGGGATAGGGAGACGCAAGAGGGAGGCGATATGGGAATATATGTATAGCTGATTCACTGTGTTATAAAGCAGAAACTAACACACCATTGTAAAGCAATTATACTCCAATAAAGATGTTAAAAAAAATAGACAATTCAATTGCCAAATAGAAACCAATCTAGAAGCAATGAATAGCCAACTAAGTGACACAGAAGAATGAGTAAGTCATCTGGAAGATAGAATAATGGAAATCACCCTATCAGAACAGCATACAGTAAGAGAAATTAAAAAAAAATTAAAGCAACGCAGGTGACCTACAGGATAATAGAAAACATGCCAATCTCTACATAACAAGGATTCCAGAAGTAGAAAAGAGACAGAGGAGATCAAAAATGTATTTGAAGAAATTATGGCTGAAAACTTCCCAAACGTAAAGAAGGAAACAGTTATACAGGTATAGGAAGCACAGAGGATCCCAAACAAGATGAACCCATACAGACCCACACCAAGACATATCATAATTAAAATGGCAAAAGTGAAAGATAAAGAGAGCATTCTAAAAACAGCAAGAGAAAAACAGAGTCAGTTACAGGGGAACCTGCAAAGGCTATCAACTGATTTCTCTGCAGAAACTTTGCAGGCCAGAAGGGAGTGGCATGATATATTCAAATTCCTGAAAGGGAAAACCCAGCAACTTAGGATACTCTCTACCCAGCAAGATTATCATTTAGAATAGAAGGAGAGATAAAGAATTTCTCAGAAAAGCAAAAACTAAAAGAGTTCAGCAGTACTAAACCTACCCTTAAAGAAATATGGAAGGGTCTTCCCTAAAAAGAAAAGAAACAAAAATCTATAGGAAAGGGCAAATCACAATAACAAAGACAAATATAAAAAAAGGATGAAACTTTTGTCTTTTCTGGATACATGCTCAAGAGTGTGATTGCTGGATCACATGGTAACTCTATTTTTTGTTTTCTGACGTACCTCCATACTGTTTTCCACAATGGCTGCACCAACGTGCATTCTAATCAACATTGTAGGAGCCTTCCCTTTTCTCCACATCCTCTCCAGAATTTATTATGTCTAGGCTTTTTGTTGATGGACATTCTGGCTGGCGTATGGTCATACCATGCTGCTGTAGTTTTGCATTACATTTCTCTAATAAGTAGCGATGTGGAGCATCTTTTATAATGTACCTGCTGGCCATCTGTGTGGCTTCTTTGGAGAAATGTCTATTTAAATCTTCTGCCCATTTTTTGATTGTGTTGTTTGTTTTTTTGATATTGAGTTGTATGTGTTGTTTGTATATTTGGAAATTAAGCCCTTGTCAGTTGCATGATTTGTGAACATTTTCTTCCAGTCTGTAGGTGGCCTTTTCATTTCGTTTATGCTCTACTTTGCTGTGCAAAAGTTTATAAATTTCATTATGTCAAAACTCTAATTTAAAAAGATACATGCACCCCAGTATTCATAGCAGCAATATTTACAATAGCCAAGAAATGGAAGAATCCTAAGTGTCCATCAACAGAGGAATGGATAAAGATGTGGTGTGTGTCTGTGTGTATTTATAAAATGGAATTGTACTCAGCCATAAAAAGAATGAAATAATGCCATTTGCAGCAAAAAGGACGGACCTAGAGATTATCCTACTAAGTGAAGTATGTCAGAAAAAAACAAATATTATACGATATCACTTATATGTGGAATCTAAAAAACAGTAAAAATGAACTTATTTACAAAACTGAAACAGATTCACAGACATAGAAAATAAACTTACAGTTATCAAAGATGAAGGGGGGAGGGATAAATTAGGAATATGGGATTAACAGATACACACTACCATATATAAAATAAACAACAAGGATTTACTGTATAGCACAGGGAACTACATTCAATATCCTGTAATAAACTCTAATGGAAAAGAATTTTAAAAAGAATATTAATACTTAAATTAGCCAATACATAGATTAAAAAACAATAAAAAAATTATGAAAGCAATTATAACTACAATTAGCAGTAAAAGGATAAACATAAAGATGTAAAATAGGACATCAAAATGTTGGAGAGGGGAATATAAAAATGTAGATCTTTTAGAATGTGTTTGAACTTGGATGACTATCAGTTTAAAGTAAGTAGATAGTTATGCATCAATGTACTTGAACTCCATGGTAACCACAAACAAAAAACATGCAATGGATTCACAAAAACCAAAAACAAAAAAAAGGAACTCAAGCATAGCACAAAATAAAATCATCAAACCATAGAAAGAAAAACAAAAAGAAGAAGAAATGAACAAAGAACTACAAAAATAACTAGAAAATAAGGATTAAAAATGGCAGTAAGTATATACCTATCAATAATTACTTTAAATGTCAGTGAACTAAATGTTCCAATTAAAAGACTCAGAGTGGCAGACTGGATTTAAAAAAAGAAAACAAAACAAGAACCTACAATATGCTGCCTACAAGAGACTCATTTCAGGATGAAAGACACACACTGACTGAAAGTGAGGGAAAAGAAAAATATGTATCATGCAAATGGAGATGACAAGATAGTGGGAGTGGCAATACTCATATCAGACAAAATAGACTTTAAAACAAAGTTTATAAAGAAAGACAAGAAGGGCATTATATAATGACAAAGGGATCAAAGCAAGAAGAGAACATTATACTCAGTAACATATATGCACCCAAAATAGAAGCACCTAAATATATAAAACGAATACTAACAGACATAATGGGAGAAACTGACAATAATACGATAACAGTAGGCAACTTTAACACCCAAATGACATCAATGGACAGATCATCCAGACAGAAAATCAACAAGGAAACAGAGGTCCTAAATGACACAACAGACCAGTGGGACTTACTTGATATCCACAGAACACTTCATTGGAAAACCCCACAATACCCATTCTTTTCAAGCATGCATGTAATGTTCTTTAGGCTGGACCACATACTGGGTCACAAAACAAGCCTCAACCAATTTCAAGCACCTTTTCTGACCACAGTATGAAACTAAAAATACAGGAAAAGAATGAACACATGGAGACCAAACAATATGCTACTAAAAAAGAAAAAAAACCAATGGGTCAACCATGAAGTCAAAGAAGAAATCAGAAAATGCCTTCAGACAAATGAGAATGAAAACACAAACTTACAAAGTCGATGAGATGCAGAAAAAACAGTTCTAAGAGGGAAGCACACAGTAATACAGGCCTTGCTCAAGAAACAAGAAAATTCTCAAGTGAACAACATAACCTGCCACTAAAAAGAATTAGAAAAACAAGAATATACAAAACCCAAAGTTAGAAGAAGAAAGGAAATAATAAAAATCAGAGAGGAAATAAAGTAGAGATCAAAAGATAATAGAAATGATCAATAAAACCAAGAGCTGGTTCTTTGAAAAGATAAACAAAATCAACACACTCTATCCAGACTCACTAAGAAGAAAATAGAGAGGAACCACATAAACAAAACAAGAAATGAAAGAGGAGAAACAGCAACCAGTACTACATAAATACAAAAAATCATAAAAGAATACCATGAACAGTTACATGCCAACAAACTAGACAACCTGGAAGAAATGAACAAGTTACTACAAACCTGTAGCTTGCCAAAACTGAGTCAAGAAGAAACAGATAATTTGAACAAACAGATCACTAGAAGTGAAATAGAATCTCATAAAAAAAACTCCCTACAAATAAAGGTCCAGGACTGAATGTCTTCAATGTCTTCAAATACACAAAGAAGAATTTATACCTATCCTTCTCAAACTATTCCAAAAATTTGAAGAGTAGGGAACAGTCCCAAATTCATTCTATGATGCCACCATGACCCTGATACCAAAACCAGACAAAGACACTACAAAAAAAGAAAATTGTAGGCCAATTATCTCTGATGAATAAAGATGCAAAAATCCTCAACAAAATATTAGCAAACCAAATAGAATGGTACATAAAAAGGATCAAACACCATGATCAAATTGGATTCATTCTAGGGTTGCAAGGATGGTTCAACATACACGATCAATCAATCAATGTGATAGACCACATTAACAAAAGGGAAGACAAAAACCACATGATCGTCACAATAGATGCAGAAAAAGCACTTGACAAAATTCAACATCGATTTAATATAAAAACTCTCAATAAAGTGAGTATAGAGGGAACATATCTCAACCTAATAAGGGCAATTTACAACAAAACCATAGCCAACATAATATTCAATGGTGAAAAGCTGCAAACCTTCCCACTAAATTCAGGAACAAGATGAGGATGCTCACCCTCACCACTTCTATTCAACATATTATTGGAAGTCCTAGCCACAGCAATCAGAAATAAATAAATAAATACAAGGTATCCAAATTGGAAGGGAAGATGTAAAACTGTCACAGTTTTCAGATGACATGATACTCTACATAGAGAACCCTAAAGTCTCCACACAAAAACTATCAGAATAAATGAATTCAGTGAAGTTGCAGATTTAAGATTTTTAAAAATTTATTTATTTATTTTTGGCTGCATTGGATCTTCATTGCTGCGTGTGGGCTTTCTCTAGTGATGAGTGGGGGCTACTCTTTGTTGTGGTGTGTGGGCTTCTCATTGCAGTGGGTTCTCTCGTTGTGGAGCATGGGCTCTAGGCATGCAGGCTTCAGTAGCTGTAGCTCGCAGGCTCTAGAGCACAGGCTCAGTAGAATGCGGGCTTAGTTTCTCCATGGCATGTAGGATCTTCCTGGACCAGGGCTCGAACCCGTGTCCCCTGCATTGGCAGGAGGATTCTTAACCACTGTGCCACCAGGGAAGCCCCACGATATAAGATTAATATACAGAAATCTGTTGCATTTCATTACACTAACAATGAAATATCAGAAAGAGAAAATAGAAACAGTATTTCATTTAAATTCATGTCAGAAAATAAAATACTTAGGAATAAACTTAACCAAGGAGACAAAAAGATCTATATTCTGAAAACTATAAAACATTTATAAAGGAAACGGAAGATGATTTAAAGAAATGGAAAGATATCCCATGCTCTTGGATTGGAAGAATTAATTTTAAAATGGCCATACTACCCAAAGCAATCTATGGATTTAATGCAATACCTATCAAAATACCCATGACATTTTTCTCAGAACTAGAATAATCCTAAAATTTCTACAGAACATCAAAAAGGCCCAGAGTTGCTGAAGCAATCCTAAAGAAAAGGACAAAGCTGGAGGCATAAACCTAGACTTCAGACTGTACTAAAAAGCTACAGTAATCTAAACATCATTGTATTGCTACAAAAAAGACATATAGATCAATGGAACAGAATAGAGAGCTGAGAAATAAACCCACCACCTACCGTCAATTAATCTACATAAAAGGAGGCAAGAATATACAATGGAGAAAAGAGAGCCTCTTCAGCAAGTGGTGTTGGAAAATGTTGATAGCTACACGTAAACGCTCCCTCACACTATATACAAAAATAAACTCACGATGGTTTAAAGACCTAAACAGAAGACATGACATCATAAAACTCCTAGAAAATAACATAGGCCAAACATTCTCTGACATAAATTGTAGCGATATTTTCTTAGATTGTCTCCCAGGGCTAAAGAAATAAAAGAAAAAGTAAACAAATGGGACCTAATTAAACTTAAAAGCTTTTACACAGCAAAGGAAACCATCAACTAAATGAAAAGACAACCTACAGAATGGGAGAAAATATTTGCAAAAGATGCGACTGACAAGGGGTTAATATCCAAAGTATAAAAACAACTCAGAAAACTCAATAGTGAAAAAATAAACAATCCAATATAGAAATTGGCAGAAGACCTAGATAGACATTTTTCCAAAGAAGACACAGGAAAAGTGACCAGGCACATGAAAAGATGCTCAACATTGTTGATTATTAGAGAAATGCAAATCAAAACCACAATGAGGTGTCACCTGACACTGGTCAGAATGGCTATCATTTATTATTACAAATAATAAATTCTGGAGAGGGTGTGGAGAAAAGGGAACCCTCTTACACTGTTGGCTGCAATGTAAATTGGGGCAGCCACTATGGAAAACAGTAGGCAGGTTCTCTAAAAAACTAAAAATAGAGGTTCCAGCAATCCCACTCCTGGGTATATATCCAGATAAAATAGAAACTCTAATTTGAAAAGATAAATGTACCCCAAGGTTAACAGCAGCACTATTTACAATAGCCAAGACAGGAAAACAACCCAAGTGTCCATCAACAGACAACTGGCTTAAGAATAAGTAGTATATATATACAACAAAATATTACTCAGCCATAAAAAAGAATGAAATATTGCCATTTGCAGCAACATGAATGGCCCTAGAGAATATTATGCTTAGTGAAGTCAAACAGAGAAAGACAAATACTATACGATATCACTTATATGTGGAATCTAAAAAATAATACTAATGAATCTATATACAAAATGGAAACAGACTCACCAACACAGAAAACAAACATGTTTACCAAAGGGGAGAGGGAGGGATACACATACAGGAGTATGGAATTAACAGACACAAACTACTATACATAAAACAGATAAGCAACAAGTATTTGCTGTAGAGCACATGGAATTATATTCAATATCTTATAATAACCTATCACGGAATATAATCTGAAAAAATTAACTGAATCAGTGCTGTACAGTTGAAACTAACACAATATTGTAAATCAACTATAATTCTTTTCTTTAATTAATTAATTTATTTATTTTTGGCTGCCTTGGGTCTTCATTGCTGTGTGCAGGCTTTCTCTCTAGTTGCAACGAGCAGGGGCTTCATTGCAGAGCTCGGGCTTCTCATTGCGGTGGCTTCTCTTTGTTGCAGAGCATGGGCTCTAGGCGCACAGGCTTCAGTAGTTGTGGCACGCGGGCTAAGTAGTTGTGGCTCACAGGCTCTAGATCGCAGGCTCAGTAGTTGTGGCACATGTGTTTAATTGCTCCACGACATGTGGGATCTTCCTGGACCAGGGCTCGAACCCGTGTCCCCTGCACTGGCAGGCGGATTCTTAACCACTGCGCCACCAGGTAAGTCCCTCAACTATAATTCAGTAAAAAAATATTTTATGATTCCATGTCTTTCCTAGTGGAACACCAGGACTTCCAGGGCTTGTGTGGTTTAAGAAAATGATGTAGGGCTATTATTATTTCCTCTATTACTGAGCTTTTGGCTGTAAGTAAAAAAATCTGCAACTTAAACTGACTATGTAACAAGCAGAAGTCTAGAGGTAGAGCAGACTTTAGGTTATCAGTTCATCAAGAGCATCATCAAGGCACTTTCCATCTCTCCATCCTCCTTGGACATGTTGGCTTCATCACAAGGCTGATTACCCTCATGAGCATGAGGTATCTGCCACCAGCAATGGAATGTAATCCCTTATTCACATTCAACAGAAATAGCCACTCTTTTGTATCTTGTTGACCCCAAGTAGTTCAGGCCTGTCCATCCATGAAGCAATTATTGGCAATGAGCCTGGACGCCAACGATTATCTTAGATGAACTCTTGAAAGTGCAATGTTGTTGGAGGGCCAACAACAATGACCACTGAATGCCCCATTTTACACATGAGGGAAATGAAGAGCTATGAAGTTAGTGTTTTGTCTATGATCACATAGTTATATGAGGTAGATGTAGGTCTACTTATCAACGAAGTGCATGTTCTTAACCTTGGTCCTATAGCACTCGGGAACATTCTGGAGGTGGGAGATGGGTTCTCAGAATCCAAATTTAGATGCTTATTTATAAGACAAATAAGAAGGATCTACCAAAAATCACCTTGTTTTTCAAATATGAGAAACTAAATGGGTAAAATTACTTATGTAAGGGGACATGGTAATACTGTATTTGTGGGACTTGGGACCCTTTTGAGGTTTTTGGTTGTTTTGTTGTTGCTGTTTTACATAATGCAATGCAAAGTAAGGGAGGCATAGAAGAGTGAAAATTATGACTCAAGGAAAGTACAATAGTTGATCACCCAGCTTCATTCGAAGCAAAGAAGAGTGCTTGTTAAATACTCACCTGTGTCTTTTCTGTGACTGTTTTAACTACTACTTAATTCACTCTTCATGTGAATTGCATTCCAAGTTTCAAAAATAAATGAACAAAATATTTATTTCAACAAAATGTTTTCCTTCCCTACTTCCCGAAAGTTCAAAGTGGCCAAATAAAATTCATCATTCAACCATTTTTAACAGGTTATATAAATGACTGATTCTATTAAGTACTGAATCAATAAAGTAGAAACTCCTTTAGTGCCCTGGGAATTGTATGATGTATCTTTCCTTTTCATCAATCACTCTGAATAGCTCTGTGTTAATAAGTACTCCATATTTCTCATCACAGATTATTTTTCAGTAAGTAGGAAGACTGGAGGAACCTCCCAGGTCCCTGATTTGATTCACTGTCTATGTGAACTTAGGATTAAAGACTCTAAGGAATCCTTCCCACAAATGATGAGAAAGGTACCCATTAAGAGAAATATAATTATGCTGAATAAATGAAAATCGAAGTCTTGCATTTTTTCCTTATCTTCTTTCATTCCTTCTTTATCTTATTTATAAAACACTATGTTCTTAATGATTTTCAATTTTTCCTAATTTTCATCTTTAAAAGCACAAGGGAATTGCATACTATATTCCTTCTCTTTCCCTGTTTTATTCATCTTCCCTATATGTTGTGGGCAAATTATCAAAGTTCAAGGATATTTACTCTATAGATATATGTCATACAAACAAAATAATTCTAAATAACTTCTCATGAAATAATTCTGTGATGTTTTAAAACAAGTCTTATATTTGACAAAGTATATTTATTTGACCTCAGATAAAATGATAGAATTTTAATGTTGGGATGGTTTCCTTTTGTGGGTGTGCATGATCTATACAATTAAAAGTCATGATGAAATTAATATCTTCCAGGAATCTTAACTTGGTTTGTTCATCAGTGACAGTAAAGTCTGAGGCTGACGAAAAGGAGGGGAACGATAAAAAATCCAGCTAAGCACAGAGGTAAGCAATTTACTTCCTAATGAACATAAAGGGGAAAAAAGATCTAATTGAGTTTTAACAACTAACGTTTAGAGATTTCTATCTCTTTTCTTATTTTGGCTATTCCTGTGACTCTGAATAATATCTCACTGTGGCTTTAATTTACATTTCCCTGATGACTGATGACGCTGGGCATCATGAGCGTTGTGACCATTCACATATTCTTTTCTGATGTTACAAAGTGTTTCCTGGCTTTACTGGGGAGGGGGATTCTTAGTCTTTTTATCATTGATCAGTAGGAGCCTATTAGATATTCTGGATATTATTTAATATTCTGAGACTTTTGCTGAAATTAATTTTTTGCCCAGTATTTGGCTTGTCTATTCATTTTTAATGGTGTATTTGATGAGAAGGTATTCTTAATTTTGATGAGGTCCAGTTTATTAACTACATATTTATGATTAATACATTTTGTATTCTGACTAAAATAGCTTTGCTTAGGTAATGAAGATACTCTCTTACTGTTTTCTTCACGGAACTTTATGGTTCTTATCACATTCACACCTATGTCCATTTAAATTAATTATTATGTATGGAATGAGAAATGGACTGCAATTTATTTCTAATTGACCCAGCAAGATCTGTTAAAAAGACTTTACTATCCCTTTTGGATTGACTTAGTACCTTGATCAAAACTCAATTTCCATGTGTGTGTCTATTTCTGGAATTCCAGGTTTTTTCCGCTGATCTATTGGCTAACATTGTACCAAAGTACATGATTTTAATTATCACAGCTTTATATGTCTTGATATCAGGTAGTATAAGTTTTTAGAATTATATTCTTGGTGTTCTTTTGGCTATTCTGTTTTAGATTCTTTGAATTCCACATGAATTTTAGAATCAGCTTATTTCTTCCCAATAGTCAGCTGGAATTTTGAAAGATATGCTTTGAATTTGTATCAATTTATGGAAAATGAAAAAGATCAGGTCTACTCATCCAAAAACATTTATTTATTTATTTTTTTAATACAGCAGGTTCTTATTAGTCATCAATTTTATACACATCGGTGTATACATGTCAATCCCAATCTCTCAACTCAGCACACCACCATCCCCACACCCCCACGGCTTTCCCCCCTTGGTGTCCATATGTTTGTTCACTACATCTGTGTCTCAACTTCTGCCCTGAAAACTGTTTCATCTGTACCATTTTTCTAGGTTCCACATACATGCATTAATATATGATATTTGGTTTTCTCTTTCTGACTTACTTCACTCTGTAAGACAGTCTCTAGATCCATCCACGTCTCAAAAAATGACTCAGCTTTGTTCCTTTCATGGCTGAGTATTATTCCATTGTATATATACACCACACCTTCTTTATTCATTCATCTGTCGATGGGCATATAGGTTGCTTCCATGGCCTGGCTATTGTAAATAGTGCTGCAATGAACACTGGGGTGCATGTGTCTTTTCGAATTATGGTTTCCTCTGGGTATATGCCCAGTAGTGGGATTACTGGATCATATGGTAATTCTATTTCTAGTTTTTTAAAGAACCTCCATACTGTTCTCCATAGTGACTGTATCAATTCACATTCCCACGAACAGTGCAAGAGGGTTCCCTTTTCTCCACACCCTCTCCAGCATTTGTTGTTTGTAGAATTTCTGATGATGCCCATTCTAACTGGTGTGAGGTGATACCTCATTGTAGTTTTGATTTGCATTTCTCTAATACTTAGTGATGTTGAGCAGATTTTCATGTGCTTCTTGGCCATCTGTATGTCTTCTTTGGAGAAATGTCTATTTAGGTCCTCTGCCCATTTTTGGATTGGGTTGTTTGTTTCTTTAATATTGAGCCAGCTGCATGAGCTGTTTATATATTTTGGAGATTAATCCTTCGTCCGTTGATTCATTCGCAAATATTTTCTCCCAGTCTGAGGGTTGTCATTTCATCTTGTTTATTGTTTCCTTTGATGTGCAAAAGATTTTCAGTTTCATTAGGTCCCATTTGTTTATTTTTGTTTTTATTTCCATTACTCTAGGAGGTGGATCAAAAAAGATCTTGCTGTGATTTATGTCCAAGAGTGTTCTTCCTATGTTTTCCTCTAAGAGTTTTGTAGTGTCCGGTCTTACATTTAGGTCTCTAATCCATTTTGAGTTTATTTTTGTGTATGGTGTTAGCAAGTGTTCTAATTTCATTCCGTTACATGGAGCTGTCCAGTTTTCCCAGCACTACTGAAGAGACTGTCTTTTCTCCATTGTATATCCTTGCCTCCTTTGTCATAGATTAGTTGACCATAGGTGCGTGGGTTTATCTCTGGGATCTCTAATTTGTTCCATTGATGTATATTTCTGATTTTGTGCCATACCATATTGTCTTGATTACTGTAGCTTTGTAGTACAGTCCGAAGTCAGGGAGTCTGATTCCTCCAGCTCCGTTTTTTTCCCTCAAGACCGCTTTGGCTCTTCAGGGTCTTTTGTGTCTCCATACAAATTTTAAGATTTTCTGTTCTAGTTCCGTAAAAAATGCCATTGGCAATTTGATAGGGATTGCATTGAATCTGTAGATTGCTTTGGGTAGTATAGTCATTTTCACAATATTGATTCTTCCAATCCAAGAACATGGTATATCTCTCCTTCTGTTGGTATCATCTTTAATTTCTTTCATCAGTGTCTTATAGTCTTCTGCATACAGGTCTTTTGTCTCCCTAGGTAGGTTTATTCCTAGGTATTTTATTCTTTTCGTTGCAGTGGTAAATGGGAGTGTTCCCTTAATTTCTCTTTCAGATTTTTCATCATTAGTGTATAGGAATGCAAGAGATTTCTGTGCATTAATTTTGTATCCTGCAACTTTACCAAATTCATTGATTAGCTCCAGCAGTTTTCTGGTGGCATTTTTAGGATTCTCAATGTATAGTATCATGTCATCTGCAAACAATGACAGTTTCCCTTCTTCTTTTCCAATTTGTATTCCTTTTATTTCTTTTCTTCTCTGATTGCTGTGGCTAGGACTTCCAAAACTATGTTGAATAACAGTTGTGAGAGTGGACATCCTTGTCTTGTTCCTGATCTTAGAGGAAATGCTTTCAGTTTTTCACCATTGAGAATGATGTTTGCTGTGGGTTTGTCGTACATGGCCTTTATTATGTTGATGTAGGTTCCCTCTATGCCCACTTTCTGGAGAGTTTCTATCATAAATGGGTGTTGAATTTTGTCAAAAGCTTTTTCTGCATCTATTGAGATGATCTTATGGTTTTTATTCTTCAATTTGTTAATATGGTGTATCACATTGATTAATTTGTGTACATTGAATAATCCTTGCATCCCTGGGATAAATTCCACTTGATCATGGCGCATGATCCTTTTAATGTGTTGTTGGATTCTGTTTGCTAGTATTTTGTTGAGGATTTTTGCATGTATATTCATCAGTGATATTGGTCTGTTATTTTCTTTCTTTGTAGTATCTTTGTCTGGTTTTGGTATTAGGGTGATGGTGGCCTCATAGAATGAGTTTGGGAGTGTTCCTTCCTCTGCAATTTTTTAGAAGAGTTTGAGAAGGATGGGTGTTAGCTCTTCTCTAAATGTTTGATAGAATTCACCTGTGAAGCCATCTGGTCCTGGACTTTCCTTTGTTGGAACATTTTTAATTACAGTGTCAATTTCATTACTTGTGATTTGTCTGTTCATATTTTCTGTTTCTTCCTGGTTCAGTCTTGGAAGGTTATGCCTTGCTAAGAATTTGTCCATTTCTTCCAGGTTGTCCATTTTATTGGCATAGAGTTGCTTGTAGTAGTCTGTTAGGTTGCTTTGTATTTCTGTGGTGTCTGTTGTAACTTCTCCTTTTTCATTTCTAATTTTATTGATTTGAGTCCTCTCCCTCTTTTTCTTGATGAGTCTGGCTAATGGTTTATCAATTTTGTTTATCTTCTCAAAGAACCAGCTTTTAGTTTTATTGATCTTTGCTACTGTTTTCCTTGTTTCTATTTCATTTATTTCTGTTCTGATCTTTATGATTTCCTTCCTTCTGCTAACTTTGGGTTTTGTTTTTCTTCTTTATCTAGTTCCTTTAGGTGTAAGGTTAGATTGCTTATTTGAGATTTTTCTTGTTTCTTGAGGTAGGCTTGTATAGCTATAAACTTCCCTCTTAGAACTGATTTGGCTGCATCCCATAGGTTTTGGATCATCATGTTTTCATTGTCATTTGTTTCTAGGTCTTCGTGAATGTTGTGCATAATTTCTACTATAGCTTTTATTATCTTTTATCATAGAGATCTTAAAGCCACTATCTGACGATTCAAACATTTGGTTCATGTCAGGATCTGCTTCTACTTGCTATTTCCTCTCTTGACCATGGATGACATTTTCTTGCCTTGTGTGTCTTGTAATCTTTAAGTATATGCCAGACATTCTATAAGAGAACAACAGAACCTGAAGCAAATAATGTTTACCTCCAGAAAGGTGCAGGTTCTTGTTTCTGTCAGTCTACCAGAGGTGAAATGAGTGGGTTAGGTGGGTCTGAACTTTGTTGCTGATTTAGTTTGACTCAGCTCACCACTGGCTTAAAATATTTTGAGGGTGGAATTACAACCTTCTTATTAGCAAAGACTGGACTGAGCACTGACAATATTCCAGATATATGTCTGCGCTTCACAGCCAAGCCAGCAGCTTTCAGAATTGCTGGGGTATCACCATATTTTACTGCCCAGTTACAAGATATTGAGATTACCCTCTAGAGTCTCTTTGGTCTCCAGTCGTACCACCAACTGCTTTCCATACCTCAGGAAGATATTTTGCAACCTTCCCCCTTTTTCTATATTCTTTGGAAAACAGAGTGCCATATACTCAAGAAGGGGCTCAGTGCCTTAGAGTGGTTACCTTAGCTCCTTTGCCCACTCTCATTCTTTGATAATTAAAGCCTGGAGTTCCTGGGCAGAGAGAATGTTCTTTGAGCTCTTCTGCCAGGCCCAAAATCTTTTGTATGTCAAAGTCTAGATTGCCTCAAGCAGTTTATCTTAGCTATTTTACTAAATTTTATTCTAACAGGAGCATCTCAGAATCCTTATTACTTCAGAAGAAATCTGTTCTTTAAAATTATGCAATCCACACAAAGACAATTTGATAGTATATACTCTAGTTGATAGTAGTTTTATTAGGTGGAATATAATGTTAAGAGATCATTATTTTAAACACTCTAACTTATTGCCTAGATTGCTTCTTGGTCTAATGGAACTCTGTCACAGGGTGATTCCTGATTCTATTCTTTGCTTCTTCATTGCTTACTAATGAAGCTTGGGAGCATCATGTGACTTCATTGCTTCTATTCTCTCAGTCTGTTCATTATCCACGCCAGAGAGAAATGTGAATTAATAAGGTTCTAAAATACCTTGAAAACTTTTAAACAGGTACTATGTAAATCTAAGCAGTCATTACCACAGACACTTTCTATTTTAAAAATTATTTTTATAATTAAAAAAAGTAGTATTTTCAATTGTATAGTATATATTATATATATATATATATATATAATATATACACATAGAGAGAGAGAGAGAGAAAGAGGGAGTAAAGTATTAGAACTCATACAACTCAACAGCAAAAAACAATCCAATTAAAAAATGGGCAAAAGATCTGAATAGACATTTTTCCAAACAAGACCCACATATGGTCAACTGGCACATGAAAAGATTCTCAACATCACTAACCATCAGGGAAATGCAAATAAAAACCACAGTGAGGTATCACTCATACCTGTTTGAATGGCTATTCAAAAAGACAAGTTATAACAAGTATTGGCAAAGATGTAGAGAAAACGAAACCCTTGTGCACTGTTGGTAGGAATGTAGACTGGTGCAGCCACTATGGAAAACAGTATGCAGGTTCCTCAAAAAATTAAAAATACAACTACCATATGATCCAGCAGTTCCACTTCAGGGTATTTACCCGAAAAAAAACAAAAACACTAACTCAAAGAGATATATGCACCCCCATGTTCACTGCAGTATTATTTACAAGAGCCAAGATATGGAAACAACCTAAGTGTCCATTGATTGATTGACAAAAATGTGGTGTATATGTGTGTGTGTGTAAAATGGAATATTATTCAGCCATAAGGGAGAATGAAACCTTGCCATTTGTGCAACATGGATGGACCTCAAGAGCATTACAGTAAGTGGAAATAAGTCAGAGAAAGACAAATACCATATTATCTCACTTATATGTGAAATCTAAAAAAGAAAAATAGATAAAGAGAACAGACTGGTGGTTGCTAGAGGTGGGGGGTGGGGAGTGGGAGAAATGAGTGAAGGGGGTCAAAAGATACAAACTTCCAGTTATAAAATAAATAAGTCATGGAGATGTAGTGTACAGCATGGTGACAATAGTTAATGATACTGTATCGCATATTTGAAAAGTTGCTAAGAGAGTAGATCTGAAAAGTTCTCATCACAAGAAATTTTTCTTCGTATGTATGGTAATGGATATTAACTAGGCTTACTGTGGTAATCATTTCTCAATGTATATACAAACATTAAATCATTATGTTGTACACCTGAAATAATGTTATATGTTCATTATACCTCAATAAAAAAAGAAACAGAAAAAGAAGTATTCATCACCATGTAGATGAGGAATAGCTAGTGATTCATAGATCTAGCTTCTCAATTTTGAAAAAAAAGTTAATAAAATGAAAAACTGGCTCACTTTAATTTTAGAACGTAATGTTATCTACCCATGAGAACCTGTATAAAGCTTTTAAAAATCCTGGAAGGAAAATAGTTTACAGAACTCCTGGTGGATATAACAGTCCACTTGAATCAATGACAGCCCATGGGATTACATTTGCAATTGTGCCCCATGCTAACTCATGGAAAAGAATAAATCTCCCACATCATCATGGAAAATGGAGTGTGGCTGGTGGTCACAATGCATAATTTTGAGGACAAAATTATTAGAGTATTTATCTCCTAGCACAGCAAGACCACTGAGAAGCCTCCTTTCCCTAAGCCCTTGTGAGTGTTCCAAGGAGAAATTTTAAGCTCTGAATGGGCATGTCCAATATTGAAGCACCTGAAAAAGCGACTTTAGAATTAGAACGTTTAAGACTATGGTACAAGTTAAATTTCCAAAGAATATTCATTTTTCCTTCCATCAAGGCCAATAGTCTGCAATGTGAACTTGAACACATTATGATATGTAAATACAATAGTGACTCAACTAAAAAAATTAGTGCCTCTGTTATGTGGCAGTTCACCGGAGTGTCTGTCTTCACCCTTGGGGCATTTTACTGATTTTTGTCAGTAAAGAGGCTTCTTTTGAATTCTGCTTGCAGTGGATTAAGGAGAAGTATATTTTTAAAAGCCATGCAATCTCAAGGCTACATTTTACAGTTATAGGGAGCTTAATGTTTTATTATTTCATGAAAAAATCATTCATATTCTCCAGTAAAAAATATACTAGATCAGAGGTCTCCAAACTATTATGGTACACTCCTATTAGTAAAATGACGTTGAGCAAAATCCCCAATACATGCATATTTATTTATAAATTATATGCATGTACTATCATTATTAACTAGTATCTAAAGGCAGAATATATACTTCGATTGTAGCCATCTCAACTAATGATATGCATAAACCTATATTTGAAACAGTCTTCTTAATAATTTCACTTTTGTTGGCTTACTACTTGTTTATATTTTGTTTGCTCATTTTTTTGGGGGGGGGGAATATTGGGTGATGTTGCACTTGAGAAGTGATAGCGACTGTCCTGCCAATGTTAAGTTGTTTGTTTGTGCTTGCGTTGAGTATAAACTTTAATCTGTGGTTTTTCTGCCAGAATCCTTTAAAGTCGCTTGTACTTTTTAATTAAGAATTGTCTTTCATTAAAGTGGGTAATATAATGCACAGATTTCCTAAACCAGGCACACATAAATTGCAATATGCCAAAACAGACTGGATATTTGTATAGCATATATGACATATGACACTGTGACATATGAACGGGTAAGAGGGCCTTGTTATTTTGCATGCTAAATATTAGAAAAAATTAGTTTATTTCATATTTTTAGATTAAAAAAGAGGTAAATTCTAATTTTTTTTTTACTGTATTCCATCTTGCTCACCCACTGTTGTTGTCTGCCTCCCCCTTTGAAACCCACTGGCTTAAATGGCTCGTATTTGAAAATGGAAAAACAGAACATGATTAAAGGAAAGGAAAGTGCTATTATTAATCTTCAATTCATCATGCTTCAAGTAAAAATCAAATTGAAAATCAAGAAAGGATGACAACACAGGCAAGGATCAAATTACGTTAATTTCTGATGATCTTTATTTAAAGAGAGAAAACTATTTCTTTCCTAGAAGAGAAGGAACCAGAGTAACATATGATAGGGAGAGGTGATTCTAGGGGTACAGAGCAGCATGCAGGAGACTGAAGCGGCTGGCAGAGTGAGTACATAAAAATGAAAGAATAAGACTGCTTAAGAGAAGAAATTTTGGTAAAAATCACAGTTAATATTCAATGGAAATCAAACCGGGAAAGGAGAGAGATGTTTTCGTTATAAGTGGGCCTAAGAACATGCTTTTGTTGTCATGATAAGGTAAAAGGGAAGGAAGTCATTATCCTTCGCAGATACTGCCTTTAGCATTTACATCACTGGTAAAACCAAGTCATCATCTGTAAGTACATTTAGCTACAACGACTCAGTGACACCACTTTCTTACTTCTTATCCTTGTCTCTGCCTCAAGAAACAAGTCCCTTTCCTCCTGTAAAGCTCAGGGCTCCTTTTGTGCCACCCAGCTCCTCTCTTCCCAGTACCATCAAGACTCTAATTCTCAATCGATTCCCGCCCTCTCAGGCATCTTCAAATCCTCCTTACAGCTTTCACCCTATGCCTTCAAACATGTATAGTTCTCTGCTCTCCTAGAAAAAGTTCTCTTGACCCAGCTGCCCTCTCTAGCTACTGCTATAATTTTTTCCCCTTTTACTGTCAAACTTTTCAAATAAGCAGCCTATATCTGCTAACTCCATTTTTTTCCTGACATATCCCAGAATCAGGCTTCTGTTCTCATTACTTTGCAAAAAAGAATTTCCCATTGTTCTCATCCAATCATTATTATGGCCTATTTATGTTAGATAGTTGTGTCATCTCATCTCTGTCTCCTACTCCTTCCCTGCTATATCCCTAGCCTGGCCTTTTCTACTTCCTGCCCCTAATCCAGAGTCCTTCCTTTCTGTCTAGAATCTTCACTGCAACATGATAACACCTCTCTGTTCATAGTATTAATGTTTCCTCCTTTAAGACTCAGAACGTTTAATTCCTCATCTTTACTTTGGATTTTCTCAGGTTTTTCCCATCTGCACTTATTAAATCATCTTTTGTTGCAGCAGAAGGGACTGAATAAATGTTTGTTGAGTGAATGAATAAATGAATGGACACATATTCTATGTCCTGGTCAAGAAGTGACCTCATTGTTCTATCATGCCCACAGTTACCTTCTATGTTTATTATGTTGATAAACTATAACCATATGGTTTTGGTATGTCCCTGAGTCACTGTATATAACTAAATGTGCCAAGCTACTTAAATGCATGTTAAGTAGCCAGGAAACCTTAAACTGCAGTATGTGACTGCCAGCAATACTCAGTAGGATTGAGTCACACAGCTTTTCATGGTAGCCTTCTCGTGAAGACTACATAGACAACTACTCTTTAGGCATGTTTTCCTTCTCTAAATTATTCTATTTTTAAAGCACAGTAAAAGAAATGTTCATAAATATATACACTAGGTGAGAGTTACAAGAAATAGGATGTAATACTTAAAACAGAACTTAAAAATTATGAAACACAGGCATTTAGGGATGATCTGACTCTGTTCTATTTCCACTTACTATAAATTTCAACTTGATTTATTCTTGGGTTGCCTGAAGCCTGGTATGTGCCGAAGCCTTTCAATTAACTAGCTAATATATTTAAGCTCTTCTCTAAGAGTAACATTCACTACTTTCTCTTTGCAAGTGCTTGCCAATCGATACCAGCAGAGATGAACTCAAAGTCATGAATAAGGTGATTATGTGGCTTTTGTGCTTGCCTGACTATGCTGCTTCCCTCCAGGGAAAACTTGACATGCCTGAGGTTGCTGCTTGCCTTTCCACATCATATCCCTGAGTTTTGATTTGGCTGATTTACTACAGAATGAAAATCATATAGACCCCTCTACTTCCTCCCAATACCTTGTTCTTGAAGTAAATTCAGCAGAATGTGAAATCTGTTGACAAGCCTTCCTTTCTGCTTAGAGGCCCTCATCAGCAGTTTGTGAGCTAGTATCAGTAATTCCTACTATGGAAAACCAAAACTGCACATAACAACAAGGTAAGCGGATATAAACACGACATGGCCTTATAAAAACAATGATATAATATACTACATTATTTATATTATTCTTCAATTTTAAGATCTTTTTCTGTTCCAGGAAGCCTTCTATAATTACTCTAACCTTTACTGATGGCTCTGGCCTCTGAACGCTTACGGAAATGAAAATTTTGCACTGAATTACACAATGCGTACGCTATCATTTTATGTTTGTTGTCAACCACTTGTCCCTCTTTCAGGGTGGGGACCATACCTTTTAGTTTAGATCTGTACCATATTACATATTATAAAATGCAATGTAGTAGTGAATTCGCATTCATGTGTCTATGAACAATTAATGTTGGCCAGGGGATGGGGAGGAATGTGGAAGGTAGTGACCAAAATACTACCAGAATATATGTCAGGAATTTCCAAATTTCAAGTAACACAGATGCAACCCAAACCTGTTTTATTCCTTCTTTCATTCAACAAATATTTATTGAGCACCTATGATGTACAGACACTGCCCTAGACCCTTGGAATATATCAGTGCATACAATAGAGCAAGATTCTTCCTCCTGGAGAGCTTCCACTGAAGTAGACTGAGATAGATGTTACACAGTAATGGTGTAATGTTACACATTACTTATTATGTTAAACATAATAAGTAATTAGAAAATATAATGGAATATTATGCGGGAGGAAAGAAAAAAAGAACAGTGTAAGTGGTACTGGAGAGTTGGTGGGAGGAGACTTCACGTCAGGGGAGGCCTCGTTGTGAAGCTGATAGTTTGGTAAAGACCTGAAATAGATGAGAGAGAGCCATGCTGATATGGGTGTGTTCCAGGCAGACATGGCAGTCAATGCAAAGGCCCTGGAGTGTAATCATGCTTAATATCAGAGCAGGAAGATCAATTAAGAGGATATTGTAATAATCTAGGTGAGAGACGGGAATGGCTTGAAGCATGGTAGCAACAGTGGAATGCTATTTATATTCTAGATACATAATTTACATTCTAGTTAGATTTGGAAGTTAGAATCAAGAAAAATTTCTGATAGATTCAATTTGAGAGAGGGGAGAAAAGGGAGGAGACAAGGATAATTTAAAAGGTTTTGGCTTGAGCAGCTAGAAGGCTACAGTTGCCATTTGACTAAGATTGGGGGGAAGACCATAGGTAGAACAAATATTGGGGAAAAGATCAGTTTGGGGCATGTTACATTGGAAGTTTCTATTAGACACCTAAAGAAATATTAAGCAAACAATTGGTTAAACAGGTCTGAAATTTAGATGTGAGATCTGAGCTGGAGCATAACTATGACTTTAAATCATAGTGGTCAACAGTAACCCACTCTCCAACTGCAAAATGGTTAAGTGGTATTACGTCTGCACTAATTGTGTAAAATCATCCAGGTTGTGATGATAAGGGAAGAAAACTTATGGAACTGCTTTCATCACTCTCTACTTATATTCTGACTAACTATTAAATAGAAAAATCTACTTCTTACACTGACCCCCATCCCCCAATTTGGGTTTTTCTCCAAAGCAATGAGCATCAAAATTTAAAGGTGATAGAAAGAAACTTCTCTGAAAATAAAAGTGCTAGGTACTATGACACTAATTTGGATGAAAATCAGCAATCCATCTCCCCTTTACAGGTGTGTCTGAGCAATGGTCAGAAGTTTGCTTCCATAATGGTGTACTAGTATCTTACATCTACAGATAACTGATTTTCCTGTAAGCCTGTATATATAATTATATAACTACATCTCTCTCTCTCCCTCTCCCTCTCTCTCTCTATATATATGTGTCTGTGTATGTGTGTGTGTATATATATATATACACACACACACACACATATATATGTGTGTGTATATATATATATATATACACACACACACAGCATATGTATGTTCTTCAAGGCAATGTCTTAGATGTTAGTCTATTACAATTGAATCAGATTGACAAAAGTAAAACACTGCTGTCATTCACAGCCATGGGAATAAAAGTTAGGGTGCCTTTTTCCAACAGTGATTTTCTAAAATGTACAGCTCAAAGATCTCAAAGATGGTACTAGCATTAAATTTAAGCCAATGTACAGTTGTGCTAATTTTGAAGTACCTTTAGTCTCACAGAGATGCACAAACCACCAGACACCAGTATAAAGTTCTCATTGCCAGAAATTTTGATTCTACTGCTACAGCACAGGAAATTTAGAATCAAATGGGTTTTTAAATAATTAGGAGGTGTAGGAAATAGTCCTAAATAACACACAACAGAGCAACAAACCTTGACCTTGACCGGATGGCAGAATAAAAAACAGGCAACTCCAGTTGCTTATTCATAACACTAACACCAGGAATCAAATGCTGGACTTGGTGACAGGCAAAGGTTGTTTGCCCTGAAACCAACCTAATATTTTAAGAGGAGCACCATGATAATCTCATATGTATGCTCAGTCTAAGAGCTATGAAATTTCTCTGCATTTTAGTTTCCCACTCTGGGAAATAAGAATAATAACAATATTTTCCCTGAAAGGTGGTACGGAAAACAGATATGATGCTAAAGAACCTGGTGAGAAGTATTTACCCAAAATGCCATGCAATTCCAAGGTCAGAGTTATTTTATTAATTATAATAAAAATCTTATTTCCAAATATTAATTCTAATATTCAACAGAAGTAATGTTCGACTGGATTCCTATAACAGGAAATCCTGATCAATGTCCCATCAATAATTCTCTTATATGTATATAACCCTCAGCTCTGCAGAACTTGATACACAGGTACACATTTAAGTCATTCTTTCCAACAATATAAAAGCTGTATTATGACCAACTCCTTGGCCTTCAACCACTTGATTTTGCAGAGCATGTATTTTAAGAGGACTAGGTACAAGAAGTTCAAAATATCTAACCTTGCTGAGCTAACTTGGGTGTTGAGAGGAAAATCCTAGACTATAATTATTCTAACAATAGAATCAGGTTACAAACTCCCTCATCACATGGGGTCAAAAGCTTCCTCTGGAAAGGCAAAGATGTCTCAGTGAATACTAGGCAATACGGATCATAAAAAATTCATTACACTGCCCTTCTCTTCCTGTGGTAAGACAGATGTAAAATGAGGAATTTTCCCAGTAGATCCTTCTCATAGCATTTAGAAAATGAGGTTGGAAACACACACACACACACACAAATATATGCTAACAGAGTGTATTGAGCTTGACGAGAGAGTCACAAGTAAAGCATGTCACACACCTCAAATCAAAGGTGTCACACATTCAACAGCAGCCTCTTTTAATGCAAAAGACCACCGCATGCATGTGCTGCCACTGCTGACAGAATTATGGGAGATGCGGGTGGAATGTCGAACATGTATAGAATAGGCCTGTAATTATTCACAAAACTTCAGGAAATAAACATTCACTTTCAAAAAATTGTTTTCAGCTGCTCTAAAGCCAAGTGACAGCTAAATTACAGTTCAGGGAAGGAAAAGTTTCCATTTTCTAATTTGATGCATTCTGTTGCATCGTACTACATTATCCAGAGTCAGGGCTGCCATATCCTGTCATGCTTCAAACCACAGTCTGAAATCTCCAGGCAGCTGAAAGCGCTGTTTGTCCGGTCACACAGTACGCTAAGTGTACTATGAGAACAGCGTCTGGGGACTTGGGACAAGTCTCTTGGTTAACATTCCTAGGATTTCCACAAGTGCTTTTGGCTGTACATGCTGTGGCTGCTCCTTCAGCATCTTCTTTGTGCCAAGCTGTGATATGTTTATGGAAATTCTGTTGGCCCGCCCAGGAACAGCCCCAGACGCACATTCTCCCAGGACTTCGGCCAGGAAAGGGGGATGGGAAGAGGGGAAGAAGAAATGGTGGGAATCCAAACAGCAACTCTTGGGTGCTTACATGCTGACCGGTAGCTGTCAGGAAAATAAATAAGGTTCGATATATCTGACAGTATAAGAGGGAAGAAAGGAAATTAAGTTTTTATTAAAAGAGATAACAGAAATGCTATCAGGCAGGCAGTTTCCTATTGCCTGCTGAGTCTTGTGATGAGGACTCCAGTTCTTTAAATGATAGACTGCCAGAAATGGCCTATGAATACACAGTGAGAGATTCATAGAAGCTTTGTGTTACTACAGATCATACTCTCATAAAACATTTAAGATACTCGAACCAAGAAGATAGGAAAAAAATTAAAATCCTATATACTTTGATAATTTTGGACTCTGAGATTTTTCGACGTTAAACCCTAGACCCTGATCAATTAGAAATACATATTGAAAAGGAAAAATGTTTAATACAGCCATTTTACACTCAAAAGAAGGAAGCTAAAAGTCCTGGCTGAGGTTACTGTTTACTAGAAGAAATTCAAAGTAGTATTCCTGACTCCTTCTCATTAAGATCTTATGTTGCCATTTATTTTGACTTCGAGCAACTTAAAAAAACAAATCAAAAAGTTAAACATTAACCTCAAGTATTAAAAAAAAGAAATGACAATCTCTCCCTTTAGATTAGTCCACTTGCCTGACAGAATTTGCTACATAACCAACTGCTGAAGTAGGCAATTTCTTCTCACTCCAAATGATACCCATGCCTCAGAAGCATTTTATCTTTTAAAAATTATGAATGGTCCAAATAATTTAGTATAGAAAAACCTAGGGGATAAAAGAGAGGACTTGCTTCAAATGAGATAGACACCTTTCTTAGCACAAATTAAAGTTGTTCACGTGTACCTGCTTCCATCAGGACACTGAACCAAGAGCTCCCAAATACTGTCTCTTCACACTTCACAATTTTAGCATGAAGAGTTCCTGGGTTGCAATGAAAACGGATTTTTTTTTCTAAATAAGTTTTCAAATTCAGATATTATAAGCAGTGTTGGGCTGATGACATGATGCACGGTGGCAAATCCTTCAGTACTGGTGAAGTGGGAAGACTGGTGGATTTCCGTGCAGTCAGGTTACCAGTACAGACACTCCAATTTTCAATTTAATGGGTTATTTGGGTGTGGAAAGAGCTGATGCTTGAATGAGGAATGAGAAAACAATGTCTGAGGCATGAGAGATGTGTAGAGTTGCTATGGATTTTAAATAAAGTTATTTTTGCAGAACCAAAATACATGAACTATACTACATGTGCTGTCAAAAATTCTGATTTCTAAATTTATTTTAAAAATTCTAAGAAAGGAGTGCAACTTACATCACATACAATTGTATTTAAAAATCTTTGGGGAAACAAATAATGATAAACAAATTTAGTTACTGCATGTGCATTCTTTGTTGAAATAAAGTGCTTAAAATCAAGACTATCACAGAGTATCTGTAGTTCATTCA
The DNA here is from genome assembly GCF_937001465.1 of Orcinus orca. Classification (NCBI taxonomy): domain Eukaryota; kingdom Metazoa; phylum Chordata; class Mammalia; order Artiodactyla; family Delphinidae; genus Orcinus; species Orcinus orca. Next base: position 82,991,039 of record NC_064561.1, on the reverse strand, counting down.
TATACTCAGCAGGAAACTTATGGCTATGAATTATTAAAATGTCTGAAGAAAGATGATTTATGAAAACATAAGACATTTAATTAAGTCCCAAAAGGCATCTGGCTAAGATGGCTCTGTAAGTTCACACTTAAACACATACCTCTTTCCCCAAAACAGAGCAATGGTAGGTAAAATCAACTAGAAATAACTCAGCTAAAAAAACCACTCAAACGCCTTCATTGTACTAGAAGTGGACCAGAAATACAGAGCGGTAGTAGAACTGAAATTCAGTGTTTGCTCGGTTCTGGAACAGGCTGGACAGAATCTTGGCTCTTGAAAGGTTAACGGGGTCTAGAAATGCTTCATGTGAGATAGCAGACAGAAGCCAGTGTTACTACCTGAAGCCAAGACTTGAAGCTAGTACTCTCTTCAAACACAGCATATAAAGAGACCAAAAAAGGGCGCTGTTTACAACCAAGAAAATCAACAATTAATACAACAATTTATTCCATATAAAATTAACTTTAGGGAGGACTCTGACTATCTTTAAAGCAAGGATACTTTTCCATAGTAAGAAAGAAATTACAAAGTAAAGCATGGAGAAATGAAGAACGAAAAAAGTGGCTATGTGAAAAGCTTATTAGAAACCATGGGGATAAAAAAATGAACTTAGAACTCTCAATAAATTGTATAAATGCTGAAATAGTCACAAAGATAGAACTACTGAATTTTAAGAACTGATGAATTCACTAAAAGTGCATTACATAGAGATAAATAAAGAACGACTGAGGGCCAGAGGATAATCTGAGAGGCTCTAACCTAAGTCCAAATTGATTTCTAAATGTAGGGAAGGGAGGAAATGACAGACAGACAATATTTCAAGAAATAGGTGAGACATTCAATAACTGAGGAAACCATGTATCTTCACATTATAAATTTATTTTGAATGCCAAAAAAGAAACATAAAAACAAATTCCATATCTAGACACATACCACAAAATTGCAGAATATTAAAGAAAAGGGAAAAATCCTAAATTATCAAAAAGAAAAGACCATTCATCTACCAGGAATAATTTTTAAACTGGTAAAATTTTCATGCGGTAACAACCAAGTCTAGGAGACAATTTAACAACACTCAGTAATATCTGCAAAGTGCTGAGAGAAAAATAACTGGTAACCTACAATTTTATACCCACAAAGCTATCCCTTAAGAATACTAACAACAACAGAAAGCAGACACAAAAAGTAGACAAGAGAGTTTCACTATAAGACTAAAAAATGTATTTTAGCCAGAGGAAAAATAAAGTGGAAAATTATTGGATGAAAAAGAAAATGTTAGGCAGATATTGATAAAAATGTGTCAGTAAATTTAATTATTGACAGTTAAAATGATACTTCAAAAATGTAAAACCAAACTCTACCAAATAATAAAAGATGAATTAGAAAAATTTATACCAACTTACACATTATCTACAGAGAGCATAAATATCTTTGGTAAAATTCCTAAGTATTTTCTATTTATGGGTGCTATGCCTCAAGCATTCCAAGTTCATACTTAGCTTGCAATCTTTGCACTTGTTCTCCTTGTATGAAAATGTATCACCTTAAAACTTCTCACGGCTTTTGTTTCTCACTTTCATTCAAGTCTCTGTTCAAATATTGCCTTTTCATAAGTTAGAGATCAGAGAAGAGGTGACAAGTCTATTAGAAATAGCTCCTCTTTTGTTACCACAAGATAGTATATATTTGTTTACTGGATGGTAAACTCTTCTTTTTGATTTAAGCGTCACAACAGACATTAAACTAATGTTTTTTAAAAAAATGGTAGTACTGACTTTTGCAACCAAACATTTTCTTAAGTATTTATTAAAATAGTATTGCAGACTAACAGAGTATTTGAATACCCTTCGTAAATGTAACTTTAAGTACTGTGATACTGCCAAATATCTGGAAGAGCAATGGACCATGTTTATACAGCAAAGTCAAGCTGCATTTCATACATTATCTCACTTAGTCCTCATAAAAGGATAAGTGGAGAAGAATCTGAAACCTAGAAAGATAATGCGAGCTGTTCAAAGCCACTGAGCTAGTGAGTAGCAAAATCACTATAGGAACACAGGACTGACTCTAAATGTTCAATGTTTTTTCTTGCCTTTTTTAATTAATTTAATTTTTTTTATGCAACAGGTTCTTATTAGTTATCTATTTTATACATATTGGTATATATATGTCAATCCTAATCTCCCAATTCATCTCATCACCACCAGCCACCCCTCCCTCCACTTTCCCCCCTTGGTGTCCATACGTTTGTTCTCTACATCTGTGTCTCTATTTCTGCCCTGCAGACCCGTTCATCTGTACCATTTTTCTAGATTCCACATATATGCGTTAATATACAATATTTGTTTTTCTGTTTCTGACTTACTTCACTCTGTAACACAGTCTCGAGGTCCATCCACATCTCTACAAATGACCCAATTTCGTTCCTTTTTATGGCTGAGTAATATTCCATTGTATATATGTACCACAAATTCTTTATCTATTTGTCTGTCGATGGGCATTTAGGTTGCTTCCGTAACCGGGCTATTGTAAATAGTGCTGCAATGAACATTGGAGTGCATGTCACTTTTTGAATTACGGTTTTCTCTGGGTATATGCCCAGTGGTGGGATTGCTGGGTCATGTGGTAATTCTATTTCTAGTTTTTTAAGGAACCACCATACTGGCTGTATTAATTTACATTCCCACTAACAGTGCAAGGAGGTTCCCTTTGCTCTACACCCTCTCCAGCATTTGTTATTTGTAGATTTTCTGATGATGCCCATTCCAACCATTGTGAGGTGATACCTCATTGTTTTTGATTTGCATTTCTCTAATAATTAATGATGTTGAGCAGCTTTTCATGTGCCTCTTGGCCATCTGTATGCCTTCTTTGGAGAAAGGTCTATTTAGATCTTCTGCCCATTTTTCGATTGGGTTGTTTGTTTTGTTAATATTGAGTTTCATGAGCTGTTTATATATTTTGGAGATTAATCCTTTGTCAGTTGCTTCATTTGCAAATATTTTCTCCCATTCTGAGGGTTGTCTTTTCATCTTGTTTATGGTTTCCTTTGCTCTACAAAAGCTTTGAAGTTTCATTAGGTCCCATTTGTTTATTTTTGTTTTTATTTCCATTACTCTAGGAGGTGGGTCAAAAAAGATCTTCCTGTGATTTATGTCAGTGTTCTTCCTATGTTTTCCTCTAAGAGTTTTACAGTGTCCAGTCTTACATTTAGGTCTTTAATCTATTTTGAGTTTATTTTCGTGTATGTTGTTAAGGAGTGTTCTAATGTCATTCTTTTACATGTAGCTGTCCAGTTTTCCCAGCACCACTTATGGAAGAGGATGTCTCTTCTCCACCGTAGATCCTTGCCTCCTTTGTCATAGATCAGTTGACCATAGGCGCATGGGTTTATCTCTGGGCATTCTATCCTCTTCCATTGGTCTATATGTCTGTTTTTGTGCCAGTACCATATTATCTTGATTACTGTAGCTTTGGAATATAGTCTGAAGTCAGGGAGTCTGATTCCTCCAGCTCCATTTTTTCCCCTCAAGATTGCTTTGGCTATTTGGGGTCTTTTGTGTTTCCATACAAATTTTAAGATTTTCTGTTCTAGTTCTGTAAAAATGTCATTGGTAATTTCATAGTGATTGCACTGAATCTGTAGATTGCTTTGGGTAGTATAGTCATTTTCAAAATACTGACTCTTCCAATCCAAAAACATGGTATGTCTCTCCATCTGTTTGTGTCATCTTTGATTTCTTTCATCAGTGTCTTATAGTTTTCTGAATACAGGTATTTTACCTCCTTAGGTAGGTTTATTCCTAGGTATTTTATTCTTTTCATTGCAATGGTGAATGGGATTGTTTCCTTAATTTCTCTTTCTGATCTTTTGTTGTTAGTGTACAGGAATGCAAGAGATTTCTGTGTATTAATTCTGTATCCTGCAACTTTACCCAATTCATTGATTAACTCTAGTAGCTTTCTGTTGGCATCTTTAGGATTCTCTATGTATAGTATCATGTCATCTGCAAACGGTGACAGTCTTACCTTTTCTTTTCCAATTTGTATTCCTTATATTTCTTTTTCTTCTCTGATTGCCATGGCTAGGACTTCCAAAACTATGTTGAATAACAGTGGCAAGATTGGACATCCTTGTCTTGTTCCTGATCTTAGAGGAAATGCTTTCAGTTTTTCACCATTGAGAATGACGTTTGCTCAGGTTAGTCGTACATGGCCTTTATTATGTTGAGGTAGGTTCTTTCTATGCCCACTTTCTGGAGAGTTTTTATCATAAATAGATGTTGAATTTTGTCAGAAGCTTTTTCTGCATCTATTGAGATGATCATATGGTTTTTATTCTGCAATTTGTTAACATGGTGTATCACACTGATTGGTTTGCGTATATTGAATAATCCTTGCCTCCCTGGGATAAATCCCACTTGATCATGGTGTATGATCCTCTTAATGTGTTGTTGGTTTCTGTTTGATAGTATTTTGCTGACGATTTTTACATCTACATTCATCAGTGACGTTGGTCTGTAATTTTTTTTTTTTTGGTAGTATCTTCTTCTGGTTTTGGTATCAGGGTGATAGTAGCCTCACAGAATGAGTTTGGGAGTGTTCACTCTGCAATTTTTTGGAAGAGTTTGAGAAGGATGGGTGTTAGCTCTTCTCTAAATTTTTCACAGAATTCACCTGTCAAGCAATCTGGTCCTGAGCTTTTGTCTGTTGGAAGATTTTTAATCACAGTTTCAATTTCAGTGCTTGGGATTGGGCTGTTTATATTTTCTACTTCGTCCTGGTTCAGTTTCAGAAGGTTGTGCTTTTCTAAGAATTTGTCCATTTCTCCCAGGTTGTCCATTTTATTGGCATATAGTTGCTTGTAGTAATCCCTCATGATCCCTTGTATTTCTGCAGTGTCAGCTGTTATTTCTCCTTTTTCATTTCTAATTCTGTTGATTTGAGTTTTCTCCCTTTTTTTCTTGATGAGTCTGCTTAATGGTTTATCAATTTTGTTTATCTTCTCAAGGAACCAGCTTTTAGTTTTATTTATCTTTGCTATTGTTTCCTTCATCATTTTTTCCTGATCTGATCTTTATGATTTCTTTCCTTCTGCTAACTTTGGGCGAGGGGTGTTGTTCTTCTTTCTCTAATTGCTTTAGGTGTAAGGTTAGGTTGTTTATTTGAGATTTTTCTTATTTCTTGAGGTAGTATTGTATTGCTATAAACTTCCCTCTTAGAACCACTTTTGCTGCATCCCATAGGTTTTGGATTGTCATGTTTTCATTGTCATTTGTCTCTAGGTATTTTTTGATTTCCTCTTTCATTTTTTCAGTGATCCCTTGGTTATTTAGTAATGTACTGTTTAGCCTCCATTTGTTTGTGTTTTTTACATTTTTTCCCTGTAAGTTATTTCTATTCTCACAGCATTGTGGTTGGAAAAGATGCTTGATATGATTTCAATTTTCTTACATTTACCAAGGCTTGATTTTGTGACCTAAGATGTGATCTATCCTGGAGAATGTTCCATAAGCACTTGAGAAGAAAGTGTAATCTGTTGTTTGTGGATGGAATGTCCTATAAATATCAATTAAATCTATCTGGTCTATTGTGTCATTTAAATCCTGTGTTTCCTTATTAATTATCTGTCTGGATGATCTGTCCATTGGTGTAAGTGAGGTGTTATAGTCCCCCACTATTATTGTGTTATTGTTGATTTCTTCTTTTATAGCTATTAGCATTTGCCTTATGTATTGAGGTGCTCCTATGCTGGGAGCATATGTAATTGTTATATCTTCTTCTTGGATTGATCCCTTGATCATTATGTAGTGTCCTTCCTTGTCTCTTGCGACATTCTTTATTTTAAAGTCTATTTTATCTGTTATGAGTTTTGCTACTCCAGCTTTCTTCTGATTTCCATTTGCATGGAATATCTTTTTCTATCCCCTCACTTTTAGTCTGTATGTGTTCCTCAGTCTGAAGTGGGTCTCTTGTAGACAGCAAATACATGGGTCTTGTTTTTATATCCATTCAGCGAGCCTGTGTCTTTTGGTTGGAGCATTTAATCCATTCACATTTAAGGTAATTATTGATATTATGTTCCTATTTCAATTTTCTTGATTGTTTTGGGGTTTTTTTAATGGGTCCTTTTCTTCTCTTGTGTTTGCCACTTAGAGAAGTTCCTTTAGCATTTGTTGTAGAGCTGGTTTGGTGTTGCTGAATTCTCTTAGCTTTTGCTTGTCTGTAAAGGTTTTAATTTCTCTGTCAAATCTGAATGAGATCCTTGCCAGGTAGAATAATCTTGGTTGTAGGTTCTCCCCTTTCATCACTTTAAATATATTGTGCCACTCTCTTCTGCCTTGTAGAGTTTCTGCTGAGAAATCAGCTGTTAACCTTATGGGAATTCCCGTGTATGTTTTTTGTCATTTTTCCCTTGCTGCTTTTAATAATTTTTCTTTGACTTTAATTCTTCTCAATTTGATTTCTATGTGTCTCAGCATGTTTCTCCTTGCGTTTATTCTGCCCGGGACCCTCTGCATTTTCTGGACTTGGCTGGCTATTTTCTTTCCCATGTCAGGGATTTTTTTGACTGCAATCTCTTCTAATATTTTCTCGGGTCTTTCTCTCTCTCTTCTCCTTCTGCATCCCCTATCATGCAAATGTTGGTGCGTTTAATGTTGTCCCAGAGGTCTCTTAAGCTGTCTTCATTTCTTTTCATTCTTTTCCTTCATTCTGTTCTGTGGCAGTGAATTCCACCATTCTGTCTTCCAGGTCACTTATCCATTCTTCTGCCTCAGTTATTCTGCTACTGATTCTTTCTAATGTATTTTTCATTTCAGTTATTGTATTGTTCATCTCTGTTTGTTTGTTCTTTGATTCTTCTAGGTCTTTGTTAAACATTTTTTGCATCTTCTTGATCTTTGCCTCCACTCTTTTTCCGAGGTCCTGAGTCATCTTCACTATCATTATTCTGAATTCTTTTTCTGGAAAGTCACCTATCTCCACTTCATTTAATTGTTTTTCTAGGGTTTTATCTTGTTCCTTCATCTGGTACATAGTCCTCTGCCTTTTCATTTTGTCTGTCTTTCTGTGAATGTGATTTTTGTTCCTCAGGCTGCAGGATTATAGTTCTTCTTGCTTCTCTCAATGTTTTTTCTACCCGAATTATCTTCCCACAGAAATGCCTCCAAAGTACCTGTTTTGTGGGAGGTTTGTTCTTAACTATTAGCTGTGCTTTATTCAACATCTTTACCACCTCCTTACAAGTTCACCTCACAGAGGATAAATTGGAAACTACATTTCCTAACGTCCCTTTCCCTTCATGATTCAAATTTAAATTTTCAGTGAGTGATTTTTACATGAAAATGGCGGGTAGGAGGGAAGGATGAGCATCATTCTCCTGAGACACTTGCAGCCAGACATATGGACAGACAGGAGAGTCACAGCAGCCTTTCCAGGGAGCTCTTAAGGACCACCTGCTTCATAACTTCAGGCTGAGATCATCAGAGGGGGCTCTTCTGATCTTTCCTTCCCCAATTCTTCCAGTGTAAGCCTCCAATTGTTATATTAAAACCCTTATACCTAGGGAGTATAGAGTGGATGCAGTTTTCCTAAAAAATTACTGAATAATGTATTTTGCTTATCATATTTTATCGCAACCTCTCTTAGCCTTTTAACAGATGAGAAAACTGAGGTATAAAGCAGTAGTTGCTCTAGATCACAATAAATAACCAGGGATCAATCCTTCAAGCCTATGCTGACTCTGATTAAATTGCAGGAGTGTTTTGGGAAGAATGCTGAGGTTGTTTGGCTTACTGAAAAACAAGGTCATAATCTCCTAGCAATATCATTGACAACGCATGGGTACAGAAGCAGGAAGTGGTGGTAAATGTATTTATCGATCATGCACTAAAATATCAAGGGAATAATGCAATGAGAACTCTGGTTTGGCCCTTGGTGACCCAAGTGGGTACTCTAGAGAGCTACACTTTCACTGTGCAACTGTTTAGCACTCTGCACAAATCCAGATTAAAGATGTAGACTCATCTATTAGACACTGTAAATTAGGTATATCATTATGTTTTATATTCATATTTTTAAAGGCCTCCCAATCACGTTTTATTGCCCATTCAATTACTATAAACACTTCGTGGATAAATAACCCTTCTTCTAAAAGTTTCTTATATTAACATATTCTTTTCTGGACTTACTCAGACAAAACAGAGGCTTTTACTAAAAGCCCTTGGTCATTCAGTCAAATGTATCATTCTTCCTATGGTGCTGCGTAACCTTGCACAGGAAGTCTGCTTCATACGTAAGATCAATAATAACTATAATGTACTCGGTACAGGCAAGATTTGGTACTTTCAAGAAAAACTCAAAGACACTAAAAAGAATAGTGTCACTGTTACCTGGAACCCTTTTCCTTGTTTTACAAGCAATATGCAATTTAATTTGGAGTAGACTTCCTTTTTCTATAATCTGTGCTGTTTTCAGAAAGCCAATATGAAGGAAATGGCAAATCAGAAGAGTCCAGCATTAAACATGCATTTTAAACACAGGGTAGGCATTATTACATCTACCATGTGTAGATGATCTTTTTTCTTGGTTCATCAGGCCACAATTCATGTCAAATCATTTACCTCATGTATCTTATTTCAAGACTACAATTGATACACTATGTAGTTGAAAAGTCAGAGAAAATGATTAATAGGTCTCCTTAGCTTCTGATAAATGGCTGGAAATATAAAAGTGGAACCAACGAACAACAACCATAGAATGTACAACTAGTGATCCAAAATTAGAACTGCAGTCATTTGCCTATTTCTGAGAAAGAAGGCAACAATCTGATGAGAATATTTCTGTATTTTCTCACTTAGGGCTTCTTATTTACAAGTCAATTTATATTCTTAATTTATTTTCTGATAATTTAGTAGATTTGTACTGTATTTTAAACAGACTGTGTCTTAGGGATTTTTAAAACTGCTTTCTCTACGTGTCTAATCTGAGGGTAATGGGTGCGTTGGTTCAGCTAGGGTGTGAGCACTAATATCAGTTATTCCCATTTCATAAGCAGAACATTTGGACCACAGTTTGTCAGGTGATTATGATCTGCTTACGTCCATTCATGTTGCCACTGAATTGCCTGCAATCTGTACCATTAATCAATTTGCCTACTTGGTTGTCAAGAGAACTGAAAACATCAGCTCAACTATTTTTTCCAATCTGGTGTTTTTCATGTTTTCCCCACTGTATCATGTTAGTTACTTAATTTCTCTGTTTTACATTCATTTTCCACTCACAGTAGAAAAGTACATCAGTGTATCAGTGTGTTTTAGTCTGCATAAAAATCTGGCAATGCCTTTTAACCTGACCTTGATAAGCAGATTACTAAAATTTTCGCAGTGAGAGATGCAGCTGGTCTCCAAAAACTAGGTTAGTTCAGTAGCATGGGAAATAATGAAAACAGAATCATTTTTCTATTTATTAACCAGTATTAGGTCAGTGTATATCAACTATCGTTATGTACTTCATACTTATAGGAAATACTTAAGAAAATGTTCATAATCAATATAATATTCCTGAGGACCTTGGCTCTGTCTTCAGAGACAAAACTAAGAAGAGAGCTGAGCAATCAACAAGTTGGTTTCATACACAAAGAAAAATCCCTAGAAAAATCTGGCTAAAGTGGAACTTTGTCCTCAATTTTAAAAATCCTTTTATCAATTCTTTCAACCTGTTTTTTAAAAATAGTAATTAATTCAATAAATATTTAATGGGTACTTAATTTTTTACAGGTCTTTAGATATTCAAAGAATAAGAAGATCCTCAGAAAGTTCCAGAAATGGGGATTCACAGTGAATTCAATCCCACTCCCCCTCCCCAACCCGTCTATTCACCAAATCTCAACTTGGTGCCCCCAAATAGAAGAAAAACAAATTGTAACATTGTAAGGGTGATACCACCCTGAAAAATAGATGAAACAAGCTACATAAATTATGAAACACGCTCTTGATGTCTTCAGCTAAGTGCAAAACTGTGTATACTTTTCAAGACAGAAAAAAAGATTCAAAATTTATGACTATAACCTTGAAGATGGGTCACTACACCATCCAAGTTATATGTACTGTACACCATATCCCAAGCTCTTTTTCTCTGTATATTCTAGTAAAGACAGAGGAGCTTAAAAGCTTTGATAAAGACAAGAACAAGGTATCACAGGTGCAAAGGACCAACTAAACAGAAACACACCCATGAGAGACTCCTTACTTCAGCAGGAATGTCCTCTATGGTGTCATCTAGGTTTATGGGGGGACTTTTTCCTGATTAAGAGACTGGAGATGTGGAAGGAGACACTGGCAAGAGATAAACTGTAGCAATTCATTTAATTAATGTTTGCTCATTATATATTCATTCATTGGATACATGTTCAATAAATATTTCTTGAGTATCTATCGTGTACTAGGCATATGGCATTTACCAAGAATTCCTTATGCGCCAGGTATTACCTTAGCATCAGTGATGTCTCTATGCCCCTGAGAAGGAAAATAATCCTGGAGAGAACCTCAGATACATTATTTTCCCCCACTCACTGATGATCCACATACTCTAACTTCTGTTTAGGAAAGCCATACAAATCTTCCTGAGGTAAGTTTCCCAAATCTTCTGCAAGGAAAAAACTTTCCATTATGAAAATTACACATTAAAGAAATTAAATTAGTTCTTTCTGGCTTGTAAAACACTATTAAAGAAATAAAGAGCATCCCAATCCTAAGGCAAACTCTAAGTGATACCTCAAAGTAGAGATATTTCTGGCAAAGAATATTTAGAAGAAATGACAGAGAAGATCATTTTTTGATCACTGTTTGTTTGTTTTCAGTGTTGGAAACTTGTAGAAGCAAAGACTTCATTTAAAAGAATGGAAAACTGAGTTACTTCACTTAAATGAAATGCAATTTTACCTGAAAGAACTCTTTTTTCTTTAAGTGTGAGGCAACAGTAATTAAATTTAGGAGGCTGTTAACCCCTGAAGTAACAGATAGATAAATCATACTAAAACCACCTTGGAATTTGTAGTGAGCAATGAAATAGATCCCAAGACCAATAAAAGAGCTCAGCTAAGTGACTTATCTAAAATGTACACCAGGTAGCCAAGAAGAGGATCCAGGCTTAATTAAAAGCAAATACCCAGTTTCCTCTTCCTACATTTCTATATTTGTCTCTTCACTCAGCTATGGTTTCAAAGCAATTTTCTGATTCTTTCCATTAAGATTCCTTTTCTTTTCTTTTTTTTCTTTCTTCCTCTTTTTCAGACAGTTTTTCATGAGTTTGGAAGCCACTAAAATGAGTTTAGCTCCATTTAAAAATCAAGCCAACTCCCTGCTTCCCAAATATCTGATAAGAAATTTTGCCTAAGTCTACAAAATACTATATTTGTATAATTATATTACACTAATTATATTGTTCTAAATTAAAATTTTAAAATGCATTAGGGTAACTATTTTCACAATTCATATAAAAGGAAACAGGTTTAAGATTCAGAAGCGTTAACAGGTGCTCAGAACAACATATGTAAGAAGGAATCATTCCTTGCAATTCAAGGTCATACCCTGGTTTTTTTAATTCATTTGAAGATATATAAATAGCATGCATTTCATGTTTATAGAGCAATGAAATATTACATAACCCTAGTATCATCTGTCTACATCAAATTTTTGCTATTTATCACTAGCAATGACGTTTTTGCCAATGGAGTAAAGCAGTTTTTAGGAATGGACACTAAATTGACATAGATATTGGACATGTGCTTTTCATACTCTTGATGTCCTACATTATTATCAATCCCTGAAACACATTTTAGCCAATACTGCTGTCTGTTATGAATAAGAAGGACGTGGTGCCAGGGCAGGGAGCACTAAACTGGCCCAGTTATCCACAATTCAGTAGCCAGAGGGTGCTTCCTGAATTTGCTTCTTTCAGAGCTGACATTCTTCAGAATGGCATGCACTGACCCAGGAGTATCCTCCCAGTATTGGCAGCTATCCTTTCTGCAAAATCTAAAACCGTAGGAAAATAGCAGACTCACGTGGGTGGGCAGCCACTGCATCTACATCTGTATTTATGAGACTTCTTTATCCAGTCATGATGCCTCCACAAGAGAGAGCCCACAGCTAGTTCCTGATCTCAGTCACGCAAAAAAAAAAAAGTGCTTATTTACCAAAAACACTTTTACTACTTGTAAAGGACCCTCTCTGAGACACAGGTTCCAGGTAGATTGCTGAAAGTGAAATGGAAGGGACAGAGTTCAAGGTTTACTGTCCCTTTTCTGAGTTTACTCAGGGACAGATACAAAGAATAAGATAGAGATATTTTAGTCTTGGTACAATCCCAGAGGAAAGTGAGAACAGGAGAGGGGGAATGAGGCAAGAAAGAAGGGAAAGCATATGAGGGGTGGGTGGGTCCATTTTCTGGGCACCCCTGATAATAGGTGCAGCTGATTGCTACAAAATGATTGATGTTCTCAAAGAGACCTTACAAACTCAAGACAGTCTGTTCGTGGGAAAGGAGGACAAAAGAATCTATCTGTTCATGCCTCTTCATTCACTGTTTCCGGCTGGTCTGAGTTTGCTCCATGGAGCATTAACATCCACGTACTGTTTGTCACTGTCCCACACTGGGCTGTTCTGGGTAACAACTGGACTGGCCTGAGCTCCCAGAGCTCTAATTTGGCCAATGTGCAGGTCCCATGACCAACACTGACTGTGGAGTTTCTAAACCTGCATCCACAGCTGCAAAATAGTGCAAGTCATGTGAGGGCTGCACCAGCAAGTCAAATGAAGATGTGCATATAGGGTAGTGCAGAAATTGACCCTGTACATGAAGTCCAGCTTAAGAAAGCTGATTACCCCCGGGAGGATGAGTTACTTCCTCCTTTGCATTTCCTTAGCACCCAGTAGATGCCAGTATTATTAATTTTAACTCATTGTATCATTATTACTTATTTGTATGTCTGTCTCTCTCCAAAAGACACTGAACTTTAAACAGAGTGACCTTACTTCCGGATTTGATTGGGAGTACTGGATTTGCCAGTTTAGAGCAGTTAACACTGGATAATTATTTTAATTCTCTCTTTCACTCTCAAAGGATCCTAGTTTAGATGATACATTATAGGATCACCGTATTCTTATGACACTGGGGCACATCTTATTCAATATTCAAAGTAAGTTAAGTTAGTATCTAGTGTAATGTTTGGGTCATGATACATGTTTAACAAGGGTCTGATAATTTTTTTTAAAAAGGAAATAGTGACAAGATTGAAGAACTTGAATAATTTGGATATTAAAAAGAGGAAACAAAGATATTTTCAACATTTGCTAAATTAAAAAATGTAATTGCCTTTATACAATTTCATGGGTAGAAGGCAAAGATATTAAAACCTAAACACAACTTGGTAGGTAGGCTTCCATTTTTGGTTTGGTTACTGAGAGAGTTGCAAGAGGGAAATAATATTAGTTGATAAATAAGCAAAACAGCCACAATTTACCTAGTGGTTATTCTGTATCTGACATTTTGAGCATTTTACATGGATTATCTCATTGCTGGCGGACATGGCTAGCTCTACCCAATAAATATTCTGTTCTCCTTTACTAACAGGCCACTGATTTTGTTTGGAGGGGAAATGTGTCCAATCAAAAATTCCCTAACTTTCTAGCCTCTATTGCAGCAAGGAGTTGCCATGAGATTCAGTAATGAGACATAGTGGAAACCTACTGAAAAGATTTCTGAAAAAGAATATGCTACCTCCTTCTCCTTCTCCTTAGACTTGCTGGAAGAACAGCAACCTTGAAACCATAAATATGAAAACCACACTTTAGCAGATGCCCCAACCCTGGGCTGCCAAGTTCCAGGCTTCTTATCATATGTGAGAAATAAATCCCTAACTATTCAAGTCACTGTTAATTGTATTTCTGTTGTGTATACAATTTCCACCTGATACATTATTTAATTCCTACAATACCCCTATGGAGCAAGTATTAAGTTGAATCAAATGAAATTCTGACCTACAAAAATGGCCATTTTTATTCATTCACTTTTCATAATTCATTTAAATATCGAACACTTACTATGTGCCGAGCACTAACACATGACAGCAAACTTGAAAAACAGTATTTTCAATACTACCAAAATATTACTGTTTCACCCTCAGACTCAAAACTAAATTATAGAACTAGTTAACCAAACTAAAAGGATAACTACTTGAATATGAGTCAGACATGACAGGATTAAAATTACACAGGTACATTATTTAAAGCCAAACAGATAATTTCCTTTTAACATCAGTACAGGAACAATGTGAAACTCAGTACCCTGCACAGTGGCTGTTACAAAGTGCAGAAAATCAGAACTCTACAAAAATGGGAGAAATAGAATAGGGCAACTCTTCTATCAGTCTGCAGTTTAAAAAGAAGAGGAGGCCAAGATTCAGGATCTATTGGTGAGATGCTTTAGTTCTTTTACAATTTCTCTTTAAAATGTAGGCCACAGACTTTGGACATAAGCTTCAATCTGAGTTCACATCAAAGTGATATTTTCTTTCTTTCTTTCTTCTTTTTTTTTTTTTTTTTGCCAAGAACAACCAGATTTGGCAGGAAGCTCTGACACACAAATGTTAGCTCCCAAGCAGTACCAAATGTGCCTTCCTAAGAACTGTGGTCAGACACACTAATGAGGTTCTTATGGGGAAAAATAACAATTCTTGACTTGAAATCTGAGAAACAAAACAAACTAAAACCAAAAAAAAAAAAAAAAAAGAGTTACTTTAGTTGATTTTCAAAGTTGGAAGAATTTCCCTCTATTTTTAAATTTTTTCTTTTTCTTAAGAAATATTTTTCCTCTACGAAATCTTGATTTGGGAAACAAAGTACACTTTCCAAACACCTACACAGAAAGAATATTCAGGGGACCAAGCAATAATTTTGAGATTTTAAGATCATAAGATTTAACTTGAAAGTTGGGGAGAAAATTCTGTTTAGCTTTGCAAGATTTTTATAAGGATTATCTAAAGATTATGCAATAAAAACACATATTGTTTTGTCTTCACAACTAGGACTGGAAAAAATAAAAGGGGTCAATAATAACACCGAAGGCTTTCATTAAATAAACATTTAGTAACATGTGAATAAAAATTTCATATTATATATTTATGGCTTAAATCTACCAGTTTGCTAATCCCAAGCACTAGCACATGGTAAGAGTCCATTGTAGACAGAATGGGTGCTGAAATACCTACTTCCCCAGGAGAGTATGCTTGTTTAGCTGCTTTCTGGTTTTGTTAAGGTTATTAGCTCACCTGAAAAGTGCTAAACTTTTCTGAGAGGAGCTAAAGGTGGTTTTGGGTCCTGGTCTACCTGACACCATCTTCTCCAAAGCAAAATATGTGTCCTGAACCCAACACAAGTCCATGAATCTGAGGAACTGTCCATGTCAGGCAGCACTGTTGTTATAAGGATGGAACCACCATAGGAATAAGAAATAACAGTAACCACAAGTAATCGTGTGTTAAAGAAAGTAATTTCTTTTAAAAAATTTTAATTCATAAAATTAAAACACACATTTTTGGTTAAAAAGTGATAAATTTTATGCACATTTAAAAAAAAAAGTATACATTGGATCCTGCTATGTTTGCTCAGACACAAATTTCCTGGTTCTGATGGGTATCCTCTAGGACTTCTAAGCTGATAAAAATATATCAATAAGCACAATGTACTGAATAAGGTATTACCAACTTGGAGAGCATCTAGGCATGCCAGATGAAAGTCTGCTGAATGAAATGGGACTATCTAAAATTATTTATGCTCATTAGACTCTCTAGCAACTTATTATCCAAAGCAAACAGATGTATTTTGTAAAGCATTCCACAGGAAATACACTTAAGATTCAGTTTAACAGGGAAGAGGGATTTTTTTTCTATAGGCCCATAGGCTTAATTTGACACAATTGATCATTATATTTCTCATCCTAGGATTACACTTTTTTCTTTAAAGATCTGGAAAAGTTATAAAACTTCTCTGGGCACCTCATCCTATAAAATTAATTTCTAATTCTATATAACAGATATATAAAACATGGCTCTCAATACCACGTGCTTATGAATATTTGTAATACAAATCACTAATAGTAATGTTTTTTAAACTTTTGATCAGAGAATTGTACGTATTAACTATTATTACTGACAGAAATGAATATCCAGAACAGTACCATCTTATGTGAAAAGCCTGGGCTATTTAAAAGACCATGATTTAGTTGTGGGGATTTCCATCCAAGCCTCTTCAAGTATTCAAAATCAGGACCAGCTTATTCAAAGCCTGCAGGGGACAGACGGGCAGTTAATGACAGGGGAGGCCCGGCTGAGGGTTGGTGAGGGCCCCCAGAAGAATCCTGGCTTCATCCGAAGCAGGCAGCTACCATTCAGCATACGTGGGGGTGGGCTAAGTAGTGGCAGATCTTTTTTGGATTTTCCATGACAAATCTGGGAGGTTCAGAGTTTTCAGTGAATTCTTATTTTTAAATGTGATACAAGTCAAATCCAGCATTTCTACATGCTGGATTCAGTCTACAGGTTGCCAGTTTGAGACCTTTAGCTTTACTATTTACTTCCTAAATATGACAATTGTATGCCTATTTAGCAACTGGAGAAAGAAAAAAAGCAAAAGTAAATGAAACTGGGAATTAATAAAACAAACTTGCAAAAAAGGACTGCTAGTCAGGCATAAAATCAATAAATCAATATATGTACTTTCTATAGGCCTCATGTACTTTCCATAGGCGATCAGAACATCACCAAAGGACTTTGCCCTGAAGTTCACAATCAATTGAAATTTTAGGACGTGTCTTATGAAGACTTTTATCAACAGTTTTTTGTGGAATAAATGTGATAGGTAAATATGTAGAGAATTAATTATTCAAATAGAAGAAATGAAAGCAACAAATCATATCAAAAAAAAGGTTCTGTTGATGCTGTATCTGGTTGTCATGAATGTAGGCAAACAATTAGCAGACTTTCAGTTCCACTGTCCAAATACAGTGTTTGATCACTGAACTAGATAGTGCTCTATTTGGCAAAGCTCGCTCTGCAACTTGAATTTCAAAAGCACTGAAGTAAACTTATGAAAGAGTTCCCCCATGGTGGACATAAGAAATGCAAAGTGTTCTATGAAAATATGCTCCCACAGCTCCATGACATTACATCCAGCCAAACTAAAACTCTTCGGATGTAATTAAGCTGGTTGGGTTGCAATGCTCTTTTAATTTTAGCAGAGACCTTGCTCTTTATAACTTCATATATTAGCATCCTTGTAAATTCACATCTTAATTTTAACTATTCTGGGAAATTAGATAATTGCTTACACAGTTAGAAATATAGGACAGAACATTCAGAGGAGACTCGGTTTTCCTAAGTCACATTTCACCCAGATAGGTCACTCTCCATCTTACTGATGATTTCCTCCACTTACAGGAAAGTATAGAGAGTTTTTGCAAGGATCCTGAAATTCACATAGAATAGGAAAAAGAAAACACGCACAAGGACTTGAAGCTGGAAAACATACGTCTTTCCAAAGAATAGTAGACAATAGGGGAGTCTGGAGGAATGGGTAAGTGCGCTTGATGCATGGGTCAGAGCTCAGTAGTTGGGAGAAGCAGAGAACAAGGCATGAAATCAAACTGGCTTATAGAAGCCCCAGTAAGAGGCAACAGACAAGACACAACAGGAGCCTTCTGAAATGCAGACACGAACAGTTATATAATGAATTTAATGGGATGTAGTCAAACAGGTTTGATAATTGTGCCCCACATGTCCCACTGTGTCCTAGATCTCTTAATAGCAAAACTTTTCTTTTGATTTGAAATGTCTGAGTAATTGCCTCAACTCTCATATCACTCATTCCAAGTACCCCTGAATCCACTACCAATCAACCAATCAAGAGTTATCAATCTTACGAAGATAGAATTGTTAGCATTTTGGCAGCTCTAAGGAGAGAATTTTGTAACAAGGACCCTGTAGCTTCTGAGGTTACCTGGTCTCATCCTGGAATGTCCTGCCTTCTTGCCAACATTTTATATGTCAAAGGATAGGAGTTAAATGGAAAGTGCACTGTATACAGAGTCATCTCTGAATTTAGATTTTAGGACAAACTAAGCTCCAAAACACATTCTGGGGAACCATATACAGTTTTTCTAAGTTTCTAAGTCACGGCTCCAGTGACAAATAAATATGGACATTTTAAAATTGCCCATTACCCATAATCTCGTTAGATAACTATTTGGACATGCCTTTTACAGATACAATTTTTTAACTTACATCACTGAACGTCCTATTTCTGAACATGTAATTTCAGAGGAACTCACAGGTAGTTAATGAGTTTGATTACATCTCTCAAGACTTTTCATTTTAATGATCAAGAGTGCATTTTTTTTAAAGGGAGAGAATCAAAACCTACATTAAACCTGGAATCCAAGGGATATTATTACCCACAAAGCAAAAATATTGAGACAGATAGTGCTACATATTGTGTGTCCAGGGAAAAGTCAACCCACCAACACCTTCTTCTCCGGGAAGAAATGCTCACTGACAGACCCTCCAAAAGAGCCTAATCAATGCATCTATCTCAGAGGGTAGAGACACAGAGAAGAGGCAGGGTGAATGCAGTCAGGGCTCTGGGTTACTTACATATCTAATTATTTTTGGTTGTGCAAATTACTCTGAAAGTTCTCCACAAAGAATAAAACTTCTCTAAATCAGACCCCAAATTAAGATTTTTGCAAATTGTGGGTTAACTAAAGGAAGAGTTTTAAAGAAATCTGAATGTTCTTATCTTTGAGTGATTCAACTTTGAGAAATAGTCAAAGAAGAGTACAAAAATCTCAGTAAAAGATGCTCATAATAGTAGCTTTTTAAATAATAAAAGTGAAAACTATCTGATTTTCCCCAAACAGCAGGGGTTTATAATCCAATTAAATTCTACTGCATATTTTAAAACATGCAAATTATAATATATTATTCAATAAGGCAGGAGGCAGAAATTTTAGAAAGAATTTTTCTTTTATGTGTGAGAGAAAACTGTATTTTGCTATATTTCTAGATTTTCTATATGATATATAGAAATAATATGCTTTTTTCTAACAACACCCAATAATAAACAAATAAGATTAAGATTAAAAGATATTAAAAAAAATACTCCCTAGGAGTTAAGATAGTTGCCTGCCCAAAAAAAGCTTGCCCTCCTCCTCCCTCGCCTCCTCCTCCTCCTCCTCCTTTTGTTCAAAGGTTAATGCACTTTATATGTTTCCAGTTGAAACTGTGGCGATTCTGGCTCACTGCTGTCCATCACTCGACAATAATCTCTTTGTGTTCTTAAGTTACAGATTTATTTTCTACAAATGTACTATATTATTATTCTTGGAATCAAAATTGGAATCATCAGACAAAAATAGCCCTGGATTCCCGAAAACAAGTGTCTGATACATTTGTAGACTTCTTTGAACTCTTGTCCAAGCCTCCCCAGACAATTTGAGTTGCTGTCTTCTGTTTCTTTAGCTTTCAACAGCAACATCTTTTTTGTTCCCTGATTTCTGATTTTCTGTGAATTAAAAACAAAACAAACAAAAAAAAAAAACTATTACTTGGCAGGATTTTTTCTGCTTATTTACTTTGTAGCAACAAATTTATAAATTTTCAAATTTCCAAATATTTTAGCTGTATTTTTAATAGCATATAAGTCCAATAATCTCCTTTCCCCTATTTTAATTTTTCTACCAAAATCAACTTTATCTAATGCCCCTATGTTTTTCAGTCTGTGTGAAACTTTACTCCAATTTAAATAAAAATTAATAGTTCTCTTGTAATATGTACTATAATATCTTTCATTTGATGTTTCTTCTCTATTCCTTTTAGTTTCCTTTGCTGTCTTTTGACCAGTTTATTTTCTTATCTCTTTCCCACTAGCCTTTAGAAACTCTGATTAGTTGTTTTGTACCCCATTATTTTTTATTGAGTATTGTTTAAAAAAATCAAGAACAGGACAAAAATTCCATGCAGGTACACATGTTCATCTTTCTTTACAAAGAATTACAGTGACTCCTGTGGATCAAAGACTTTTTCCAAAAAATATTCTGTACTTTCTCTTCCATCTGAATTTCATTAACCTGGTGAAAGAAGTAGATTCTATTAACCATATAGAGACAGTGGTAACATATGGCCTGTATCTTAATGGAAAGCAAGAGTCTGAATAAGCACAGAGTAGAGGAAAACATACGTATGGCCTATAGTGAAACAAGGCAGTTTAAAACAGCGGGTTTGATTAATGAAGATAATATTTGAAAGGTATGGTAGAAACCACCCTTGAAGTCTCATAAACTTCAAGATACATAGCTTTTTATGGATACTACAGAATATCAAAGGAGAAAGCCATTGGGAGCATAGGGCTATAATCTTTAGCATGTATTCTTGGGTCATCAGCAACTTAGGCTGGAGTTGAGCATAATAGAGAACAAGTACAGGTGCACCTTTAACTGTGCCTAAAGACTCTATTCGTATATCCTCTGAAAATAGCATTAGTGAATATGGCTAAAATCTGTTTGAGTCAGAAGTGCACTTCAAAGTCTTCTGGGTAAAGAAGAATAACGTAAAGAGATGTCTCCGTGGCACCCTTCTGTTTAGTGTCACTCTTATTAGATTGCCTATTATCACAGAATAAACTAAAACACAGTCAAATTTCGCCTCATGGCTCACTACCTCCCTAAAAGGTTATCTATCTCCTTAAAGAATGACAGGCTGCGCTTCCCTGGTGGCGCAGTGGTTGAGGGTCCGCCTGCCGATGCAGGGGACGTGGGTTCGTGCCCCGGTCCGGGAAGATCCCACATGCCGCAGAGCGGCTGGGCCCGTGAGCCATGGCCGCTGAGCCTGCGCATCCGGAGCCTGTGCTCCGCAACGGGAGAGGCCGCAACAGTGAGAGGCCCGCGTACAGAAAAAAAAAAAAAAAACAGAATGAAAGGATCCTAAAATTGTACTATAGTAAGCAAATATCTAGTAGGCATTTCCTGACTGACACAACCAGGCTATGGCTTAGAGAGCAATTTACTGGGAAATCTTCTAAACTCTTAGAGACTGAGGTACACAATGAAGCGTGTATCTACATGTAACAAGATGGCAAATTGGATTTTTTCTATTATCTTTTAATTGGGAATAAGGTAGGGGAAAAGATGCTAGTTATCCCACAGTCTCAGTTAGCGGGACACCAGTGAGCCCCCAGCAGTTATGACCAGCTATGTATCCACAGGGCTTACGGAGACAGACACCGGTGTCTTCTCATTACAACGTGATCACCTTCATCTGCATCCCAGTTTATGTAGGAAGCAGAGGAGTGTGGCTGGATTTTGAGTTGAATGTTTGTGAAGCAATCGCTTTCCTCTGTGAAACCTGGTATGGGGGGAGGGGCAGTCGCAAAGAGTCACTCATAGAGGAGGGGTGCTGAAAGAAGGGGAGACTGCCCCCCACCCCAGAATGAGTAATTCCTAAGCTGCAGAACCCACAGGCCTACCCTGGGGCAGCCACCAGAGTAGAGTGTGATGACAACATTCTGGAGGAAGATGTTTGGAAACTTCCATTTCTAGCATGTTGTCATTTTAAGTAATCACCATCCCCTGTGCCCCATGAAGGGAAAGAGAGGAACGAAATGTGTACTGGACACAGAATTGGGTCCAGGGATTTCTACCAGTGTGAGGCCTGCTGGAGTAGCTCAGTGCACGGGAGTTTGAAAGAAACATAATGTCAGATGCCTGGAAAAAGAGGGTGTCCTGGGCTTCCCTGGTGGCGCAGTGGTTGAGAGTCCGCCTGCCGATGCAGGGGACACGGGCTCGTGCCCTGGTCTGGGAAGATCCCACATGCCGCGGAGCGGCTGGTCCCGTGAGCCATGGCCGCTGAGCCTGCGCGTCCGGAGCCTGTGCGCCGCAGCGGGAGAGGCCACAGCAGCGAGAGGCCTGCGTACTGCAAAAAACAAACAAACAAAAAAAAACAAACAAAAAAAAAGAGGGTGTCCTTCCAGGCTTCAGGGCCTCAGAAGAACAGAGAAAGGAATCCAAGCACTTCCTATGGCTCCATGTGTTAGAGAATTTCAGGTGACAAAGGGCAGGAACTGTGTTGTATCTGTGCAGCTACTGGACCCAGCAAAGGGACACAGAAGCCAGGAAATGGACTGCAGGACATACTGATTGGTTTTGACAGAGACAAAGGAGGCAGCCCACTGCCCTTTGAGGGAAGGATGGTTCTTGAGCCACAGAGGAGGCAGGGAGAAGGATGTTGTTCCATGAAACAGGTGGGACTACAAATCAGCTATGGGCTCCAGGATCAAACAGAACCAGAATGAACTAGAACAAGCCAGAGGCACTCTCCATAACTCCATAACTGCAGCCTCAAAAGCAGTCTTCTCCTCCTCATTGATGGTGGACGAGAAGGTGGCCTCCGAAAGATAAGAGTCCAAAGGGCGGAGGGAAGGGGGATCTACTAGAGTAAGTACGGAGGAACTGTATAAGCAGCAGATCATGTCTCTCCACCCCCATCCCCAATTCAAGCCACTATATCCACAACCAAGGCTGGCCCTGGTGGGGTATGAGTCGGGGTGGGAGAAGTAGGGAAAGAAGTTAAGCTTGACACTGAGTTTGAGACTGGTCTGATAAAGCGAACTAGACTGAGTTTTAAATAGCAACTGAGAATGTGTTAAACCAAAACTGAATGGAAAGTTAAGAAATCTGTCCAAGATTTCATTACGGAAAAGTGGAATTGTCGAGGGTGGGAGGGAGGGAGACGCAAGAGGGAAGAGATATGGGAATATATGTATAACTGACTTACTTTGTTATAAAGCAGAAACTAACACACCATTGTAAAGCAATTATACTCCAATAAAGATGTTATAACCCACCCCCCAAAAAAAGTGGAATTGTCACTATAGCACAATTACGGGACGCTGCAACTAAAACACTCAATAAAA
The DNA here is from genome assembly GCF_937001465.1 of Orcinus orca. Taxonomy (NCBI): domain Eukaryota; kingdom Metazoa; phylum Chordata; class Mammalia; order Artiodactyla; family Delphinidae; genus Orcinus; species Orcinus orca. The sequence continues at coordinate 82,967,976 of NC_064561.1, read as the reverse complement.
TGACTAATAATGCATTAAAGTGAATTAGAAAAGGCACTTTCATTTTTCCCTCCATAGATGAAGAAGAGAGTGATGACCGTGAAGTGGCTACTTATTTGTCCCATCTCCAAATCAGTCCATAACTATGTTGATTTGCTTAAAAAGCAAAGTATTAGCCAAGGTCTACCCTTGAGTACAGCATGAGTGGTTAAAATAGGAGCTTTGGAGTCGGAAGGACTTGGGCTGGATTCTGTTGGTAGCCAGGTCACTTTCATCTACTAGAGCCTCAGTTCCTTCATTCAAAAAAGTGGGGATAATTATACTTACTTCAGATGGCTGATGTAAATATTGATTGGAATAATTTATGAAGAACACTTAGTCCCTAGTAAGCACTCCATAAATATTATCATTGTTGATATAAATAAAACATTACTCTGCTTTTCTGTCTAGATGGCAGTTATGATCATGGTAAAATTCAATCACTGTCAGTACACTAACCTCTCTGCTTTGTTCCAATTAAAGGTGCCAAGGCCAAGTTGGTTGATGTTCATAATGGTGCCCTGTAACAGTACTGATGGACAAAAAGCCTTGCTGAGATATTTAGAAAAAAATAAAATATTGGAAGTGCTTCCCAGCAGACTAACACTTTAAGAAGAGATCATTATTTAAATGAATCATGATGTGCTTTTGATTCAAGATGCAGATGAGAAAGTAAATACTACTCTTCTAGTACTCCTACAGTTCTTTCCTCGAAGAGCTTTTCTTCCTTTTCCCCTCATTTGATTTGCTCTCAATTTTAATTTAGTTTCATGTATGGGAAAGTCTGCCAAGGTTGGAAGAACTGAAATTTGATCTACTTCTAAATATTTGTTCATAAAGCTCTAGTGTTTTTCCAAGTCAGTATTTCAGGGCACTTGCCTCCCCTCCCCACTGAAGGCTGACGCCAGCAGCCCAGGAATCAGGAGTAATCCTTGACTTTTGAACCAGTCTGTTGGCACAGCACACGAAAACATGTGACTATGCAAATGTCCTCAACTTTCAAAAATCTGGAAAAATATAGAATAGAATGATTTGAAAAAGTATTCAAAAATATTTTTGCCAAGAATTTCTGTGGCTATCAGAAAACCCTTCCAAGGAATTAACTGTCTTCTGTCACCTCACCTTCCTCCCTGTCTCCTAAAGGTGATTTCCTCATTCTTTTCCTCTAGATGCAGTTGTTGAAAAAAATGGATGATCTTTCTGTTTCACATTAACAGTAACACTTAACTCTCTTGGTCTCAATCAAAGTTAAGGTCTAAGGTTTTGCTGGGGTTTAGGTGCTTTGATTGCCACAGTTGATTTTTAGAAGTATTCTTACCTACCATCTCTTCCCACTCCAATTTACTCAAAATAATCCTACTATTTGAGTAATTTCTATCTTCACATCTCTAATTCCAACACCCCTCGTATCACCCTACCAACATCACCAACACACACACACACACAGACACACACACATTTTCTCCTGAAGCAAACTGGGATGCCATTGATAAGCCCAAGAGTGTTACTGAAAATGCAGTAGTTGGCCCTCCATATCCGTGGATACAAAGCCCATGGACGTGGAGCGCTGGTTATATTCCTTGCACTCTGCCATTTTATATAAGAGACGTGAGCATCCACGGATTTTGGCATGCGTAGGGGTTACTGGACTCAGTCTCCCATGGATACTGAGGGACAGCTGTACAAAGAAAACTGCTGAGAAGGAAGTTGAAAAGGAGGAGGGAGAAAGTTTGGGGATAGAACTAAAAGAATGAAATAAAGAGCTTGGAGTGGAAGGAGTTGTATTTAAGTTTACCCCAGGAGCCAATATGTTCCATTAATTGATTTTAATTCTTTTGTTCAAGATAAGTTGATTATAGAACCTTTCAGAATTCCCATTATGGTTCACCTTTTCCCTGCTTTGAACTCCCTGCATTTCAATTTCAACTAAAAATTATCCTGTACTATCATTTCAATTTGCCAAAATTTCACTTCCTATCAGTTCCATTCATTCTCTTTAGGACAAGTTGATCACACACAAATAATATAACAAGATGATGTTGGCCATCTTTAGATAAGCCTATCTAAGACAAATCCCTTAATAGCTCATCATTAAAAATATATATATCTGGAATATTTTTTCTAACATACATAGCACGTCCATTCCTGTCCTGTGCCCCAATGCCTAAGAATACTTAGTTAGGAACTTACACCAATCAGAGCTGATCTGACTGAAGGGACACTGAACTTCAACGGCCAGTTACTCTAAGGCCAGTCCTCTCAAAAAGACAGTGAATAAGGAAGGGAAGGACCTGGGAGAGTCACAGCTGAGTTGGAAGCACTGTTTTCACACTGCTGCAAAGTATGTACGATTCAGAGTTCTCCCAAGCTTGTACCAACAGAAGCATTTCAAAAACAGCAACAGCCATTCAAGGAATTCCTGCTATGCTTCATGGGTTTATAAAAACACAGTGAATCCTGATAACCACCCTGAGGGATAAGTATAACGTCATCATGCAATGGACATTTGTTTTTGCCTCCCTAGCATCTATTTCCCCTTTTTGGATAGCTCCAAATTTTGACTGGGGATCCATCCACTGCCTACTCTCAGTCCATCTCTTTGGATGGGGCTCTATCCTCAGCTGCAGGAAATACAGCATGTGACCAAGCCTGGCTTTGCTAAGCACCTCCTGACCCGGCCACAGAAAGTGGTTGAGAATGTCTTGGGAGAACAGAAACGTGCCCTCTAACTGATCCTTAACCTGAAAGGCCGTAGACTGAAGCTGCTAGGAATGGCTTGCCACCACCAGGGGAGAGCCTTACGAGCATGGAACTAAGGGCAAAGGGAGCTGAGATAGGAGAAGAAACAAGAACCTGAGTCTCCCTGACATTGTTTGGGCTCTGGATCAATCTGAATCCTGAATTCATGCCAACACCTCAAAATTTTAGTCACTTGAGCCAACTCATTCCCCCTCTCTTTTTTGAGTCTGACTGGATTGAGTTTTCTGTACCTTGCGAGAGAAAGAATCTTAACTGATATGCCTGATTTTATAAATAAGACAACTAAGATTTTATACTTACTGAAGGACATACGGCAAGTGGCAGACCTGGATTTTAAATCTAGTCTCTTTCACTCAAAACACCATATTCTTCCAATACAACATGAGGCATGAAGGCAATAATTTCATTTTGAGAGGTATGATATTTAATTTTATATGTCAATTTGGCTAGCCTATAGTGCCCAGTGCTTAACCAAACGCTAGTCTAGATGTTGCTGTGAAGGTATTTTGTAGATATGATTAATATTTACAATCAGTTGAATTTAAGTAAGGCAGATTATTCTCCATAATGTGCACGGATGGGCCTCATCCAATCAGTGGAAGGTCTTTAAAGCAAAAACCAGAGAAGAAAGAATTCGGCCTCAAGACTGACATAGAAATCCTGCCTGAGGTTCCAGCTCACCTATAAAGATTTTGAACTTGCCAGTCAATTTCTTAAAATCTCTGTCAGTAAATCAATCTCTCTCGAACCCTGACGGACACAAAGATTAACTGAAGGATACCCAGGAGAATGTGGGACAGGGCCAAAAGAAACATACTTTTCTCCCTCAACAGGTCATTTCCTAGATGACTTTCCAAAATAAGACAAGGACAAAGCTCCATGATTAAGGTCACAAAGACACTTTTTCTGTCAAGGGCCTGATGAGACATTTTGTTTGCTTTGTTTATTTCCAAAGTGAAAAAAAATTGCAGATATTTAAAAATAAGTCGTGTCAAATTGTTACTGTCAATACTTTTTTAAATGCAGGCTGATTTTGAAAATAAAAGGCAATGAAGAAGCAGTGGTGTGCACAGGTTTGAGAGGATTTTCATATTCTTTCAAAGAGTTCGATTATAGTTCAGGGCAGGGACAGAGTCTCGAAGGAGCACTCACCAGTACTACCATGATTCACACTTGATTTCTCATATCACTCTTTCCTACAGTCACAGCACCCACTCAAAAGATGCAGCATTTTCAACACAATATAGAGGGTAACTGAACCATCAGTGTGGCTTCACACTGCAACTCTGCTGACGTTTGCTAAGATGCCCAAACCCAATGGGATAAATAATTCAGTTCCCCTGAAAGATATGAGGGAAGGGCTCTGATGGGTTGATAAAGAAGAATGCTGCTGTCCTCATCTGTTTTCAAAGGATGCAAGACTTGTCAACTCTATCCTAGTTTTCAAATAAACCTTGAAATTCACAACCCCAAATTGAGATTCTCATTTTCAGCCACAGCTATTCTTGATTTCTGTTCCACTGATACTACAGGCATAGAGAGATAAGTTCAGATGATTTGCAGCTCAAACTATAAAAGAAGTTTCACAGACACAATAGGAAAAAAGAAGGTTTGGTAGGTTTGGAAAATTCTTTTTCTTTTAATACACTATAGAATGTGAAGCAGAAGCACAATGACTTAATGAGTTTCTGTCTCTGTACTGTGACAAATCTACAATTTGGCCATTGTAAAAGTAATGATATGTTTCATTAATTTCATATGTTCCTTTAATAGAGTATTTCGAGGGAAGGCATTTTTGCTTTAGAAATTAGAGCAAAGAAAAGCTGATAAAAGCTTCAAGTTGGTGTTCGGTACTTCCTGGAATACATTAATAACATTCAACCGCCTTTTCAAACACACAGACAAATCTCAAAGCGATGCTTTGTCTTCCCAGTCATAATCCTAATAATGAAAGACTAGAAATCCTTACCTAATTTCTCCCCACAATCCACCTCCCCCCAATGCTTGCATATGAGTGCGCAAACACACACACACGCATACACGACCCTTTTTACAGGTACATTTGGATCTGAAAGTTAATATTCTATAACCCCCATGCATCTACTCAATCACTCCTGGGCCACATCCTCTATGCAGTTTCCAAATACCCTTTGGGGACCATTCTTCAGAAACAAGTCACATAACTGCCATGGTCTCACCCTGCCTTTTCATAAATATCCTCATATTGGGCTTTCTTTGGTTGGATCCTCTAGAAGCTGACCCCAGACAAGGGTCTGAATACAAGAACCTTATTTGTGAGAGCGTCTAGGAAGCACGTGAAGTGGGGAGGGGAAATGAGGCAAGAAGCCATTCAAGAATGCACTATTGGGCTTCTCTGGTGGTGCAGTGGTTGAGAGTCCGCCTGCCGATGCAGGGGACACGGGTTCGTGCCCCGGTCCAGGAAGATCCCACATGCCGCGGAGCGGCTGGGCCCGTGAGCCATGGCTGCTGAGCCTGCGCATCTGGAGCCTGTGCTCTGCAACGGGAGAGGCCACAACAGTAAGAGGCCCGCGTACCACAAAAAAAAAAAAAAAAAAGAAAAAGAATGCACTATTGAGGGAGCTGTCTTCGTGGGCAATGGGGATGCAATCCCGCAGGGAACTGGTGGGAGCTTGTGTAAAACGTATCTGGGTTATCCCCACTGGGGCACTTATCCTCCAATTCCCACGTTGTCAGTGGCCGAGGGCTGCTCCCAGGGGAATGAAATCCCCACTCTCCTGACCTGCAGTGTTTGTGGATGAAGGGAAGCCGTTGGGGGAGACACAAAGAACTTGCAGTAGGATCCTAGCAGCACATGTGGGATGGGTGAGAGCCTAGAGGACGGGGGTAGAACAAATGTGGCTGCTAATGGTACCACAGAACGGGTCTGTCCCCTCAGACAGCAGTCCCCAACATTTTTGGCACCAGGGACCGGTTTTGTGGAAGACAATTTTTCCATGGACAGGGCGGGGGGTGGTTCCGCGGTAATGCGAACGATGGGGAGCGGTAGATGAAGCTTCATTCGCTGGCCCACCGCTGTTCACCTCCTGCTGTGCAGCCCGGTTCCTAACAGGTTGTGGACTGGTCCATGGCCCTGCCCTAAGACATTCACTCAACAAGCTCCTTTTACCCCAACTGTCCAAGTGCTACTATCCATGAACCATATGGCAAGTTTGTGACAGCAGTCACTGAACACATTCACCTGCCACACTTCCTCTTTGCATTCAGAGGCTGGAGGGTGGTGGGTTTTATTTGACTTGACCTTTAGAAAAAACTCTGGGCTTGTTCTATTTTGCTAACAGAGGTAGCTGGCATCTACAAACCCACTGTGAAATTTGGATGTGATCAATGTGTTTATTCTCTAAAAATGTCTTACGTCCCTCTGTGAGATTTCTAGCCCAATCCCATGAATAGAAAAATTAGGCTGGGGTAGGTAGGAAGGAAGAATGGGAGGAGAAATTTACATCACAGTGAAAGTTTATACCTAAAAAGACAACAGCAGTAGAATAAATCTCAAGGTTGGTTGTAGCTTTATGAAGTGGGAAGGTAGACTTGTTGTCTACTTTTTTTTTTTTTTTTTAAGAAACACCTTTTACCCAGTCCTGGGGAATTAAGTGCTGTCCTAGCAGCCTGTCAGGGTGGACACCTTGGCCATAGACTGCTGGCATCCTGAGGCTTCTGTAGAGCCATTTTCAATTGGTGGTGCTCTTGGCCAGTGAGAGCTATTTTGAGAGACCCACTCATTTCCAGGCCTCCATTTATTCACTTTTATAAAAAGCATTAGCCCTGTTAAGAGAAAGCATGGATTCAGGCTATATTGTGAATTATATCATCGTATTTCTCATTTATCTTATCACCTGACTGCTTCCCAAGAACAGGGTTCGAAGAAGCTGGGAGATGGTGAGAGACTCAGGGCAGACACAGGTGAGTGAAAATGGTGGGCTGGAAACACAAATACATTTAGAAACAAAAGCAAACAAAGAAACTAATTTGCAAGCCAGGCATTCACTGAAGATGTGAACTGCCTCCAGCACGCTGTTGTTTTGCAGTCCTAAGCCTCTGCATGAATGAACTGCTTGCCCTTCACACTCATGGATATGATATATCACTACTTATGCAGGTACTTGGAGGGAGACTTCTGACTTGAAGTCCTAGTATTCCTGGGCCTGGCAGGACATAGGGTGGCATTCCTGGTCACCAGAGCATTCCTCCAGATGAGCACTTTTCTCCATGTACTAGTTAAATCTTCCATTAACTCAGGTCCTTGAAGACACAAGAACAAATGCCTAAATGGGGACTGTGAAACGTGTGTGTGTGTGTGTGTGTGTGTGTGTGTGCGTGCACCTTATATATAAGCACACGCATGCATATGCACACGAGCTGAAAGGGAGCATAATAACTCCCCAGTATGCCACAAATAAGAGAACAGCTGCTTGTTTCAGATATTAAAAGAATGTAAATTGGGCTGAGTTTTCTTCTGGCACAAGAACAAGGAATGCTTAAGTTTCCCACTTGCACTTAATTTATTTTTAGGTTTATTCACCAGCATTTGTCAGGTTTCTTGAGCATGACCTGAAACTAACCTTTCGATTAACGTGAAGGCAAACAGAGCCCTGAAACTCTATCTGTATGTTCTTTTGTCTTGGGAACTGTAAATCGGGGCATTAGGTGAATAACACAGCTTGGCTTTGTGTCATGGAAAGTAATTCGGGGCCACGGTAAGGGCAGGATTTATGAAGCTGTCTGGCCAGGCTTGGGCAAAACGCCAGCTTCCACCTGCTCTGCAGACACGGCTGTGTGCAGCTGGTCACACTGCTGAAGTCGCCAAATTCCTTTCACTGGATACAGGCACGGCTGTGCTGGCCAAAGCAAAAAAGCAGGTAGGGGAGGAACCTTGGGTGGGGAGGCGGGGGAGGTAGCCAGAGGCAACTGCTTCTTTAGGAAACAAATCAATTACTAGCTTCCCTTTTCTCATTCCTCAGCAAAAGTCCCTCAAAAAATTTCATCTCTGCTTCCAAAACCCTGTAACTAAGTAATCTGGAGGGGCTGGCAAGAAAAGAAAAGTAAATCAATTTGCAAAGTTTTTTTTTTTTTTTTTTAAATGAGGGACTGTGTCATAACTGAGGCCGCTCTATCGTTTATCAACCAAACAGGGGCACTTCTCAAAGTGCAAGGGGGAGGGCTATAATTAATTAGGCTGGGACAACACCCGTAAACTGGGACTGTCCGAGGCAAAACGGGATGGGTGGTGACCGGAGCCGAGAACATTTACGCTGCTATACAATGAACCACGAAAGGACTGTGGTGCTACAAGGATGCTTTTCTAAGAAGTGACAGAAATTATATTGTCTCTCTGATGGAGCTGGACTACCTCTATGAAGCAGATGGCCAACTTGTCAGGGTGCCAGAGCACACTGCAGAGTACCCATAGGAAAATCATCATGTTCCCTATTTTTCAATCCCTTCCCCTTCTGAGAGAAGTGCAAAAAGCTCAGCAAATCTCTGCTTTTCCTGACAAGGAATGGCCAGCAGATAACATACAAGGCTTGTCAGCACCTGACTAATTAGGATTAAAGGCACAAGGTGGAACTTACATGGGGAATAGCGCTGTTCTTTGTGATCTCAATGCTAATGAAGTTCGATATGCACTCCCCACTTACAATGTCATCGCTTAGAGTTTTCAACCTTCTTCCCACTTTCCCATCTTTACAGGTTCTCTAGTGTACTATTTCCCTATGGGTGCTATAATAAACCGCCTAAAATTTGCTGTCTAAAAACAATAAGAATTTATCCTCTACAGTATGGAGGTCCTTAAAGGACTAAAAATAGAGTTATCATATGATTCAGCAATCCCACTCCTGGGCATATATTTGGAAAAGACAAAAGCTCTAAATCGAAAAGTTACATGCATCTCAATGTTCATAGCAGCACGATTTACAATAGCCAAGACATGGAAGCAACCTAAATGTCCATCGACAGATGAATGGATAAAGGAGATGTGATATATATAGATAGATACACACACACACACACACACACACACACACACACACACAATGGAATATTACTCAGCCATAAAAAAGAATGAACTAATGCCATTTATGGACTTAGTGATCATCATACTAAGTAAAGTAAGTCAGAGACAGAAAGAAAAATATATGATATCACTTATATGTAGAATCTAACAAAGAATACAAATGAACTTATTTATAAAACAGAAACAGACTCACAGACATAGAAAACAAACTTACAGTTATCAAAAGGGAAGAGGGGCAATAAATTGGGAGTATGGGATTAACAGATGCATACTACCAAATATAAAAGAGAGAAACAACAAGGATTTACTGCATAGCACAAGGAATTATATTCAATACCTTGTAATAAACTATAATGAAAAAGAATTCTAAAAAGGATAGATATGTATACATATAAATATATATGTACATATGTATCTCCACTCACTGTGCTGTATACCTGAAACACAATATTGTAAATCAACTATACTTCACTGTAATTTTTATTTTTAATTTATTTTTACTTATTTATTTTTGGTTGCGTTGGGTCTTTGCTGCAGTGCATGGGCTCTAGGCGTGCAGGCTTCAGTAGCTGTGGCATGTGGGTTCAGTAGTTGTGGCTCGCAGGCTCAGTAGTTGTGGTGCACGGGTTTAGTTGCTCCACAGCATGTGGGATCTTCCCGGACCAGGGCTCGAACCCGTGTCCCCTGCATTGGCAGGCGGATTCTTAACCACTGCGGCACCAGGGAAGCCCTACACTTCACTTAAAAAATAAAAAAAAGAATTCATTTTCTCAAAGTGCTGGAGGCCAGAAGTCTAAAATCAAGGTGTGGGCAGGCCACGCTCCCTCCACAGGCTGTAGGAGGGAATCCTTCCCTGCCTTTACTAACTCCTGATGGCTCCTGGTGTTCTTGGCTAGTGGCCAAGCATAACCCCAATCTCTGGCTCTCTCTTCACACGACCCTCTTCCCTAGGTTGTTTCTGTGTCCTCTCCTCTCTCACAAGGACACCAGTCATTGGATTTAGAGCCCACCTAAATCCAGAATGATTTCATGTTCAGATCCTTAACTAATTACACCTATAAGATATTATTTCCAAATAAGATCACATTCCAAGTTCCAGATGGACATGAATTTGCAGTCGGGGACACTATTCAACCCACTACAATTAGGAAACCAGAAACAAATCTATTCCTCAATAGTAGCCCTTTAATTCCTGCTGTCCCCTACCCAATATCCAGGTAATTGACTACCTGTGCTCCACCACCACCTCCCCTGTTATTTCCTGCAGAGCTTGCAGATATCGGCTACAATGTCTTTGTTTCCACTGCTGTGTAGCTCATGCAGGCCCTGAGGATACCCTCTTCCATCCAGTGACAGCCTTCTCTTTCCATTTCCTCAACCAACCTGCCCAATAAACTGCAGAGAACAGTCTCGCTGGTAATTTTCCAGGCTACTTATCTTCCAATACTCTAGGTTGTGGGTTTCAAAACTTGCACACACACAAAAATAACAGGGCGAGGTTAGCATATGCTGGGCACCTAAGAATTGTACCAGGAGGCGAGAGACAAGAGGAGGAGGCTGCCCACAGAGAATATGGAATCTCAGCTCAGGATAACAGAAGCTTAAGAGAAGTTTGGATGAGTTGGGAGAAGGGTGAGGGTGTTTGAATCAGAGTTTTAAATCTCTTTTTTAATCTTCAGCCACAATGACAGCCAAAATGTCTCTTCTGGCTGTAAGAACTGGAAAGCCAATTTCAACAGGCTTGTGCAAAAAATGAACTGATTTATTGGTTCTAGAAATGGGAAAGGCCAAGTTTGGGTCCAGGGATGGCTGAAAGTTGCTTGGCTAAGATTGCTAGGCTTACATACTATCGTCTTAGTAAATGTGGCAGAAAGAATGGGTCTCTTCTCCAGGAGTTCCAGTAAGAGCGTGTGGGCTGAGGCCGAATGGCCGTGACTGTCACACATCCACTCCTGCACAATCTTTCAAGGGGCTACTGTACTCTCGTCTAGGGCTGAGTCACCTGCCCCACTTGTAGCCATGGGGTGGGGTCATTCCTCATAGGAAAGCGATGGTAATGTTAGAAGGGAAGAGAAAACAATGTGGGCAGGCAGCAACAGATGTCCACCCCACTTACTCTGACAACCTTATGGCCACTTCTGACACCATCAGAAAAATTTCCAGCCTGCCGCTGGAGTTGCGTCTGCCCCCAGAAAACCCATACAAATACCAGATAACTGTTTCTGGCACCACAGATACTTCAGTATATTTGATTGAAGTATCAATAGTGCCTTAGACCCTATTTTCAGGCAACTAGACAAAAGGTATATTAGTCAGCTAGGACTGTCATAAAAAAATACAACAGACTGGGTGGCTTAAATGACAGAAATTTGTTTTCTCGTAGTTCAGGAGGCTGCATCCCGAGCACCTCTTCCTTTTCTTATAAATAAGGAAGCACTGGGTTAGGGCCCCACCCTTATGACCTCATTTAACCTTAATTACCTCCTTAAAAGCCCTATCTTCAAATACAGTCACACTGGGGGTTAGGGCTTCAACATATGAATTTCAGGGGGTGGGGACACAATTCAGTCCATAACAAAAGGACAAACTTATTTTCATTCCTTTACTTCTTACTTACAAGACTTAAGACGTGAAGTAATACATTTTGACACTGATTAACTCCGGCATATGGTGCTGCTTCAAATATTTTTTTCAAATGCGAGTTCTAATTCAGTTTTCAGTGTTTTCCAGTTTCCAATTCATGATATCTCAGAGGTCACATTCTGATCCCAAGCACAGCCAGAATCCTATTAGTCTTCCCATATCCATTAACCCTACAATTTTTTCCATTTAATTGCCAGATGTTTTTCCTTAGGTCAGCAGGCCACAACTAGATGGCTGCCCAAAAAGAGCTTTTTCAGACATGAATCACACACACATACCACATATACACACACATACACACAAACATATTTTATGGCATGCTACATAATTATATCCCAAACATACACTGATGTTATAGCTAAGCATGATTTATGGATACAATCTCTAAACATCACGGTGCTTTATTATTTGAGTTCCTTCTCCCCCATAAGCCAAAGTCAATATACAGAAAAGACCAACTAAAAACATGTGATATCTGTTAAGTGTAACATGAAATATGACACTTAAAAGCAAATTGGTTACTAATTCCTGGAGCTGAGTTTGTTCAGTCCCATTTCAACCAAGGTACCTGCTCTAAGGAAACGTACAGAAATCAAAATCTAGAAAACAAAACCAAAATTCACTCTCTGGGTTGCCTCATAAAATCATTGACTCATTTCTTCAGCTTCCAAGGCCATGCTGAGCTCTGCCAGCACTTGTAATACAATCCTTGCTGGAGTTTCTCAGGCGCTCATTACCCCTCATCAGTAATGCAACAAGTCACCACACCCCTCTTTCTGCCAGTTTGACTTCCAAGTCATATGTTAGAATTCATTTGCCAAATACTGACCTATCCCTCAGTTCCTAGCGTGCAATTAAAAGAGAACTTACAAGTAAAAAACAATAGCACAGAAGTCACCTCTAACACATTTCCATTTGGGAAAAAAGAATAGTGTCTACTTAACACATCAGTTCCTTTCAACAAGCCCTAGTTTTAGATGACTTGGGTAGAACCTGGTATGTCACTCTTGGCATCACTGTCTCACTGGAACCCTGACAACATCAACACCTCCATCTTGGTAAAGACTAAAACTAGAATTACCACAAATCTTAGATTAGATATATCTTATTATTTAGGCTCAAAAGTTATCCTTGTCTCACAGCCTCTTTCTGAGAAAAGGCACAAAGAGTGGGGTTAGGGTATACCAAAGTTCAATATTGGAAGTGTGTACACACTTACATAAAACGGAGAGATATGTGTTGATATCGCGGTCCAACCTGAAGTGCTATTTTGCATGAATCAGGCCAGTGTGTAATAAGCCTGGGTGTATATTTATATTTAGTTCTTGTAGAATCAACATAAATGTAAAATAACTATCGGCTCCAGGCTTGGACTTATATGTTCTGATATTAGTTTATTAACAAAAGAAAAATAGCACTGAGGGGTAATTATTATATACTAGCTTCATGAGGACTTTTTTGGAAAAATTTTTTCTAAACTGAAAATGAAGAAGATAACATCTTGAATGCAATACCTGACAGATTCTATTATGGTTTCTGTCACCTTTTAGTATATTTCCTAACTGTGCCTACTACAGGAAAGGGCAAGGAATTAATCAGGTTGCCAACAGAGTTGGGTTACATGGCATGCAGAAAGCACTTCGGCTACATTATTTGCACAATTTCTATAGGGAGTTGTGCAATAGAGGCCTTAAATTTAATATGTCTGGCCGCCTTCCACTTGGACTCAGTTCAAACCCAGTGCCTGCAGCTCACTGTATCCAGAGTGGGAAATCAGTCATTATATTAGGAACGGATGGCAAATGATTCCAATTCACATTCTTCAGCTGGTACGTTTTTTAACCTGGAGCAACACCAAATTGGAAAATTCTACAATTCTACAAGCTGGACGTTTGATCTATATTGCAGTTTAAATACATTTCTAGTTTGAGGAAGCTGACAGGATTATTTTTCTTTAGAATTTCTTTAGTTGCTGTGCCACGGACAGAAATTTCGAGGTTCACATTATCCCCTTCCTGCAGGTCCTTTTGTTTCTCACTGGGGGTGGGAGGATAGTGTCAGTGCAATTAAACTGCCATGTCCTATGTAAACAGTGACCTGACTCCGCACATGTGGACACATTACATAGATTGAAAGGCCATGTTCAGCAAAGATGAAAGACTCTTAGAGATGTTTTTTTAAAAAAGGAAAGTAATGCCATAAAAAAATGGGCACAAGAAATGAAGAAGTGATAGAAAAAGAAATGTCAACCAGCTCTCAACCACATGAAAATATGGTTGATCATTTCAGTAGCAAGGAAATTAAAAATATAATATAAATGGGTCTCATTTTTTATTCACAACATCAAAAACTAACATACAGTGGTGGTAAGGATAGGGAGCTACACACTTTGCTGGAAGAACAATGAATTACTTTTATAAAAGTAATCCATAAATATACATTAAAATTTAGAATGTGCATACCCTTGAGCCTAGAACTCTGAATTTTGAGACTATACAAAAATAAAAACAAGGGTTTGTAAACCTGAAAGTACAAATTTAATGCAGCATTATGTGAAGGGGCAAAAATCACTAAAACAATCCAAAAGGCCATCAACAGAGAAATGCTTGCTTAAGTTATGGTAAATTTAGTGACAAGTATGTAACAATTTTAAACTTGGCTCTATGAGTATTTACCTAGAGGTAGTTATATAATGTACTACTTAGTTAAAAAAAAAGAGTTAGAGAGTATTATGTAGAATGTAACCACCTTTAAAAAATAAAATATATTCTAGACATGTGAATATGAGTGTGCACTTGCGTACATGTGTGTATTCAGTGCACAGAGATACGGAAGGATACACAACAAAGGAGGAGGTGTGAAGAGAATTAACATTTTACTTCTACAATTCAGTAACTGCTGGACTGGTTAGAATAAGCATGCATTCCTTTGTAATTAAAATGGAATAAAATAAAAGGGGAAAGGGCAATTAATTCTGGATTTGTAATTTACAGGTATATCAGAGTCTTCCAAAGAAAAAGTACCAATCGAATGTGCAGTGTGCATGAGTATGTGTGTGTAGAGAGGTAGATTTATATATAAATATAAATATTTATATACAATATATAAAATATATAAATATAATACAAAGGTAGATACAAAGATGATACATAGACAGATACACACATTTATTTTAGGTCACATGGTATTGGGGTTGACAAGTCCAAAATCTGTAGGGCAGGCTTTTTGAATTGAGTTGTAGTTTTCCTTTGACTTTAATCACAAGGGATGGTAGTAATAAGACACGCCCTAAGGGATTTCCTGTATTCCAGACATATTCTTCTTTACCTCCACTGTGGAACAGCATCCTAATTTCCCCTTAGTAATCAGGATCAATCCCTCAGCCAGTATATTAACAGATGTACTTCTTTGCCTGTTGACTCAGAGGCATAAGGAACCCAAAGAGGACAGTGGCAGTCTTAACTTTGACTTCAATGGAATCACTGTTCTGTTTCCTGGTGGAAGCATTCCTCCCTTTGGAGCTACGACCTCTAGGCCAACACAGCATAAGGTCACAATGACAGGAAGCAAAAATTTTGCTAGTGGGGCACTAGGAATAATAGTCAGTGGTGCCATTCCCGTTTCTACCCCTTAGTTCCTGGGACTCATGCATCCTGGCTGTGGGAGAAACAGCACCATATACTGGATTCTGATTTAGAACAAATGAAGCCGGAGAACACTGGCCCAGCCTTGCAAGGTATCATCTAGTAGCTAGTATTGCAGTTGAGTCTTTAAAAGGCCATTCCACCATCCTATCAAGCCAGCTGCCTCAGGATGATGGGGAACATGGTAAGATCCGTGAATTTCATGAATATGGGCCCATTGCTGCATCTTATTTGCTGTGAAGTGATTTCTTTGATTCGAAGCAATGATATGTAGAATGCCAAAACGGTGGATAAGGCATTCTCTAAGTCCATGGATGGTAGTTTTGGGAGAAGCGTTGCATGCAGTGAAGGCAAATCTGTATCCAGAATAAGTGTTTATTCCAGTAAGAACAAAGTGCTGTCCCTTCCATGATGGAAACAGTCCATTATAACAACATGCCTCCAGGTAGCTGGCCAATAACCCTGGGGAGCAGTGCCATATTGAGATCTCAGTGTTGGTCTCTGCTTCTGGCAGATTGGGCACTCAGCAGTGGCAGTAGCCAGGTCAGCCTTGGTGAGTGGAAGCTTATCTTGCTAAGCCCATGCAAAACCTTCATCCCTGCCACCATGACCACTTTGTTCGTGAGCCCAGTGGGTGATGACAGGGGTGGCTGGGAAAAGAGGCTGACGGGTATCCACAAAACAGGTTAGCTTATCCACTTGATTATTAAAACCCTCCTCTGCTGAGGTCACCCCTTGGTGAGCATTCACATGGGACACAAATATCTTCACATTCTTCACCCATTCAGAGAGGTCTACATACGTATCTTCTCCCCAGACCTCCTTGCCACCAATTTTCCAATCATGTTCCTTCCAAGTCCCTGAACATCCAGCCAAATGATTAGCCACAGTCCATGAACTGATAATATACTCACACCTTTACCATTTCTCCCCCAAGCAAAATAAACAAGCAGCTGTACTTCTTGAAGTTCCACCCACTAGGAAGATTTGCCTTTACCGCTATCCTTCAGGGATGTCCCAGAGAGGGGCTGCAGTGCTGTAGCTGTCCACTTTGGGGTGGTACTTGTATATTGTACAGAACTATCTGTAAATTAGACCCGAGTTTCCTCTTCCTCAGTCACTGATCATAGGGAACTCGACATAAGACCATAGGTATAGGATGGGGATGAGAAGATACTGTAACAGGAATGGGGACCACAGACATTTGGGCCACATCCTCATGTAACTTACTTGTGCCGTCAGGGCCTGCTCAAGCCCAATCTTATATTTACCGCTCCCATTTGATGCATGACTAACTTTATGGCTTGGTGGGTCAGATATTACCCAGTTCATTATGGGCAGCTCAAGTCACATGGTAACTTGGTGGCCCGTGGATTAGCATCCAGCCTCTACCAAGGCCCAGTTGTATGCCAAAAGCTGTTTCTTAAAAAGACAGTAGTTTTCCACAGAGGATGACAGACTTTGCTCCAAAATCCTAAGGGCCTATGGTGTAATTCACCAACAGGGGTCTGCAAAGGCTCCAAACAGCATCCCTATTTGGCCCTGCCACTTCAAGCACCGTTGATTGGATCTGCTGGTCCAGGAGGCAGAGAACCTTGCATGACAGCCTGGACCTGTTGCAGAGGCTTCTCTTATTCTGGGCCCAACTCACAACTAGCAGTTTTTCAGGCCACTTGGTTAATGGGTCAGAGTAGCACTTCCAAATGAGGAATATGCTGCCTCTCACATCCAGAAAGGCCTACTAGGCATTGTGCTACTTTCTGGGTTGGAGGAGGGATAAGATGTAACAATTATCTCACCCTAGAAGAGATATCTCAGCAAGCCCCACACTACTGGACCACTAGAAATTTCACTAAGGTAGAAGACCCCTGAATTTTTATCAAATTTACTTCTCAACCTCTGACACACAAATATGTTATCAATTTCTAGAATAGTTGCTACTTCTTGCTAAGTCCAATCAGCATAATGTCATCAGTGTAATTGACCAATGTGATATCTTATGGAAGAGAAAGGTGATTAAGATCTCTGTGAACTGAATGATGACATAAGGCTAGAGAGCTCCCATACTCCTGAGGTAGGACAGTGAAAGTGTATTGCTGGCCTTGCCAGCTGAAAGCATACTGCTTCTGGTGGTCTTTACTAACCTGTATGGAACAAAAAGCATTTGCCAGATCAATAGCTGCATACCAGGTGCCAGGGGATATGTTAATTTGTTCAAGCAATGAAACCATATCTAGAACTGTAGCTACAAATGGAGTCACCACTTGGCTAAGCTTATAATAATTCACTGCCATTCTCCAAGATTCATGTGTCTTCTGCACAGGACAATAAGCAAACTGAATGGAGATATGGTGGGAATTACCACCCTGCATCCTTCAAGTCCATGATGATGGTACTAACCTCTGCAGTCCCTCCAGGAATATGCTATTGCTTTTGGTTTACTATTTTCCTAAAATGAAGCAGTTCTAATGGCTTATACTTGGCCTTTCCCACAATAATAGACCTCATCCCACAGGTCAAGGAGCCAGTGGAGATTCTTCCAATTGCTGAGTATGTCTATTCCACTTATGCATTCCAGCACTGGGGAAATAACTACAGGATGGACTCTGGGACCCACTGGATCTACTGAGAGATGGACCTGACCTTAAATTCCATTGAGCATCTGACTTCCATAAGGTCCAACTCTGACTGGTGACAGAATAACATTTTGCATCTCCGGGAGTCAGTATCAGTTCAGAGCTAGTGTCCTAAAATGTCTGATTATATCCTTTTCCCCAGTGCACAGTCACTCTGGTAAAAACATGTAGGTCCCTTTGGGTAAGGTTGGAAGAAAGATAGAAAGTATAAATTTGGGCAATATACTGAGGTCCTTCCTAAAGGAGACCTGGACTTCTGCACTTCATTCAGAGGGTTCTGGGTCTGTAACCTGGCTTAAGCCTGGGAATTAATTGAGGGGCCCTACTCTCTGTTTTTATGATTCAAGCTAGACTTTTGTTCACTTGACCAAGCACTCTTTCCACTTATACAGATCAAGTAAATATTTAGTGGGCTTGCCATCTATTTCGCTTCTAGGCACCCCATGATCAATGAGCCAATGCCATAGGTCTCTCTGAGTCAGACATTCTGATGGCTGCTTTGACTCTGCTGTCCACTGTGAAAACCACACCCCCTTTGCCTTTGGCGACTGAGTGTTGCTACTTGGCCCCTGCCACCCAGGAATCCCATTATACCCACTGCATTTAGGTTCCCCAGTTCAGGAGCAGCAGTTTCCACTATAATTTCGGACCTACAGAAAAGAGTGATCACACAGCACTTTCAAGGATGCTTGGGGCTCCCCTCACAAATTTATTTCTCAGTCATGGTGAAAGGGAGTCCTTCTAGACCCTCCCAGGGTGAGTGAGCAGGCCTAAAAGATAAGTCCACTCCAACATTCCAATCTCCCAAAGCCTTTGCATCTCTTCCTCTACAGTAAACCAAGGCAGGTCAGCATTTCAACTTCACTTGCCATGGGCCACCTTTTGGTGCATGTTTTGGCCGACCAACCAACCAAACTGTTAGAGCCCTATCTAACTCCTCAAGTTGCAACATTAAATCCAGAATCTCTGCCTAGTGAGCCCATATCAACTAATTACATCCTTTCACCAACAACTTTGTGTTCCTTTCACCACCATCCCACACCCTTCACCATCATTCCCACACATAGTTCCCAGATTTCTGTCTGTATAAATTGGAAACCCATGCAATTCTTCTGGAGTGTGGAACACCTCCTCGCGGGCCATACTTTGCACCTCACCCTTTGGGGCCTGCTGGGACATGAATCAAATTATAGGTCTAAAAGCAGAGAGGGGTGGTGGGGATGGATACTGAGGAGAATCAGCAGGCATGCAGAACCCTGCCTTTTATGAGTTTTTGACTAGGAGTATCTCATAGTGATATTTTGTGTATCTCTATTGCCATATTACACCTTGGACCATTGGTGCCCTGTTTACCACTGGAAATAGAGTCAGTACTGTCTTTGAATCTCATTAAATTAAGGAAGCAATTCCATAAACTGCATAACCATTTCAGAAAACTCATCCTTAATATTCTGTTCCTCTAGAACCACTTTCAGTAGGAAAATCTTTATCAGTCAATGTTTCCAGAGAAACAGAACCAACAGGATGGATGGCTGGATAGATATACAGGTAGATAGGTATTAATCAAATCTACAAAATACCTTCACAGAAATACCTAGATTAGTGTTTGATTACATAACTGGCTAGCAGAGCCCAGCCAGCCAAGTTGACACATAGAAACTAACCATCACAACAGGTAACAACCAGTAGCCCTCCTTAGAATATTACACTTGACTCTGGATCTACAGATTCAATGCAATCCCTATCAAATTACCAATGGCATTTTTCACAGAACTAGAACAAAAAATTATAAAACTTGATGGAAACACAAAAGACCCCGAATAGCCAAAACAATCTTGAGAAAGAAGAATAGAGCTGGAGGAATCGTGCTCCCTGATTTCAGACTATACTACAAGACTACAGTAATCAAAACTGGTACTGGCACAAACACATATGTGTAGATCAATGAAACAGGATAGAAAACCCAGAAATAAACCCATGCACTTATGGTCAATTAATCTATGACAAAGGAGGTAAGAATATGCAATGGAGAAAAGACAGTCTCTTCAATAAGTGGTGCTGGGAAAACTGGACAGCTACATGTAAAAGAATGAAATTAGAACATTCTCTAACACCATATACAAAAATAAACTCAAAATGGACTAAAGACCTAAATGTAAAACCGGATACTATAAAACTCCTATAGGAAAACATAGGCAGAACACACTTTGACGTAAATCACAGCAATATCTTTTTGGATCCACCTCCTAGAGTAATGGAAATAAAAACAAAAATTAAAAAAAAAAAACAAAAAACAAAAATAAACAAATGGGACCTAATGAAACTTAAAAGTTTTTATACAGCAAAGGAAACCAAAAACAAAATGAAAAGACAACCTATGGACTGGGAGAAAATATTTGCAAATGATGCTGACATGGGATTTCCAAAATACACAAACAGCTCATACAGCTTAATATCAAAAAAAACCCCAAAGAACCCAATCAAAAAATGGGCAGAAGACCTAAACAGACATTTCTCCAAAAAAGACATAGAGATGGCCAAAAGGCACATGAAAAGATGTTCAATATTGCTAATTATTAGAGAAATGCAAAACAAAACTACAATGAGGTATCAACTCATACCAGTCAGAATGGCCATCATTAAAAAGTCTACAAATAACAAATGCTGGAGAGGGAGTAGAAAAAAAGGAACCCACCTACACTGTTGGTTAATTGGTGCAGCCACTATGGAGAACAGCATGGAGGTTCCTTAGAAAACTAAAAGTAGAGCTACAATAGGATCTTGCAATCCCACTCCTGGGCATGTACCCAGACAAAACTCTAATTTGAAAAGATACATACACACCAATGTTCATAGCATCACTATTCACAATAGCCAAGACATGGAAGCAACCTAAATGTCCACTGACAGATGAATGGATAAAAAAGATGTGGTACATATATACAATGGAATATTACTCAGCCATAAAAAAGAATGAGATAATGCCATTGGCAGCAAAATGGATGGACCTAGAGATTATCATATTACACAAAATAAGTCAGACAAAGACAAATATCATATGATATCATTTATATGTGGAATGTAAAAAAATGATACAAATGAACTTATTTACAAAACAGAAATAGACTCACAGACACAGAAAACAACTTATGGTTACCAAAGGGGATAACGGGGGTGAAGAGGGGGAGAGATAAATTAGGAGTTTGAGATTAACATATATACACTACTATATATAAAATAGACAAGGACCAACTGTATAGCACAGGGAACTATACTCAATAACTTGTAATAACCTATAATGGAAAAAAAATCTGGAAAAGAATAGATATATAACTGAATCACTTTGCCATACTCTTGAAACTAACACAACACGGTAAATTAACTATACTTCAATTAAAAAAAAAAAGAATATTATGCTGGACTCTGGCCCAGGGTGAACTTTCCTAAAACAGTCTTGACTGATCTAAAAACACCTCATCTCAATCCAACTTGGACACTTCAGGAGGAATCCAAACTGGATTATACATAAAATCTTAAGAAGTAAGACGTGAAAGTAAGAGATCACCCAGGCTTCCCCATTTATTTGGTAGTTGAGCAGCAAATGCATGTTTTGCCTCCATTTACATATAGCCATCACTGCTGTAGACTCTAACCCTTCCTGGCCACTGAAGTGGAGCTCAGAATGCCTGGACTCAAGTTCTAGCTCAGCCATCTTCCCCAGGCAGATTACTTCATCTCTAAGAGCCTCATCTATTAACATCTCAGAGTTTGGCTCTCATGTATGCATGTCTCTATTGCTCAAAATGTAACATTAAAATAAGTTTTTAAAAAACATTGAAATAATAACATAAATGTATGGAGCTACTAAAAATGTTGCTTTATTTCCAAAAACTTTACTTGTTTTCATGCAACATGCTTTTGAAAACATGAATATGAGAAAGAATTTATATTCCCATTGGAAGAGGGTTGATGGGATTTTTCTGGAGCAATGCTCTGCATTCTAAATCAGAGGTCATCATAACGGGTTGTGTGCTCCCTTGAGTTGATGTGGGTGGCCATGACATTTGGTATAGGAAATGTTGCCTTCGCTAAGTAAAAATGAAACTGTTTGACCCACTGGCTGCAGAGCTTGTACTCAGAATTTTGTTCCCAGGAGTACATAGCCTATACTCTTTTCCTATTTCTGGTAGTAACTTAAGAAACAAATTTATAACTTGCCTGAGGAGTCAAGACTGCTGCTCCTCAAACAGAGATTTTCTTGGTGCAAAGAAAAATAACCCTTCTAGGCATTAAGTGTTTGGCTCTAATGCTCTGAATGCCTGGTTTGGGAATCATTAGAGCACTTGCTATAAATACTTCTGGAGGCCATGATACAAAACAACTTTATACCCAAAAAGAATATAGCAAAAATATCTCAAACTATTACCTCTTACAGTAAATAAGTTTCTGTATCAAAATGAAAAATACAAAATGGGATATGGTCATGAATATGAGAGCTGCGGCATCATCTTCTAGCCAGAGAACACTGCAGAGTTACCTTAGTCCCTAAGGCTCAACTGTCTTGTATAACAATGGTAATAATAATGTCT
The DNA here is from genome assembly GCF_937001465.1 of Orcinus orca. Classification (NCBI taxonomy): domain Eukaryota; kingdom Metazoa; phylum Chordata; class Mammalia; order Artiodactyla; family Delphinidae; genus Orcinus; species Orcinus orca. The sequence goes on along the minus strand of NC_064561.1, from coordinate 82,945,631 downwards.
GCCTCTAAGTATTACTGAGATAATCAATAGCTAACAGTGTACATGAGAGAGATTTGTGAACCTCACAATTTTGGAAATATTGTCTTCTTGTAAAACCAGAGTAAGTTATAAAAGAAGTAAATGCTATTTGAGAGGACTTAATCAAAATAATATCTCCTTAAAATGAAATTAGAATTTCTCAGACATAGCAACATAAATCCACAATGTTTATGATGAGAACCAGGGAAATGGGAAAAGATTATCATCCTTTGTACAAAGAATGTATTCCGAACAAGTTCAGAATAGTGCTAAAATATGGGTTTTGCATATGTGTTCCTCCTAGGCAAAGAGAGACTACCCAGGAGATAAAAGACTGAGTACTCGAGAGGACAGAACTAATGTTTGTGAGGAAAGCCTGAAGACAGATTTTTCTGGAGGGAACCTGAAGATGGGAGCACTGCAGATCATTCTAATGCGTGGGCTGTCAGCAAATGTCAAGACTCCCAACAGAAACCTCTCAGTACAGACAGCATCTGTTTCTCCAGCTGGTTCTCAGGCTGAAATGGTAAGGAAAACAATATGGAGGAAAGGGAAGTTTGGGAAAGATTATATTCTACTCCAGAAGCCATAGAATCAACAGGAAATACCTGCATGTGATCTTTATTCAAAACTAGAAGGGGAATCCAGTAGAGAACATCTGTTGTGAAATTGCCTTAGCCTGGATCAGACTACCCACCCTACCTCTTAAGGGATCTGACTAAATGATGATTTCTAGGTATGGTATCTCGAGAACTTTCTGGTAACTAAAGATGAGAACCTAGACGTCATTCTTTTTATCAATTTATTTATTTTATTTTTGGCTGTGTTGGGCCTTTGTTGCTGTGTGCGAGCTTTCTCTAGTTGTGGTGAACTGGGTCTACTCTTCGTTGCAGTGCACGGGCTTCTCATTAAGGTGGCTTCTCTTGTTGTGGAGCATGGGCTCTAGGTGCGTAGGCTTCAGTAGTTGCGGCACGCAGGCTCAGTAGTTGTGGCTCGCGGGCTCTAGAGCGCAGGCTCAGTAGTTGTGGCGCATGTGGCGCATGGGCGCTCTGCGGCATGTGGGATCTTCCCGGACCAGGGCTCTAACCTGTATCCCCTGCATTGGCAGGCAGATTCTTAACTGCTACACCACCGTGGAAGTCCTAGGCATCATTCTTGATATTACCTCTCAAATAGTTGTCAATGTGTCCACCTCTCTTCATTTCCACCTCTGCCCCCCAACCTAGCCCCCCACTGGACAACTCCTTCGTGACTGGCAGGCTTGCAACCTCTCTCATGATGCACAGAATCATCTTGGTAAAACCTGAATATGTATCCCGGCTTCAAGCTGCCAATCGTTTCCCACTGTCTTTAAAATCCATGGTTCTTCCCAATGCCACAGGCCCTATATTTCAAACTCTTCTTCCCCTCTAGCCTCATGCGCAGCCACTCACCTGACATAGACCCTTTCTACAGATCCTGACTTTTCCGTGAATGCACCAAGTTCTTTACTGCATCAGCAACCTTCTCCATATGTCCCTTTGTGTGGAATGTTGTACCCCCAGCTCCTTTCTTTAGGTCACAGATTGAAAAGCAATTCCTAGAGAACTGACGCCTCCCACATATTTACGGCCCCTCTGATATTCTCTATCACTGCGCTCGGCTCTCCTCCTTAACAGTAATTCTCACAGCATGTTCAATTATAAATTCAGCTGTGTTTTTATGTAATGTCCTCTTCCTCTAAGTGCCATGAAGGCAATGAATGACCATGTCTCCTTTGTTCACCATTTTATACCCAATGCAGAGCAGAGTGCCTGAAATAAATAGCTGTTGAGTGGAAAAATGACTAAATGGTAAAGGTATTACTCTAATAATTATCCATTCATCTACAATAGTGAAGCCATTTTCAATCTTGGCTGTTGTTGGAACCGCCTCCCCCCAGGCTAAAAAAGTTAAAATCAACTACTTTCTTCAAATTCTAAGACTGACACTAAACGATTTGTTTGCAATTATATCTCCTTAACTAGACAACAAGCAACTTAAGACTGCGGACTGTGCTTTGTTTTCCTTTAGATATCTAACATTTGGCAGAAAATGAGCATTCAACACATGTTTATACAACATTTTTTACCTTTAAAGTGAGATTAGTGAAATGGTGAAGTTTTAAAACATTGACTGTACCTTAACTTTTCAAAGCCTATGTGTAGCTCTCACTAATCTGCAAGATTGTCACATTTTACAAGCTGTAGCCAAGATAGGAACAAATTATCCATGCAAAATATCACCTCCATGTAAAGAAAATCAGGGTAAACAAAATCCCAAATATAACACATTTCCCTCTACTATATACACGGTTTCGCATCTCTGATGTTGATGTGGGATACAGTTTCGTGAAGGTGTCCATCTTACTTTCCACTAGTGAGAGAGTACAGTTTAAAGGGGCTTTGGATCCAGAATGCCTGATGAGAACCTCAACTCAGGCAAGTTCCTTACCCTCTTTGCATTTCCACATCCTCTTCTATGAAATGAAGATAACAATAATTCTGACTTCACTGGCTTGTTGTAGGGTAGTGTGTGAGCTGGTCTCTCAATAAGCTAAAGAATATCAATCAGATGGATGGGAGACAGGGAATCAAAAGTCAAAAGAGAATGGAGACACTCTGAAAATAAACTGTAGCCAGGAATGCAAGAGGAGACATGGTAAGAAATAAATGAGGATGGCCAAAAGCCTTGAATGCCACAAACAGACTTTGGATTTTATGCAACTGGCAGAAAGGGTCATTTGGGGCTCTGAGGATGGATTTGGCCGGATCAGAGCTACAGGATGGGTAGAGTGAGCCAGTGTTGTGCCTGCTGCCCACTCACCTCTGTGCTGATGATGACACACTAATTATTCCTCTCTGTAAATCTTCCTTACCCCTCTCCTAGGGTTTATGCTTCAAGTGGAATTCACTTCACTCCCGGCAGGGGCAACTCTGAGACTCAGACTCAGCACCCAAAGGACTGCTTTCTCTGACCACCAAGACTGATTCAGAGTGGACATGTGGTCCAAGCCACCAACGAGCGGCAATGGCACTTTTGCCGATACTTTTGAGAGAGGGGGACACCATCTTTGCTATTAGAGTTAAGTCTGGGAGGCTGTAGGCCTAGATTTACTGGCAGCTATTTTTGCCACCACGTGAAGCCTGAGAATGAAACCCCCGTGGAGGAGAAGAGAGTCGACAGAAGCAGAGAGCCCAGGTCCTGGCGATGTTATTCGAGCAGCATTCAAACCACCCAACCCTTGGCCTTCACATGTACCTAAGTCAGTAAATTCTATTTCCTTGAGTTGGTATTTCTGTCCCTTGCAACAGAAAGAATCCTCACTGGTACTGCAGTGACAAAGATACTCACAAGGCCAAAGATATAAGACTAGAGATAATGATGGGACAAAAGTAAGATATGTGGGCTGGGGGGAATGTAAGTGACGATGATTTGCATGACTCCTGTTTCTTTAACTACAAAGTTAGCATTAGTATTGAACAATATAAGGGGGATTGTTTCTCCCCTCCTATGACTCTTACTAAGAATCTTTACAACTATTTAAGAACATGAAATACTAAGACGAGTTTTCATGTGACTATAAGATTCCATCTTCACTTCTCTCTCCCTCCTAATTTATTATCGGATATAGTGTTAATACGAAGATAGGCTGATTCATATATTCATACACAGTTTGAAAATTTACCTAAAATATTAAGAAGCTTAAATGAAAGAAGGTATGGAGATCATGACTAAAAGTAGATCCCCTGTGACTCAGAGAGACTGTATTTTCTCTGTGACTCACAGGGAATATATTTATTGGTACACAACAAATATTTGTTGATGAATAGTAGCAGCTAACACAGCTAACACTATGCTTGAAGAGCCTGACATATGTTCACTAGCTTAACGATAACTCTTTCAGGGATATATTTTTTATTTCTATTTTACAGTTGAGAAAACTGAGACACGGATAGAATAAATAATTTTCCCTGATTCCTAAAGGTGCCCTGATACAAAACTAGATAGCTTAGCTGTAGAGCCATATGCTTAAGCACTATACTTAGAGCAAGTGAAGAAATGAATGAATAGGTGGTCCCTTCTTGTTCCCTGTTGGTGGGGAAACTGGACCGAGTCTTTGGGACAGGTTGGTTCTGTTGCCCTTCAACAGGCTCACATTCTTCTAATGTCTTGGCTACCACCCGATTATCAACTAGATGCTTTCAGGAAGTTGTGTTCACTATTTCCAATCCCCCAGGCACAATTCAGTACACCGAAAAGGCAATTTACTCAAATGAGAACCTTTCCAAATGCTAGCATGGTAAACGAAGACTAAGTGCTGTTTCTCTACATTGTCTGCTGGTAGCAAGGGAGTAGTTGAGTCACAGAGAGAATGAGGCTTATTACCAGTGTGATATCTAGCACTGTAGCATGTCTTGTTCATGTGGAAATGGATGCCGACCATCACCTGTGTGTTTCAGATGCACGTCTTGCCCAGAACCTGGTGACAATTCGCCCACAGCGTATTTATGTATTAGGTGGGACGGGTGGCACGGTGATCACTAATCTGATAGGAATCAACACTTACCCTAATGGCACGGCATTTTCCATTTGAATTTGCACCTGAGTTTGTGCCTCTCAGCTCACACAGAAGTGCTAATCATATCTCATAAAGATAGCAATTTAAAAATCAATGTCTGTGTTCACAGAAATATGACATTTAATTCTTGGCTGATGTCACTATCATGGGAAGGGTAAGAGCAATTTCTATTAAAAAATCAGGTAGCGGGCTTCCCTGGTGGCGCAGTGGTTGAGAGTCCGCCTGCCAATGCAGGGGACGTGGGTTCGTGCCCTGGTCCGGGAAGATCCCACATGCTGCGGAGCAGCTGGGCCCGTGAGCCATGGCCGCTGAGCCTGCGCATCTGGAGCCTGTGCTCTGCAACAGGAGAGGCCACAACAGAGAGAGGCCTGCGTACCGGTTAAAAAAAAAAAAAAAAAAAAAATCAGGTAGTTCATGAATTTAATCATGAAATATCTCACTATCACAAAATGCCTACCCTCCCTCTGTAGGATGTATCTTTTTGAGTTCATAACGACGCTTCTTACAGCCTTTGATATGGAGAGCCAACCATCTCTTTACCTTAAGACATACTATCTTGAAGGTTTTCCTTAGAAGCATCAGAAGAGATGTTGGGTTGATTTGTTTATTTCTTTAGATGAAAATAATTCAGTGTTGGTGATGGAAATAAGAGTGCATTCCGTCAACTTTAAACTCATGTTTCTGCTGTTCCTAGAATTTTGATAGCATCAACAACTTCAGTGCTTAAAGTGAGGCTGTATAAACCAGAGAAGCACTTGGGCATTTGTCTTGCCCCCTGCCCAAGGTCTGAAAACATGTTGATTGTTTCCTATGGGTATGATTTCCAAATTCTCAAATTAACTTCTGTTGACTCCTTTGCCAGAGGATATAGAGCTATGTTGAATGCATCTTTCCCAATACTATTTACGCCTAATGACCTTCGAAAACAGGATTTTTCCTCTTTTTTTCTTTTCATTTCCCCAGGTGCAGATGAGTGAAAGATAAAATGTACCAAGCCGTGTCCTGAGCATCTATTGCTGAGTTCTTCAAACCTTTACTCCCAGAAACCATGTATCACTCTGAAAAGTAATAACCTCCTAATATTTTAGCATTTCTTCTCTTAACTTTCTAATAATGTTCTCATTTGTATGAGTATGACCTTAAATGTCTATTTATACATAAACGGAGTCATCTACTTCTGACATTCTCATGTTTGTTGATTTGGTCAAGAGGTACTTGAATTTTCTTCTCATTGGATCCATTCAGCAAATCTTATTCTATGGCACACTAGCTCAGACTGTTCTGTCCAGGGCTTGTCTTCTGAAAGAAGGCTAATGCAACTGAATCCTTACACCCTGACACGTCCTTTCTTGGAAAAGCATGTAGAGCAGGTGTTCACCATGTATATTTCTGGTCTGTTACTTTGATGAATTCTTCTACTCAGACTTTCATATATGTAGTCATTTAGACAAAGTGCCTTTGTGCTTTTTTCCCTGCATCATTGTACTCAGTCAACTACTGACTATCTCACTGACTTTCTTTTTAAGATCTTGAACTAGATTTCAAGTTTCTTGAATAATCTGGCCTAATGTTTTCCTTTTTCTCAATACCCAGTTGAAAGGGCTTCTTTATTTTCTGGCAGTGCCATCCACTTTTTTGTTCTATTTAAAACTTTTTTTCTGTTGTATTGATATATTATTTATTTTTTGTTATTACTTTTATCAGCAAGCTGAGCCCAGAAATTCCCAGTGGTTTGGACAGCCTCTACTGCAACTCCTTTTGAAATGAGATAAATCAGAAGTTGATTGCTATTTCAAGAGGGAAAGCAAAGAAAAATGTGCAGGTGAGGGGAAGGGGTAGATTAGATCTAAATTATAGGTTTCATCCTCTGCAAGCCTCAGCCAGTCCCCTCCCTCCTTCTTCCGAATCCTACTTAGCAGACCATCAAAGCCCCATCTCCCTCTGAGTCTCCCCCAGTGACATCTTCCCTTCCTTTTAAACTTACCAACTTGAGTCCTGGCAGTACCATCCATCCCACCTTCTAGATTCACACTGTTCATACTGTTAAGGCTTGTCTCTTTCTCCCACTCCACTAGCTAATATGCACATAAGTTGATAGTTTATTCATTTAGTATATGTATTGATTCAGTTCTTTATGCTTGTGTCCAAATGCACAGCTCATTTGTCTATTAAAATCATTGAGGAAAAGGGAAAAAAGGGTAATCAAAAATCCAGTTTCCTTAGTTTAGGTTGATGTTCTTAATAAAGAGTTGACAGATGAACAGATAAAGAAGATGTGGAACATATATACAATGGAATATTACTCAGCCATAGAAAGAAATGAAATTGAGTTGTTTGTAGTGAGGTGGATGGACCTAGAGTCTGTCATACAGAGTGAAGTAAGTCAGAAAGAGAAAAATAAATACCATATGCTAATGCATATATATGGAATCTATTAAAACAAAAAATGGTACTGATGACCCTAGTGGCAGGGCAGGAATAAAGACATAGACATAGAGAATGGACCTGAGGACACAGGGTGGGAGGGGGAAAGCTGGGGCAAAGTGAGAGTAGCATCGACACATATACACTACCGAATGTAAAATAGCTAGCTAGTGGGAAGCAGCAGCATAGCACAGGGAGATCAGCTCGGTGCTCTGTGACCACCTAGAGGGGTGGGATAGGGAGGGTGGGCGGGAGGCTCAAGAGGAAGGGGATATGGGGATATATGTATACGTATAGCTGATTCACTTTGTTGTACAACAGAATCTAACACAGTATTGTGAAGCAATTATACTCCAATAAAGATCTATTAAAAAAAAAAAGAAATAAAATAAAGAGTTGAGTCAAGCTGCAGGCAAAGGAGAAAAGTCTCTGTTTGTCCTTCATACTGTCCACTTTGTAAGAAGTTAGAGATGCCTATTTTAGACTGTAAGCCTTTGAGGGAATGGAGAGTAACTGTTTAAATCATGTTGCGTAGCTTTTAGAATGATAATTGGAAAAATGTTTCTCTTAATAGCACCAATTTTATCCAAACATAGAGGTCTTACTAAGGCATTGTTCTCTAAACCTTTTGCATTATGTAGCATTATCAGTAAAAAGTTTTGAACACAAAAATCCCATAAACATATGTTTGTATGTATTCACATGTATTGCTCTTACTATATTACATGCATTATAAAGCACAAAGACCAAAATTTAAAAGGAACGAAATTAAAACAAATTTTAATGAAACTTTTTCCCACAACCTGTTGCACACGTGCCCAACACGGAAAGCCACGATCTTTGACCCTGTTTTCCTTCAAATATCATAGCTAAAACATAAGTCCTATCCATTTCCTCTCTGAATATATCTCAATGACCACTTCTTCTCCATGCCCACCACAGGCTGACCTTACACTGCTGTGAACTCTCTCTCACCTGTACTCTGCAGCTCATCTCCTCGTTTTCTTTAGCTCTTTCTCTCCAGCGTGAGCTTCACCAGTGGCCTAGGTGCTCTTGCCCAAACTCCACACTGATCGTTTCTCCTCTGCTCAAGTCCTTTAGTGGCTTAGCCTTGCCTACAGGACAGGTGAACCTCCCGATCATAACACCATCTGTCCTTGGCTCACCTTCCCAGGTGGACCCTCCTCCTTTCCCACCTGACTCTCCAGCTACATCAAAGTGACTGCAGTTTTTTTGAAGGTACCAATACTTTTATTTTCACCTTTGCATGATATTTTCCTCTACCAGAAATGGCCTTTTTCTTCATGCCTACCTGACAACCCTTAACAATTCAGCTTAAATATCACTTCTCTAGGAAGGTTCTCTTTACTTCCTTTTGCAGAATTAAGCACTTGCCCTTCTGTGTTCCCTTAACACTTTGTATTGAATTAGAGCACTTATCATATTACTTGAGTAATTTATTTCCGTGACTCTGAATTCCTAAATGATAGAAAGTCTGCTCTGCTCTTTTCTTGGATTATCACTGTCTATCACAGGTGAGGCATGATGTAAATGCTTGATCTTTCTTAATAAATAGAGAGGATGGATAAACAGTAATTGAACAAATGCATACGTTTGGTGGCAGTGAAGAAAACTTTCAACTCGGCAGTCTGCAATAAACAATCAAACATTTCAACAGTACAAGAGGAAAAAAATACCTCTTGCCTAGAGATTTAATATTTTCTCACAGCTCAACAGCTTTTAGGTCATTTTCAAAGCCTTATCTCTTATATTGCCCAGTCAACATAATTAATGACGTTAATAAAAAATAAGATCTATAAGTGTTTGCTATGTGTGTAACACTGTGATAGCACCTTATTGCAATACCTAATTTAACCATCACACAGCCTGTGAAGTAAGCGCTAGTATTCACTCCACCTGGCATGTAAGAAAGTCAGTGAGGCTCTGGAGGCTACAGAGTGACTCTTTCCACAGGTGAAAAAAAGCAAGATTAAAAGCAGATCTCCAAATGCAAGCTCTTAACCCAAATGTTCGGCTGCCTTCAGGCCGTGTATCTCCAAATCTTTTTCAGAATGTCTACCCTGAAATTTAGTTCCTTCCACTGCTAGACTGGGAACAATTTCCAGTATTCTTAGGATAGCTACTAGTAAAATGTGACATAAATGTGATAGTTGTACATACTGTATGTCCCATAAAGTGTCTAAGACCCAGGAACTCTTTGGAAGTCTCTAGACCAGACTATTTACTTATAAATCAAATGATCTGTTTCACAGAGTGGTTTGGCTTCATTGACTTCTACTCGTGCCACCACCATCTCCTGTGTGGCATTGTGATCTGCCATGGCTGAAATACACGCAGATGAAGTTTGTTCATCTTTTATTTGTTTATATTTGCTTTAGCTAATTCTTACTCCATCAACAATCTCAGCTGAAATTTGTCCTAAATTCTTTACTGCCTGAATGAACATTCTTCACGGATACCATAATAGATTAGCCTTGCAAGTAAGTAAGTGGGCAGGGAGACCCCTTAAAAATGGTGTGTGCTTTGTGTTATGTTGAAATGCTGTTTGCTCATTTTTTAACTGCAAAATTCCAATCCATATGATGTTCATTCGAAATATCCAGCAAAGATGAAACAGCATGGTAGACAGGGAGAACTGAATAATATATAATAAATTTAAAATATTGAAAAAATCTATCAGTTTGTTACAGGACATTTTTTTCCTGTTGATTCGGAATAAGTCGTTACTTGATAAAGTAGGTAAGTGACTGTTTTAGTAACTAAACTAAAAACAATTCTGTTCCTCTAAATGTGGGAATGAAAGACTTATTATTTTACAAAATTTTAATAGACACTATGAACTCAAAGGAAAAGCATACTAAAAACAAATTGGATTTCACGTTTGATAAAGGAAATATTTTGAAGGCCCTTTTGAAAATGTAAGCTGTTTATTCATTTATCATTGTCTCTGTTGAATATTATTTATTACATTTTCTCACACACATAAAAGTGTACTAGTCTCCACAAAGCAATTTAAACAGGTCTCTGCCTACAAGGATCATACACATTTTGCAAAAGACGCCATTGAAAATATGCCCAGAGTGGGATATAAACACCCAATTGAAGTATCTTAAGACATGGTACATGAGTAATTGCTGGTTATCCTGTATTTAGACTTCACTGTCTTGGTATTTAAGGAATGCCTAGTGACTCTACTGCCATCAAGACTTCAAAGGGAGTTATCACTTGTACTTTGTTCCCATTCAACTTGGAAAAGCTTTATGGGTAAAAGGGATTTTCAAGAGGATCCTGAGATAAAATGTATCTTTTGCAAAGAAAGCTGTGCTTGGAAACCAAAATACAAAATGAAGGAAGCTAGACACAGAGTGAAAAAAAGAGAGATGGAATTAATAAAGAGAAAACGTTTAAAAGGATCTCATCTTCATGTTGTATCTTATTATGCCAGTGACTCTATGTCGACCTATCTCCCAAACTCCAGATTTGCGTATACGCTCGTTTACTTGGCATCTCCACTTAGATATCTAAGAGTGCTCTCAAACGTACATGTTCAAAATAATACTCCAGCTCCCACCTCCCCCATCCCCTAACCTGCTACTTCCCCAGTGTTCCTCATCTCAGTAAATGACACCACCATCCACCCAATCATAAGTCCTCTGGAATCTGACTCCAAAACGCGTCTGGAGCCATTCACTTTCTCTCCCTCTATGCTACCAACATTCGTTGTTCAAGCCACCGTCATCTCCTGCCCAGCCTACTTCCATAGCCTGCCATCAGCCTACGACAGTAGTCCTCATTATATTTTCCAACTTAACTCAGATCACAGCACATCTCTACTTAAAATTCTCCAATGGCTTCCAATTTAAGGAGAATTCTTAACAGGACTTCAAGGACTGACATGATCTGCTTCCTGACTGTTCCTTCTACCTCATTTTCTACCACTCTCCAATTCAAATCCTGCCTCAAAAGCTTCATTTTTTTCTTCAAACTCCACAGTTTCTTTGCACACAGCTGTTTCCTACCCCTCAGTTCTTCTTCCTGATCTTCACGTGGCTTCCTCCTTCTAGTCGTTCAGGTGTTACTGTTTCAAAGAGAGGTATTACTTCTTCAGCACAACCTTCTCTGACCAACCAACCTAAAATAACCCCCTCCCCAGTGACAGAAAGTCACTTTCTATAACATCAACTTGTTTTATTCTCTCCCCAGCACTTAACACCATCTGAAATCACTGTGTTTATCACTTTATTAGTCCATTGCACAACCTAATTTGTAAGCCACTTCAAAGGAGGGTTCTTGAGCCACTTGTTTACTTCTGTATCACCTATATTGAGAACAGTCCCTGGCCCCGATTGAGCCTCAATAAATGGATGTCCAATAAATAAAGAGCAACTCATAGAGTCACTGACTTTCTAGGAGTTAGAATACAAAAAGGAGTTTGGAAAACTTGATGTCCAAGGGTATACAGTCTTAAAATATGGAAAGAAATATCTGAGACCTAGGGGTAAGTGTCCATACCCACTAATTGACTAGATTTAATTGATGACTGACAAAGGAATTCACGTAATCGTCTTATCTGAATAATATTAATAAAGGGCTAGACATTCTATATTTTTGAAGTGTAATCTTTTTTTTTTTTAATTGGAGTATCAATGCTTTTGCAAAGCAAAAATGAAGCTACAGAATTACTGCCCGGATTTTTCTGCTTTCTTGTACAATCTATAAAAACCAAGTGAAGCTGTTGGGTGGCTTGCTACTTAGTCAAGGGACAAACTTATCATTATTACTCACTTAAGCTGTGTCCCAAGTTCCACTGTCTTTGCAATTACTTCAGAGATGAGAGATGAGAGCATAAAACAAAACTGGTAAAGTAAGCCAACTACAGCTGGAGACCATTAACAGCAAAACTGGGTATGCAGAAAAGAGCAGTGGGATGGATGCTGAAGTTATCTCAACTGGAGAAGCCACATAGAAGTTACAAAATTGTGCTGAATACCAACAATGCTTTCTGATATGATTCTTTCTGCCACCAAGCTTCACAAAGCCCTCCACTTAATTATTTCATTTATTCTAAGAGGTTTTGTGCGTGTCTGTAAATTGGAAAATGTAAGTCAAGATAGTGGGTCCCCTTAGAGTGGAGGACAAGATTTTAAAACATTTCTAAAATTGAAGGCAAGGGGCAAAAATGTACAATGGCAAAGATGAGCCTTACACAGATTTATAAATGTTTTGCTTCTAGGTCTGAGGTGTCTCCTAAATTTTGTCAACACTAGAGCGTTTTGTAATTCCCTCTGGGAAATGTTAAGCTCAAATAAGGTAAGATGTAACAAAAGCCATGTAACCTTTACAAGAGAACATTTTCAGGACAGAAAGTCCCTGCATGGGGTTGCAATAGCGGGAGGTGGGGGGTTAGTGAAGATGTGTGACTGCGTCAGCTTTCCTCAAAAGTGAACACTGATCAGGTTACCAGCAGCCAGTCTCTCCATCACGCTCCCCCTACCTGCAAAATCTCATGTGTGATCATATGGTACTTGCTTTCTCTGTCTGACTTATTTCACTTAGCATGATGTGCTCAAGGTCCATCCACATCATCACAAATGGCAGGATGTCCTTCTTTCTCACAGCAGCGATCATATAATAATATATAAATGTATCAAATTAATATGTTGTACACCTTAAATTTACACAATGTTATATATCATGTATATTTCAAAAAGTATACTTCAAAAAAATCCCTTGTGAGAGAGGCAAGTACACCTTATTCTTATAAGTTAGGAGCCAAAATCTTATTCCTTAAAAACATAGACACTATTCCGGTCATACTACACAGGATCCTCTTTATGACATTTCCTTGATAAAACAGTAACAAGAACAATGACAGTAAGAAAAGGTACTTAGGCTTCCCCTGGGATTCTATTTTTTTATATTTCTTCATGTGTTCTTCTAATTGAACACTAAAACTTTGGCGTAAACAAGCCACCCCTTCCCTGCTCCCAGAAGATGCACTGACCTACCTCGTCCCTGGGTGACTGCAATCTCAAAACAGAACTTACAAATGCTGAGGAATGCCAGCTGTTTAGGTTTTTCCTCCCTTGTAAAGCTCTGCTTTCCCATAACCAGCTGTCACTGGCAACTAAAACCTTTGATATCTGGTTGAAATATATCTTATCCAAAAAGAACTTTGGGTTTGGTGCTTGGGAACCAAAATACAACTGACTTTTTATAATATATTATGGGATAATACTTTACTTATTTATATCATTAAATAAATAAGATTTTCTGTTGGCAATAACTTTAGCCAAGGAGCTTTTTATTGCTTGGAATTTTAGAGGGGGTCTTCGGGAAAGCAATTACCAGTGGTAGCCACTTCTGTCCAACCACTCCACTCTCCTATGATTATCATTTTCTGTAAATTGGATCCATTTAACCTCTGTAGAAAGACTCATCCTTATAATAAAATCATTAGACCATAATGACAGATGAAATGAGAAAGTGGCAGAAGGAAACAGGTGTTTGAAAGACATTTATGTAGCTCTATGGAAAGGTTGGTGGCAGTTGCTATGTTACTATTGGCTAGAGGGTCTTATTATGCCTCCAATTTAATACCTATAATATGTTTCTCTCAGTCATGCACTGAGGCAAAAAAGTGAGGCAATGGAACCTGGGAAGATTTGCAGTTGGGTCCATCTTAAAGGCTGTGTATATATATTTGACTCTGTGTGTGTGTGTGTGTGTGTGTGTATTCTTGTCGAGTACTTCCAATTTGGACAAATCTGACACTGAGATCTATTACCTAAATATACATTAGGGTATACATTTTCCTAGCTTCAGCATCGGGGAAGACAGGCATGTCTTTTATTTCCTGTCCAGTGATATTATTTAGGCTTTAAATCATTTCCTTTACATTTTTTATTTGAAAGAAGAGGAGCCTAAGAAGAATAATACATCAATGACTTCACCATCAGACTTTAGGGATTTGACTGCTATAATGCCATGTGGCTTTTTCAAATAATGAAGTTTTTTTTCTTTTCTTTTTACTTTGGTAGTTCCATCAAACCAGGGCTGCTTTATTGAAAGGGATCCATCTTTTTTTTTTTTTTTTTTTTTTAAGAAACATTACTTAGGGACATAAGAATAACACAATGTGAGGCTGATTTCCCCTAAAGATAGAATGGCAATGAAATGAAACAGAAAGAGTGGTGATGTAGAGTCTAATCCTTCCCTAGAATAAAAAGCTCAAGTTAAAAGGGCAAAACTAGTCCATGCTTCTTAAGATGAAAGTGATGGTTAGGAGGATTGCTATTTTGACCTAATGGGAACTGCAAAGAGAATAATGAGGTTACATGACCCCACGCTAGTTTGTAAATGACTACTTTCTTAGAGAACAATTCCATTTTCAGCAGCTGTCTACCAATTACATTCTCAACTAACACACACACACACACACACACAAACACACATACACACGATGGTGGCTGTACCTCTCTTCCTTCATAAATCCCAAAATACTTCATTTCCGCCTCAAGTGTTGTTACAATGGGTTTAGAACAAATTAATTCAAAATAATCCTACATTATGCAGCCAGGATTTTGCCTTTCTCTTTAATTATCTTTGTGCAAGCTCCTTTTAAAAAGCATGTTTAATGTAGGCATTTGTCTTTCCTTTGCTGTTCTATGCAAATTTGAAAAAGATATTTGGGTACAGAAACTTGAGCCACTGTTGTGTCTCTTTAGGGACCCTCCCAGGGAGAGAGAAAAATTGTTCATGCATTACAAATGCCAGTGAGGCAGATTTTAACCATGCAGCCCTGTCGGAGAGCCCTCCTACTTTTGCAAAGTAAACAGCTTTCTGTCTTGCCTGTCGCCATTTGATCAATGTCTTTATGATAACACAATAGCATTATAAAAACAGGAACAGGAAATATGATTAACACAAACAAGAACTCTGCAACCCTGAATGGGACTGAAAGTGGGGGGAAAGCAAGATAATGGGGGGGAAGTAAGAAAGGAAACCAAATAGATGGAACTCCATATGTACTTCGATTGGCTTTATTGATTCCACACCCTCTCATCACTTCTACCTCCAAAACAGTCAGCCAGCTCAAGACTTAATTATTTTCTTTCTAAGAAGAAGAGAGAGTGAGAGTGTGAAAGCAAGAGCAAGGGAGAAAAGAGCTAGAATCTGTTTACAAGGAAAGCAGTCATTGCTGCTCCTTTTTTTTTTTTTTTTTTAAAGCACTTAAGGGTCATTAGTCTAACACTGCAGCAAATGTATTATTCATTTTCCTTAGCCCAATTTCTCGCCTAAGAATTCTGCAAGAAAACGATACACAGTTCAGTAGAGAGGTGATTGATCAAGCCAGGAGGAACAGAATTTGGGCATCCTGATAAAAATTTTTCTCCGTCTTCTCCGTTAGCATAAATCAATTTTATTTATGTAGTAACACTTGAATACTAACTACCCAATGCCATCCGTCAGGACAAAATTGATGACTATACCTTTAGGTTAATATTACTTGAACATTTCATTCTGAATAATTTATACACATTTCTGAATGTCAATTCCACATTGTTTATTTGGTTTCACCAAGTGTAGCAGAACCACAGCTTTTATTAGAAAAAAGTTTCCATCTCTGCTTATTTTGTGCATTATAGGGGCTCATCCTATTTGGGGCCCTTGATATTAGTCCACAGAAATTGAAACATGGAATAATGTTGTACCTAATCTAGGGTTGCTCATAGCTTCCTTTTTTAAGGGCTTTTTTCTCAGTGCTTTTTCACTTTCAGTGGTAAAAACAACTGGGATTATATATAACCAGATGAAAAGCTGGCAAAATAGAGGTGAGCACACATTTAATAATAACACTTACATGTTGTTTGTGAAGAGGGTGTGAGTACATTGCATTAACAGCCTCAATTGCTATTTTCACTCTTCAGCAAATAATCTAATCTGTCCACCAAGACTTGCACTTTACACCACCCTCTCCTTTCGGGGGACTTTCAATGTGTGCATTATTATTCACCTTGTGAAGAACATGATACA
Organism: Orcinus orca; assembly: GCF_937001465.1. Classification (NCBI taxonomy): domain Eukaryota; kingdom Metazoa; phylum Chordata; class Mammalia; order Artiodactyla; family Delphinidae; genus Orcinus; species Orcinus orca. The sequence continues at coordinate 82,929,532 of NC_064561.1, read as the reverse complement.
TTTTATAATCGCTCTATTTGCTCCTTCTTAGGTTTTATGGTAATCACCTTCCTACTGGGCAGAAAACACAAAAACATGTGCACGTTCAGGCTCTGGAACTGAAATGAATGGTCAATTATGAAATGCTGGTAATATTTACACAATAAGAAAAGAGAAAGGCTTTTTCAACTCAACTTAATTACTGAGGATCTTGACCTAAGTCAATCCATGTCAGATTGTGTTTCTTCTCATCAGAAACACACCCATAATATCAGTTAAGTGCGTATGCAGCTCAGAGGTGATACCTAATTGTGCATTTTTACATTAATGAAGAGCCTTCCATTTAATGTAAAGATTCAATCTACTAGATAAGTTCTATCTTCCTCTCCACCCTCTCCCCACTTTCTTGTACGTACACTTTCCTCTACTTCTGAGAAACTTTCTCACAAGCAGTTGTCACAGAGTTTGGTCTCATGAGAATATCTCACAACCATTGGGAGGAAGCAGCCTCTTGTACAGGGTAATGCCTTAGACATTAGAGGAATAGAATCAAAACAAGGCGTGAATTCCAAATAAATCACTCTTCAGTTTGATTTATAGAAACAACACTTCTGCTGTGTTCGGAGTCCTCATTAGCAGGAACTTGCAAAGCTGCTGGATTTTATATATGTCCAGAGATACAGTACTGCATGTGTGTGTGTGTGCGTGCACGTACACACACTCGCACACACACACAGTTGGAAATGAATGAGGGCTGCCATTTAAAAGACTGCCTTCTGATTTGCCTCAGATGTAATTATGATGTTAAAGGAATAAAAATAAAATCTACCTAAAATGTAGGCAGATTAAAAAGTAGCCTGTGCTTGGTTCTGCTTAGACCATCACCTGTGCAGCTTCATCTTTTAAATACTTTGAATAATTTATTCAATTCCACAGATATTTATTGAACTCCAATTATTTGTAAGTCACTGTTCTAGAAACCGCACAGTTGCCAAGCTGAGCAAGTCTGAATTCCCAAATGACCTCCTACTTAAAAGAGGTTGAGAACACAGGTATTGCAGTAAATATATTATTATGTATGCATACATACATATGTATAAAGAAAACAAAACAAAGCCAAGTTTCATAAGAGCAGCATAATAATACTTTTGAATTACTAGAGCATGATCTATTTTATTGAAGGTATTTCTTTTGGTTGTGCTATGTCCATTATGCATAATGCTATGTGTTGATTAAAGTTTACATGCCAAGATTTTAATTAGGAATTTTTTATTTTTATTTATTTATTTTTTTTTGCGGTACGCGGGCCTCTCACTGTTGTGGCCTCTCCCGTTGCGGAGCACAGGCTCCGGATGCGTAGGCTCAGCGGCCATGGCTCACGGGCCCAGCTGCTCCGCGGCATGTGGGATCTTCCCGGACCAGGGCACGAACCCGTTTCCCCTGCATTGGCAGGCGGACTCTCAACCACTGCGCCACCAGGGAAGCCCAGGAATTTTTTAAAGTACTTTGTATATTCTGTATTGCTATGCAAGGATTAGCAGTTAGACTTACATGGGCTTATGAGCTAAGAAAAGAAGGGTACGGTGCATTTTTAAGGGCTCAATTGTGAGGACAGATTCTTAAAAGCATTATGCTAAAACTAGTCCAGCTGGAGGCAACATCCAGTAAGTTTAAATACTCTTGGTGTCATTTATTGTTAAAAAGGTGAGTCTCACTACTTTGTAGCAAATCCCAAATTATGTAATTGTTACATATGTAATCTAGATCTCATTAATATTATAATAATATATCAGTGAATATTTATGGTCAATATTAGAAATATTGCTTCATGACATTAATTTGCCTCTATCTTGTTAAATGAAACAGGCCTAAGAAATGATACAATTGTTATAAATTGATAGAAATGTAATTATATATTTATTGCTTGTATAATTTTACTTAATTAAGGAATAGCCCTATATGTAATGCTTATTCAAGTTCAATAAATATTCTTAGTAATCAATGCTATTGAAGCAATAACTAGCCATTGGCCATTTCAATCATTATTAAGGCTCAATTAAATACTCATTTTAAATATTCAATTTTCTGTGCTATTCATCTACAGGACTTTAAAAATAACTTTAATTCAAGATGATTTCTTTATCTTAAGGCTTAGCTTGCGACATGTTTTAAAACTCTATCCAGATGGACCAAAACAACTTGATGGATAATTCTAAGGGATGACTTTTAAAAGAAGGAAATGCTAGAACAGTTAGACCAAGTAAATGCCTGGGGTCCTGGTCCTTGCTAAAACCTAAGCTTCCTAGACTTTTTAGTTGGGCTACAGTAATAGGTGTTTATAGAGTTTCTCAGAACTAAAATCTATTGCTGACATACCCTTGATGTTTTCAGATGCATCTCAATACTGCAGAGATAAATGGGTTTGTTTATGGGCTGGGGGGTGCCAAGATAAACTAATGACACAAGTAGTTCAGGCTGATCCCTTCCGTGACTCTGTTGGTGGGGTGGGCTTGCTGTGGGTATACTGTAGGGTTGTTCGGCCAGTGTGTTCTTGCAGCCCAAGCAGTGCTGAGAACAAGAGCACAAATCTTAAACACACGGTCCAAGGATCTTCAAAGCTTCTTGAGGTTATGTAAATGCTCACAGTAACCCTATGAGACTTGTGTTACTATCATCGTTTTATAAGACAGGAAACTGAACCTCAGAAGCCATGTACCTAATAAGTAGTAAACCCTGAATTAGCATCCAGAGTCCCCTAAATGACAGAGCTCTGATCTATCCACTGTGGAGAGCTGCATCCTCACTGAGAAAACAACCCAGGGGCTTCAGGTTGGAGCCTAGTTAGATGACTATTCTGCTACTGGCCCATCACTAGAATGAACACCTGAGAATGGTTCCTTGGGGGTAAAAATACCTGATAAAAAGGAAGCACCTTACATAGATTTTAATCTAATAAGCGACATTCGCCTAGCTGATTGCACTATCAATCAGTTGAAGTAGTCACATGGTCATAAAATGTTAAGACCAGAAGGGATTAGGAGTATAATCAAACCCATCCCTTCTTCAAAGTGGTTCCACATCCATGTTAAATTAAAATTGTGAGAAGTCATAGCTGTTTGCTTTTCCCATGTTTCCTTTTGCCAGTGCTGATTTAGGAAAGGAAAACACTGTGTCATTAAAATTTTTCAAAAGAGTAAGGGAAAACAGAAAAATACTTGGCATATTACATTCATCTGAGAGACATTCATTTTGTTAAAATGTGAAATCTATCAAGCAGACAGTAACTAATCTGAGATGAGGTGTAAGGTATAATAATTCCTGGCAGTGAGGAGTACTGCTCATACGGTCTACTCACTCCGGGCATGAGAAATCGCTTTACACTTCTCACTTTGACACACCTGAGTCAGAAAGCTATCTTTAACAATAACTGAAAGAGTTCCATTAACACGTTTTTAAAAAACAATAAATATACAGGAATAAACTGTATACAGTTCACCTAACATAGTAAACTAACATGTCCATAGTTATATATGAACTAGTATGTATGTTTATTTAATTGCATTCCACAAATAAACTTTTTAAGGTTCTGTTTTCTACCTCTCCGCATACATTGTTTTTTATTAACATGTATTCAGCAAATATTTGTTGCTCGCCTACTAGACATTGGAGATACAAAGTTGAATAAGACATTTGATCTGCATTTATTAAAAATCTACTATGCCAGAGATTTTGGGAACAATCAGCACCACCAGGTAAAAGTTAGATAGTTGGAAGTAGACCAGACAATAGAATGTGATCACTATTGTTGAGGAAAATATACCTAAGTAACCTGCCCTTGCTAAAAGATAACCTGTATCTTTTCACTGAGGAAAACCTTGAAACACCTGAAAAATCCCTGCATGAAGCCCCTTTGTTTAGCATCTTTTGGTATACATGTCTCTATAACTAAATTGGGCAGAAATTGTTTACTTTGTAGCTAATAAGGCAAAAGAAAGTTATGGATGGATGGTCACACAAATCCAGAATTTCTGCACAGAGGAAGCAGTCAGAGAGACACATACACCCTCCTTCTTCCCTCCCTCCACCACCTTGCTGGAACACTCTTAGTTTTGACTAGAGGCTATGGAGAAAATGTCCTTTACGCTAGTTTAGGAGTAAAGGGCTCTGTGAAGAACATTTAGCAGTTACATAAGTCATAAATTACAGAAATATCCTCTCACCGTGAGAGTTTTGAACGTGATGGTCCCCTTCACACCTCTCCCCATCGACCTACTTTCAATTGGCACTTCTTTTGAGCAGTCGCTTTTGTACAAAAGCACTGGGATTTTTTTTTAACTGAAATGGAACCATATTGTAGACATTTTGTCAATTAGATTCTAATGTCTTAGATATCTTTTCATATCAGCACATAAAGATCAATCTCATTTTAATGATGAAATATTTCAATTACAGAAATATTAGAATATGCTTAATACCTACTGATATATTTCTTACAGTTTTTATAAGTCTTGGCCAACACTGTGATCTTTCTGAACATACAGGTGATGTCATCTGAATAGCCTTGTGAATATGTTCATAGTGCGTGGTTTTCCACAGAAGAGGTTGTTAGGAGAATTTCTGAGTTACAATCTCTAACCATTGATAGATACTGCTGACTTTCTTCCAAAACGGCTCTGTTTATTGGCTCACTGGTGATGTGGACCTGTCTGTTGCCTCACATTATCATCTGCTCATGAGACTATGCATCAATATGATGGGAGTCATTAACTCATTATTGTTTTAATTTTGCATTTCAGTGATTACTAATGTCGCTGAGAAACTGTTTCATAGGTTTGCCATTCCTTTGTATTTCTTCTCCAAATTTCCCTTTGAATCCTTTGACTGTTTAAAAAAAACTTTTGTCTTTTTCTAACTGATATTTTTGGAGTTCTGTACATATTCCATAAATTAATCCATTGTCTGTTAAATATATTTAAATTATTTCTCTTCAATCTCTCATTTGCCTTTTAAGTTTATAACATTTCTTGTAAAAAAAAATTTTACATTTTTGGGGACTTCCCTGGCAGTCCAGTGGTTGGGACTTAGCCTTCCAATGCAGGGGGTGCAGGTTCGATCCCTGATCAGGGAACTGAGATCCCACATGCCTCGCGGCCAAAAATCTAAAACATGGAACGGAGGCAGTATTGTAACAAATTCAATGGAGAATTTAAAGAAATGGTCCACATCAAAACAAACAAACAAACTTTAAAAAGAAAGAAGGGGAAAAAGAAAAGAAAAAAATTTTTTATCATGTCAAATATATCATATTTTATGGTTTTCTGTCTTATTTAGGAAGTCTTTTATCATCTCATGGTCTTTTTTAAATATCCTAGATATTCTTATATTTTTATATTTTCTCATGCTTTGCTCTTCTATTCATCAGGTATTTGTTTGTGTAAGGTGTTAACTAAAGGTCTAAATTTACTATCCATCTGTCACAAATTACTTATTGAATACTTTACCTTGTCCCCATTTATTTGAAATGCTACATTTATCATAAATTACTCCCATATACACAATCTACTTCCAGGCTGTTTATTCTGTTCATGATCTATGTATTTATTCATGTACCAAGATAATACTGCTGTAATTACTCTAGTATGTTTTGATAGTTAGGAGGACAATTGCTCCTCTTTTTTATTTCTTTTTCAAAATATCATTGACTATGGAGGTGGGGGGTGAAATGGGTAAATGTGGTCAAAACGTCTAAATTTCTAGTTATAAAATAAGTCGTGGGATGTAACATACAGCACGATGACTATAGTTAATAATACTGTATTGTATATTTGAAAGTTGCCAAGACAGTAGATCTTAAAAATTCTCATGACAAGCAAAGAAAAATTTGTACTATGTATAGTGACAGATGTTAACTAGGCTTATTGTGGTGATCATTTCGCAGTATACACAATATCGAATCATTATGTTATACACCTGAAACTAATATAACATTAAATGTCAATTATATCTCAATTTAAAAATATATCATTAATTGTGTATATTTTCTCTAATATATAAACATAAATATGTCAATATCCATTTAAATAATTGTTGGAACTTGGATTAGGAATGCCTTAAGTATACAGAATTTTACAGGAATGAATAGTTTTAAAAATCAATGTTTAAATTTGTTCGGGTTTTCTTTTAGGTCCTTTGGTAAAGTATTATAATTTTCCATATGTATGTTACACCTTTCTTGTTAGTTTTATTTTTATATATTTTGTGGGATTTTTTTATTGTTATTTTTGTTTACTATGAATGGGCTCTTTTTTCATATTTTTTAATTGATTCTTTTTGATATGTAGGAAAACCTGTTTTTGTATATGGATCTCATATCCAGCAACCTACTCATATACTCAGGTCTCCTCCTATTTCTAATATACTTTTTTCAACCTTTTGGATTTTCTAGGTCCAAAATTAATGTCTGCAAATACTGAGAGCTTATTCTCTTCCAATATCACTATCTCTACACTGTTTTCTTATTACATAGGTTAGGACCTTGAGTACAGTGTTGAAGACAAGTGATGATAGTATTTTTGTGTATATCTTGACTTGAATGGGAAAGCTTTTAATAATTTACCATAAAATATTTTGCTTACTATAGGTTTCTGGTAGACAGCCATTGTCAGTTTTAGGAAATGTGTTTTTCTCCTTAATAGATATTTTTTAACTAAAAAATTAAAGCTAAATTTTATCAAATGGAGTTTTTTAGGCATCTATTTAGTTGATCATATGGATTTTCGCAGTTAATCTATTTAATTTACTAATTGATGAATTGCATCTATAGATATCCTGATGTGAAACCATCCTTACATTCCTGAGACACACTTTATTTGGTTATGATGTGATTCTTATTTCCATTTGCTAATAATTTATTTAGATATTTGCATCTTTGTTCATAAGTAAGATTGGCCTACAGTATGTGCATATGTAACATTAGCCTCATAGAAAGGGTTGAGAAGCCTTCCTGCAGTTTCCATGCCATGGAAGATTTTATGTAACAGAGAAACATCCAGTGACTTGACTGTTAACCATAACTTGCCTAAATAACCATTAGAGTTTCATAACTTTCCTAGTGTTAACATCCATATGACCATGGTATATTTGTTAAAAACTATGAGATTAATGTTGGCATAATACTATTAACACAAAACTTTATTTTTAAAATATATGATTAAACAAATTTTACAAAATAACAGCTAGCATCACTCAGTTTTTATATTATTTTCCTCCCACCTCTTATATTTCACCACAGTTCTTTAGCCCCACAAAAGCTTTATTTCTAACACATCATTGCAAAAATCTGTTCAAAAGCTGCAGCATAGAGACACTCCAAAACACTTGTTCTAACTGTCTGTTTCTTTGGAAGGGCCTCTTCAGTCTTACTCCATTGCTCTCTCTCTCTGCACGAGGTGCTCTCTGTTCTGAAAAGTCAAGAAGTGGTTTGGAGAAGGAAAGAAAACATAGGAGGAAAAGACTGATTCAAAATCAACCATACTAAATGCAATGTGGATCCGGGACCAAAAAAAGGACATTAGTGGAAAAACTGGTGAAATCCAAATGATATCCGTAGTTTACCTAATAGTGTTGTACCAAGGTTAATTTCTTAGTTTTAACAAATATACCATGGCTATGTAGATGTTACCACTAGATGAAGGGTGTAAGGAAAATCTTTGTACTCTCTTTGCTACTTTACCATATATCTAAAATGATTCCAAAAATAGTTTCTGACAAAGATTTTGAAAAGAAAAGAGCAACTTTTAAGCTTACAGAACTAAAAAAGGTTCTGGTGCATAGTAGTCATTAATGCTTTGTCAGCTCCTCTGTCATCCACCCTCCCACATCCTCCCCAACTAGAAACCCAAGGTTGTACTGTTTAATCACTTTGTGCCTATGATATGAATTTTCCATCTAACAGAAGAGGTTATTAGTGTGTTTATGTGTGTGCGTGTACACGCACACAGGCATGTGTGAGTGGTTCTGCAGATAGCTGTTTAGACATGAAGTTGCAGAAATAATAGTGATGATAATGAAGACTATTAGCATTACTTATATGTAAAGTAATGTACTCTGCATTACTTATATGTATATTAATGTATAAGTACATATATAATTATATATATAGGTACTTATATGTAAAGTTCTACGCTGAGAACTTTCCATACATTATCTCATTCCATGCTCACAACAGCCCTATAAATTAGGCTTAGTAGCCTTATTTAGAAGGGAGGAAACAGACTCAGAAAAATAGGCCACTTGCCCAAATTCACCCTGCCAATAAGCTCCATGGTTCAAACACAGATCTCCTTTTCTGACTTCAGAGATTATGTTTTAAAATGGCACTCAATTATGTTATTTACTTAATGATAATAACAATGTGACTGAAACTTAACTTCAAAAAACATAAAGACTGACATTTGACTTAATATACCAGTTATCTAGGGTCATAAAATTTCAGTACCACCGTTAAGTAACTATGTGACCCTAGGGAAGTCACGATTTCTATTGTTTTCATTTTTTTCATCTGTAAGATGGGTATAATACCTGTTATTTTACTGATGGTGATGAGGATTAAATAAAACAATGTAAATGACCTAACACAATTCCTGATATATGGTAGGAGCTCAATGAACATGAGTGTCTTTCCTGTAGCCCCATGTCATCATGGCTTTATTGGTACGTCTAGAAATAGCACCACTTCCTCACCCTCTATTTCTGTTTTTAGTTATACTTTAGAAGCTAACAGAAACTATATATTTAATAATAACAATAAACATTTATATAATATTTATAGAGCAGTAATCACTATTCTAATATATATAAATTTAGACCTATGTAAACATATAATATACATATATTACATAGTATTACATATGTAAAAACATATTACATATGCCCTATAGTATATATTATGTAATATGTAACATATACATATATGTAAACATATACAATAACATATATATTCACATAATCCTCACAATTTGATGAAGTAGGTATTATGCAATTTTACAGATGAGGAACCTAGGTCAAGACAGTTAAATAACAGGCTCAAAATTAAAAGCTAATAAGCAGTAGATCTAGGATTTGAACTCTATCACGTGGGCCGTAGAGCTCATGCTTATAGCCACTGTTCGCTGTTTTTAAATAAACTGTCTTGATGATGATATTTGCTATCGATTTTAAAAGGTATAACATTAGTACATGTAAGATACTGTAGTCCTGTGCGGTAGAAAGGGAAGCCAGAAACTTAAAGATCAGAAACTTCGAAACTGCATTTCCAATCAGATGCATACAGCCTTCTGCTGAACTCAAGCTGATAACATTTGGAATATCTCATTACTTTTAAAAGGTGGGCTGCTTTCTTTAATTAATGCAAGAAAAATTATCTGTGTCCTTATTGATAGAATGACACTGTAAGTCGTTGTTGGCTAAAGCAGTGACATTGTTCAGTGATGGTTACAAAACTACACGGTGTCACTTAGCCTTGCACTTGACTGAAGCGACAGATGTAAAAATGACATTATTCTGACTGCTCTGGGATACGCATCTGAAAGAGGTCAGGAGTGAAGACAATTTTACCTTAGGTCATCATTAACTCAAGTTCACAGAGATACTTTCAGATATAATCAAAAGAATTAACATGGTTTTGCCTGAATTCCCTCAACTTTAGATTATATTACCCTTTTTTTTCTTGGTCTTTTGCCAAAAGTTGGATAGTAGGGGTGGGAGCTGGGGGGATACAATTCCAAATGTAGGTAACAAAATATTTTGGGTAAATCTTTAGCTTGGAAAGTGGCAAGGTGCTTTCTGTGGAGTCCAAGTTAGCACCTTAACCAGATTACATTCTAGCCATTTTACAGTTTCTTTTTCAATTCAAGTGCACAGGATGGATAATTAGCACTTAACTCACAATATATTCTTACTGTCCAAGATGGCCATGACTGGCTTTACTGATTTAACTGATTATTTATTTACTTTTAATAATAAAATAAGCTCCTTTAACTCCACTATTCAAAACAAAAGCTAGGGTCTTAATAATAATCAAAAAATAGCTACGTGCTCTCCCATCCCATCCCCCTAGCCCCCTGAAATGAAACTTCACCTTTAATTCCTTGATCATCAGCCTCTCACCTTCCCTTTATGTGGTTTTTATTCCACCCTTATTCCTAAAAAATAACATTTTTATATCATTATTTTTCACTTTATGAAAAGGTATCATGGTGTATGTAATTTCTACTTAATAGATTACTAAGACATGAATATATTTTTTGCATGGCACTGCACTGCATGTCTTTTGAGTTGCTATATAGTTCTATATCCAGAGTTTGTTCAGCTACTCCTCCCCTGATAGGCGGTAGGTGGTTTCCAGGTTGTTTTTAACCCCTATTATGAACAGCAGTGCTGCAAATATTATCCCATTCTACATATGCAAGTGTTTCTCTGGAATATATTTCTAGGTGTGGAACTGCCAGGTTATAAGTGATGAATGCTCAACTTGAGGAGGAATATATTTTCCACAGTGGTTGTGTCAATTTTCATATCTACTCATAATTCTGCCAACTGATTGGGTAAAAATTCTCTTGTATTAAACTTAAGTGTTTTCCCCGATCATTAGTGATGATGAATATTTGTTCACAAAGGAGGAAGTCACTTCTATGTGATAGGAGTAGCAAGTCTAGGAATTTTAATTTCTATAAATGGAGATTTATAATGGAGATTTGGTACCCTGAGACAAGGGTGAGGAGAGGGCAGGATGATTTATACCTTATTGACAGATCAATCACAGAAAATAAACGAAGGTTCATAGAAACTTCTCTGCTAGATAAAACCTCTTCCGAGTTCTCTAACTTGCAGCATAAAAGGTCAGTAGTTTTTCAGTTGTTTCTTGTTTTTTTCTGTGAGTACCTTGACTTCTACATGTATGTAAGGAATTCTGAAGACAGGTTGCAAATAAGGGTCTCTACAGTTGTCTCAAGTCCCCAGATAGAGTTCCAAAGCTCTTACATCGCGCGATCTCCTAAAGTGGTATCACTGCTCTGGGAATTTTATTCTCAACATGTTTCTAACCCATAAATTTACTGTGCTACAGAACTACTTCTATGTATTTTATTAATTTTGATCAAGAGCCAGCAAAATTTTCTGCAAAATAGTGAACATTTTAGACTGTGCATGCCAGATGGTCTCTGTTACAACTACTCAGCTCTTCCTTTTCACAAGAAAGTAGCCACAGGAACCTCATAAATATAAATGGGTGTGGTGATGTGCCAATAAAACTTTATTGGTTACCGGGGGTAAGGGGAGGAGGGGTAAATTGGAAGATTGCGATTCACATATACACACTACTATATTTTAAAATAGATAACTAGTAAGGACCTACTGTATAGCATAGGGAAGCCCTTAATACTCTGTAATGGCCTATATGGGAAAAGAACCTAAAAAAGAGTGGATATATGTATAACTGATTCACTCTGCTGTTCACCTGAAACTAACACAACATTGTAAATCAACTATACTCCAATAAAATTTTTTATAAATAAAAAACATAAAACATTAAAAATTAAACATTAAAAAACAAGCAGTGAGCCAGATTCAGCCTATGGGTCACAGTTTGCTGACTCCACGTTTAAATTACCAGAGACCTCCATTGCCCTGTAGATGACACCTATGTTACTAGTGTATCTACTAGCAGAGTGGCCAGTCATTTGGAATCATCACAATGTACTGAACACATACTTGCTGCTACTGTATGTTATAGTATATTATGGCATCATATTATCAATATAATATGCATTTATTTTTTAGGCTGTTTCTTTGTAAGTAGCCAGAAACCTACATCTAAACTTTTCCTATGATAACTTCAATTCAACAAATAAATCAAACCTGTATAATGCCAGCTGTTTTTTCCCCAACAACTCAGCAAGGAGATACTATTTTGCCCAACTTACAGGTGAAGAAACTGAGGCTCAGAGAATTTAAGTAACTTGTTCACAGTCACACAGTGAATAAACAGCAAAAAAAAATGAGTATCTGAGCTTGGATTTTCTAGGCCCAATGCTTAGACTTCTTCAATTGAAGCATGTCTCCCATGTGTTCACATGCACTGAAAAATCAGTGTGGTCTTTATTTCTGAACCCTAACAGCTACCACTACTAACATTTATTGAAAGTTTATTTTTTTATAAATTTATTTATTTATCTATCTATCTATTTATTTATGGCTGCATTGGGTCCTCATTGCTGCGCACGAGCTTTCTCCAGTTGCGGCGAGTGGGGGCTACTCTTCATTGCGGTGCACAGGCTTCTCATTGTGGTGGCTTCTCTTGTTGCAGAGCATGGGCTCTAGGCACGCAGGCTCAGCAGTTTTGGCACACGGGCTTAGCCGTTCCGCGGCATGTGGGATCTTCCCCGACCAGGGCTTGAACCTGTGTCCCCTGCACTGGCAGGCGGATTCTTAACCACTGTGCCACCAGGGAAGTCCTGAAAGTTTTTTTTTTAATATGCCCAACATTGTGCCAAGTCCTTTGCACACAGTATCTCATGTGATCCTTACTAAATTCTTTAATATTAAATTTTTCATATTCCTACTGTACACATGAAGAAACTATAGCTTGTCAAGGTAAAATAAATTGCTCAAAGTCACAAAGCTATTGATAGTAATTTACTGAATCAAAAATCACAAAGGAGCACCAAAGCTAGTGTCCTGGGCACCCTGCCTCCCTGCCTCCCATCTGACACATACACAGACATTTTCTTCCAGGGAAAATGAAGACATTGCCTTAAAAATACTGGCCAGGTAGCTGTCTGGCTGTGAGTTATCATCATATATCTTACCACCACTCATGTTTTTCTGCAATGTGTACTTTTCCTCCAGAGCCATAAAATATCTTGTGTTCTAATGTCCTCAATTTCCATAATCCAGGGTATATCTTTCTCAGAAATATTGCAACTATTTCCTTTGAAGGGCAAAAAGAAGCTGCTTTCTGAGAGACTATCATTTCTGGCATGACTGTCAAAATACTGCTGAAACAGATTCTGCAAACATTTCTTTTAGAGAAGGTATACTTGTTTCCCTGCATTGAGACATTCATAACTGCCTTTCTTCATTCCTCTCTTCCTTTTTCCTTTCTTCCTTCCCTCCTTCCTTTCTCCTTCTTTCCTTCTTTCCTTCCTTCCTGCCTTCCATCCCTAGCTAACTCAATCATTCATCATGTATTCTTTTTTTCATTCATGCCACACTTAGTGGGTGACTGCTAGGTGTCAGGCATTGAGCGTAGATAAAAAGGTGACTAAACGTGATAACTGTCCTCAGGAAGCATACAATAAAGCAAAGAGAACAGGTATAAAAACAAGCAAATGCAACAAAGCCTTCATACTCAACATGTGGTTCACCTGGGAGTTTGTTACAAATGAGGAATGGCAGATCCCATGCCAGACCAACTTAATCACGATCTGCACATTACCAACGTGTCTGTGTGCACGTGAAAGCTTGAGAAACCCCGCAATATCGTAATGTCATAGATATGTACTCAGCCGGGATCATCATGGGACACAAAGGTAGCAAAGATCGCTTCTCTGGAGTGGGAGCATGTATTTTTGGAAATGCTTCACGAGGAGTGATGCCTGAGCCGGGTCTATGACACGTAGTGATGTTTGCCAGGGAGATTAGAAGTAAAGATAACCTAGGGAGAAGGGAAGCATGAGCTGTAACGTCACTAAAGACCTGAAGAAACTCAGTGCTCTTGGGAACCACAGGGAAGTCAGGGTGGGTAAGGAATACCCCAAGACAATATTGGAACACATATGCATATAAGAGTCCGGCTAACCACTAGGCCAGGTAAGGAACTGGGAGTCTATCCTATGCGCCCGTGGTTTAGTACTGGCTGCAAATTAGAATCACTTTGGGAACTTTAGAAATACAGATACCTAGGCTTTACCCCCAGAGATTATGATATAATTGGTCTGGGGTCAGATTTAAGTTCCCCAGATAATTCAGATGGGCAGAGTGGATTGAGACCACTGTTTACGGCACCGGGAAGCCTTTGACAGGCTTTAAGGGGGACAGCAGGGTGATCGGATCCTTCCTTGGTGCCTAGAAGTCAACTTAAGAGCCTGTTCAGTCACAAAGAAGACACAGCGTGGGTGTAAGCCAGGGGAAAGCTAAAGGGACCAGGTAGGTGACTGAACTGCAAGGAGTAGGCTGAGATCACTCAACAAGGAGCAAGGAGGAGAGCATATGCCCACCTGAACACATTTACACCCAAATTTTAAACTAAACTTGTCTATGAGCCAGATCTAACCAGAGGATCACCAGTTTACAGCCCCTGGCATAATAAGGCTGTAAGGATATTAAAATGTTAAGGACACAGAATCAATGGGCTTTGAAATTAATTTGGTGTGGCGAATGAGAGAAAGGAAATAAATTAAATGAATGCTGCTCCCGTTCACAAAAATAGGGACCAAAATAAGGAGGGAAAAGTCTGGGGGAGAGATGAAAGTTCAGTTTAGGGTATGTCGAGTTTGAGGTGTTTATGGGACATACGGTTAAAGACCTGAAATAAATACCCATCTTGTGCTTTGTTGGGTATCTGGGGCTGGGATTTGGTTAAGGAGTTGCCAGTGTGTGTGGGCTGAAGCCAGAAGAATGGCCGATAATCTCTTGAAGGAGCAGGAATATTGAACAGACGGGAAGAGCAGCATTTCGGGCACTGAAAGAGCCTACCGAAGGCTGAAAGAGAAAGGTCAGTGAGTTGGACGAGCAGTGGAGGGCTGTGATGGAAGTTGGGCCAGGGAGGAACAGGGAGAGAGGGTCCACTTTACTTTTCCAAGTGCTTTATCTGTTATGTGCTTTCTTAATATTGTTCTTAATATGAAAGATACAGACTAATTAGTTGACAATAATATCCTTCAATTTGGAATACTCCGAGGCCTACAGAATTTTAGAATAGGAAAGACCAGAGATTCAAACTTCTCCAATCTATACCCACACTACACCTAACAAGTAGATGTCAAGAGTCTAATTTAACATTACTGATGAGGAGATCCTGCTACCTTATAAAGAGAGCTCTTTCTTATGTAAAGATCTACACACCTAAAAATTTTAATAGCTACTGAACATTAATTCACATACTACACTAGACTCTGTGAATAACAAGCCTGATTCATCTCAACATTTACTTAGTAACTCCATGTACTAGGTACTGGGGATATAGAGAGGAATAAAACTAGGTTCCAGGTCCTTGAAGAACGTATAATCTGATGGTGAAGACAGATGTATCACCAGGTGCCTTCTATATAATGTGGCAAGTGCAGCCAATGGCATGCGTCTTTGTGATGAGAGTTGCCCGGCCTGACCTCAAGTGACCTGGCCTGGGGTTCTGAGAGTGGTAAACTGCAAAAGTCTTCTGGAAGACATTATACCTGAGCTGAGTGACGAAGGGGAGTAGGAACTGGGCAAAGAAAAGAGGGTAAGGGCCTTCCAGGCAGTGGGAATGAAAATGAACAAATGGCCTGTCTTGGGGACTGTGTGTAGAATGACAGACAGTCTGGAATAACTGGAAGGTTCACTTGGCCAACTAAGAGACTGGAGGAATGGTCCACTACATCATTTGGTTCGCTGGCCCAAGAAGCTGGGATTATAAAGTGCCTTGATCTCAGCAACCTTTGTTCACCCAAAAGCTAATGCAGAAACCCTCTAAGCAAAACAAATACAGAACTTTCAAATAATTGCAATCCAGAGGCATATTTTATCACTTGCATTACAGATCAGTTTCTGGGGTATCTGTGGAAGATGAACTTGAAGGTACAAGACCAGAGGCAGGAAAACCAGTTATTGCAATTTTCTTGGAGACAATGATGAGTTCTTAACTAGAATGGTAGCTGTAAGAAGGAAAGGGTGGGGAGAGGTGTAGGTGGCCAACTTCAAAAATAATGGGCAGGACTTCGTGACTGACTGGATATAGGAACTGAGAAGCAAAGAGGAGTACAAGAGGACTAATGGGTTTGATTCAAGCAACTAGGTATAATATGAAACAATGCCACGGTTCCTGCCCTAGAGAGACTTCTAAGTTAGTCAGCAAGATTCCTGTTTATAGAAATAACACAACCGTGCACCACAGGGCGAGGGTGACAAAAGCGAGGAAGAGAATCATTCTCCTCCACGGACAAAATAAAAATACTCTTTTGTTTGCTCAGAAGGTCTGAATAAAAGCCAAAAAATTAACCTCTGGAAAAAAGCTCTCTAGTGTTATTTCACAACCATGCACTTATCAAACGCTACACTCTAATGAAGAGGGTGAAATAGGTTCAAATACCGAGACTGCTGGCTTGAAACTGTCATGTGAAAACTTTCGTTCTGATTAATATAATTGAAGCGTTCATTGTGTATCTGCTAAATTGCAATCAAATCAGTAAAATGTTATTCGTTTTTTAAAAGAATCTGTCAGAAGTTCTATGGGTACTCTGCCAACAGTGACTTGGATTTGCACAGCTTAACTGCAGATATTATCAGTTTATAAAGGGGTAAGCTGAGACGCTGAAAATTCAATCCCTTGAAGAGGTAGAGTCAATAGTTGACTTGCAAATAGACCACCAAGGTCCCCAACAGACCAAACTGATACTGTCCCTGGTACAAAGTGGAACAGATTTAATTAAGATTCTAAATCAACGTATTGAGAGGCACCAAGTTAGGTACTGAAAAATTCACCAACTTCATTCTATCCTGATTTACCACAAACAGGGCTTCCCTGGTGGCACAGTGGTTGAGTCCGCCTGCCGATGCAGGGGACACAGGTTCGTGCCCCGGTCCGGGAAGATCCCACATGCCGCGGAGCGGCTGGGCCCGTGAGCCATGGCCGCTGAGCCTGCGCGTCCAGAGCCTGTGCTCCGCAACGGGAGAGGCCACAACAGTGAGAGGCCCGCGTACCACAAAAAAAAGAAAAGATTTGAGACCTGATTTACCACAAACATAGGTTCCAACTCAAAAAATCTTGAGACTCTCTGTGGGGTTTTCTGCAGAGTATAAAACATAGTTTCTGGTACCATAAATGAATAAATAATTCATGCCCAGTTCTCTATTTTTCTAGGTCAGACATGTCAGTATTACCCTCACCCCCTTCTCCCACTGTTGCTGCTGTTCCTCCTCCCCCACATTCCATCTCCATCTTCACCTCATCTTCACTCTCCTTGCCATCCAGTCTTTGAAAGTCCTTACACTAAAATATTTGAAGACATAGGGGAGTACTTTCACCTCTTTGAGAAAAAGCATTTACAGAATTATATAACATCAACAAGTATATAACATACAACAAGTATATAGTATCAACAAGTATTAATTGAATTTCTCCAAAGAGGACATACAGATGGCCAACAAGCACATGAAAAGATGCTCATCATCGCTGATTATCAGAAGAATACAAATCAAAACTACAATGAGGTATCACCTCACACCAGTTAGAATGGGCATCATCAGAAAATCTACAACAAGAACAAATACTAGAGAGGGTGTGGAGAAAGGGGAACCCTCCTACACTGTTGGTGGGAGTGTAAACTGGTGCAGTCATTATGGAAAACATTATGGAGGTTCCTCAAAAAACTAAAGATAGAGTTGTCATATGATCTAGCAATCCCACTCCTGGGCATATATCCAGACAAAACTATAATCCGAAAAGATACATGCACCCCTTTGTCCATAGCAGCACTATTTACAATAGCCAAGACATGGAAACAACCTAAATGTCCATCGACAGACGAATGGATAAAGAAGATGTGGCACATATATGCAATGGAATATTACTCAGCCATAAAAAAAGAATGAAATAATGCCATTGGCAGCAACATGGATGGACCCAGAGATTATCATACTAAGCGAAGTAAGTTGGAAAGAGAAAGACAAAAACCATATGATATCACTTATATGTGGAGTCTAAAATATGATACAAATGAACATATCTACAAAGCAGAAGCAAACTCATAGACACAGAGAACAGACTTGTGGTTGCCCATGGGGAGGGGGGAGGGGGGAGGGAAAGATTGGGAGTTTGGGATTAGCAGATGCAAACTATTATATATAAGATGGATACAAGGTCCTACTGTATAGCACAGGGAACTATATTCAATATCCTGTGATACATCATAATGGAAAAGAATATGAAAAAGAATATATATATATAACTGAATCACTTTGCTGTACAGCTGAAATTAACACAACATTGTAAATCAACTATACTTCAATGAAATTTTTTAAAAAGTAGTCACTGAGTTTCTCTTATACACTAGGAAGATAATGGTGAAAATACAGCCAGGTTCCTGCCTTCATGAAGCTCAGAGTCTACTGTGGTGAAAAAACAACCACAGTTAACGCAGGAAGTACAGGGTCCCAGGAAAGCAAATAGCACAGGCACCTAACCCAGCCATATTGGGAGGGGAGATTTCTGAAAGGGACAATTTCCTTCAATTACCTGGGGAGCAAGAAACATAAAGGAGAATAATCAACTACAAACATACATGGCAGTGGATTCCAAGCCTGGCTGCACACTAGAAACCTCCTGAAGAACTTTTACATTTTCAAATGCCCGGGTCCCATATCATTTATAACAGAATCCCTGGAGGTAGCGCCCAGGCATCAGTATTCTTTAAAAGGTCCTTGGGTGACTGTAATGTGTGGCCAACGAGGAGATCTTCTGCTCTACAGATTGAGGCAAATCAGAATTTCTAAATGAAGGATTGTCATTCAGTCAGTCTCAATATTAATTTTCCTCTTCAGAATGCTGCTAGATTCCTCTAAAATTTTAAAATTCTTCAGACATTTAAAATATATACACAAAAAAAAAAATAAAAAAAAATAAAAAAAATAAAATATATACACAACAGCAACAAAACAAAGAGAGAGAGAACACAAAAGCCAAGGACTCTGCCTTATGTTGAGCAACATATTTAAAGTCCACAAAGAATAGGATAAAATGACATTGCTTTAATGCTACAATGCATCTTTTTCATTACTCACAGAAGTTTTTTACTCCATTATCATAACCAATTTATATTTCTAATGGAAGAGATTAAGTATACTATCAAACCTGAACATTTTCTCTATACAGATTTGATGCCGCTACCCGCAAGAGGGGTTTTGAGTTTTGTTTGTTTTGGAACAACAATAATAACAACTATTATTTAAAATTAGAGTCTTTTCACAGTAGAACCACAGTGTTAGGCATAAGTAAAGTTATTGGGGAGTTAGTTTGTTCCACTGGGTGACAGAAAAAAGAAACATTCAAAAAGCACCTCCTATGTTCCAGAAACTGTAGAGGGTAATTTTTAAAATATGTTATTTAATTCTGGCTTTACAACCCTCTGAGGTGTATATTAACATCCCCACTTATAGATAAAGAAACCAAAGCACAGAGATTAAAGTGATGTGCCCCGTGCCACACAGGACCTTGTTCTCAGAGCTGCCCGTAAGCAAAGCCCATACTGCTTGCCCCGGATCTAATGGGCACTTCTAGTAAGGGGTGTTATAACCACTTCCATAATGAGTCAGGTGGACTTGAAAGTAAATTATAACCTTCTCAGAAAACAACTCCTGTTCTTGGTAGTCAAGTGACTCTTTCATAAATTAATATAACTTTTACCTGACAGCTCCTTAACCACAAGGCAACAAATGCCTACAACTTGATGACAACCATCATCTTTATTTAAGTTGTGGGGTTCTGAGGGGGAAAAGGCTATTTAACCCATTAGACTCTCCAAAAACCCTGAAGAAATCTAACAAAACAGAACGGAATGTGTGAGTCACATGAAAAGATATCAGAACGACAAATTTTAATGCATGATTTTTAAAGCTGTCTCTAGGCACTACCATTAAATGATAAAAACAGTTTAGACAGCTGAAGATTTTAGGGCTGGAAAATGCTCAATGTTGAGGGCTGAGAGTTATTAGATATCTAGTTGTTGGGGAAAAGAAAACAAATTGCCCAGTCTATTTAAGGAAACATCTATTACCTAAATCTTTAAAGTGATTTTGTTAAGTTAATATGCCTATCACGCTACGCTTTGTTCCCTAAGAGTGATTTGCAAAACTCAAGGCTCACTTCTGGTAAATACAGGATTTCTTGGCATATGATTTGTGTGCCAATTTCATGCCCGTGGACATTCTTCCCTAACCCCATTTTCCTTATTGCAAATTAATTTTATTTTTATGGAGTGTACGCATCCTTTCTGTCACAAAGGAGTATACAGAAATAAAATAATTTTTATATAGAATATCTACTTGGGTGCCACAGTAAATAAGATACTAGAGCCAAATGTGGAGTAAATATTAATATCTCCTAACCAGTCAATCCTCAAAAGCAAAATTATTTGCTATTCCTGACATACTCCAATGTCTGTGAGGACATGACGGAAAATCTCCATACTACATCTCCCTCAGACAACGTGTGGCTTTCAGTGGGAAAAACACAGAAGTTTCCTGCTCATGCTCTTAAGACAGAAGAGGGAAGAGAGGCTGGGAGGACAACTTTCTTTAATGGAAATCCTTGGGACTGGCCCAGAAAGACAGCCTTCTCTCTCCTGCTAACCAAAGGCTTGCAAGGACAGGGCTGGGCCCACGAGAAAGAAGGAATAAAGCAGGCAATGTAGGTCTGTCTTCACTTCATTATAGGCCAGAACCCCTGGCAGCAAGATCACAAACTTACAAGATCTGGTTATCTTAAAAGCAAAGGCATTAATTGAGAAAGTGTCAGGAGTTTACAGAGTGGATGGGAAGGAAGAAGCAGGCTTGGAAAATGGTAGAAACTCAGGCAGCTGTGGAGAACCAAGAGGCAGGAAGCACTGAAATGATATTTTCAATAATCATTTGGCCAGGACAAAAAGACACTGAGCATGGGAAGGTGCCTGCAGGATTACTGCCCACCACAGGACACTGTCCCCAAAAGGACAGGGATGCTATTGCTTGGATCAATTTGAAATAGCCCTCTCCTTTTTATTTTCAATCAAAACAGAAATTCCTCCTAGGCAGGAGGATCCAGTTGGCTGAACAAAGTCACCTACCTCACGTTCCAGCTGGCTTAAGCGGGAGAAGTGGGAAGGCCCTGCCCCAACACTGGACTCCTGCCAGTAAACACTGGTGCAAGATTCAGCCAGGGTTGATTCTATTGGGTTGGTGCCTGTGCTGGATGAGTTGGTTAGCATTTTGAATATTACCCCAGAATTCCCGCTCCCTTTTGCTGAAGGCAGAGTTGTGAATTCTATTGAGACTCACACATTATGACATTCTCTCAAATAGGAAGATGTTGGGCAGCCAAAAAGTTGACAAATATCACTACCAGATTTGAATGAGATCAGCCAAAGAGTCCTCTTAGCTCATATGTCATGCAGCCTCACTTAGCAGGGCAGGCAATTATATATACTACTGGGAGAACATGATGTAATTTGGGGAATAAACACGCACCTCCCCCAGACAGGAATCAGAGGGCCCTTGGCTAAAGATTTAATCAAATACTTATTAACAGTAATCTCAAAGCTTTGACTGGGTCTTTGTGTATTTGAAGGAGAGGTCATTAATGGGTAGATGGCTTAGCAGTGGGTCCTTTCTCCTGCCTGGCCAGCCCTTCGTGCAACAATTTGAAAGGAAGGAAAGGAAAGAAAAGAAATAAGATTGCTCTCCATAATTATGTGAAGTACCGACTCCAATGGATGGAGAATCACCTTATTCACTGAAGGAGTTCAGGCTGCAGTGTCTCTGAGAATTAATGTTTGTCCTTGGGAGCTCCATGTATATGTAAGTGTGTTTAATTCAACTCCCCTAAAGGCTCCTGGTATGATAATGACAGAGGTACCTAAGCAAAAGTATCCTTAAAAGTTCTGTCTCTAGCAGAGATCTCTCCAGAAGACCTGTCATTTACCAAGGTGTCTTCAACAAATGTGCTCTTAACGAAAGGTTCCCATGCAGGGGCGCCACTGGGAGAAGTTTTCAGGACACAGGAATATCTCCAGTAAAAATTTTTCTAGTAGTTGCCCTAGCAGTGCTATTGCAGTGCACACACTGGATTAGTTCACCAAAAGTAATTCATGACTCCCCTTGCCTTTGCCTTTCTTTACTGAGCAGGTTCAAGGACTGACATAATCGCCTTCCCAGACCCCACTGCAGCTAGGGGCAGTCATGAGTCACAGTCTTGGCCAATAAGTATCTGCAGAAGCCCAGAGTGGGTGTTCCTTTTCAAATAAAAAGGAAAACCCATGCTAGATGACACAACTTTTTCTTTTTCTCACCCTTTCTCTTTCTTCCTGCCTGGAACAATGATTCAATGCCCATAAGTGCGGCAGCCATCTTGCATCTATGAGGAGAGAAGTCACAAGTTGAGGATGATAGAGTAGAAGTTAGAAGCCTAGTGCCCGATTGCACCAGTGGGCCAGTGACCCACTCCTGGGCTACTGGTCCTCAGATATCATGTTACATGAAACATATCAACCCTGACCAGTTTAAGCCTCTGAGCGGGTGATTTTGTTACTTGAAGCTAAATGCAATCCTATGAGTGTAGTGTCTCTAGCAGGTGTTTTTCTAACATGGGTGACCCCTATGCCAATAACATCCCTGGCAATGTTCAACATTGTCTTTATAGTTTATCTTGTCTTACACGATAACAGACTCTCACTGACGCATTTAACAAATGCTATGGTATGGACCATAGGCATCTTTCTTCTGTGATGCTTATTTGTGACGTGATTCGTATTTCTAGGCTTTTTCATTTTGATTCCTAACATTTGAACCGGTGTTGTTAATAAAATCTCAGATTCATTACCATTCACTGTTTACTGCGGTTATTTTGTTGTTATCACTGTTGTATTATTTTGTTTTATTTGCCTTGTTTTGAGCTGTCCCCAATTGGGAACTTGAAAACAAGGATTAAGAAAGTAAGAGAGGACATTTTCTATTTATTTGTATTTATACAAAATTATATAAATAATATTTGATTATATAAACTACACAAAATATACAACTATACAAAATATACCGAGAATAAATTTAGTTCCACTGATGGCGAAAATTTTTCAAATTGTTATCCTTCTTAATGTTAATCATACTTTTAGATTCTAACACATAACCATAAATCAATAATATCCTTCTTTTCATATTTTACCCTCTTAAAACTTCATTTTCTCCCTTAATTTGGAAGAAACTATGGTCGAAAATAATGTAAATATCAGTTTTAACTTTAAAAAAGGATTTTTGGGGCAACAGCTGACATTCAGGAAATATGAATTAATAAGCCTTATTATTTTGAAAAAACAAACACATTTTTTTAAATTTTAACTTGTTCAATTCCTGTACTTCTAGTTTTATTTGATTAAAATGTTTTCCCTTAAAAACCTTATAAAGGAGAATTTATGCCTTTACTTATTATGAAACATTTTTATAGTTTCTTTTAAATGGGCAAATTCTGTGGTCTTCTCTTGGCACCACAAAGGGCTTGTGACTGTTAGTCTGAGCACATAAGATTGGAGTGGCTTCTATATTTGAAGGTTGCTGTCCATCACTGAGTAATGGCTCAGGACATAAGAGTTGAATAGCTTCTATGTCAGAAGGTTGCTGCCCAATACTGAGTAATAGTCTATCACTAGAAAGCATTAAAGAAAATAACTGTCCTTGGGGTTTGGGGACTTTTTTTAAATGATGTTTTTATTATTTTAGAACAACTTGATTTCATTAAACAGAGCTGCAGAAATTCAGTTTGAAGTGTGTATACGTTCATTACAACTCACAAACAATAAAGGCCAGACTCAACATGGATGTATCAGGAGATAGATATAATTTGCACAGATGTTGAAGTCTCTTTGACACTGACTGCAAAGAAGACCAGAGCTTCTATTTGGAACTGGAAGTTGAATTTGACATAAGTCCGGTGACATTTGCAAGAAACAAAGGCCCACTGATAAATACTAAATTTAGAAGGGTCATCTTGGATTTTTATCTCCAACTGTGTACTCTTTTTGTTGACATATAAGTTATTCATTTAATAGTCCTTTATTTGTTTCATTTTGGAAAACAGGAAACATGAAATCAATCCTACTTTAAATATTTCAGGGTTTAGGATTCAGGGAGAATTTCCAAATTTTCTAAAAATAGCTCCACATCATTCATGTCTCCTTAAACTCACAGAAATAGAACCTTTCCATGCTTAGGACACATAGAAGAAATAAAAGGAAAGAAACACACCTAGGTTGAAAACATCTTACGAATAGGACAGATGCTACTGGCAGACCAGGTACAACAAATATAGCTAAAAATCCTGGTTAGGAATTTGTTGCCAGTTGTGATTCTTGCTTTCAACTTCTAAAAACAAAATTTTTTAAATCTTCCAAAGTAGTTCACCTATAAGGACTCCATGAGGAAAGAAATCCATTTTCCAATTCTGAAACAGTAATAAGAAACACCCAACTGTAACTGGCATTGACTTTCCAGGTTCTCTACATGCTTACAATTTATAATCAAAAATAAATTAAGAGGGACTTCCCTGGTGGTCCAGTGGGTAAGACTCCGCACTCCCAATGCAGGGGTCCCGGGTTCGATCCCTGGTTGGGGAGCTAGATCCCGCATGCAAGCCACAACTAAGAGTCTGATGCCGCAACTAAGAGTCCACATGCCACAACTAAGAAGTCCGAATGCTGCAACTAAAAGATCCAGCATGCCGCAATGAAGATCCTGCGTGCCACAACTAAGACCCGGCACAGCCAAAACAAACAAATGAATGAATATTGAAATTAATTAGTTAAGAAAGAAACATCAGATTAAAAAATGAGTATGTTCATAATGACAAGATGGTAGTAAAACAGAGGAAAATATTAAGAACAGCGTCCCTGGAGTCAAAATTCCTGGATCCAGATGTAGCTCTAGTATAACAGTTCTCAACCATGGTCCAGATCAAGAGCATTAGCAACACCTGGGAGCTTGCTTAAAATGCAAATTCTCAGGCCTGATCCCAAACCTACTGAATTAGAAACTCTAGAGATGGTGCCCAGAAATCTGTCTTTTAACAAACCTTCCAGGTGATTCTGGTGCTTGGTAAAGTTTAAGAACCACTGATCTAGCACTTAGGAACTATATGATCTTGACCATAATAATAATTTTGAGCCTTGGTTTTCTCATCTGTAAAACAGGGGGAAATAACAGTCTCCTTTCTCGCTCTCGCTCTCGCTCTCGCTCTCTCTCTCTCTCTCTCATGCACAAACACACACACACACACACACACACAAAGAGTTCTGGGAACATATAAAAGCAACTGAAATTCATGGAAAGCCTTCAGAAGAGCACCCATCATACAGTAAGCGGTCAGTGAGTTTTAGCTCTATGTAAGCCATTATGGGCTTAAAGGTAACAATGTTGTTAAATGAAGAGTTACTGTGTGGTTTGGTGTGATGTTATGTATATTCCTTTTCTGCACACAAAGGGATGTCACATCCATTATGTTATTTTGTCCTCACAGAACACCCCTGAGATGGGAGGGACAGGAACTATAGTCCTCTTTCCATGTATATTCAATGATTATGTATTAATTACCTAGAAACCATGTGCCTAGCCCTGTGCTAGATGCTGCAATACAACATGAACAAGATAAAGAAGGCCCCTAACCTCCAGAAGGTGACATTCTCATTTCATTCCAATCAGCCAGTAAGGCACATGGTTCCTCATGAAATTTATAAAAGCAGTGAGAGGGCTTATTGAAAATATAGATTCTTTGGCCAGACTTTCTAAGAATTTGATTAATTAGTATTGGGTTGGAGCCATGGAATCTGAATTTTTGATAACCTTCCAGATGATATAGATACAGATGGTCCAGGAAAACCACAGAGAAAAGCCAACCAAGAACACGTATCTGTGTACGTAAGAACATATCCTTACAATACAGTGTGAGTCTCATGATAGGAGGAGCTCAGGATGATATGGGAGAAGGGGACCATCCTTGACTAAGGGATCCCTATCAGAATATCTCCAAGTATTCAATTTCAGTGGTTTTAAAAAACAAAAATTTATTTCTTGCTCCTGCTGTTTGTGCATCGTGGGTCACAGAAACTAGTTTCTATCTTAGTTACTCAGGGTCCTAGACTTATGAAGCAGCCGCTGTCTTGAATGCTGCCAGTTGCTGTGAGAGAAGGAAGAGAAAGCTGTAAGGGCTTTGCATGAGAAATTAGATGTGTGGGGGGAAAACAATGCATATCCCTTCCTTTCATAAATCATTGTCCAGAATGAGTCACATGACTCCACTTACCTATATAAGTGCTAATAAATGCAATCATACTCACAGAATTAGAGAAGAATCAGGAAATCACTGAATAACAACCACCATTATTTTGAGATCATTTCATAGATGATGAAACTGAGCTTTAGCAATAAATAGCTTCCCCCAAAATAGCAGAGTCAGTAAATACCCCAAGAAAGATTCATTCTCCAGGGTTTTTTGTGGCATCCGGTACCAATGAGACTCAAACTCCAGCCCTATCTCCAACTGCTCTTTTGGGAGCCAGAACTAAATCAATACGTTTGCTTTTCGTGATCCCTGTTTTAGGTGTTGACGGTTCCAGATGAATGAGACATCAATCCTGTCTCCAAAGAGCTCTTTTTCCACTGGAAGAGACAGTCACAGCACAGTGAATATAAGACACCTCAGAATGTGATAAGCAATGGACCAGAGGGATGAATGTATGAACTCAGTGACATTCAATTGCAGAAGGGGAAAATAATTCTGCAGGGTGAGTAAGGAAAGGTTCGCAGAAGAGGAGACGTTTGCAGTGAACCTGCAAGAATAAGCAGAGTTTTGCTAGTAGGAAATGAGTGGAAGAACACCGGGCAGAGCTGACAAATGGACATACAGCTAAGGGTCTTGTTTTGGGAACTGTAAGATGCCCAGGATAGTCTGTCCACAAGGGTTCCTAAGGTCAAGAGTGTCAGAAACTTTCAAAGTAGTTTGGTTTGAGAATGAAGGGCCTAGAGTGGCATGCCAAGGAGCTTTTCCTTTTCTTTTCCCAAGTGGAGATGCTGATTAAAGTTTTTGAGTAAAGCAGTAGTATTGGGGTTAGAAAAAAAAAAAGTGAGGCCAATTATGGAAAACACGGGGCTAGAAAGAAAAATAAAAAAAGATGCTTCTGGGCTAGGTCAAGTAATCAGAACAACGAATGGTGACTATGACTATCTTGGCCAGTCATTCTAAAATCACAATTGATCTTCCAAGATGGAAATTAATATCAACCAAAAATACTGCGAACACGGTTAGTTAGGAATATAAGAGGCCAATTCAGCTACCAGCTGTATAAATGTTTGAGGATGAAGACGATTAGACAGGAGGGTGAAGGAGGACAGGTAGGTTGGTCTACAATAACCATTAGCCCATTAGAATGTTCCAAGAATCCTCTGCATTTGAATATTTGAAGGGGATAACACCCAGACTGAAAGAGTATTTTGAGGTCCTTTGAACAAACCCATTATTTGACAGATGAAAATACAAGTGCAGAAATGGCATATAAGTTTTTATCAAACCCAGTTGTAAAATCCAGTTCCAATAACAAATGTATCATAGACTTGGTATGCTTTATGCAGAGGTGATCACTAAAGTACTCTTCACAGCAGTGGTTCTTTTGATGCCTTTAGCCTTCACTCATAAAGAACCAGCTCCCTGTGACCAATGAGGCTTTCTCTATTTGCTTCTACAAAAACTAGTTTACAGAATCCTCATGGGAGCCTTCCTGTGAGTATGTGTACAGAAGAGAGCGCATGTATTGAAAAGCTCAAAGAATAAGAGTTTTGATGGGTAATGATGTATAAAATCCTTAATATTTGCTTATACAGTCACCTCTTGATTATCCTGTAATGGATTATCTAATTTTCAGATTATCCATGCTCTGTGTTTCTGTTTTAAAAGGAGGGTTTCAACAGAGAGGAAAAGGGATATATTTTGTGCAGTCAATTCTTCAATTTGCTAGCAGTTGTCATATTGTATACAAGATCTTTGCATACACTAGTGTCTAAACCCGTCATTTAAAAAGATCTAACGGCAGGGGCTTCCCTGGTGGCTCAGTGGTTGAGAGTCTGCCTGCCAATGCAGGGGACACGGGTTCGTGCCCCAGTCTGGAAGGATCCCACATGCCATGGAGCGGCTGGGCCCGTGAGCCATGGCTGCTGAGCCTGCGTGTCTGAAGCCTGTGCTCCACAACGGGAAAGGCCGCAACAGTGAGAGGCCGCATACCACAAAAAAAAAAAAAAAAAAAGATCTAATGGCAGCTATGTCATCTATAGGCTTCCTCTTTCATTGAAATGGGAGACCAAAGTATAAGAAAATGTATTTTGATAGAATATATAAGCAGTTTGACACTCTTTATAAAATACAGATAAGGCCATTAACCTAGCATCATGTGATGCCAATAACTAGAAGAAATGGTAAAATTCAACATGAAAATATTATGTCTAACCAAAGCAATAACTAGTAATTTAAATGGTAGGGGTTAAAAGTTATTGAGTAGGGGACTGGTTCAAGATGGTGGAGTAGAAGGACGTGCTCTCACTCCCTCTTGCAAGAGCACCAGAATCACAATTAACTGCTGAACAATCATCGACAGGAAGACATTGGAACTCACCAAAAAAGATACCCCACATCCAAAGACAAAGAAAAAGTTACAATGAGACGGTAGGAGGAGTGCAATCACAATAAAATCAAATCCCATAACTGCTGGGTGGGTGACTCACAAACTGGAGAACACTTATACCACAGAAGTCCACCCACTGGAGTGAAGGTTCTGAGCCCCACGTCAGGCTTCCCAACCTGGGGGTCCGACAACGGGAGGAGGAATTCTTATAGAATCAGACTTTGAAAGCTAGAGGGATATGATTGCAGGATTTCGACACGACTGAGGGAAAAAGAGACTCCACTCTTGGAGGGCACACACAAAGTAGTGTGCACATCGGGACCCAGGGGAAGGAGCAGTGACCCAACAGGAGACTGAACCAGACCTACCTGCTAGTGTTGGAGGGTCTCCTGCAGAGGCGGGGGGTGGCTGCGTCTCACTGTGAGGACAAGGACACTGGCAGCAGAAGTTCTGGGAAGTACTCCTTGGCATGAGCCCTCCCAGAGTCCACCATTAGCCCCACCAAAAACCCCAGGAGCCTCCAGTGTTGGGTCGCCTCGCCTCAGGCCAAACAACCAACAGGGAGAGAACCCAGCCCCACCCATCAGCAGATAAACGGATTAAAGTTTTACTGAGCTCTGCCCACCAGAGCAACACCGAGCTCTACCCACCATCAGTCCCCCCCCCCCCATCAGGACACTTGCACAAGCCTCTTAGATAGCCTCATCCACCAGAGGGCAGACAGCAGAAGCAAGAAGAACTATAATCCCACAGCCTGTGGAACAAAAACCACATTCACAGAAAGATAGACAAGATGAAAAGGCAGAGGGCTATGTACCAGATAAAAGAACAAGATAAAACCCCAGAAAAACAACTAAATGATGTGGAAGTAGGCAACCTTCCAGAAAAAGAATTCAGAATGATAGTGAAGATGATCCAGGACCTTGGAAAAAGAATGGAGGCAAAGACTGAGAAGATACAAGAAATGTTTAAAAAAGACCTAGAAGGATTAAAGAACAAACAAACAGAGGTGAAAAATAAAATAACTGAAATGAAAAATACACTAGAAGGAATCAATAGCAGAATAACTGAGGTAGAAGAATGGATAAGTGACCTGGAAGACAGAATGGTAGAATTCACTGCTGTGGAACAGAATAAAGAAAAAAGAAAGAAAAGAAATGAAGACAGCCTAAGAGACCTCTGGGACAACATTAAATGGAAAAACATTTGCATTATAGGGGTCCCAGAAGGAGAAGAGAGAGAGAAAAGATCTGAAAAAATATTTGAAGAGATTACAGTCGAAAACTTCCCTAATATGGAAGGAAAATAGCCTTCCATATTGAAAGGAAATATGAAAGGAAATAGCCACCAAAGTCCAGGAAGCGCAGAGAGTCCCATACAGGATAAACCCAAGGAGAAACACGCCAAGACACATAGTAATCAAACAGGCAAAAATTAAAGACAAGGAAAAATTATTAAAAGCAGCAAGGGAAAAACGACAAATAACATACAAGGGAACTCCCATAAGGTTAACAGCTGATTACTCAGTAGAAACTCTACAAGCCAGAAGGGAGTGGCACAACATATTTAAAGCGATGAAAGGGGGAGAACCTACAACCAAGACTACTCTACCCCCTCAAGGATGTCATGCAGATTTGATAGAGAAATCAAAAGCTTTACAGACAAGCAAAAGCTAAGAGAATTCAGCACCACCAAATCAGCTCTACAACAAATGTTAAAGAAACTTCTCTAAGTGGCAAACACAAGAGAAGAAAAGGACCTACAAAAACAAACCCAAAACAATTAAGAAAATGGTCATAGGAACATACATATCGCTAATTACCTTAAATGCGAATGGATTAAATGCTCCAACCAAAAGACACAGGCTAACTGAATGGATACAAAAACAAGACCCTTATATATGCTGTCTACAAGAGATCCACTTCAGACCTAGGGACACATACAGACTGAAAGTGAGGGGATGGAAAAAGATATTGCATGCAAATGAAAATCAAAAGAAAGCTGGAGTAGCAATACTCACATCAGATAAAATAGACTTTAAACAAAGAATGTTACAAGAGACAAGGAAGGATACTACATAATGATCAAAGGATCAATCCAAGAAGAAGTATAACAATTATAAATATACATACACCCAACATAGGAGCACCTCAATAAATAAGGCAACTGCTAACAGTTATAAAAGAGGAAATCGACAGTAACACAATAATAGTGGGAGACCTTAACACCTCACTTACACAAATAGACAGATCATCCAAACAGAAATTAATAAGGAAACACAAGCTTTAAATGACACAACAGACCAGATAGATCTAATTGATATTTATAGGACATTCCATCCAAAAACAACAGACTACACCTTCTTCTCAAGTGCTTATGGAACATTCTCCAGGATAGATCACACCTTGGGTCACAAATCAAGCCTCAGTAAGTTTAAGAAAACTGACATCATATCAAGCATCTTTTCTGACCACAACACTATGAGATTAGAAATCAATTTCAGAGAAAAAAATGTAAAACACACAAATACATGGAGGCTAAACAATACGTTACTAAATAACCAAGAGATCACTGAAGAAATAAAAGAGAAAATCAAAAAATACCTAGAGACAAATGACAATGAAAACACGACGATCCATAACCTATAGGATGCAGCCAAAGCAGTTCTAAGAGGGAAGTTTATAGCAGTACAATCCTACCTCAAGAAACAACAAACATCTCAAATGAACAACCTAAACTTACACCTAAAGGAACTAGAGAAAGAAGAAAAAACAAAACCCAAAGTTAGTAAAAGGAAAGAAATCATAAAGATCAGAGAAGAAATAGATGAAATAGAAAACAAGAAGACAATAGCAAAGATCAATAAAACTAAAAGCTGATTCCTTGAGAAGCTAAACAAAATTGATAAACCATTAGCCAGACTCATCAAGAAAAAGAGGGAGAGGATCCAAATCAATAAAATTAGAAGTGAAAAAGAAGAAGTAACAACTGTCACTGCAGAAATACAAAGCATCCTAAGAGACTACTACAGGCAACTCTATGCCACTAAAATGGACAATCTGGAGAAAACGGACAAATTCTTAGAAAGGGATAACCTTCCAACACTGAACCAGGAAGAAACAGAAAATATGAACGGACAAATCACAAGTAATGAATTGAAACTGTGTTTAAAAATGTTCCAACAAACGAAAGTCCAGGACCAGATGGCTACACAGGGGAATTCTATCGAACATCTATCAAACATCCATCCTTACCAAACTCTTCCAAAAAATTGTGGAGGGGGCTTCCCTGGTGGCACAGTGGTTGGGAATGTGTGTGCCAATGCAGGGCACACAGGTTCGAGCCCTGGTCCAGGAAGATCCCAAATGCCACGGAGCAACTAAGCCCGTGTGCCACAACTACTGAGCCAGTGCTCTAGAGCCCATGAGCCACAACTACTGAGATCACGTGCCACAACTAATGAAGCCTGTGTGCCTAGAGCCTGTGCTCCACAACAAAGAGAAGCCACCGCAATGAGAAGCCTGAGCACCACAACGAAGAGTAGCCCCCACTCGCTACAACTAGCAAAAGCCCGCGTGCAGCAACAAAGACTCAACACAGCCAAAAATAAAATAAATAAATTTAAAAAAAAGAATGGAAAGGGAACTTTCACTGGGATTAAAAAAAAAAAAAAATTGCAGAGGAAGGAACACTCCCAAACTCATTCTATGAGGCCACAATCACCCTGATACCAAAACCAGACAAAGATACTACAAAAAAACAAAATGACAGACCAATATCACTGATGAATACAGATGCAAAAATCCTCAACAAAATACTAGCAGACAGAATGCAACAACACATTAAAGGATCATACACCATGATCAAGTGGGATTTATCCTAGGGATGCAAGGATTCTTCAATATACGCAAATCAATCAATGTGATACACCATATTAACAAATCGAAGGAGAAAAACCATATGATCATCTCAATAGATGCAGAAAAAGCTTTTGACAAAATTCAACACCCATTTATGATAAAAACTTTCTAGAAAGTGGGAATAGAGGAAACATACCTCAACATAATAAAGGCCATACATGACAAACCCACAGCAAACATCATTCTCAATGGTGAAAAACTGAAAGCATTTCCTCTAAGATCAGGAACAAGACAAGGATGTCCACTCTCACCACTATTATTCAACACAGTTTTGGAAGTCCTAGCCATGGCAATCAGAGAAGAAAAAGAAATAAAAGCAATACAAATTGGAAAAGAAGAAGTAAAACTGTCACTGTTTGCAGATGACATGATACTATACATAGAGAATCCTAAAGATGCCACCAGAAAACTACTAGAGCTAATCAATGAATTTGGTAAAGTTGCAGGATACAAAATTAATGCACAGAAATCTCTTGCATTCCTATACACTAATGATGAAAAATCTGAAAGAGAAATTAAGGAAGCACTTCCATTTACCACTGCAACAAAAAGAATAAAATACTTAGGAATAAACCTACCTAAGGAGACAAAAGACCTGTATGCAGAAAACTATAAGACACTGATGAAAGAAATTAAAGATGACACAAACAGATGGAGAGATATACCATGTTCTTGGATTGGAATAATCAACATTGTGAAAATGACTATACTACCCAAAGCAATGTACAGATTCAAAGCAAACCCTATCAAATTACCAATGGCATTTTTTCGTAACTAGAACAAAAAATCTTAATATTTGTATGGAGACACAAAAGATCCTGAAGAGCCAAAGCGGTCTTGAGGGAAAAAAATGGAGCTGGAGGAATCAGACTCCCTGACTTCAGACTATACTACAAAGCTACAGTAATCAAGACAATATGGTACTGGCACAAAAACAGAAATATACATCAATGGAACAAATTAGAAAGTCCAGAGATAAATCCACGCACCTATGGTCAACTAATCTATGACAAAGGAGGCAAGGATATACAATGGAGAAAAGACAGTCTCTTCAATAAGTGGTGCTGGGAAAACTGGACAGCCACATGTAAAAGAATGAAATTAGAACACTCCCTAACACCATACACAAAAGTAAACTCAAATTGGATTAGAGACCTAAATGCAAGACTGGACACTATAAAACTCTTAGAGGAAAATATAGGAAGAAGAGTCTTGGACATAAATCACTGCAAGATCTTTTTTGATCCACCTCCTAGAGTAATGGAAATAAAAACAAAAATAAACAAATGGGACCTAATGAAACTTAAAATCTTTTGCAAAGCAAAGGAAACTACAAACAAGATGAAAAGGCAACCCTCAGAATGGGAGAAAGTATTTGCAAACGAATCAACAGACAAAGGATTAATCTCCAAAATATATACACACCTCATGCAGCTCAATGTTAAAAAAACAAACAACCCAATCCAAAAATGGGCAGAGGACCTAAATAGACATTTCTCTAAAGAAGACATACAGGTGGCCAGGAAGCACATGAAAAGCTGCTCAACATCACTAAGTATTAGAGAAATGCAAATCAAAACTACAATGAGGTATCACCTCACACCAGTCAGAGTGGGCATCATCAGAAAATCTACAAACAACAAATGCTAGAGAGGGTGTGGAGAAAAGGGAACCCTCTTGCACTGTTGGTGGGAATGCAAAGTGATACAGCCACTCACTATGGAGAACAGTATGGAGGTTCCTTATAAACCTAAAAATAGGATTACCATATGACCCAACAATCCCACTACTGGGCATATACCCAGAGAAAACAATAATTCAAAAAGACACAGGCACCCCAATGTTCATTGCAGCATTATTTACAATAGCCAGGACATGGAAGCAACCTAAATGCCCATCAACAGACGAATGCATAAAGAAGATGTGGTACACATATACAATGGAATATTACTCAGCCAAAAAAGAGGGAACGAAATTGGGTCATTTGTAGAGATGTGGATGGATCTAGAGACTGTCCTACAGAGTGAAGTCAGTCAGAAAGACAAAAACAAATATCGCATATTAATGCATATATGTGGAACCTATAAAAATGGTACAGATGAACTGGTTTGCATGACAGAAATTGAGACACAGATGTAGAGAACAAATGTATGGACACCAAGGGGGGAACACGGCCGGGGGTAGGGGTGGTGGTGTGATGAATTGGGAGATTGGGATTGACATGTATACACTGATGTGTATAAAATTGATGACTAATAACCTGCTGTATAAAAAAATAAATTCAAAAAAAAAAGTTGTTGAGTAAACTCTAAGAGGAGCATTTTTCTTACCATGCTAGTCTATTTTCTTAGGCAATTTCATTCATGGCCATACTTATACATAGACGATTTAAATTTTTTTTTTTTTTTTTTTTTTTTTTTTTTGCTGTGTGCGGGCCTCTCACTGTTGTGGCCTCTCCCACCATGGAACACAGGCTCCGTACACGCAGGCCCAGCGGTCATGGCTCACGGGCCCAGCCGCTCCGCGGCATGTGGGATCTTCCCGGACCGGGGCATGAACCCGTGTCCCCTGCATCGGCAGGCGGACTCTCAACCACTGCACCACCAGGGAAGCCCAACGATTTAAATTTTACATCTCTTTTGAGTTCCAGACCTGATTTGTTTATTGTGGCAAAATAGGACCAGATTTAGAACTTAAATCTAAGTTTAACAAAGGGAGACATCACCAGCCAAAAGTCCTACAACTGTAACACCTCAGTTTCTTCAAAATGACAGGCTCTCTTTTTATCAGTTAAAATCAATACTCTCTGAAAAACGCTTGAGGTAAGCAAAGGAAGAAAGAGTTTTGAAACTCAGGTTGAGAAGTATGATAAAATTCATTAGGGAGAGAAAGGATAGACCTATATATTAACAAACTTCAAAAGAGCTATTTGAAAGGGGAGCTGGCTGATATGCACTTGAAAGCATCCAAACTATTGGTCAAATATTACGGTTTTTGTCTTTTGGAGAATTTTTTTTCATCTACCTAGCAGGTTATGTGATGCATAGCTCTGTGTATTATGGGGACTGACATGCTTTATTATTTTCAAACTGCCCCATGGCATCTCTACTTGGATACTCCAAAGCTATCCATCACGTCCAAAACCAAAGTCAGGAGCTCTCTTTGAAAGCCTACTTCCAGTTTTCTATTGTATCACATCAAGACACCATACATATAGCTAATCAAACAGAAATCTGAGCATTTTCCCCTGAGATCTCTCTCTCCTTCATCCTCATATTCAATCTACAATGAAGTTCTGTTGATATAAGTGCCTTCTTCCCAGCCTAAGCTTGAAATCCTTTCAATACTTTCCCACTACTATTAAGTCTGGTCTGGATTTTGTAAGGTTTCAACACTGCCTATTGCTCAAGTTTCATCTTTCCTCACTCTGTTTAAGACCATCTATTCCACATGGCTTCCTTTCAGCCCTTCCAATATACCACGCTACTTCCCTCCACAGTCTTTCTACACATGCTTTTCACTCTTTTCGAATACTTCTATATTAGGGATGGATTTTGCAATGTCTAGCCATACCTACCAGGGGCCTCCAACTAAGAACTTTATAAAGACAGCATCATTAATTGAGAATGATTAAATTATTTCTTGAAAAGAGAGCTAACTGTATCAGTTTAATAGGTAGTTAATACAAGCATGAATATAGTATACAGCTGTATATGCCACAACTACAAAGAGTATATAGTAATCTTCCATGCACTAAACTGTTGCCAGTTGTGGTTTTGAGATAATGTAGCTTTATATTTTACACCAAAACTTTTTAATGTGCAATTTGCCGTCCTATCTGCAAACACATTCAGAAATGGCTTAGCCTGCATAAAATATCAATAGAAAACTTGTGGGACTGCTGATAGAACAACAGTGCCACATCCACAGTTCCTGAGCAGCTGAAGGAGAATGGAGAAGACAAGACGCTTCACAACGCTCTAAAGCTGTTTCCTTTTGGGATGGGACGCCTTCCAGGACCTTGATGTGTTTTTGTTTTTCTCTTAATCTCCTAATTCTCCAAGAGACCTTATCTTGTCAAAGTGATTTTGCCAACCAGAATACTTTTCAAGGATCTAACTCCTTGGATAGTATAGTGGGAGGGGTTGGGACCCCTTTTCCAAGTATAACAGCATTTTTTTCAAAAACAAACAAAAACAAAACACAAAAGTGTGATGTTAAGACTATGATAAAGAAAATATTACTCGAAGCAGCACGAAATACACCACCGAAAGCCCAAATCCAAAGGCAGTAAAAATGATGGTGTCTTTTTTATCTGTGGGCTCCTCCGTAAGTGTCAAGCGAATGATACTGGCCCCTGGCCCTGACAGCCCTGTCACCCCATCTCCCCACTGCCCAGTCTTACTTCCCCTGACATTAAAACCAAGCCAAGCTTCTGCTCTGGTTGGCAAGAGATTCTTGGTAACAACATCTCACTATGGATAAGACTCTTCCCTGCTATTACTAAGGGAAATATCTCTGCCCGTCCTGGTGCTGTCCCTCACTCCATTCATCCATTCATCAAATTCTGGCCCATGCCATCTGCCTTCCATGTGCACATTCTACCCTGGGAAAACTTGATTGCAAAGAATACTCGGTCTCTCCACGGGCAGTTGCTCTAAACCGACCCAATGCCAAGGTCTCGGGGACTATGCTTTTAAGTCATGATTTCAGCAGAGATTTCTGCAATGACAGCAGTTAAAAAGTTGAGTTTTCATTCAATACGCCCCTTCAAATTCTGGCTGAGATTCCATAACCTGGGAAATGTCCCTCTTTCTACCGATTTCTGGGCTCAGTAGCTCTGAGTGACACAGAATCTATGAGAGAATTCTACATTAATCCTGCCTTTGGGATAGGATTATAGCTTCCTGGTTCTTCATCCTGAATAAACAATTTTCCAGAATCATAAACTTTTAACATATTTTAACCACAATTCCTTTTCTACTTTTTATTCCCCAACTATAATAACCTAGTTTTGATATTTTGTGTGTTTTAACCATTCATGCCCAGATATGAATATTACCATATATAAGTCACTGAAATAAATGGATTTATGATATTCAAGAGTCCACCGCTTACCCTGAAGCTGTGCTCCCACTTATGGCTGTGGGAATTCATAACACAGCAGTGGCAAATGTCCCTGTCGCCTCAGTTGCACAGATGGCTAATTAATCGGGAATATCTGGGTGAAAAGATTGTTTTGTGCTGTCTGTGAATGTTGTTTACACTATCCCAGCTCCGCTTCTTAGCATGAATTTCTAAAACCCAGTATCCTCTTCTTGTGTGAGACATGAAATCTGATATGGTGGTGATAAAGAATGCAGTGGAAAAAAACATTCTCCATGTTAGCTCTCCCCCTAAAGCCATTTATTCACATTAAAGTTTAAGATGTGTAACGCCATGTTAAAAGGAACAAAGCCTTTTTCCGCCATAGGATTATGAGGATAGCATAAAAAATTTATTGCTGTTTAACTGTAATTAGCATTAGCAAATGATCCCCCTTGTCTTTTTTTCCTAAGCTTCTCAAAAGAAAACTGTTTGTGATTGGGCTCTGTGCCAATATGAAGGGGTAACCCCCTTAAAAAAGAAATTAAGTCTTTTTAACAGAAAGTCAGGATGATTCTTAATAATAGCCCAAGGAGTATCTCTGATAAATCTTGTCCCAGAAACTAACAGCCCATTTTGCCTTTGTAGTCATGACCGAGACTTGCAACCGAGAACTATTAGCCCAAGTCTCCGAATATCTGTAAGAGGATCTTAAGAGGATGGCCAAGCTGGAAGCTTGGATCATTCTGCACGAGGCGCTCTGTGAGTTTTCTTGGAATCGCTAATACAGGTCAGGGGAAAAATAGACACCAGCACTTCAAGCCTTGTTTAGCTTGAATAGTCACAAAGAACTTTTTGTGTCTAACAGGCTTTGCTCTGAAAATCTTCAACCATTGCTGTGTCAAATCCTGGCTCATGCCATATGCCATATGCAGCAATTACGTTAGGTAATAAACTCCATGTTCCCTTCCTGTCCCCTCCCTCAGCCCCCATCGGTGACATTGCCCTTAGAGAATGTCTAGGCTCTCCTATTTGCAGAAAGACTCTCTGTTCAGAAAGCAGATGATTCACTTAACTCCAGAAACTTGATATTGCAGCTATATAAACACATCCCTCTGGGCTTCCCAAATAAGCACGGCCCACATTTACCACTTCCTAGTTTTCGCCAAGACAGAGAGGCTAACTGTAAAAAAAAGAAAAGACTAATGACTTTATATGAGCAAATAACTAGAAATAATGCAATACATATGTGCATATACACAAATATATATATATATATATATATTCAGAATTTATAATAACAGAAGTATTAGCCCTCCCCCTTAAGATGGTAGGAATATAAAAGAAAGAAAGAAACTGGGAAAGCTGGTGGGCATGGAGAGCTCGTACATGAAGCTGCTGGTCCCAGACGCTGATGCATTCCCAGGGCTAGAGGTCCCACCCGCCCTCATGAGGTGTCCTGGGATCCCGCACCGCGCTCTCTGTGCTGAACACCACCTACCAGGCAACTCTCCCTTTGACCACTGCCCGCCTTGCCGCAAACTGCAGTGTGAAGTGCATTGTGGGTTTTGTGTTCCCTTGAGTTTATTCAGGTGTAAGTATAAAACTGATGGCAGTCGGAGAAGGTCAGCATTACATATTCATTTTATTTTAAATAATTAACGATGTTTCCTGTCTCTGCTTACATTAATTGCTCTCAGGTGTTAGAAAATGGCTCAGTGAGTTGCCTTTCAATGTGTTTCTTTAGAAAGACAGTGTGGCTGCTCTTTGGAATACTAAGAGCAGCATGTACTGTGCAGGACTTTCTAACTGGAGGTTAATAAAGGGGACGTAAACATATGTATTGATGCTCTCTGCCATGTGGAGGAGAAGGCTGCATCTAACTATACACCCAAGAATGTGAGCCATGACTTTATCCAACCTCAGGACAAGACTCAGGTTTACCCAGATTCTCCTGGTCGGATGTGGCAGTAGAAACCACTTTGATATTTTCTGAGGTAGTGACACTAATAACGGAGGGAGCATGAAATACAAAGTCATTTTCACGATCAGTCCACAGGGAGATATTTTCTTTCAAGTACAACCCAAGTATTTTTTCAAAGAATGCAAAGCCTTCCAAAGGAATGGGATGTTACTTTATAAAAATCTGATCATACATATGGAGGAACCAGGTTCTCAGAACGAGGTTGATTCTGCCTCTTTTTAAAATGAACTGCCTCACTTATTGTCATATATAAAAAGGTCTGTTCTTTTTTTGTGTGTGTGTGGTACGCGGGCCTCTCACTGCCGTGGCCCCTCCCACCGCGGAGCACAGGCTCCGGACGCGCAGGCCCAGCGGCCAGGGCCCACGGGCCCAGCCCCTCCGTGGCACGCGGTATCCTCCCAGACCGGGGCACGAACCCGCGCCCCCCGCATCGGCAGGCGGACTCCCAACCACTGAGCCAGCAGGGAAGCCCGGTCTGTTCTTTTTTTAAGCATTATTTTTAAGGAGAAGTTGGGCAAACAACATAGCTGATTCTAAGGCACTGCTCCATTTGTACACTCTACATTGATGCTTCTAGGAAGGATATTTAGAATATATATTTATTTACTTAAAGAAGATCAAGACACGCACTTTGTAATGCTTTTCTGTGATGTGTGCTCCCAGAGTTGGACACTAATCAAATCGAAATGGAATCAACTGAGAGTCAAGCTGAATCTCAGAAGCAGAATAACTGGCTTTAGAGAAGGGCTTTGGGGAAAGTCTTTAGGGAGAAGCAGGCTGTACCTGCGGTGTCATCATCCAATCATTCTATGTACCACTGGCTATGTCTGTCCTTACAGTCTGAGATCCCATTGTGAAGGAAGGACTTAGGGGACAGCCATCTTCCTCTTGTCTCTCTTTTCAGTTTGTAGGTTACATATAAGCAAGACCAAAGGCGTTCAAAATAACATTCAAATTTAGGGGTTAGACTTCTTAATTTTTTAGTAAGACAGCAAGAGTAACCAAAAGAGCTTTGTTCCCAATTTAAATTTTGATTGATTGGAAGACAAGATATTTTCTAACCATGGGAAACCACAACCTAATCATTAACCTAATCATCCTGTTAACTTTACCAAGTAAACATAAAGCACTTTATGTCATATTGACCTACACATGTGCACGAAATATGTGTGCAACATTCAGAGATACAGCGAGGTGCGTGTCTGTGTGCAGACACACACACACACACACACACACACACACACAGAGTGAGTCACTACAACAGCTGTTCAGCATTATTTACAATATATCAGCATCACTGCTGACCTAAAGAGCTGAAGAAAATAACAGGCCATATTTTCAGCTTAATAAAACCCTGTAGTAGGGAGCCCTTTATGAACAATTACAAGCATTTGCCGGAAATACACTTGCTGATTTAACAAACTGGGGAGGACAAATGTGCAACATGCTGTTGTAATGATGTTCAGATGCTTTTCTTAGTATTCGTTGATCTGAGATAATGCACTCTTGCCCAATCATTCTACAGAGCAGCAGCAGAAATAAATAAATAAATACATGTAATGTGATGCGCTCCCACAATAGCAGAGCTGCTGACTGCCCCTGACAGATGGAAAAAAAAAAAAAAGTCAATATGATGCCTGAGACAGCCCAGGCTCAGCACTGCAGAATAAATTACATGATTCGCTGAATGCCTGGGCTTCGCTCATACATACAAAAAAATTGGAAAGATAAAAGCTTGCACTGGCTTCAGATGATATTTACTGCTTGATGGATTTACTAGCAGCCCCGGTACAGTCATACTGTATTGAATTATTGGCCTCTATTTAGCTGTGTGTCTGTCGGAGTTTGAGTGTCCATTTAAGCATAAGTGAGCTGGAGACTCGCCAAGCCTCTTGGAGGCTCTGGGTACAGAGGGAGACATGAGCTAATGGCCACCAGCTCCAAGAACAGAGAGCTGGAGGACACTGCGGGGAGGCAACAAAGCCCAGCTACAAAGTACTTTCTTATCAATATTAATGCCAAAATAAATATTAATGGAGGCTGCCAGGGACATCATTTTTGAATGTGCCTTGTTTTCTTTGTATTTTAACACAAATGGCTGGAAATGACTGTGTGATTTTTGTCTCTCTCTCTTTCACACTTTCTTTCTTGCTCTGAATCTAAGAAGGAATTTGGAAAAGACCATAGCTTTGCTCCTACCCGTTGTCACAGCAGCAGGGTTTCTATAAGGCAAAGGAGGCAAATGAAATGCCAGCTTTAAGAGGTATACAGCTTCCAATAAAATATATGATTAGAATAGTAATGTACAGTACCACAGCTATTGTTCTGGGTGCTTTATTGCATCGTGCTAGGGCAGTTCAACTGAGAAGCAGCATTTCGTGTACGAACAGCCCGATGGGAAAGTGACATTGTTATCTCAGCTTCAAAAAAGAAGGTGGTGTGTGGGGACAAAGGGTATATGGGGACTCTCTGTACTTCCTGCTCAATTTTGCTGTGGACCTAAAACTGCTCTAAAAATAAAGTTTATTCATTAAATGAACACACACACATACACACACAAAGAAGGCACAGGTGTGGTGGGCCAGTGGCGGAAACAAAGAGAGCTAAGTGCCTAAGGCATTGCATTGAGCTACCCAGAGTCTCAAATGTGAGTGAACTGAAACTGTGCACCACGTGTGCACAAGG
This sequence comes from Orcinus orca, assembly GCF_937001465.1. Lineage (NCBI taxonomy): Eukaryota > Metazoa > Chordata > Mammalia > Artiodactyla > Delphinidae > Orcinus > Orcinus orca. The sequence goes on along the minus strand of NC_064561.1, from coordinate 82,887,221 downwards.
GGGAAGAGAGGGTAACTGGGGGAGACGGAACAGTTATGAGAAGGTCTGGGTCTGGTGCTTCTTCCCAGGTTACTCGCTACTCTAAGGTCTAGTGCAGCTCTCCTGACTGAGATCCACGGCGAGAGTCATCTGTGCAAGGGAACTGCTTCCACGAGCAGCAATCATACACTCCGGGAAGATGCACGTGGAACATGCCAGAAAACTAAGTGTACAAGGCCAGCTTCAAGAGGATCTCCCTGCTCCGGCAGGAGCGCACACAGCATCCAGGGGCAGGAAACAGGCTGCAGGTGAACCATCCCTGTTGTTAACTCACCATGGAACCAACCCTGAGAAAATCGCTTAATTTCTTTTAGCCTCTACTTCCTAGCCTGTAAAACAGCTGAAGACATCGTACTAATAACAATTTACTACTTCACAAGGTATTTAGTGGACTAGGTGGGGCAAGAATGATGAAAGGGGGGCATTGTTACAGCCTCGCACGCTCGGTGCTTTCACAACCACTCATTAACTCTCTTCATGACACAGTGATGTGGGTCCCGCTAGACCCATTTTAGAGAGAAGAAAAGTGAGACACAGTGTCTTAGCCCACGTCACACAGCTACAGCCCAGAAATGCTGACCCTGGACCCCACGCTGCCCCTCTGGTACATTTTCTGGGCTATAAAACGTGAATGACAGACATCATCCCCCTGTTTGGGCATCAGGATTAGGCTGTGACTCTGGATCTGGCTGTGCATCACAGGCCTGAACTGGATGGCTGTGGAGACTCCCGTCGGGTCCCCAGAGTCACCTGTCCCTCACTCCAGAGAGAGACCCATTTCTGTGAGGGAGTCCCGGGCCCAGCAGTGTTTAGATATACCAGCTGGGGGATCCCGAGCTAACCTGGGGGTCCCAATGTCTGGGAGGAGATCCCTCGGCTGGCTCTGGGGCAAAGCAGGCTACATAGGCTGAAGGGGTGGGGAATGCCAGGAAGGGTACTGCCCATCTATTTCAATCCGACCAGTTCTGCCACTTAACTCCATTCTGCACATTGCTTTCTAAGAACAAAAGGATTCAAAAGGCAAATGGAACTAATCACTGTTGCTCAGACTTATAATAATACAAAGTAATTGTTAGTTTCACCTGGCTGCTTGACACACATCAGCTCGCTACCTCACCAGAACAGGGCCACGACTTGGCTGGTATTGTTTCCAGTTGCCACAGATAAGTAAATTGAGGTTCCAAGAGTCCTTGCCTGGGTCACACGACTGGGAAGTCAGACACTCAGCCCCAAAGGCCAGGTTTCCCTGGTGGGTGGGATGCCCTTCCCAAGGGCACCCCTGAGAAGTCTCTGTTCAGTGATGGTGTGTGATATATTTTGATCAATTTCTGTGAAATATTATTTATGTTTCTAATAATACTTCTAAAGAGGAAGAAAAGAGATGCTATGACTAGTTGGAACTCATCTATTCTCACAGGGATTTTTCCTAAAGGCCCCACATGTTGCATATCCAGTCTTGGAATCAAACTAGCTAGAGTTCCAGGCCCAGCCCCACTGAAGGCTACCCTTCAGGCTCTGAACGAGTTATTAAGGTTTCCTGTGCCTCACTCTACCCAAGTTCAAGTGACGGGAATAGCAATTCTTCAAGTTATTGTTAGAAATATTGAAATAATGTATGAAAGCACTTAGCTCATAGGCCCCAGTACCTGATGATGATGATGATGATGATTATTATTAACATAACAACAAGCACTATTTACTTTATAGCACTGTAACTATAAGGCCCTGGCCACTTAAGGTCATCATATGAGCAGATCAGGACAGAGAGAGTGTTTTATTGCTCCTAAGAACTACCAGAAATGATATTGCTAGTAGCTCGTATAATCTGCAAACTGTTAATAGGTCAGGCCTGCAAACACACATGGGGCAGCAGTCTCCCTTCAAAGGGATGCTATGTTTCAGAAATAAGAGCAAGAGGGACTTGGAATTTGGCAGTCCCTGGCATATGCTTGGGGAGGTGATGCTAAGACACCCTTTGTTTCTTGACTGGGGCAACGTGGTTTGTGACGTGTGCCCTTTATCACAGGAGGGCACAACAAGCAGGAGCCTCTCTGCAGGGGAAACACGTGGCACTGCCACGATAGGAACCCACCTGTACTATCTGGTGGCAACATAATCTCACGTGATGGCAGAAATGGAACTGATGAGGAAAAAGTGGTTTTAAATTCATATACATACATAGTTTTTTGACCAGTCTATAGATTTGTGTTTCTAATAACTTAGCATACTAGGGTATATGGCTTCCTAGAAAATAATAAGTTGAACTACTTTAATAAACACTACTAAAGGTAAAGTATTATATATAGTACTTTAATATATTTACATTTAATTATATTACATATAATACCCACATTTTGACGTATCAAAAGTAGCAAAAACAAATGCTTTCAGGTTCTTTCACTGCAATCATGCCCTACATAGTTTTAATCCATTAGCTTAGAACCTGCAGTTTTTATCAGGAGTTGTGTGAAAGGTGACTAAGGCTTAGTCCTCGGTATATATGATGGATATCAAATCACCTACACTATCATTTACCAGCAGTCACTTATAGACAGCAGAGCTCAGTTGAAATCTACCAGTAATTAGAGTTAACAGTGGCTGTGTTAACAGGACTCAAGTTAATGGATGTGCTAATTATTCTTCTCTGTGACAGACCCTGACACCTGTTTGGTTTTTAGTTGGGAGGGACAAAGACAGATCACGGAATGTTAGAGCAAGGAGCGCATCCAGTGCAATCCCCTCATTACACACAGGCACAGTTTCAGACTCTAAGATGCGTGAAAAGTGTGGACGTGCAGAACAGCTGCTCATGAGAAATACTAAGAATACAGTAAAAGAATAAATAAATAAACTACTATGGTGTGACTATTTAAAATCTGCACACAGAATGAAAAGGAGTTAATGGGGAGAACACAAAGAGTAAGACAGAATGGCTAACCTTAAGATTGAAGTGATTAATAGGAAAGCTCCCTTGGGATCAATCAATACTAGGACCACTATTCTTCAGTATATTTATTAACAACTGAGAAGATGGATGAGGTGAGAAGTCGCTGAATTTGTCGATGACAAAACTGAAAGATTAAGGAAGATAGTGAACTACCGTAGAAAAAAAACTAGGGAAACCACACACTAAACTAAAATGAACAAGCCAAAAAAAAAGGAAGCATGGATGCATTAGGCTCTCAGAAAAAAAGAAAAGGGTGAGAGAAACTATGCATTATTCAGGAAGAATCTTTTCTGAATATTCAAGAGCAGACTAAATTTGATTAAGGCCTCAGATAATTGCTGTGAATAATTTTGTTAATAAATAAGCACACACCATACTAGTAGACATTCATTCTGTATAAGATGAAAGGAAGCCAACCTCAGCCATGTTGTAACTCTTGTATTTGGTGCCCTGTTGCCTCCAGTCTTTGAGAACTCTTCCTTAAATTGTCCGCCATGTCAGACTTCCCTGCATCCATTATTTACCACCCTCACCCCCCTCAGGCTGCTAATTTGTGCCGAAATGTGACATCCAGAACCAAACACAGCTAAAAAAATCTCCAGAGAGGTGCCCCCAAATATGCAATATTTCGAAGAAATTTGGGACCAGGAGAATGGACCCCATGCTCTCTGAACGATCAGGATAGGAAATATTTGGTGTGTGGTATGTACAACTGCCTTATATTTAGAACATTTGCTTAGAAACTTTACATTGTGAGTGAATGTGGAACCTCCTTAAATTGCTCATAGTCCCAGCAGTAGAATTTGTTCACAGGGTGGAGCTCTTCCTTCTTTTCTTAACCCTGGTGACCACTGGGTCTGGGAGCCATCTTTCCCTCTTTCTCCCACTGCTATCACTGGTGACCGAAACTCCAGGAATGGCTTTTAATTCAGCACTGTGGACTCTGATAGCTCTCTTGCATTTTAAGAGAAATGACAAAGCATGGGAAGAGAGACATAGGAATAGGGCTCATTCAGGAGTGAGTGAGCATCTCCCCACGTAACCTCGCCTGATTTGCAGGGGACCTTTGTACCTTGTGGGAGACTCATTTGATTTCATCTCAACCTCCACTGCTTCTTCAGGTTCTCTGCTGATGCGTTGATGCCCCAAATAGCTGTGAAGGCAGGGCTTCTAGACTTTCTGGAGAATACCCATCATTTCTTTGGATGGACACCCAAAAGATTAAAGTCCATTAAGAAGGCGTCAAAAGATAATAGAGTTTTAATACCCTCATTTTCTAATCTTCTGGCTATTTTATTTATATATACGTATACATATAAATTTTATTTTTATACACACACACATGTGTATATATATATGTACGCATTTCTCCTGGATGTGAGACCACTCTGATGTGAAACATGTTAAGAAAGAAGCTTCTATATATGCAGAAAGATCACATAAACTTGATTCCTCATAAAATAAGATCTATAAACTTTAGTTCTACTAAATGCCATCCTAGTAAGTACCCGAGTTAGAGTCTAAATTATTATAACAATAATTGTGCTTATCAGAATAGTAATGAACCCTAAGTGACAATCTATATTCTCATAGCCAAGTTTCAGCACTTAAAGCCATGTGGATAAGCCCTGCTGTGCATGATGTTCAGTCATGGCACTCAGGTGTCAACCCTTCCATAAATTATGTGATATTAGTCATGGACACCCACAGGGTGCTATGAAAAACAAAATGGACCACAGCCATGAAAATTTACACACATATTAGTAGACCCTCCAACTTCACCATATCATGGTACTGATACCAGTAATATGCATACACGTCAGGTTTTTTTTTTTTAAAAATGAAGTGTCTTCACACCTCAGGTGGCTGTTTCCTAATATTATGGTTCTAACTGGATGCCACCAGATACAGTCAGACAGTGACCACTGTTGAAAATTACCTGCAGTGTCTTCACCAACTAACAGCTTCTTTAACCTAACGAGTCATCAAACATAACTGACCTTTAAATTTCCATCTCTATTAAATGAGAATCATTAATTCAAAAGGTTATTAGAATGAGAACAGACATACACACACAAATATAAACACTTTAAAAATTATAATATTCCACACATACATATAAATAGTACTTCTACATCCCTGTTAAAATTCCATGTACAACAGTGGAAATTCAATATAAATAAGTAGTGCATCCTACTGAGGAAACTTTATCTGAAAAACTAACGGTGGGGGGAACCTTCAAGATGGCTGAGGAGTAAGACGTGGGGATCACCTTCCTCCCCACAACTAAATCAAAAATATATCTACATGTGGAACAGCTCCTACAGAACACCTACTGAACGCTGGCAGAAGACCTCAGACCTTCCAAAAGGCAAGAAACTCCCCACATACCTGGGTAGGGCAAAAGAAAAAAAAAAAAACAGAGACAAAAGAATAAGGATGGGACCCGCACCTCTGGGAGGGAGCTGCGAAGGGGGAAAAGTTTCCACACACTAGGAAGCCCCTTCACTGGCGGAGACGGGGGCTGGACGGAGGGGAAGCTTCAGAGCCACGGAGGAGAGCACAGCAACAGGGGCGTAGAGGATAAAGTGGAGAGATTCCCGCACAGAGGATCAGTGCCGACCAGGACTCACCAGCCTGAGAGGCTCGCCTGCTCACCCGCCGGGGCACGGGGTGGGGTGGGGGGCTGGGAGCTGAGACTCAGGCTTCAGAGGTCAGATCCCAGGGAGAGGACTGAGGTTGGCTCCGTGAACACAGCCTGAAGGAGGCTAGTGCGCCACAGCTAGCCGGGAGGGAGTCCGGGAAAAAGTCTGGAACTGCCTAGAGGCAAGAGACCATCGTTTCAGGGTGTTCGAGGAGAGAGAATTCAGAGCATCACCTAAATGAGCTCCAGAGATGGGTGTGAGCCACGACAATCAGTGCGGACACCAGAGACAGACAAAAAACGCTAAGGCTGCTGCAACCACCAAGAAGCCTGTGTGCAAGCACAGGTCACTAGCCACAGCTCCCCTCCCAGGAGCCTGTGCAGCCCACCACTGCCAGAGTCTCGAGATCCAGGGACAACTTCCCTGAGAGAACACACAGCATGCCTCGGGCTGTTGCAATGTCACGCCGGTCTGTGCCACCACAGGCTTGCCCCACATTCCAATTATGACTACCGTACCCCTCTCTCTCCCCAGTCTGATACAGCAAGACAGCCCTAATCAGCCACTGCTTTAACCCCCTCCAGTATGGGCGGGGAACAGATGCCTGAGGGTGCCCTACATGCAGAGGCAGGGCCAAAACCAAAGGTGAACCCCAGGAGCTGTGCGAACAAAGAAGAGAAAGGGAAATTTCTCCATGCAGCCTCAAGAGCAGCAGATTAAATCCCCACAATCAAGTTGATGAACCCTGCATCTGCGGAATACCTGAATAGAAAACGAATGTTCCCAAAATTGAGGCGGTGGACTTCAGGAGCAACCATAGACGTGGGGTTTTCTGTCTGCAACTGATTTGATTCTAATTTTCATGTTTAGCTTAGTATAGTTTTTAGTGTTTGTTATCATTGGTGGATTTGTTCATTGGTTTGGTTGCTCTCTTCTTTTTTTAATTTTTTTATTTTTTTTTTAATTTTAAATTATTTTTTATTAACTTTTATTTTGTTTTCATTCCTTTTTTTTCTTCCTTTTCTTCTGAGCCATGTGGCTGACAGGGTCTTGGTGCTCCAGATGAGTGTCAGGCCTGAGCCTCTGAGGTGGGAGAGCTGAGTCCAGGACACTGGATGACCAGAGACCTCCCAGCCCCATGTAATATCAATTGGCTAGAGCTCTCCCAGAGATTTCCGTCTCAACACAAAGACCCAGCTTCACCCAATGGCCAGCAAGCTAGAGTGCTAGACGCCCCAAGCCAAACAACTACCAAGACAGGAACACAACCCCATCCATTAGCAGACAGGCTGCCTAAAATCATACTAAGTTCACAGACACCCCAAAACACACGACCAGACATGTTACTGCCCACGAGAAAGACAAGATCTAGCCTCATCCACTAGAACACAGGCACCAGTCCCCTCCACCAGGAAGCCTACACAACCCACTGTACCAACCTAACCCACTGGAGGCAGACCCCAAAACAAGGGGAACTACAAACATGCAGCCTGTGAAAAGGTGACGCCAAACACAGTAAGTTAAGCAAAATGAGAAGGCAGAGAAATACGCAGCAGATGAAGGAGCAAAGTAAAAAACGCACCAGACCAAACAAATGAAGAGGAAATAGGCAGTCTACCTGAAAAAGAATTCAGAGTAATGATAGGAAAAATGATCCAAAATCTTGGAAATAGAATGGAAAAAATACAACAAATATTTAACAAGGACCTAGAAGAACTAAAGAGCAAACAAACAATGATAAACAACACAATAAATGAAATTAAAAATTCTCTAGAAGGAATCAATAGAATAACTGAGGCAGAAGAACGGGTAAGTGACCTGGAAGATAAGATAGTGGAAATAACTGCCGCAGAGCAGAATAAAGAAAAAAGAATGAGGGCTTCCCTGGTGGCGCAGTGGTTGAGAGTCCCCCTGCCAACACAGGGGACATGGGCTCATGCCCCGGTCCGGGAAGATCCCACATGCCGCAGAGCGGCTGGGCCCATGAGCCATGGCCACTGAGCCTGTGCGTCTGGAGCCTGTGCTCCACAACAGGAGAGGCCACAACAGTGAGAGGCCCTCGTACCGCAAAAAAAAAAAAAAAAGTGACATGTACCACAATGTTCATTGTAGCACTATTTACAATAGCCATGACATGGAAGCAACCTAAGTGTCCATCGACAGATGAATGGATAAGAAGATATGGCACATATATACAATGGAATATTACTCAGCCATAAAAAGAAACGAAACTGAGTTATTTGTAGTGAGGTGGATGGACCTAGAGTCTGTCATACAGAGCGAAGTAAGTCAGAAAGAGTAAAACAAATATTGTATGCTAATGCATACATATGGAATCTAAAAAAATGGTTCTGCTGAACCTAGGGGCAGGACAGAAATAATGACGCAGACATAGCAAATGGACTTGAGGACACGGGGAGGGGGAAGGGTAAGCTGGGACAAAGTGAGAGAGTAGCATTGACACATATACACTACCAAATGTAAAAGAGATAGCTAGTGGGAAGCAGCCGCATAGCACAGGGAGATCAGCTCAGTGCTTTGTGACCACCGAGAGGGGTGGGATAGGGAGTGTGGGAGGGAGACGCAAGAGGGAGGGGATACGGGGACATATGTATATGTATAGCTGATTCACTTTGTTATACAGCAGAAACTAACACAACACTGTAAAGCAATTATACTCCAATAAAGATGTTAAAAAGAAAAAAAAAACTGAAGGGATTTTACTAGGCAGGGAATCCTTGAGTGGGAGATCATTCCCTTATAAAAATTTCAAGAGTAACGCTCTAATCATGAGGCTCCAATGTGAAAGGGAAATCTATGATCACGTGTCAGGCATACATGTATTTTAAATGGGATACTGTAAAGGGAGAAATCTTCCCAGTAGAATCATTCATACTTAAGGAACTAATGAGATCATCTGCCAAAGATAATGAATCCATTAGTTGAAAAAGAAATCAAATTGTAACTCTATATCCTATATTTATGCTGTTCCATATAAGGATTGAATGAAATATGAACAAAAAATACCTCATCTTATCACCCATGTGTCCAACTGAACCATTTCCAAATTAAATCAAAAATGTCACTGAACTTGTTTCTAGTTTTCATGATCTCACTGGGAAGAGAAAGGATTTTCTTCGATAGTCTGTTGTAACTCTGTCATTATGCTGTAGTGAGGTATTTGCTAAAACGGCTGCATCTAATGAGTAAACCTTTCCATCTGGAACAGCCAATACAGACACAAACAACCTCATCAGTTTAAAAAAAAAATAAACTCTATTTCACAAAGAAGAATTCTATTTTAAGAAATGTGTCTTAGAACTATACAAAAGGTACAAAGCACGTGGAGCGGACGACCATCTCTGTCTCTCTTGGTGGAGTTGTTCTATCCATTCCCAGGCTAAGTACATACACACGTGGCCTAAACATTTGCCATGTTGATAATGTGTTGCCTCTGGATGGATTACAAAAAATTCAGTACATGTTCATAACAGAAACATCTGACCACCGCGGCACCCCAAAAAAACAACTGCACAAAAGGAATGCTGTTATAACATGTTAACTCTGCCAACTAGAATGAGAAGATAAAAAATATAGATATAAAAACATGTTCATCTTTCTTTTTATTCTGAGAGATTGTTAGTAGGCCCTTAATGTAAAGTGTCATGGTCCATTCAGAAATCCTTGGCACCTCACACTGCACTTTTACTAACAGATATTCAAGGAAAGCTTTGTTATTTGAATAATTGGTGAAAAATTGCATAATGCTAAAATCTTCTTAACTGCTAATTATTTGGGGTGAGTTCTTGTAAAATATTACCTATTTTCCCTTTACCATGTATCTGTTACTATCTTTCAGCAAATATCCAGGCTGTGATTTGAGTGTCCAAGCTGCCTAGTTTCCTTCCTTTTTAACTATAGACATTTTTCCTTCTGATGAATCAATGAAGCATAGGCTACTCAATTTCTCTTTTTCATGAAGTTGCTTTATTTAGTCTTAGTCTTAGAAATCCAGTCATTGTGATTTCTCTGTTTCCCAATACTGTATGCTTCCCAGGTGAAAATTAAATGTAAACATGTGTACAATTGTATAAAAAAAATCATAAGAGTTTAGGTTAGGATTGGATTTCACAGTTCTCATCTTGCTGAAATGTTTTCTCACCAAAGGCGAAATAAATGCTCATTAAAATGGAATCCAGAGAGTTGAATGCGTTAAGGATTTTCAGTGCACATGCTGGCATTCTGGTTTAGAGATCACGGATGAGATAGGGGTGCAGTCTTAGCGTGACTGAGCCTCCTGCCAGAAAGCTATCAGTCTTCTGGGGGAGACAATAGCAGGAGCTTTAATTTTTCTCCCTGACTCCTGGGTATAATGTAAAATTAATGTGCATCATGTCAAGGTTATGGCAGGGCACTGCTGTCTGAAAGAGAAAACAGTTTTTGCTCCCCACCCTCCAAACAAAGCAAATTTCTTTGTTATTGTCAATAATGGCAAGCTGGTGAACGGTATTTCCCAGCACCAATTATGCAGGAGGAAGTTGACAGACCTCTAAAATTCAGTCTCAAAGCAAAGAAAATTGTTTATTCATAAAACAAATACAGCTCCACCTTATCTAACTTTAATGTCATAAGAGGAAATTCAGTCAAAAACGTTCATTCAGCAACTTCACTGTGCACAGCATTGTGTCTTAGTATTAATGGGCTATAAAGAACAGAAAAGAAATGGCACCTGTCCTCCCAGTGCTTGAGTTTTAAATCAGTGATTCCTGGACTCTGATCTGATCCAGCAGGCCTCTGACCAACCCAGAAATCCGTTTTTTTTTTTCAAGAAACTCCCACATAACTTGAAAATAAATGGTTGACAGAGAATGATAGTTCTACCAAAAAAAGGTGGGGAAAATTTAACACCAACAACATATCCCATTTGCTGTCATCATCCAACTCTTCTGAGAGGTCTAACCTCATATACAAACCCACAGGTAGACACATCCTAGCATTCGCATGATAAGGTGATGTGTTCTTTGGAGGATAGAATACAGGGTTAACATTTTCTTAGTGGAAAAGATTTTAAAAGTTTTTTCCCTCTAAGAATGATAGAAAGGAAGAACCAAAAACAAATAAATGTCTGTTGAACAAATTTTAAAAGAATTAAATGAAAGAAAGTGGGTTATAAAGATAAAATTAAGGCAAAACATGGGACTTCCCTGGTGGCTCAGTGGTTAAGAATCCTCCTGCCAATGCAAGGGACACAGGTTCGAGCACTGGTCTGGGAAGATCCCACATGCCGTGGAGCAACTAAGCCCATGTGCCTAACTATTGAGCCTGCGCTCTAGAGCCCATGAGCCACAACTACTGAGCCCACGCACCACAACTACTGAAGCCCACATGCCTAGAGCCCATGCTCCGCAACAAGAGAAGCCACCACAATGAGAAGCCCACTCACCACAATGAAGAGTAGCCCCCACTCTCCACAACTAGAGAAAGCCCGTGCACAGCAATGCAGACCCAACACAGCCAAAGAATAAAATAAAATAAAATAAAACCTGAAGAGTCATGCAATATAAATAAATTTTAAAAACTAAGGCACAACAGTTGATATAAAACCAGTGTCCAAACTAACTTTTCTTAGCAGAGGTGAAGGCAAAAGGACAATATGCTCTGTTACCTGATTTAAAATGTCGCAAAATGAATATAGATCCCTTTTCCACAACATATTAAATGCAAATCCAAGTAGTCCTCCAAAGGTAAATTGATTTTAACTGTGTCTACATTTTCTCTACTTCTCTCTTCAGAGACCAATAACGTGTAGTATTACATGTGGATTAGGCATAATACTAGAGCTTTGTGCAGAAGACAGACCTCTAGGAATATGACATGGAAGAGCCTGCTGGATGTTTACCTAACTTTTTGAGAAAACTAGAATAAAAGAAGGAGGCATAAAACTGAGCTTAAATAATTAGCACAACATATTAATAGGGAAAAGTCAGGGTAATTTTGAGAGCTCCCTCACCTTGCCACCTTACATGTGCTAGGTGCTCAGGCTACAGATATTGGGGGAATCCCTTTTAGGGTCATTCTATCTTGCCTCCATATGGCAGCAGGATGGACCGGTCTCCTTGGGCTGCCATTACAAAATACCACAGACTGTTGTTTCAACAGACACTTACTTTCATAGAGTACCGGGTGCTAGAAGTCCATGTTTAAGGTGCCAGCAAACTAGGTTTCTGGTGAAGACTCTCTTTCTGGCTTGTAAATGGCTATCTTCTCACTGTGTCTCCAAATGCCTTTCTTCTGTGAGTGCTCAGAGAGGGACTGAGCTCTGATGTCTCTTCCTCTTCTTATAAGGACACCAGTTCCATCATACCTAAGGACCCCACCCTTATGACCTCTTTTAATCTTAATTACCTCCACGAAGGCCCTGTCTCCAAATGCAGTCACAAAATATGCATTTTGAGGGGGACATAATTCAGTCCATAACAGGGTTGGGGAACCCCTGGACAAGACCACATGTAGCCCATGGGCCACCTGTGCATGAGCTAGACCAAGGTGCCCCTTCCTCTCCGCAGATGAGGTCCTAGTGTGGTTTATGAATGTGGGTAGCCACCGGACCTGTGGAGTAGGTCACAGACTCAGTTCCAGCCCTTAATTACCCTCTTGCTCACGAGTTCTCTACAGGGCACTGAAACGGAGCAGAACCCTGTGAGGCCCTTCCAGGTACAAATCCTTTCCGTGTCCCCTCTTCTTGTTTGTAGGAAATAGGCTTCATTCAGACTCCTTGACCTTCCCTGAGTTCCAAAGGGCAGATTCAAACAGTTGCCCATGAGGGAAGGGAAGGAATGCAGAAACAAAGGAGGAGTAGTCAAGAAACGATACTGCAGCATGGGGCATGGTCCCAGTTCCTCCTCAAGAAATATACATAACAATAAGTTTGAGTTCTTCTGTAAGAACTAAGGCCCCCACCCCGGTGGAGGATGGTAACTTCAGGCTGAGCACAAGATTCCTGGAACACCACCCTCTTGCCTCACCACCAACCAATCAGAAGGAAGTCTGCACATAGGGGAAGATAATAAAGACTCTCACTCCCTCCCCAAATGATTCTCCTTTAAAAACTTTCATGGTCAAGCTGAATCTTCAGAGTTGCTTTTTGGACATGAGTCTGCCTTCTCCCAAGGTTACTGGGCTCCTGAATAAAGAAACCTTTCCTTTCCAACCAACACTTGTCTTTTGAGTATTAGCTTTCAAGCAGCAAGCAGCTGAACCTGAGTTTGGCAACAGTACAACTTATACAACCAAAAGCAGATCTGAAGAATCTAAAGAGGAACCTGAGGCACCTTGGGACATCAGGAATAACAAATAGGGCCTTCAGCAAAAGACAGTAAGAGGCCAACATTCAAATACGGATACAACGTAAACCCATCCTAATACGTCTTACTTCCATGTTAGACAACTACTAGGTAATCTGGTATTGTAGACCTGGAACTCAGATGACAGCCTTCTTAGGTTCAAGCACCCTGATGTGGACCTGCAGGAAATGGAGGCACTTCCATGACACAGACAAGAGTCTATCTGGGATCCAAGCCAAGTACAAATATATTCTTAGATCGTGAAAGCACAGAGAGTGCCTCCTAGTGAAGATTAACCTAGCCCCCAAGAAGCCCTTGGCCATGAAAAGTACTGGGGGTCAGGCTTGACTTCCTGGACTGCCCTGGCTGCAGTCTCCTTGAGGAAGGGCAATAATGTTCAATGGATAAGACCCCAGATTCCAAGGCCAAGATACCTGGATTGGAATTCTGGACCTGCCCCTTGTGGGCTGTACGACCTTGGGCAAGTTACTTAACTTCCTATGCTTCATTTCTTTCATGTGTAAAATGGTCACAAGTATACTACTTCAAAGGTTGATTGTGGGGATTAAGTAAATTGGTACCTGTATATAATCCCTCATCCAAAATTCTCAAACCAAACAGCTGAAAACCTAAAGAACTGACAAACTTACTTGGCAGCAAAACTTGATCTAAACTGAAATTAGGCTATGTATAATCTTTGTTTATTCTACAGAGTGCTAATATTCCTTCTTCTGCTATAAAAATATGAAAATATTAGATTACAGAGAGCTACCTCAGACTCAGTTTGGGGTATAAAGTTATATTTGGTATACAGACCTTTCTAAAATAGAAAAACACAAAATTGAACCCAAGGATTACAGGAAAGGCTTATGGACGTAGAATAGTAATTAGCACTTGGCAATCTCTTTAAGTGTCAGTTTTGAAAAGTCTGTCCTGTGACTAGGTGTTCTGCAAATAAAAAGGGAGAGCAGCGACTCTATCTACTGCACAGACTTAAACTTCAAACTACAGAATCATAGTTAATAGAGCTAGATAATAGATAACAGAGCTAGAAGCAGCCTGAGTGATGACTTATTCCAGTCACACATTTGTAGATCTGAAACACAGAAATTGCACTTCCAGCCACAAAGGAGTAACAGGGACCAGATTCACCCTCCCACCTGAAATAACCAAAAAATACATAAAACAATAGTTTTCACAGGACTTTCGTCAATGAAAAACAGTGATTCCCTCAGAGATGGGAAACAAACAAGAGAACCCCTATGACTGCCATAGCTTATTGCCTTGGGAGAGTTTCCAGGCTGTGGCACAAGGAGGGGAAACCCAAGCAAAGCCCAGCAGAGTTCCTGAGTTGTGGATATGAAGCTGCGAGACCAGACAGACCAAGGCAGCTAAAGTCTGCAAACCAGAGTACCAGACAGAAGAGAGGTCCATAGAGTCTGAACTTTGGAGATCAACAGAGGGTACCCTGGAGTAGTCAACTAGTACTATCCATACATGCGTATGAAGAAACTGTCCAAGGCCTGGGAAAGGAACACCCAAAAAGAGTAAGAGGGAACAGTACTCAGCACTCACAAAGGACTGGGAACGGTGCCAGTTCCCATGAGCCAGCGTGGAAAAAAGAAGCAAGATTTATGGGGCACCGGGTAGAGTATACAGCAGGGTCTTTTTTCAATACTGGAGAATAATTAATCCTAGACTAAGCATTGCTCTGGTCCTGTCTAAAATACCTTAAAAGCAAGACCCAAAAGGCTGAAGCTGTTTCCAAGCAGCTTAAATAAGTCCCAGAACAAAGTTCAAGAATATCAACTGGAATATGAAATATCCCCACCAACAAAATAAAAATCACAAAGTCTGGCATCCAATACAAAATTATCAGGTATATAAAGAAGCAGGAAAATATGACCCATAGTAATAAGAAAAAGAAATCAATCAAAAGTGACACATACTTTTCCCTATTCCTCCCACTATGTATAACTAAAACTCTGGACATTATGTATAAAACAAACATAAGAAGACTCTGAAAGGCAGAGAGAAGACAGTAGATCAGCTAGGGAACTAAGAACCCAAGACACAATACGGTGGTGAGTTCCTTGGGTTTTCTTTTTGCCTCACACATCCCAGATTTGGTGCTGAACAAGCGCACAAGCCAAATATATCAATATCTGCAGACAGAAAAATCCTCAGCAAAAGACTTCTTTCTAGCCAAAGAACCATGAGAGGGGCAGCATAACAAGACAGAAAACTTGAGACAACAACCTCTCCACTCCAGCCAGACATTCAAAAATAAGAACCGCAGCCCCACACCATCCACAACAGCTAAGGGCCAATGGGGAGCCCAAGTTTCCACCCTATGAGTCCCTAATGGGGCACCACAACACCCCTACTGGGGTCATGTCAGAGAAGACCAAGGAGGGAGCCAGGTCTTTCCATCCCCACTAACTAGTAACAAGTCTCCCCTCCCCATGATGTCACCAGAGACCAGGTGGGAAGATAAAACTCCTACCCCTACCCTAATGAAGCTGTGTTGCCCCTCACCCTGCCCTAGTGATGTGAAAGAAAGCTATATAAAATGGAAAGTTTAAGTAAGATCCAGAGTCTAATAACATAATACAAAAACATCCAGCCCTGATAAAATGCTTTGTCTAAGAGCAATTAAGAACATGCTTAAAACAAAGGAAAAAAACAGAAAGCTTCAGGGAAAAAAAAAAAAAATAGAAAATTCCAGCAAGCAGAAGATATAAAGAAGAACCAAATAGAAATTTAGAGCTGAAATATACAATAATGTAAATAAAAGCTCAGTAAATGGGCTCAACAGCAAAATGGAGTGGACTTAGAAAAGAACCTTGTGAACTGGAAGACAGAACAACTGAAATGATCCACTCTGAGCCACAGAGAGAAAACAGGCTGAAAAGTAAAAATGAAGAGAGCCTCAGTGACTTGTGTCACTGAGTCCCAGAAGGAGAGGAGAAAGAGGGCAAGACTGAAAAAGTGCTCAAAAAATAAAATAAAATAAAACAAAATAATGGCTGAAAACTTATGAAATCTGGCAAAACACATGAACACACAGATTCAGGAAGCAGAGTGAACTCCAAACAAGATAAAACCAAACATCATAATTAAACTTCTGAAAAATAGAGACAAAAATTCTTGAAAGAAACCAGAGAAAAATAACATCTATAAGGGACAACTATTCGATGACAGCAGGTTTCTCATCATAAACCACTGAAGCCAGAAGGAAGTGGCACAGTATTTTTCAAGTGCTGAAAGAAAATACCTGTCAACCTAGAATCCTATACCCAGTAAAATATTCCACAAGAAAGAAAATAAAATAAAAGCGTTCAGGTGAAGAAAAACTAGGATAATTTGTCACCAGCAGACGTGCCCTAAAAGAACGACTTAAAGAAATTCACTAAACAAAAAGAAACAATAAAAGACAGAAGCTTGGAACATCAGAAAGGAAGAAAGAACACAGTAAGCAAAAATATGGATAAATGCAAGAGATTTTGCTTCTCCTCCTGAGTTTTCTAAAATGTGTTTCATGGCTAAAGCAAAAATCATAACATTGTTTGATGTGGTTCTAAATATAGAGAGAGGAAATATTTAAGACAATTATATTCTAAATGGGGGAAAGTAGAGTGGCATAAAGGGAGGTAAGATTTCTATACTTCACCCCAAATGATAAAATATCAGTACCGGTAGACTGCAATAAGATACAGATAGATAGATAAAGATATAGATATAGATATAGATGGATATCTATCTATGAGACCACCAAAATAGCCAAAGAGATGCACTCAAAAACATAAATAACTCCAAAACAAAATTCTTAGAAATGTTCCTATAACCCACAAAAAGGCAGGAAAAAGAAAGAAGAGAAATGAAACATAGAGAACAAATAAAAACAAAATATAAATGGCAGACTGAAGCCCTAACATATCAATAATTACATTAAATTTAAATATGTTAATTAAAAGAGATTGGCAGAGTAGATTGTTTTTAAAAATCAACCAACTATATGCTGTCTATAAGAAAATCACTACAAATGTAGTGACACAGGCTGTAAGTAAAAAGATAGAAAAAAATATAACATTAGTAAAAACAAAGCAAGAATGGATATATTAAGATTAAATAAAGTACACTTCAGAGCAAAAAACAACAAAAATCACCAGCCCCAATTAGAACATTATATAATGATGAAAGGGGTCAATAGACCAAGATGACATAGCAATCTTAAATGTGTATGCACCAAGCAACAGAGTTACAAAATATATAAGCAAAACTGGTAAAACCGAGAGGGGAAACAGACAAATCCACATTGACTATTTCAACATTACTCTCCCAACAATTGACAGAGCAGCTACACAGAAAACCAGCAAGAATACAAATTCAACACCACCAACCAAAAGGATCAAATCAACAACTTTATAGAGCAGTACACCTCACAAAAGCAGATTACATATGCTTTCCAAATATCCATGGAATGTATATACCAAGATAGACCATATCCTGGTCCACAAATATAAAATAACTGAAATTGTGAAGTGAGTATTCTCCAACCACCAAAGAATAAAACTTGAAATCAATAACACAAAAATAATTTTTAAATCTTCAAACATTTAGAAACTAAACAACACACTTCTAAATAATTCATGGGTCAAATAGGAAAACTAAAGGGAAATTTTAAAAACCTGAAAATGGGTAAATTATACTTTTTTCTTATCATTTAAATCTTTGTAGCAGATAATTGTTTAAACAAAAATGAAAATAATGTAGTGGGGTTTATAACATATGTAAAAGTAAATTAGACATAAACCACAGCAAGACCTTTTTTGATCCATCTCCTAGAGTAGTGAAAATAAAAACAAAAATAAACAAATTAAAATTAAAAGCTTTTGCACAGCAAAGAAAACACTAAACAAAACAAAAAGACAACCCTCCGAATGGGAGAAAATACTTGTAAACAAAGCAACCAAGGGATTAATATACAAAATATACAAACAGCTCATGCAGCTCAATATCAAAAAAACAACCCAATCAAAAAATGGGCAGACCTAAATTGACATTTCTCCAAAGAAGAGAAATACATACAGATGGCCAAAAAGCACATGAAAAGATGCTCAACATCACTAATCATTAGAGAAATGCAAATCAAAACTACAATGAGGTATCACCTCACACCAGCCAGAATGGACACCATCAAAAAGTCTACAAACAATAAATGCTGGAGAGGGTGTGGAGAAAAGGGAACCCTCATACACTGTTGGTGGGAATGTAAATTGGTAGAGTCACTATGGAGAACAGTATGGAGGTTCCTTAAAAAACTAAAAATAGAACTACCATATGACCCAGCAATCCCACTACTGGGCATATACCCAGAGAAAACCATAATTCAAAGAGATACATGCACCCCAATGTTCATTGCAGCACTATATACAATAGCCAGGACATGGAAGCAACCTAAATGCCCATCAACAGAGGAGTGGATAAAGAAAATGTGGTACATATATACAATGGAGTATTACTCAGCCATAAAAAAGAACAAAATAATGACATTTGCAGCAACATGGATAGACCTAGAGATTGTCATACTAAGTGAGGTAAGTCAGACACTGAAAGACAAATATCATATGACATCACTTATATGTGGAATCTAAAAAAAATTGGTACTAATGAACTTATTTACAAAACAGAAGTAGAGTCACAGATGTAGAAAACAAACTTACGGTTACCAGGGGATGGGGAGGGAAGGAATAAATTGGGACACTGGGACTGACATATACACTCTACTATATATGAAATAGATAACTAATAAGAACCTGCTGTATACCACAGGGAACTCTACTCAATGAGAAAAAAAAACTGAAAATGAGTCTATGTATATATATATATATATATATATATGTATAACTGATTCACTTTGCTGTACAACTGAAAGTAACACAACACTGTAAATCGACTACACTCCAATAAAAATTTTTTTTAAAACCTAACAAAAAAATAAAAAATAAGGAACAAGGAATGTAAAAAAAAAAAAAAAAAAGACATGTCCAAAATAGGCAAGTCTGTAGCAACAGAAAATAGATAGCAGATTAGTGGTTGCGTAGGGCCAGAGGGCATGGGGGGACTAGGAGGTAATAACTAAAGGTTACAGAGTTTCTTTTTAGCAGAATGGAAATGTTCCAAAATTGACCGTGGCAATAGTTGTACAACTTTGTGAATATACAAAAACCTATTGGATTGTACACTTAAAGTGGTTGAATCTAATGTTATGTGAACTATATCTCACTAAAGCTGTTTCAAACCAACCACCCAAAAAAAAAAAGTAAACTATATGACAAAAATAGCACAAAGGTTGGGACAAGAGCAATCAAAGTGTGCTATTGTGTACAAGTGATATATACACCAATACGGATGAATCTCAAAATAACTGTGCTGAATAAAGTCAGACCAAAAAAAGAGTCCATATTATATGAGTCCATTTATATAAATATTATATGAGTCCATTTATATAAAACTTTAGAAAATATAAACTAAAGTGTAGAGTCAGATTAGTGGCTGCTTGAGGATGAAGAGAGGACAAGGAGGACGCGGGGGAGATTACAAAAGGGCACAAAGAAACTTATGGAAATGATGGATATGCTTATTACTTTAATTGTGGCAGTAGTGTCACAGGTGTACACATATGTCAAAACTTACAAACTTAAATACTTTAAATTTGTGCAGTTTTTGTATGTCAATTCTGCAATACAAAATGTTTTAAGACTATAAAAATGAAATACAGAAATCATCAGAGATCACATAATTTTATACTTTTATATGTATTTGCTTACTCTCTGTTTTTTTGAGCAATTACAGCTTTTGTTGACTTTAAAATATTTCTGTATTTGCTTGCAGAGATATTTGTTTTTATACTTCCCTATAATTAGATTATAATCTCTGTGGCTCCTCTAAGTATGTGCAAAGGCTGTAGACATGGAAAATGGGCAAAGCCAAGACAGAGCGTAAACAAACTAAATGCCGCCAGGGATCAACTTCAGCTGCACATTCTTTGGCTGTTATTTTTAGTAAGTGAAATTAATGTGAATATTGAAGTGTCTCTGTCTGTGAATGAGGATCTCCAATGTGGATGTGAAACTTTCATCCAGTGCCAAATACCAAAGTGGGAACTGGCTTCCCAAAGTTGTTTTTACTTGTAAGATTTCAAGTAGATATATTTCTATGGTTGTTAAATATCAGCTTCTGGGCATCCTGCCATAATTTTAAGACAGCTGAGAAAAGTGATTCTTAAAGTGTGTGGTCCACAGCCTATTGGAAATTTTCAAAGGGCTTCCAGTTGATTCATAAATGCATCGAAAGGACAAATCATAGGACACTGTCGGCACTTAAGTGTTTTTTCTCAACTGCAGGTTTAGATCTATGTTACAAGTGACAAAAGTCAACAGTCTCTTCTCCTATAGCATTAATTTAACAAAAACTCAAACTGGATATTAAGAGGCTGATTAATTATGAGTAGGCACTTCTGCAGTTTTTCCTCAAAGTGTTCTGCAAACCAAACTGTACCAGAACCATCTGGGAAAGTTGTAAAAAATTCAAGTGCAGACTCTTGCCTCCCACCCAAATCTACTGGACTGGATACATTAGAGATGAGAGCAGGAATCTTCATGCTTGACAAACATCCTAATGATTCTTATGTACACCGAGATTTGAATGCTACAGTTTTCCCCATTTGGATCTAGCCCCACTTGAGTAGCAAAATACATTTCATGACATTTAGAACACACTACCACCTTGTTTTACTGCAGACTGCTTTGTTGTCAACAACTTATCTTATTCTTCTGTTTATCTCTGTGTCGAACTGAGCTACAAGCAGAACTATAAGGTCAAATTCAAAGATGACCGAGAAAACCCAGCGACTTCCAAGAAGTGGTATGAAGGATAAATGAGGAAGCTTCTGGGTGTGTGTGTTGTCTGTTTTGAGGAACAAAAATATTACTTTTAGATGGCGATAACAAAATTCACTTCTAGTGAACAAAATAATTATTGAAGGCATCACAGTGGAAAAAAATGTAGTGATCATAAGCCTGAACCCCCCTAATTTGTCACTGGAAACAACTGTTCTTATAATGGAATGTTTGTTTATGTGAGAAATTTAATAACACAGTTCTAACAGAACAAATTTTCTGTCAGAAAAGTTGCACAGAAAAGTTTTCAAAGATTACTGAGCTTGTATGGACCTAAAACTGTGAGGACTAAAGGGCCAGGGAGGTGGAAATAACCAAGATCAAGGAATGTGGCTGCACCTGGCCAACCTTCTAGAAATAATTTCAATTTTCATACTCAGAGCTTCTCATTCATAAGAAATTAAATTAGCACTGTAATAACCTAATAGGCATTTACAGCTGTAGGTTAATAACTGTAGGTTAAATACAAATGTTGGGCTCCCTGGTCTACTAAACCAAGAGACGGTGTAGACGCTACAAATAGACAAAGGCCATGTTTAAAAAACAGCTGAATCAAAATACACTGTTGTAATGGAGCACATCTTCAGCACAAGGAGAAAGTGGATAAGGTCACAGTGTGTCCTTTCAGTGTCAGAGTGGATTACACCTCCAACACCCCTTTATCTGCTGACTCACTAACATACCACAGCCGGTTAGGGGAGAAGAGCTGGTGAGTCTGAAGGGAATAATCCTGGTTTGGGGAGCTTAGACTGTATCCAGCTTGGGTCTCAATCTGTGAGCCTCCAATACTATTTACTTCTATGGTGTTAACAAGTAAGCCACAAGTGGCCCCTGCCTTATTGAGTTATGTCTGCCAGGAAAGACAAGACAAGACAAGCCTTGGTAGGAGAATAAAGCCTAGGCTGTGAGTTAATAATGACAGGCTGTTTCTCTGTGATATTGACTAAGCGCTTCACATCCATGTTGTAAATCAGAAGAGGAAGCTTAGAGGCACTGGGAAGCCAAGTAAAACAAAATGTATTTACTGTGATTTAAAGAAGTCATAGAAAGAAGCCACACAGTAGATATGGGAAGGTCACACAAACAGAAATTGCTGGTATATGAGCCTCCTACAATAGTCCAGACTCTTATTATTCTGTACACTACGTGTCCCCTCCTCATCTCTAGAAGATTTGGAGAGTTCACATGAAAAGATGTCACATTCACGGGAAGTCTTCACCACCATCCCTTTCCATGTCAAAATTTATGCCTACCCCAAATTCAGCGACTTTCCTGAAGCCATACTTCCTCCACACAATCAGAAGAATTCCTCTCTGCCTCTGCTTTATTCGTAATAGACTTCTGACCTCTTTTATAGCACATACACATTTCATGGTTAAGGTTTTGCCTGTCTGTCCCCTTTGATTAAGCCCCTAAAGATAAGGTTCCTATCTGATGATCGTTCTACCATCCACAGCACAAAGCACGTGATCTTGCACAGAACTGCCATTTTATAACGTCTAGTCAATTGGGTTTAAAAGGGTTATAAAAATGATCTCAGAATTTCCAGAGCAAATACACTTAGCCAGATAAAATAATGCATATTTTGTCTGATTTTTAAAATTCATAGAAACATCCACAGAAGTAGATATTAGATTTACCCAATTTCAGCATGGATCTACCTGGATTGGAAGTTCAGCTAATGCCGACTACACAGTGCTGTTGCTATATTTAAATGTATCTGAAATTCATGATTCAAAAGCATCATCTTCTTCACTCTGAGTGTTTGGAATATACTATATATTACTTTATAACTCTATACAGAGACCATAATGTCGTTTTACAATCACTGTCTTCTTTTTGCAGTTCTTCCATTTTGACTCATAGCTAGGAAGTGTTTGATGGAATAATTTGAGTTTAGATAAACAGTCTTAATTGATGCTTAATCTCCAAATGATCAGAGATCTATTCAAAGGCCTACCGTTCTACCACATTGTAGTGATAGGAATGCGTAATTAAACATCTGTCCCTAAATAGATACATTAAGAAAATAGATACAAATATTTTGAAAACTTGATAAAAATCAATTTATATAGGGAAACACTTACATAATACCATTATTGTAATCAGCTTTAAGATAGTGAAATCTTTTGATCCCTTCCTTCAAAATCAGCTAAATACATAAACTTAGTTAAATTCAGATTGGTTTTCATTCTACAGCAACCTATGTCTTAAATATATACATAAGTGTATAAAGTATACCTGCCCTGTAAATAATTTACCTCCGGGGAAGTTCTACTTATTATTTTCCTCTAATGTAAAGATCAGCTAGACAACTTAGAGGTCAATAGTGAGCATGTGGTAATTCAGGAATGATTAAGAGTATCTTCAGCTATAATTTCAAAAACTGGAAACTGCTAGGATCTAGGGAGCAATTTCATCGGCCATTAAAATGTTCTTAAGCTGTAGAATAACATACAATGCCTTTACTGATGAGCAGAGCTATTAGTGGTCAGCTTAATTTTAAACAAATTTAAATATATTAATTTTCCTAATAAATATTTAATTGTGCATGCTGACGACAGGAAAGTAATTCTGCAGATTGGAGTTATCTTAAGGTAATCAAAGCCTCAGGAGGACTGAGGAATTGTGACTGCGGCTACTTCTTATAACCTGGGGTTGCAATTTATTTTTCATAACACAAAAAGCCTGTTTTCCTCCTAAGCAAGGCACATGGTAAATTCAACAATTCCAGTTCAATTCCACAAGCATTTATTAAGCATGTTCTACAAGAGGAGTCAGTATCACACAAAGGTTAACAGTGTGACCTTGGGAGCTACCTGCCGGGTTGAATCCTCGCTTTACCACTTCACACCTGGGTGCCTGTTAAAGTTACTGAACAGCTCTGTGCCTCAGTTTCCGCATCTGCAAAATGGGGATGATAATAACAGCACCCACTCAAAGGATAAAATAAGTTTAAACAAAATGATGTGCATGAAGTTCTTTAAAAATTCCTGATGTAGGAAGTGCCTAATAAATTGTATGAGTCTGGACTCTCAAGAGAAAAAAAACTATAGCTATAGATATCCATTTAGATATATATAGGGAGAGAGGGAGAGAGAGAGCAATGGACATTTATTATGAAGGCTCATGTGATTACGGAAGCTGAGAAGTTCCACGATCTGCCATCTGCAAGCTGGGAACCTAAGAAAGCCAGTGGTGTGATTCAGTACAAGGCTGAGGACTGATAACCAGGGGAGCCGATGGTATAAACCACAGTCCAAGGGCAGGATAAGATGAGATACCTAGTTCAAGCAGTGAGGCAGGAAAAAAGGGGTAGATTCCTCCTTCCTCCACCTTTTGATCTATTCAGGCCCTCAATGGATTGGATGATACCCACACACTTTGGAAAGGGCCATCTACTTTACTAAATCCACCAATTCAAATGCTAATCTCATCCAGAAACACCTTCCCAGACACACCCAGAAATAACGTTTAATCTGGGCACCCCATGCCTTATTCAAGTTGACACACAAAATTAATCATCACATCAGTGTTAGCTGCTGAGGTGTACAAGGCACTATGTTTGGTGCTGGGATAAGGCATGAATACAACACAGTCTCCTCTCATAAAACAAGGCAGTTCTGCAAAGCTCCGGCTAACAGTCATCATTCTGGCCTTCTCCGTAATTCCAACTGGGAGCATTCTGAGGTGGAATACTAAGAGGAAACCATGAGAGACCTTCATTTCAAACTTCCAACATACCTCATTGGCATACTGATAGAGTTACTAAAAACTAAGGAGAGTCTGGTCTTGAGAAAAGAGCTAATTTGAATGAAAGCCCAAGGAGAAATAACTTTCCTTCTGTTGATGTTCACCAGCCCTCCAGAGAAAGATGTTCCCTGGGAATTGCTTTGTCTGACCTGTTGCTGTTTTAATTGGTTTTCACGTATTGTTGGTCTCTCTTACCAGAAAACATTAATTCTTTTCTGGTCCCTTTCCACTTGAGATAAAATTTAAATTTATAAGGTCAAATTAAAAGATCAATACACATTTCCAGACCAGCATATCCTCTTATTTTAAAAAGCCTCTTTTTAAGAATTGAGTGGCTTGGCTGAGTGGACCCCTACTGTTTTTAAGAGTCTATTTGGATTTGAAATGACCCTGGGGGGCCACAGCAGGTAGATGGGGAACATCCAGCATTACTTGGGAATTTTTGGAAATTCTGCTTTTTCCCTCTGTATCTCAATAACCTTTGTTCTCTTGGCGAGAGAAATCCAAATGTAGTTGGCTTGCACAAACAAAAGAAATGTCTTGGCTCCCATTAAAGCCAAGAACAAAAACATCCTGAGGTAAATTGAATTCAGGGGCAGCTGGACCAGAATTCAGTAAGTATCATTAGAGTTCCATCTTGGCATGTGTGATGTCTCCTATCAGCCCAAGAGGCCCAACCTGCTGGCTGTGTAACTGCTGCAGGAAGACAGCATGCGCACCTCTCTGTCTGCACCATCTCCCTTCTCTTGGGCTGTACGCCCAGCCCTGAACTAATCTCTGTGTCCAGGGGGCTGGAGTACAAGTCATCTGCCCACCCTGAGAGCTGCACTAGAGTGTAGTAGATAAAAGCCAAAGTCTGGCAACACATTACCCAGGTTTGGATCTCAGTTCCACCACTTAACAGGTGAGTGACATTAGACAAATTGTTTAGTCAACCTGTGCCTCGGTTTCCTCATCCAGAGAATGGAGCCGATTAAGTGTCCCTATCATCATTTTGTTGCGCAAATAGCTAAATGAATACATGTAACAAATGCGTAAGAATAGAAGGCATTTAGAACAGTGCCTGATGTCTAGTAACCACTCAGCAAGCATCAGCAGTGCTGCCAAGTGGCAGGAAGAGGAGGAGGAAGAGAAGAAGCAGGAATCAGCTACTGATGTCGCCAGCAGAAGCATATGGAGTAGAGGAAGAACAGTCTTAAAAGGATAGGGAGGGTGGGAGGGAGACGCAAGAGGGAGGAGATATGGGGATATATGTATATGTATAGCTGATTCACTTTGTTATAAAGCAGAAACTAACACACCATTGTAAAGCAATTACACTCTAATAAAACATGTTAAAAAAAAAAAAAAGGAACTGGTTCAAGGCAAAACAAACAAATAATCCCACCAGACTGGAAGGTATTTGTCTCTAGTCCCTCCATCAAGCTGTTAGCCTCTGCTCTGTTCCCCAATAGACTCCCACATAGTTTGGGTGCTGTAAGACACCGTCTAGACTTCAGCGAGTAAATCCTCGTGCATGTCCTGCCTTGGTGTTATAAATACAAATATGTTGCTGCTGTGCTTTTTAAAAACATAGAACTTTTACATGGTAAAGGTATGGTTTAAGGCTCCTCCAAGCAATTTTCAATTTGTAAATTTCATCGCTATAAATACCACTCCAGAAATGATGCTAACCATGATTGTGTGGCAGGGTGGGGAAAAAAACTACGTTAGATACATCTTTTAAAAAATAATGTTACTCACTAAAAACCTTTTACCGACAGAAAATGGACTGCACGTTAGTTGTGCATGCAGAGAGAAAGGACGTGGAAGACACAAGGAAGCAAGAAAGGAAAGAGAGAACCAAAATAAACCCTCTCCTGTGTGGAGCGTTGAAAATGTGGCACTAACAAAGACTTCCCATTTCACATAGAATAAGCGCTGGCAGAGGCAGCATGCAGGGCTGTGGGTGTACTCAGCTGTGCAGTGCTGATTATAGAAGATGAAAGGGCTTGGCAATTTATTTCATCTCACACTGAAGCACTGCTGACAACTGAAAGTGAGGACAGAAGGATTCATTTGTTCAACTTCTGTTTTAAAAAGCAGACTTCAAATGATACCACAGAGAAAAAAAAGGAAATGCTGTGGTGTAATAAAATGTCTTCTTTTTAAAAATACACTAACTGCAGCATTTGTATTTTGTAGATGGGTTTGGAAGGAAAAGGGGTTGGCTTTGTGTGTGTGTGTGTGTGGTTCTTATCAATTCCAGGGAACAAAATGTACATACATAGAATCAACTACTAATCAGATAGGGCAAGTTAACCTAATTTGACCAAAACACTCATGTCTATTCATCCCTGAATCCAAAGATGGGTCAGAATAAAAAAAAAAACAAAAACCCTGTAGCATTTAGAAAATTGAAAATGAAATGATTTTATGCAGGATCTTTATGCTAAAGTTGAATAAATATATACGACATGATAGAGAATATATCTTAAATTTCATAATGTTGGTCTTTTAAAATTGTTTGCAGATCCAGATTTTCTTCATTTACCTATATTATTTTGTTTGCTTGAAACTCTGGAAGAAAAGGTTCAACTTCCTTTTAAATAAAATGTGGTATTACTTTTCATCAACATATTAGTGTTTGACAAGGAGAAATATTTTTCAGTTCAAAGACTCATATAAATTATTATGAAATCTAATCCACCTAGCAAAGTGGTCTTATCCCAAAAGATTTATAAAGATGGGTAATATCCCATACTGGTAGCACATTAGTTATTTATGATTAATACACAAGAACAGATCCAAATGTTAATGGCAAAAATAAAGAAATACATTCTGACTGTAATCATTAATATTAAACTAAAACATCAGTAACAAGAGCACATCATTCTTAAGCAATTTAGTTAAATGATTGATTTTTTTCTTTGTAACTTATATTAGAAATTTCCACTGTGTTTTCAATGTAGGGCTGTGTTCTAATTCCAAGAAATGAGCAAAGCAATAGAAATGGAAAGGATTATGGCTAAAATAAAATTCACTAGCTTCCTTAGCCTCTTAAAACAATTATATTAAAGAGTTATTTTTTTCAAAAAATATTTTTGGAGCACTCACTGTATGCCAGGCACCGTTTTGGGGACTAGGAATAATAGTGTTTACCAAAAGCTCTATCTGTTATGGAGGGCAAATGTGTGAGGCTATGCAGGCTTACAATGCCCTTCTCCAGAGGCACCATTCACAGAGACCACAATGCAACAAGGCCACCTGAACTCTGCAATGCACAGCCTGCTTCTACTCTAATACATAGAGGGAGACAGAAAATGTACAAGTAAGCTAACACATAATTTAGATCAGAACTACGAGTTAGATAAGAAAAACACAGACTGATTGTGTGTAGGAAGAAGAGCCATATATGGGGATTTCAGGGAATGTCTCACCAAAACCAGACAAAGACATTACAAAGAAAGAAAATTTCAGGCCAGTATCTCTGATGAATATAGATGCAAAAATCCTCAACAAGATATTAGCAAACCAAATTCAATAATACATAAAAAGGATCACACACCATGATCAAGTTGGATTTCTATTCCAGGGATGCAAGGATGGTTCAATATTCACTAAACTATCGATGTGATACACCACATTAACAAAATGAAGGACTAAAATCACATGATCATCTCAACAGACACAGAGGTCATTTGACAAAATTCAACTTCCATTCATGATAAAAACTCTCAACAAAGTTGGTATGAACAGAACATATCTCAACACAATAAAGGCTATTTATGAAAAAGCAATAGCTAACATCATACTCAATGGTGAAAAGCTAAAAGCTTTTTCTCTAAGATCAGGAACAAAGCAAGAATGCCCATTCTCACCATTTCTGTTTAACATAGTACTAGAAGTCCTAGCTGTGACAGTCAGACAAGAAAAAAAACAAAAGGCATCTAAATTGGAAGAGAAGAAGTAAAACTGTCACTATTTGCAGATGACATGATACTATATGTAGAAAACCCTAAACATGCCACAAAAAAACTGTTCATACTAATAAAGTAATAGTACTTTATTGAATAAATAAATTTATTATTAAATATAAATTTATAAATTTATTAAATAATTTAAAATTTTTATATTTAATTTTAATTTATTTATTAAATTTTATAAACTTATTATCAAATAAATTAACAAGTTAAATAAAGTACTAGTACTGGATTCAGTTAAGTTGAAAGATAAAAGATTAATATACAGAAATATGATGCATTTCCATACACTAATAATGAACTATCAGAAAGAGAAATCACAAAAAAGATCTCATTTATAATCACACCAAAAAGGAATAAATTTAGCCAAAGAAGTGAAATACACTTACTCTGACAACTCTAAGACACTGATGAAGGAAACTGAAGACATTACAAATATATGGAAAAATATCCTATGTTCACAGATTGGAAGAATTAATATTGTTAAAATGTTCATAGTGCCCAAAGCAATCTACAGATTTAATGAAATTTCTATCAAAATAGCCATGACATTTTTCACAGAACTAGAACAAATGATCCTAAAATTTGTATGGAACCACAAAAACCCTAAATAGCCAGAGAAATTTTGAGACAAAAAGAACAAAGTCAGAGGTATTATGCTTTCCAACTTCAGATTATACTATGAAGCTATAGTAAGCAAAATAGTATGGTCCTGGCACAAAAACAGACACATCAATCAATGGAACAGAATAGAGAGCCCAGAAATAAACCCATGTACATACAGTAAATAATCTATGACAAAGGAAGCAAGAAAATACAATGGGGAAAATACAATCTCTTTATTAAGTGGTATTGGGAAAACTGGACAGTTATGTGTAAAAGAATGAACTTAGAAATTTTCTTGCACCATATACAAAAAACAAATTCAAAATGGATTAAAGACCTAAATGTAAGAGCTGAAACCATAAAAATCCTAGAAGAAAACATAGGCAGTACGCTCTTTGACAAAGGTCTTAGCAATATATTTTTGGATCTGTCCCCTCAGGCAAGGGAAACAAAAGCAAAAATAAATTTTGTTGCATACCTATTATATTCTAGTTCATGGACCAAACTTTGCATTCCCAGGAAACCCTGTAATGACTAGCAGTAACTTTTCACCAAAATCTTGACTGCAGGCATCCCTTAGCCAAAATTCATATATATATCTCCTGGCTCCTCTGCTACCTCTTCAGAGCAGTTCCTCAGAGCTATCTGAGAGGCTGTCTCCTGAGCCACAGTCCTCAGTAACACCCTGAAAAAACTCACCTCACAGCTCATATGGTGTGCATTTTTTTTTCAGTCAACATGAAGGACATCTAAGACAAGAAGGTAAACTGGTGGGAATGTAAATTGGTGCAGCCACTACAGAAAATGGTATGGATGTTCCTCAAAAAAACTAGAGTTGCCATGTGATCATCACTAATTATTAGAGAAATGCGAATCAAAACTACAATGAGGGGCTTCCCTGGTGGCACAGTGGTTGAGAGTCCGCCTGCCAAAGCAGGGGACACAGGTTCGTGCCCCAGTCCGGGAAGATCCCACGTGCCGCGGAGCGGCTGGGCCCGTGAGCCATGGCTACGGAGCCTGCGCGTCCGGAGCCTGTGCTCCACAATGGGAGAGGCCACAACAGTGAGAGGCCTGCGTACCGCAAAAAAAAAAAAAAAGACTATAATGAGGTACCACCTCACACTGGTCAGAATGGCCATAATTAAAAAGTCTACAAATAACCAATGCTGGAGAGGGTATGAAAGAATTTGAAAAAGAATAGATACATGTATATGTATAACTGAATCATTTGCTGTACACCTGAAACTAACAACATTGTTAATCAACTATTCCCCAATATAAAATAAAAAAATTTTTTTAAATGCTGGAGAGGTGTGGAAAAAAGGAAATCATCCCATCTCAAAAAACTAAAACTAGAGTTTCCATATGATCCAGCAATCCCACTCCTGGGCATATACCCAGACAACACTATAATTAAAAAAGACA
This sequence comes from Orcinus orca, assembly GCF_937001465.1. Classification (NCBI taxonomy): domain Eukaryota; kingdom Metazoa; phylum Chordata; class Mammalia; order Artiodactyla; family Delphinidae; genus Orcinus; species Orcinus orca. The sequence continues at coordinate 82,856,537 of NC_064561.1, read as the reverse complement.
CATGCACCCCAATGTTCATAGCAGCACTATTGACAATAGCTAGGACATGGAAACAAGCTAAATGTCCACTGACAGATGAATGGATAAAGATGTGGTACATATATACAATGGAATACTACACAGCCATAGAAAAGAATGAAACAATGCCATTTGCAGCAACATGGACAGACCTAGGGATTATCATACTAAGCGAAGGAAGTCAGAAAGAGAAAGACAAATACCATATGATATCACTTATACATGGAATCTAAAATATGACACAAACTTCTCTGCAAAACGGAAACAGACTCACAGACACAGAGAACAAACATGATTGCCAAGGGGGAGGAAAGTGGGAGAGGGTTGGATTGGGAGTTTGGGATTAGCAGATGCAAACTGGTATATATAGAATGGATAAACAACAAGGTCCTACTGTATAGCACAGGGAACTATAGTCAATATCCTCTGATAAACCACAATGGAAAAGAATGTATGTATATGTATAACTGAATCACTTTGCTGTATAGCAGAAATTAACACAACATTGTAAATCAACTATACTTCAGTAAAGTTTTTAAAAAAGTAATCACTGAGTTTCTCTTACACACCAGGATGATAATGGTGAAAATACATCCAGGTTCCTGCTTCTATTCCCAACTCCCAGAAGCCTTCCCTTTTTTGTCAGAGTCTCTTCTCTAACCTGCAAGGAGAAGCAACCAGGTAATTCCTCACTGCTTTCCCCTAGGTCTTTGGCTCTGTAAGGCAGGAACTCAGGAGATGGTGCTGGCTGAGTTTCCATGATCTCTGTACTTAGTTTGGGCTCCATGTTGGTCATCATCAAGGCACTCTTCTCTTTCAATCTGGACCCCATAGTGGTAAAGCAAGTGTTTCTAGACAAGACTCTGAACGTCCATCCTACTGACTGGGTGCCACTGACTACATGGTGGACGTGCATGTTACAAGCATGACATAGGGTGAAGACAAGGTTCATGACCAAAAAAGATCGGTCTACAAAGAAGGATGGGGCTTCTGGGTAGCAGTGTAATGGACAAACGCTTTGGAGGAAAAAAAAGGGTGCTTTCTGAAAGCCCATGTTGATGACCCATGGTAGTGTGTTATCCAACACAAGGCAGGAAGAGAAAAATGCAGTTTCGGTGCCCTAGCTGTCTAGGCTAGAAGCTCAGAAAGGGAAGCAGTGTGCCTGTGGTCATGCAGTGAGCAGTAATTTCATTCGTAGGAGTGGTTAATTTTACCTGGCAATTTTTTCCAGCCCAAAATGTGAAGGAATCTGGGTTTACGTCTTAGGCCCCTAGTTATGAGTCATCCATTGATTGATTCATTCATTCAAGAAATACTTCATGAAAGTAAATAGGCACTAATGATATACTGTGATAATTGCTACATAAGAGAATTTCAAGAGCCTGTGGGAACCCCACGGAGGGGTACACAACCCTGGTTTGGAAAGTTTTCTGGAGGAAATGAAGAAGAAACTGAGCTCTGAAGAACAGGACCTTAACTAAAGGAAGAGATGAGGAGTTGTGCTGCATGTGTCTCTAATGGAAAAGATAGAGAAAACAAGGCATATTTGGGGAAGCTGTAAGAAGTCTGGTATGGCTGGAGCATACACTTTGACATGGGAGAGGTGACAGTTGTGGCTAAAGATGTGAGCAGGGACTTTCTCGGGCACTGAAATAGTTTGTGGAGGAACACGACACACTCAGAGTACTGCTTTAGAAAGCTCATCCTTTGGGGGCTACGTGGAGAAGGGATGGGGAGGTCAGAGCCTGCACTTGACAACTATGCCCCAGAAAGGTGCAGTCTCCTCACATCCTAGTGAACTCTCTTAATGCTTGGTGGAGAGCTGCACAGACAGACATGAAAGAATTCAAGGTGTACAGGCAGATGGAGGGTCTTCTGTAGCCCACTTAAAAAACCCAGCCCAGGCCACATTGCCAGGGGTAAGTAGACGGGCTGAAATGACTGGTTAAAATCTTCCCCTGACAGGGATTTTGATACTTTTGTACTCTAGAAGTACAGACATCAGACAAAGGAATAAGCAGTCCCAGCCCCCCTGCACATCCAGCTGAAATTCGCTGTTGCCAACTTACTCTATTCCCAGGACACAGCCCAACCAAGCACCACCAAACACCAGCGGAACAAGGGAAGTATTGAGGATTCAGTAAGAATGGAATTCTGTGTTCACTCTCTTCCCACGTAGTGACTGACCTATGGACACTGGGTAGTCAGAGAGTGACTTTTTGTAACAATTCATGAAGACAGGTTCTTATTCCCATTTTACAAAATAAAAGGTACAGAGAGGTTCAGTACCTAGCCCAGGGCCACATGGCTAAGCCATACCCTGGAACAGGGTATCCTCTGCTCTACATACCTAGGCTAGTGCTCGGTGAGACAAGAAAAAGTATCAACAGATGAGGAAGTGTGCTCAGTGGCTAAGAATTCTTTGATGCCCCTGGACTAGGGATTCTCACCAAGGAAACAACCTGTCTTTCAACTCAACTAGCCCTTCTGAAACAGCAATATTAAGAGTCATTTTTCTTACTGTCAAGTTTTAGCATTCAGATAAGTTCCAGTGCAGGGTCTAATCACTCTGGAGACTTCCGTTGTCTGTTAAGTGAAGTGTCCATATGCCACAGTCTCTCAGTTCCTAGCTATTATGGAAGAGAGCCCCAGGAGTATACAGCTGTTGCCTAAAAACCAGCTTGTTCCTAAACCAGTGAGCACAACTGGCTTAGATACTGAAGAGAGCCTGCGCGAACCTCAGCAGACACGGAGGTGCCTGGTGCTGGGAGCCATGGAATACAGTGTAGCATTCATATCCAAAGACATCAGCTACTGAAGGTAGGATCCGTGGGAGATGGGGAGTTCCAACCAGCTGACTCAGAACCCAGCAGTCTAACCGTGCTGTCCAACAATGTAGCCACTAACCACACAAGGCAATTTAAATATCGTACATACCTACTGGGATATGATTCACATACGGTACAATGTACTTTTGACGTGTGTAATTCAGTGGCATATTCATAGAGTGGTACCACTATCCCACTATCTACTGGTGGAACACTTCCATGACCCCAAAAAGGAATCTCGTACCCATGAGCAGTCACTCCTCATTCTTCCCTCACCCCCAGTCCCTAGCAATCAATAATGACTGTGAATCTCTGTGAATCTGCCTATCCTGGATATTTTCGTATAAATGCAATCATACACTACGTGGTCTTTGGGGACTGACTTCTATCACTTAGCACAATGTTTTCAAGATTCATCCACGTGGTAGCATGTATCAGTACTTCATTCCTTTTTATGACTGAATAATGTTCCATTGTACAGCTATCCCACTTTTTGTTTATCTGCCCATCCATTGATAGACACTGGGCTGTCTCCCCTTTTTAGCTGTTATTAATAACGCTGTTATGATCATGACTGTACAAGTTTTTATGTAAACTTATGTTTTCAATTCTCTTCGGCATATACGTAAGAGTATTGTAGGGTCATAGAGTAAGTCCATGTTTAAGTTTTGAGGAACTACTGAGCTGTTTTCCATACGTGCTCCATCACTTTACCTCCCCACCAGCAATGTATGGAGGTTGGAATTCTCCACAGCTTCCCCCTCTAGCAAGGTCCAGGCAGGCCCATGATGCCTCTTGGCCTGGCTACTTTAGCACTACCTTCACAGAGCTCCACCCAGGAGATTGTTGAGGAGCTGGTCAATGGGTTTACCTTCTCCATTTCACTGGCAGGGGGCAGATGCATCAGGCCACCAACAATGATCAGGGCAGGTCTGAGGTCAGACTCAGCACAGAGGGGTCCCAACACCCAAGGGCCCGAAAAGACCAGGTATCGCAGAATCTCATCTCAGAACCCCTCTCCCCCCAGGGCCCTCCCAGAGTCTTCCCACTAGAGTGGCCCACAGTCCCACTCCCAAAGGAAATCTGGACCTCCACTCACCCCACCAGCTGCATCAGAGGGGAGAGAGTCACTCTTTACATAGCCACAGGATATTACAGAAAAAATGTGTCTCCACTATACACTAGGCAATTAAAGAGACAAGTTGTTCCCACTTTACACTAGTCAATGAGTATCTTGGTATTTTGTCCTTTTGCTAAATCTGGGATCTCCAAAATGAGGTTCCCAAAACTCCGTTTAATGCAAAAAGAAAGAGAAAAGAAAGAAAGAAAACTCAGTGTCTTCTTTTTGAAGTAAGCAGGGCTCTCATAGTCTGTCTGCCCTGCACACTGTTTCCAAACTTGGGAGGAATAAGTTTTCCCCAGACCCATTCCCTCTGGGTGAGGGGCAGATCAAGCCACTGTAGCTTAGATAAAATTTCATGCAGCCCTAGACTTGGAAGGTTCTGGGTTCTGACCTGCATGACCTTGAGCAGCCATCTGACATGCCTAAGCCTCTGTGTTCTCATCCCTATAATGGGGATGCTTGTTGAGAACTCACTGGGATAATGCTCTTAATAAAGACTATTAATACAGGGAGGTCAGGTGTTCCACAGCTAAAAACATGCCCAGATAGTAACAAGTGTCGAAGCATGCACCCCCTTCCCCACCACCAAACTCAAATTGTACTTTTAAAGGCCAGAACTTTCTTCAGCGAGGGCACTCCTGTCCCTCCTATTGCACATGGCCCTGAGGGGCTGGGATTTCCTGGGTGAGCTCCAGACCCCAATCCTCCCTAGGAGTTCAAGGTGATGCTACTGACTGTCTGTCCCTCCTTGCCCCATCCAGTATGAAGATGAGTTCACTTTTAACCTAAAGAATGCCTACAGGATGTAAGCACCCCCCAGGAAGGTGCAATGGAGAAGCTGCTGGGGTCCATGGTACCAGCCTTTCCAGGTAGAAGTACCTCCATCACCACCTTCCTTTTCACATAGCCGGCCTTCACCACAGCCCAACAGGTCCTAGACCAGCTGCTCACGAGGTGAGCGTCCCCAGCCTCTTTGGCACAGTAGTGGTTCTGCCCACTGTCGACTGTATGTTTTGGGAATGTCACCATATGTATCGGAGCCTTAGTTTGCTCCTCTAAAAAGTGGATGGTAAAGGATAAACTTCAAAGGGTTCTTGTGGGGATTAATGGATCACCCATGGCAGGTGCTTACCTGGTACCTAGCTCTCAGAAAGGGCTTCCAGTCACGCTATGGTTATTCATCTTTTTTCCCCCAGTTTTATTGAGATGTAATTGCCATACAGGACTGTTTAAATTTAAGGTCCACACCATAATGATCTGACTTAATACATCATGAAAAGATTACCAAAGTTTAGTGAACATCTATCACCTGATACAGATACAAAATATATACAGATCCTCATCCTTATTTATCTTATAACTAGAAGTTCCTACTTTTTGATTGCCTCCATCCAGTTTCCCCTCCCCAACCCTCACCTCTGGTAACCACAAACCTGATCTCTTCTTCTATAAGTTTGTTCATTTGTTTTTGAAGTATAAATGATCTACAATACTATGTTAGCTCCTGTTACACAATGTAGTGATTTGGTATTTTTACACATTTCAAAATTATCACAAGTCTATTAAGATCTTTCACCATATAAAGATATTACATAGTTATTGACTTTATTCCCCATACTGTACATTTCATACCCGTGACTCACTTATTTTGCAACTGGAAGTCTGTACCTCTTAATGGCCCTCACCTATTTCTCCCTCCACTTTTCTCCCCTCTGGCAACCACGTATTTGTTCTCTGTATCTGTGACTCTGTTTCTGTTTTGTATGTTTTCTTATTTGTTTTGTTTTTTAGACTCCACGTATAAGTGAAACCCCCTAGGTCCAACCATGTTTATGGTTGTCCATCTTTATTTTTTCTCCCTCCCCCATTAAAACACATCCGCCTCACCCCTCAATAACCTCTGGCCTTTCTCAGTGTGGAAAAGCACGTGGAAAGCAACCCGTTTTTCCATTTGTCAAGGAGACTGAGATTTCTTCTAGCTGATCTGATCCTTGTCCTTGATGTTGCCAGATGAGGGATCTCTGGAAGCAGCAGAGGGGCCCCAGGACCACCCAGATATCTGGGATGCTTGTGCTTGCAGATCATTCATTCAAAAATGCAGATCAAGCACCTACTGCATGCAGCCAGTTTTTGAGATACTTAACATAACTCAGTGAACGAAGCAGACACAATCCCCGGGCCTCAATGCTAGACAGAGAGTTGGACATGCACACTAGATACCATACACAGCTCCTGTCCACGTACATCACATGTGATGCCATCATAGGCTTCTACACATCTGGAGGCATCTTCCTATTTTCTGATGAGGATGATGAACCACAGGACTTACTGAAACAGTGAGTGGCCTCTGGGTGTGGAAGGAGGGCCTCTTGCCTCTGCAGAACAGGGTGGGACAGTACAGGAGGGTTGGGATCGGCAAAACACTGGATCTCACACATCTTCTGATTCCCATGGAAAAGCGAGGCCTTGTGGCTTCCACTCCAGGAGGAAAGTAGTGAAAAAGAACTGTGGGTAAGGTCCCAGGACCTTGGGGACAAGAGCGGAGGCTGGGCTGTACCATCCCCTGGAAACTTATTTCCATTGTAGGTCCACCTCAATCTGTGGATGTGTGGACCTACTTCTCCCTACCTTCTCCAGCCCTCATCCTGGTGCCAGAGAACCTGAACTGACTTCTCTGGAAGTGACCAGAAGGAGGGTCTGGAAGAGCTAGGTACAGGATGGTTTCAGGGTGGGCAGGAGTCAGGAACCATATAGCCTGGAATGTGCCAAAAGGCAGCCCTGAGAGGTGACTAGAAGTTTGGTGTTCTGGCAGGGGATGGGAGGGAGATTTGGAGGAGGCTACTAAGGGTCCCAGCTGCTCCATGTGGGAGCCTAGGTTGGGCCAGGAGATTGAGGGTGAGGGCTATCAGTGGAGGGTCCACTGCAGCACCTGAGAGTGGGCGCTCATTACCAACCCCACCCTGATGGCAGAGGACTGCATCCCCTTCCTCAACACATTCCTGTTACCTGCTGCAGCTGAACACTGTGATGAAGGATTATCTGGAGGTGAGTGAGCCTGGGCATGGGGTGGGGGGGATCCTGTGGTTAGAAAGGAGGGAGTCCCTTCCTGCCTAAGGTCTGAGTCTCCCCATTTGTCATCAGAGAATGTTGAGTTAGAAGGTCTCTGGCCTCAGTTCCCCTGTTCCCCCATCTCTGGAGCCCAGAGCCAAGCCCAGGTCCAACTCCTGCTTCTGGGCATGTGTGTCCCCTGCTGGGCCCTGGCAGTAGTGCAGTATGAGAAGGGGTGTGGATGGGGGCTAGTTATGGGCTCAGAGGTCTGTTTCTGACAGACTTTGGCTGTCTGCCTTCCAAAGCAAGGTGATCCACTTTCTGAAAAGGAGAGAGGTGAGCAGCTGTGGTCTCACTGTAGGGAGGTGTAGAAATCAGGGACCCCAATGGGCAGGACCCTCTCTGGCTCTAACCCTTGGTTCTTACACTTGTTGGGAGAGTTTGATACACATAACAGGAAAGAGCCATCCCATTAATGGGTGGGGGTAGGGGATGACATCAAGGACAGCTTCCTGGAGGAGGAGCTATTTAAACCCAGTTGGGACGTGAGGCAGGGCCTGGATGGAAGTGGAGGCAAGGAGGGTCTCCATGTGAGCAAAGACAGAGGACCAGCCCCCTGTCCCACTCCTCACCCCCAGGAGGTCCCCACAGTTCCCCCACCCAGGCCTTATCTGTGAGTCCTCAGATGGTAGTTTTGACTGAAGACGCACTGCGTGCAGGAAAGGCAAATCTACATCTAGAGTAAGTGCCTCTCCCAGAAAGAACAAAACATTGCTCCTTCAATGGCCAAATGTATCCAATGTAATCACCTGCCACCCAGGGCTGATCCTCCCAGGGAGTGGTGATATCTCAACCCTTGCTGAGAACCATCTGAAGACCACCAGAACAGCTCTTCCACAGCTAAGGCTGTAAAGGAAGAGCCACAGGGAGTCTGGTAGGAGGGGCAGAGAAGCAATTTAGTCAAGACTCACAGCCACTGCCAGCACATGTGCCTGTGCACACTTACGAAGGAGGTGAACCAGCTTGGCCGGGGCCTGCCATGGGTCAGGGCAGAGAGTGCCACTGCCAGCATGTGCCCACTTATGAGCACTTGGCAAGGAGAAGAGCAAGTTCAGTAGTGTGGGTCAAATGCCTGCAGCCCCAACCCAGCCTCTGACCAAGGCAAGTAAACCAGGGAAAAACTGGAACCAGCTCACAAGTGCAGCCCCAAGCCCTTGGGCACCGGACATGCCCCCAAACAAGGTAGAGGCTGCCATCACCTCCCTCAGAGCTCCTGTTCCAGCAGCTTGGGCACTGGCCTCAACCCCAATAGGGCAGTGACTACCATTCAGCCTAGGAGAAGTCTCAGCTTCCAAATGGCTTCTGCTGTAGCCCCTCCAACTCAAACCCTACCAAATTCCCACCAAGGCAGCGGCTGCCATCGCACCCCAGGGAAGTCGTGGTCCAGGATGACTTCAGATCCAGCTGTCTCACCAAAGCCACTAGGCACATGCAGAACACACAGGGACACTCTCACAAAAGGACATACCATCAAGACCGCGATAAGTAACTGTTTCACCTAATTTCTTAGAAACAAAGAGGGAAAGTTAAACAAAATAAGAAAACAGAACATGTTGCAAATGAAAGATAAAACCCCTGAAAAAATTCCTAATGAAACAGAGATAATTCACCTGATAAAGAATTCAAAGCAATAGTAATAAAATTGCTAAACTAACTTGGGAAAAGAATATATGAACACAATCAGCACTTCAACAAAGAACTAGAAAATATAAAAAAGAAACAGTCAGAGATGAAGAATTCAATAACTGAAATGAAAAATACACTCGAAGGAATCAACAATAGATTAGGCAATACAGAAGAATGCGTAAGCGATTAGGAGATAGAAAAGTGGAAATCACCTAATCAAAACAGCAAAAAGAAAAACAAATCGTTAAAAATGAGGATAGGTTAAGGAAACTTTGGGACAACATCAAGCATACTAACATTCTCATTACAGGGGTCCCAGAGGAAAAAGAGAGAGAGAAGGGGACCAAAAATGTATTTGATGAAATTATGGCTGAAAACTTCACTAACCTGAAGGAGGAAACAAATATCTAGGTTCAGGAAGCACACACAGACCCAAACAAGATGAACCCAGAGACTCACACCAAGATACGTCATAATTAAAACAGCAAAAGTTAGAAATGAAGAACTTTAAAGGCAGCAAGAGAAAAATAATCACATACAAGGGCATGCCCATAAGGCTATCACCTGATTTTTTTAGCAGAAACTTTGCAGCCCAAAAGGGAGTGGCATGATATATTTAAATTACTGAAAGGAAAAAACCTACAACCTAGGATACTCTTCCCAGCAAGGTAATCATTCAGAATTGAAGGACAGATAAAGAGTTCCCCAGACAAGCAAAAACTGAATTAATGACTACTAACCCAACCTTACAAGAAATATTCAAAGTTCTCCTTTAAGAGAAAAAGAAAAGGCTACAACAAGAAATAAGAAAATGGAGGTAGGGGAAAAAGTCATTGGTAAAGGCAAATATATAGAAAAGCAGTGCATCAACAATTTAAATAAGCTAATACAAAGGTTAAAAGAGAGAACTCTTTAAGTCAACTATAACTACAATAGACAGTAAAGAGATAGGCATGAATATATAAAATATGACATCAAAACATAAAACGTGAGGGAGGAGTAAAAATGCAGATCTTTTAGAATGGATTTGAACTCAAATAATTATCAGTTTAAAACAAGTAGTACAATTATAGGTCAATACACATGAACTCCGTGGTAGCCGCAAATCAAAAACCTACAACAGATGCACAAAAATTAGAGAGAAAGGGATACAAACATTAACACTAAAGAAAATCATCAAACCACAAGGGAAGAGACTAAAAGAAGAAAAAAAATAGAACTACAAAATAAATAAAAAACAAGTAACAAAATGGCAACCGTTACATACCAATCAATAATCACTTTAAATGTCAATGAACTAGATGCCCCAACCAAAACATGTAAGGTAGCTAACTAGATAAAAAGGCAAGACCTATCTATATACTGCCTACAAGAGACCAACTTCAGAGCTAAAGACACACACAAACCGAAAGTAAGAGGATGGAAAAAGATATCCATGCAAATGGAAGTGAAAAGAAACCCAGGAGAGCAACACTCATATAACACAAAGTAGACTTTAAAAAAAAGTCTATATGAAAAAATGAGGAAGGGCATTATATAATGATAAATGGGTCAATACAAGAAGAGAATATAACATGTTAAATGCACATGCACCTAATATAAGAGCACCTAAATATATAGAGCGAATATTAAAAACATAAAGAGAGAAACTGACAGGAATACAGTAATAGTAGGAGATGTAACACTCCATTTACATCAATGGATAGACCATCCAGACAGAAAATCAATAGGAGACAGAGACCTTAAATGACACTTTAGACCAGATGAACTTAAGAGAGATTTATAGGACATTCCATCCAAAAAGAACAGAATACACATTCTTTTTCAGTGCACACGGAACGTTCTCCAGGATAGATGACATGCTAGGCCACAAAACATTACTCAGTAAATTTAAGAGGACATAATTTATATCAAGCATCTTTTCTGACCACAACAGTATGAAGTTAGAAATCAATTACAGGAAGAAAAATAGAAAAAACACAAATGCATGGAGACTAAACAACACGCTATTTTTAAAAAATGTATCAACAGATAAACCAAAGAGGAAATCAGAAAATCCCTAAGACAAATGAAAGTAAAAACACAACTTTCCAAAATCTACGGAACATTGCAAAAGCAATTCTAAGGGGGAAGTGTATAGCAATATAGATCTACCTAAAGAAACAAGAAAAATATCAAATAAACAACCATCAAAAGGAATTAGAAAAAGAAAAACAAAGCCCAAAGTCAGCAGAAGAAAGAAAATAATAAAGATCAGAGTGAAATAAATAGAAACCAAAAAAACAAAAACAACCCTAGAAATATCAATGAAAACAAGAGCTACTTTTTGAAAAGATAAACTAAATTGATAAGTCTTTATCCTGGTTCATTAAGAAAAAAAGAGAGAGGACCCAAATAAACAAAATTAGAAATGAACGAGGAAAAGTTAAAACTGGTATCACAGAAATGCAAACAATCATAACAGAATACTACAGTTATATGCCAACATATTGGACAACCTAGAAGAAATTGAAACATACAAGCTTCCAAGATTGAATCAGCAAGAAATAGATAACCTGAACAGACTGATTACTAGTACTGAAATTGAATCAGTAATCAAAAAACTCCCAAAAAACAGAAGTTCAGGACCACATGTCTTCAAAGGGGAATTCTACCACATATAAAGAAGAATTAATACCTATCCTTCTCAAACTATTTCAAAAATCTGAAGAGAAGGCAACACTCCTAAAATCATTCTATGAGGCCAATATTACCCTGATGCCAAAGCCAGACAATGACACTGCAAAAAAGAAAATCCCAGGCCAACATCTCTGATGAATATAGATAAAATACTCAACAAAATATTAGCAAGCCAAATTCAATACATAAAAAGCATCATACACCATAATCAAATAGGACATATCCCAGGATGCAAAGATGGTTCAGTATCTGCAAATTAATCAATGTGATGATACAGCACATTAACAAAACAAAGACTAAAAATCACATGATCGTCTCAAAAGATTCAGAAAAAGCATTTGACAAAATTCAACATCCATTCATGATTAAAAAAACTCTCAACAAAGTTGGTACAGACAGAACAGATCTCAACATAATAAAGGCCATTTACGACATACCCATAGTTAACATCACACTGAACCATGAAAAGCTGAAAGATCCAGAACAAGACAAGGATATCCACTCTCACCATTTATATTTAACATTGAATTGGATGTCCTAGCCACAGCAATCAGACAAGAAAAAGAAATAAAAGGCATCCCGATTGGAAGGGCAGAGCAAAACTGTCACTATTTGCAGATGACATGATACTATTATACATACAGAAAACTCTAAAGTCTCCATTAAAAGACTATTAGAAGTAAAAAATGAATCAGTAAAGTTGTAGAATACAAGATTAGTATACAGATATCTGCTGTTTTTCTATATGCTAATAATAAAATATTAGAAAGAAAAAGTAAGAGAACAATCCCATTTATAATTGAATCAAAAGAATGAGATACCTTGGGACTTCCCTGGTGGTATAGTGGTAAAGAATCCACCTTCCAATGCAGCAGATGCGGGTTTGATCCCTGGTCAAGGAACTAAGATCCCACATGCTGCGGGGCAACTAAGCCCATGTGCCACAACTACATTGAGCTTGCATGCCTCAATGAGACAGCCCACACGCCACAAAACTACAGAGCCCAAATGCACTGGAGCCCACGTGCCACAACTAGAGAGAGAAAACCCGCATGCCACAACTAGAGAGAAGCCCAAGCGCTGCAACTAGAGGGAAGCCCAAGCGCCGCAACAAAGAGACTGTGTACTGTAACGAAAGATCCTGCATGCCTCAACGAATATCCCATGTGCCACAACTAAGACCCAATGCAGTCAAAATAAATAAATAAATAAGATACCTAAGAGTAAATTTAACCAAGGCGGTGAAAGACACATACTCTTAAAACCGTAACACACTGATGAAGAAAACTGAAGATGATTCACATAAATGTAAAGATATCCCATGTTCATCAACTGGAAGTATTAATATTGTTAAAATGTCCACACTACCCAAAGCAATCTACAGATTTAATGCAATCTCTATCAAAATACTCATGACATTTTCCACAGAACTAGAACAAATAATCCTAAAATTTGTATGGAACCACAAAAACCCCAAATGGCCAAAGCAATCTTGAGTAAAAAGAACAAAGCTTGAGGTATTATGCTCCCTGACTTCAGACTATACTACAAAGTTACAGCAATCAAAAGAGCATGGTACTGGCACAAAAAAAGACATATAGACCAATGGAAAAACATAAAGAGACCAGAAATAAACCCATGCACATATGGTCAATTAATCTATGATGAAGGAGGCAAGAATATACAATGGGGAAAAGACAGTCTCTTTAATAAGTGGTGTTCAGAAAACTGGACAACTACATGTAAAATAATAAAATTAAAACATTTTTTCAAACCATATACAAAAGTAAACTCAAAATGGACTAAAGACCTAAATGTATAAAACTCCTAGAAGAAAGCATAGGCAGCACACTCTTTGGCATAGGTCTTAGCTATATACTTTTGGATCTATCTCCTCAGGCAAGGAAAGCAAAAGCAAAAAATAAATAAATGAGACCTAATCAAACTTAAAAGCTTTTGCACAGTGAAGAAAACCATCAACAAAAGGAAAATACAACCTACTGAATGGAAGAAAACATTTGTAAATGATATATGTAATAAGAGACTAATAATCAAAATAGAGAAAGAACTCATACAACTCAATATCAAAAAAAAATCAAATTAAAAATGGGCAGGAGACCTGAACAGACATTGTTCCAAAGAAGACATACAGATAATATATAAAAATATCAAATCACTACGCTGTACACCTGAAGCTAAAATAATAAGTCAACTATACTTTGATTTAAAGACAAAAAGAAAAGGAAAGAAAGAACCAGGCTTGGGAAGATCTGAGGAAGAATGTTCTAAGTACCCAAGCACAGGAATGAGTTTGTCAGTCACTGCAGTCAGAGGGAAGGCCTGAGCAACTGGAGTGATGAGCAAAGGGGGAGAGAGGCAGAAGCAAGGTCAGGGAACCAAAAGAGGCCACTCTTCAGAAGGCCTGATAAGCCAAGTAGTTTGCATCTTTTTTAGGGCCAAACAGAAACCTCTGGAGAGCTCCTTCCATTCAGGAGAGTAATGTTAGAGTTCTCATAGCACAAGAACAGCTCAGCACTGAGGCTCCTGGTCCCATTTTGGCTGCCATCAGAGCATCAGATGATGGGATATTGAGGTAAGAAGAGTAGTACTGAGATAAATTATAATTAAATGGTAATTATAGTACTGAGGTTCTAATTGGAAAGTCATAATAATCCAAACCCTACAGAAGCAAAACTCAAGCTGGGGCACTATAGATTTATCTGGATGAGCAATTATTTTTCAAAGACACTTGGACACTACAGTATACATTTTTGCTCTGCCATAATGAATGACATTTAAACAAAACTGAAGATGGAACAGAAAAGACTGTTTACAAGAGGTGGTCCAGGCACCAGGAGGCTCTGATAAACAGAACACCCTTTACTTAGGTTACATATAGCTTAATATAGAGTATAGTATTGAGTGCAATATTGGGTATACTCAATAATACTCTAACACTAAATATAGCTTAATTATATACAGTTTAATATTGAGCTATATATACCAGACCATATAAAAAATGTGATCACTTTTCTATAGAAGCTACTATTTAATATTGAGAAGACCAAAGATATCCTACGGTAGGTAAAGCACATAAAACTGTACATCTCCTCTTACAGTAAGTAGCTAACAAATGTTTAAATGAATGCTTAGACTTCAATCACTTGTCATTCAATAAAAAATATGCTATTTAATTGAGATTATCTGATTTACAAGTTAGTTTGAATAACATCTCAATTTTTTTTAATTTATTTATCTATGTTTACTTTTGACTGTGTTGGGTCTTTGTTGCTGCGTGTGGGGGCTACTCTTTGTCGCAGTGTGCAGGCTTCTCACTGCGGTGGCTTCTCGTGGAGCACGGGCTCTAGGTGCGTGGGCTTCAGTAGTTATGGCATGCAGGCTTCAGCAGTTGTGGCTCAGGGGCTCTAGAGTGCACACTCAGTAGTTGTGGCACATGGGCTTAGTTGCTCCATGGCATGTGGGATCTTCCCGGAACAGGGCTTGAAACTGTGGCCCCTGCACTGGCAAGCAGATTCTTAACCACTGCACCACCAGGGAAGCCCCTACATCTCAATTTTTATGACAGAATTTAAGTCTATCTGATATAAGGGATGCTTGGTATTTTATTATACTTTATTGATAAAGAAAAAATTATAAAAATGAGGCTTTAACATTAGCAATTCCTTTCTAATATATTGGGAATTATCATAGGTATAGTCAATTTGGGGCATAAATTTTATTTCCATAAAGACAACTTGGGGGGAGTAAAAGTATTTTGATAAAAGCTATCATAAAGTACACTTTTCTTAAATTAGCATTCACAGAAGAGTTAAATTACAGGAAAATGCTTTAAAAAACTATCTAAAGATAGTCCTTGTGGATAACCAAAAACATTAAAAATAGATAACTGACCTAAGCACATGATAATATCAATCAACTATTATGGCAATCAGGCAGTATACCTGGTTATTTTTCATACACTGCCTTCTCTTTTCTTTTCATGAGGTATAAATTACAATCAGTGAAATGCACATATCTTAAGAATATAGTCCAATGGAGTTTAAAATATGTGTACACCCTATAAACAGCACCCATACTACAGAAACTTCCCTCTAGGCCTTTCCCAATCAATCTCTTCACCTTCTGCTTGAGGCAATCATCACCATAGCTTAGTATTACCAGTTTTAAAAATTCACTGATAATCAAACACCTACAGTCCTCCGCTCTACCAGCTGAGCTACAAAAATAAACTCCAAATGGATTAAAGACCTAAATGTAAGGCCAGACACTATCAAACTCTTAGAGGAAAACATAGGCAGAACACTCTATCACATAAATCACAGCAAGATCCTTTTTGACCCACCTCCTAGAGAAATGGAAATAAAAACAAAAATAAACAAATGGGACCTAATGAAACTTAAAAGCTTTTGCACAGCAAAGGAAACCATAAACAAGACCAAAAGACAACCCTCAGAATGGGAGAAAATATTTGCAAATGAAGCAACTGACAAAGGATTAATCTCCAAAATTTACAAGCAGTTCATGCAGCTCAATAACAAAAAACAAACAACCCAATCCAAAAATGGGCAGAAGACCTAAATAGACATTTCTCCAAAGAAGATATACAGATTGCCAACAAACACATGAAAGAATGCTCAACATCATTAATCATTAGAGAAATGCAAATCAAAACTACAATGTGATATCATCTCACAACAGTCAGAATGGCCATCATCAAAAAATCTAGAAACAATATATGCTGGAGAGGGTGTGGAGATAAGGGAACACTCTTGCACTGCTGGTGGGAATGTAAATTGATACAGCCACTATGGAGAACAGTATGGAGGTTCCTTAAAAAACTAAAAATAGAACTACCATACTACCCAGCAATCCCACTACTGGGCATATACCCTGAGAAAACCATAATTCAAAAAGAGTCATGTACCAAAATGTTCATTGCAGCTCTATTTACAACAGCCAGGACATAGAAGCAACCTAAGTGTCCATCAACAGATGAATGGATAAAGAAGATGTGGCATATATATACAATGGAATATTACTCAGCCATAAAGAGGAACAAAATTGAGTTATTCGTAGTGAAGTGGATGGACCTAGAGTCTGTCATACAGAGTGAAGTAAGTCAGAAAGAGAAAAACAAATACCGTATGCTAACACATATATATGGAATCTAAGAAAGAAAAAAAAAGGTCATGGAGATCCTAGGGGTAAGACGGGAATAAAGACACAGACCTACTGGAGCATGGACTTGAGGATATGGGGAGGGGGAAGCGTAAGCTGTGACAAAGCGAGAGAGTGGCATGGACATATATACACTACCAAACGTAAAATAGATAGCTAGTGGGAAGCAGCCGCAAAGCACAGGGAGATCAGGTCGGTGCTTTGTGACCACCTAGAGGGGTGGGATAGGGAGGGTTGGAGGGAGGGAGATGCAAGAGGGAAGAGATATGGGAACATATGTATATGTATATCTGATTCACTGTTATATAGCAGAAACTAACACGCCACTGTAAAGCAATTATACTCCAATGAAGATGTTAAAAAAAAAAGAAATGAAGAGTGGGAAAGACTTCTGATGCAATGGAGACTTCATAAAGATTTGATTTTGAATCAATAAAAAAAATTCATTGAATAGACTTATATTACTACTTAGCAATAAAAAAGAATGAACTAATTATAGATACAACATGGATGAACCTCCAAATCACTAAGCTGGGTGAAAGGAAAACCATACACAAAAGTAGTATATAATGCATCATTCCATGTATATAAAATTCCAGAAAAATCCAACTAACCCTTGCTGACAGAACTCAGAGCACTGGTTGTCTGGGGACCAGGGAGAGGATAAGCAAGAGGAATTACAAATGAGCATAAGTAAACGTGGGAGGTATATTCATATGTCAAAACTTACCAAATTGTACACTTTAAATATGTGTAGTTGATTTTTTTCAACTATATCTCAGTAAAGCTTAAAATCATAACTCCAATGGCATATCAGTTTGCTGGATAAGAAAAATTTACTTCGCAAGTCACACAGAGCTTACATATTCAATAAGTAATTAAGCTTTCATAATGTGTTTTAACTTAGAAAAGGTTTGACCATTTTTCCTCCAAATATTTTTCTCTAATGCAATTTTTCTTCCATTCCATGAATCCAATTCCATGTGTGTTCAATACCAATGTTGTCCTACAATAAAGAGGTCAATACTGCTCTTTTTATTTTTTTTCACTCTGGGCTTTTGTTTGGTTTATTTCTATTGATTTGCAAGTTCACTGATCTTTTCTCATTGTCCAGTCTGTTGTTATGACCTCATTTCATCTCACTTCTCAAATTTCCATTTGACCCCTTTTTAGTTTCCATTTTTCTACTATGAACCTCTATCTGTTCATCCATTATATCCATCTTTACCTTAAAGCTTTGAAAATATTTATAATACTGTCTTAAATTCTTTTTGAATAGAAGGCTCTAGTTAAATCTTCTTTCGGTTCAAATTATAAAACAATTGTATGTGTCGTTTAAATAAGGGAGTAGACTTCCTTATTTAATGTTTTATTTACTTTCAACGTACAGCTCAAAGCACAAACACTGTACGCTTTAAACCCCAAACCCTTTCCTTCCCCTGTTTATTCAATATTTTGGACACATATTATGACATATGCACTGGACCTAAATTCAAGAGTTCTGTGAAAACCATATCATTGGAAGAAGGAATTCATTGATCTACTGTATTTTTCAAGGGCTTCAGCCTCATATTTGGTTATATGTTACTAACTGATCCACTAAAATAAGATGGCAAAAAACCCAGCTCTATTTTTGGAAACACAATTTTCCTTATTATTTTTTTACAAGTTGTATGCACCTATCGTCTTCTGTTATTAAGAAACGAACAAAATAATGTCTTAGTCCAGATTTGTTTTTAAGTGATGCTTCACTTTATACTTTTTGTTGAGGGATAAATCACAAAAATAAAATGCATATGTCTTAATAGTACAGTTCAATGATTTTGACAATGACTGGGTAACAACCACTGAAATTAATATACAGAACATTTCCATCACTCCCAAAATTTCCCTCATTCCCCCTTTCCAGTTAGTCTGCTTTCCCCAGAGGTAACCAGTTTCTCATTCCTACTAACATGGTATAGAACTGCCTGTTCTTGGAACTTATATAAAATGAAGTCATATATAAGTACTCTTTGGCGTCTAGATTCATTCACTCAGATACTATTTTTAAGATTTATCCATGTCGTTTCATCAATCAAAAGTTCATTCTTTTTAACTGTTAAGGATTCCATTGTATAAATATACTACAATTTCTTTACCCATTTTCGTATTGATGGGCCTCTTGGATTGTTTTCAAACTTTGGCTATTACTTTGTATAAACCTGCTATGAATATTCTCTTATACACATTTTCATAGACATGTTTTCATTTCTCTTGGCTTAATACCTAGAAATGGAATTTCTGTGTCATAGATGTACTCACTTTATATATCTTTTTCCACTCCTCAAACTGAATTTATTTGTGTTTTTAGATATTATAAAATATATCCTGTAAACAACATCAAGATAGGTCTTGCTTTTTATCCAGTCTTGTAATTTCCTTCTCTCTAATGGAGCATTTAGTCCACTTACATTTAATGGAATTACGGTTTTGTTCAGATCAGTTTAATTCTACTACCTTGGTATTTGTTTTCTATCTGTCCCATCTGTTATGTGTTCTATTGTTCATTTATTTCTATTGTCTTCTGTGCTTACAGAATAATTTTTATCCAATTTTATCTATTTAATTGATTTTTTTAGCAATACTTCTTTGTGTGCGTCCACTGTTATGTGTTGTAATGGTTACCCTATAGATAGTAATACACACACTTAACTTACCACAGTCTCAATTCATAAGATATTAAAGAACAATACAATAACTATACAATGGTATAATTTCATTTAATCCCCACTCAATTCCTTGTATATTAGCCATACGTTTTAATTCAACATATTCTATAAACCCCATATCCATTATTACTGTTTTGTGCTTTAAACAGTCAAGAGTCTTTTAAAGAACTTCAGCAATGTCATGAGCCTAAAACGACTAAAATTAGACTTCAAGGGCATCAAGACGGCCAGAACCTAAAAGGCCAAGATTACAGAGAGAAGAGTTCAAAGAACTGAGCCCAATAGTCTAAGCCGTTTTTCCTCTTGAGGCACTTGCCAGTTTGTAAGTAGTATAGGCTGAGAAGCACAGAAGCGGCGCAGAAACTAGCTGCTATGAGTTCGAGAAACTATGCAGGATTTTTCTCAGTTTCATGGCTCTGGGAAGATTTTAAAAATGGGATTAAAGAACCACCAAAAGGATGGGGTTCTGATAAAAACCCCAAGTATTCAATTGGACACCACAAGGGCTACAGTCTATGCTGAGGTTAAGCCAGAAATAGACCAGCCTTACAGACTTGAACCCAGCTGTGAATCAGCTCAGCCTGTTTGAATTAAAGTAATCCATGCCGACTCTAATTGACTGCCAGAAGCTAAAGAAATCCCCTTTAGA
This sequence comes from Orcinus orca, assembly GCF_937001465.1. NCBI lineage: Eukaryota > Metazoa > Chordata > Mammalia > Artiodactyla > Delphinidae > Orcinus > Orcinus orca. The sequence goes on along the minus strand of NC_064561.1, from coordinate 82,836,596 downwards.
GAAAGATAACATTTCAAGAATCCCTGTAATTTTTACACATAATTTTAGTAATTCAATAAAAACTTTACCAGGTATACAAAATAAAAAATAAGGGGGTGGGGGGTGGGGGAGGCAATAGAAACTGATGCACAGGTGATCCAGATACTGGTTTTCAGAAAAAGATTTTAAATGACTGTAAAATGGACGACAAGATAGAGAAATCAACTAGAAAACTAGAATTTATATCAAAAGAATAAAATGGAACTCCTAAAACAAAAAATAATATCAGAAATCAAGGATGCAATGGAGACCACCTCACATCCGACAGAATAGGTAAAATTAAAGCAACGTACCTACAACAGGCCGTGGCGACGGCGGTTCCTGCAGTCGCTGTGAGCTGCGGGTGGCTCCGAGGGCAGCAAGAGCAGCTCTGGTCGCGCGGCTCGCGCGGTTGCGACCCTTTGGATACTGCCCAGCTACGCAGCGGCCTAGACCTCGGCGTGGCTGAGGGCTCCGCGCAGCGAAAAGGCAGCAGCTTGAGCTTGGAGGCGTTTCCGCCCAGCCCGCACATGCGCACCTTCCTGGGTGCGCAGAAAGCCAACCTCCCAGGCTTCCACACGCAGGGCTAGGAGTTTGAATGTACCGAGATCGCCTTCCCCAGCCAGACACAGACGCGCCTCCCAAGGCGGCAGCACTAGAGGCCAGGTCCGTGTAGAAGCTGCAGCCGGACCGGTGGACTCGCACGTGGGCTGACCCGTGCGCATCCTGCAGAACCAGGCGAGAATGAGAACGTGGGCAAGACCAGCCAGCTGGCCAAGTTTAACTTCAAAGAAGATGAAGACGATACTTGTTAGAGGAAGGATGTCTCATACATGCCTGCAGCTACTGGGGAATACCCGATCCCGACTGCATGGTTTACTGTGATACCAGCAAGAGTGGTTCAGTAGATCACGGAAATGCTTTGGCAGCCACATTCTAAGTCACCTCTGAGGGCAAAATGCAAACAGATGACTCTGCACAAGGATGGGCCCCGGGGGAGACGGTTCTGGAGTGTTATGACTATGTCAGCAGCAAGGCCTTCCTCCTTGGCTTCATTCTTACCAAAGCCACCTGGGTCATGGGGCAACTGTGCAGCCAGCCCTAAGCCACTCAGAGCAGCCTCAAGAAAATCAGATGAGAGAGTTCACAGTGGAAACCCCGGATCCAGGACCCGTACTTCCTGTCCTGGCTGATCGCAATCCCTTCTGAGCAGGAACAGCTGTGGGCTCACAGATCAGCAGGGAGTAGATGAGCCAGCTGGAGTAGCTCTGCAAGGAAAATCCTTCCACCACCTTGGAGGACCTGGAGAAGCCAGGGGTGGAGGCAGGGCCCCAGCATATCATCCCCAGGTAGGAGGACTCTTACCAGTACCAGAACATATTTGGCCCTCTGGTCAAGCTGGAGACCAACTACTCTAAGAAACTGAAAGAGTCCCAGAGTCAAGGTAACATCACTGTCAGGTGGCACCTGGGCCTTAACAAGAAGAGAATTGCCTACTTCACTTTGCCCAAGACTGACTTTGGTAATCAGGCTTTAGTAATAATTTGGTTAGGAGACATGCAGCTCATGCAGGGGAACAAGATTTGTCTGTGGTACAAAGGGGACCTGGTGCCCCTGTGGAAAGGGATCTGCCACGTCATCAAGGCTCCTGATAATTATGGCAATGAGATCGCCATTGAGCTGCAGAGTAGTTGTGGGCGTACCTTGGCGGTAACTCATAACTTCCAGGTGGATTTCATGGGGAGGTCAGCCTCATTAGACAGAATGCAGAGTGTTGAAAACATCTGCTGTGGAGGAGAGCTCCGTGTTGGGCCACATCTACCGTAAACTGCTAGGCGTGATCAGAGAGTGCCAGCTGCCCAAGTACGTCACAGCACAAGAGTTCCAAGACCTCCACCACTCTCAGGTTGACTTTCCGAGGATGGTGCTGCAGAGACCACTGAGCTGGATCCAGGGACCACTAGGCACAGGGAAGATGTGACCTCAGCCACCATCATCTACCATCTGGCTCAGTGGGCCTGTGCTAGTCTGTGCCCCAACTAACATAGCCAAGGATCAGCTGACCAAGAAGATCCACTGACCAGGCTGAAAGTCATGCAGCTCTGCGCCAGGGTCCTCGGCTCCCCATTGTGCATCCTGGCCCTGCACAAGCAGGTCAGGAACACGGGTCGCATGCCAGAGCTCCAGAAGCTGAAGTTGCTGAAGGACAGACCTGGGAGCTGTCCTCTGCAGACCAGAAGTGGTACTTGGCCCTGAAGCAGACTCCTGAGAGGGAACTGCTTGTGAACACAGATGTCATCTGCTGTACATGCGGGTGACCGAAGCTTGCCAAGAGGCAGTTTCACAGGGAGCCAGGCCACTGAGCCCTGGAGTGCATGGTCCCTGTGTCCTCAGAGCCAAGCAGCTGATCCTTGTGGATGACCACTGCCAGCTGGGCCTCATGGTGATACGCGAGAAGGCAGCCAAGGCTGGGCTGTCCCAGTCACTCCTTGAGTACCTGGTGGTGCTGGGCACCTTTCCCATCTGCATCATCCGCCTCCAGGTCCAGGATCAGAGGTACCCTGCACTCAGCGCCTTCCTGTCCAACGTCTTCTGCAAGGACCCTTGTCAGAACAGCAGCAGGTCATGTGAAGATGCTCTGTGTGACCCAGGGCCAGGAGGAGATCATCAGGTCAGGTACCTCCTACCTAACAGGCCAGAAGCTGCAAACATAGAAAAGATCACCACACAGCTAATGAAGACGGCTGCCAAGCTGGACCAGATTGCCATCATCATGTCCGTCATCATGTTCTATGAGGGCCAATGCTCCTACCAGCGCAGTACATGCAGCTCAGTAACTCCCTGCACACCAAGCCCTACCAAGAGGTGGAGAATGGCAGCGTGGATGTATTTCAGGGGCTCAAGAACAATTTTATCATCTTCTGCATGTGGGCAGGTAAGCACCAAAGCATTGGATTTTTAAACAACCCCAGGCACTTAATGTGGCCCTGACCAAAGCACATTATGGGCAACCCAGGGGCCCTGTCCAAGCAGCTGCTCTGGAACCACCTGCTGAACTACAACCACCTGCTGGGGGCGGGGGCACTGAACAATCTGCAGGAGAGCCTCATGCAGTTCAGCAAGCCCAGGAAGCTAGTCACCACCATCAACCTTGGAGCCCGCTTCATGACAACATCCGTGTATGACCCCGGAAAGCCATTATCCCAGGATCAGTCTATGATCAGAGCAGCCAGGGCCAGCCTTTGAATATGTGCTTCCAGACCCATGACCAGATCAGCATGATCAGTGCCTACCCCAGCCTCATGACCTCCATGAACAGTCCCCATGGCCTCCAACCTGGTCATGCCACCCATGCTGCCACCGGGGTATTTTGGACAAGCTAACAGGCCATCCACAGGTGGGGCACCCCAAAAGGCAAGACTGGTCATGGGGGATTCTAGAAGAACAGCTTTGGGCCTCCTGGGCCAGCCAGAGGGATCTCCTCAACAGCCAGGCCAGCCGGGCATGTGCCGTCAAAGCTGTCGCACAGGGTGCCCTGCGGACAGGCTGCATCTCCATCAGCCAGCCCTTCCAGGTGAGTCAGGCCCACCTCTCCCAGCCCAAGCTGTCTCAGGACAGTTGTCTTGGCAGCATGGCGCTGTCACAAGACTCCATATACTCCATGTACCAGGGGCAGCAAGCATACCCGCCCAGCAGAGTGATGGGGCTGCCCCAGTACTAGAAGGTGGTCTCCTCCACTAGCATCTTATTCTGGGTTAAAAAAGTAACAATAGGGCTTCCCTGGTGGCGCGGTGGTCGAGAGTCCGCCTGCCGATGCAGGGGACACGGGTTCGTGCCCCGGTCCGGGAAGATCCCACATGCCGCGGAGCGGCTAGGCCCGTGAGCCATGGCCGCTGAGCCTGCGCGTCCGGAGCCTGTGCTTCGCAACGGGAGAGGCCACAACAGTGAGAGGCCCGCGTACCGAAAAAAAAAAAAAGTAAAAATAAATGGATGCCTGTTTTCCACTGCTAAAACTGAAGCATCATTTTGAGCAGCACGAGAGGGAGAGGAACACCCAAGGGAGAGAGGAGCTTAAGTCAGAGCAAGTGCCCAATGCCGGTGCTTGGTGAGGAGGAGGAGGGGGAGTGAGAGGTGGGCTCCACCACGGAAGACCATCCACCACCAAGCCTCACCATCCCTGCTGCCAACAAGGCCCAGCGCCCACAATGTCCACACCTGGGTCTGCCACCAGGGCAGAGCGAGGAAAACCCTCGTCTCAGAGGAGCCCTTTTCCCTGTTCTGTTCTTTTTCTCTTTTAGTTAAAGGGGAACTACGTTTTAGCAGGAAAAAAACTTCGCACTCTGTGCCCAGTCAGGGCTCCGGGCAGTTGACAGCTGTGCTAGGCTGAGCCCCTTCGAGGTGTGCTGTCCACACCAGCTCTGAAACTGTGGAGGGCATGCTGCCTGTGTTCTAAGAGGGTTTTCCTGTAAAGAAATACATGTTTGGAAGGTTTCTGGTTGCTTTTTAAAGATTCTTTCAAAGAAGTACTGAAATAAACACTTTCCTGAGTTTGTCTCCCAAATCTGAGTGGTGGACCTGGGTGATGTGAGTAGGTTCCAGAAACAAAGTTTAAACAAACCAATACAACTAGAGGCTAGGAGCAACACCTGTGATGCAATTGCAAGAAGGGTTTTTGTTTGAAGTGTTAGCTTCCAGCAGCTTCTCCCTGCAGGTGAGGGAGCAGCATTCAGGAACAGGAGGCTTCTTTCTCCACTAGACTCTGAGAAGCAAAGCATTTCCCTCTAGGTCTGGATTTGCCCCTCACTCCCTGTGAAAATTTGGACACAGAGACAGACACATAGAGGGAAGATGATATGAAGATACACAGAAAAACAACAGCCATGTGACTGTAGTGATGAAGCTACAAGCCAAGGAATGCCAAAGGTGGCTGGCAAACATCAAAAGCCAGAAGCAAAGAAGGATTCTCCCCCAGAGCCATCAGAGAAAGCATGGCTCTGCCAGTGCCTTGATTTCAGACTTCTAGTCTCCAGAACTGTGACACAATTGCTGTTGTCTTCAGCCACTCAACTTTTGATACACTTTTACAGTCACCCTAGGAAATCAATACAACTACTAGTATAGTTAACAACATGGATGAATTCTCAAAAGCATTATATTATGTAAAAAAAACTTACATAAAAGATACTAACTGTATGATTCACTTTATATGAAGTTCTAGAACAGGCAAAACTAACCTATGGTGGGAAAAAAATCAGAACAGTGATTGCTTATGGGTGAGGAAGTTGGGACTGGCTGGGAAGAGGCATGAAGAAACTTTCTAGGGGGATGAGTATGTTCTATATCTTGGTAGAGGATGGGTACACCAGTGTTTGCATTTATCAAAACTCAGCAAATAAATACCTAAGATTTGTGTAGTTCATTGTATATAAATTCTACCTCAAAATAAAAACTACTATAAACAAATACTGAACTCTAGCTAATGGTATGCATGCTGAGGTGTTTAGAAGGAAGTGTAGTGAAGTCTGCATTTTAATTTGAAATGCATTAAAGAGTAAGATGGATTGATGACTGTATAGTTAGATGGTTAGGTAGATATGTGATAATGCAAGTATAATATAATATTAATGGCAGAATCCAGTTGGTGGACATATGGCTGTTCAATGTAAAATTCTTTCAACTTTTCTGTGTGCTTGAATATTTTTATAATAAAATGTTACAGAAAAAAGAATGTAATAAAGGAGTTAACCAGAAAATTAGACATAGAAGCTTAACCAGGCTGCAGCACAGAATTTTAAAAAGAATGGAAAATACAGAAAGGAGCATAAGTGATACCAGTCTCAGGGATAAAGACTAACATAGGTATAATTGGAGTTGTAGAAGCAAAGAAGAAAAAGAATTGGCTACATGCTGTTTTTTAAAAGATCATTTTTGAGAATTTTTCGAAGTAGATGAAAGACTTCAAGCCACATATTCGGTTAATAAAATGAATTGCAAGCATTTATTTTGAATACAAAGGAAAACAAAATGAGGTATATCTAGTTAAACTGTTGAAAAACAAAGACAAAACCCCCTTAAAAGCATTCAGAGGTGCAACAATGAGACAGAACTGACTTCTCAATGGAATGGCATCTTTAAAGTGAGGCCTGTGAATAGAGCTGGCATTTATTAGGCTTCTATTATATGTCAGGCTCTGGGCTAAACCCTTTACAAACATTGTAGCATTTAATCCTCACACCCTCCCAATGAGGTAGAATTAAGAATCCCATTTTAGGGCTTCCCTGGTGGCGCAGTGGTTGAGAGTCCACCTGCCGATGCAGGGGACGCAGGTTCGTGCCCCGGTCCGGGAAGATCCCACATGCCGCGGAGCGGCTGGGCCCGTGAGCCATGGCCGCTGGGCCTGCGCGTCCGGAGCCTGTGCTCCGCAACGGGAGAGGCCACAACAGCGAGAGGCCTGCATACCGCAAAAAAAAAAAAAAGAATCCCATTTTAATAAAAAGAAATTGAGGGTTGGAAAAGTTCATTATTTGTGTAAAGTCAGATGGCTAACCAGTGGTAAAGATTACAATTTAATTGTGACAGACTGTAAACATATTCATCTTAAGCTTTGTGCTTCCTCCCGTATTATAAGTGTTCTGCTTTTTTCCTCCACTTCTGTGCATCTGCCAAGGCTCTTGATCTCAGCATTCCCTGATTTGGTAATCCCCCTGCCAAGTCTTGTAATGGTTATGAAAATATGCTTGGGGTTAATATTGAAAATGGAGAGAGAGAGAGAAACTGAATGTGGTGGAACACTAGTATCTAGTATCGGATAACAAGGATACAGATCACATTATTGTATGATACTGGAGCACTGACTGTAGACAGAATACATTTAATTGGCACCTTTTCTTTGAATGCAGTATATCTAGTCTCCATTTTGACACTCTAGTAGATGACTGAAATGCTACCTTGTGTCTTGTTAGCACCGTATTGTAAAGTGTATATTATTATAGAAAATTGACAAGGTGATGAGCTGTCACTTTAGCTAAGAGAATATGCTATTTTTAATGAATATTATTTCATAAGGAAATGTGCTGATGACAGCTTATTTCAGTGGAAACTGTTGATGCGTAACCTTTTTGCTAGACAACATTATATCAGTAGTGACTATACCTAAAAAATTATGCTAGATGCTAGAAATGTGTTTGCAAGAATAATTTTTAAGAAATGAGTACATAAGAGTAAGCAAAAGTATTTTTGAAATATTGTGTTAGCATATATTTATTATAGGAGATTTTATGGGGGTATATTTCTTATGACAAAATAGTAATTTATATCCCAATAATATTTTGTTTTTATGTATTTTTTCTTTACATCTGTGCTAAGATGTAAGAACACGTCTTCAGAATAAATTTACATGTGTAGATGAATGCACAAATGTATGTATGTATATACTGATATGCATATAGATGAAATATTCCAAAGTTTGTATTATATGTCATATAAATTACATCCAATCTGGCAAGGAAGCACAGATCTTCCACTGATTACTAGAATTAGGAGAGCTAAATTCAAGTCCTGGTTCTATCACTTTTATTTTATAATCTTGGGAAAGTCCTTTAATCTCTTATTTAAGACGAGTTTACTTCTCAGTTAAAAATGGAGAAAATAATATTTGACCTACATACTTCACAGGGTGGTCAGGAGGCTTTTAAAAGAGATAATGTGTATGAAAGAAACATGATATTGCAAAAAGATATTATATTTAATAATATGTATAATTATATATTATAACATATTAAATATAAATGTGTATATAAATACAAGTATCATTATATGACCTGAATTATTCTAGGAGTTACCAACTTACGGCTTCAAATAAGGTCATGCTAACAATAATAACTAAATTTCTCTACTCCATGGCTCACAACCTAATGAAGCCACCTCAAAATATGACCCAGCTTGTTCTAGGAGAGCGAAGGGGAGTGAAGTTTTAGGAGCTTATAGTACATCTGCTCAGGTTCCACGCTCTCTCACTCACTAACACTTTCAAGAAACCAGCAGAAGTGCTCTTGCTGACGCTTCACAGCCCACCCGCTCACGGCAAGAACATCTGCATCTGGGCACCATCCTCTAGGACCCACAAAGTGGTCAGTGTCCAAAGAGCCAGAGTGGGGCTGTGTTCCTGCTCTGCATACAAAAAGAATGCCTGTCACACTGGCACAATTTCCAAGTCCCTCTTTGTTACCCGGGCAGCAAACTGTATTTCTAAGTGCCCTGTGTCTCTTCCTGCAGGACCCTGTCAGGAGTCCAGGCTTACAGCCCAAAGTCTGAAGCAGGCAATGCTGTTTATCCCATTCTTTCCAGCCTGTCCCTTTGCTCTCCCCCTATATATGCAAACACTTGTCTCATTTTCCTCTAACCAAAAAGTATTTTTAAAATGGCATCCTGTCTGGCATATTTCACGTTTCCCACACTTGCCTAGAAATGTCTGAAATCCAGTTGGGACCACTTAATGCTCTAGCTACTCATTGCTGTGTAACACACTGCTCCAAAATTTAGTGACCTAGAACAATATCGATGTTTTGATTTTCACTGTTCTATAGGTCGTCTGGGTGAAAGTTTTGCTGGTCTTCTGGAACTACTCAGCTGAAGTCAGCTGAGCTGACTGGGGACTAGACTCAGCAGTGGCACTGGGATGACTGGGCCCCTCTTCCCTCATAGTCTCTTGTCATTAGGCTAGAATTCCTTTAATAGCAGCAAGAGTATACCAAATGAACAAAGACAGAAGCTGCCAGGCCTCTTAAAATCCAGCTTCTCAAATATACCACACCATTTCCATAGCATTCTGTTGATCAAAGTATGTCACCAGGCCAGCCCAGATTCAAAATGGTCTGCACTTCTTCAGTGGAAGAGGCATGCAAACAGTGAGATGATAAGAATTTTTGGAGAGTCATCTTTGAAGACAAACAACTACCATTCAGTCTCTGGCTACAACACTGCAGATCCCTTGCACATGCAAAATACACCATCCCCCTCCCAATACCCCAAAAGTCTTATTCAATTACACTATTAGCTCTAAGTCCAGGATTTCATCATTAAACATGGTCCAGGTGGGGACAAGTTTCCACAGGTTCAGAGACTCAGATGCAGTTGCTCAAGTGTGGCTCTTCTTGATTTGTGAACTAAAATGACAAGTTAACTGTCCTCCCCACCTAACCTTCACACATACATGCAAAATGCAATAGTGAAAGAGGGATACGATAACTATAATAGACACTCCTGTTCAAGAAAGAGGAAATCGAAGGTGTGTAGAGCCACTGATCCATAGCAATTCTGAAATCTGGTCAGGTACATATTTTCAGGGCTGCTACTCTGGAAACAGAATGCTCTTTGATTAGGGACCAGCTCTGCCCCCTGGGAATAATTTCCTGATGCACTCTTCTCTTAGCTCTTGTCTTGCACACTGGAGTCTTGGCTCTGCCCTCTGAGTCATTACTTGCTCTCAAAACAAATACAGAAATAGCCACCATTTCACAATTAGTGTACCATTTTTTTCCTAACAATGCACTCTTTGTGCCAATAGCTGACCAGGACTTATTAAAAGTTCAAAATGAAATGTGTGACCTTTCCATTTGTGTAAATATGTTCAACTATGTATGTGGAAATGCTTAAGTCATTTGTATAAATTCATCAGTATAATTATATAATGAATACATGAATAATCTATACAGTTTTTGTACTAAATTAAGCTGTCTTCCAATGTAATAAGCTGTGAAGGAATATTTCTTGTGACTAAGAAATGCTATATTATCTTATGTCTCTTAAATCTGTTCTTTTAATTCTAGAAAGGGAAGGAGTATATGGCTTTATCCAGAGGCAAAAGAGGAGCTAGGTAGTGTCACTGACTTCCAGAATGGTGTTGAAAGAATGAAAGAGAGGAAGGAAGGAAGGAAGGAAGGAAGGAAGGAAGGAAGGAAGGAAGGAAGGAAGGAAGGAAGGGAGGAAGAAAGGAAGGAAGGAAGGAAGAAAGGAAGAAAGGAAGAAAGGAAGAAAGGAAGAAAGGAAGAAAGAAAGAAAAAGAAAGGGAGAAAGAAAGACTTGCCCAAATTCTCTCTCTCTTGGATATTTGCAATAGGGAGGAGTGAAATGTCCCAATTGGACATGGCCTTAGACTCTTTGGGAATAATACAGTACTAACAATACTTCAGTTCCTGGGCTCTCTACCTAATGCTTCTTGGAAGCTCTCCCATGAAAGTTTTCAGTGGGAAATCCAGAATCTGAGAAATTCTCAGAGTTTAGATACCTAAGATATTGCTATGTATCCTTGTAGTGGACCTGCATTAACTGCTTGTTAATGCTAAATACGGTTCCAGTATTTTCCTTCCAGTTATTTTTTAGACATTTTTTTCTTAAGTAAATTGAGGTCATTATCAGATGTAACACTTTAAGTATGACAAAGATTGAGTTATTTTATTATAGGTCTTCTTTTATATTTTTGAAACCCCTCCACACACCCCCAGTTTCCTCAGGAATTCCAGTTGTGCATTTATTGGCTTTTCTTTACCTGTCTTCTGTGTATTATTTTTCTAATTATCAATCTTTATTCTTTGACATTTTATTTTGCTATGCTTTTCGATCCCTTCCTATATGTCTATGATTGTGTTTGTAATATATCCATTTCACATTTTGTTACTTCCCTGTTATTGTTTTTTCCCTGTGATTGTGTTATATGTTCCTTTTATTGTTTTCCAGCTCCCCTTCCATCTCTTCCTTCTGAATAGGATACTCTGAATCTATTTTTTAACGATTGTTTCAAAAAGTTTATCTTTTAATGCCTGATATAACAATAAAGAAATGTTTGACTTTCTGCCATAATTTTTCTTCTGATGTGCAGTTTCATTTGTCATGTTTTATTGTATTTCTTGCCTCCTCTTTTTCTGGTAATATTGCTGACTGTTTCCTTTTTATTATTACTCACCTTTTAATGGAGGCCTTTTCCTCTGGGTGAGCCACTTGTTGTGGAACAGAACAGTAAGGTGCTGGGAAAGTGTATGTGGAATGCCAATTTAGATATGTTGCCCCAATGTTGCTGCTCAGCAAGTCTGTCTCACACTCTATCATGAGGGTACACTTCACCACCAAGGCTCTGGTTATCCTGGTTTCTCCCTGTGGGCTGACAGGCAAAGCCTCAGTTGTGACATATGCAAGTGTTTTGTGTGATCATTTGGTATTTATTTCTTTCTCTTTAGCCATTATTATCAGCAGCTGCAAAGCTGATGTACACACACTACTCCACCCTTCCTGAAAAGAGAAATGGGTGAGAGAATGAACAACTTCTCATCCAAGCCATATACCCCCACTCCATACTGCTGGGTCAAATGTGACTGGGAATGTTCCTGCTAACAGACTTGGTCCACAGCTGCAATCCCAAATAAGGGATCGTTGCTTGAGTGTCTCAGGGCCATGCCACCTACTTCTGGATTATTCTATATACTGCCCCAAATCTGTAATGCTATGAGATCTCCCTTAATATCCTCTCTTGATTTGATAGAAATAGCACATTCCGCAGCTGTCCTGCATAGTTTGAGGTAGGAATTGAGGCAATATTTTAATTTTTGTTTAAGTTAAATTACAGAGTTTCCTCCGTGCTTTTCATCCTTCTTTTTTATTTAAATTGCTTTCATGCAGGAAAATGAAGCTGAAAATTTTTTACATTATTTTTTTTTGAATTTCCACTCTGTATGCCATAGAGTTGACCCTTGAACAACATGGGGGTTAGGGTGCCAACACCATGTGGTCAAGAATCTGTGTATAACTTTACACTTGGCCCTTCTATCCATGGTTCTGCATCCACAAATCCACCAACCACGGATCTTGTAGTACTGTAGTACTAGAAATCCACATGTAAGTGGACCATGTAGTTCAAACCCATGTAGTTCAAGGGTTAGCTGTAGTTTAGAAATAATGTGATTTGCAGCAAGGTCTTTTTTCACCCACCTCCTAGAGTAATGGAAATAAAAACAAAAATAAACAAATGGGACCTAATGAAACTTAAAAGCTTTTGCACAGCAAAGGAAACTATAAACAAGACAAAAAGACAACCCTCAGAATGGGAGAAAATATTTGCAAATGAATCAACGGACAAAGGATTAATCTCCAAAATATATAAACAGCTCATGCAGCTCAATATTAAAAAAACAAACAACCCAATCCATAAATGGGCAGAAGACCTAAATAGACATTTCTCCAAAGATGACATACAGATGGCCAAGAGGCACATGAAAAGCTACTCAACATCACTAATTATTAGAGAAATGCAAATCAAAACTGCAGTGAGGTATCACCTCACACCAGTTAGAATGGACATCATCAGAAAATCTACAAACAACAAATGCTGGAGAGGGTGTGGAGAAAAGGGAACCCTCTTACACTGTTGGTGGGAATGTAAACTGATACAGCCACTATGGAGAACAGTATGGGGGTTCCTTAAAAAACTAGAAATAGAATTACCATATGACCCAGCAATCCTACTACTGGGCATATACCTAGAGAAAACCATAATTCAAAAAGACACAGGCACCCCAACATTCACTGCAGCACTATTTACAATAGCCAGGTCATGGAAGCAACCTAAATGCCCATCAACAAATGAATGGATAAAGAAGATGTGGTACATATATACAATGGAATATTACTCAGCCATAAAAAGGAATGAAAATGGGTCATTTGTAGAGACATGGATGGACCTGGAGACTGTCATACAGAGTGAAGTAAGTCAGAAACAGAAAAACAAATATCGTATATTAACGCATATATGTGGAATCTAGAAAAATGGTACAGATGAACCAGTCTGCAAGGCAGAAATAGAGACACAGATGTAGAGAACAAACATGGACACCAAGGGGGGAAAGCGGGGGTGGGGGGGGGATGAATTGGGAGATTGGGATTGACATATATACACCAATATGTATAAAATAGATAACTAATAAGAACCTGCTGTATAAAAAAATAAAATAAAATTCAAAAGAAAAAAAGAATGTGATTTGTGAAGACCAACAAAATTACAAAGTCTCACTCAGATCATATATTTAAAAATAAAAGAGATGGCTTGCCCTTCATTCATGGTAACTGATACCCTTCAAGTTGGAATAAACTTTAAAAACACTACACAAGGGCTTCCCTGGTGGTGCGGTGGTTGAGAGTCCACCTGCCGATGCAGGGGACATGGGCTTGTGCCCCGGTCCGGGAAGATCCCACATGCTGCGGAGCGGCTGGGCCTGTGAGCCATGGCCGCTGAGCCTGCGCGTCCGGAGCCTGTGCTCCGCAACGGGAGAGGCCACAACAGTGAGAGGCCTGCCTACAGAAAAAAAAAAAATGTGAAACTTCTTTAAAAGTTACTGCAGGCAACTATAATTTTTCTTCCACCACTCTCCCTCTCTCTTTTTTCACTCTTTTCTTCCTTTCTTCTTCCTTTTTTCTTCCAAGGTATTGATTTGATTTTTAATTCAATGATTCATACCAGCCTCCTAAAAAATTACTCAAACCTCTGCTTGAGCTTTCTACCCTCCCCACCTTGGGTCAAACTCTTACTCTCTTTGCAGAATGTCTATTTCTTCTTCTCTGGTCTGCCAAACTTTCCACATCTTTCAAAAGCATTTCAAGGGACTTCCCTGGCAGTCCAGTGGTTAAGACTTCATCTTCCAATGCAGGGAGTGCGGATTCGATCCCTGGTCGGGGAGCTAAGATCCCACATGCCTTTTGGCCAAAATACCAGCACATAAAACAGAAACAATACTGTAACAAATTCAATAAAGACTTTAAAAATGGTCCACATCCAAAAAAAAATAAAATATCTTTAAAACAAAAAAGCAGTTTAAGTTCTACTGTTTAGTGAAACTTTTCTAAATCATGCTGGGTTCTCATGTGAAAGTATAAAAAGTACTTTCTTACAACTCCTATGCCAGTCAACAGATTGTCTTGTGACCTCAACTCTGTGTGGTTATTTGCTCCTACATGGTTATTTAACCCCGCACCTAGATTTTTTTTTTTTTTTTTTTTTTTTGCGGTACACAGGCCTCCCACTGTTGTGGCCTCTCCCGTTGCGGAGCACAAGCTCCAGATGCGCAGGCTCAGCGGCCATGGCTCACGGGCCCAGCCGCACTGCGCCACCAGGGAAGCCCCACACCTAGATTTTTAAGCTCCTTGAGGTCAGGGACCAGGAATACTTTTCAATTTCCTGGACTCTGGTCCAGTGATTTACACAAATATGCTTAACAAATTTTGGCTGATTGTGTGTAATAGGAACCAAAAGGAGATATGCAGAAGGTGAAAAGCTTTTCAAACTTTATATGATGAAATATATGATGAAAAAATGTGATTTACTTATATTAAACATGAAAAATATGGACTCAAAGGAAAATTTGAGAACCTTTAAATATATGTCAGCCCTGACATGTTTTAATCACAGTAGACACAAAATTTCTCCGGCACACAGTTATCCATTATGAAGTTATTGGATGAAAGTGAAAAACCAGAAGATTTTCCGAAACATGTAAAAAATCCAACAAACAAAAAAAACTGGTGTCTCTGAGGACACCAGTTTCACTAGCCAAAATTTCTCTATTCAATTTCTCCAAAACAGGAGTAATTTTATTTTCTTCCTAATTAAAGCAGAAGTAAATCTAATTTAAGTTTTTGCTTTCAATCATCACCAATAAAAAGACATAATTAGCTTTTCGCTATCTTGGCCTTGACTGAGAGATGAAAACTAACTGGAAAAGAATTATCTCAGAAAGAGTAATATAGAAATTATTTATTTCGGGGTGAGGGCAAGGGGAGGTACATAACTATAACACGTGGAAATGTATGAAAGATAAAACAACAGTTCAATGTTTCTACCTTCTGAGACAAATATATAAATAAAAGTATATTTTCCATTCAAAAGAGAGAGAGATCTGAAAATAATGAATAGGTATATCTATACTTATAATACATTATGCATCTGTTATAGAAATGTATTTGTTAACATGGAAAAATATTCATCATATATTGCTAATGTTTTTAAAAGCAATTAAAATAATGCATACTATGTAATTTTACTATGTAGGTAAAATAATACATATTCGTTTAAGTCTAGAAGGAGAGGGTAGTAGATGCTGTAGGTGCCTCTTCTATATCTGTCACTTTTACTGGGTCAGTGCATCCACACCGAGCTGCTATGAGCATAGCCTGCTGACAGCTCACCACTGCCTCCTTCCTCTGAAGAGGTGTCCTTCACCAAATAGGAACTGCCTTGCTTGAGCCTCTGGGGGCATCCCACTATCAATGACTGAATTATACAGAATACAACTGCCTGGGCCCGTTGTCTCAAGTGGTAACCAACAGTGGGGTGCAGTCCATGCTCTGAGTTCCACCTGAGATTGCAACCTGAGGCTTGAGCTGACTCCGCAGACTTCCTTGGCTCCTCCTCCCACCTTATCCCACTCCTTCCCTTGCCCTGAGAGCCCTCTCTCTATTAAACCTGTGCACATGATTGCAGGCTTGGCTTCTAGGGAAACTCAGAAGGACATGAAATGTTAAAAATAATTCTACAGGTGCTGAGATTAAATATCATTTTTAGTTTATTTGTCCTGCTTTTCTCTAATTAAAATATATTGTTTGTATATATAGTTTAAAAAAGTATAGAGAGTTTCAAAATACTAAGGTTTCTAAATTGTTATTTATATGCTCTTGTTTGGTAGAACCAGGGAAGTTAATTTTTAAAATATAGACAAAAGAAAATTTAAAGGAAACATTTAACATATTTTGTTTTAATAAAATGTGTTTATTTAAATAACACTAAAGTTATTTTGAATCCTTCAGGAAAAAAATTTTGAATACTTGTGAATTTCTAAATTATTAATAATAAATTATTTTCTGACACTAATTTAGGTCTTTTATTAGAACCAACCTTAGGATTTTATACTAGATGAAATATAAATATTAACTAGATTATTACTGACCCTTTTCACCTTCCTTTCTATAATTGCTTAAATAAGTATATATTAACGTCTAGATAGACTTGAAAGGCATACTATAACATAAAGCAGGAAGGACTTCATTTTCTTTGGCATTTTTCTGTTTAGTCATATCTAAATCACACAAGTTTCAGTAAAGACAGGTTTGAAAATTTGTGGAAGGTTTTGGCATTATCTATGTCCTACTTGAAATCATTCATATTTAACATGATATGTTTTTCAATTATACGTCTATCTCTGTATAGATCTAGACATAGATCTTAGATGTATAGTATTTATCCCAGACACTGTGCTAGGCATGTTACACTAGTTTTTCACTTTCGTTGTAGTACCCCTTCAGCATTACTATTATTATTCATAATTGAGCTCAGAGATATTAACTACCTTATGGAAGGTCTCATACTACAGAGTTCTAACTTTGTACCATCCCTTTCTTACTTTATAGTGTTTAGGAATCAGATTTGCTACTTTCTCCTACAGTATATTTTATACCTTTCTCCACTATGGCTAATAACTGACCACAAAGTTTTCCCTAAATAAAATGGCAAGTTATTATCTAAAATAACCAAAATTCAAATAATTTGTAGGGGAAAGCTTAATAAAGGATAACTTATTATTTTAAGGGCATCCCTCAGAGCTATAATGATAAATGAAATTATATTACATTTCTCAATAAAGAGGAAACTATGTTCTCCAAAGCACATAAAATTAGTTCCAAAATTAAAAATTCAGAAGTTAGACTTAAATGAATGCTATCAATTAATTTTTATGAAAGAACTAGAACCATTTTGAAAAAGTTCAATTGTCTTCTAAATGAAAATTAGATAAATAACTTCATTTTATTGAGAAAAATTATTATGATCTGAGAGATAGAACTAGCAGGCTTTTTCACCTTCAATTAAAAATATCAATCCTCCAGTGGAGTCCCCCGAATCATTCATCTACAGATGAGCAGAACTCAAAGAGGATTTCATCTAGAGAGCAAAGGAGCAGTAGTTGACAGAAATGCTTCTTTTTATTTGTGATTCCATTGTCTTCAGTGAAAATGAGATTTTTTAAAAAATGACATTTTTTAAAAATACCCTAACAATGTTTGAATAAATATTTAAGTTGTTAAAAGTTCCAGGTACTGTCTTGTACCCTACAAGCTGAGGGAACCCTAAAACAATGAACATATTCTCCATGTACTTTAGGTTTTCCTAATTTCAGTGCAATCTTACAGCTGCTTGAAAAGTCACTGCCTGCTCAGTTCTTCATAAAGCAAATAAAGAATAAAAAGAACTCTCCCTTTATTATTGTGTTGTTGGAAAGAAATCTATAAAGATACAGTGCAGGTTCTTAATTACTCAGTATGTGAGAATCTGACCAGTAATATAGAAAGACACAAAATGGTGACCAATTTACAGTGTTCCACATTTTTTTTTTTAACATCTTTATTGGAGCATAATTGCTTTACAGTGGTGGGTTAGTTTTTGCTTTATAACCGTTCCACATTTTTATTGTTACTATTTTTCTTTGAAGTAACTGTAAGGAAGGAAACATATGGTATTTCTGTGTCCCTGGTCATCCTTTTCATTGACCCTGTTTTTTCACTACTAGAGAAGTATTTGTCCTTGTGTGTTGAACTAATTTAAGGAACTAGAAACATCTATGAATTCTATAGAAAATTTTATGATAGAGCAAAAAGTGACTAACCCATTTGTTACCATCTTCTCAATGGCACAAATGGCCCAAATCATAAATATCGTAATCTAACTGAGACAAGATGAAATGGACCATTTTCTGTGCAGTATCACTTTTCCTTTTTTTTTTTTTAAGCGTGTAAGCATTTGCTGAAATGTGATATCTGTAATGACAAGCCACAGGGGAAAAAAAAGCAAAACATCCTTGCACAGTGATGGTAGACTATTACATTTAGCCTACCCACACAAATTGGTCCCAGCAGTTTTCTCTTTAATTCAGGATTTATGGAAACATCTGAGATTATAAAATTAACCAAACAAAAACAGATGCTATAATTGTGAGGGGCCCAATTCTTGGATGAATACCAGATCTAAACATTAGTATATGGAGTGGAAACATTTTAACTGAAATTCTCATATATCCGTTTACAAGCCGATGTGAATATTCCACGTGAAATAACTATTTTAAACAGCTTGGAGAAATGAAATTATGTTCACATAAGTGGCCCATTTTTCTCCCTTTCAAAAGGAAGACAAGAGCTATTAAAATGATCATTTCCTCAAGTTTCTTAATTAATAATATAAAGTCTCCCACCTATTAACAATTCCTAGGAAAGATAGGGGGAGAGGTATATCTTAGATATAGCTCCCAAATTGTGCTTTTATAGTACCCTGGGGTGATACATAATAACGCCACTGTCGTTTAGTTTGCATATTTATTGTGGAAGATCAATTTTGAGCAGTACTTAGCATTTTGGTCAGTGGTAGCATCAGCTAAAAAGAAAAAAGAACACCTTTATATTTAAATAAGAGTAATTATTTAAAGGTAGTAGAAAATACTCTTCTAGTCTAGGCTACACTTAGATATTATAAAGGATGTGGAAATTACTCTTTGGAAAAGAGATATAAAAAATGATGTTTGATAGTCTTATTTCCACTAAGGGCTGGGTGTAGTTGTAGCAACTGACTCCTTGTGGCTATGCCTTTGCTGAGACTGGTTTGAAGGTAAAAATACAAAGGAAATTAGAGACTTGAAATCAATCAAAAATGTGTTCTTTTTAGGAATGAAGGAACTTTAAGTGATCTAAGATGTTTTTTCTGTAAAGTAGTAGGTTTCTCTGAATCAAAGAACACATGGCAGAGGCTATGGTTCTAAGACTGGGTAAAAAAAGCTTTGTAAACACACTCAGATAAATGTCAGGATAATACCTCCAAGGGACCCTGGCCAAGATTTGTTTATTGAATTTACACAATTGAACCAATCATGATTAGACTGCCTCAGGGCCAAAGTTCAAAGGGATAACAATCAGAATGCATAAAAAGTAGAGCAACGACTGGCATATATTAAAATAAATAAGATGTCAATGTAAAGAGATGTGTCTTTCAGTTCTTTACAGTTCTGCTTGTAGAAGGTTATTAGACAAGGATTGGACCAAACTATGATGAACAAAGAATCCCACACACAAGGTCCTTCCACAGAAATCTAATTTCTTCTTGAGTTCTTTATGGATGAAATGTGATGACTGTTAGCTGGAGCTCTCCAGCTGATTCATATTTCTATGAAGTTGAGTAAGCAGTGTTTTCCACAGTGCATTCCAGAGAACACAAAACCCATGGAATGTTACTAAACATTAGCCAACCGCTCTCCTTTCCTACCAAGGTGAATCATTGAGTAAACATGGATTTAAATCTGGTTTAACAAATTGTCTGTTTTTCTAGAATCCATGTTTCCCAAACTTATTTCCCTTCATAGTCCCTTTTTCTGAGGCAAATCTTGCAGGAACAGTATACTTTTGGAATACACTTTGGGGAACCCAAATCTAAGTTAATTAATGTACAAGATCTGTGCATAGTCTTAGGCCCAAAGGTGAAGAAAATTGGTTGCTTGGTCCATACTAACTTCTTAATTCCAGTCAGTCCCATTTTTCTTCCATAACAGACAGTCTTCCTTCCCACTTAAGAGCTTAGTCCCTTCACGCTCCTCTCTATCAAATGTTAATCTGACTCTCCTTAAAATAAGGTAAAAATGCTTGATAATTGCTGGAGTGTTTTCTCACAAACATATTTGCATGCAACAGAACAGACCTTTGATGCAAAAGAATGTAATTCTTACTCAGATATTTTAGGCAAGCAAGTAAGAACAATATTTGAAGGAATAATAAAGCTATTTATAGGCATCTTGTGCCCATATGCCATACATTGATAGTCATACCTGAAAGTAACCCAGACCAAGATACTGAGGGCTCAGGAACTCAAAATTAGCACTTTGAACTGGACCTGGAGGTCTCTGAAGCACTTGTTTCTCAATTTCCCTGCATCTGAGCGATTCCATGAGTCATCTGATAACAGAGTCACCATGAGGTAATGGCATCAATGTCATTTAACTGCTAACCCTGGACTAGTTGTTCCCTACTAGAAAGGCACCCAGAACAAGAGCTGCTCAGTTAGCCGAGGCTAAGCTGACTTGTCTTGGCATTTATGGGTACTAAACTCTCCAGGCAATGTTCACACAAGCTGTTAGCACCACAAGTCCATGAAGTCCAGTTCCCCAAGGTACCCAGAAAGTCAAAACTCAAAAGTCCAGGCAGAAGGACAGGGAGCATCTTGACTATTTTCCTATTACATGGTTTATTCAGTCACTAAACAGTTCCTGAGCCATGTTGTTCTAGGAACTGGTGACAGGAGAAAAAGCAAGACAAATAAGGCCCAAAGATTCATGATACTTACATGTTAGTTGGGGGGAAGACAGGCAAGACACAAATAAACAAGGAATTGTCAAGAAATGCATGAGTACAAGAAAGAAACTATAAACAAGTGACATAAAATATAGTGATGGGGCTCTGAAGCCAATGTACAAAGAGAGGACTCCAGCATCCAGAGATAAGAATGACAAATGCTAGGCCAGGTCCTAGAAGGAAGCTAAGACATCTGGTAAGAGATTGGGACAAAGATAAGAATATGGATAGGATCTTAGATATATGACACCAAGTGGGTGAGTAACTCAGGAAGCCAGGTACAAGAAGAACGTTTAACAGAATGAGGGTGAGGAGGGGTACAACATGGCTGCTACTCTTTGATCACCACTGAGCATGTTATGAGTCTAATTGCAGTTGAAAAATATAAAAGGCAACACTGGGGCAGCAAATGCTACTTAGAGAGCAGGCAAAGTAAGCCAACAAAAGTTCCTACTCCAAAGAGTTGCCATTTGATTTTCTGCTCCAGTTAACATAGATCTGGGATCTGGGGTAAACACATCTCTACCACTTAAGGAGATGAGTAAAGAGCAGGAGCCTGGCATTTTATAACTATTGGATCAAGAGATTATATCCTGAGGATTCAGATATGAAAGAGGCATGCCTCATTTGCTTATGGTGATGGCAGCTAGCACTCGGCTGGAATTTCTAACTGCAAGTTCAACCCTAGCTCCACACATTTGATTCATTTCTTGGGCTGGTGTGATAGCTAATTTTGTGTGTCAACTCAACTGAGCTAAGGGAGCTCAGATAGCTTATAAAACAATATTTCTGGGTGTGTTTGTGAGGGTGTTTCTGAAAGATTAACATTTGAATAAGTAGACTGAGCAAAGATCCCCTCTCACCAACTTGGGTTGGCATCATCCAATCTATTTAGGGCCCAAATAGAACAAAAAGGTGGAGGGAGGGTGAAGTTGCTCTCTCTGCTTAAGCTGGGACTGCCACTTTCTACCCTCAGATATCATCACTCCTGGTTTCCAGGCCTTTGAACTCAGACTGGGACTTACACCATTGGCTCCCCTGGTTCTCAGACTTTTGGCCTTGAACTAGAACCACACCACCCACCAGCTTTCCTGGGCCTCCAGCCTGCAGATGGCAGATTGTGGGACTTCTCCACCCCCATAGTCATGTGAGCCAATCCCTCATTATAAGTCTCTTTTTATGTATCTCTATATGTCTTACTGGTTCTGTTTCTCTGGAGAATCTTAATATAGCTGGTGTAATGAGTGGCAATTCCCTGCATCAGCAACAGAGAGACTACCATGTATGACAAATAGACTGGGCAGGTATTTGTTAGGATATGCATTTTCTTTTCATGTAAAAACCCATATCTTCTAACCTGGTTAAGTCAGCAGTTGTTCGTAATATTTGTATATAGGCTCTAGACTTTATATCTCCTATGCAAACAGATGGTCAAAGATTAATTTTCTACATATAAAGCTTTCAGAAAATTGTAAATTTCCTAACTGGTGAGAGTTCATCTCTACAGACATTATATTTTAATGAATAGTTAAATGAAAATATATAATATTAAATATTGACTTGAGGGTATTATTGGAATCCCAAAACTCAGACTAGAGATTGAGGCAGAAAGACAAATTAACTTTGGAGGGATTCAACATTACAACTGCTTGGGCTCATCTGTAAAGAGCTCAAGAAAACAATAGCAAAATTAAATGAAACAAATGATTAAACATGATTTAAAATATGTTTATATGTCTCTACCTATCTTTAATTTGGCATGAATTACAATGGAAAAAAATTTTTACAATCCATTTGTTTCTTTTTCTGTCCATGTAATCAGATATGGTCCTAAACATTTAGGGAGTTATGCTTAATTGTTTTAGGGGTCAGTTTTTATCAAAGTGCTAAAATGAAAGAGAGGAGGGGGGAAGCTATTTTGGCTTAAATTACAAGATAAAATAGAAAACAGATCTAAAATTCACTTGACCAAAAACTTAATTGAACTTAATGCCTTTCACTCAGCATTAATATTTCAGAACATCAGTGCTTTCAGTATTTGCTCAAAATTTATTTTCTATTTTCAACAAACACTTCCTAAAATAAAAGATATTACATACATTCTGTTACATGCTCTGAAGGCTAAAAAGATAAAACTCATCCTAATTCTGAAAAGGCCCTTTATATATGTTTCATAGGTACAAACCCTAGAGTATAAAAACATAATTGGTTTTGTCAAAGGGCGCCATGGGGAAGCTTTAACCTCTACATCATCTCTACCCATCCCAAAACCTGTCCTGAAAACTCACAATGTCACTAAGAGAAAAATGCTTGCCATGCCAATACAGTTTTAATACATTCCCTTGCCCTCTCTTCCAGTTTCCTAAGTTTAAGTCCCTCCCTGTAGAAAGGCTAGACCCTCCAGTGGATCCTTTGCTGTGTAACAGAGGAAGGAAGGTCAGTCCAATTTTAGAAGAAAGGGCGTGGATAGGATGTGAGAAAACCTCAGAGAGGAGATATGACTTGAGTGAAACTTTGTGGCTCCATTAGATTTTCACGAGCAGGAATGAGGGCAGGCTGAAGAGCCTGCAAGAGCAAAGATCTAGACGAACTTTGACAAGTACCAAGAATAATCAAGAAGGATTAGGAAAACCAGCCTGACTCCAAGTTTAGCGTAACCCCAGGGGCACCACTCACATCCTACCTGGTATGGAGCTATGCTCCAGGGGACCCCCCTGAAGGTTAGGGCACCTGCTTGGATAATAATATTGACTGCTCACTCTTTGCTTTACACTTGAGAAAAATAAAAAGCTTTCTGAGTAGAAAGTACTCCGTAAAGGCTAAATAATGATAATGTCCTCTCCAGCGTGTATAGATTGGTGAATACGTTTTGACTTTGCTATCTTTCTTGGGGGACTGTGCACAGAGACTTGGATATATGTGTCCTTTTCTGTTGCTTCATTTGTCTTTCTCTTTCTACTGTAATAGCCCTGTCTCCAGTTCTCACTTTCCACTGAGATCAGAAAATTGTCTCCCTGTCACTGGGGCTGCGGCTTCCTTTCGGCAGATCTTTCCATCTCCGTTAGTCCATCTTATCGAATTTCATGCTCTCCACAGACCTTCCCTTATTCTGTCATAGATCTTACTTTGAAAAATCTATTGTGCTTTTTAGGTTCTCTCCGCAGCCCTGACTTGTCCACCTCTCTGACATCTCATTTTCTTTCACGGCTCTCCCATGTACCTCGCTAGGCCTTTATTGAACACTCCAGAAAGGGTAAAATGGGAAAGGGTGAGCTTGTAAATTATAGAGAGAACCAATCTCTTGACTACTAAAATGGCGTTCTACTGATGTAATTTGTCAATATGTTGTTTAGTACCTCACAAAATCAGACACGCACGGTCGGTAGTAAAAATTGACCAAATCGGGAGACGTAAATTCCCTCTGATTGCAGGTCCGAGAAGCGGAAATCCATACGCAGGAGTAGAGAAATATTGATGGAGCTGCATTGGCTTAAGGGCTTAAAATCACATTCCTGACCCTCCATGAAAGTGTTGGGTCCTAACACCCAAGGTACGTTTTGAAGGACCTAGCAGTGTGACTGGAAGAAGAAATGAAACCTTTAAATACACCTCCATATGTGCTTGGCCTCCTGAGTGTCTCTTCTCTGTTAGGTGAGTGTGGGAGAGGCACACAGATATTCACAAGGACAATATAACCCAAATTTATCACAATTTAACATGTTACAGCACTTCCCACTGAAAATGAGTATTTCTCAAAAAGACAGGTGTTTACCACAAGAGTTACTGAGAATCGCATTGCTATGGGTATGCTGGGTTTCCCCTTATTTATGCCACGTTCTCCTCAAGATGCAAATATGGGTCACTCACAAGGAACATATTTTAGCTAGCCTTTTGAGGCAGTGAAAGCCTTTACCATAAAAAAGATATCAAGGAGGAGTTCTGAAATGTTATGATCACGAAAATTACCACAGCTGTAACTTTAAAATAGCTTGAATGCTCTATTTTTAGGCTTTGATCCCTCACATAAAACAGTTTCTCCTTTTAAATGACTTTGTCAGCTACAGATTATTCCAAATATACACAATGACAACAAGTAAACTATTTTACAATGGCTTCTGAGTACAGATCTAACCTGTATCTTTTTTCCAGTGTTTACTTTTCTCCTTATGGCTTCTTTCTTCTTTCCTTTCCTCTTTCCACTATTTTACACCGGGTTTCTTGATAAACTTTAACTACATTGTCTCAATGTATTTGTGATCTAACTTTATAATTCTTAAAAACCTTTCCTGGAAGATATTTCAGGGAATTGTGTAAAACAACTGCTTGTTTCTCCTATAAAACATGTTAATAGTGTCTTCTAACTCTGTATTTATACTAGTTTCCCTTCCATCCATTACAACTAATCAATGACTTAGATGCAGCATGCTTGTAGCGTGAGCTTGCCTATTTCCACTAAATACTAAAATACGCTCTTTAGAATGATGTCATTTGGTCAGTCTGGAGACAATCAAATTGTTGAAAACCAGAGAAGAACTCACTGTTTAAAAAAAAAAAACGTAGATAAGGAAAATAAAGGAGCACTTCTTGGGAAAATGAAGAGAGGCAAAAATATCATATAATACATTATTCTTCCAAGTGCTCGTCTTATTTTGTGTAACTTCCCTGAGCTTCTAGATTCTTGAAGACTGAGAATTTAATAGAAGAAAAAAACAGACTGTGGTAAAGAAAAGATTAAGTGAGGATACTGTATATAATAAAAGCATTTTCTGGGCAAAATGAGGACCATTATCAGATAGAGATGCACATGTACAGATATGGGAGATATATATATATATTATATATATATATATTTCTCACGGGGGTGATTTTTAGGCACCATGACTTTTCTATTACTTGATTAAAAGACTAGACATTTCCCCTTGAGATTTGTCCCTCTGCCTAATGTGCTGTAATTGCAACAGAGTGCTTGGTACAGCAGCAATGAGCAATCTTCTGTAATAAATTTGGGTCACTGCAAGAGTTCATCGTGCAGTCCTCGGCAACGGGAGATAAAGTACTGGTTACTTCATCTCTAGCTTTCAGCTGCAGTGTCACTGGTTCTCCTGCCTAATGATATTAATAGAGCTAAATGTACACAAATTATCCATGTCCTGGCTCTTTCCCCTCCCCGTTTCTACGTATATTTCATCTCTAGAAAACATTTCTCACAACGGAAATGTGAATCAGAAATGCGGAAGTGTCAGGTGCCGACAAAAAGACGACTCCCCTTTCCTTTGGCTCATTCTTTTTCTTATCCTATATTTCTTCAGATCAACATTTTAAAAATCTTTTAGTTCGTATAAATTCTCTCATCTATTTCTCTGGTGGAAAAACAAACAGAGCTTGGTGTAGGGCTCTCCAAAGTGCTGACTGCAACGGCTAAGCGGTCGAATGAGCTTAGTGAGTGCTTTTCTTTAAAGAAATGATTTTTCACTTGCTTCATTACCCTTACTCTTCAGAGTTTCTTATTTACAGATTGTCGGTCACAGGAATTCATTTCTGCCACCTGTAAACACATTTTACAGGGCTACCGGCGAGATTTAACCCTCTACTTGAAAGTCTGGACAACTTTCCAGCCATCCCTTTCCAGATTCTTCTATGACCGCACCCACATCACACACTCTCCTTCTGCCCCACCCCTCGCCGTGCACCGAAAACTCCAGCAGCCGTTCATTCTCAAATTGTGCTCTGTAAAACTTTTAAAACTCTTTTTTAACAGAACTGGGGGGATTCAATAAAAGGAATTAAAACAATAGAGCAGAAATCAGAACTAGAAAAATTAGAGCGAGCGAATGGTTTCCTTTTAACTCCAACACACATATTTAAATCAGTGAACTCTGTGCAGCCGGCTTCAGGCAGAGGGCTGAGACATGCGTTTTGCTTTTGAAGATCTTTGCCTGAAAATGCTTTTGAAGCATTTAATAAGTGAGTTAGGACTGTGTAAATCTTGTTAAAGCAAGTGAACATGAAGTGCATCGCCGAAAAGGCAGCCTGTTAACGCTTGGAGGGAAATCACTGTCCTTATTCTGCTCTTACATCAATATCAGGGGCGAAGCTAGAATGTGCACTTGACCTCGCTTCATATTGATGAAAATTCTCAACCTTTTAAAAAGAGAAAAGATTTCATCATAAATAGACACCCCTGCTTGCTATTTATTTTTTATTTTTATAAGAACTTTTTTTCTTCTTCTAGGGCATTACAAGACTTCTTCTATCCTACATAAATGTAGAGTACTAGAACCTGCCTCAGTCGTATCAGTTACTCAGACTCCTCCCATAACAGTAAACCCCTCAAAATGAAGGGAGAGGCTCAAAACAGCAAAGGCCCACCTCCAGTGCTTTGTCACCAGGAGTAAGCACAGGAATATCCCAACAATGTGGCTGGCCCAGGAAACTAAGGGCTAAATGCCTGAGGCAAACGGAAGTCTTTCATGGTACCAGAGAACCAAGTTCCCCAAATCACGTGTCATATATGTCATACGTGTCATATAGGTCACATATGTGTCATATGTGTCTCCAGATCTAAAATAGTCACTGGGTCTTAATTCCAGTTGGCACCAAATATTCTGAAAGGAGCACAAATAAGTAAAATTTTCTATAAGCGTACAACCACAACTTTTGCTAACTAACCACAGGTTTTTGCATACAACGACCTTCTTACTTTCTCGTGACCTTGAACAGGTCATTAAACCTCTGGATCACACTTTCTTCCTCTGGATTATGAGACAATATTTATTCTTGCATGTTGCTAAGAGAATTGAAGGAGCTGATATAACCACAGCACACAGCACACGGTACCCACTTAAAAAATTTCAAGTCCCTGCTATCCGCACTCTGAAATGCAACAACCGTGTCTCATAATACAGGGAAAATGTATTTTAATAATATCGGCGATGGACTTAGAATTTTATCAAAACATAGTCCACATTCAACCCATTGTAGACTCTTAGAGAGCTTACTGCAAGTGAGTGTTTTCTTTCTTTTTTTTTACCAAAAAGAATGCTGGAGTCATTTATTTCCTTACAAGAACACTGTGGAGGTCTTTGTAAGTCTGATAGCATTATCTGGCAAATAATCAATGTTTGGCTGTAACCTGAGGGCCTCCAAAGCTGGAGGACATTACTCAGCATGGTATCATGGGGAAGGAGGCAAAGCCAGCATCAATTGTTTTCTACATAGAAATTATCATGTGATTTTTGCCCAGGACTCTCCATCATAACACTTCCTATAGGATTAGATTTGAAGCTCAGAATTATTTTGATTATTCATCATGTCATCCTTTGTATCGAGACAGATTTTCTTTCACAAACTACCAAGAGCACAAGCCCAGCTGCATGTTTACTGACGTGTATCGGTAAAGTGACAGAAAAGCTATACATCTTTAGGCTCTTCATTTCTCAGAGAGGTTAAAGTGACCTTTTAACAGACCCACAATAAAATTGGAATCTGAAAAGAGTGTAGGGCCCAGGTATAAAACACTTTCCAACCTAGCTGACATAAATACTAATAGGATGGAATAATTTGAGTGGACACAGGAAAAATAAATCAAATTCACTCACACTTAAAGATATAAAACTATTGTAGAGACACAGACCATGACTAAAGATGTGATTTATTTCTGACAAAGCGCAGTAAAATTGTAATACCTAATACCATATTCCAAACCACCTTCAGAAAAGCACACATGTTTATAAATTTTTTCTTGCTTCCAAAATATGTTCTTTCTCTGTTACCTGCTAATGGGGAAGCATAAAGCCTGTGGACTGATATGAAAAATTCCCTAGTATATTCTTTTGAACTATAAAAACAGTGAGCATATAATTTACATATAATATAAGGTCTTATATTATAAATACATGATCCTCTCTTGTCTTAACTACCTGACTCTACCTAATATACTACAAATAGAGATCTGGAGTTAGGCAGAAAAGTCTAAACTTGAGTGGGAAGTGGGTATCAAGAAACACTGCATTATGAATTTTTTTTTTACCTTATATACATAAACAGATAATTGTGGAAACCTGGGGTATTTTGGTGACTGCAGCTAGTTTTGTTATTATTTTGAGGTATCTGTAAAATCAGAGCCATTGTCGACGTAGAATTGAAAAATGCAATAGGATATCCTTGCTGAGATACAATAGTTAGGGAACAGCAGAAGAGTCGGGAAAGAAAAGTTCAGGGCAGTACTGAGGTAACTAGAGACCCCTGAGAGGTTGGTAATCATTAAGAATAACCACATCAGGGGCTTTCCTGGTGGTGCAGTGGTTAAGAATCCACCTGCCAATGCAGGGGACATGGGTTCGAGCCCTGGTCTGGGAAGATCCCACATGCTGCGGAGCAACTAAGCCTGTACGCCACAACTACTGAGCCTGTGCTCTAGAGTCTGTGAGCCACAACTACTGAGACCACATGCCACAACTACTGAAGTCGGTGTGCCTAGAGCCCGTGCTCCGCAACAAGAGAAGCCACTGCAAAGAGAAGCCCACGCACTGCAACGAAGAGTAACCCCCGCTCATCGCAACTAGAGAAAGCCCGTGTGCAGCAACAAAAGACCCAATGCAGCCTAAATAAATAAATAATAAAATAAATAAATCTATTTAAAAAAAAGAATAACCACATCAGGAATGATGTTTGCACTTACAAGGGTCTCTTAGACAACAGGCTTAAGAATTTAAAACCTTGACCTACGAGACAGAGGTCTTTAAAGTGAGCTACTCTTGGAATATTAACTTGATAAATTCGGTTCTGAATTCCTACTCTCTTTGGACTAAGTCCAAAGGACCCTGGTTGCAAACTCCAAACTACAGACTCTCACGATGGGGCCTACATTCACAATTCGAAACAAAGAGTGTTCTCAGCACAGTCAGCTTTCAGCAAATAATCTTGGCATTTTTTCCATGATGTTGAAAATGTTTCATACCATTAAAACTCTTTTACAGTTTGAACCTAAACGAGCGTTCTTAAGAGTACGGCAAGGATGAACCCAGGCTGTGCAGCAAATTCAAGGTACTAAAAGAGGTTCTTTGAAATGCCTTAAATTCAAAAATTCCAACATGGGGTATCTGGAAGAAACTGCAGAAGGGGAAAACTTTAATTTTTCATTTCCATTTTGAAAATGATGAATGTGAAGTTTGTAAAAGAAGTTTTATAATCTCTCTTAACTTTGGGAGCAAATTTAAAAAGGTCATTATTTAACAAAGATGTAACTGTAGATGACTTACCTCAAGGAGCCCATCTACCATGATTCAAGCAAAAAGCATTTATTAAGCACCTACTATAAACGTTTATTGAGCATCTAACATTACACCTGAAACAAAGTTGTATAACATTGCTCTTTTGAGAAACGGCTCAATCACAAATCAATGACTGCATTAAAGAGTTTCTCCCACCTGGCTTTTGATTTCAGGCTCATCTGTGAATTCAGTTTCGATCTTCTCTGTCCGCAGCATCTTAATACGTATTCCATGTCCTACCTAAGGCAGTCACACAGGTCTCTCATTATGCACCTTGGTTCAGCCCCTCTGAAAATGTGCTGATCTATTTGAGGTGCTCCCAGAGGCTCCCAAAATTGTGCCCAGCCACATAGCCACCACATAGCCTATACTTTCATCAACCATCCCAAATATAGCTTTTAAATTCAGTAAAAATCCACGCCATGGCCCCAAGTGTTACCTAATATGCAGCAAAGAGACAGAAGATATTTTACTATATGGATATCTCCCATAAGGGTGATCATATTTGACATCTATTCAATACAATGTTTTTCATCCAAATGCAGAACAAAGAAAGGTCAGGAATGCTATAAAATTGATTCCTGCATCAGTTGACCAGTTGGAAGAGTGTGTAGGTTATCAATCCAGATATTATTAGCATTACCTGGGTGAGGTTACAGTGTGTGCTATGATTGCCACAAACTGAATCAGCTCTGAGGAAATACGATTCTGATTTGAACTTTTCGAACACTTTAGGTTCTTATGGAAAAGACTGAGGGCTCTGGAAGCTTCTCTGAGATGAACATCCTCTTTATTTAGTTGTTAGCTGCAGCCTGGGCCACGTGTCTTCTGTATCATATAACACATATGCTCAGAGCAAATGAGTCCATCTTTCCGTGACAAAACTGAGGTCCAGAAGCATTTGTTCCCCACCAGCACACATCAACTTGATGGCAAGGTTGGCAACGGGCCACTGACATCCCGTCTACATGCACCATGACCCAGGGCCAACCTCTCCGCTAAGCACAGGGGGCACAGTTCCGGGCCCGCAGAAGTTTTAGGACCCATGGAAATGTTTTCATTTCTTTCAAAATAAGAAAAGAAAAAGAAATTTTAGGTCAAAGAAAATGCTAATAATTCATCTTTATAGCAATGCAGTTGTGAAATATGATTTTTATGAGGGAAGGGACCCATACAGGCAAAAGAGCCTAGGACCTGTGAAGTCACAGGTGGACTTGGTTATCCTGGACTGTGGGTGGCCAGCTATATAATTCCCAGGGCCCTTAAGAAAATGAAAAATGCAGGGTCTCTTGTACAAAATATTATGGATTTCAAGGTGGTACCATCAGAACATTAAACCAAGCATAGGGCCCTCAGAGCATGGGGTCCCATGCCATGGCCGTCGTTAGCTGATGGAGGAAACTGTTAGGAATTAGTATTGCATGAGTGAAGACTGGGGTCTTCATCTCGGTTTTTACCTTGACTAATCCTTTTTCTTCCTCCATGCAACTCCTTCAACCAGAGCTAGCCAATGAGAGGACAAGAGCACTAAAGAAGGATGTGGCTCTTCGGGGCATTTGGTTGAGAAATTTCATTCCCTTCATGACTATCATTACTTTGACAACGCTTTAAGTTCCACCCTGTCATTGGGCAGAGGATCTTTTATTTCCTATTCACCGCCCACAAATACAATGTTAAGTGACCTTGAAATTTGAGCATTGAAAACACATACCTTATCTTAGCACATGTCACTGTCACCAGGTAAGGCCCCCAACCCCCCTTACTATTGCTTTGAAACATACTACGGCTGGTACAGAAACTTCTGCTGTTAAACCTACCTCAACACAAAGTCGGTGTTATTTATTTATGATGTTACATGAATCATCTGTACTTTCCCTGATAAGCCCTGGGCTGTGTGTCTTTCACTGCAGCTGACATCTTGCTGCCATTTGCCAAGCTAAGTAACTACTGTGCAATCACTCCAAGCTGATGCATGGTCATTGTTTTGCACAAAATGGATTTTTAAGTCCATTGAAAGGCTTTCTGAAGAATATAATTTGACAAAGTAAATTTTTGCCCATGTAACAGAAATCAGCCAGGGCTGCACCAAATGTATTTTTTAAGATAGCTGAAAGGATTTCTGCAGAGAGTTTGACAAAGTATTTTACTTTTGTGCACAAAGCAAAAATTGATTAGTTTTGAACAAAAAGGATTTCTCAGGGCGCTGAAAGGCTTTTCTTTGGAATTATATTCTTCAGCTCGTGGGATAAGATATTTGAAAGGAGTGTCTTTGAGAAGACAAATAGTTGTCGGTGACATTTTTTTTTTTTTCCCAGGAACAAGTTAGAAGAATCTACTTACATGACATTTTCAACCACCTAAACCTGGTTTGGTTCCAGATGTCTTACTACTCACAGAAAGATGACCCATTTTCCAGTGAATGAGACTTACTCCATCAATCAGTCACTTGTTTGATCCTGCTTCTAAATTGATAGAATCACTGAGTAGACATTTCACTGAACACTTTTCCCCTTCAGTTTAACTACAGAAGACAGGAAATCTGAACAAATTGGGAGGCACAGAGTTTTAGCTTAA
Organism: Orcinus orca; assembly: GCF_937001465.1. Taxonomy (NCBI): domain Eukaryota; kingdom Metazoa; phylum Chordata; class Mammalia; order Artiodactyla; family Delphinidae; genus Orcinus; species Orcinus orca. The sequence goes on along the minus strand of NC_064561.1, from coordinate 82,804,317 downwards.
ATTGTTTAGCTTCGGGGAAATTTTGCTGACAATTTTCCTGGTATCCACAATGCTTCTATTTGAGGAGGGGAGGTGATATGGAAACATGCAACTTATACAAAAACTGCTTCAGTTTTTTCCAAAAGCGTCAGTCTGCTGCCTGGAAAGTTTTGAAGTTGGAAGATAAATGCTATGACCTACTTATTCAATGTGCTGTAAGAGCTTTGTGCTCAGGTGTGTGTGTGCGTGTGTGTGTGTGTGTGTTAGTGCAGGTGGCATGTAAGCAAGTATGTGTGGCTATAACACCAATCAAATTTTTGGGTAGTGATCATTTCTTAAATACAAAGAATGTGTTTTAGAGTATATATAAGAGTAATCATTTACAACATCCATATTTTTCTGTATATATCTTCGGGGGTTTTTGTGCTTTTATAATTCACCAGTATAAATTTGGAATTTCTTTTCCCAGCTCAGTTTGTATTCTCTGCATAAAATCATGACAGGACAGAGAAAAACCATCCCTGTCCCTCATTCTTTGGTTATACCATTAAATTAAATACAAACTCAAATCTAAATTTTCTTCATAAGTTGCTGAAGCTTTAGAAGTTATGTATATTTTTACCTATTGTATATCTAGAAATTAAGGGTAGCTAGTTTTGAACAGTTCATTATTTAACAAGGCTGTATTCATACTTATGAAACAAATCTTTGATTTGTTGACATTAACTGTCACAGAAGATTGTAATATGTAATCTTATTTCTGCCCTCTCTTCTTGTCTGAAATCAAATAAAATCCTCTTCTCTACAAGATGTTCCTTATCATTCTTGTTTTTTAAGCAACAGTGTTTAAATAAAGGAAATGAGAATCAGTGGGTCAGCTTCTCTTCATCTTATCATTCACCAGCAGGAGGAACACACACACACCCGCATGTTCTCATACACATCATTACTATAGCACTACCTCCCTAAAGCTTGACGATGGACAGCAAAAACAGTTTATTGACCAAATTCTCTGGCTTTTATCAGAACAAAACAAGCAAAATAAGTATTACAGACCTACAGGACTTTGATTGCTATCCTATTTTTAGGAAGGGACTAACACAACACACCATTTCACCTCATGTCTTGACTAAGACCATGCCAGCCCTTGACCATGTTGTAGCACAAGCAAGTTTAGAAGTTCATGGCTTACAAAGTAAGGCCATTCACTGTGGACGTCAAATCCAGGGGGACCATAGGCGGATGAATCACCCTGGAGGTTAACTCTTGGCATGTGGTTTCTTTGGACACTTTACCCTGGAGACAATAATAAAATGATGATGGTACATAGCAGGTATAACCGGTTCATATGAATATTTGATGCTGTACTAATTGCGAGAGTGAGTCAATAAGACCAACCCTTCAAATCGAAAAGGCAGAAAAATACACATATATCTTTAAATGCTTCAGAAACAGAACAACGTAATAGCAGCAGGAAAGCAAGATGAACTCCTAAGAACCCAGAAGGAGCCAAACACTGATAGAAAGATAGGAAGATGTAACTGCCCATTAGGGACTACTTCATGATGACAAATGATGACATTTTCTTGGGAAATGGGAGAATATAAAGCGTCTCAAGTTGCTGAGGATAAATAGTCATGGAAATGCTAGATCATAACCATTGCTCACTCAAAAGCTACAACTGATGTTGAGAAAATCACAGTGTGGAAGTCAGGACTTTTTCCCTCAAATTCACAACTGTAAACTCCTTTAAATGCTGCAACTACTTTTAGAGGTGCTATAGTGAGTTGGTTTCTTTATACATTGGTTGTGTAATTTTTTCAGTGATGGTATACTCCATCTTTCTACAGGTGACATTAACTCATGTTTGCTCAAACAGAATAGTCTTAATACTTCTGTAAACCTGGGGCAAAAGAGAAGGAAATCCCACCCATGACCAGTAGTGAATTTTCTGCCCAGTCATCAAAATATGGGCTAGCAACAGATTTAGCTTGATTTTAGGGAAAAATAAATAAGTGGATATTTCCTGCACCTGAGCATGGGATTTGCATATTTGTACCCATTATACTCCCATAATGATGTGCTGGGCATTTACTAGGCCCCGTGAAGAAAACACTGAGCCTCAGAGAAGGTAACTCAGCAGAGCCAGGTTCCAAACCCAGTCCTATCTGAAGACAAAGCCTCTGCTTCTAATTTCAACACTATAATATGACAGTCCCATTGCTGGCACACGTGAGCCATGTGCCCTTAGATGAGTTGTTTATTCCTTCTCTATTATATGTACACCCCTATTTACTCACCTAGAAGGTGGTAATGGTATTGGCTGCTCCATGAGATTTTTATTCTGAGGATTAAATGAGAAAATACATGTAAAATATGTCGCATGGTGCCTGGCACATCAGAACAGTGCTCACCTCCCATTTGCTTAATTATGGATTCATGCTGGGGCAGGGGATCCTGACCTGAATTCATGGATGAGCTTCAGGGTGACAGAAAAATCACAGAGGTTGAAAGGGTTAAATAGCGGAGATGCACAAATACACATGTGTACAGCATGGTATAGATTAAATAGCTGGGGGCATGGGGACTGAGAAAATAAGAATCCTCCGCCTGGGAAGTATGTACCAAGATTTCATTCATTGAGAGGAGAAGGTATCTACCCTACAGGGGGCCCGCAACAGTTGAAGAGACACTTAGATCACTTTAAAACTCATAACACCAAGAACCATCTTAACAAAGCAACCATTAGTCAATCTTGCCAACTGAGAATCAGACTGCCTCTGTTAAAATTTGAAGAATAATTACCTTCAGAAATGCTTCTTTAAATTTCTGGATATGATATTGAGGCTCAACTAAAACAATTCTAATTTCCCATTAAGCTTCATTTTCTCACTCCTTTTCAAATGGTCATCTATAAAATTTCAATTTTGAAAAAGGGAAAAGATCTTTCAGGAAAAGTTGCAAATCAGGTTTGAAAACCCTCCCATGCTTTTTCAAAGTTCTAAGCACTACTAAATAAGATCAAGGGAAGTTATTGGCAGTTTACCACACTGGTTTTTATTTGGAAGTTGCAAAATAACCGTCTATTTTTATTTTCCTTCCACATTGTGTTTTGAAAATCTGGAAATGGCACAGATAAACCCAGATTTTTATCTTCCCTTGAAACACTTGAACATTTGCCAACATGCCAATCCTAGGCCCACATTCTCAAGTGGCAACAACCAGCTGGAGCTGCAGGGCAGCCACCCCTATTGGTGCATTTGCTCCCCAATATACCACAGTCCCCACCATTCCCTTACGTCTCATACCAGCCCACTTGTCTCATTTATGCTACCCGGCTTTGAATTTGTGATCCCTGATACAGAAACTGAGAAGGGTTACAAAGGCAGCCACGTTCTCCAAGTGTTAGACTTTGGTTCTACCTAATACCACTTTATGAACTGGACTGTCATCAACCGTGGTTTAGGTGGTGCTCTGTGGAGGTGTTTTAGCATTGTCCCCTCCAAATCTTCCTAGACTGACAGCCCAGGAAATAAGGAGCAGTATCTCTACAGCAGTAGCAAGAGAGATCAGGAAGATACTGACAAGTGAATTGGTTTTTCCTAAAGTCCCTCACATGTTTGCCTAATGCCAGTGTGGATGATCATTAGATGAAACATTTCACCATTGACGGTAGAAGATGAATCTTGGACTAAGGTTTTATGTGCTTCCTTCCATAAAACCAGACTCTGATAGGAATGAACACTGAATGAGCATTTTCTTCCCAGTTCGTTTATTTACTGAGTACCCTTGGGTAACAGACATTGGAGAGAGAGTAGAATAGAAAGATAAGTAACACATGGTTTTTACCCTTGTGGAGCTTTCATATTAGTGGTGGAAACTGACATGAAAACAAATGTAATTTGGGGCAGATGGACATAATACGACTGACTTGAAGGAAAGATGATAAAGTAGAGAGATAGACTGGGAACTGGAGGCTGAAGGTAGGAAGTAGGGGCAAGTGGGGTAAACCTGTAAGAATACTCCAGAGAAGAAATGAAAAGAGGCTGAACTAGACTAGAACAAAGCATTAGGCAGGGAAGTCAACGTATTTAGCAGAAGGCACTTAAGAGCTCACTGTTCAAAAGAAAGTCCAGTTCACCCAAGTTCCCAGAGGGGAACTCTGGTCAAATTTAAATGGAGGGGGTGAAATTGTGGTCCTTTGGGTCCCTTTAGACCTGATCGTATCCCTGGTCACTACACTTTCTCTCCAGTTCTCCACAGTCCCCACCATTCTCTAATATCCAACACCAAACCACTTCACTCACCACCAACATTTAAAATAACTATATTTATTTTCAAATACGGTTATTTAACCATTTTTTTAAAAAAATGTCTTTCATCAAGGCCCGGAACGAATCATTCTATTTCAGCCTGAAATGTCATCCTTTATAGGGCTTCCTGGGCAACCACATCCCCTCATCCCAATTTTCCACTCCTCTGTGTTCAAAAAGCAATTCACAGGCCTGTTTTCTAGCATTTACTATACTGTGTTACAGTTTCTTACCTGAGTATCTCTCATACCAGCTCATGTTCAAAGTATCTGGAATACAGGAGTGTAGTGGATCGATACTTCTCCCACCCCTGCTCCAAAAAAAAGGTATGTCCACCCAGAACCTATGAATGTGATCCTCCTTGGAGAAGGGGTCTTTGAAGAATTACTTAAGTTAAGGGTCTCTAGATGAGATCATCCTGGATTATTCGAGTGGGCCCTAAATCCAATGATGTGTCCCTCTAAGAGACAGAAGAAAAGAAGCACAGAGAGGAGAAGGCCGTGTGAAGACAAAGGCAGATATGGGAGTGCCCACAGCCACTAGAAGCTGGAAGAGGCAACGAAGGATTCTGCCGCACAGCCTTCAGAGGGACTGCGGCTCTGCCAGCATCTACTCTTCTGAACTCTGGCCTCCAGAGCTGTGAGAGAATAAATTTCTGTTGCTGTAAACCACCCAGTTTGTGGTCATTTGTTATGGCAGCCCTAGGAAAATAATATAAGCTGTATTATCAATGTATATCAGTTAAATAGTTATTCATTTGATTAATTAACTAATTCAGTGCTAGGTTGCAAGCCTAGTGATTAGTCTAGTGATTGAAAGCCAAGAAGAAATTGTAAGCACCTCCAAGCAATGGTGGTAAAATCTAATGGCATAGTCAGATAAATATGAGCCCTCTCTGTAGTAATGAAAGATTGAAGTATCCCTACCTTCTTCCAAGACCTTACAGAGGTAGGAAGCGGAGAACTGAGCATCAGTGAAAGAGAAATTCCTGAACTGGCTCTTCCAGTTCCTAAGGTCACAGTGCAATGGCTGGTACCCCAGGGTCGCTGTCCAAGCTGGCAGCTACCGCCAATCCCTACCAGGGCCAGGGAAGCCTCTCTCCATCTGCTTGGCCTAAGGAAAGCCACACCTGCAGAAACCTCAATTATATATTTTGTAGCATCTTTTTTGTCCTCTGGGAAGGACCCTCATTCTTCCACCCCCCCCCACACTCTGATAATATGAGTTTGCTATTGGACTTAACATCTGGTCTTCAAATGCATTTTTCAGAACATAGAAAAGTATGGAACTGCTTGTATATTGTAAGTGAAAGGGAAAAAAATAAGCTAAAAATAGTGTATTCAATTCAGTACCACTTTAAAAAAAAGTTTAAAATAAAGAATAGTTAGACAGTAGTGAGGATTGGAGGATAAAGGAAATAAAATAGTAACAGTAAATATTTCTGGGTAGTGAGATTGCTGGTTATATATTTTATGAACTGTTCTGTTTTTCATGTTTCTTAACTAACCGTATTTTCTCTATTAGATAAAATAACCACGAATATTCTAAAATCAGAAAAAATATAATGAAAACACAAAATAAAGGATGTAACACCTTGAATATTCAGAAGCTGGGATGAGCATTGACCCAAGAGATTTAACAGTCACATACAGGTTGCCCAGATTATGAATGAACAGATATATTATAGTATATAATACAGCATCAAGCCCATGACGGAACGGAGAAAAAAAGCAAGGCTGTGGTTAGAAATTCAAGTTGTGGAATAAAGCAGACCTGAGTTGGAATCCCAGTCCTTTAATAGCCATGTAACCTTGAGCAAATTCCCTAAGCATTTAAATTAAATAAGATAGTATACAAAAGTCACTTGGCATAATAGCTGATAGACAATAAGATTCAAATAAATATCAATAATCTATCAATCATCACCACATAGGGTACCAATAATTTAGATTGTCATAAGAGTTAATTTCCAATTGATATTCCTTCTTAGAATTATTAATTCATTTTACATTAAGTTAAGCAGAACAAAATTGGGAATGTAAACAATTTAAAGTTAAATAATACCCTATCATTTTAGGGTAATCATACTGTGACTAATTTATATCCTTACTCTGGTCCATGAGAGTAGATATTTTCCAGCTGACCACTAAATTACATACTATTATAATCAAATAATCAACTTTCTTATTTATGAGAAGAGGGTCTCTGGTTAGGCCTTTTATAATATTTGGCAAGAATTGGATTCTTTTAAGATGTGATAGTTACAGAATTGTTCAGTAGGGAGGAATTTTTGAGGCTTTTTAATGTAACCCATTACCTAATTTTACAAAGGAGGAAATGAGGCATGGTGTGGTTAACTGATGTCCCTACAGCCACCCAGCTAGAGTGGTAAGGATGTCAGGTCTTTCATTTCCTCAACCAGGAAAGGTCTTTCTACTGGGCTATTTTTGTTCATTTCTGGCATAGAGGCAAGCACTCCATCCATTCTGCTGCCATAATACTGATGGGAGTGGGGAGCAGTCAAAGCAGCCTCCAGGGGACATTTCATGCTCAGACAAGGAAGTTAGTTACATGAAGAAAACAGAGACTCAGATGATTAATTTGTGAGCAAGTGAATGGTGAATCCATGAGAGGATTAGTTGAGTTTCTGATGCTTGGTTTAGTATTACTTGAGAGAATTAAGAGAGATTAAATTATTAAAAACTTTATGATACCGCTTGTTTTATTTTCATAGCATTGATAGATATCTCTTCCTTAATCACTCATGATGTCTCTCTTAAGCCTATTCAGGATATGTTTGCCTGTGGGATTTTAAAGATATGTGAAATATGAATTACCAGGCAGCAATGGTGGGAAGGATAGTAACACTATGACAATATACTCATCCTCCCTCCTCCTATCAAAATTATTTTTCACATAATCAAGTACCAAATGTGGAAAAAAAATGGGACTTCATCAAAAGAATCATGCCTTTCTAACTCTAAATATAGGTAAAAGGACATTGGGAGGAACTTCTCCTGTTGCCTCAGCATCAGTGACCTGAGACCAGAACTGAGGACAAAAAAAAAGCATTCAGAACACCCCCCCAAAATTTCAGCAGGACAATTTGTCTGAGGCTTATATAGAAGGCAATAAAACTAGTGTTCGTCCTAACAGCTATTACCCCAATCTTTCACCTCACTCTTCCTCATAGGCTGAGGTATGGGATAAGAAGAGAATGACTGGAGTCTTCAGAGCCAGAGGCTGTTGTTAAGATCTTACTTTCCTCTTTCCTGACAACATGAAGGTGTGTGTGTGTTGGGGGTGGGGGTGGGGGGGGAGCTTCAAGAAACTTACTCAAAGAGATCATGCATGCCAGTGAGAAAGGGAAACCAGCATCTTACTCCCCGGTGGACCCTTGAAAAAATAAAAAGCACGCAGATTCATCTATGCCCTGAGCAACATGTAGTGAAATGGCAATATCTAAAGACATAGAGACAGGTGCCTGCTTCTCATCTGAAATTTTCTCAAAGACAGGAGGCTTTCCAGAGCAGTCTGAGCCAGGCTTGAGTAGAGACCACACTACCATGTGCCTAGGAAGAAACCGATGGAAGATACCAACACTTTAGGGTCTCACAACTCTTACAGGGTTCCATAAATGACCTCAGAGATTCTGGAAAGCCCATGGATGTTCCAGGTAAAGTAAGCTGCCATAAAGTTGTCAGGTGGTTTTCAAGTGAAGAGAAAGTCCTGCTTGGAGAAGAGGATTGGGGTATTGACTACTTAGCAGGGCTAAAGCGATATAGGGCTGCCTCTCTCTTTGTGAGTCCTTGATAATGGAGGAGATTGGATATAAAGATGTCCCTCCAAAGTAAGCAAACACATCATGTATGCTAAGTCAATCTCAACAGCAGAGGACAGCTGCAGATTTGACAGTGAACCGAACCAAAACACGACCAGTCAAACAGGATGCTAGAGGGACTTCTGCTGCTGCCCTGGAATTGACTCCCTTCAGATTAGGCTAATGTGTTTTCCAAACAGGCACATTCTAAGGATAACACTTTCTCAAGACAGACACCTACATAGGACGTTAGATACTTCCCTTAATGCTTATTAATATGTGAACCTTGGGCCTGGCTCTCCCAGCCTCTACTCCAATTTCCCACCTGCACTCCCTCCCCAGTTCAAATAAAACTGAAGAGAAGAGAGAAGGGAAATCAGTCAAGAATCCTAGGCCATATGGGGAGTATTGTGTTCATTGTGATATGCCAGTTTTGCCACACTTCGAAGACAAGAAAGTAAGGGGGAGACTCCAAAAGAATTACTCATAGAGATTAGAGTGATGATAGGATTTGGGAAATGGCATTCTACTCTTGGTTGGACATCTGCTTTTAGTCAATGGACTTGCTAATCTAGCCCTGGGTTTGTGTGATCAGAGAAGATAAGCACTGGAAAGAAATGGCAAAGAATTGTCCTACACACATGCCTTTTGCTAAGATGGCAAGATTCGTGTGTTTCTGGAGCTTAAACTGGACTCTGCAGAAGGTGCCTCCTAATTTGCCTTCCTGCCACTACCCCGTATGAGACCTGCCCACTGAGCAAGGGGATCCCAACAGCAATAGACTCCAGGTGGAGCTGAGAGACTAAGGAAGAGGTTGCCTGAAGCTGGATTTCTAAGGTCAGGCAACAGTGCAATGGGAAGACGCTACAGGGCCCTCCGTAGAATTCATACTTTCTCCCTATGAGAGAGCCCACACTTGAAAGTCTAACATGATGAGAAGAAGACCTGGCAAGTGGAGAGCTGCAATGTCAGTTGTTGAGTGCAGAGACAACTGTCTCTTATCTCTCCCTTCTCTTTGCCCCAATCCAAGGAGGAACTAGGCCTTGAAGAGGCAGAAAGATGTCTCCAGGCAAGATCATCTCCCATCCCCACCCCATCCCACCTACTCAAACTGTCAGGGTTCCAGGCTCTACCTGTTCTAAAGGGAAGAGAGAAGAGATTTAAGTCAAGTTTCAGGCTGATCCAGACTTAGTATGTTAATATATGGGTTTGACAAGGGAGATTTGACAAAGTAGTTGAAAACAGGGAATGAAGAAAAATATTTTCATATCGTATGGCTCAGAGAGTTAGCCTCTTTAATAGGTCTTTTAAAAAATACATAATCTTTATTTTTTTAGAGTAGTTTTAGATTTACAGCACAACTGAGTGGACAGTACAGAGAGTTCCTATGTACCCCTCCCCTTACACAGGCACAACCTCCCTCCCCGTCAACATCCCATACCAGAGTGTTTGTTACAGTCGATGAACTTACACTGATACATCATTATCATCAAAGTTCATTATAATCCAAAGTTCATTATCAATCCTACTTTACATTAGGATTCAAACTTGTTGTTATATGTTTCATGGGTTTTAAGAAATGTATAATGACATGTACGTACCCTCATGGTATCATACAGAATAGTTTCACTGCCCTTAAAACTCCCTGATCTCCACCTAGAATGTACCTTTTATATATATATTTCTTCTCTGGAATAGTAATGGGCTCATTCAAGTTCTTCCATACTCTAACCTCTCCACACTGGTAAATAATAACCCTCTGTAATAATATCTTGCCATTTGAGACTTGATGCATAAGTGGTGTTTTGCTATTATTTTCATGACTGTTTATTCCACTTTCTTGCTATAATGTTCCTCCTCCCAGGGTCTTTCAATCTGCATGAATGGAGTCTACCAGTATAACACATCCAATGAAATCCTTGCAGAACATTTGGTTGGTCCTGTCCAAAATGTTCATACGACATTTGGTCCATGCCAAAAGATTCTTGAAATTTAGTCCTGTCCAAACATCCACAAGCATATTTGGTCTGTGCCAAATGGTTTTGGACAGGACCAAATATCAAGGACCTTTTGGCATGGACCAAATGACTTATGGACGTTTCGCATAGGACCAAATGTCTGCTAACTGATGAAATAAAACCAGAAGGCGTCTCTACACCTTTTATTAAGGAATTTATTTATAATTCTGATGTGCTCTATCCTTCAAAGAGGTTGATATTATCATCATTTTGCAAGTGAAATAAAGAAAATAAGCATGCCCTGAATGTTAAATGCCGTACTTTCAGCTGGTAGAAAATCAACATTAAGTAAATATAAGCGTCTCTTGCTTAACACAAGTCAGTCTAGAAAAACAAAAGACATTTTTCCTAAAAATGCTGATCAGGAGCGTAATTTTTAAATGGAAAAAAAATTTTATTTTTAAATGGAAGAAAAGTTATAATCCATCATACCTTGATACAAAGCCCCCTACTAATGACCTAAAAGGTAATTAAAATACAGCAGGGCTTCCCTGGTGGCGCAGTGGTTGAGAGTCCGCCTGCCGATGCAGGGGACGCGGGTTGGTGCCCCGGTCCCGGAGGATCCCACAAGCCGTGGAGCGGCTGGGCCCGTGAGCCATGGCCGCTAAGCCTGCGCGGCTGGAGACAACAACAGTGAGAGGCCTGCGTACAGCAAAAAAAAAAAAAAAAAAAAAAAAAAAAAAAAAAAAAATACAGCAAATTGCCTGTATACATAAGCAACAAATTATCATGTTAGGATGTAGCATTCTAAAAAACTGCTTTCTGATCACCAAAAAGTTAATGTTGTCAATCAGAAGTTGTTGGTGTGCCGTAATTTAGCACACTTTCTAAATACACAAGATTGTGATGTCCTAACAATTGAATTTGGAATAGAATTTGAGACCATTCCAGCACATCATTTAATTCAATATGTTTTGCTAAGTTTTAGGTTTATAAATATAACTTTTTTAAACAAACATGGGTAAAGAAGTATTTTATTAAGAAATACATAAGTTGGGCTTCCCTGGTGGCACAGTGGTTGAGAGTCCACCTGCCGATGCAGGGGACACGGGTTCGTGCCCCGGTCCGGGAAGATCCCACATGCGGCGGAGCGGCTGGGCCCGTGAGCCATGGCCGCTGAGCCTGTGCTCCACAACGGGAGAGGCCACAACAGTGAGAGGCCCGTGTACCACAAAAAAAAAAAAAAAGAAATACATAAGTTTTGTGAAGTTTGGGTATTGAAAACAATGAGGCATTGTACCAGGCAACAAGCCAGAGACATTCTGCAAAGTATGCCTGAATATTCATATACTATATTGAATATATGAATATTCAATAAGTCAAACCCAAAACAGCTATGGGAAAGTTTAGCAAACTAAAAGACGAACTATTAGGAGCCATTACTAATGGAAGTGCAGTATAAAAATCACATTCATGCTAGATTTCTAAGTAGAATGGAATTCCAAGGGAACATAACATTCTGTGTGCATACAATTTTTTAGTAACACATCTACCAAGTATAGAATAAAGATTTATTTTGAAAGCCTTAAGGAAAGTAAAATTATCAGCTTCCCTGTCTCCAGGTACTGTTACCACAGAGAAATAAAGGATTAGAAACTGTTGTTTCTGAACTGGGATGAGGAGTTTCAGGGACTTTCTTGGGTCTGGGACTTTTTTCTTAAAAGTACTTGAATAATTAATTACTAGTAAATTTTGTCATATTGCTTCTCACAAAGTTTGTACTTTAATTAATAACAATTACCAACATAGTATGGGAGTTCACTTTTTCCATTCTTTTTTCATCTTTGCAATGGAAAGGTATAAAATGTAAACATTTTTGACTTTGCATTCCTTAATTATCAGGGAGGCTGATCATTTTTTCATAAACCAGCTAAGTATCTTTTCTAGAAATCTGCCTTAAAATTTTTTTTAGCCCATTTTTCCTTTAGGGCATTCATCTTTTTCTTATTAATTTGTAGAAACTTGTTATATGTTAAGAACATCAACACTTTTTCTATGATATATGTTGCAAACATTCTCCCAAGTTGTTGTTTTTTTTTTAATGAGTTGATAGTTTTCAGTACTTCTGAAGACAAAATTTTTAAATTCATACTTGGTTAACTCCAATAGCATTTTCCCTTTGTGGCTTTTGTCCTTGGGTTCAGATTAAACAGCCCTTTCCTCTCAAGATTACATAAATATTTACCTGTATTTTTCTATAATTCTTTTTTCTTAACATTTAAAATTTTAATGTAATAGGAAATTATTTTGGTGTAAGTTATGAAATAAAGATATTGATTGATTGATTTCCAAATGATGACAATTATCCAGCAAACTTCATTGAATAATCCTCTTTTCCCTCGACTTATTTGAGCTACCTCCTTGCCCCCCCCCCACTTATTATTTAATTATATATTTTGGTCTATTCCTGATTTATAAAATTTTTTCCATTGATCTATCTTATTATTTCCTATGCTACTGCCATTCTCTTCTAATTACTGTGTCCTCATAATTTATCTGTTCAGGTTTTCAACTTCCCTTAGGTCAATTTTGGTCGTTCATATTTTCTCAGGAAATCATTTAATTCAAGAATTTTAAGCTTATCAAAGCACAATCATGATGCTTCCACTATGTCTATGGCTTTCTTATATCACATATTTCTCTCTTCCTCTCCTTTTAATTAGCCTGGACAACAGTTTGGTTCCATTATTAGGCTTTTCAAAGTTCTTAGATTTACTCTTCAAATCTGTATTTTTCTGCTTTTCTAATTAATTATTTTAATCTTTTTAAAAAGTATATTTCTCTCTCTTATTGCTCTTGGCTTCAACTTGGTGTTGTTGTTTTTCTTATTTCTTGAATCAATGCCTAGTTTATTTATTTTCATCTTGTTTAATAAAAAAAGCCCTAATGCTATGAGTTTTTGCTGAGTAGAGATTTGGTTATATCCCAGAATTTTAGAAGCAGTGTTTCATATTTGTTTCTCTGGAAATAGTCTTCAGTTTCAATTCCGATCAGCTCTTTCACCCAAAAGTTGCTTAAGAAAGTAATTGAATTATCATGAAGGAGGAAGGTTAACCTCTTGGAGAATATAATGGGAGTTTCCTTGTGGCCAACTGTATGGTCAGTTTTTATAACTATCAATACTTCATGGGGACTGGAAGAAAAAAATTATATTCCTTATTTTTTGGACATAAAGTTTTAAGTATTGCTGAAAAATCAATAATGTCATTACTGACACCATTTAAACCCTCTGTATCTTTATTCTTTTGTGATCTCTCAAAGACTAAGAGTAGTACCCTGAAGTTTCCTCATACTATTATGCTTCTGTCACTTTAATAAGAGGGACTAAAGATCTAGAAGTAAAAATAACAACAGAGGGAAATATAAAGTACTGAAAACATTACTGGAAGATATTTTTATAATTTTGGTGAAGGAAATATTTTATAATCAAGACACAAAGTCCAGAGACCATTAAAAAGAGATTTAAATACAGAATTTAAAAAATTTTTATGGTGAAAGATGCCATAAGCAAAATTTTTAAAAATAGCAAACATTTGCAACAAATGAAGCAATATTCCCAAGCTGACATATTCTCTCTTCTTTTCTGAAAAAATTCAGAAAAAATGGCATATAAAGAACCTAAAATGTTTATAGAAATAAATATCAGGACCCTAAGTTTTATCCCTCACTTCTTTAATTATCATTTGTGAGTAGACAATCTATGTAGCATTGAGACTGCCATGCCCTCAAGTCCCTTCTGTGCTGGGGGGTCAAAGCCTGTTTCTTTCCATTGGCTTCCATTCCTTATGTAATATTCCCTGCAACTCTGTTCACAACTCACTGTAATAACAATTAGTGTCTAATGCAAAAAGAACTCCCCCTCCCCAAAATAATGAGCATGAGTAAGCCTGCAAAGCAGCCTAGCATGAGAATTTTCCCCAGTAGATACTTCTTATACCCATTAGGGACTAATCAGTCTGACTAGACTGCTTGTATCCTCCCTCTCAGGGTGTTAAAACCCAAGACATGAGAGAGGGCCACCAACGAAAGAGAAAAGCAAAAGACACATAGAGAAAGTCAGTAAGCAAAAATTCTGAGGCTGTAGAAGCCATAAATCAAAAGAAACCATGAAGTAAAAAGGTGAGTAAAAAGAGACAGAAATGATAAAAGGAATAAAAACGTAATGCTGTTACTGTTACATTTGAAAGAGGGAGAGAGATACTCAGTAATGCACAGAGCAGAACAGATAAAGTAGAAGGACACAGCTGTCCTCCCAGATGTCAAGAGCTCTTCTTTTCCCGGCAGGATGAGTGAGGTTCTACTTTTTTGGGGTCTGACTTTTCAGCTGTAGAATATCATCTCATGTTCCCTGCTCTTCAGGAATCCTTTACAATAAATCACTAATCTGGAGATACCCTAAGCTATTTTCACAATCTTGTAACCTGAAAGATCCTAACTAAAACCACTTCTTGGTATCACTGCAATTGATGCCATTCCAATTTCATAGTACATTTTCAAAGAATTCTATAAGCCTGTCAAGAATCTCTGTTCCATAGCCATACTTTCCCTCCTACTGAATGTGCCAAATAATTGATGACTTTTTTACTCCAGAACTGTTAACACTCCCTGCAATCATCAGTATAAATACTTTGTTAATAATTCGTATTTATAGAACATCTGCCTCCCAAAGAGCTCAAAGCTGTTTACAAATATCATCTCATTAATCCTGATAGCACCCTTTTTTTAATAAGCAGAAATGTGTAACGGCTAATGGGTACTGTCATCTCCATTTGACTCATGGGAAAGCTGAAACCCAGGGAAGGGTTATTCTTTTCAGGGTCAAGCAATATTATCTGAGAAATAGCACAGAAATACAATCCAGACCTTCTACCTTCTTGTACTTTATGCTCTTCCCTAGAAACCTCTCTCATTTCAAATCACACACATACTCATTGGAATGCTCCAGCATAAATTTTTTAATACAGCTTACTCTACTGAGGATAAAAGGAGAATCCCATAAACTCAAGTAGGAAAACTTACTGGACTTTGACTTAACTTTTCAAGAGGCTATCACTATAGTCAGAGCCATGAAGAATGATTAAATTTGAGAATTAGAGAGCATTTTTCATGCCATTTTTAAGCCAGTAAAGGAGTTTCTGCTTGGCATCTGAACGTGTTCCTTCTCCATACTGGAAATAGAAGAATCAACTTCAAGATGACAAAGGTCAAAGTAATAAGCATTTTCAAGAAGGATGCAAGCAATGGCACCTCAATAATATTATATATTGAATAATTGCTATATGCTATGCATATACATGCATTATGTCATTGCAACCCTATGAAGCTGACATTGTTACCTTTGTTTTACTAGTGAGGAAATTGAGACTAAATGCAGTTCAACAAACAGAGGAAGCATAGTTTTTAATGCCTTTGTCTCTGCTTCCTTTACCTGTGCTTTTAGCTAACACCACACAAACACTCCAAATAATAGTAACAGTTGCTGCTGCTGCTTTTGCTGTTTTGAATGGTGTAATCCTATAATCAGAGAGCCAGATGACTATAGCGTGGTGCAGCCACCGTGGTTTATGTCAGTTACAGAACATCTAAGGAACGTTATTAAACATTAGTCTTTGATGCTGAAAATCTTTCAACACAATTTGTAAACCTAGACCCTGAAATATAATTTAGCTGCCTGGAAGCCCATCATCATTCAACTCTACACCAAGATGGCAGGGTTAGCAACATCAGGAAAAATGGAAACTTTTCAAACTGATCACTTGTCACTAATGAAATAAGATGGGGTCCAGAGTTTACTGTGACCACACAGATCCATATGAAAATTCCACAAGATACCTAGAACATATTAAGGGAGTGCATGTATAAATATCTATAAAAAATTTCCCAACTCAACAAGCTACACACATAATGAAAACCGTCAGGAAAGTCTTCAAAACATTTCTTAAAGCAGGAGACCTTCATTTGAATCATAGTTCGCTATGGGCAGAGTAAGCCTAAAGGACTAAAATAACATAGCTAACATTTACCAAGTACTTAACAATTTGGCAGTCATGATGTTTTACATACATATTCATTTAATCTTCACTGTGAAATAGGTGCAAGTATTATTCCCATTTTACAGATAAAGAAACTGAGGATTAAAGAGGTTAAGTATCCTCTCAATCCTGGGATACTAAACCCAGCAATTTCACTTAAGAGCCTGACACTTGTGTATTAGCTTTCACTTGTCTTTGGGAAGCCCACAGCATGTTTATGAAAACTTTTTACTTAATAAAAAGTTTGCTTTTTACTTAATAGGCATTCATACTATATGAATGAATGCATGAATAGTGAATAAAACTTAATATTATTATTGAAAATGCAGAAATAACTGTTGATATTGTCTAGTCCTTTAGAGGAAGCACAATATTCAATGATACACTAATCAACATGAATTAACCAAGTCAAATGGCCCTTGAGAAGCACGTACCTATGGTGAGTGTGAGAAAAACTGTCTATAATCATCCCCTTTCATATGACATCTGTAGCACCAACTACTTACTCCTTGAAATCAAAGAAACAGGTTGCATTTCCCAGCACCAAAGATAGGAGAAAACCAGCTCTTTTGAATTTCCTGGGGTTCTTGACCCATCTAAAACCCAAGTGGTGGCCTGTATCCATCTGACCTAAAGGAGGTCCCGTTTTCTCACTCACGTGTGAGGTGATGGGATAGCCAAGGATGAAACACCGTTGTTGACTCTAAGTATTTTCTTTTTGCTTTAAATAATGAAATATTTCAAATATATAGTATAGTATAATAAATTAAAGAACCACATCCAGGCCATGTCACCACCATTCTGATTTAACAAGTGTATTCCTTTCATCGTTATTTTTTTAATGAATTTTTGAATTTTATTTTATTTTTTATACAGCAGGTTCTTATTAGTTATCCATATTAGTGTATACATGTCGATTATTATTACTTTACCTTTTTTCTTAGAAAGAGAATGTTACTAATAAGGTGGAAGTTTTGTCCTCCCATCATCCCTATTCACTCCCCTCTTTGCCAAATGGACCACTCTCCTGAAAGTGGCATGTGTTCTTCACAGTGACGTTTTTGTATTTTTGCTACACCTGTAGGTATCCAATACGTAGTATTGTTTTGTGTATTCATGAAGTTTATACAAATTGTCTCCAATTTATCCTCCTTCTGTAACCTGAAGTTTTTACTCAGGTTTTCTTTTATTGCAGCAAAATAAACCTAAGAAAAAATTTACCATTTTAACTACTTCTAAGTGTACAGTTCAGAGGCGTGAAGTACATTCACATCATTATACATATATCACCACCATCCATCTCCAAAACTTTTTCATCTTTCCAAACTGATTCTCTGTACCCATTAAACAATAACTCTCTATTCCAATCTTCCTCACAAACCCTGGCAACCATATTCTACTCTCCGTCTCTATGAATCTGATTACCCTAGGAACAGCATATAAGTGAAATCATACAGTATTTGTCCTTTTGTGACTAGCTTATTTCATTTAGGATAACATCTTCAAGGTTCATCCACACTGTTGCATGTGTCAGAATCCCTTCCTTTATAAGACTGAACAATACTCCATTATATGTATATACCACATTTCATTTATCCATTCATCTGTGGATGGACACTTGGGCTGCTTCCACTTTTGACTATTGTGAATAATGCTGCCAATATATGTACAAATATCTGTTCAAGTCTCTGGTTTCATTTCTTTTGGGTATATAACCAAAAGTAGAATTACTGGATCTGGATCATAAGGTAATTCTATGTATACTGTATCAGTCAGAGTTCTCCAGATAAACAGAACCAAAAGGATATATCCATAGGCAAATATATAAGAGGAGCTTTATTATAGGAACTGGCTCACATGACTGTAGAAGCCAAGAAGTCCCATGGTCTTCCATCTGCAACCTGGAGAACCAGGAAAGCCAATGGTGTAGTTTACTCTGAGACTCAAAACCCCAAAATCAGGGGCCAATGATGTGAGTCCCAGTCTGAGTCCAAAGGTCCAAGAACTAGGAGCGCTAATGTTTGAGGAAAAGAAGAGAATAACATGCCAGCTCAAATAAAGCAAATTCTCCCTTCCTCCAACTATTTCTTCTACTCAGCCTTCCACAGACTGGATGATGCCCACCCACGTTGGTGAGAGGCATCTTCTTTCCTCACTCTACCAATTCAAATGCTAATCTCTTCCAGAAATAACCTTACAAACACACCCAGAAATAATGTTTTACAGCTATCTGGGCATCTTTTGGCTTAGTCAAGTTGATACATCAGATTAACCATCACATTTAATTTTTGGAGGAATCACCATAGTGTCTTCCACAGCAGCTGTACCATTTTACATTCCTGCCAGCATTGCACAATGGTTCCAATTTCTGCACATCTTCACCAATATTTTCAGCTTTGTTCTTGAGATTTATCTTTATCCATACAGTTATATTTAATTCATTCACTTTTACCTACTGTACATTTTCCTTCTATGACTATACCATAATTTATTATCTATCCCCCAAGGGTAGCATTTGGGTTCTTTCTTATCTTGTTGCTATTACAATAAATGCTATAGTGAACATTTCTATATATCTCTCTGTTCACAAGTGCAAGAATTACTTTGGGCTTCGTACATAGGAGTGGAATTTCTGAATCACAGGTCATGTGTAATTCAAACCTTAATATATGTTGCCAAAATTCTCATCAAAGAGGTGTTTCTCTATTTATACTCCCACCTGCAGAATATGAGGGTTCCTGTTACTCCACACCCTTGACAACAATTGCTATTCCCGTAACTTACATAGCATTTCTCAACATTTAGAACAGGAAGGAATTCTGTGTCTGCTTAGTTCTCAACTTTACAGTGATTTTCTCTGTTAGTGCTTTTTCATTTTCATTTTACCTCTTCCCTGCCCCACCCATCCCCTATCCCTGGAGAGTCTCCTTTTCCCTTTTGATGCCAACTTTATCATAATGCTAATCTTGGGCTTTTCCCACTTGTGAAACTGTCAAAAGTTCAGCCAATAATCTCCTTCTTTACAAGAACTACAAATGAAATGACTTAAAGATCTCTTGGAACGTTGTAGGTGGTAAAATAACACCGACATGTTTCCTAGCTCATAGAGTTAATCTTTAAACCATGCTTTGGCTAAATTCTGGGGGAAAGTCCAGGGAAATGAACGCACGGGCTGTGGAAATAGAAAAGAAGTGGCTGGATATGACTGGAAACATCCTTGTGTCTACACATTCAGGAGTAGGGCTGGGATGAGGCAAGTGAGGCACTCAGGAGCAAAATTTAAGAGACACAAAAAACTCAGTAATCAAAAAATAAAGTTAATGAAATATTCTTAAGAGCAGAATTAATGCAAAAAATCCATGATAAACAAAATATCAAAATTATAAATTAAAATAGGATCAGTATTATTATTACATCTCTAGTGATTATAACCTTTTCAGTTTAATGGAGTAAATTCCATCTGTATATTAAGAGTGTTTTTGACATTTTTTTTCACATCTTTATTGAAGTATAATTGCTTTACAATGTTGTATTAGTTTGTGCTGTACAACAAAGTGAATCAGCTATATGTATACATATATCCCCATATCCCCTCCCTCTTGGGCCTCCCTCCAACCCTCCCTATCCCACCCTTCTAGGTGGTCACAAAGCACCGAGCTGATCTCCCTGTGCTATGTGGCTGCTTCCCACTTGCTATCTATTTTACATTTGGTAGTGTATATATGTCAATGATACTCTCTCACTTCACCCCAGCTTCCCCTTCTCCCCCTGTGTCCTCAAGTCCATTCTCTATGTCTGCATCTTTATTCTTGCCCTGCCACTAGGTTCATCAGTGCCACTTTTTTAGATTCCACATGTATGTGTTAGCATACGGTATTTGTTTTTCTCTTTCTGACTTACTTCACTCTGTATAACAGACTCTAGATCCATCCACCTCACTATGAATAACTCAATTTCATTCCTTTTTATGGCTGAGTAATATTCCATTGCATATATGTGCCACATCTTCCTTATCCATTCGTCTGTTGATGGACATTTAGGTTGCTTCCATGTCCTGGCTATTGTAAATAGTGCTGCAATGAATATTGTGGTACATGTCTCTTTTTGAATTATGGTTTTCTCAGGGTATATGCCCAGTAGTGGGATTGCTGGGTCATATGGTAGTTCTATTTGTAGCTTTTTAAGGAACCTCCATACTGTTCTCCATAGTGGCTGTATCAATTTACATTCCCACCAACAGTGCAGGAGGGTTCCCTTTTCTCTACACCTGCTCCAGCATTTATTGTTTGTAGAGTTTTTTGATGATGGCCATTCTGACTGGTGTGAGATTATACCTCACTGTGGTTTTGATTTGCATTTCTCTAACGATTAGTGATGTTGAGCATCTTTCATGTACTTGTTGGCCATCTGTATGTCTTCTTTGGAGAAATATCTATTTATGTCTTCTGCCCATTTTTGGATTGGGTTGTTTGTTTTTATTTGATATTGAGCTGCATGAGCTGCTTGTATATTAATCCTTTGTCAGTTGCTTTGTTTGCAAATATTTTCTCCCATTCTGAGGGTTGTCTTTCCATCTTGGTTAAGGTTTCCTTTGCTTTGTAAAAGCTTTTAAGTTTCATTAGGTCCCATTTGTTTATTTTTGTTTTTATTTCCATTTCTCTAGGAGGTGGGTCAAAAAGGATCTTGCTGTGATTTAGGTCATAGAGTGTTCTGCCTATGTTTTCCTCTAAGAGTTTGATAGTGTCTGGCCTTACATTTAGGTCTTTAATCCATTTTGAGTTTATTTTTGTATATGGTATTACGGAGTATTCTAATTTCATTCTTTTACATGTAGCTGTCTAGATTTCCCAGCACCGCCTATTGAAGAGGTTGTCCTTTCTCCATTGTATATTCTTGCCTCCTTTGTCAAAGATAAGGTGACCATATTTGCGTGGGTTTATCAAGAGTCAATTAAGGAAAAATAAAATTTACACACATGCCTCATTTTTAAAATTCAAAATAGCTTTATAAATCCTCTTGAATATAAGACTGCCAAGAAGAAAATTAGAAGGGTTTTGTAGCCAATAAAATAAAGGTACATTTGAAGATTAGCATCACAGAAGCAGTTTTCTCATTTCTCAAACTAAAATTAACATTGATGGCCTTTTGTGAGGTGTGGTGAACTGTATGGATTACTCATCAGTATCCAATTAAGATTTTAATTTTAACGGAGATTTTGTACAATCAAACAAAATGTAGCCCATACCATCCAAGAAAGATGCATCAATTTGCTAGGGCTGCCATCATAAAATACCACAGACTGGGTGGCTCAAACAATAGAAATTTATATTTTTATAGCACAAGAGGTTGGAAGCCCAAGATCCAGGTGCTGGCAGGGTTGGTTTCCTCTGAGACCATTCTCCTTGGCTTACAGATGACCAAACTCTTGCTGCCTCTTAACATGGCCTTTCCTCTGCATGGACAGATCTTTAGTGTGTCTCTGTGTGTCCATATTTTCTCTTTTTATAAGGACACCAATCTTATTAGATTAAGGTCAATCCTAACAGCCTTATTTTAACTGAATCATCTCTTTAAAGAAAGGCTCTATCTCCATACAGTCACATTTTGATGCAACAGGGGTTAGGACTTCAATATATGAATTATTGGTGGGGGGGGGGAGCATGCTTCAGCCCATAACAAGGGGAAATAAGATATTTGGTAGAATGAAGATTTTATCTCTCGGCAACTAATCAAGAGCTGAGAGAAGAAACAAGCACTTGCTTTAAAATAGAGATTTCCTCAATTGTTCAACCTATCAGGATGTTATTAACACAGCAGCATACTCTGGTTCCAAATAAATAGATAAAAGCTGTGAAACTTCCAAAGCCCTTTGGAGCTATAACTACCATCTTATCCAGTTCCTTGCGTAACCCATGTATCCTACTGAATAACATCAAGGAGTAGGACAAAATCGCTAAAAGAAAATTCATGCAATCCAGCCAGTCTACCAAACATACCGTACCACAACTTTGTTGTAAAAAGTAGGGGTCAGCCGGACACCCCAGCAGCTGGAATGAAGTCATCCCAGCAGGGACATAGAACCATAGCCTCAAGTAATGCAGTCCATTTGTGAATGGCTGGGGAATTCCGATGCTTAACAGCTCAGCTTTATCTTTCTATATAAAAATACCCTTTTTGAGTCAAAGTTGGATACTTTTTGTGAGTCTAGACGGTAACCTCATAACTACCAGTGGATCTTTCATCCAGCAAACTGAATTACCATCCAAAAGATCTTGTATATTTTATTTAAGCATTCTTGCCTGAAAAAAATACAATATTGAAATGGCTTCCCAAGTCCCCAAAATCTAATGGCACAAGTAGTTATCTGAGGATTCTTATTCCTCTGTTCTTCTTGAAGAAGCCGTGTAACCTTTATAATCTTGAGCCACCACACTTGGAAAATAAGAATCCCAACACCAGGGACAGTGATGAAGTGTGTGGGTGGACTGATCATTTATAAGCTTCTTAGATGCCTTAGAAGAAAAGGATTATATAAATCTGAAAACTGAACAACTTCCTTATGGTGATATGTTTCAGAAAGGCAACTAGAGAAGGGTAGTGTTTGTTAACAAAAGCCATTGCCCATTATGCTATGTTTGCCTCCTGTAAGGTACTGGAATCCTGAAGTCCAAGTTTATGGGGTTTGAATTTAGATTTTGTTTGGGGGAGGGAGTGTTGAATGATGTGTTGCTTCTAAAATAATGATATTTCTCCTTCATGTAGTGGCTGGCATCTTAATAAATGTGAACATGACTTAACAATCAGGCAACAAATGCTTTCCAATGTCAGCATTTGGGTATCTGGGTTACAGAAAACTGCTTTTCTTATTACCTTTCCTTCTTAATGCTTAAAAACAGAAAACGAAAAAAACCCTGGAATAATACTCCTTACTCATCTCACCTACTTGTTAATCTGGAGCCGGTTAAAGGAAGCATATCATAGAAAGCATATTGTAATGGGTGAATAGCTGTTTTAAAAAAAAGGGGGTGGGAAGGCATGACATTAAACAGTACAAATGATCCAGGCTTTTGCTCTACCAAACCTTGGGGCAATGTCTTTTCAATGTCATTCTTTAGAAAAAGTCTTTGAGACCATGTATGTCTTTTTAAACAAGCGGTGTGGGGAGAAAAGAAACAAAAGAGAAAAGGAAAGAAAAAAAAGAAAGGAAAGGAAAAATGGGGTGGAAAAAAAAAGCTTTTATTTTAAAAGCAAACAGCTAAGTGATTTGCTGCACACTTGCCATGAATAATAACGAGCAGATTTGTGGTGTGTTCCTCTTTTTAATTAGCACGTTGCCTTCTGCAGCAGTGCCCTGTCTTATTCCACAGCACCTAGAGAGCCCCACTGGAAGCACTGCACAAAACAAGATGGGCAAAGAAGCCCCCGTGAGGAGTCTAGCAGTCGATTTAGAAAACTTCCATTTTGTTCCCTCCCCACCTCCACCTTCCTTTTTTTTTTTTTTTTTTTGGTTCAGAGAGTTATGACTAGTTTTTTTTTGTTGTTTAATTTGGCACAGAACATACAGATATCTCTGAAGCTGTACCTGAATCATTTTCTTGCTGTTCAAACTATAGAACTAAGAGCTCGAAAACAGTTTAAAAGGCAAGGAGAGTGCAGGACCAGAGATGGAGCTCCCACTCTCAAGATGTGAGGTGGGACAGAAACTGCCACAGAATTTGCACTCAATAAAAGTGTTAAAATGCTCACCCAAGCTCTTCAGACACCAGAACAACAAAGGAGCTCGTTAAACACCTCTGTTCTGGAGTCCTTACATTTGGAAGAGTTAGAGTGGTCTAAAGTGTCAAGGTAGCAGAGGCTAACTCTGGGCACCTTGCAAGGGGAACTTCAAGTGCAATGTGTCAGAAAATAAAGAAATAAAAAGCAGCAGTTGGAAAAAAACGAAAACCAATCTCACGAATCACATTCCTATCTGTAATTAGAAAGCATTAGCAACATCCCTGTCAGCCAAGCCTGAAACGCAACTTAAATACCAAATGGCTCCTGTATTGCACTAGGATTCTGTTTGCTCTCACACGTATCTCGTGCAGAATGTGAATTTGTTTTCTATCACCAGGAACGTTGAGCATGCTGACACAGCTAGCTGAGGCAATCTCAAATTGTTCCAGGATTCGATTTTCATATGCGGGCAGCCTACAGCTGCATTTGATAGTGCACCACATTGATATGACACCTTTCCTAGAAGGTCTTTGATGGAATACATCTGCTGAACAGAACAGAAACAAAATATGTGCCTTGACTCAAACTTGTGGCAGAGAGCTATCAAAGTGGCAACGTGCTCCAAGCCATTTGCATAATATGCAGATGAAAATCTAACCAGAGAGAAAGGTATATTGACAGACTTTGCCTTGTTATCTGGCAGTACTGTGCATAACAGTATGTGGTACCCAGACATAATCTCCTGTAATGTTATTTTGCAATTTAAATGTCTTTTCCTCCTCCAAAAGAAGACACGTCAGTAAGTGCCAGGCATCAATAACTGACATTTGAGGTAAGATAAGCCACAGCAGCCTATTCAGACAGAACTAGCCCAGTTTATTTCAGGACACAGGTCTCCAAGTCGTGTGCTATTTACTGGCTGAAGGAGAGGGAAGGGTGCTGGCCCCAAACGCTCACTGATGCCTCATTTTTACCGTGTTCAGATGGCTGCTCTTTCGGCCCTGGTGCGGGTCCTGAGTATATTTCAAGGAACGTTACTGAGAACAAAATCGAAGGCCATCAATATTAATGATCTGAACCAGGAAGATAGCTTTTAGTGTGCAAATTAATTACCCTAATCACAGGGTTTTTTGTATCCATTTTAATGAAATAACTATTTATTTCATTGAATCCTGTGCTTTTCTTTTGCAAATAAGGCACATTTACATGATAAATACATGAAATTTAAAAGGATGACTAAATTAAATTGAGAAAAAAAGACCTTTCTAAATACAATTTTCTTAGGAAAAACAGCTAGATTAATGGGTTAGTTAGCTGAGTGGCATCTGTGATTAAATCTTTTTTAATGTACGTCAAATAGAATTTAATGGACCTTGAGAAATGTCTACACAGTTAGTAATATTCAGGGCCTAGGGAAGATTCCAGTTGTCTCCTATCATTTGTTGGTGAACCCCTGAAGCCTCGGCCTTGTGACTCAGCTTGACACATGGGATTGACACTTCTGATCCCTGTGTTATCACCCGTTTTCTCTTCCTTGCCGTCTTATTCTCTTCTTAGACAAGGGGGCCTTCTTTAACAATGGAACCAACACATTCACTTTTTAGCAGTGTGGGCCAAAAAATAACTCTACTATTAATGAAAGCATTAAAGTAGTTTAAATATGCCTTGTATTTCATCATCTCATTCACATTTGTTTCAAACTGTGCTGGCCTTGGTAAAGAGAGAGGGAGAGAGACAGGGAGGGAAGAAAGGAGAGAGAGAGGCTGCTTAATTCAGAGGAATTTTCAATGAATCTTTTAGAGTCTGTGGGTGTTGAAAACTTTATTTACTGTGGGTGTGCTTTGAAGGGCTGCAAATTCAACAGAAGAGAGATTTGAAACGCATTCGGGCTCATTTTTTTGATAACAGACCCAAAGAACAGAGCATCTTTCTCTGTTAGCTTCCCGCCCCGGGTTGTGCCACCAGAGATGTCTCCCTCTCCCTTTGATTCGGAATGATCAATTGCAGCTGTGGCAGCCGGGCAGGCAGCCCCAGGCACCAGGAACACGAGCCCTCTCCCCAGTGTTAAGATTTACATTTCAATGGCTGCCACCATTTTAAAGATAATTATAACCTTTTTAGATTAAGAATATTCTGTGGCTTCTCTAATATTTTAACAACATAAATATTAATTTAGCTGGTTTCAGAGGAAACCTCGCTCTTTCTCTCCCCTTACTGTCACTCCCACCCCTACGGAACCTTGGAAAATGCAGAACAAAGGCTTCACCCCAAACCTGTTTGGGGCAGGATGGAATGGGAAGGTAGGATGTTGAACCAACAGGTAAGATTAAAATAACTTGACCCTAACCTGGCCCAGATCTTATCATTTGAAAGTAAATGAAATATAGCAGATGGCGGCGGGGGGTGGCAGTTTTCAGGGGCAAAAGACCAGGAAGCTACTTTCTGCATGGGTAATGTTTCCAAAGGCAAAATCTTTTAAAAGTAAATTGTATGTAGTTTTATCTAACTCAGCAAGTCGACTTGCAAAAAGCTGGCAGATGAGATTCACGTTTCTTCGATCACATTCCAAGTGTGGTGGGAGATGGGAAAAAGATGAAGCTGTCTTGATGAACTCAGTAGTCTTGAAAAGAGAAAAAGGAAAATTGCCCACAAAAGATACTGAGACTATAAAGAGGCTTATATTTCACTGTTACTGCAAACTTCCTTTCTGCTTATTATCATTCCAACCCTTTATTTCCCACCAGCTGATGCAGCTGGGGAAAACATCACATTGTACAAACAGATGTAGACCACTCAGATTGCCTGACCACGCTCCGTGGACCGTGATCTATTTTTTGCTGCTCCGCAAGTATTGAGCATGTTGTAGGCATGAGGACAAGGCTTTTTTTTTTTTCTCTATTTACATTCATTAGCTTGCTACAAGTATTCTCTTTAGGGCCGATCGCCTTATATCACTCAGTATCATGCAAACAATTTACATTGCACAAATAGAATCAGAAGAACACGTTTCCCAGATCCACTGATAAATAAGAGGAATCATGTATATTAAGAAGAAAATTGATAATGTGCTGGTCAGATGTTGCAGGCAGGTCATTCGGATGCACTCCTTGATAGAGTGCAGAGCTACAATAATTGCCCTGAGATCTCTTTACGCACAAGACCTTTATTTCCTAGGCACCAAAGCCATGGGATTGAGCATTGCTTGAAAGTGACTTGGGGAATAAAACCGCTCATGAAATATGCATGACTAACACATAGGCTGCCAGGGGAACTTAGTGTATTATGTATGACCCTTCGGTAATTGTAAGGAAATGATATTCATTTAAGTGGATGTTTATCACAGTTAAAGGTGCAGCTAATGAAACAAAGGTCATAAGCCTAGAAACATAAGGTTAGAGCCCTTTTATTGTACCATTTCTCTCTGTGAAAAACCTGGCCTTTCTTCACAGCTGTTTTTCTAACACCTGTGTGCACTGTTTACACAGCCTTAAAGAGTTCCTGTCACCCCTACTTGAATGCCAAAAGGATTATTACATTAAATGCTCTTCTAATATTATACCCACACATCTGGGAAATATCAGACAGCGTGCTGCAATATATCAATTCGGGCTAGAGTTTTTAGCTACTGACATTTGGTTAACTAAAGAGTATTTTTTTTCTCCCTGAGTATTTCTCTATGGGAAATGCCTACCTATCCATTCGGATTGAGAGTATGGCTTTTATTGTGAGATCAGTGGTGACGGGATCCTCTGCAACAGACCCATCTCTCAGGCAAATTATGGGGAAACATTGCAGAGTGGATGCACACAGGTATTCGGGAGTCAAATTCCCCAGATGAGAATCCCAGCCCCAGTGCTCACGAGTCCTGTGACCTTGGGCAAGTAACTCAACTGCTCTGGGCTTCTGAATAAATTTCCATCTATAAAATAACACCCATAAATAGCCGTGACTTCACGAGGCTGTCATGATGATAATTAAGTCAATATCTGAAAAGCATTTAAAATAGTTCCTGGCACATAGTAAGTGCTATGTATTTGTTAAATAAAATACACAGTTTGCATGGTTGGTCTGTTCTGCCAGTTCTCCCCTGAAACTGTGATTTTCTTTTGTACCTAATTAACTCCCTCATGCCCATGTTCATCTTTAGGTTTCGGGTGGTTCTACCACACCTCCTCAGCCATCGCAGCTTCCAGCCACAGCCAATTGTGTACAATAACACGCCTTGGTGAGGGAGGCTGTGAGCCCTTTGATGGGGGCCCACTCACTTATAAACATTAAGTACCTTCGGGCTTTCTTGGTCTCACTGACATTTACCTGGTAAGTTCATAGGACCCTGGGAAGCAGGTGGAAGAAAAAATTACTCTAGAAAAACATGCAGTAGAGAAAACCCCAGGAGTCTTCATGAGCTGAATCCAAATTGATAGTGACTCTCCAAATTACCCTAATGTCATTCTGTTTTGGTTCAGGTTGCGAGGCAGAAACATAGAAAAGAAAATAAAGATGCCATCTTATACAGTTAGTGTATATTAACTCTAGAGAGTGTTACAGATTTCATAATTCTTTCATTCATTATTTCCTAATGCTCACAAAACTATCATTTGTGATGGACAGGGCAGTCTTCCCCATTCCCAAAAGGTTTTGGATAACTTGCAAACTCTAGATTATTCCTTTCAAAATGTAATTTCTTACTATGACCAAAGTTGTCTGACATAAAATAAAATAGAAGCTGTATGGAGGACAGAATTTTTATAAATACCACTAGACTAACAGCCATAAAATAATCTAATAAAACAAAATCACAAACCTTGTTTTCTTAGATTTCTTAGATCACTGTAAGGTGATCACATATAGCAAAGGGGTTCTGAAGCTGGCTTGTTGTGTGTTTGAATCCCAGCTCTAGCTGTGTGGCCTAAGGGAAATTACTTAACCTCTCTGTGGCCTCAGTTTCATCAGCAAACAGAGATAATCAGAGTACCAGCTCATGAGTTTGCTGTGCATTTTAAACAGGAGAATGCAGGTGAGGTGTTTACAGCAATGTCTGGAATATAAGTACTCCATTATTGTAAAATATTGTATTATTATTACTTTTAAACTGGAAGCCAGCATCTCAGGAAGTTTTTTGGCATCCTCATACCACCACCAATGTTTTATGCTCAAGGTAATTTGTTCACTACAAATTACTGGTGGTGTTAAAATTTGTCCATAAATTTGACACTTCTCCCTTCATAAAGTAGCGCTGACTTCTCCCCTTAAATGTGGGCTGCACCTAGTGACTCACTTCTAATGATTAGAATGCAGTGAAAGTGATGGCGTGTGGATTCCAAAGCTAAGTCATAAAATGCACTTTCTTTTGTACCGTGTTTGCTCAGGTCACTAGCTATAGGGGGAAGCAAGCTGCCATGTTGTGAGGACACTCAAGCAGCCCTATGGAGAGGCCACGGGACTGAGCCAGCTTAGGAGATCTTTCATCCTCTGCCAAGCTTTCATATGACTTCAGTCCTCCGGACTGTGAGTCTTCCCAATGAGACCCCAGACATGTGAAACAGATATAAGCCTTCCCTGCTGTGCACTGTCTGAATTCCCAGACCAACTGAAACCATGGGGTAATCAATAATTATTACTCTTTTAAGCCACTAAATTTTGGAGTAATCTGTTATGCAACAATAGATAACTAACACAACACCCTTCAACATAGAAGTGGAAGTTTTACTTGCTAAGCTGAGGACTTGTTTGTATAGGGATGGGAAGCGGAGCAAGGTTTTAGAGGAGATCTGAAAGAACATAGGCTACAGTGGAAATTAGTAAACATTTTATATACCCTAGAGTACATTTCACCTTTATGTATCTATTAACATGGGGATCTTTTTTCTTTTTTCATAGCTAAGTGAAATAATTCTCGCCAGTATGTAGTTCTTATTTCTAGGATAACCAACCACCCCAAGGGGCCCAGGACTATCTCTGTTTTAGCAATGAACTTCACATGTTCCAGGAAATCTCTCAGTCCTGGGCCAACCAAAATGGTTGGTCCCCTACTTATATCTTAGATTAGATGATTACCAATATCTCACTTGAGCTAGTCCTATAGCCAAAGAAGGGGATTCCTAATAAATGTTTTTGTGAGAATATACATGTTTTTGCAGGAAAGGATAGGCACCCCAAACAGTCCCCATCTCACCGTAAAACTCCAAATTTCTCCCTATTTTACCATGTGCCTGGTGAGTCCTTCACTTGGGGAAGAAGGGGCTGGGAGAGGAGGAAGATATCACTGCTCCTGGGCCCTCAGCACCCTAAGGTTTCATGGAATCCAGAGGTTCAGGGTGCAGTGATGATGGTTGTTGGGAGGTGAGGAGGTGCTATGAGAGTGGAGAGCAGGGTTCTAGGAGAATCTCTGTAGCTCTTAGTGAAAACTCACTGAACTGAATAGGGAAGGAGAATGCGCACATCAACTCTCCTCCCCTCTGCCCTTTGGTTAGTGTTTCCTTTCTGTGGTTAGGGAGTTTGTAACAGGTGTTATTTTTTCATGTAACAAAATACTATTAAGTCTGGAAAAGGTGATGGGATATACTCTTACCTAAACATAGACCAAAGAACCAATGATTCAGCTGCAACCCCACCCGTCTTTTTCCTGCTTGTCAATAGCCAAAATAGCACAAAACCATGTGCATTTCTTGCAGGACTGTCCTGTAGACAGGAGAGGACTAGACAGACCATCTATTGTTCAGGATTATATGGTGCACGGACTAGTCACACCCAGATTAACAAATTTCAGCTGCTTCGTTTCATGGTGGACACATGAGAATAGCTATACTCTAAAAAACTGTTCAAATGGAAACTCATCTGGGTTATGAACACAAGAATTTATAAGCAAATTAGTAGTGTTAGCAAGGGAAAGTTTGGCTTACACAATAGAATAGCAATGGCATCCAACAGGTGTGTAAATTATAAATTGTTCTCATCTGTTTGTGAATGCAATCTTTTTCCTTCCTATCAGGAGGGTTACTCTCAAACCTTACAAGGGGCACTAATACTCATATCTAACGTTTAATGAGCACTTACTGTGTGCCAAGTACAGGAGAATGAAACACACATTAACTTGATCGATACAACAAGCCTCACGAGGCAGACGCTACCAGATCCCTGTTTTACTGATGGGGAAACTGAGGCACAGAGCGGCTGAACAATCTCTCCAAGGCCACATCACAAGTAGCTGGCCAACCCCGTATACAGTCCATACATGGCCTCTTTCTGTGATTAAATCAGAGTTTAATTCATTCAAATCTGCCCTCCTCTCCCAATTAGAGTAAATTAGCAAGTTAAACTGCCTGCTTGAAGCCTCACTGAGAACAGCATCTTGGACCAAGAAATGTAGATGAAGGCAAGGTGGGAAGATGATAGTAGCAAAACAGATGAGGAAAGGAATCTATGGAAGGGTGTAAAAGCAGACAGGTGACCCAAGAGAGAGGACAGAACAATGGAGAAGAGAAGGATGAGAGGAAGAAAGAGACGTGAAGGAAGAGACTACAGGGAAAGGGAGAAAGAGGAAAGGACAAAGGGCTGGCAAGGCAGGAGCAGAGGAAATATGGACACAGCAAGGGTTCTGAGTGCAGATGTTATCAGCATTTGATATCTAGTAACTGACTGAAATGTTAAAATAAGGTCATAACTGAAGATTTCTATGAGAATTTTTCCTTTAAATTTATAAAAATTTTATAAAATTTTTCCTTTAAAAATTGTTGTGAAAGGTAAAAAGGGAGAATGTGGACTCTACATCATAAGAAAAAAATTTTCCTGCTCCAAGATTTTGTCTGAGGCAGGCCAGGCATCTCACTGCAGAGTGATGGCCACAGGAAATAAGGAAAATCTGGAAACTGCGTAGCGATGCAGATATAGACAGAAGGCACACCTCCTGGGAACATTCTACCAAAGCCATGCCTTTCCAAACAAATTTTAGTAAATGTATTGGCATTACCGTTGTTAAAATAATGATGAAAACAAGTGCAATGATTTTCAACCCTGGTGATATCTTAGAATCCCTATGGTAATCTTTAAACAGTACTGGTGAGCCCACCCATCCCAGCCTAATTACAACAGAATCCTTTAGGGGGAGAGCTGGACATTAGAATTCATTAAAAAAAATTCTCTAAGCTATGTCTTTGTGAGACATTCCAGGTTAAAGAAGTAGCAAGAATATTCCTAACAAGTTATTTTGTGAATATCGACAAACTGATTCCAAAGTTGATATGGAAGGTAAAAGACCCTGAAAAGCCAACACAATATTGAGGAAGAACGAAGTTGGAAGTCTGACACTATCTGATGACAAGACTTACTACAAAGCTACAATAATCAAGACAGGGTGGTATTGGCAAAAGAATATATCAGTAGATCAACGGAACAGAATACAACACCCAGAAATAGACCCACATAAGTACAGTCTACTGATCTTTAACAAAGGCAATACAATGGAGAAAAGATAGTTTTTTTAACAAACGATGCGGGGATAACTGGACATCTACACTAAAAAAAAAAAAAAAAAAAAAAAATGGATCTAGGGTTTCCCTGATGGCGCAGTGGTTGAGGGTCCGCCTGCCGATGCAGGGGACACGGGTTCGTGCCCCGGTCCGGGAAGATCCCACATGCCGCAGAGCGGCTAGGCCCGTGAGCCATGGCCGCTGAGCCTGCGCGTCCGGAGCCTGTGCTCCGCAACGGGAGACGCCACAACAGTGAGAGGCCCGCGTGCCGCAAAAAAAAAAAAAAAAAAAAAAAAAGGATCTAGATACAGACCTTACAACTATCACAAAAATTAACTCAAAATGGATGTAAATGTAAAATGCAAAATTATAAAACTCCTAGAAGATACCACAGAAAACCTAGATGACTTTGGGTGTGGTGATGACTTTTTAGATACAACATCAAGGGGACTCTCCATGGAAGAAATAATTGATAAGCTGGATTTGATCAAAATTAAAAACTTCTGCTCTGTGAAAGACAGTGTCAAGAGAATAAGACGACAAGCCACAGAACGGAAGAAAATATCTCAAAAGAAGTAGCAGGACTGTAAGATCATGAGAAGGATGGGAATATTTTATAGTGAATTTCATTACAAACAAAATGTACCTTGCCTACTCCTGCCCCCAAAGTTGCCTCCCTGGCCGTGGAATCTGGGTGGAACGGGATGGGGATGAGGATGGAGATGTATCAGGTGACTTCTGTTCTTGTTCAGACAGTTATCACTAGCGATTTTGGATTTCTGTTCTAACACCGAGTCCACAAAGCCTATGGATTTCTAGCAAAACAAAACACTGAACCCAGCAAACGTGGGCATTTGAGTCGTGGTTGCCAACATGGTTTTTCCTTCCTTGCCCTTCAAGTCTGCTTGGGTACTTCAGAGCTCGCTTTCATTTTTCTCCAGGAAAGCTGGTTGTGTAGGATTACTAAAACTCCAGCACATTCTCCTCCACACAGTCTCCCTCAAAAACTCAGTTCCTATAAAAAGAAACCCAACCACCCTTGTCATTTCCATTTTTCATACATCTGCTTTTGGTGTGTGCAGTATGCATGCTATGTCTCTGTGCAGTTGCATCTCATTTGCTCGCTGCCATAGGCTACAGGGTGGAACAAAGTTCACTTTCAAATTCAATCTCAAACAAAATGAAAAAGCAAGAAAATCATGAAAGGGAAAGCTGCCCACTGCCGTTGATATGGGTCTCACTGCCAGATTCTTCTGGTTTATCCATCAAATGGGAGGCAGAGGAATCTGCTCCCATGCACAGCTGCTGAAGCACTGACCCGGGGTACAGGGTACTGTCAATCAGAAGAATGGGTCCTATGAACTGCCCGGAGTGAGTGCCAGCTGCCAGCTGCAGATAGCCTGACACACTATTGAAGAACACCCTGAATGGCACTGGACCCCTTTCTCTGATAACAGTAGCAGTCCCAGGGGCCTTTCAACAACATAGTGGAAACTACCCTAAATTTATTTCAGACACGAAATTTAGGATTAAGGGAACTAGCAGAAATGACAGGGTTTGAGAGAAAGTGTGCATTTTCTTTAAAAACAAAAAAAAAAGTCTTAAAACCCACACAGTGGTTTATATCTCTGTTTGAAAGAAAGTGGCCAGTTCAGTATTCTTTCAATATATCAGTGGGTCCTGCTGAATTATACATGTGGTTGGAATTAGAGAGGCCTGTGTCTTACGTCTGGTTTACTCTGACTTGCTGGGTTAGCTTGGAAAAGTCAGTAATTCCCCAGCTGAAACAAAATTGGGGTCGGTCACATACACATACACACACACACATCCCATGTGCAAGGTTTAAACTTCCCTGTAGGGATCCAGGGTACAGGGAACATAGGAACTGTCCTACACTTTTATCCAGGATGTTCCTAGAATAAAGATGGCAGAAGCCCTTCACAATGGACCCAGAAATGACACGGTGCCACTTCTATAAAGTCAGGCAACTCTGTACCTTATTAGATCAAAAACTTCTGTGCTTTCTCCTTTTTTTCGTCCTCCGTTTGAAATGATATGTGATGGATATACTCAGAGACTGAGTGCTCTAGACGAGGGGTCCCCAACCCACCCCGGCCTCAGACTGGTACTGGTCCGCAGCCTGTTAGGAACTGGACCGCACAGCAGGAGGTGAGCGGCCGGTGGGCGAGGGAAGCTTCATCTGCCTCTCCCCAACGCTCCCCATCGCTCGCGTTACCGCCTGAACCATCCCGCCCCCCAAACCCCCCAACCGTGGAAAAAACTGCCTTCCACGAAACCGGTCCCTGGTACCAAAAAGTCTGGGGACCACTGCCCTAGACACTTAAGTTCTAGCCTCCTCTGAGTTTCCTAGAGAAATGTTCTGTCCTACCTGGCTTGGTAAGAATTTTAATTGCAAGAGAGCAGGAGAGGAAACACCGAACGGCTGCAGTTCAAGCTCTGAGTTGTTGGGATGCACAATGGGTGCCAATGGCTGCCTCTCTTCCAGGAATTAGATGCGATTGATCCTCTTTAAATAAATCTGGCTAGCTAACAAATAGCTTTCTCTTGCCAGCATTTTCTCAATATGGTCTCCAGACTCTTTATGGTTTGAAAAAATTACCAAATAAAATTCATGAAAAGGCAACAAGAAACATATCTTACAAAATTTCTGTACAGAATTCAAACATTATTCTTGTGCCAGAAACACACAGCTGTGGGCCTGACGTGGCAGAGCCATCTGCTAGAAGCTCCACAATGTAGCTGCGTGAGAGACACAGAGTTGGGTAGGTGCGTCCTTTGTTGGAAACACACAAACACCAGAGCTCTGGAGCTTTCCTATTTTTTCACCCTCATTGCCGTCTGTCCATTTGGACGGAATAGTCACGAGAGCGTTGCATGTACAAGATGGCGCAGATGATGTAGGAAAGTACAATTGCTTTAAGCAAATGGATGTTTGTATCTTCATGCTTAAGCTTTCCTGATTCCAACTGGGTTTGGGACCAATACACCTACTGAAAAGATGGGTACACTGAGGACATGAGCATTGAAATGAGTGTTTGTCAACTCGGTGAACAGTTTAAGTCACCCCTGACCCAGGGCAGGTGTCCTGAGTGTCATTTCTATACATCTGTTTCCTTTATGAACATAATTATAAACATAATAATATTTATTTGATTATGTTTTAATTTTTCAGAGGAATCTCATCAATTTGTGTTACCTCTAAAATTTATAAATAAAACTAGGGAAGCAAGCCCCTTTGACAGGAAGAGTGGAATCCCTCCTTTCTTGCACACCTGTATTGCTTGCAGGATTCGGGCCCCGGGTTGCCTGTAGGATGCTTACCTTAGTCACATCAAAGAAGAAATACAAGAAGCTTTAAGCATTTCCTTGGACAGGGGTGGGCTCACGTGCCCTCAGAGCAAGTGGGTTGTCTTAGATAGAATGCCCTTTCTGCGTCTAAGGGGGGAATCTCAGCTGCTGAAGTCTGTGGAACACTTCTCAGATAATGTGTTTACGTGCATAAAATAAAATACGGAACAACACAAATGAAATCAGTTACATTGAAATATACTTATCAAAATGTTTAAACAAATGCATTTGTAATATAGTCATGTACGTGCTTATTTATTAACCCACTAAATAACAGAATTGGGCAGATACCTATCATAATTTTGAGGTAAGTGATGAGCAAAAACAACATTTCTGCAGAAACTCTAATGTGATACAAAAGTATCTGTTTCATTGATGACAAAGTCACAGGTGCTCCTAACACTATGCTGAGGTTTCTGTCAACATTCATAATTGAAGGAAACATCAACTTGAGCTAGAGAATGGTAAAAATGAAGGGTTTCTCCCCATCCAAGTTCATGGACATCTGAATTCTATCCATAGACCCTTTAGGAGTCCCAGGTTAAGGTCCTTATTTTTGTTCTGTTTTTCCTTTCAGACAATTACATCTCTGGACAAGATGAAAAAGATCTTTCTGACCAAGTAGTAAGTGAACATGTTATATGAATATGGAAGATAATGTGCTTCTGGATCTGTGACTCCTGAACTTTTTCTGTCAAAGAAAATCAGTGTGTTGCTGTTTAAACGTCACAGTGTTGGCCTTTTAAAAGTCAGTGAGTTTCCCTTCTCTATCTAATGTTAC
The DNA here is from genome assembly GCF_937001465.1 of Orcinus orca. NCBI lineage: Eukaryota > Metazoa > Chordata > Mammalia > Artiodactyla > Delphinidae > Orcinus > Orcinus orca. The sequence goes on along the minus strand of NC_064561.1, from coordinate 82,767,821 downwards.
CTTTACTCCATCTTCTCCTCTTTCCCGACATTCCAACTTCTAGATGCAATGCTTACCTCTGTGTATTCTTCTTTGTTCCATAAATATTTCTGTTCCTCTCCTGTCTGGCTTCCCCTTTATCCCTAATTCTAACATCATTTACGCATAATCAATCACTGGAAAATGCACTAAATCCCATCGTCACATCATACTTCTCACTCCAATGATGCTCTAAGAAATTTTGAAGACCCCCTTCTCCCTGCTTCCCACCATCCCTCCACTGTCCCTGACGGTACAGCTGTGAGAATTCACCCAAGAACAACTGGCAATGCCATTAACTGCTTTCCAAGCATATTCTCAGGGAGATTAAGAAGCCTGTTCTTTTCTCTTGAGAGCTCTGGCAGACTATAAATGATCAGAAACTTGCTGGCTTCTCATTCGATATGAGAGCTACATGCAGGAAAGGAATCATATACTAGGGGGACAGTTGAATTAAATGACCTTACAGATCTTGCCTACCTTTGGAATTCCCAGATCCCTGTGGCAACTGTATCTGAGCAACTCAAAATTTCATATCCATATCCTGTACATGTAAATTGGTTCTGACTGGTGTCTTCATAGACTTGAAAATGAAACAGGCAATAGAGATTAGGGAAACATTGACTATTCATCTCTGTTGAATACACGAGTTTATTTTTACTTGGTTGTCAGTACATCTTTTATGTTCCTGCTTGATTTTGCTATGGAAGGGCAGGATTAAGGTTCATCTAAATGACTCTTTTCCTAGTGTCAAAAAATGCCTCAGTCACAAATAAACACTTTGTAAATGTTTTCTGATACTGCTCAAGAGGATGAAATTGCAAAGCGGCTCAAAAAAACCCAGAGGACATCTTTTCTCAAAACGAAGTTAGCTTTACTTTCTCCTGCTACAAAAAATAACTTTCTCACTCCAAAAAAATTTTTAAATTACGCCCCCCCCACACACACACACACAACTATTAGGAAAAAATATATTTTTCTGGCATTTTTGAGGTATAATTGACAGATAACATTGTGTAAGTTTAATGCATACAACGTAATGATTTGATATATGTATATATTGCAAAATGAATACCATGATGAAGTACGCCAACACATCCAACACCTCACATAGTTACAATAGGAAAAAAAAATTGTGTAAGTCATATCAAAATCTACCACCCAGAGATGACCAGAGTTAAATTATAAACAACCCTCTAGACACCTGTCTACACATATAAATGTATAGAAATATAAATATCTGCAATTTTACGTAAGGGGAATAATTTTGCACCTGTTATTGTGTCATGAGAATCTTTCCAGGTCAATAAACTTAGCGCTACACCATCCTTTCTAATGGGCTCTTGATATTCCATCAGATACAAGTACCATAATCGGTTCATCCAGTCCATCTGTTAATATTAAAAATACACCTTCAGAAAAACCCAAGCTCGTAGATCCAGAAAACAGGCTGGTGGTTGCCAGAGGAGGGGGGTGGGAGTGGGCAAAATGAGTGAAGGGGGTCAAAAGGTACAAACTTCCAGTTATAGAATAAATAAGTCATGAGGATGTAACGTACAGCATGGTGACTATAGTTAATAATATTGTACTGCAAATTTGAAAGTTATTAAGGGAATAGATCTTAAAAATCCTCATCACAAGGAAACAAATTGTAACTATGTATGGTGAGAGATACTAAAGACTTATGGTGGTGGTCATTTTTCAATATATACGAATATTGAATCATGTTGTACACTTGAAATTGATATAATGTTATATGTCAATTATACCTCAATTAAAAACATATAAACTTTCAGAAGCTGAATAAATCTGGTGGAATAGTGCATCACTGCCTCAGCAGTCTCTTGAGGAAAGCCTGGCATGCTTCACATCAGACAACGTCAACATTAGCCCTGCAGTCATTTAATAAAAGGCCAGACTCTGAGACACCAGAGTCCACATACTAAAGACCAAACCAAATCAGCAGAGAGTTTAAAAGAATCACAAAGGTATTCATCAAGGAATAAGCTCCCCCTGTAGACTTACTGCCATCAGGATTCCTGTCCCCTTCTGCTCCCCCTGGTGGGAACAGGACCTCTGGCTGAACAACCAGGCTGTGGCCTGGACACTCTGCTAGGTGCCACAAAAAAGAGAGGAGCTTGTCCTCAAGCACACATGGTCAGCGGCTTCCTGGCAAGTCTGGCACATGGAGAAGGGCAGTTACTCTTCCCAGATGGCACGTTCTATCCCTACTCAGAGCCAAAGTAGGACATGACTATGCCAGCACTGGCTAGAATGTCACGTGGTTGGCATGGAGAGTTAGAACTGTCTCAGAGTTGGAAGGTTTATCATATCTATGCAATCAGTATCCCTTATGGGGAAAAAAGAATCTGGGACCAGGGTCCCAGTTATACAGATGAAGAACTAGGACACACAGCTACGCAGAATATGCCTTAGAAGTAAGATTAGATAAGAGCACTAAAACTCCATGAAGAAAAGATCTAAAACTTGGGTAGAGTCTGACTGGGTATACAGGTAGACTGATACAAAAGAGTAAAAACTGAAATGATGATAACTATCGTCACACTTTCTGGATAATTTTGATGAGACACATGGCTGTGGCACCCCCAGTCACATGCAATTTTACTTATCGTCTCCCTATGAAATTTTATTTCTACTAAAAATTAGTTAGTGCTAGGCTGAAGGGAAAGCCCAGCTTAACGGGGAGGCTTCTGGTACCATGGACTAGTGTGTGTCTTTTGAGCCATTAGTACTTTCGTATATAGAATTGTAACTGAGTAGGACCCTATGGAGCCTTCCCGGGACAGACCCCCTCCCTCCATGTCCTTTGTTTGCCTCTTGTTTGTAGAAAAGCTTCAGTCTCTCAGGCCTCCTCTGAGTCACAGAAGCCTGGCTCAAGAATTAATGATTGAAAGGATGTGAAAATGTAGTGACAAAAATAGCAGTTGGACCAGGGGAACCAGTAAGAATTGAAACAGTAAATCAGCCATCCAGCAGTCACAGAATCTTCAGTTCCTCCCTGAAGTACATAAGATAACAGTACCTGATGCACATTTAAAGCTTTAAAGATGCTAAAACCCCCACCAAATGGAAGAAGTTAACTACTTGATGACCTTGAGCACGTAGCCCCCAGATGTACTGGAGCCTGAGGATTGATAACGTTAACCCCTGTGACACTGCCCTTTTCCCTCACCATCAGCCAATCAGAGACTTGTACACAAGATGATCACACACCCTGTGACTCCCCTCCTTCACCTTGCCTTTCAAAATGCTCCCCTGAACCCCATCAGGGGGTTTGGGTCTTTTGACCATGAGCCACCCCTTTCTCCTTACACAGCCCTTGCAATAAACCTTCCTCTGCTCCAAACTCCGACATTTTGGTTTGTTTGGCCTTGGGCATACAAACTTGGGTTCAACAGACTGACATAGAATAACTGTTCCATGTCATAAGACTATTGTAAAAATTATCCAAACTTTGAAAGGGTTAAACATATAAAAAATGCACACTTTTCCTATTCCTATATAACAAATATCAAGATGTATGTTCATATTACCCAGGTGAGACATGGACCAAACATGGAGGCCATTACTGACTACAAGAAGTAACGTGCTCAACATCACACAGGTATGCACTTCAGAAAAGGTCCAAGAGTCAGATACTCTCTTGAACATGCCTGCCTGAGCACGGGTAAACATGGAATCTTCTCTGAATTGTTTTACATGTCCCGGGAAATGAAAGGTGTTGATTTAAGTGGTCAAGAAATCCTGAATCTTAAGGGCCAGAGATACCATCTTTCCCTGACTATGAGCTCAACTGGACAGCAAAATAATGTTGAGTGTATGTATATGTATGTGTTAGGATTGCGGGGGTGGGGGTGGGGGAATCAGGTCAGTCCTGTACGCAGATAATGTTAGTTTAAAAAAATGCACATGCCTGGGCAGAAGTGTCCCTTTAAATATCCCCACTGAGTAGAGAGAAGTCTGATTTGTTTATTCCACTCTAAGCAGACCCTGGCATCCTGTTGCCAAAAATATCCTCGCCTCCCCCTCCTCCCTTCCCAGCATTGTCTGCAGGTGCCTTCGCCCTGAAAATGAAGTCCTCTGCATGAGGCTCTGGGCTCTGCCGGTTTGGCAGCAGAAGCTGCTTGGCCCATTTCACATGTGCCTTTGGGAGATTTCCAAACAGATGCATACGCATCTTCACTTTGTTGGCAGGAGGGCTGAGAATGTAAGGATTCTTGGGGGGAATTTATGCTGCTCTGAAAACTTAACCCGTCGTGGAAGCAATATAAAAGAGTTCGTATAAAAGACATGACCTTTTGCCTCTGTTTGGAGTCTGTTGCTTGGCCTCCAGGGTCTTTGCTGCCTTTCATTAAAGCTTTGGTGACTTTCTTTGTGAAAGGGTGATTTTCACTGTCCCGGGCTCTCTCGGGTCTATTTTATTTTCAACAATGATTTCTATTTCATCTGAATTTATTACCATGGCCAAAGATGTGTTTCTTTATTCAGAAAGTACCATCAGTAGGCATGAAAATATATATATTGTTCGAAAGCCATTTGGGGGCATTTTGACAAAACGGGAGGAGATAAATGAGAGTAATCTATAATTTTATTACCTAGAGCTACATGCTAAAAAAGACAAAACAGGAAGTCCCAACAATAACTTGGGTGAGCTAGAGATGGATCAGTGGCCTGATTGGCACATTCTAAACAATACTTCTTATTCTTCTGAGTCATTTAATTCCCAAATGATTAGAGAGGACAAAGAGAGCCATGCAAATCAGGAAGATTTTATAATTTTGTATCTGCCTATATTTGTCTGGGCTAAACACAGACAAGAGCTTTTTTAATATTCTCCCCAAAGGATACTTTGAAAACTCACCAAACAGGAATTACCCTGTAAAAAGGCAGAAATACAATGCTCTGCAAACAATGTTTTCTTAGACTAGGCAAACCGCAAATGAAACAAACACACAAAGAAAACAAAACAATATTTGAAAAGAATAAGAAAGGATCCCAGCCTCCTTTATTTGACATGTGACTGATTTAATAATGTTTCTCCAGATCCTTCTTTGATAAACACACTGAGGGAATACATTTTTGTTTCTGTGTGTCTGGCTAGATGTTCCAGGTCTTGTTTTAAATTAGTTTCCTCGGTTGTGCTTTTACCCACCCTGCAATTCCTTCCCCTCTTTCCTCCCTCTTACCTGTGTTAACCTGATTATACCCTGACACGGATTCCTCCCAGCACAGCTTCCCCACTGCTCGGAGACTTGGAGTACAGGCATTTATACATCTGCACTGACTCACTGAATCTATTCTTCTGCTCAGTAGGATGCCCTGAAGAAAGGTTCTCAAGCAGGGTCTAACAGGATCTTTATGAGTTGGGAGTTTATTTTTCCCTCTTTAGGGGAACCACTTTGCTAGGAGATGACAGAGATGCTGAGATTCCCTGCATCAGCTTTCCACCTGGTACCCAGCACCAGGGATTTATCCTCAGCCGCGACCAGGGAGCATCCCCCATAGAGGATGGCTCACAAGACCTCGTAAGACAAAGAAGTTTCTTCAAGCAGCTTATCTGCATTAGCAGCACTTGATCCTAGATAGGGTAGTGCACCAACAATTCCTCCGCAAAGAATAACAGTGGCTGAGGAGAACATATTTCCAACTGTGAAGCAATTAGAGTGCTGTTGAATGGCTGACTGCTTGCGTGTGGTCCCCTTAGTTCTCTGGTAGAGCGTGCTGATGCTTCTGCAGTTGGATAAAATGGATTGGGATGAGCGCTGTCATAGAGAAATGCCAGCTGTTCTACTGTTAATAAAGACGCTATTTAGCTATTAATACATCCCATTCTTCCATGTTGTGCCCATTCAAACAAAATATCTTTGTCTGTGGAGCGGGTGTGCCTGCACCTGTTCTTGATTCTGGAGTCTGTGGCCTATGGAGGACCCCTGGTTATGACCCCGCAGCAATTGTAGCTTCCAGGCGGTGTCTGCTTGTAAAAGAAACAGGGCCACCAGACAGTGGGATGAAAACAAGAAAAAGCCAAGCTCTGGTTTCAATTGAGCTGCGGTTTCTTCAAATGGTTTTTAGGTAATAAACAACCTGGTTTATTGGGCAAGTTAAATTTACTTGTAAACAAATTCCATGTGACTAATGAGTCCTTCCCTTTTGCGTAGAGTCACTGTGTTTTAAATATTCCTGGGTGTGAAGGCAGGATTCTCCATGGTGATCTCAGCAGGTGACAAAGGCAGCCTAAGGCTGAGGAACTAACAGGAGATACCACTCCTCAAATAAGCAAAACAGCAGAGCATTTTCTTTCTTCCCACCAGCAAGCACAATACCAGACTCTTCGGAGTGCTGTCTTCAGGGAATTTACAATAAGAGTAGAAAGGTAAGACTTACATACACAGGGAAAAATAACCCACGTGACGTAAGCTACGTTACGTTTCCATTTCTATGTGGACAACTAGGAAATACAACAGAGTGTTGAGTGGGATCTATCCTAAAATTGCAATTAAGGCACAAGTTAGAGTCACCAGTTAACCACTATCAGTTGAAGCAAATTTTCCTAGAGTTTTGAAGACGCTGCCCTAGCACTGATATGATGACACCACCACCACCACCACCACCACCACCACCACCGTGATCTCCTAAGTCCATTATGAGCAGAGGATAAAAGAGAATGGAGAAGAGGGATTTAAAATAGGCACCATCAACCTGTGGGAATTAGGTGTTCCTAGGCGTATTAGTCTGCTTGAGCTGCCATAGCAAAATACCACAGACTGGGTGGCTTAAATAACAGCAATTTGTTTCTCCCAGTCTGGAGGCTGGGAAGTCCAAAATCAAGCTGCCATCAAGGTAGGTTTCATTCTGAAGGGCAGCCACCATCTCACTGTTCCCTCACACAGCTTTTCTCTATGAAATAGAGCAGGACCCTGTGGGGCCAACCCCAGTAAAAATCCTTTCTGAGTCCTCTGTTTCTTATTTGTAGGAAAAAGGCTTCATTCAGCCTCCTTGACCTTCCCTGAGTTCCAAAGGGTAGATTCAAAGAGTTGCTTATCAGGGAAAGGAGGGGGATGAAGAAACAAAGGAGGAGCTGTCAAGAAAGAATAGTGCAGCCTTAGGGCAGGGTCCTGGTTCCTCCTCAAGGGATATACGTAACAATACCTTTGAGTGCTTCTGCAGAAACTAAGGTCCCCACCCAGGTGGAGGATGGTAGCTTCAGGCCGAGCACAAGATTCCTGGAACACAGGCCTGTTGCCTTACCACCAACCAATCAGAAGACAGTCTGCACACATTGGAAGATAATGAAGACTCTGAGCCCCTCTCCAAATGATTCTCCCTTTAAAAACTTTCATGGTCAAGCAGAATCTTCAGAGTTGGTTTTTGGACACGAGTCCACCTTCTCCCCAGGTTGCCTGAATAAAGTAATCTTTCAGTTCCTACCAGCACCTGTTTCTCAAGTCTTGGCTTTCGAGGGATGAGCAGCTGAACCTGATTCTGGTAATATCTGTGCACAGTGGAAAAGGAAGGAAGGAGAGAGAGCTCTCCGGTATCTCTTCCTACAAGGGTACTAGTTATGTCATACCTGGGCCCCACCGTTATGGCCTCACTTAACCTTAATTACCTCTTCATAGGTCCTATCTCCAAAAACAGTCACATTAGGTGTGGGGGCTTTAGCATAGGCATTTGGGATGGGGGTGGGGGACACAATTTAGTCCATAGCCATAGGTGATGATTTTCCCTTCATTCCTCCTGGAGTCCACCTGGGACACAGAACCTACAAGCCACCCACTCCCCTCAGTGTTGTTTCCTGAGAGGAGATATTGAGGGACTCCAGAAAAAATGGGACACGCTCTTCTGAAGTGCTGGAGATGCACTTGGATATAGAGACAGTGTCCTTTCTGGTCTAGAGATTTGGAAGGGCTGGCTGGAAAGGTATATAGGGACCATAGGATGAATGAGTATTCATCCTGTTTTTTATTTTCTGTATTTTATAAAGTTTTGACATCTTAAAAATCTTGCTGGCTGGGGAAACTGCCCCTCCCAGCACTAGCCAATTCTTAGAGAGAGCAAAGGACTGAAAGCACACCTTTCATACGCAAACCAACCAATCCCAAACCCAAACTCCCCAACCATCTGCTCTATCGAACTCTCACATACAAACCAATATTTCCCCTGCTCTAAATCAATGCAAGGCCAAGTACCAGATGACAAAGACCATCCCTAGAGCCCAGAGTTCACTAACATGATTCAAACTATCCAATCCTAAACCATTTATTCTGCTCTGCCTTGTCTTTCCCACAGAAACTCCAATAAAAGTTCCAGCCTAGGCTGTCCCCTCACTTCTGTTTCTGCCTCCTGAGCAAAACCTGGTACTTCTCCACGTGACCCTGCGTGGCATGGTGTATCCCCTTCTCTCAGGAAATGTAAGAACTAAATTCTTCTTTCAATGGCATGGACCTCTCTGTGTCATTCTTCAGTCACCAATATAAATTAAACTCCTGCTGTTCCTTTTGAAACAGGGTGCCACAGAAGCACCCTCGGCAAGGATAGAAGAAGACCTCAAAGGTTCTGTGGCTATACCTGAGGGGCATAGGGTTGGAAAAGGGCAGGAGGTTGTCAAGCCGGTAGGCCACAAATGAAGCTGGAGACATAGCTATGCCTCTCTGAGGTGTCTTTGGTGACAGAGGGGCTGACTGTATCTGATCATTCCCTCAAAGCAACTACATTCATTTACTCAAGACCACTATGTCAGCAGAGGCCACCGGCAGCAACTGGAACTACATAAAACCAGAGTTTTGGAAACCTGGGGCACTTCTAGACATGGACATTTTAGGTGACCAGCAACAGAAGGCCGTCTTTCCCTCCCTGACACATGAGGAGATAGGAACAGAAATGAGAAGGGGAAAGGGATGTATCAAGGTCATTTCAATCTGAACTCTTATAACTTGGTATCTAAACTGTCCAAGAGAACTTCAAACTGGCGACGGGAGAATTAAACCTGAAAATTTGAGTTGGAGTTTATAGGTTGGAGTTACAACTAAGCTGGCTTAAATTTTCATAACCAAAATGAGGGGGAAATTGCAAGGTCCATCCAATAGAAAAAGCAGAATTTGACAGGGTTAAAAGCAGTACCAGGAAAGAATTTTTTTTTTTACGACACCATCTTACATTTTACTTATCTTTGTTAGTAGTCTTATTTCTTTCTGAAGGAGAAGGTATATAAATAAATAACTTGGGAAGACTGAAAAACAGTATCTAGTATAGCACTTACCACAAAGTAGGTCTTCAGTTTAAGTTTGTTGGGTGGTCAGTAAAATCCCCCCTTTTCCCTTTAGGAAATTTCTATAAAGGATAAGTAGAATATGGGTCTTTATGGACTGCTCACACAGAAACCCAAACCACCACAGATACAGAAAATGTGGCCACCAGCAGAATGTGATAGCATGTCTTTAGAGCAGCTCTAATTCGTCCACTCCTACTTTTGCAGTCGGCTGCCCTGGCTGTGTAGACGTTTTCTTGTACAATTTCATTTTGAAGGACAACTGAGCATGTGATTTTTTTCACAGCTGATGCTCCTTTCAGGTTTAATTCAATTTCTTGCTTCTTCATGCTTCCCAGTGAATATCTCTGGTCTTGATGTCTAGATTCCTCTTTTCTCAAAATTATTTGTCATTCCCAAATCCATTCTTCTGGATATTTCTTTCATACTGATTCAATTAGCCTCTTCACAACAGGGTAACGTGATACATCTTTCAAGACACATGTTAGTTTAGACCAGAACTCAGGAGACCAAATTTTGTTCCAGTTCTTCCAGGAGCATGAGCATGACAACTTTTGGGGCCCTTAGTCTTTGCATTGTCCCCTACACCAAACCTTTTCTGACCCCTGGATAGAGGAATTACTCCCCTTACCTCTAACACTCTGCATTTACACCTACTCATTTATGTTTCTATTCCCTCTACTAAAGCGTGAACTTCTTCTAAGTCCCCAATGTGTGCTATATATATAGTAGGAGTTTAACGAATGTGTTGAAAGAATGAATGGATAAACAGTACAGGATGCATGCATGACTATTTGACCTAGTCCTTATGCTGCTGGTTCCTACTGTTGCAGCACCAGCACTGTGGTAGTTAGAGTAGAGGGGACTCTGCTCTCCAGGGTCTACAACTTAGCATCATCACTGGATGAACTTGGCCTCTAGCTCCAACTCTTCCCACAACAAGCTTTTTATTCCATCCTTTTCCCCACTTTGCACTGAAACAGTTAGGACTCACCTGATTCAAAGAGACAGCACTAACAGAAGAAGGATGATCCAAATCAGACCTCTGTTCTCTGACAAGATAAAACACTGTTGCTCTCTTAGAGATCAGTGAACAAAAACAGGCCTCAGGAGTAGACTTGTATTTGGTCCTAGAGATCTTTTAACTCAAATAGTAAGTAATTCCTCTTCTCAAATACATGGGGTTTAACACAGAAGATTAGGTCAGGCTGATGATCCAGCACCCAGAACAGGGCCAAAAGTGGAACAAATTGTCCACAGTAAAAGAGGTGTAGAAGTGGTACAAACAGAATTTGTAGACTAAAAAAATGGAGGTATAGCCTCTTTCTGAGAGAGACTTTACTTCTTTGTACTCCCTGATAGTCAGAATACAGAACTTTGAAACACGATAGGTACTTAATAAATTCCTATTGAGAGGAGGGAGAATGTAATCATTGAGAATATTTTCCATAGCAAGTAGCTGAAAATCCACATTAAGTTGGCTTAGATATTAAGGTGAGTTATTGAACCACATAAAGAAAATTGGACAGCTACATGTAAAAAAATGAAATTAGAACACTCCTTAACACCATACACAAAAATAAACTCAAAATGGATCAAAGACCTCAATGTAAGGCCAGACAGTATAAAACTCTTAGAGGAAAACATAGGCAGAACACACTTTGACAGAAATCACAGCAGTATCTTTTTGGATCCACCTCCTAGAGTAATAAAAATAAAAACAAAAATAAACAAATGGGACCTAATGAAACTTAAAAGCTTTTGCACAGCAAAGGAGACCATAAACAAAATGAAAAGACAACCCTCAGAATGGGAGAAAATATTTGCAAATGAAGCAACCGACAAGGGATTAATCTCCAAAACATGTAAACACCTTATGCAGCTCAATATCAAAAAAACAACCAACCCAATAAAAAAAAATGGGTGGAAGATCTAAATAGACAATTCTCCAAAGAAGACATGCAGATGGCTAAAAAGCACATGAAAAGATGCTCAACATCACTAATTATTAGAGAAATGCAAATCAAAACTACAATGAGGGCTTCCCTGGTGGTGCAGTGGTTGAGAGTCCACCTGCCGGTGCAGGGGACACGGGTTCGTGCCCCGGTCCGGGAAGATCCCACATGCACCAGAGTGGCTGGGCCCGTGAGCCATGGCCACTGAGCCTGCACGTCCGGAGCCTGTGCTCCACAACGGGAGAGGCCACAACAGTGGGAGGCCCGTGTACCGCAAAAAAAAAAAAAAAAACTACAATGAGGTATCACCTCACACCGGTCAGAATGGCCATCATTAAAAAATCTACAAACAACAAATGCTGGAGAGGGTGTGGAGAAAAGGGAACTCTCTTACACTGTTGGTGGCCATGTAAGTTGGTACAGTCACTATGGAGAACAGTATGGAGATTCCTTAAAAATCTAAAAATAGAGCTACCATATGATCCAGCAATCCCACTCCTGGGCATATATCGAGAGAAAACCATAATTTGAAAAGATACATGAACCCCAATGTTCATTGCAGCACTATTTACAATAGCCAGGACATGGAAGCAACCTAGATGTCCATCAACAGAGGAATGGATAAAGAAAATGTGTTACATATATACAATGGAATGTTACCCAGCCAGAAAAAAGAACAAAATAATGCCATCTGCAACAATATGGATGGACCTAAAGACTGTCACACTGAGTGAAGTAAGTCAGTCAGAGAAAGACAAATACCAAATGATATCGCTTATATGTGGAATCTAAAAAAGGGTACAAATGAACTTACCTATAAAACAGAAACAGAGTTGCAGATATAGAAAATAAACTTATGGTTACCAGGGGGTAAGGGGTGGGGGAAGGGTAAATTGGAAGATTGGGTTTGACATATACACACTACTATATATAAAATAGGTAACTAATAAGGACCTACTGTATAGCGTAGGGAACTCTACTCAAAACTCTGTAATGGCCTATATGGGAAAAGAATCTAAAAAAGAGTGGATATATGTATATGTATAACTGATGCACTGTGCTGTACACCTGAAACTAACACAACACTGTAAATCACCTGTACTCTAATAAAAACTTTTTTAAAAACCCAGAAGCTATAAACTGCAGAGGGTTGGTCAGTTCTGCCTCCACGTCTCTGGGATTCTTTGGCTCTGTTCTCTTCTATAGTTTTATCTTGGAGTTGGCTTTCCCGTTGGTAGCAAAATGGCCTCCTCAGTGTCAGACACTGTATTTGCATAACCTCACCATCCAGGTGAAAATAAAAGGCCACTTAAGCTTGGAGGATTATCCCCTATTTTTGAACCAATGGCTGGGAAAAGGGCAGTGAGATTATACTGAGTGGCCCAAGCCAAGCAAGATTCATATCTGGATCAACAGGTGGCATCAACCCCAAGATAACAGCCATTAGGGAAATATCTAGAAGTTGAAAATAGAAAAGGGGTACTGAGGAGGCATCCAGAGAATTCTACAAAAAGCAGGAAGTAGTAAGGGAAGGAAGAGAGGAAAGGGAAGGAAAGAGAGAGTCATGGAGAGGGAAAGGGAAGAAAAGAGGGAAGGAGGGAAGGAAGGGAAGGAGGGAAGAAAAGAGGGAAGAGGTTTTAAAATTTTTTTAAAACCCTGCTCTTATACCCAGCATACAAGTCTATATTGAGGATGGGGAAGGAATGCAAAGAATGAAGTACTAATACAACTATCCTGGGTTAGACTCTGATGTTCTAGATCATTGTACTCCTCCAGCTTACTCTATATTCAATTAAAATAAAACTAGCTTGAGATCTCCACAAGCAACCTGATTGCTGTTGATCTACATAGAGATGTAAGAGACAGATCTTTCCCCCAGTCTAGGTCTCTATCCCTATGTCCTGATCACACACCAATAGGACTCCAGTGAAACGAAAGACAAGAGGAGAGGGAAGCATGGTGTTGGAATGGAATGACTACTGAAAAATATCAAGGGCATGTCTAAAGATTCAAGTTCAAATCTGCTCTTCCACGTACTATATAAATTTAATCAAGTTACGTAATTCCTCTGCATTTTAGGATCCTTATCAACAAAATGGAGATAATATCCACCTCACAGTTTTATTGTGAGGATTATATAAAATCACCTACATATAAAGCTACTACAGTAGGTATTTAATAAGCGTTAGTTTGACTGCCCTTAAGAATTTCTTCTGAGAATGGATATATTTTTTTTTTTACCAGCTTTAAGATATTCAGCCCGAATTCTTAGTTTCAAATATAATGTTGTCTGATCAGATCCTAAAGTCTCTTGATCCTTTATTTGGAACTTTCACAGTAGCAGAAAAATGTCTACTGATTCTCAGGACAACCTGTCAGATATGTTCCCCTCTGTACCTTAGTTTCTTGCAACAGATATTTATTCAATATTTCTAAATAGCTATTTCCTGGAACGAACCAGATGGAAGAGAAAGGAGGGAGGAAGAGTGTGGGAGTTGAATTATTTATAATTCGGTAGGTTCATTATCACTGTTAAACGTGAATATCATTTAACTCTTGTATGCGAATCTCTGTTGGTGAAATATACAAAAAACAGTCCTGCCCTTGCTTTTTTCTCTCTCCCAAAATTTCAGGTTTTCATTGTTTAAATGCCAACAAAATGCCCCAACCTGAATGAAGAATGAAGCTGCCAGGCCTAGGAGTCAGTGTCTCAACACTTGCTCCGAGAATATTCTACAGCTACTATAGTCTACGGCTCCTTTAAGGAAGAGCAGCAGTTACCAATTCGAAATTCTTTCGATTCTGTGAGCACAGTCTTAATTTTGCTACATATTACTGCCTAGTATCCTAACTGCATAATATAAATATGTAGTTATTATTTAATTATTTAGCAGCTCTTCATACACCTGAACAAAAATACAGCTACTGATTTTAACTCTTTATTCCTTCCCAGGTCTTTGATTTTTGTGATTTCACTTATCAAGGCTGAATTCAGTTATTTTAAAAATGCGACATCAGTAGTTACACAATTAACTATACACACACCTTCCTAAATTTCCAACACATATGCTATTTGTTTAATTCATTACTCATTAATTCATTTACAAGAATATGATAGAGGACTTCGCTGGTGGCACAGTGGTTAAGAATCCACCTGCCAATGCAGGGGACACGGGTTTGAGCCCTGGTCCGGGAAGATCTCACATGCCACAGAGCAACTAAGCCTGGGCACCACAGCTACTAAGCCTGCACTCTAGAGCCCGCGAGCCACAACTACTGAAGCCTGTGTGCCTAGAGCCCGTGCTCCACAACGAGAGAAGCCATTGCAATGAGAAGCCCGCGCACCGCAAAGAAGAGTAACCCCGCTCACCGCAACGGGAGAAAGTCGGCGCGCAGCAACGGAGACCCAAAACAGCCAAAAATAAGTAAATAATAAATAAATAAATTTACAAGAAAAAAAGAATGTGATAGAATGTAATGACTAAAGATACATCTTGATCTAAATTCAAGGAGAAGAAAATGCAGTAGTCAGCAAAAAAACTCAATGTTCAGTTGTAATTTACTGAGGAAAAGAAAAACTGTAACTTGTCCATCTAACGTAGTGTTAATGAATAGGATAATATAGAGCTTAAGTTTTAAATTATTTATAAGCTTGTTAACTGAATGAAGGTTATTCCAAGAAAAATACTACTCAAAAGAGAAAAACTGATTTTAAAGCAACAGCAAAAAAAAAGTTTTCTTCTAATTCTTAGCAAAGTAATGTAAATCAAAAATACTTGGGCTTCCCTGGTGACGCAGAGGTTGAGAGTCCGCCTGCCGATGCAGGGGACACGGGTTCGTGCCCTGGTCCAGGAAGATCCCACATGCTGCGGAGCAGCTGGGCCTGTGAGCCATGGCCACTGAGCCTGCGCCTCCGGAGCCTGTGCTCCGCAACGGGAGAGGCCACAACAGTAAGGGGCCCGCATACCGCAAAACAAAAACAAAATCAAAAACTTAAAATGTTTTCCTTGGATCACCTCATTGAGAAGGTAAAGGAGAAAAAAAATCTGTTGTCAAATAAATATGCAAAATGCTACAATTTCTCATCTTTGGGATTCAAGATGACTTAGCAAATTAAGGCTATGAGAAATCCTGCACTTAAATAAATAAAACTGGCTGATATTGTTTTGATTTCCTATACTTGAATACTTTTTCTGGTAACAGTAACATTCAACATTTAGGAAACACTTCATTAAGAACGCTACTCTCGGGCTTCCCTGGTGGCGCAGTGGTTGAGAGTCCACCTGCCGATGCAGGGGACACGGGTTCGTGCCCCGGTCCAGGAAAATTCCACATGCCGCGGAGCGGCTGGGACCGTGAGCCATGGCCACTGGGCCTGCACGTCCGGAGCCTGTGCTCCGCAATGGGAGAGGCCACAACAGTGAAAGTCCCGCGTATCGCAAAGAAAAAAAAAAAGAACATTAGTCTCTTGCATAAGACGTCCTTGGATTTTAGCAAGAAAATGACATGTCTTATAAGGACATGAGAAAAAAAGAACATCATTTTGACCTCAAACAAATAAAAATAAATATTTGTAAAACTAACCCGTAAAGAAAGTTTCTATAATCTTCCAGTGGTACTTGTTTATATCAACCATATCACTACCATTACCTCTACAACACTACCTTGCACTAAGTAAACTTTCAGTAAATATTTATTTAGTAGAAAATACTTCTGAAACCCAATCTTTATATCTCACAGAGAAATACTAATTTTTCCAGCTTTTTCCAATTCAGGTCAGTGGATATATTGAAAAAAAGTATCTGGAATGAATCAAAATCAATTAAAAGTTTGGAAAAAGTGTAGTAAATGTTGAGAGATATGTTATTTATCTTGGTGACAACTTAATAGTATTTTTCAATACATGAAAAGTGATTATGTGATAAATATTATAACCACATATTAACTAAAACCTTTTCAAATCTCTAGTAAACTTGATTGCTCTCCTTCGCAAATTTGTTCTGTCCTATTCACCTAAGACTAACTACCTATATCACAGTTATTGCAACTGAATACAATGATACCCTCTAGTTCCACAAACACTTTATTCACGCTGCTCTAGGTGGGGCGCTAAGGTAGGAAGTTGAAAGCACAGTAATCTCTGATAAAGGAAAGACAATGTGCCAGAGTAGCTGAAAGAGCAGACTGTGGAGTCAGACGGCCTGAATTTGAATTCTGGCTTTGATGCTTCCTAGATTCATGACCTTGCACCATTTACTTAACTCTTCTCACATTAAGTTTCCACATCTGTAGACAGAACTACCAATAAAACCTGCTTCACCCAGGGTTTATGTGAAAGATAGATGAGAGTATACACATACTTAGCACTGTGCTATGCACTTTACATGCCCAACAAATATTTGCAATGTTCATTAGGTGTTGAATGACTAGAAACAATAGCACATGATAGTACTAGGGTAGAGGGGCCAACAAATGTCTGTGTGAGCTTGGATGACACAGGATGAAGGACCAATTTATTCTGCCTGGAGGGAACACGCTCAGGGAAGTTTTCCCAGAGTTTTTGCTAGGCCTTGGAGTAAGAGTCAACAGAGAGAGGTGGGTGGTAGGACACTGCAGATCCCGATAATGGCATGAACAAAATCAGATGATGTAAAATGGCACGACACAGTCAAGAAACAAGTCAGACAGTGCATTAATTCTAAACCTGGGTGGCTTAGAATGACAGAAATGTATTGTCGTCTAGTTCTGGAGGCTGGAGGTCCAAGCTCAGGGTGCCAGCATGGTTGGTTTCTATTCTGAGGTCTCTTCTCTTGGCGTATAGGCCGCCACCATCTTGCTCACATGACATTTTATTTTATTTTTTTTAATATTTATTTATTTGGCTGTGTCGGGTCTTTGCTGTGGCACGTTTGATCTTCCTTGTGGCATGCGGGATCTTCACTGTGGCATGTGGGATCTTTTGTTGCAGTGCTCGTTGCAGTGCTTGTTGTGGTGTGTGGGCCTCTCTCTAGTTGTGGTGTGCGAGTTTTCTCTTCTGTAGTTGTGGCGCGGGCTCCAGAGCACGTGGACGCCATAGTTTGCGGCACACGGGCTCTCACGTTGAGGCACGCGAGCTCAGTAGTTGTGGCACATGGGCTTAGGTGCCCTGCAGCATGTGGGATCTTAGTTCCCCGACCAGGGATCGAATCTGCGTCCCCTGCATTGGAAGGTGGATTCTTTACCACTAGACCACCAAGGAAGCCCCTCACATGACCTTTTCTTTGTGGGAGCCTAAGCTCTAGCACAGAGGGGAGGGGGAGAGGGGAGGGGAAAAGACAGAGAGAGAGAGAGAGAGAGAGAGAGCTCTCTGGTGTCTCTTCTTAAAAGAGCATTAATCCCATGGTAGAACCTTACTCTCATGACCTTACCTAACCCTAATTACCTCCTAAAGGCCTTGACTCCAAACACCAGCACACTGGGTGTTAGGGCTTCAACATATGAATGGGGGGGGGGGGGACACAGATATTCAGTCCATAACACCTTGTACATAATAATTCATAGAGGATTCAAAAAATTTAACAAGATGAAAAGATGCAAGAATCTATTCTTAGCATCGGGATTTAGGTTGCCAGATTAAATACAGGACACCCCATTAAATATGAATTTCAGATAAACAACAAATATATTTTAGTATAAGAATGCCTAATAGCTAGTTATTTGTTATTTATCTGAAACTCAAATTTAACCAGGAATCCTGTATATTTATTTTCTGAATATGATAACCCATAGGAACATTTTGGAAAAAAAAAAGAAGCATATATTTCCTAACGTAATAAGACCAGTATACATTTGGGACGTGCAACATTTGGGACACACTGATACTAAAAAAAAAGTATTCATTGTTTATCTGAAATTGCAATGTAAGTGGCCCTGTATTTTTATTTACTAAATCTGGCAACTCTAATTGGGATGATTTGCTGATCTGCAGGGTTGGAAGTAACAAAAAGTAATAAAGAAAAATTCCAAAGGATATAAGCAAAAAAAGAGAATTTACTCTCCCAAGCAAATAAAAATGACAAGTTCTCTGTTGGAGCCCCTGTCGGAAGGAATTTTATCTTACCCTCTTTCCCTAATACCTATAAAAGCATTGGAAAATCATCATCAAATAAGCATTTATTGGAGTTCCAAAATACTCTGAATTTTGAGACGTTCCAACAGATGTGAAGAGATTCACATGAATACCCCAACTCCAACTTCCCAGATTCTAGAAGGTGCCAGATTTGCAATCCGAATTTGATCCAGAGGGTCCTGGAGTTTAGGTACTAACAATGGAAGATTCAAAGGTCGTACCATATCGAAGACCAGGCAGTGCTGCTGGCACGCGGTCTGCTGTGGTGGAGGACACGGTCAGTCTTTGACTCCCTAACTCTCCACCCACAGAGCCAGCTGCCCCATTTTTTTTTCTCATCTTTGTCCTGGCCCTGGTCTCCTGCCATTTGCAGTGATGTGTTTCTTCCTTTTGCTGCCTCTCTTGTACAAAGGAAAGAAACTCTTTATGGGAAGCAGCACCAAGAGATTCCTGCAACTGCAGCAGAGCAGCTGGAGGGCCTGCTCTGCCGGGGGGTCGGGTCTGCCAGAATCTGACATCCACACAATTGCTTTTACTAACTTGCCCAGGCTCAGTCTCCTCCTCTCCCCACGCTGCCACATTTTCACTTGACACATTTTCTACTTACTTTTAAGCCTCTGAGATCCAGTCAGATCCTAATCCTAGAGCTTAATGCATTTGATGAAATGTTTATTTTGGACAAGATTCTGGTTGAAACCTTGAAAAAGCCAAGAGAAGCTCTTTCTTGTCCATTATCTACTTAAGTGATTCTGCTTTGCATGGAGGTTGCCAACGTTAAGATAAGCATGGATGAGGCTTTTATGACTACTGGGAGCACTCAGGCCCATGAAAATCTCATAGGTGACCTGGATTTCCTCTCTACCTACATGTTTAGACAGATGATGGTGAGGAGGGGCAGACAGAGAGTAGCTCTAATGAGTATCAGTGCCCAATCCATCATTTGGTTTCTTGCATATTAAATTTTCTCACTTCCCTATTCTAATATCTTTTAGTCCAGCACTTTCTAAATGTCTGCCACACAGCAAGTTTTCAATATCCATTTCCTCCACTGTGAGCAGGTACTGGTTGAGATATATCCAGCTTTCAAGTGGGTGTAAGCCCCAAAATACCCGAAAACGGGGAATCCCCAAAGAGGGGCTGATAGTAGCTCTTTTTGTATACATTTCCAATAAGTCCTAGGGATTTTTTTTTATTATAATGATATGACCAAAGAAAAATCAGATCATTGCCTCATCAAGCACATGATATCACTGTCCAGTGAAGAGGATGACCTTCATACAATGATGACAGCCCAGTGGTCAGTACAGTCCTAGTGTTAGGTAGCTAGTTAGACATAAGTGCATCCTGCCCCATCCTGGACGAGGTCATTTTTCCCTCCCCCAACTGAACTCTGGTCATCAGAACATGCCCAGAGATCCTCCCTCTTCCAGTCAAGGACCACCACTAAGTTTCCAGGATCAGAATCAGGGCCTTCGTGCAGGCCCACCAAGACCTAAAATGTGACTAAACATAACCTGGGATTCAGTATGCCGTATCTGTAATAAGTTAACATTGCAGTTTTTGCCCCACACCCCCCATGGGTTTCATTTGGGTGCTTATGGGTAAGTGCCTGCGCAGTAGAAGAAAAGTTGTATAACCTAAAGCTGTCGATCAACTTGTCAGTCAAATGACACAGGACACAGGGAGGGACCACCACTCTAAAAAACCCAAAACTACCCCATGGTAGGGCTGCTTCTGGTTTCCAGACAGACTGCTCTCATCCTTTCTCGGGGGCATACTTTCGCTCTGCTTAATAAAACACTTGCTGCTTAAACCTGCTCTATGTTTCTAGACTGAATTCTTTCCCTTGAGAGGGCAAGAACCATGGAAATCACTGTTCCATAGGTGACTTTAGAATATATATGAATAATGTCAGGATCCTCTCTAACTCTACTGAAGTAAAAACTTTAAAACAGAATTATGAAAATATAAGTAAAATTCTTCTCATAGGTGGGTGTTTTTAAAAAGGTAACAGACTAAATCACTATGGGAACATTATGAATTTCCTTCCTTGAATTTGTGTCTTTTTAAATGGGCTGTTTCTCTAAATAGAAATCTTTAGGAAGAGTCCTCTTTAAAACCAAAAAGATAATCTATTGTACTGACCCTTTGAGGACTAGTCCCAGAATCCTATGAAACTTTTCTATTATATTCAGCTCTTTCAAGCTAGCTCCTTATCACTGAGCTTTTTTTTTTTTTAATCTCGTCAGAATGTTCCCAAATTGCCTCTGTTGGTAAATTATTCATATAAGGCAAAAGCTTTTAAATAGATTTGACAAGACAACTTCTTTAGCAAAGTCATTAAGATAAGAGACCTCAGCAGGGTTGGACGTTATTCAGATTAGACACAAAGCCTGCTGTGTGAACCAAGGCTTTTCTCTTCTCCTCTCCCTTTCTACCTCTTTTTTTTTTTTTGTATCTTTAACTAAATGTCACTCAGCATAACAAATCACCACTTTGCCACAAGTAATGTAGGACTCCGGCAGTGTGCAAAACCATTTCACTTGCAGTATTATAAAACATTGAACATGTAAATGTAGCCTGAGGAAAAATAGTCATTCAAAGTTCAAAGGTGATTGTAGAGATGAAGACTATTAGAGACAACCTCTTTCCAGAGAGTCTGATGACAGCAGTAATGGGAGAACTGGGTTAAGAATGGGTGTGGTACGTGTGTTTGCTCAAGATAAAGACATGAATGACATGCTCTAAAAGCACATATGTGCTTATTTAGACAATATTTAGTGGCTGCAGAATTTTCATGCTAACAAAAGACATATGTTCAAACTTCAGTGTTACCAGTTGATGACCTCAAACTGCTGTCAACCTGAATCCAAAAGAATCAACAGAGTTTATCCTGTGGGGATTTTAATAAAGTTTAAGGGGGAATCTGAGTAGGGAGAAAACTGTAGCAGCCAAATTACGATATTATTTAGGAAGCAGAATCCAAAAGGGAACTGAGAACTTCAAAGTTTCTGCCCAGCTGTTCAGAACTTCCTCTCCATATATAATTAATTCATTCAACTCCACACATCATTACAGGCAATTTGCATGAAACCTAGTGTTAATGATTAAACAATGCTGACTGGACAACTTCACAGTCTCAATTCTGCTTATTAAACTAGAAAAATAACCTAGGTTTGAGAAAAGATTTTATTTGTTCATAACTCATCCATTATACTGTTACAGTCGTTTCAGTATTCCAACTTGTTGAAAACTGTCTTAGTTCCCTTATGAAAAGATGATTCAGTAAATTGAAAGCTAAATCAATTCTTCCTGGATCATGTGATTCTCTTGTCCCAGTATGACCACTTTCTGAGCGGAACCTGAACTGAGGATGAGCGTTACAGATCCAGGCAGGAGGCAAAACACAATGAGAAGGATGGAACAAAGGGCCAACCAATGCAAACAGTCAAGTTTTCCCTGGGAGACCACTCACTGCTCTTTTTGGTTTCCGTATCACCATCATCTACAACGAGAGTAGACATCACAACACTTGAATGATGGCACGACCTGGTTTTCATTCATGACATTTGACACCTTGAAAGAATTTTAAATGTTCTTTATCCAAAGGTCATATAAAGTCAGTCCATAGGCTAAATAACCTCAGATATGTTTTCTTGACTTCATACAATTATTTTTTTAGTATATATTAATTGTAAACTTTAAAAATGATGACATTTGGGCTTCCCTGGTGGCGCAGTGGTTAAGAGTCCGCCTGCCGATGCAGGGGACATGGGTTCGTGCCCCGGTCCGGGAAAATCCCACATGCCGCAGAGCGGCTGGGCCCGCGAGCCATGGCCGCTGAGCCTGTGCGTCCAGAGCCTGTGGTCCGCAAGGGGAGAGGCCACAACAGTGAGAGGCCCGCGTACCGCAAAAAAAAAAAAAGATGAGATTCCATATATAAACATCTATGTCTGGCTCCTTTTGAATACTCAGAGGAAGGAGTAACATTTGAAGCAGAGTCATTGTATCCCCTTTAGATCTAGTACATCAGTTTGCTAAAGTTTCAATCCAGCCTGCAAGCTTCTGTTACATACTTAGCCAACCTGAATTCTGTGGAGATATTTGACTTTCTGACTCTCTGTTGCTCAGCCCACTAATTTTTCAGACGAGAGATCCAAGGCTCAGAGAAGGTGACTTGTCCAAAATCGAGAGCTAATAATCGGGCTTCCTGGTGGCGCAGTGGTTGAGAGTCCGCCTGCCGATGCAGGGGACACGGGTTCGTGCCCCGGTCCGGAAAGATCCCACATGCCGCGGAGCGGCTGGGCCCATGAGCCATGGCCGCTGAGCCTGCGTGTCCGGAGCCTGTGTTCCACAACAGGAGAGGCCACAACAGTGAGAGGCCTGCGTACCGCAAAAAAAAAAAAAAAAAAAAGAGCTAATAATCAAGAGTTAGGCCTAGAACGTAGTTCTTTCCATTGTAACCCTCTACTTCTCCTTTTCGATATCCTACCTGATCATGATTCTGGAATACTAATTATGACAGCATATTTTAATTACAATAACCATAACTATAAAAAAAACACCTTTTTCAATGAATGAATTCAAGGGGTTATAATAAGATATAAAATGTAAGAAAGAAACTAAACCTCAAGATTGATGATCACATCAACTGATGATTTTCAGGGTGTCCACAGTATTTTTAAGCAATAACATATATATATGTGTGTGTGTGTGTGTGTGAGTGTATATATGTGTGTGTGTGTGTATTTGGCTGTGCTGAGGGGCATGTGGGATCTTTGTTCCCCAACCAGGGATCAAACCCACACCCCCTGCAGTGGAAACGCGGAGTCTTAACCACTGGACCGCCAAGGAAGTCCCTAAGCAATGCAATATATTAATTAAAGCCATACTTGGGGCCAGCTAAATGACAGGTAGGAAAATATAGCAGCCAAATTATGATATTACCTAGTAAGCAGGACTCAGAAGAAAATCAAGAACTTCAATGTTTCTAGCCAGCCGTGTAGAGCTTCCTCCCTATGTATAATTATCGGTGTGTTGATTAGAATTTGAAAAATATGGAAACTAATGTTTGGTTTGAATTCAGTTTAGTTTTGGTCAGTAGGATAGATTATGCCTTTGTCACGCTTTTGGACTGCTTCCTGCTAATATCAGGTATTAAACTGATGACCGTGAAAATCCTTGATTCTTTGATATTTGGAATCTGATTAAACTTTTATTAAGAACACTGTAGATGTTAGATGTAGATTACTATTTACAGTGGACTGTTAAAGAGATTCTTCCTAAAGCTGTCAGTCCCTGGTTCAACACCCCCAGTTGCACCTGTACACCTCTACCCTTTCAGTCTGATGTAACCATGGATGGAATCTTGGAGTCCCACCAGGTCTTTAAGTCCAAGCAAATCAACAATCATTGAATTTGTCTAACTTTGAGAAGCCCCATTCTGCCTTTATTCCCACACTGGGGTTGCCATTTGCACTGGGTGACCAATAGACAGTACCAACACTCCTGAGGCTCTCAGAATTCAAAATCAACAGTCCACATTACATGGGTGTCTCTGGCTCTCTTATGTGACCCAGTCCCAGTCTGTCAAGCACTAACAGTCCAAACACTAAGACGTTGCCCTAAAATTCATGCTTTACTGCTTGCCTTCTCTTGCCAAGTCTGAGATCACATGGTCTCCTCTCTGTGCTTTCTGTAGGGAATAGTCAAATGCAGGGGGATGATGGGACTACAGGGGACCCAGATTCAGAGGGAACTGAGAAGTTGGCATTTAGGCAGGCTCCACAATAGGAACTGGCCCTCGCCTGATTTCTACCTCCTTGCTCTATCACAACCTCATGCACACAACTCCGTCTGGCTGGTAACTCAGAATCCACACTCCTGCTTTGAAAATCATGAAGTTGCTATGGCTCAGGATTCTGTGATTGCAATACCACCGTTTTCTTATTTATAAAACGAAGAGCCTGGACTGATGTCTAGGATCAAAAGATAAAAGTTCTAAGATCTTGTGAGTTATTAGCAAAATTCGACTGATTCAGAAATAGAACACCTTGACATGGTAGAGAAGTGCTGCTGTGTAGGACGATATTCACTGGAAGGAAGGCTACAGTCTCTTCTGACGGTGAGTTTCAGAGATTATGGCATCTTTTCAGGTCAGCTCAACAAACATTTCTTTAGCCTTATTACATATTGGGAGCAGTGGGTTTGCAATCAAGTGTTTCACAAATATTTGAGGAGATAACATTTGAATTGATACATAAATAGTGCGACTAGGCAGAGAAAACAGCAAATGCAAAGACCCTAAGACCTAAGTTCGGCATGTTGGAAGAGTTTGAACAACATAAAGGAGGCCAATATTTGTAGGGGAGTTTAGTGGGAGATGAGGCACAGCAGGAGGCCAGGATCAGAGCATGCTGTCCAGGAAAAGACTTCACATTTTCATTCTGAGAGCAACTTAGATATTATCCTTTGTGCTGCTGGAGAATAGGAGATGGAGCAGCCTCAAATTCAACAAGATTGATGGGGTGAGGCGACCTGAATGAACTGCAAAAGTTGATGGCTAAGCTGAATCTCAAAGGATTAACATGTTTCAGCAGGAGAATGGAGAGTAGGAGGAAAAGTTGAAAAAAAAAAAAAAGGAAAATAGGAGAAAGACAGAAGTCAATTGAGGTGTAGGCAACACCAAGAATAAAGATGCAGGATTGTCCTGGTGTTTGGTGGAAGCCATAAGGGGACTAGAGTTGGTAGAGCATAAAATAGGAGATAGCACAGGCAGTATCTGAGACAGGGCAAGTGGGCAGGTGCTAGAAATGATCACATTACAACCATAGCCACTCAGATATAAAGCACATTTGCTTATACATGCTAAGATTCTATACTGTATTAAACTACACTTGTGGCCAGAGGGCTTACAATCTTAGGCAATTAGCTTCTCCTTTCAGCATCTAGCATAGGGCTAGTAGGTATTCAATAAATACTTGTGGCTTGAGGACCCTTAAGTAAACCTCACTGATAGTTTCTACTCATTTCTGCCAAATGTGTCGCCAGAGTTTTAACCAAGTCAGATAGATCAAGACAACTTGTAGGCATTGATAATTGCTGCTTAGAATTCATGGTGAAACAATGTTCAAAGGGCCCCATCACCTCCCTTATTTCTGGACTATAAAGTTAACAAGGCATCCAATTTGTTCAGATGACTTGTCTTGCCCGAGAAATGCTTTATTACTTTACCTGAAGTACAAAGCAACTTCCTTAGGGAAGATAACTTCACAGGAAATAATAATAACTTACACAGAAAAGCTTTACAGTTTTCAAAATGCTTTTACATATATAATGTTTTATCCTCGTAGAAACTCTTTGAGTTAGGCAAGATATTATCATTTTCATTTTCCTTTTATGAAAACTGAGGGTCAGAGAGGTCACACAACATCTAATCCTGGATGAGACGTGAGGCCTTTGACTCATATTTTTGTCACCATGGACTTTCCATGGAAAATAATTTTAAGACAGACAAATGCATAATAATTTTATTATTTTGGAAGAAAAAGGGCATGAATTTGCTATAAGCTAATCTTTCATATAAAAGATATTCATCTGTTCTTCCATTTCTTTACTGAACAGATATTCATCCAGTGCCTAGTACATATCAGATATTTTTCTAGTCACTGGGGATATAAAAAAACTCCCTGACCTTGCGCTGTTTATACTCTAGTGGGAGATGGACAGTCAACAAGTAAATCACATAGAATGTCAGGTGACAAGTGTTATGGAGGCTAATGAAGCAGGGAAGGGAGATGGAAACTGTAGGGTGAGTGGGTGTGGGTTAAATAGGATGATCAGGAAAGGCATGGCTGAGATGATGGACGGTCTTGGCACAAAGGTCTGTGGAAGGTAATGCAGAGCCTAGAAGAGCTGGGAGAAAAGACTCTAGGCAGATAAAATATCATTTGCCAGAGCACTGACATGGTAGGATGCCTTGCTTATTGGAGGAACAGGAAGGGGCTCCAGGTGGCTGGGGCAGAGGGCGAGACTGCAGGAGACGCAGGTAGAGTTAATGATGTGTGTGTTGGGAATGAGGACGCCATTGGAGGGTTTTGAGCACAAGACAGACAACATCTGTTTCACCTTTTAAAAGGATAATTCTGGCTGCTGTGGGAAGAGTAGATTATAGAGAGGAGGTGGTGGTAAATGACAGACGTAGCAAGGCTCATATAGAGATGATCACAATAACCCAGATGAGGGATGCCATCGTCTGAGTCGCAGGTGGCAACAGTGGAGGAGGTGAGAAGCGGTTGGGTTGAGAATATATTTTGAGAGTAGGGCCATAAGGACTTGCTAAAGGATTAAATGTAGGTTGTGAGAGACGAATATTTTTGTTGAGTCCCTATCATGTACCAAGGACATGATTAAGAGATAGGGATGCAATGATGCTTCAGACAGACATGGCTCTTGCCTTTGCTGAGTAGCCACCTCCCAGTTAGACAAGCGGCCACACTGATCAAAATAGCCCCATTTGCTTCAGTGTTTCCCGGAACCACAATTCCTACTGCTGACCCATCACCCCAGGCCTGAGCGAATCAACTATATTTACTGAGCCTCAATTTCATCACAGGGAATTGATAAAACAAACAACCAAACATAAATCTCTTTTAGCTTCCATACTTTAAGAGTTGGTGCACCTAAAATGAAAGAGGGAGGGTTCTCTTTTTTATTATCTTCTATGAAAAAGGACTACATTTTTCAGGGAACGTAGGATCTCTCCAAAAACTGGAAATGTTGGAATCAGGGAATATGAGGAACCTCCCCTGTATCTGTGTTCTTACCTTGAAAACATGCGATTGCCAATACATCTGTCACAGACTTTGAATTGCAGCCGTTGACTCCAACAGAAAAAAATGAGACCCAAGAGAGTTCTACCTTTGAGGAAATCCCTGGCTGCTTTCTTAGGATGCCAAGGAGGGCAGCGAAGCAGGAGGCTTTGGCTCTGCTTTTCCCCAGCAGAGAGTTAGGGAGCCAGGTTTACAGCCCCATCTTGAACTTGGTCTCTCTGTGTCCTCGCTTGATCTCTCTAAGCCGCTGAAAGGCTTTGTCTTTTTATCTTATTTTCTCACTATTTACCATTGCTCCTTTGTTTCCTCAGAGCAGAAAGCTACATAGACTGTGGGTGATACACGAGGTGCATTCTAACCATCACATTCACTCTCGCCACTGTAGCTGAAGTCCAGCTGGGGAAACGGGCAGAGCAATCGCCCAGCTGGAGCCCAGGAAGACTCAGTAACTTCTTCCCACAGGTTGGAGCTCTGCCCAAGGAGATGCATGGGAACCAAATTCTTCCCTTGCCTCCTGCTTTGCTCCCCAATGTTCACTCCTCTCCACTGCCTCACCTCTCACAAAATGACCCTGCCTGTCACTCAGGCCCGCACCTTCCCATCCAGGTTAATGGATGATTCCACCTCTCTGCATCTCCAAGCTCAGCTAACCCTCACAGTGACTGTAGCTTTTCTCTGATCATCCCTCTGTTCAACTGGCCTCATATACAGCACCTAGAAAAGAGGCAAAGCTTAAAAAAAAAAAGTGTCATTAAATTTCTGTATATAGAATCCTGTGATGCCACCCATTTTGCTTTCATGAAGATTTTTTTCTAGGAGAAAAATTTGTTCCAGGGCAAAACCAATCATCGGCCCCACCGCAGGCTTGGTGCTATTGCAGCCCGGGGCCACTGTACCTCCAGAAACTGGTTTTCTTCACTCCATTCCCTTGGCCTTTGTCTTATCTGGTTTCCATCCTTATTTTCAGGTGTCCAGGGAGTATTTCTTCTTTCTCCCCTCTCCCCTATAAATTTGTCATTGTGTTGAACTTCTCCCACCTGTGTCCCCTTCCTAGGTTCTGTGCTTAAGATGTGTGGACTGTTAGATGCACATCCATGGTTAATTTCTTTTTTTTCTTCTTTTTTGGTGGGAATTTGTCTTTTTTATTTCTGTTGAAGTAGTTGATTTACAATGTTGTGTTAGTTTCTGGTGTACAGCAAGGTGATCCAGATTCTTTCTCATTATAGGTTATTACAAGATATTGAATATAGTTCTCAATACCATGGTTAACTTCTATACAATCCTGTGTTTATTCTGGTGTCTAGGAGGTTTTTTTGCTGCCTATGCTTATAAATGTTTGTTTGTGTTTGGGAGGGGGGGTTATTATTTTTAAATCAAAAATCTTCTATAGCACTGTGTAGCCCTTGCCAGAGACAGTCACAGTCTAGCTGCCTCTCTAACCCAGAAAACACTACCCACCATTCCTGGAGCCTTGGCCAGCGTCAGCATGAGGTACTGGTCTGGGGCCAGGGGACCTCTGCTACTGGCAGGGAGGTGGTGACAGGTGAGGGGAGCTCAGAATCCTCTCATCACACTTTCTTGGGTAAGCTAGTCCAAATTCATGTCCCTGCTTCATACATTCCATTATAGTCAAAGCCAGCAAGGATCGCATAAAATGGAGATTTTGAAATACACTTAAAACTACAGGATTGGGCTTCCCTGGTGGCGCAGTGGTTGAGAGTCCGCCTGCCGATGCAGGGAACAGGGGTTCGTGCCCTAGTCCGGGAAGATCCCACATGCCGTGGAGCGGCTGGGCCCGTGAGCCATGGCCACTGAGCCTGCGCGTCCGGAGCCCGTGCTCCGCAACGGGAGAGGCCACAACAGCGAGAAGCCCG
This sequence comes from Orcinus orca, assembly GCF_937001465.1. NCBI lineage: Eukaryota > Metazoa > Chordata > Mammalia > Artiodactyla > Delphinidae > Orcinus > Orcinus orca. The sequence goes on along the minus strand of NC_064561.1, from coordinate 82,738,746 downwards.
CGTACCGAAAAAAAAAAAATTACAGGATTGTTTTCTCATGATCAGGTTTGTAAATTACGGAGGAGAGGAAAGGTGCTGGGAGCTTTTCCTACACGCAGAAATGTGTGGTCATGCCTTTGAAATTAGGAAATAAGGTGAACACTGGCAACCTGTTCCCCAGGTGGAGGCGAGGAAGAGAGAGAAGATTTCGGGGTTTCTTTGCCAAATAGTGGTTTTGACTTGCCAAGATCTTCCAGGAGTAACTCCTGCTTTCCCGAGAAGGTCCAGGATCCACATGGCAGCAGCTAGATGTGAGAAACCCCTCCAACCCACCCACGGCCCCTCCCCCCGGCTGAGAACTGGAAGGGTGATCCACCTGGCGGCGGGAAGACAGAGGTCCTTCTCTCTGCTTGTAGCTTTATGAGTTGGCAGCTCTGGAAAAGCCTCCCTTTGATCTTGAGCTTTGAAGGGATCAAACAAGCTGCTTTAATGGGTGGGAATGCTGCTCTGAAAATCCTACCTTTTGTCATTAAAGCATTTCTCCTTCTCCTCCTGGGGCAGGTGCAACGGGAGGATGGAGTCTGCTTTCCAGGCCCTGTGCCAGATGTTCGTTCTTGCAACCAGTAGAACAAAGGAGTGAAAGTGAGATCAGGGCAGCAACTGACAAGGCCTTATCCACAAATGAGCTCTGCTGGGTTTGGGAGTTAGTTCTTGATGTGTTCCTTCCTGAAACCTGCTTTAAGTACGCTGCATTTTACAAAGGCCAGAAATCAGCTGCTTTGGTGTTAACCGTGCCGATCGTGACTTCTTCGAAGCTTTTCGATTTTGTTTGCAAGAGGGCTCACCTTTAAGCAATGGGATTTGGGCTAACATCCTTTGATTTATGAGCTATATTTCCAACCCCGTTCAGCCTAGGATCCCAGACCCTTCCGAATGCCAAAACAGCCTTTAAATAACCACTTTTATTCCTTCGGCCTGTGTTGCTACTATGACAGCAGAAAGAGAGAAAGAAAAACTGGATCATGGTTGTTTTCCTGAGGACCTTCCAACATGCTTCTAAGAACATGCTGTTAAAATCTCACATCAGAGAGCTATTTAATACTTCCAAAGCTCACCTGAAATAAGCAAATCCTGCACATTTTCTAATTCCTGGATAAGTTTCACACTGTTTCTTTATAAATGTTTTCCAGAAATTGCCTTCAATACCTTTAGGGAAGAGATACTGGTGATTATGCCTCCAAATGATTCCATAACTGTTCAAGCTAGCAGTTGAGGTTTTCTTGGTGATGCTTATATTTCATTAAGCATCCCGTGGAACTAGATCTCCCGGGGTATATTGTGCAAATCCCCATTCCCAGGAGATGTTCCTTGAAGAGAGTGCCCCATAGCCAGAGGACTTAGGAAAAAATTTGAGAACCACAATTACCTCCTGATAATCTCACTGGGCATTACATTTAAAGTCTTTTAGAAGAAACTTGTTAAATATCATTTAACCTATATATCCCTAAATTATCTGACCAGGGGAAATGTTCTCCATATTATAATTAATATCCCATGGAACTAACTCTTGGGGAAACGCGCTATGAGATATTCTGCCTTAGAGCACGAACACCGGATATACCAGGAGCAATTTCTTAGCCGATTCCCAGGCCCTTCCCTGAGGATCTGATGGGACAGATCTGGAGTGAGGGCTGGGAACCTGAGTTTTAACACGGAATCCTGGTGATTCTTATCAATGAGGTAAGTTTGAGAAATTCCGGCTTTCTGTATACCCATCCTCTCTCTCTCTCTCTCTCTCTCCCTCCCTCCCTCTCTCTCTCTCTCACACACACACACACACACACACAAATATATGCTAATTATAAAAGAACACCTTAAACTACACAAACCCCTGAATGTAACAGAGCTGATTTCTTCTTGCAATAAGAAGGCAGAGGTAATATAGGCAGTAGCCCTCTAGCTTCAGTCAAAGTAGATAAATTAAGTCTATCTTTTTATTGTCTCTAAGAATAAGGAACAGCAGCCTGAGAGTGGGCACTGGTGCAGGACAGTGGGTCAGCTCAGAGACCAGGAATGTAGCCACCTGGACTTGGATCCGTGCTCTCCTGCCCTTTGTTTTCCAAGTCTTAATTTCCTCATCTGTAAAATCAGGGATGAAAAACATAATAGTTTTCTAACCCAAGCTATTAGAGAGGATTAAATTCGACAACATAGGTAAATTGTTAAGTATAACACCCAGCATGTTCTAAGTGCTTGATAAATATCAGCTTTTTTTTTTTTTTTTTTTGCCGTACGCGGGCCTGTCACTGTTGTGGCCTCTCCCGTTGCCGAGCACAGGCTCCGGATGCACAGGCCCAGCGGCCATGGCTCACAGGCCCAGCCGCTCCGCGGCACGTGGGATCCTCCCGGTCTGGGGCACGAACCCGTGTCCCCTGCATCGGCAGGCGGACCCCCAACCACTGTGCCACCAGGGAAGCCCTCAGCTATTATTTTGAAGCAAAGATTTTCAGAGGCACAAAAATACCTGAAAAAAGCAAAAAGAGAGTGGAGAAAAGGCCTGTCCTTGGATATCTGGAAAATCACCCCTGCAGAAGACTCTTCTGAGTAAAACACAAAATAAGCCGTAGTAAGTGTGCTTTGTGCCTTATCTGTTCTGCTATCAGCTGCTCCCAGCTGCAGCTGGAGTAGGTGAGCATTTCTGGAAACGTCCCCTGTTCCCTGTGCATTTAGACCTTCCAAGTTCCAGGCCACCAGCACCCAGGGCTAACCTCAGCTTCCTCCGCAAACAAACTCAAGGCAGCACAAAAAGCGTTACAGCCATGTTTCTAAACAAATAAGAACTGCCAAGGCTTGGTGCTGATATGAAATTATAATCAACGCATTCACGGATTGGTAGTATTTATCATGTTGTTAGCATTGTAAATTTGTACCATTGTAGATAGGAGTCACACAGCTTGGGGCCCTGTAACTTCACCTATTGTTTTCCCTGTGTTATGATAAATTTCCAGCAACACTTGATTAAAACTGCCAATTTGTTGGGAATAAAGAGAATCTCTCGACACCACCAGGACTAATTACGTCGTCCTTGCCAAAGGGGTAGTTGAATAATTGCACGCGATTATTGCTCAGGCCTGGCGCTTTTCACATCAGTAGCAAAGCAATGAAGATTGATTCCCTTTAATTAATCATTCAAAAATAGCCCCCTCGTATCATTCCCTAAATAGGAGGGAGCATGTTCCTACATTTTTCTCCCTGATGAGATATCAAAATGTGTGTGCCTGTCTGAGATAGGAGGACCTTCTCTGTAATTGATTGTGGATCCTATTCTGATTCTTTATCCCCAGCCCTGAACTCTCTTTGTAATCTTAACAGCCTGGAGCACATTTACGTAGCTTTCATTAATTGTACTCTGGCTGCTCATTAGAAAGGGAGGCAACAACACTTACCTGATCCAATCTAGGCTTCATTCTGCATTCCTACTAACCTGATAGATGGGGTTCAAGTATTCCCAGCATTTGCTTGGAGGACCAAAGGCTCCACAGGACAGTATACTATAAGAAGGCATTGATATACACTATTATTTATTATTTGCATTGTTTGTTTCTCTCTTTTTCCAACAGTATCCAAATTTGGCCTTGTTTATATTTTTTAAAACACCAGTGTCTACTTTCTCAACTCAACCCTTTAAATTTAAGATACCGTTAAGTCATCTTAAAACGTTTCTTGGGGCTTCCCTGGTGGCGCAGTGGTTGAGAGTCCACCTGCCGATGCAGGGGACACAGGTTCGTGCCCCAGTCCGGGAAGATCCCACATGCCGCGGAGCTGCTAGGCCCGTGAGCCATGGCCGCTGAGCCTGCACGTCCGGAGCCTGTGCTCCGCAAGGGGAGAGGCCACAACAGTGAGAGGCCCGCGTACCGCAAAAAAAACCCCAAAAACGTTTCTTGTTTTTTTGTATACTCTTTCATTAACTTGACTGTTATCCGTCTTTGCTGTGGAAAAAGATTCTATCAGCAAAGTTGATGGATGGTCTTCTGCACAAGAATTCTACTTGATGCTTTGAAGTGATGCAAAAGGAGGGCGATGGCACTGTTTTTTCTAATTGGAAAGCAAAATTGTCAAGTAGGAAATGTCCAATTTGGGCACATCTCCGCTTCCCACAGCCTGCTCTTACCAACTGTTCCTCTCCCATTTGCAGAAAATATCATTTAATAAGTTTTTATATAATCTGATTTTTTTTTTAGTTGTACATCCAAATTCTTCATTTCACACAACAACCAACCTTAGTCTCAATCTCAGAACAGTTTTAGTCAATATGATCTCTCCATCCTCTTAATAGATTTACAAGAGTGAACGTATAGTCTCATTTCAAATATGTATTATGATATATTATGATATGCTTATAATACCAATAGTCCTCTATTTTAACGTCTCACAAAATCCATACTCATAACCACCAGCCAATGGTGGGAGGGGTGGAGAAGATGTGACTCACAAGAGAGTGAGAATTTTCTCCCAAACCCTCCTCTACCTTCCTTAGCAATCATCTCTATCACATGGCTGGTGAGGCCCGTCCCCATCCCTGGACTAGTGCTTTCTCATTATTGCTCAGGTGTATTCCAGGAAAAAAATGAAGATGGTCTTTAAAAGTGTAATGGCAAGAGAGACATAAAGAAGGGGCTGGATACGAGATTCACAGAAGGTCAATACCATATCAAACAAATAATTTAAAATTAAGCTAATATATTCCTGAAACTCATAGTATAAGTCCGCTAGGGCTACCATCACAGAGTACCAGAGTCTGGGTGGATGAAACAACAGAAATTTATTTTCCCACAGTTCTGGAAGCTAGAAGTTGGAGATCAAGGAGTGAGCAAGGTTGGTTTCTTCTGAGACCCTCTCTCTTCAGCTTGTCAATGGCTGTCTTCTTCCAGTAGTTCTTCCTCTATGTCTCTCTGTGTCCAGATTTCCTCTTCTTATGAAGATACCCGTCATACTGGATTAGGGCTCACCCATATGACCTCATTTTATCTTAATTCCTTCTTTCAAGGCCCCATCTCCAAATGTACTGACATTTTGAGGTATGGGCATTAGGACTTTAACATATGACTGTTGAAGAGACACAATTCAGCCCATAAAACTACCCCGTCCTCACTGGTTCTGCACCCAATGCACTGTGCTTAGCCAGTCACCTCCATAACCTGGCAGTGAGAATGTGCTTTCAAATGCACATGCTGGGTTAGAGCAGCTGGGTTAGAACCCCCCAGAGCAGTTCACATGTTTCCATCAGGTCCTCTCAAATCAAAAAGGTACCAAACAAAGATGTAAACAAAAGCTTTTATACTCATGCATTTCTGAAATAGTAGCTCTTGTTTCTGGAAGAGAGGTTCAGGTCAGGGAGATCTGATGCAGACAGATTGGATCTAATAATATCAACAGCATCCCTGCAGCCTGAGAAGTACTCCTGGTTGCCCATATAGACAGGTCAGAGCAAACTGAGCCGGCTGAATACCTCCTCCCTTTTGTTTCAGCTGTGTTTTTATAGATTCAAAGAAAACCATTTTTACATATGCAAGCATTTTTATACTAAAGAAATGCAAAAGTCTCTCTCTCTCTCTCTCTCTCTCTCTCTCTCTCACACACACACACACACACACACACACACACACACACACACACACACACACACACACACACACACACACACACACACACACACACACACACACACACACACACACACACACACACCATACACAATTTCAGGAAGTAGCCCCTTGCCTCTAACTAAACATACCAGCAGGTGCCTGACTGCATTACCATGTTTTTAAGTCCTGAGGTAGCAACAACCAATAAGCAATATTCTAGGTGTAATCTCAAATTCTGTGCTGTTTTCCAAAAAAACATTAGCCTTTAAGGTTCTCGTTAGGCGGCGTAAACTTTCTTTTGATTTGTCAGTCACTACCACCCCTAGGTCTCGTCTCCTTCTGCCTTTCTGCTTCCGATGTTTCTCCCACCTGCAAGTCCTGGACAATGCTATGTCTATGTCATGCTATAACGAAAAATAAAGTACTTTCCAGCTTCCCAAATTGTCTCTTCTGGGAGCCTATTTATCAGAAGGCACAATACAAAAGAGAGGAAGTGCTGTAGGTAGATATTATAAATTCCACTGGGGTTTCAGAAGTTGAACCATCTATTCTAGCAAGAGATGTTTTCTATATATCTGCTGATTGCACATTCATTCTTTAATCTTTATACATGAAAAGCTACAAGCAGAAAGCCATGGACTAAAATTTGCACTGTAAATTGTTGAACATTTGCAACAGATATAGAAAATCACAGTGTGAGAGCTGTTAAAGCTGGGAAAAAATAAATTGGAGTCACCACAGGAAATGAAGGTTTTACATAAGAACAAGGAGCCAGCCAGAGTTTTCACGTCCATTTTGTAATAAAGGAAATCATGATCCACATAAAGCCCACTTTGGGAAATTTACATTTTGATGGATACTATGCTTATAACAATTAGTATGAAATGTTCCTTGTTTCCTGTGACATGTTTCTAATAGACAGTCCACATGCAACTTTAGCAGAATGTAACTGCTAATATTTGAAGTGCAGGTAATTCCTTGGTCCTCATTTAAAATACCATAATGATCTCCTTGCTCCAGGCAGGCAAAAATAAAATCTCAATTCAAATAAAAGCAGGCACGCTTCCAGTTCAGCAACGATCATTTCGAGAATTAATGCCGTAAAGCTTTTTTTCCATAAAGTGCATCGTCAGCGTGGTGTAGGAGCAATAGCACCAGATTGCAATTCCGGTTCCCTGGATCCAAAATTGGCTATTCCTTTACCAGGCTGTTTAACCTCGCACACTTCACTTAACCTCTCTGGGCAACAGCTTCCTCGTTGATACAAAATGAAATGGTTGCACTTACCATCTCTTAGGCCTCATTCGGCTTTAAAATGCTGGACTCTACAATCTAAGCAACCTGTGGAAATCCTTGTCACATTGAGAAATAAGTCTCAGAGGGGCCTGGCTTCACCACAATCTTAAACTCAAGGAAATGACAGAAATGCTGCAGTGACTAGGAATAGATCTTACAAACTGGCAGCTCTGTACCAGATGTGGTCTTCAGAGCTTTGCCTGATGAACAAAGCATTTTAATTTAAAAAGAGAAACAAATAAAGAACGCTTTAGTCCTCCGGTCTGCCCCATACCCTGCTTCTCTATCGTCCTCCTGCCAGCTAGAGATTGGCACTTGTCATCTGCCTCTTGAAGGATTAAGTCACTAGCCGCGGCAGCCGCTGACCTTCAACACACCCTGAAAGGAGTTCACAGGGTGGAGATCAGGAATGAGGCACTCTGTACTCTGGGGAAAACTGGCAGAACAGACCTTCAGATAATCAGGTATTTTCAGGAGAAGATTTTATGAGCCCAATTCTTGCATCTCCTCACATCTAGAAAAGCACTAAAATCATTAACAGTGACATCTGCTCCTCGTGACCAGCAGCAAGTCCCTGCCAAAATGTGTGCCTGACTACACGAACCCCCTTCACTAAAATCATATATAATACTGACCTCTCCCTTGACCTCTTTGGAGCAGTTTCTCAGAACTATCTGAAATGCTGTCTCCCAGGCTCTAGTCCTCATTTTGCCCCAAACAACTTAAATCACAATTCTAACGTTGTACATTTTTTTTTCAGTCGACACTCCATCCAACCTAATGCATTCACTTAAGTCGGCTGCCTGACCCCCCGGGGAATTTGCACTGATGACTTGGACCTGATACTCGTTCATTCTTTATGTAAATAATTGCTGAGCTCCAACTCTAGGTGTCAAACGCTGTTCTAAGTGTTGAGATTATAACAGTAAATAAAAGAGACAAGACTCCTGTAGCACCAACGACTAGTTGGGTTATTTTACTCTGAAGTGAATTTTCATCTTATTTGGAAATGGAAATAGATCAAACTTTTTCACGGCTACCTTTGTTTCTAAAGTAGAGGCCTTAGATGACTCAAGATCCTGCGTTGGTTGTCACAGTGCCTGAGAAGATGCAGAGCTGTCATCGTAAACTTGATCAGGCACTTGAGCTTCAGAAATTATTTCTACGGCTCTCCCCTCTGCTTCTGGCAAAATTTCCCTCCTCCCACATCTCCGGGGTTTGAGAGTGTCTTACTGCATTGGCGATGAACAAGAATTCTAAGGCAGAAGGAATTAGATTCTTCTGTTTAACGTTCTGGCTCTTCTGCTGCCTTCTGCTCATGTCTTGTGTCATTTCTCCCTCACTCATCCTTCTGTCTCCATCCCAGTTCCCTCTCAATCCACTGCCAATCTCTGAGTGTGAAAAGTAAGGCGGGGTGTCAGGTAACAATGCAAATGCCCAATAAACAATTGGCTCCTTAAGTCCATCTGCTTATCTTTCGAGGTGGGAGGAGGAGTGAGACGGGAAATATTAAATCAACGCATTGATCCAACAGTTATCGTAGCAGGAAAAGAAACTAGGAAAAGAATAAATGAAACTGTGAAACCAACTGCCCACCAAGGTGAGGAGGAAAAAAACTGGTGAAAATTATTCACAGGTTTTTCTGTCCCATGACCTCACAGCTAAAAGAAAAACTGAAGTGTAGTGCAAAGGATGCTGGAAGAAACATCAGGACACCTGAGCATTTCTCTAAACTCTAATATGCCAAGTCCTCACCAAGTCTTAGCTTCTTTTTCTAAACATGAAAAAACTGGACTGTGCTGGTTCTCAGCCATGGTTGTACGTTAAAAGGACCTAAGGAGATTTTTTTTTTAATGCCGACGCCTCTGTCTCATCCAGACCAATGAAATCAGAATCCTTGGAGGGAGAGCCCAGAAACAGAATGACTGCTCCCCAAGGGATTCTAACGTCCAGCCAAGGCTGAGAGCCACTGGCTTAAAATGTCCATCAAAACAACTTTTGTGTAGCTGGCACTAAATTAATGTTAGTTAAATTGAACTAAATGAGCTTAACATTTCTAACTCCAAAATTTTATAACTTTCATCCTTTGTAATAATTATATTTTGCTATACAAATCTTTTTTTGTCAAAAATATCTTTCTAATTTGTACTGGAACTTTAGCGTTTCAACACAACTAAAACCAAACCAAAAGAAAAGAAAACAAAATGTAGATGATCCTCTAATCTGAGGATATGGAAGTCACTCCAAACAAATTAATAAATAAAGCATAAAAGGAGACCAGGGCTTCCCTGGTGGCGCAGTGTTTGAGAGTCCGCCTGCCGATGCAGGGGACACGGGTTTGTGCCCCGGTCTGGGAAGATCCCACATGCCGCCGAGTGGCTGGGCCCGTGAGCCATGGCCGATGAGCCTGCTCGTCCGGAGCCTGTGCTCCACAACGGGAGAGGCCACAACAGTGAGAGGCCCGCGTACCGCAAAAAAAAAAAAAAAAAAAGGAGCCCAGAATACATGTTTGTTGATTTGAAAAAAATCTAAAGATTCTGTATATCACAAAATATAAAATACCAATAATAAACTGGTGAAAATATTTGTACATACACGAAATATAAAGGGATGTTATCTAACTACATAAAGTCCTTTTACAAATGAATAAGTAAAACATAAATATCCTAACAGAAAAATGGGAAAAGTATGCAAACAAACTACACATTGTAGAAGAAATATAAAGAGCTAATAAACATTAACTAGTTTAAACTTCATAGTAATTCTATTTTGTTAGGGAATCTTTTTTGAAGAAATACAATTTAAATTAATAAGGTGGTATTTTCATCTAACAAATCTGAAGGATTTTTTTCTTTCAAGGAATGATCAGACAACCCATGAAGAGGCAAGGGCTGCTCTTTGTCTACGATCAGGGCAATGTTCTTACTAAAATAATCAGCCCCAAATTTGCAAACATACAATATGTGTCTGTTCGCTACTTAAATGTCTTTAACAGCCTCAAAAGTTTGTTCCATGTGAATGTTAACCATGGAATCATTTTTCCAAATATTTAGGAAGCTAAGCAAGCAAAGGTGGAAGTTTTTACCCCAAGGCAAGAGAGAGCAGGTCGAGGTAACTGAACCCAGTTCTCAGAATTACATGCCTGCTGGGAGGGAGGTAAAACACATGAACCTGGGGGGAAGGAACAGTGAGGACAGGGGAATGGTTGACCTAAGAAATACCTACTCGGTATAAGGAAAGATAAATAAGAGTAACCAGGGACTTTCCTGGTGACGCAGTGGTTAAGAAACCACCTGATATTGCAGGGGACCCGGGTTCAAGCCCTGGTCCTGGAAGATGCCACATGCCGTGGAGCAACTAAGCCCACGCACCACAACTACTGAAGCCCGTGCGTGTGCGGCAACGAAGACGCAATGCAGCCATAAATAAATAAATGACCTTTAAAAAAAAAAAAAAAAGAAATATGGGAACAGAAAGCCTATATATAAAAATAATAATAATAACAGTAACTGAAAACCTTTTCCATTTTCAAATCTTTCTGGATTAGGATGACTTCATGGCATCCAGAAGGCAAGAATCAAGAACTGTAAATGGGAAAATGAGAACGGTATTGACAGTGTTTATGAAGAACCAAACACAGGATGAAAAAGTCTTCGTATGGTATTAATACATTGCCTTAAAAAAAGAAAGTGCATTTGCAAACATCTCATTGAAGCTATAAGGGAAAGAATGCATCCATTGAATTAAGGGTAAATTAAAATTATTAACTTTGGTGGGGTTTTGTTGTTGTTTAACTATTGCTCTGTGGGATATGTAAGCAATTACTTAATTTTTTTTTCCCCTTGAAACATTTTAGATGTGGCTGCCACGGATTTTTCTACTCACAGGGCTTTCTTTCACAACCTTCAAAACAGGCAAGGCTTCTCCAGGAAGTGTACCAATTTCATACTGTTTCTGGGTCATCCCAGGGCTTCAGTTTCTAGCACCTTGAGGAGAAGCCCTTTCTCAGTCTTCCAGAGCTAAGTCTCATTTACTCACACCCCTTACTTTTCTCTTAACCACAAAGTGAGAACGCGAGCCAAACTAAAGCCATGTTTTACCTCAAGATTATACTGATTTAGAGGTTGAAGCCTTTCCTGAGTAGCACTGCTACCGGACCCTCTCTAACAACCATCTCTCTTTTAACAGTTTAAAATTGTTGGGAGTTATCAGTTTTTTAAAATGACTTAAATTATAGATAGGGAGGGAGGGAGATAGATAGACAGACAGACATAAAGAATGTCATATGTCTCCCCAGTTATCACCCACAAACCCTGTTGATAAGACAGAGCTGAGTTTACTGCTTACCACAGTGAGGGAGAATACCACCTCAAGAGAGCTTTGGTGGTGTCTCAGAGGTGGAAGCAAGATCAGAATTTAGTTAGAATTGGAAGTTTGCGTTAAATTAGGTCTTTCAGTGTGGGGACTCCGTTAGGATTGAGTACGAATCATGATATAACAGTTTAGGATTGGTGTGTAGGGAAAGAAAAACTTTTCATCTATTCTCTCAAGTTTAGTGATTGAGGCCTGCAAATTAAACCGACAAAAGACAGATTAGCAGGAGAAAAGATTTATTTGTACAGGATGCCAAGGAAAGAAGTACCTGGCTCACTACATGGTTAAAGTAAAGGCTTATGTACCCAACTTAGTAGAGGAGGGGGAGAGGGGAGAAAAGGCTTCTTGGGGGAAGAATAAATAGGTTTGTTTAGGAAAGACACAGAGCTTTCAGGATAACAATCAGGAGATAAGAAAGCTTATGATAATGTTCATCTATACAGTATGAGGGGGTCTTTCTTTCTCCTTCAGGGCCATAAAATTTCCCCAGACAAGGGATTTGGGGTAGGTTTTATTCCCATTCCCATTTTCCCCTCTGGGAGTAAATCTGCCCAAAGGAAGGCATTTATGGCAGTGTTATTTTCCAAAAGTTGTTGCTTTTAGTCAGATAAGGGAAAATCTGAGACAGCTTCTCTCTGCCTCTGGTGATTCTCAATTATCTTCAGCTCAAAATAATCCTTATGCCAAAGTGGCATATTTGGGGTGACATATTCTGATCTCCTTCAAGTGGAAACAGCGAGGCAAGGAATTCAAAGAATCTGGGACTTTGTAAACTGTTGATACTTTCCATTGAAGAATTGATGTCTTTTTGGAAAATTCTTATAATGAACAATCAAGTTATCTGCCTGTGCAAAATTCTCCTAGAAGGGTAAAGTTACCTTATTTAAGACAATAGAAAAGTCAAGTCCTATTAATGTAGAGAGTAAGCTCTGTGGGTTAGGTAGTTTAAGTCTTTGGTGTGCGTGTGTGTGTATGTGTGTAGCTGAGATGTAGGAGATACTGAACTACTCAACAAATGTTATTTCTTCTCAAATCTGTATAAACAGTAATATTTGCAGAAAATATCGTAATTGCCTATTGATTTGAATAAAGCAAAAGTATTGCGCCTGTATTCAAGACTCTTAACCTTGTGTACCTCTATTACTTATAACATTTTTTCTGGCAACCCGGAGTACTCAAGTCCCCACCACTTTCCTGTTTTTCATTTTAAATTATCTTTTCCCCATGTGCCTAAACAATTTTTTTTTTAACTGGTTGATTATCACACACAAAAAAATTATCATTAAACAAGTATAAGAAAAGCTGAGTAAAATAAAGTTTAACAAATTTCTTTACTCAAGGACTTCTCAGGGTCTTTTGGAATTTTTTTAAGGCAAGCAATTGGTATAATATATTTTACCAAATTTATTGGACTACAGAACACTTTTTTGAAGTCCATTTCACATGACTAATTCTCCAAGAAATATACTTGAAGAAACAATGGTCTAAGTCCTACCTACTCCTCAAGCCCTAGCTCAAATACCTCATTAATGGAGTCTTCCTCCAAATCCCTATGAGATACTGAACATGAGACAGACTACTGATTCATAGGGATTTTATTATAACAATAACTGTAGTTTTTATTTCAAATTTAAGTATTTTTCTCATGAGTAAATTGCTCATATTAGGAAATGTTAGAAAATATTAGGAAAACAAAATTAACCTTTTTACTATCTAATGAATATTAATATTCTAGACTAGACCTGATGAGAACAATCAGAAAGGTCTAGGTGTTCCATAAGCTCCTGAATGAATGCATGATAGCTACTATGAGAATATGTGAGGAGAATTATTCAAGTAGAGTTAAGCTACTGCTTTGTCAACTAATACTGAACTTGTATGCACAATGAGGACAGCTATCAAATCAAAATTAATTGTATTTGGGCTTCCCTGGTGGCGCAGTGGTTGAGAGTCCGCCTGCCGATGCAGGGGACACGGGTTCGTGCCCCGGTCCGGGAGGATCCCACGTGCCGCGGAGCGGCTGGGCCCGTGAGCCATGGCCGCTGAGCCTGCGCGTCCGGAGCCTGTGCTCCGCAACGGGAGAGGCCGCAACAGTGAGAGGCCCGCGTACCGCAAAAAAAAAAAAAAAAAAAAAAAAAAAAATTAATTGTATTTAAAATGAAAGAATGTTTACACACCAAACAATCGTCAACCACAAATACCCACCATTCCTCTTCCCATCCCTTCCCTTTTTTTAAAAAATAGTTCCTCCCTCCCTCCCTCCGTCCCTTTCTTCCTTCATCAAAAAGGCACAGGCAGGCCTGAACAAGGAGGACACCAGAGTAAGCAAGCCTGAGCCAGGATCGGGGCCAGCAGGGGGTCTACGGGAGGGGAAGGGCAGAGAATGGTACCACACAAGGGCAGATGGACAGGCTAAATGTAGGAATATTAAAATAATGGGAGCCAGGATTCTCCCAGTTGGAAAAGTGATGGAAGCATGGAAAGGAAGAGGCTAGAAGGAACCTGTGGTGTTGGTTTGGAATTGGAGAAATCAATGTAAATTCAAAGTTGTCAATATAGATAAATAGATATAAAATAAATACACTTGTAAACGTGCATATATATGGTTTCCAAAGATCACCCTGAACGTGCCAGAGCTCTTTGAAAACACGGATGATTCTTGTAGCACAGATGATTTTGGCACAAGAGGAGCCTGAAATATAATGTGGTACCAGGAAATGGTCATAGAATAATGGGGTCATATCAAAAAGACATAGAAGCAAACTTGAAGGAGCTCCCACTGGCCAAATCTGGGGAAAACTGAGCATCAGAATAAATAATTATAGGGATGGATTATAACCCATTGAATAATAAAAGAGTTCTCAGGAAATCTGACACACAGAATCTATGTGTCAACACTGATATAAATAAATTAATTAAAAGCCACATAAATACAAGAGACAGCTATTCCTTATAACAGAAAGTCACCTAATAAAAATATATACTAAATATAAAGGGAAAAATAGCATTAGAAAACCATCTTTTGGCAACCATTATAATGAAACATCAGAGGATGTTAAAACTAATGAATGAACATGTGGTGAGGAACAGAATTTTACATGGTCTTAAAGTCGCTGCCCACAAAATATTTGTTAATCCATATACTTTTTTAAAGTAACTTACAGTGGAGAAACCTGGCAGACGTTACGTAAACCAAATGATAAATGTAAACACCACCACCCGTGGGAAAAATAAACATCACATATCACTCAATAGGATATAACAAAAAGAGCACATCATCTGTAATATTCCAGCCAAAAACGTATTACCAGGATCTAATCATAAGGAAACATCAGCCAATCCCAAAGCAAGAGATGTTCTGTAAAATGACTGGCCGATGATCTTTAAAATTGGTAAAGTCATAAAAATCAATGACATACTAAAGAATTATTCCAGATTAAAGAGAATAGAGAGACGTGACAACCAGGAGCAACTCATGATGCTGGACTGGATCCTCTGCTACTAGAAGAACACTGCTGGAAAAATTGGCAAAAGTTGAATCCAGTCTCTGGGCACAGGGGGAGGAGTGCTGTGTATTATTCTTGCAACTTTTCTGTAGTTCTGAAACGTGTTACTTTTCTCCCCCAATTAGAGTTATTTACCTGTTGTCTCCTTTTCTAGTTCATCAGCTGTTCGACTTCCAGATTCACAGCTGGCTCAGTTTGCTACCCCTCCACAGTGCCTGCAGCACAGCAAACCCTCATAAATATTTGCAGGAGACGTGGAGGGAGGGAGGGGGAGGGGGGAGGGGAGAGGGGGGGAGGGAGGAAGGAGGGAGGGAGGGAGGAGGGAGGGAGGGAGGGAGGGAGGAGGGAGGGAGGGAGGGAGGAGGGAGGGAGAGAGGAGGGAGAGAAGGAAGAAGGAGTGAGGGAGGAGGGAGAGAAACTAGCCAAAGGTAGACATGTTACCTCTTCTGCCACACAATTCAGTTGGGCTAGGTTCCTAGATGACGCTGGGCTAGATAATGATTGCAGAAAATTCTATCCTTGCTTTACTTAAAGTGTCTCTGGAGGAAAGAAAAATCATTGAAGTGTGTTTTTGGACCAGCTTGTCATTAAGCTGGAAAAAGCCATTTTGTTGCCTTAATTAGTTTTATTGTTTTGACATTTTAGCTTTTTAAAGGCTTTGTGCTGGAATTCAAGTACAGTATTTTATTGCCACGGAGTCTATTTTAATGAATGATTATTATACAAATGAACCTGCTAATAGGATCCTTTTTTTCCAGAAAACAAACAAAATCCACACAGAAATGCTGAAGGGCCCTACTTCATACTAAACCTGCAAGTTGCTGCTGTCTTCCTTAAAAACAAAACAGGACCAAAAAAAAAAAAAAAATTGGTTCTGCTACAAAAATCTAAATGGAAGTTTTGGTAAATTGACCTATTAGTAATGCCAAGTATTTAATGATGAGACCTTCTCCACTTCATTTTTTTTCTCAGATTATAAAACTAATGAAATAAAATAATGCTAGTAAAATAATGCATTAGCCTAGGATCCTCAGTTTGTTCTGAGCAATCTTTTAGGTACACTGATTCTTGGCCTTTTCTGTATGAATATCCTGTCCTCAGTGGTTATGCCTTGAATAGGCTGCCAACCACACAAAACAGAAGATCTCGCTCCTGGAAGAAATGTGCCACCCATTTCTCATAAACAAGGATAGCATTTGTAGGAGCTAAACCTCCCTTGGACTTCAATGAATGTGGTATCACCACTTCCTAGGGGATGCTGTGGCATATTACCCAGCAGGATTCCAGTTACAAGAGCATGGTAAACAATTAGACCTCATTTACATTTTACAATTAGGTTTCACTTACATTTTACTGTGATTTTTACACGCATCAAAGGCTTTATTTCACATCTTTACTAAATCCACAAACCGTGAATTGAAGCATCCCACACTTTTGACATGTTATTCCACGTGCTAAATATCGGTCATCTACATTTGGTTGAACAAAGGCTAAGAATTATATAAGAGTGCTCCCAAATTGAAATGAAATGACTCTGAAATCTAAGAGCTGAGCTAAATCATTTACACAGCTTCATAAAAGCCTGAGAGATGAAATGCAAATTTCCTCGGGTGTTAAATAAAATATGTTTAACTCATGTCATGTATTCTAAAGGTCTCCCTGGATAGATTTCTGAAGGTCTGTCAGTTTATTAGGGCACAGATGATATCCATCAACTGGAAATCAATACTTACTGCTGGGTTCTAATTATAAATTATTGGGAAAATGCAGGTAGTAAACAGGCAGGGCATTTCTTGCTCATAATTTGAAATAAAATTCTTTTGATTTCCAGTATGTGAATTGAGAGATTTTTTGTTGTTGTTCATATGTATTTGCTTTTAATCTTAAACTTTTTTTTCAAGGTTTGGTTGTCAGAGGAACAGTTTCTCTCTATGGATTGTTGCATTTTAAATTCCGGAAAACAGTGCTCTCCAAATCCAATACGATGATGTTCACAGCAAAATAACAAGCATTTACATTTTATTGGTACAAATTGGAAGAAGTTTTTCTGCCTCTTTTCTTTCCTTTTCATGGTCACTTTACTCCGGAACATACAGCAGTGCGCCTGCATTAGCCTCTTAAAACACTTTCCATACAGAATTTCAATTGCTTTTCTTTTTCAAAGTGCCTTATCCTGCATTTATGCCTATATAATAAAGCATGCCTCCTTCCTTCTTGTAAAGTATATAAAAGAATTTTGCACTCAGCAAAATAAACTGAAACTTCACACAGAGAAAAGAGGTTCTTTTTTACATGGGATGTCTCACTGCTCCAGTAAAATCTGCCACTAATGTTATTTACAATGTAGTTATTCAAAAAATTGGCTTTGTTTGCCTCGTCAGCAGAGGAGAAAGTTTGCACGTCCAGGACTAATTCTTTACACTCACCGTTTGCATTAGATTCTGGGAGCTTTCCCCAGTTACTTGCTATTGATTCATGTATGCCTTCAGGCCAGTATTTAGTTGGTGGTCACATACCAGGAACCAGGCACAAATATGACCGTCTCCGCCCTTACGGTACCCAGAGTCCAGTAGTGAAACATGACAACAAAGAGTGACATGCATTGTGGCAAGGAGTAGAAAAGGCGTATTTGGGAATATCTTCAAAATGTCACACACAAAGTACTATATTGGAGGGTAATCTGGCAGTCTTTCCACTATACAGACTGAAAATCAGGGAAGGTACAGAAATCTACAGTGTACTCTTCAATCTCCCTGCTAGTCTATTAAGAAGAGGTGAAGACAAAACAAACAAAAAAAACCCCAGAGACTCAAATTAGAGGGGTGGCCACGCACCACCTCAGGAGAACTGAGGACACAGGACTACAGCCTTCACCCAAGCTCTGCAGAAGTGCAATCAGCAAGTCAGCGACTAAGTCAGACCTAGAATATCCTCACATGCAAGTAAGTTACCTAAGATCCTCTCTCTTATTTTTTGGCTTCAAAGAAGACCAAAAGTCTCAGGAAGTTATGAAAAGTTATTTTTAGTGCAGGTGCAAATATTAATTCTACTCACATAGTCAAATATTAATAGAGAGATTTCAGGTGCAAAAAATAAAAAGGAGAATAGTTCAGCCCATCAGTTCATAGCTCTAACCGACTGCCCCAACATTTTACTGTACGTTGTAAAAAAATCCACACACACACACCCACACATATACTACACACACATGCACATGTATACATATCAAACACACACAAAGACACACACACAGGCATTATACCATATACAGAGACACAAATACACCTACACAGACTATCACTTAAAAATAGCATCCTGGGGGCTTCCCTGGTGGCGCAGTTGTTGAGAGTCCGCCTGCCGATGCAGGGGACACGGGTTCGTGCCCCGGTCCGGGAAGATCCCACATGCCGCAGAGCGGCTGCGCCCGTGAGCCATGGCCAGAGCCTGTGCTCTGCAGCAGGAAAGGCCACCAAAAAAAAAAAAAAAAGCATCCTAATGATAATAAAAAAGTATGCACTCTCTAATGTCACTACCCTTTCACATACATTATTCCATTAATCTTTACCAGCTTTCCTCTTCATTGATTTACCCCAAATTACTGAAAACCCCAATACAGTGCCTACATCCCCAAAGTCCATGTTGTTTTCCTACTCCTATGTCTGCTCTGACACTGGGTGACATTTTCACTCACTATGACTGTAATGGAAAAGCAAATAAACTAGAAAATAAAAGTTAAAGGTCTAATGAAAGGAATGCTAGAACAGGAAATACTACAAGGGTTAAAGAACCCAAACCACAAAGTTCCTCTTGGGACCATTTTAGAATTGTTTATTCTCCTGCTGATGCATCGTGGCAAGACTCATTCAAGCCATCTATGGTTGAATGGAACGTTTCTGCTACCCACCTTTTTAAGCCATAGGCAAGGAAGCTCCACCCTCATGACCCTTGTACGAGAGTCCAAATCAAGTTTCTTAATGCTAAGTTTAAGATTTTGTCTTGTATACAAAAGTACAGGAGAAAGACAGAAAACTTTGGTATCGGTCCCAGACCCATCTCTTAGTGGTTGTGAAATACTGCATATGAATTTTATCTGAGTCTCAGTTTCCTCATATATAAATATCATGTCTATCCACCTTTGAGTTTTGTAATTTGTATCAGCGTGTGTATATCAAAATAAAATAATGGACATGAACACTTTGTGAAGGGAGGGGAAAAAAAAACCTTTTTCTTCTACCCATTTTAGGTTCTCTGGCTGGGGCCCTGTAAATCAGAATGACAAAAGGCAGATTCATGAGAGAAAAACAAACATAAGTTTATTAACGTGTGCATCACGCATGCTCTTGGGAGTACCCAGCGATGAGTAACTCAAAGGGGTGGCTAAAACTTGGACTTATGTAGTATCTTAACAAAAGAACAATAAATTTTTAGAGCAGGGGCAAGACAAAGGAAAAGGACTTTGAGCTTCAAGGGACAGTAAACTGTGGGAAGACAAATATATGGGGAAACTAATGGTAGCTGAGAGCTAGTCTTAGCGAGGTTTGTTATGTAGGTTCCTCTGGTATTGTCTCTGGGCTAAGGGTCTAAAGTTGTCTCTGGTGATTAACTTCTCTTCCTGGTAGAAAGGAGCAGGGAACACTTTGCAAATTTATATCCTGCTTTTAAGCAAATAGAGGGAGGACAGAAAAAACCCTTTTTCTTATATCTGCTTCTTCTCAATTTCCTTCAGTTCAAAATAATCCTAATGCCAAAGTGGTATATTTTGGGGTGGCATATTCTGCTACATTTTCAACTGTATGGGCTGTAAGGTACTTAAAAATTTTAAGTGCATTATTGTTACCCCAATCATGTTATCATCGCTCAGTAAAAACAGTGCCTAAATATGTATAAATCTATGTCAGATCTAAACAGAGAGAAAGAAATGAGCATAGTCTTACCCCATGCAGGTTTACATTCTGATTAGGTTAAATCCTTCCTCTATAGTATATTTCACTTTTCTCTGACCCACTATTTCAGCCTATCCTAGAAATGCTCATTTATCAAAGGGTTTTAGGGCTACAGCAATTTTGCAGCCTTGAAAAGAAGTACTTTCTAGAGCACACTCAGTTTTATTAAAATGTAGCTTTTATATGTTTACATGAACAAGTATTAACCTTATCGAGCAATAGGTGGATTGTGTTGTCAGTTGACACATTCCTCTTTTTTTCTTCCTCCATAAGTTCACCCTTCGTGGAGCATGATATGGTTCTTTCCATTCTTCGTCACAAGTATAATGATTTTTTTTTCCCTCTGATCAGATACTCGAGCTTACAAATTAGACATGGTGGCAGTTTTCCTCCATCTGGCATGTAAGCGAGAGATTTGGCAAATGCAGGTTTTATATTATTCAGTGGTGAGCTTGACAGTCTTGCAGAGTCAGAAATGGCTACAGTAGATTCAGCTGCCCTGTCACATCAGATGGAAAGTCTATCATTGTTTGTGATCTGCTGAGGACGGAGGAGTCGGCATTGTGGTATTACATTCTCCGGTTGAAATCAAGCGATAGAAATTTATAACTTTCCCCAGGTATCATTTATCTAGCTGTAGTAGTGTCTATGGAAAGGGTTACTCAGCCTTGAAGGGTTGCATTTCTACAATGCCTAAATGCAGTGAATCTCCAGTCACAGTAACCACAACTGCACAACGCTTCACATGGCCCATCAGATTGGCTCTGTGCTGCATATATGTGGCGGATGAAGTTGGAGCAAGAATGATTTTTGTGAATTACACAATCTGGTGAATTACACTCAATGGTAAATCGCACAGTGACAGTGAGACATAAGTCAAGAATTTTCCTGTGGAGGGCTCCATCTCTGGAATATATTGCACATACTTATTTGAGGCCCTATTTCCCCACAAATGGGAGTTTAAGTTTAGAAAAATCCTTAGGATCAATCATCTAAAAATAGCCGGAAATGTGAACAATGATCCTGGCTCAAAGATCTCCACCACAGATTAGTAATAATAACAGAAAATGGAAAGGGAAATGTCCAACAACATGGGAATACTCTGCATATACGGTGAGATATAATGGTGCCCTTAAAAAACATTTATAATAATTTTAAAGGTAAAAATGCATATCATTAAGTTAAATAAGCCAGGATATAAAACTGTATGTATGTTATAGCTTTAACTATGGAAAAAATCTGTAAAACACTGGAAATAAGATACACTGAAATATGAGTAATAGTTATTACTGAGAGCAGAAATATTAGTGGTTGTTTCTTTTCCTCCATATGTTTTTCTATATTTTTCTTTTTTTTTTCCTACAGTAGACATGCATGACTTTTAAATTCAGAGGAAAAAATGAACAGATTAAAATAAAGTCTTTTAACTGACTTTTATGGGGATTGGCTGGTGGGACTTTTTGTATCCTTCTTTTATCCTTCTTTTTAAAAATACCCTTCCATAAATTTTTAAAAGGTAACATGCTCTTTGAGGTCTTTCTTAAATTAAAAAAAAAAAGGAGAGGACACGAACAAATGAGCCCTACATTGCTACTTTTTCCAATTTCAAGGGGTAAAAAAGAACCATTTCCTTTCCAGTGACCCATATTTTCCCCCTTCACCGTGCATCTCTGGTCAGTGGGTTCTGGCCCCCAGGCAGCAGGCAATCCTGCTACGTATTGATTGACCCATCACTCTGACCTGAGGCAGCCTGGGAATTCCTGACCTGTTCTATTCATTTTATTAATCATCAAAACTTTGGCTCTGAGACATGTTGCTATTGAAATAATTTCACCTGTGGGGTTCATTTGCTTTCATCATTAACTTCAGCTTTCAATCTTTTCCCCTTTATCCCCATCAGAAAACTTTTCAAGCCTTCAGTCTGGCTTAGACATTAGCACTGAGGCCTGTTGGTTCAATTAGCCTCTGTGCTTCATTATGCTCCATGACATAATGACATAAAGTGATTTGCCCCAGTGTACTCTGAAGTGACTTGCTGGTGTGGTGCAGCAAGGCAGCAAGAATTTTTGAGAAGCCACATTCTTGTTGGTATCATACTTTTAAAAATACCATATGTCTCACTGATTTTGCAAAAAATTCCGCTTCTATATGGCTAGCTCCACCACCAGACAAACATATGTACTTGTGAGACCTTCAAGATGGTGGAGGAGTAAGACACAGAGATCACCTTCCTCCCCACAGATACATCAGAAATACATCTACACATGGAACAACTCCTACAGAACATCTACTGAATGCTGGCAGAAGACCTCAGACCACCCAAAAGGCAAGAAACTCCCCCACGTACCTGGGTAGGGCAAAAGAAAAAAGAATAAACAGAGACAAAAGGATAAGGATGGGACCTGCACCAGTGGGAGGGAGCTGTGAAGGACGAAAGGTTTCCACACACTAGGAAGCCCCTTCGTGGGCAGAGACTACGGGTGGCAGAGGGGGAAGCTACGGAGCCGCGGAGAAGAGCACAGCAACAGGGGTGCGGAGGGCAAAGCAGAGAGATTCCTGCACAGAGGATTGGTGCCGACCGGCACTCACCAGCCCGAGAGGCTTGTCTGCTCACCCACCGGGGTGGGTGGAGGCTGGGAGCTGAGGCTCGGGCTTCAGAGATCAGATCCCAGGGAGAGGATTGGGGTTGGCTACGTGATCACAGCCTGAAGGGGGCTAGTGCGCCACAGCTAGCTGGAAGGGAGTCCAGGAAAAGGTATGGACCTGCCTAAGAGACAGGAGACCACTGTTTCAGGGTGCGCGAGGAGAGGGGATTCAGAGCACCGCCTAAACGAGCTCCAGAGACGGCCGTGAGCCACGGCTATCAGCGTGGACACCAGAGACGGGCATGAGATGCTAAGGCTGCTGCTGCAGTCACGAAGAAGCCTGTGTGCGAGCACAGATCACTATCCCCACCTCCCCTCCCGGACCTGTGCAGCCCGCCACTGCCAGGGTCCCGAGATCCAGGAACAACTTCCCTGGGAGAACACATGGTGCGCCTCAGGCTGTTGCAACGTCATATTGTCCTCTGCTGCCGCAGGCTCGCCACACATTCCGTACCCCTCCCTCCAACCTCCCACCCCCAAGTGAGCCAGAGATCCCTAATCAGCTACAACTTTAACCCCGTCCTGTCTGGGTGGGGAACAGACACCCTCAGGTGACCTACACACAGAGGCAGGGCCAAATCCAAAGCTGAACCCCAGGAGCTGTGTGAACAAAGAAGAGAAAGAGAAATCTCTCCCAGCAGCCTGAGGAGCAGCAGATTAAATCTCCACAATCAACTTGATGTACCTTGCATCTGTGGAATACATGGATACACAACAAATCATCCCAAAATTGAGGCTGTGGACTTGGGGAGCAACTGTAGACTTGGGGTTTGCTTTCTGCATCTAATTTGTTTCTGGTTTTATGTTTATCTTAGTTAAGTAGTTAGAGTTTATTATCATTGGTAGATTTGTTTATTGATTTGGTTGCTCTCTCCTTTTTTTCTTTATATATAGATACACATATTTTTTTTCTTTTTCTCTTTTTGTGAGTGTGTATGTGCATGCTGCTTTGTGTGATTTTGTCTGTACAGCTTTGCTTTTACCATTTGTCCTAAGGTTCTCTTTGTTTTTTTTTTACTACTTTTTAATAATTTTTTTATTTTAATAACTTTATTTTATTTTACTTTTTTCTTCCTTTCTTTGTCTCTCTCTCTCTTTCTTTCTTTTTTTCTCCCTTTTTTTCTGAGCCATGTAGCTGACAGGGTCTTGCTGCTCAGGTCAGGTGTCAGACCTGTGCCTCTGAGGTGGGAGAGCCAACTTCAGGACACTGGTCCACAAGACACCTCCCAGCTCCACATAATATCAAACGGCAAAAGCTTTCCCAGAGATCTCCATCCCAGCGCTAAGACCCAGCTCCACTCAACCATCAGCAAGCTACAGTGCTGGACACCCTATGCCAAACAACTAGCAAGACAGGAGCACAACACCACCCATTAGCAGAGAGGCTGCCTAAAATCATAATAAGGTCACAGACACCCCAAAACACACCTCCGACACGGTCCTGCCCACCAGAAAGAAAATATAGAGCCTCATCCACCAGAACACAGGCACAAATCCCCTCCACCAGGAAGCCTACAAAAACCACTGAACAAATCTTAGTCACTAGGGGCAGACACCAAAAACAATGGGAACTACGAACCTGCAGCCTCCGAAAAGGTGACCCCAAACACAGTAAGTTAAGCAAAATGAGAAGACAGAGAAAAACACAGCAGATGAAGGAGCAAGGTAAAAACTGAACAGATCAAACAAATTAAGAGGAAATAGGCAGTCTACCTGAAAAAGAATTCAGAGTAATGATAGCAAAGATGATCCAAAATCTTGGAAATAGAATGGAGACAATACAAGAAACATTTAACAAGAACCTAGAAGAACTAAAGAGCAAACAAACAATGATAAACAAAACAATAAATGAAATTAAAATTTCTCTAGAAGAAATCAATAGCAGAATAACTGAGGCAGAAGAACGGATAAGTGACCTGGAAGACAAAATAGTGGAAATAACTACCGCAGAGCAGAATGAAGAAAAAAGAATGAAAAGAATTGAGGACAATCTCAGAAACCTTTGGGGCATTAAATGAACCAACATTTGAATTACAGGGGTCCCAGAAGAAGAAGAGAAAAAAAAAGGGACTGAGAAAATATTTGAAGAGATTATAGTTGAAAACTTCCCTAATATGGAAAAGGAAATAGTCAAGTCCAGGAAGCACAGAGAGTCCCATACAGGATAAAGCAAAGGAGAAGCACACCAAGACACATATTAATACAACTACCAAAATTAAATACAAAGAAAAAATATTAAAAGCAGCAAGGGAAAAGCAACAAATAATATACAAGGGAATCCCCATAAGGTTAAGAGCTGATCTTTCAGCAGAAACTCTGCAAGCCAGAAGGGAGCGGCAGGACATATTTAAAGTGATGAAAGGGAAAAACTTACAAGCAAGATTACTCTACCCAGCAAGGATCTCATTCAGATTCGACAGTCCTTCCTCTAGAAGAACTGAAACAGGGTAGTTATATGAATCTTGATGGTAGAGAGTAATGGGTCATCTCTCCAGAGTGTTGCCGCCAGAAAGAAACAATTCCCCCACCCCGTGCCATTTCACTTGAGACTCAAATTCACGAGAGAGAGAATGGGATTGGCTTGGCTTGAGTCACATTCCCATTCCTGAATGAATCCAGGATGAGGTGAGAGATGAGAGAGTGGAGTACTTTCTCTCTGATTGGCTAAGTCTCAGTCTTGGACTCATACTTGAGGTTGATAAACTCAGGGTCATGAACAAAATGGATTCCCTACAAGAAGGAGATACTTTGTCACCAGAGAAAGGGGAAGGGATGATAGAAGGGCCAGCTTAATCAACCCCCACTACAATATCCAGCATGGTACTTATTTCTTTGTATTTTATTTTGTCATTTATATGTCTAACATATGTTTATACGTCTTGCCAGAATTTATATTGCTTTAAACTATGCCTCAATGTCTATTTGCATATGAGAAACATAGAGCTCTCTCAATAAGCATTTTTTAATTGCTAGTTTAAAGTATTATCCATTCAAGATGTACTGGCAGAGATCTTCTAGTAATATTGCCCAATTTTTTGAAGTGATGATATAAATTGCAGATAACATGTTAGGACAAGTGGTTTATCAAAGCACATCAAATCACTCCAAGTGGGGACTCACAAACTTAGGGTGGGAAGGAAAGAGAGTTCACTTTCAGTCTCTTTCCTCATCCTCACATTCACCCCATCACCCCCACCCTACATGTGACACGTTGAGAAAAGGACTTTTCCAAAATCTAGAGGGTTTTATTTCAGCGAGACTTGAATCTTATGGTTTGAAATATGCTCTGAGATCCTTAGTGCGAGAATTAAATGTACATCAACTAGGAGAATGGCTGGAGAGCACAGCCCCGCAGAAGACAGGCTGTGGAGTCATAATTCCCACCTGACACACTGACTAGTCAGTATGTGAAATGGGAATAATAATATCTACTTCAAGGTTGACATGAAGACTAAACCCAATAACGTTTATAAGGTCTTAGCATAGTTTATGACGTATGATAGAACTCAATAAACAGGATAGCTTTTATTAAATCTGATCTGCCATTAGATTTGATATGTGAATATTTCCTGGGGATTTTTTACAATAGCCACACATTATCAATAACCTAGTAGAATAATCATGTTGGAATCTTTGCTACTTTGCTAGCTCTGATCCCATTAGCAATGTACTATCGGTCTAATGAATGATCACCATGCTATCCCTGACACAAATATTAAGTTTTGCCTTTTAGCCCTGGGCCCTTTGTTCCTGTGTGCATTAACTTTGTACTCTTATAAAGTTATTTTCTGTCATTCCTTATTTTTGCTCCTTTACATGATTTTACACTAATAAGACCTCCTTGCACTTAGCAACCTTGCCATGAATGTTGATTTATCTTGTATCACAGTTTGGACAAGCTACTGCCCAGTAGGCTTTGAAATTAAGCTGTAAAGATTAAAAACATACAGTTTGCAAAACTTCTACAATCACCGCCTATCTGCGCTCCTTTTCTACTTTTCTCTTTTTCCTTTTGCATTCTTTCTGTCCCCCATACACCTGAGGGAGGGGCTAGACATGGGAATCATGTCCACATAAGTGTTCCCTGAGTCTCTAGCTCCTGGGACTAAGAGAACACGAATGACGTCACCTGCCATGGCTCTCCCTGGACTATGTCAATATGGGGCTAATTTAGGGTGCTCTGTAGACATTTATAAATGTGCCAGGTCAACAAATTATCTCATCTTACCCTTCCCTTATGCCAGGTCTTTCTGAGAATGTTCTAAAGACCTCCAGAATGAAAGGATAAAATTTAAACATAGCTTTTCTTAACTCCTTGAGAAGCCTGTCATCTTATTATTATCAGTTGAATGGTGATACTGTTAGCAATATTATGCACATTCTGTCTCCAAACTTTTAAAATATTCACTTATCTATTCATTCCATAAATATTTACTAAGCCTCTCCTTTGTTCTAGACAATAGAGACACAATAGTGAACAAGGCAGATAACAGTCTGTGCCCTTATCCCCATACAATTAGTGGGGAAGACTGGTTAGAAATTAAACAAGCAATTATAAAGAAAGCAGTAAGCACTGCCATAGAAGACAATTGAGCTGCTATGGAAGCACAGAACAGGAACCCTTAACATAAAGGGTATCAGGGAAGACTTCCCAGGCAAAGTCCAAGGAGTGAGTTAGCTACATTAAAAGTAGGGTGAAGGAAAGAAAGAGTGAAGGCAGGGAAAACAGCGAAGGTGCTTAGCACATAGTAAGTGCTCAGTAAACCCTTGTTGACTGAAAGAGATAGAAAAAGCAAGGCATATTGCAGGAAATAAAATAAGTTTACTAGATTAAAGAGTATATGTAGGGAAAACAGGCAAGATGAAGTAGAATTGATAAGTAGAGTTTGGGTCATGTAACTCACATAAAAGGAGTCAAAGTATTGCCCTTTTCTGGGCAATGGAGAGGTAGTCAAAAAAGACAATGACTTGGATAGATTTTTGGTTTAGTCATATCATTTTCGCTGCAGTATAGGAAGTGAATTGGAAACAATACAGAACATAAAGAGAACAATTAGAAGTCTATGGAGTAATCCAAGCAAGAGAGACAGTGGCCGGGATTAAGGCATGAGGGAAATTGGATGGAACTGAGAAGTATTTAGGGTTGTGTGAAAATGGCTTAGAGACTTTGGATGAGAAGCAGTGCTAGAGAAAGGGGTCAAGCAGGAATCTCAAGATACTGGCCTGGACAACTGGGTGAACTATGTTACCCTTCACTGAGATAAGTAACATGGGCGAAAGAGCAGGTTCAGAACAAAGGATGCTTTGTTCTGTATCGAGTTGAAGATGCCTGCAGAACACCCAAATAGAGATGTTTTGTAGGCATTTGGATAACTGGGTCTGAAATTCAGAATAGACATATGTGTTGGAA
The DNA here is from genome assembly GCF_937001465.1 of Orcinus orca. Classification (NCBI taxonomy): domain Eukaryota; kingdom Metazoa; phylum Chordata; class Mammalia; order Artiodactyla; family Delphinidae; genus Orcinus; species Orcinus orca. Next base: position 82,710,948 of record NC_064561.1, on the reverse strand, counting down.
AGGAAGATTTGGAAGTTGCCAGGATATGGGTGGAAAATTAAACACAGTGAAACGGATAGGATTATATGTTTAGGAGAAAATCTAACCAATGCCAATACTAACGACCTGGGCAGATGAAAATGAGGATGAAAAGAAATCTGAAATGAAATGGCCAGAGAGTTATGGGGGAAACCATGAGTAATATGATGCCATGTATTCAATAAGGAGATTGTTTTAAGATAAACAAAGTTACCACTGGTGTCAAACGTTGCCCATGGGTTAAATATGATTATGCCTAGGAAGTGTATATCCAATGAATTTTGCCACAAGCTCATGTCTTCGGACCTATAAGGGTAGATTCTGAAGGGTAACAGAGGTAAGACCCAGATACTTTAGGTTGCAGAATAAGTGGGCAGTAAAAAATGGAAGCAGTGATACAGACTTCTTATTTCAGGAGGATTTGCTGTGAAAGAAAAGAGAAAGGTAAATCAGGAGCCAGAGGAGATACAGGGTCAGTGGGAGTGGCTTAAGCATACATCGGAAAGAATCACCAAACAGAATAAATTTAAGGATCAAGAAAGTAAGAGCACAGCGACTAGACTGAGCACGCTGAAACAAGCACAAAGAACAAGAACAAAGAACTCAGTAGAGACGGAACATTTATTTACGAGAAATGGTACATATTTCACAGAAATATGAAGGGGAGCAAGATGGGTAGAGGTGTTAAGTGTCGGGGTGTAGAGACAGGAGTTTGAAGGAGACCTTTGTGAACAGCTTCCATTTTCTCTGTAAAATACAGAGTGGGGTCATCGACTGACAATCATCAGGAAATTGGGGGAATGGATAACACGTTGAAGGAGAATGAAGGCTTGAGAAAAAAAGAGCACGTTAGGCAAGCAGAGAAGGATAATCAGGAAACACTGAGAGCCCAGAAGAAGTTGGAGATCTGAAAGCCGTGGTTGTACCATTCTCCTGCTACTGTGATTTCAGTAGTTTTCACCACCCCAAAGTCAAAAAGAGGCAGGTAATAGCACGGACCCACTTAGTTTACTCTTTCAGCTTCAGATGGCAAATAGTTAGGCCTCTCCTGGGATTACAGGGAGGGGTCAAATCTATGGATTTAGAGAGATTCATGTAAAATTGACATATTACCTAAAATTACTTCCATCGCCAAAGCCATGAGAATGGAAGAAATAGTGGAAGCAGCTGTAGGCTAACAGTTGAGATGTGAGTTCTAACCGTAAGTCTGCCCTAAACAGCTATGCCTCCTTCATCAAGTCATTGGGTCTCAGTTTCCTAATCTATAGGATAAAAGGACTGTTTGAGGCATTCTCCTCCAAGTCAGTGATCTCAGTTTCTGTGAAAACATTGCTGCTGCCCTATACCAGGTGTGAGGGTATCTCCACATCACCATAAATGCAGGAAAGGTGATCCTAGCCCAGATTTCATAAACAACAAAACTGAGGGGGAAACTTCTAGAAACCCGCTTATGTTCAAGAACAGAGATCCCTATCTCCAAACCTATGTCTTATCCGCATTCTGAAACACCCTCAGATTAGGTTTGCCCATGAGAGGTCTATAGACTCTGTGGTATTATCTAGAAAAGGAGCTCAATTGTTAGCACACCACAGAGGGAAAACAGTGTCGCCTGAACTGGGCGAAGTGACTGATCTGGGAAGTAGCCACAGAAATAATCCTCCTCAGAGAGGAAAAGACATATTAGCAGACAGGATTTCACAAACTTTTGTGTAACTCGACAATTAATTGACACACAGTATAAAACCAAATCAAAAAACATTTTTTTAGAAGCTAACGTTCCTCGAGACTCAGGCCAGAGAGTAGTGGAGGGATTTTTCTTTCATTTTCTTTCTCTGCCAGATGAGTCATTTCAGAACAACTGCTGAGTGCTGAACCATAAGACATTCAAGGACCAAAACTCGAGAGTCATTTTTTTCACCACAACACCCTCGGGTAGCTGTTCCCTGTCTCTGGCAGACAAAATTATTTTCCAGCTGGCTCCTGGAGGACCATCTATAAACAAATTAGAAATTTCAAAGGGTTTGTTTTCTGCCTCCTGGCTGCCAGTAGGGGCCGTTCCCTTTGTGTCCTTCATATGAAAAAGTAATTTAACAAAGAAAAAAGAGAGCACGCCTTGGTTCAAAACAGAAAAGCGTGTCCCCTCTCTCTCCCTCCCTTTCGTCATCCCCCTCTCTGTCCATTGTCATGTTGGGTCAGTTTTCTGTCAAAACAACTTTTATTGTATGCAGCTTTTCATCCTGCAGGGCTCCAAGAGCCTGAGAGACAAGTTGTTTTCCTCCAGCAATTCCATCAGTAAGGAGAAAATGGAAAATGAGCCCTGATTTATGGCTGATCCTCCATAACAAACAGGGGCAGTAAACGCCCACCCGGCTCTGTAGGGAGAAGTTAAAAGTGGGTCCGCTCGCCTGCCACCCAGCTCAGATTCAGACCAAAGGAAGTACGGCCTCAAAACAAAAGAGAGCTCTTGAAACATTTTACAACAGCTTGTCCTAGGCAAGGTACAGGACATATTTCAACGGGAAGGAAAAAAATCAAGTGTGCCTTACACCAACTCAGAACAGGAATTAAGCTTAATATCTGGGGCTTCTGAAAAACCTTCCCCCTCAAAATATCCCAGCAGATGGGAAGCACCAGGTATTTAGACATAAGAATGCATTATATTCCAAAGGAGAAAGTTAGCAAAATGGGTCCCCGGTTTACGGAAAAGGAAACCAAGACCTAAAGAGAAGGGAGGGTGTGTGTGTAGTGACACAGCAAATTGTTTAAAGACAGGACAGAGTCACCATTTCTTGTTTTATGTGGCCCAAAGTCAGCTTACGGAGACTAAGATGCTTTCTTGGGGTTTGGCTTGAAAAGTCCATTTTCTCATTATTATCTTATTTTTCATTCTTTGGGATTGATTTGGGGCTTGGCTGGCAGTCAAGAGCTAGAGAACATGAGGTTCACAAATGCAGCTATTTCTAGCCTGCTGATATGCTCCACTAATCATGTTTTAAGTGGCATGCCAAATCGAGACTTTGCTTTCTAGGTTTGCACTTTAAGGTGAAGAGGTCTTAAAAGCCTTCCCAGCACAGAGCATTTCATTTAAGGAAATTCTTGACTCAGGCAAACCAATTTGGAACTATTTGGGAGTATGCCAATAGAGAGAAAAATACTGTGGGGCTTAATTTGGTTCTGTGCACTTTTTTGAAGCATGTATTTTGCATACCTTTACTTCTAATTCTTTTCCAGCAGAGTGTGTGGATTCTGCAGGTAGATCTCCAGCAGTGATTTCAGCCCTGGGGGTCAAGAATGAAAGAATGAAAGAATGAAAATGGCTTGGAGGAGTAAAAGCTTCCCAAGCGGTCAGAGCCTAAGTCTGGAGTACATGTGTGTGCACGCACACGTGTACGTGTGTGTTTTTGCTGGAGGAGGTGCACGTGGGCGTGTGGGGTGCTCGTGAATGAAGTGGAGATGCAGGACAGAGATGTGATGCCTCAACTTGGCTAAGGCTCAAATACCACCCCGGAGCCCTGATGAAGCAAAATGCTCAGGACAACATTCGGGTCAAGGGCAGCACCCCCCGCTGGCTCACTGCCCACTCACAGCACTGTTCACTCACCCTCCGTACATATGTACCTTCCACACATACCCCCGAGTGCATGCTTGGGAGCCAGTTAAGAAACAAACACTATTTTACATTCATTTCCTTTTTAAAACAATGCTCACAAGAAACGTATTTCAAGTCTGTTTCCCATGAGTGAGATGAAGCCTTTCCTTTCTGGCTACATTAAAGAAAAGCATAATCTTGGAAGTACAGAAAAGGAGTCAGATTTCAACCAGAGTATTTATAGCACTTGGGCCGAGTTGACTGACCTAGGTTCAAATGACTAATAGAGAACAGACAAATATTCCTTCCCTTCCCCCAACAGCATAAAAGCATACAGTATTATGCTGAGGCCAAGATTTAATAAGCCTAAACACGTGTAATATAAGGAAGATGAAATGTAAACCACAGAAGGGGTCTTGGTAGTGTATTCGATACCATACAGCAGTTTTACAAATTGTTTATTTCCTTTACCAGATGGGCCTTTTAAAATTTCCTCTCTGCGTACCTTAGTACCTAATGGCAAACCCACCTGAATCGCTTCCATCCTGCACAGCCCTTGCCGGGATCTTGGCCAGACACAGTGCATGCAGGGTTAATGCCAGCCTTGAGCAGCCCTCTGCCCTGAGTAGGGTTATTAAACAGGAACATTTGACTCATAATTTGTTCTCCTCATGTTAAGTAGATTGCAATAACTCAGCTGTCCAGGATCTGTTTATCAATGCTCTGTGGCTTTCAGCAGCAAATATTTTATAACCACTAAGTTTGATGTTCAGACCACTCATCAAATGAAAATCTCCTCTACTCAGAGCTGGTTTTATCATCACAACCCACCAACTGGAGAGCCCTGGAGAGGCAGTAACCCTGTCCCAGAGCCTATCCGGCTTAGCCATATCTTCATCCTGGGAAATTCTCTTCCACTAAATGACTTTAAGAGAAACTGGCCCACCCTCAGAATAGGCTATAACATTTCAGAGATTCTTCATCGGCCTACACTGTCCTAGTAAGTTGCCATTTTATTGAGTTTTATTGTCTCCTTTATATGCATCCTAATAAAAGTGAAATGGGGTATATGTAATAAAGAGGAATGGAAATGAGGGAAGATGTGGATGAGAAGAAAGCAAAGGAAAGAGAGAGAAATAAGGGAGAGAAAACAGAAGGGAGCTCAAGAAGGGAGAAGGGAGAAAAAGAGAAAGGAAGGTAGATGGATCCCACTACAGGTTGCATTCTGTTGATGCTGAGTCCCTAAAACTAGATCATTTGAAATTAATAAAAGAAATTATTGTTGTCACAGATATGCTTTCTCCGTAATAATCTGATTTTTTTAATGAACTGCAGAGGTTCTGGTATTTCCCACTTAGCGTATAAGTTACTATCCCCCCAAAGAAGGTATACAGCAGTTTATTGTATAACTGTAGAATATTGAGCAGTCATTAAAGAATTAGTAATGAAACCAGAGCCATTGACCTATCATGCCTATAAGAACCTATTAGATAATGTAACATCTAAAATAATACAAGAATAGAAAGTTAACATTCATTATTTTCATTACTAAATGAAACCCACATGTTGAAAAAATGCTTGTGATTCAATTTTTGAAACAAACTTCTTATACTTTTCAGTGACATAAACAAATGAATTGCCTCTATTGACTAAGCTTAAGTTGGGAGACTGTGTCTTGCACCTAAGGAGTATTGAATAATACTGATGTTGGTACTAGGACTAGGGTTCTCAGGTTGGCTCGGCCTCCATCACTTGCTCACCTAGAATAGAAGAGAGGTGTGACTGGGAGGCACTGTACAATAACAGTCCCTCAAGTCTCAGATGCGAGAAGCATCTGTCCAAAGGAATGGGGGCCACTGACAGTTAAAGACATCAAATAGAATGCAAGGCAGACAAAAACACAGCTACTATCCAGAAAATCCCCTCTCCCCCTATCTGTTCCTATTTTCTTTTCTTTTCTTTCTTTTTTAAGAGAGAAGAGGGTTGGGTTTTTTTAATATAAATTTATTTATTTATTTTTGGCTGTGTTGGGTCTTCGTTGCTGCATGCGGGCTTTCTCTAGTTGCAGCGAGCGGGGGCTACCCTTCATTGAGGTGCACAGGCTTCTCTTGTTGCAGAGCACGGGCTCTAGGCGGGCAGTCTTCAGTAGTTGTGGCACACGGGCTCAGTAGTTGCGGCTCGAGGGCTCTAGAGCACAGGCTCAGTAGTTGTGGTGCATGGGCTTAGTTGCTCCACTGCATGTGGGATCTTTCCGGACCAGAGATCGAACCCGTGTCCTCTGCATTGGCAGACGGATTCTTAACCACTGAGCCACCAGGGAAGTCCTGTTCCTATTTTCTGATACGACAGCTACATTAATCACAGAGTATTAGCCCCATCACTATGACAACTACTGAGAATCTCACAAAGATAATGATTTACAATTAGAAGAGAAATAAAAGGATTATTAGAGGAAGTCTCTCATAAGGAAAGGACATTGAAGTTGAAACTTGAGCAATATATGTGAATTAGACAAATTCAAGAGTAAGAGTAAAAAAGCCTTTGAGGTTGAAGGAAACCTAAATGTGAATTCTCTTAATTCTAAGGAATTTGGAAAATTCTGCTTTAATTCATATGTAGAAAGGAACAAAACCCTAACAACAACAGAAGGCTGGAAAACCTGCAAAATCATAGTTTTTTAAAACCCGTCAGAAGCAGACACAAAGAAACCCAAATAACCCATACTCCAGAGAGTGAGGAACACTTTCCAGGAGAAAATAAATAAATAAAGGACTGAGCACTAGTCTCATACCTTGCACAACTGCAGCAGGAGGAGGGATCCACCATAGACTTACTAGTCAAAATTCTAATGGCCTTTTAATAGCCTCATGGGGGAAGCACAATGGATTGCAATTCAAAGAACCCTCAGCCAGCCACAAAGCAAGTCTCCACTCACTCACCATGTCTTTTCCATGGGTCTTCACTCAGTGCTTGGGAGTAGACCTAAAGAGAAGGAGTAGAGGAGATCTGAGAGACAGGCACCTTGAGATGGTGTCTATATCTATCCATCCATCTATCTGTCACAGATTTGTGTGTATTCACACACATACATATTTGTTTTATACAATATGTATTATACACACATATATGATTTCTTTATATGATATTATAGATTATATTTACATATAAACACATTGTTCTTTAAAATTTTTTTGACTAAAGCAAAAATACAAACATTGGTTACGGTATTTATAATATACATCGTGGTAAAGTATAAAGTGACAAGACGACAAAATGTGGAAGGAGATTGAGGGTATTTATGCTGATTGAGATTGAGATTTAAGGTACTTATGCTGTTCATTAAAGAAGATGACAGGGATTTCCCTGGAGGTCCAGTGGTTAAGACTCCATGCTTCCAATGCAGGGGGCACGGGTTAGTTGGGGGGAACTAAGATGCCACGTGGTGTGGCCAAAAAAATATAAAAAATAAAGGAGATGACAGTTTAATAATCCATATTGTACACTCCAAAGCAATTACTAAAAACAAGTTTAATACAAAGACTTATGAAGATAATACATAAAAGAAAATGGGATACTAAAACAAGTACAATTTGCTCAAGAGAAAACAGGAAAGGAGAAAAAGTAGAACAAAGAACAAATGGATTAAGTATAAAACAAACAATAACATGGGAGACTTAAATGCAATTATACTAATAATTATATGTAAATGAAATAAACATATATATTAAGTGGCAGAAATTATTAGTTTGGATTAAAAAAAATCAAGACCCAACTTCATGCTGTTCCTAAGAAACATATTTTAATTATGAAGCACAGACAGGTTGAAAGTAAAAGGATGGGAAAACGTATAACGTGTATAGCAGATAAGCTCCAGAGAAGGCCACCATCAATCCTACCTTGCACGGACAAACCTACTGTTTCACACATCAAAAGGTACAAACTAACTCCCCTCCCCTGGAAACCAAGCTGGCTTTAGTGACTTGTTTAATGAACAGAATATAACAGACATGACGTTCTTGGACCACTGAGGCTACTTTATCATAAGCCTTACAGCTTCTGCCTGAGGTGCTTAGAATGCTTACTTTTTGGATGTCGCTTTTGAAAAACCAAGCACCCTACAGTGAGAAGCCTGGGTCCTTCCCTGTGGAATCAGCAAAAGGGGAGAAAGGGGGCAAGAATTATACTATATGAGGTCTCCCCATATGGAGAAAAACATCTGTAATAGGAGAGAAGTATTTCTCCAAAAAATTCCCTAACTTTGCGTTTTTTCCCTTAACACATTGGGCTTAACCATGAAGTATATGGTCAGTTGGGGATGGGAGCCGGGGGTGGCTATCAACCGGGGTGAAAATAGGTATCTATCAGAAGAGTCCTTCTTTAGGTATCCTCCTGAGACCACTGGGGATCCATATTGATTTTCCCCTCAGAATGCTCGAAAAATGAGTCTGAATGATACAGTAAGTAAATTAACTTCAAATTTCTTCTGCACCCAAAGCTGAAAACCCATTCACTATTTTATTTTTGGCCCTAAATAATGTCCAGGCACATTGTCTGACATAACATATGAGAGAGTCAGCAATGAGATTAAGTGACAACATGAAAATATAGATACTCCAATAATAAAATGTCAACAATGTAGAGATGACAGACTTTAATATACATACCCTCCCATTATCATATTAAAATTCAGAAGTATTGCATTTTACATGAAAGTCCAAATCAAATTATCTTGCCCTTGTGAGTAAAAGTGTTTGCGAGTTAAAGTCCAAAGGCATTAAAGTTAAAAATCAGTTTTTCTTGATCAAGTTGAGTTAATGGTCCTAAGTCTGAAATTCTTAAAGTTCAAAATACGTCCTCCTTAATCAAGTATCCTTTCATCTGTCAGGTAAAGGAGTTCTTGATGCCTCAGTAAAATTAATTAAATTAAATTAATTTAATTTAATTAATTAAAATTAAAATTAATTAAAATTAAAATTAAATTAATTTTAAAAAATAATTATTATTATTGTTCCTTCAGCAGCTCCATCCTGGGTTGTCTCTCCTTGGAATGGATGTAGTTCCTTCTTGACATTAAAAGTGGCATTCAGTTCAGTGCCAGTTCTCTGTATGCATCCCTCAGATGCTGAACCCTATTCTGATGTAAGTTTTTCCACACAACCAAGCAATTCTCTGACACCAGCTGGGTGTCCTATAATTCAACTCAACTGTCTGACACTTACCAGGAGATAGTATTGTACTACACAGGTAAAGGACACAGTCCCACAAGACCGTCCTACACTTCAGATGCCAATTATAAGTCCAGGTTGTTACCTGTGACTCTGACGGACTGGCTATAAATCAGAGGTTCCCATGACCCCATTCTTGGGTTCGATTAATTTGCTAGAGCAGCTCACAAAACTCAGTAAACCTGTTTACTCGGTAGATTACCAGTTTATCACAAAGCATATTAAAGGATTTAATTCAGGAACAGCCAGATAGGAGAGATGCATAAGACAAGCTAGAGGAAAGGATTAGGAATTTCCATGCCCTTACTGGGGTACCATTCTCCCCAAATCTCTATGTGCTCACCAACCAGGAAGCTCTCTGAACCCCAACCTTTTGGGTTTTTATGGAGGCTGCATTATAGAGACACGATGGATTAAATCATCAGCCATTGGTAGTTGAATTCAATCTCCAGATTTTTCAGAGGGGGGGTAGTGGAATTGAAGGTTCTACTTCTCTAATCACGTGGTTAGTTCCACTGGCAATCAACCCCTATCCCTAGGTACTTTTCATATCATTAACATAACAAAAGACACCTTTCTCCTTCTCATCTCTTAGGACAGTCCAAGAGTTTTAAGCTCTCTGTGCCAGGACCAGGACAAAGACCAAATATGTATTTCTCATTGTCGATCACAATATCACAGTCCCCTTTCTAAGATCCTGAAGACTTCATGTGACACACAAGATTATTACAGCCCTGGCTCCAATACCTCCAAATCGAGGAAACAAGATGATCCCCAGCCTCTATCAACAGTTCCTACAGGCGACAGTGTACTCTGAGAATCCCTTCTAAGAGCTGCTAAAGGCCATATAACAAAAATTCAACATCTGAGGGAAGTAAAGTAGATGGAAAAATGCTTGGTTCAGCATCTTCACATGCAGTCAGTTAATGTCTGTTATCCAGAATCCACAAACTGTGAATTCAAAATAAATCGGGTGAAATCTCCCAGCAGAATGTTAATGAGGGCACTACTCATTCGCCATTTCGGTGATCTCTCTAAACACTATCACATTTCTCAGAGTGCATTTCAGATATTGCTGCCTACTTACAAAGATTAGAAATTTGAAATCATGGGAACCCAATCACTAAGAATTATTTGCAGTGCCTATCTTTTCCATCCAAGTTATTAAACTACTTTAGTTTCACTTGCCCTTTTGTCTTCAGCATTCCTGGAACTTTGGTGCTGCCTGAGGATGAGGTCTGTCTGGTAATACAGACTTCACATTATGTTACGAGAAAGTACTTCTGAGCTTGGGCTGCCACTTCTGCCTCTTGTATTAGAATTGCTTAGGGAAGAATTTCACTCCCACACTGAATACATTCAACTAGAAGAGTACTCACAACCGGACACCCACTTACAGAGAAGAAATTGGACTCCCTACCTCACACTGTATACAGAAGTTAACGCAAGATGGATCAAAGATCTAAACATAAGACCTAAAATTATACACTAATTGAAAGAAACCAAACAGAAGGCCACATGTTATATGATTCCATTTATATGAAATGTCCAGAATAGGCAAGTCCATAGAGACAGAAGTAGATTAGTGGCTGCAAGGAGTTGAGGAAGAGGGGAATGGAGACTGACTGCTAATGGGTATGGGACTTATTTTAGGGGTGATAAAACTGCTCTGGATTAGATAGTGGTGATAGTTGCATAAACTTATGAATATACTAAAATTCATTAGATTGTATACTTTAAAAGTGTGAATTTTATAGTATGTGAATTATCTCTAAAAGTTTTTGTTTTTTTTTTAAGTACATTCAACATATTCTAGAAACAAAACTGTTGCTGATACATCAAATTCCCAGCTCCCAGGGCCTAGGAGATGCTGTCTTTAATCCTCCCATCAATTCATCTGGCACATTTTCTTGGAGCCGGTTGTATTAGAATTTGTATAAGTACTCTAAAACTTAGTGGTTTTAAATAGCAACTATTTATTTAGCTTGAGATTCTGTGGGTTGACCAGTTGAGCTAGGCTTAGCTGAGTAGTTCTGATCGTAGATGGTTTCATGTGTCTGCAATCAAATTCTGGATCAGCTAGGGTCTACCTAATCTAGGACAGCCTCAGTGGGGTCGTCATCTTGGTTCCACATGGTTGCTCATCCTCCAGCTAGACCGGGATTGTTGTCACATGGGCAGCAGGGTTCCAAGAGTGAAAGAGGAAGTGAGCCTAGAGGAAGAGGCACATCATCACTTCCGGTGCATTCTATTGGCTAAAGTAAGTCACGATGCCAGTCAAGATTCAAGGGCAGGGAAATAAATTCCACTGCCTGTTGGGAGGAGCTATGAAGATACAATGTAAGGAGTGGGGATTCAGGTAAGGGTAAAGGATACTGAGAACTTTTGTAACCTACCATTTCCTAGAGCAGATGTTGCAAGACAAGAGTTGTGCAGTGGGTCTAGAGAACAACCAGTACAGATCAGAGAGAGAGGCTAGAGGATTCCAAGAGGGAATTTCTAAGAGAAACAAAAATAGGAACTAAACAGACGACCTGATGTATTAGACTAGATTGAAAGGAGTTTTAGAGTTCTTTCAGAAAGTACTAGTACGGATTATAGGATCACAGAAAACAATTCCTTCAGGGAATATTACTTCAGGTGGGTAATATAAGTGTGCAAAGTGGCCAGATGGAAGTCAGCAAAGAATGAGGTGCAGAGTGCATGTCCATGTTAAAACACTGAAATCATTAATTTCAGGGAAAATAAAAAGGATTTCATATATACTTTAGTATAATATAGAGTTCATTGTATATATGGTCATATTTACATATTTACCTACTTATATATTTACATGGTCATAATAATCCAAACACTGAATATTAATTTAGCAAGAAAATATGTAATGCAAGTACAATGAGAAAATAAAGTACAGAAAGATGCATGTTTTTGGATCAGGGAATGGGGTGAAGTTTGGGGAATCGCAATCCCAGGATCAAGAGAAAACTCAAAACATCTCCAGTACTGCTGATAGGAACTGAGACAAGTCTTTGATTTACTGAGAAAGTCCCAGGATGCATGCTAAAAGCAAGGATGTAAAACTAAGCAGTTAATGTTACAGACTTAGATTGTCCTACATATTATATTAGCATACTGTATTTGTCTGTCTAAGGATAAGTTTATTTGAAGAAATCTGGGCAAAGTAGTACAAAGTTTAATTCAAAACATGTGGTAATTACACTTAAATAAACATAAGGAAAGAGTTTTAAGATTTCCAGTTGCACATGGTCAATCGTTGTGGTTGCCCTTAAAAATAGTAGTTAATGTAGCCACAGAATGTTAATAAATGATTTCAAAACCTCAAAGTTTATTGGGAAGATTTCCAAAATGTATCAGTATTTGCTTGAAATGACTCCACCCATGAGCATGGGTTTAAAATCATTACAGGACAATTATCCTTCTCCTCCTTTAAGATAAATTTGGAAACTTTGCCTTAAGTAGAGCCTTCTATATTAAGAACAACCTTGAACTTCATACCGAGAAAATTAGTATGTGTAAATTTATACAAAGTCTACAATAGTAGAACATGAAGGCAAACAACATTCCTGAATGACGAAATAATCTCTTCATCCTCTAGTTTGGGTCAGGCACTTATTTTTCGCTCAGAGGCTTTATAATTTTTATAAGATTACCCATAAATCTTCCTTGCCAGAAAACCAACAGTAAGCAACAGTTTTTTGGATCTCTGTTTCCTTGAAGCAATTCTCTTTCATTTTCTGAAAACCACATACCAGGGTTTCTGCTTGAGGCCAATCAGATTGATGTATTGACTAGCGGGGATGGGTAACCTATAGAATGAAGAACTGGCCAGAGCCACTGTTCCCACTGGCATTCTCATGAGACACACCTAAGTTTCGTTCAAGGCTTCACTGTGTAATACCCTCATTTAAGCAGAGCTTGTGGATAGTAAAATGCATCTCAGGGGTGAAACCACTCTGTCCTGTTCAGCAGGCCACATCTTCAGGACCACTGTGAAACCAAGCGTCTGTTTTGTGATGTTTGAGGCCAAAAAAAGAGGAATCAGACCAATCTGTAAGTTTTGGCCTTGGTGTCTCATCTCTTACCTCAAAATTCTAGATGGGTGGTTGAGAGAGGTTAGATTTTAACCAAACCATTTTAATAGTTTTAAATTACCTTGGTATAAATAGATTCTATAGAAACAAAATTACTGTGAATTTGAAGATTAAAGGCAAGTTTTTCATTTTTTCAATTAATTGAGTGGACATCTTTTGGGTATCTACTTTGGGAAGAGGCCTGGACAAGACACTGAGGGTTTGCTAAAATGAGGAGTTTTCAGGCCCAGCCCTGAAGATTTTACTTTAGTCATGGAATCAGGTGTTTAACCAGGGTTTGCAAACTCGTGGCCTGTAGGCAAATTTTTTCAGCCTTGTTTTGTTGGCTTGCTTTGTTGAGTGTCGAATTTGAATGTTTTAAGCTAGGCATGCATTCTCCAGCTCATTCTCTGCTAATTTACATTTGACCACTCCTCACAATTATATTACCCACCTGACCCGAGAGGGAATTGACTTTGCAACTTTGAAGACTAGATATATTACATAAGAAATGAAATAAATTGGAAACCTGTGCTATAGAGAGAAACATAGACTTTTAATGTGAGAGAGACTACTATGAATCCTGGTTCTGCTACTTAATATCTATGTGATCTTAAGCAAGTTGTAATAACTTCTTTGAGCCTTAGTTTTCTTGCCTGTGAAGGGAGCTACAAATACTATCTCACAGTGTGGTTGTGAAGATTAAACAAGATAATATTTCTTATTTGTACAAGAGCCATCACATTGTGAAGGCTGTATAGTTTGGTAGCCACTCTTTGCCTCCCCTTACAGTAGATGCCTATGGAAGCTCAGAGGAAGGATCCATTAGTTCTGACTGGGTGGGCGGGAACACTTGGCAAATCAAGTGACGATTTGAACTGGGCCGTGATGGATGGAAAGGATTACCATGGACAAGGAAGGGGTGTGGGGATTTCTATGTTTTAGGATCTTCTGTTTTGGGAGAGTGTGTTTTGAGTCAGGCCATGTGATGAGAATTCTTTGGGGTTGAGGATAGTAGAGAACATCTCCGTAGCATAAGCAGAGAGCTAGCCTGGATCAGGCATTGCTGTTCATCACTTGCTTTCACGTTTTCCCATCATGGGGTATGAAGCACCGCTGCTATATTTATGGGGCAGAAAGTAATTACCAGGTTCCTGGAGCAGAGATGGGGGGCTTAAAAGGCCATTCACGGAAGATAGCCATGAAAGGAAATATGAGGCTCCAGGGACCAATCCTATAGTTGTAAGCATGCACAGCTATTTCTTGAGAACAAACCAGATGCCATATCTTAGTCAAATGACCTTTCCTAGGGTTTAGTGATGGGCAAATTGTGTTATACGTGGTTCTTAGGATTACTAGAGTATATCCTGTAAGTCCTTCTGAGTGGACCGTAACTTCTACAGGCAGTAGTTAACTACCTGAGATGAGGGAAGAGTTAGTTGCTAGAGTGGTGGTACTGTGGGTGGATGAGTAGGGGGGTAGTCCTGTACAGATTCTGCAGTGTCTGAAGAAGTCATGATTGTGTAGGGTAAGTAGGAATAGGGCATTCCTGAAGGAGCAGTTGAATTGTTCTATCAGGCCATCAGTCTGTAGCAAGCAATGATGAACATGTTGGTGGACATGAAGGAATTTGAACAGTGCTCCCAAAATATAAGATAAGAACTTGGACCAAGTATCTGATATCCAGAAGATTGGTATTTCAAGGAGACGAACATATTCCTTCATCACAAGAGTTGCAGAAACTATCATGAATGTGGGGAGAACGGAGGAATGGTGACATTCAGGGGATAAAGTGCGCCATCTAAGAAAGTGTGTCCATCCTCATGACTATAGGAGGAGAGTAGACATAAGATATGAAAGAAAGTCCATCATGAGACTATCCAAAGGAGTATAGGGGTTAGGAGTAGGAGGTTTCCCCCAACAGAGGTCTTGGTTATTTTCGTAGTGGTCTGCTTGCCGTCTCTCAGACTGGTGACCCAAGCACTAGGCACCTGGCCCTACCACACCCATGGCACTGTTGACCCTACCTAGTGACATGTTGTTTTCAAGTACCCATGAGAGAACCAGCAAGCCACTACTTGTATAGGCGCATCGGACATCCCCACTCCAATATGAGGGTTAAGTACTATGGTAGGAGTTTTGGCAAAACTCTAGCCTTGTAGAAGTCTATAAGTTCCAAGAAATCAGAGAATTCTAATGCTCTGGACTCATCATGTACTTTTCTGAGATCTCTTCTAATTCTCTAGTCAAAGGATTAACCCATTCTACCCAGGTGACCAGGTGAGAATGCAGAACCTGGGTATGAAGGTCCACAAAACCTACCTTCTAAAGAGTTCATTCATAGCATTGGCCACATCCTAGGTGATAAAGCTGTCAGACATGATCATCCTGAGGTCAGGAATCTGTGGTTAGCCCTGCATCCAGGGTCACCCTGTTAGAAGATGTAAATTACCCATCTCCACCACTTCAGAAAAACAGTACGTTATTGCATTCTCCCTTGATCACTGGATCTGGGTCACCACAGGTAGCTAGCTGCTTTTGCCATCATATGTTGGGAAAATGGAGGGACTCCCCCCAGATCTCTCAGGAGGCAGGAATGTGAGCAGGTTTCAGCTTCCAACGTTTGAGAATCATCAGATGGCTGCCTTGCTCTATATTTTTTTACCACAGTGCTATACTGCTTACATGTAGTACGTAGAACATGGCCATTGACCCCCACTGGATAATGAGCAGAGGGATCTGGAACCTTATGTAGCACATGGAATGTCCAAATTGCTCTCTTCGGGGGATGTCTGATGTGCCTCTCTAGGGTTTTATTGCACTGAAACTGTCAGAGATGCTCTTACACAAGTAGATCCTGGACATATGATAAACTCACACGATTGTTGGTTCTTGCAGATATGCCTACCGGAGCTTCACGTAAAAATTCAAATTTTCAGGTTCTCCTGAAAAATAAACATGCCAAGACAAAGGATCTACATTCCCACATGGCAACAATCCACAGGACCGGAAAAAAAAATCTTCTTTACACTAGCACGTGCTCTCCAATCTCCACAGTCTTCTTCAGTCCTTGTCATGTTAAATGGATGACCTCCCTCGTTTACTTTTGTGATTGCATATCTTAATTTAAAGGAAGAGAGAAGACAGAGGGAGGAGCATGATAAAAGGAAGGGAGGTATGAAGTATGAATTACTTAAAAGGACATATACTAGGCTATGAGAAGAGAAAGATAGGTGGGGACTACAATGAAATAGTCTATGAAAACTCTCCTAAGCTACTGAGCTTATTTTTTACATAACGTTAAGACAATGAAGGCTTTCACTTAAGAGTTTAGCAAAATGTGAACTGCTTTAGAAAGATAACTTCAGAAGCAGTGTGGATGACACAATGTAAAAATAAAGATTAGAAGCAAGGACGTTTTTATTTAAAAAAAAGTACACAGGAGAAAAAAATGAGAGTATGACCTAGCCTTGCCCAGAGTGATAGAAAGGAGGGAAGGAATATTGTAGAGAATTTGGAGATGGAATTCATAGAACTTAGGAGACAACTGGCTAGGTAAGAGGGAGGAAATAAAGATGAGTGTGATGAGTCTCTGGGAGGAGAACATGAACTCTGGATAGAGTTCAGGGAGAACTCATTGGAGAGAAAGATGAGTTCCAGTTGAATGTGTTAAAATAGAGGGAGTGGCGAGTCATTTCCTACGGACACATCTAACAAGTGGAGCTTGGGAGAAAAAATACTAGAGATAGGGACTTGGAAATCAAAAACAAATGCTATTTGAAGCCAGAAACTAGGTGAGATTGTTTAGGGCGTGGAGAAGAGGGGTATACAGAGCCCTCAGGAGCACTATACTTACAGAAATGGTGATGGAAGGAGTGCCAACAAGTGAGAGTAAAAAGAAAATAGGAGACATGGGGATGCAGTGGATATTTTCCATTGGTCCTTCCAAACCCACTTTCTACCCAGCTCTGTGCCTGGGGAGGCTGACCTGTGTGGGCTGCTTCCATTGGCTCCCTTGTCCTCTGGCAGTGGGTCTGATTTGGCCAATAGGAAGCACAGGCAGAGATCAGAGGTTGGGAAGAGAAGGATGCTGGGGGTATTTATTCCTCTCACTCGCTCCCTACTGGGTGTTCCCAGGTTAGCTACATTTCTCTTCGATGTTCACAGCTCTGTTGGGTAGGTTCTCTCCATGCAGCCGGTTGGCTAACTGGTCCCATCTCTCACCCCTAAGGGTAGTCACAGCTCCCCTTCCGTAGTCCCAGTGTACTGCCCCTACCCTGATCTTCATAAAGAGTCCCTTGGTTACACTCCTTTCAATCACTCAGTGTGAATATGCCATCTGTTTCCTGCTGGGATCCTGACTGATTCAAAGGTAAATCCAGGAGGGTGCACTGTCCTGGAAGCCATGGTAGAAGGACCTGCATAAATGCTCCAAACCACATCATGGGATAAGGACTAACAAGAAGCAGAGTCTGACATTTGTTTTTAGAAGACTGGTGTGGGCGGGAGTCAAGATGCAAGGTCTGGTGGAGGAAATGAACGGTGAAAGAAAATAGAAGCAGTGAGTAAGAAATATTACTTCAAAAAGGCTGGTGGTCTAGGGAGAAAAAAGAGAGAGTACATCAGTCTGAAGCAGAACTAATCTATTCCTTTAAAGTTAAGGAGAGATGGAAATAGCCCCATAAAACTGCTTTTTTTGGTCAATTGCCTCATTGTCACATGATTCAAATGGCCTCCTTAAATTAGCATATCACTTTCTCCCTAGGATTTTAATTTGACGGAAAGGTTTCAAATATGACCAAGAGACAGCTAAAGATGAAATATCTAGTTCAGGCTTACCTCTCTGAGTCATTCCAGCTATTAATCATTTATAGGACTCTATAAGCCACCTCTAGGAAAATGATGATTCTTTATTGCTTGTTAAAAATATTTACATTTTCCTCTACCAGCTGTATACAAGGAATTGATATTTTCTGATTTGCTAAGTCAATAACATCTTCCTCGAGCCATCAAAGGATTTGATAAACCAGCAAAACACGAGAGCCTCTGCCACAGATAAAGTGGGAGGCACGCAGGCTGTCAGGCAATTAAGTGGACCTGAATAAGCTGATGTAATTAAGCCTCTTACTGCATAATTATCTTTATTTTAAATGTCTTTTGATGAAACATCTGTTCCCTGCTCCAGATATGAAAAGAGGGACCCATGCTCATGAAGAAAACAGGCTTGTGAGGCTCTCACACATGCTGCCTGGGCTGCTCAGATCCAAGGCAACAAATGTTGTCATTTGTTCCATCTTTGCATGCGAGAGGCAGGTGTCCTCACGTCCTGAGCCCGGATTCATCTGACCTCCAACTCACAGCAGCTGCCTGAGGCACTGTCACACAAAGCAGTCCCTGGGTGCCAAAGGGGACCCTGAGAAGCAAGCAAGGCATCTGGCTGTAAGGGCTCGTGCTCTGACCATCTCAAAGGAGGACAATCAGAGGTGTTCAGCAAGGTGGGGAACTGGTCAGCAGGATGTCCTCGGGTCCCCATCTCCTGACCACATCTCCTTCATCAAAGGTAAATACGATGAGTCAAACCTGACTAATGCTGGGCAGCATCATTTTGGTGAATTTCTGTATGGCGATTTTGTTGGTCCTCAGTTCTGTAGACCTCAGACTCTAATTTGTCAGTTTCCTACGTTTTTCCAAATCAGGAATTTTGAATCATGCTAATGGACGTTTAAGTGAGAAAGTCACAGCTCTGGAAAAGAAAGACCTGGTTTTAGGCAGGCATACCTCGTTTTATTGCACTCCATTTTATTGCGCTTCGCAGACACTGAGGTTTTGACAAATTGAAGGTTTGTGGCAACTCTTCATTGTCAGATGATAAATAGCACTTCTCAGAAATGGAGTATTTTTAAATTAAGGAATATACTTTTTTTAGACATAATGCTATTACACGCTTGATAGATTATAGTATAGTCTTTTATATACACTGGGAAACCCCAAAATTCGCGTGCCTTGCTTTACTGTGATATTCACTTCATTGTGGTGATCAGGAACCGAAGCAACAGTATCTCTGAGGTCTGCCTATATTCTGATGCTGCCACCTGTGGCCTTGGTAACCAACCACCTGTTGCTCCCTTTCAGCCTCAATTCACTCAACTCTAAATTGCAAATAAGAAGACCTATCTTACAGACTAATTGTGAGAATTCAAAAGTAGGCAGAAAGCCTCAGAGTATACATTAAGTATAGCAGCTGATCTGAATAAACATTAACTCCCTCCCCTTCCTCTGATCCACCTCTTCCCACTGCCCATGAAGGAGCCTAAATGCCCGTTTCTTAATTAATGGTGAGAAGACTCCTGTCAAGCACACTGACCAGGGTTTTGGTTCAAGATGGAAGGGGATCCTGAACTCACATCCTCCTGCAAACACACTGCATCTACAGCTACACATGGAACGATTTCCTCTGCAAAAAACTGGCTGAGCAACTCCTATGCATCCGGCAGACAAGGAAAGGCCCAAATCAAAGAGGGTAGGGGAGACTGGGACAGCATTTCACCATAAACCCCATCCTGGGCACAGCAACCCACACTAGGGACAGAACTCAAAATCTGGATCTTCTCCCTGAGGAGTGAAGGAGTTGAACTCCACATCGGGCACCCCTAACTTTTGAAACCTCCACCTGAGAGATGAACTCCCAAAACATCTAGCTTTGAAAACCAACAAGGTTTGTGTCCACGAGACCCACAAAGTCATAGCAATCTAAGGAATGGCTCTTAAATGGCTGAGGCATGGACTCTCCCCGCACAGGGCTCAGCAAAAAGCAGCTGATCAAGCAGCGCCTGGATTCTGTGTGGGATCGGCTAACTTGCTGTCTTGGAATGTTGGCCTGATGGGCAGTCATCTGATTTGACACACATTTGGGGGCTACTCGGTGCTCCTTGGTGATGGAAACTGATGGGCACCATCTTTGCACTCTCCCTCTGCCTTGCTCTAGCCAGCAGTACCACCTTTTTTTCTTTTCTTTTCTTTTTGGCTTTTAAAACTCTAGGCTTTTTCCTTTTCTCTTTCGTATTTTTTCCTGGCAGGCGCCATCTCTACCCTATATCCCTTGGCCTCTCTCCCATCAGTGGGCTCCACCTTTGCACTTTCCCTGTGCTGCACTCCAGGGCACCACTATCTCCCAGAGGAGAGTTTATACACTCTTCCGGTGCCCTGGTTTTTGTGGCTGCCACCAGGGAGCCCTCTAGATTCCCTGGCACAGGTGGTCGGTGGGGCTTACGCTTGCAGTCCTATGGGACTGTCTAGATTTTCATAATTTCAAAGCTGCTGCCTGGGGGTCTAGTTTCCAATCAGCGTGAATCCAGGTGCTGACTGAGATCTTCCCCTTTGGAACACTGACAGGTCTTGGTATACCTTCAACTCACGGGAGCCATGAAATGTGAAATAGGCTGCTTGGACAATCACAAAGATTTGAGGGACAATCAAGAGCTAGGGCAGGGTTGAACGATAAGGTTCATCCCCTACACAAGGCCATTCCTTCAAGACTGGGAGAGATGGCTCTTTTTTCTAATGCAGAGAAGCCAACACAGAGTCAAGCAAAATGAAAAAACAGAGGAGTATATTCCAAAGGAAAGAATAAGATAAAACCTCAGAAGAACAGTGACCAGCACACACCTCTCTCTGCAGCATCCAGTAAATTGGGGAACAAGGAGTCAGATCATGGGATGCGTGTTTAACAGAATCAACATCCTGGTGCATCGTTAGTAAATAAGACCATCCTCAGTGACCAGAGGCCATTCCTCTAAGCCTGGGTCACAGATTTCCTGCTTAATAATGGAGACAGACTTCCAGTGCTTTTAGTTCCAATGTCTATATTCTGTATTTTGGGAAGATCACTCCCTTTATGACTATATACTCTCCTTCCACATCTTAATATCATTCATACTAGATCAGCTTTTGGCATGCTAATATCTTGAGTCAATGCCTCAGCCTCTCTTTTTGTTCTTTAACAAGCCTACTGCAATATAATTCATACGTCACAAAATGCATCCATTTAAATTGTACAGTTAAATAGCTTTTCGCATATTCAGACTTGTGCATCTTCACCACAGTCAATTTAGAATACTTTCACCACCCAGAAAGAAATCCTACGCCCTTAGTCATCACCTCCCAATCTATTTCCCCCACAGCTCGAGGACCACTAATCTATTCTCTATTTGCCTATTTTGGATATTTCATGTAAATAGACTCATACAGTATATGCCATTATGTCTGTCTTCTTTCATGTAGTATAATGTCTTCAAGATTCATCCATGTGGTAGCATATATTAGTACTTCATTCCTTTTTATTGCCAAATAATGTTCCATTGTATGGATAGACCACATTTATCCATTTACCAGTTGATAGACTTTTGGGTCATTTGGGGGGTATTTTGACAAATGCTGCTATGAACAGTCCTGTACAAGATTTTGCATGAATACATTTCAATTCTCTTGAGTGTATGTGTAAATGTAAAACTACTGGGTTATATAGTAACTCGATTTTGAGAAACTGTCAAGCTGTTTTTCAAAGTGGCTACACTATTTTAAGTTCCCACCAGTAGTACATGACAGTTAAAATTTTCCCAAATCTCCCCAGCACTTGTTATTTTCTATCCTTTTGACTACAGCCATCATAATGGGTGTGAAGTGTTATCACCTTGAGAGTTTCTCTTTTCATAATTTTTTTTGTTTTTGGTGTGGTGAGAACACTTAAGATCTAATCTCTTAGTAAATTTCAAGAATACTATAGAGTATTATTAACTGTAGTCACCATGCTGTACATTACACCCCCAGAAGTTATTCATCTTATAACTGAAAGTTTGTACACTTTGACCAACATCGCCCCATTTTCCCCACCCTCCAGACCCTGGTAATCATGGTTCTAGTCTCTGGTTCCACAAGTTCAACTTTTTTAGATTTTACATATAAATGAAATCATACAGTATTTGTCTTTCTCTATCTGGCTAATTTCACTTAGCATCGTGTTCTCCAGTTTCATCCATGTTGTTGCAAATGGTAGGATTTGCTTTCAGAAGAGTGAATATCCCATTACATATTTCTTCATCCATTCATCAGTCAATGGACACTTAGATTGTTTCCACATCTTGACTATCGTGAGTAATGCTCTAATGAACATAGGAGTACAGATATCTCTTCAAGATAGGAATTTTTTTCCTCTGGATATACACCCAGAAGTAGGATTCCTGGATCATTATGATAGTTCTACTTTTAATTTTGGGGAGAACCTCATTTTGTTTTCAATGGTGGCTGCACCAGTTTACATTCTCACCAACACTGCACGAGTGTTTTCTTTTCTCCATATCCTCAAAAACATTTGTTGTCTTTTGTCTTTTTCATAATAGATATCCTAACAGGAGTAGGGTAACATCTTGTTGTGATCTTGATTTGCCTTTCCCTGATGCTTAGTGATGCTGAGCAGCTTTAAATGTACCTGTTAACCACCTGTATATTTTCTTTGGAAAAATTTCTATTCAGTTTCTCTTCCCATTTTTCATATGCTTATTTGTTTTTTTTACTATTGAATTGTATGAGTTCCTTGTATATTTCAGATGTTAACCCCTTACTGAATATGAGGTTTGCAAATATTTTTTACAATTTCATAGGTTGCCTTTTCCTTTTGTTAATGGTTTCTTGTGCTGTGCAGAAGCTTTTTAGTTTAATATAGTTCCACTTATTTTTGCTTTTATTGTCTTTCCTTTTGGTATCAAATCCAAAAAAACTATTGCCAAGAATGATGTAAAAGAGCTTACTTCTTATGCTTCCTTCTGGAGTTTTATTGTTTTGTGTCTTACATTAAAGTCTTTAATCCATTTTGAATTGCTTTTTCATATGGTGTAAAATAGGGGTCTAATTTCATTCTTTTGCATGTGGCTGTCCAGTTTTTCCAACACCATTTGTTGAAGAGACCATGCTCCTCCCATTGTATATTCTTGGCTCCTTTGTTGAAAATCAGTTGACTATATACACATAGGCTTATTTCTGGACTCTCTATTCTGTTCCACTGATCTCTGTGTCTGTTTTTATACCAATACCATATGGCTTTGATTACTATAGATTTGTAATATAGTTTGAAATCAGGAAGTAAAATGTCTCCAGCTTTGGTCTTCCTTCCCAAATTTGCTTTAGCTATTCAAGTTCTTTTGTACGTCTATAAAAATTTTAGAGTTGTTGTATCTATTTCTGTAAAAAAACAATGTCACTGGAATTTTGGTAAGGATTACAAGGAATCTGTAAAGCACTTTGGGTACTACGGACATGTTTCCAATATTAATTCTACCAGTCCATGAACACAGAATGCCTTTCAATTTATTTGTGTCTTCTTCAATTTCATTAATTAATGTTTTATAGTTTCCAGTGTACAGACCTTTCACCTCCTTGGTTAAATATATTCCTAAGCATTTTATTTATTTATTTTTTGATGCTACTGGAACGAGATTGTTTTCTTATGTTATCTTTCCAATAGTTTGTTGTTAGCGTATAGAAACATAACTGGTATTCAACACCCATTTATGATAAAAAACTCTCCAGAAAGTGGGCATAGAGGGAACCTACCTCAACATAATAAAGAGCATATATGACAAACCCACAGCAAACATCATTCTCAATGGTGAAAAACTGAAAGCATTTCCTCTAAGATCAGGAACAACACAAGGATGTCCACTCTCGCCACTATTATTCAACCTAGTTTGGGAAGTCCTAGCCATGACAATCAGGAAAGAAAAAGAAATAAAAAGAATCCAAATTGGAAAACAAGAGGTAAAACTCTCACTGTTTGCAGATGACATGATACTATACATAGAGAATCCTAAAGATGCTACCAGAAAACGACTAGAGCTAATTTAATGAATTTGGTAAAGTTGCAAGATGCAAAATTAATGCACAGAAATCTCTTGCATTCCTATACAATAATGATGAAAAATCTGAAAGGGAAATTAAAGAAACACTCCCATTTACCACTGCAACAAAAAGAATAAAATACCTGGGAATAAACCTACCTAAGGAGACAACAGACCTGTATGAAGAAAACTACAAGACACTGATGAAAGAAATCAAAGACAAACAGATGGAGAGATATACCATGTTCTCGGATTGGAAGAATCAATACTGTGAAAATGACTATACTACCCAAAGCAATCTACAGATTCAATGTAATCCCTATCAAATTACCAATGGCATTTTTTACAGAACTAGAACAAAAAATCTTAAAATTTGTAAGGAGACACAAAAGACCCTGAATAGACAAAGCAATCTTGAAGGAAAAAACAGAGCTGGAGGAATCAGATTCCCTGATTTCAGACTGTACGACAAGCTACAGTAATCAAGACAGTATGGTACTGGCACAAAAACAGAAATATAGAGCAATGAAACAGGAGAGAAAGCCCAGAGATAAACCCATGCACCTATGGTCAACTAATCTATGACAAAGGAGGCAAGGGTATACAGTGGAGAAAAGACAGTCTCTTCAATAAGTGGTGCTGGGAAACTGGACAGCTACATGTAAAAGAATGAAGTTAGAACACTCCCTAACACCATTCACAAAAACAAACTCAAAATGGATTAAAGAGCTAAATGTAAGACCGGACACTATAAAACTCTTAGAGGAAAACATAGGAAGAACACTTTTTGACATAAATCACAGTAAGATCCTTTTTGACCCACCTCCTAGAGTAATGGAAATAAAAACAAAAATAAATAAATGGGACCTAATGAAACTTAAAAGCTTTTACAAAGCAAAGGAAACTAAAAACAAGATGAAAAGACAACCCTCAGAATGGGAGAAAATATTTACAAACGAATCAACAGACAAATGATTAATCTCCAAAATATACAAACAGCTCATGCAGCTCAATATTAAAAAAAACAAACAACCCAATCAAAAAATGGGCAGAAGGCCTAAATAGACATTTCTCCAAAGAAGATATACCGATGGCCAAGAGGCACATGAAAAGCTGCTCAACATCACTAATAATTAGAGAAATGCAAATCAAAACTACAGTGAGGTATCACCTCACACCAGTTAGAATGGGCATCATCAGAAAAGCTACAAACAATAAATGCTGGAGAGGGTGAGGAGAAAAGGGAACCCTCCTGCATTGTTGGTGGGAATGTAAATTGATACAGACACTCTGGAGAACAGTGTGGACATCCTTAAAAAACTAAAAATAGAACTACCATATGACCCAGCAATCCCACTACTGGGCATATACCCTGAGAAAACCATAATTCAAAAACAGACATGCACTCCAATGTTCACTGCAGCACTATTTACAATAGCCAGGTAACGGAAGCAACCTAAATGCCCATCGACAAATGAATGCATAACGAAGATGTGGTACATATATACAATGGAATATTACTCAGCCATAAAAAGAAACAAAACTGGGTCATACAGAGTGAAGTCAGAAAGAGACAAACAAATATCATATACTAACGCATATATGTGGCATCTAGAAAAATGGTACAGGTCAACCAGTTTGCAAGGCAGAAATAGAGACACAGATGTAGAGAACAAATGTATGGACACCAAGAGGGGAAAGAGGAGACATGAACTGAGAGATTGGGATTGACATATATACACTAATACGTATAAACTAGATAACTAATAAGAAACTGCTGTATAAAAAAATAAAGTTCAAAAAAAAAAGAAACATATTTGACTTTGGCCATGATCTTACTGCAACACCATGGGGTCAATAATTATTTTAGCCATTTGTCAGGTAAGAATTTTGACACCCAGGCTTAAGAGCATGGTTTGTGTAACAGATACAGGTTTAGACCCAGGTCTGTCTCTGCCACCTACTAATGACCCTAAAAATTTGAGAAAGGTAATCTTGCTTGCTATGACCAAACTCATATAGAAGTTTCTCTTCTCCATCCCTCAGTACATCAGGACTCAAACAGATGGTTTCCTTTAAGTATTTTTATCCAAGAGATTCAACTTCCCCTTCAGAAGGTTTTAATGCCCTCTCCCTGATCTACAATTTTGCTCTTCCTTTAAAACCTAGCTCACAAAAAAAACTGTAAAAAATAGAAACATATTGGAGACTAAACAATACGTTACTCAATAATGAAGAGATCACTGAAGGAATCAAAGAAAAAATCAAAAACTATCTAGAAACAAATGACACTGAAACCACAATGACCCAAACCTATGGGATGCAGCAAAAGCAGTTCTAAGAGGGAAGTTTATAGCAATACAACCCTACCTCAAGAAACAAGAATATTCTCAAATAAACACCTAACCTTACACCAAAAGCAATTAGAGAAAGAACAAAAAAACCTGAAGTTAGCAGAATGTAAGAAATCATAAAGATCAGATCAGACATAAATGAAAAAGAAATGGAGGAAATGATAGCAAAGATAAATAAAACTAAAAGCTGGTCCTCTGAGAAGATAAACAAAATTGATAAGCCATTAGCCAGACGCATCAAGAAAAAAGGGGAGAGGACTCCAATCAACAGAGTTAGAAATGAAAAAGGAGAAGTAACAAATGACACTGCAGAAATACAAAGGATCATGAGAGATTTATTACAAGCAACTATATGCAGTAAAATGGACAACCTGGAAGAAATGGACAAATACTTAGAAAAGCACAACCTTCTGAGACTGAGCCAGGAAGAAACAGAAAATATAAACAGACCAATCACAAACACTGAAATTGAAACTGTGATTAAAAATCTTCCAACTGGGCTTCCCTGGTGGCGCGGTGGTTGAGAGTCTGCCTGCCGATGCAGGGGACATGGGTTCGTGCCCCGGTCCGGGAAGATCCCACTTGCCACGGAGCGGATGGGCCCGTGAGCCATGGCCACTGGGCCTGCGCGTCCAGAGCCTGTGCTCCACAATGGGAGAGCCCACGAATGATGAGAGGCCTGCGTACCGCAAAAAAAAAAAAAAAAAATCTTCCAACCAACAAAAGCCCAGGACCAGATGACTTCACAGGCAAATCCTATCAAACATTTAGAGAAGAGTTAACACCTATCCTTCTCAAACTCTTCCAAAATATAGCAGAGGGAGGAACACTCCCAAACTCATTCTACGAGGCCACTGTCACCCTGATACCAAAACCAGACAACAATGTCACAAAAAAAGAAAACTACAGGCCAATATCACTGATGAACACAGATACAAAAATCCTCAACAAAAAACTAGCAAACAGAATCCAACAGTACGTTAAAAGGATCATACACCATGATCAAGTGGGGTTTATCCCAGGAATGAAAGGATTCTTCAAAACACGCAACTCAATCAATGTGATACACCATATTAAAAAATCAAAGGAGAAAAAGCATATGACCATCTCAATAGATGCAGAGAAAGCCTTTGACAAAATTCAACAGCGATTTATGATTAAAAAATCCTCCAGAAAGTAGGCATAGAGGGAACTTACCTCAACATAATAAAGGCCATATATGACAGACCCACAGCCAACATCGTTCTCAATGGTAAAAAACTGAAACCATTTCCACTAAGATCAGGAACAAGACAAGGTTGCCCATTCTCACCACTATTATTCAACATAGTTTTGGAAGTTTTAGCCACAGCAATCAGAGAAGAAAAAGAAATAAAAGGAATCCAAATCAGAAAAGAAGAAGTAAAGCTGTCACTGTTTGCAGATGATATGATACTATACATAGAGAATCCTAAAGATGCTACCAGAAAACTACTAGAGCTAATCAAGGAATTTGCTAAAGTAGCAGGATACAAAATTAATGCACAAAAATTTCTTCCATTCCTATACACTAATAATGAAAAATCTGAAAGAGAAATTAAGGAAACACTCCCATTTACCACTGCAAAAAAAGAATAAAATATCTAGCAATAAACCTACCTAAGGAGACAAAATACTTATATGCAGAAAACTATAAGACACTGATGAAAGAAATTACAGACAATACAAACAGATGGAGAGATATACCATGTTCTTGGATTGGAAGAATCAACATTGTGAAAATGACTATACTACCCAAAGCAATCTACAGATTCAGTGCAATCCCTATCAAATTACCAATGGCATTTTTCACTGAATCAGAATAAAAAATTTCACAATTTGTATGGAAACACAAAAGACCCCGAATAGCCAAAGCAATCTTGAGAAAGAAAAATGGAGCTGGAGGAATCAGGCTCTCTGACTTCAGGCTATACTACAAAGCTACAGTAATCAAGACAATATGGTACTGGCACAAAAACAGAAATATAGAACAATGAAACAGGAGAGAAAGCCCAGAGATAAACCCATGCACCTATGGTCAACTAATCTATGACAATGCAGGCAAGGATATACAATGGAGAAAAGACAGCCTCTTCAATAAGTGGTGCTGGGAAAACTAGACAGCTAGATGTAAAAGAATGAAATGAGAACACTCCCTAACACCATTCACAAAAATAAACTCAAAATGGATTAAAGAGCTAAATGTAAGGCCAAACACTATAAAACTGTTAGAGGAAAACATAGGCAGAACACTCCATGACCTAAATCACAGCAAGATCCTTTTTGACCCACCTCCTAGAGAAATGGAAATAAAACCAAAAGTAAACAAATGGGACCTAATGAAACTTAAAAGCTTTTGCACAGCAAAGGAAACCATAAACAAGACCAAAAGACAACCCTCAGAATGGGAGAAAATATTTGCAAATGAAGCAACTGACAAAGGATTAATCTCCAAAATATACAAGCAGCTCATGCAGCTCAATATCAAAGAAACAAACTACCCAATCCAAAAATGGGCAGAAGACCTAAATAGACATTTCTCCAAAGAAGATATACAGATTGCCAACAAACACATGAATGGATGCTCAACATCACTAATCATTTGAGAAATGAAAATCAAAACTACATTGAGGTATCACCTCACACTGGTCAGAATGGCCAACATCAAAAAATCTACAAACAATAAATGCTGGAGTGGGTGTGGAGAAAAGCGAACCCTCTTGCACTGTTGGTGGGAATGTAAATTGATACAGCCACTATGGAGAACAGTATGGAGATTCCTTAAAAAACTAAAAATAGAATTACCATATGACCCAGCAATCCCACTACTGGGCATATACCCTGAGAAAACCATAATTCAAAAAGAGACATGTACCACAATATTTACTGTAGCACTATTTACAATAGCCAGGATATGGAAGCAACCTAAGTGCCCACTGACAGATGAATGGATAAAGAAGATGTGGCACATATATACAATGGAATACTACTAAGCCATAAAAAGAAACGAAATTGAGCTATTTGTAATGAAGTGGATGGACATAGAGTCTGTCATACAGAGTGAAGTAAGTCAGAAAGAGAAAAACAAATACCGTATGCTAACACATATATATGGAATCAAAAAAAAAAAAAAAGTGGTTCTGATGAACCTAGGGGCGGGACAGAAATAAAGACGCAGACCTAGAGAAGGGACTTGAGGAGACAGGCAGGGGGAAGGGTAAGCTCGGATGAAGTGAGAGAGTGGCATGGACATATATACACTACCAAATGTAAAATAGATAGCTAGTGGGAAGCAGCCACATAGCACAGGGAGATCAGCTCGGTGCTTTGTGACCACCTAGAGGGGTGGGATAGGGAGGGTGGGTGGGAGATATAAAAGGAAGGGGTTATGGGGATATATGTATACCTATAGCTGATTCACTTTGTTATACAGCAGAAACTAACACAACATTGTAAAGCAGTTATACTCCAATAAAGATGTTAAAAGGAAAGAAGATAGGAGAGAAATATGTAAGTTTAAATGCTTAATTTATAGTAAAAATTAATGTCAATGAACTAAACATCAAAATTAAGAAATAAAAATTTTTAAAAGGGGAAAAAAGAAAAGAAGAAAAAATCTAGTTCACTGTTTAGAAATGGGTTCTAAGTCAGGCCAAATTCAGTCAAGAACCATGATGTAAACTTCAGAGAAAACATAAATTTTTCCTACTTACTTGAAGAGTTGTTTCTATTTTTCAGGCTAATGGAAGAGACGCAGAGGTTCTATTGACTGGGTAATGACTTAGCCTTGGTTTTAATTTTCAGTCTTTCTTTGGGTATTCCAATACACTTTGACTGACTCAATAGAAGTATTATCCAAAGTGGTCTTTTAAATGTGAGGAGAAGGTCCATAGAGAGAACACATCACCATCTTTATGGAAAGGTAGAAATAACAGTAGACAAAGATTCTAAGGTCAGACTCACTTGGACTCTGCAAATTACTAGCTATTTGATCTTGGGCAAGTCATTTCACAAGTTTGGACCCCAATTTTCTCATCATTTAAGTGAGCAGTAAGCTGGATACCCTCTCAGCTCTTTCAGCTCTGACATTATTTGATTCTAGTGCCAGAGCATAACTTCACGATATACTCTACACGTTTTTTTTTTTCTCCCAAACACACTGACATCATGTTAAATTAGATTGACTCATGTTCCCCCATGTAAACAATTGTGGCTATTGCCAAAATTTGCTAACAAACAGAAGACAGGCGTGGCATGTTTCAAATTCTTTTTCCTTTAATGCTCTGAGCACATTTTTGATGTGTTGAAAAACTGAAGGGTATTTCTGTATGCTGTTCTATATGCGACTGATGAGATCACCCCAAAAATATTTCACAGAGCCTCTTTCATACCTTTGCCAGAACATCCAAAGTTGAGCAAAAATATTTGAACTAGACGTCTAGATTTCTTTTTAAATACATCTGTGTTAGAGAAAAAAGCAAATGCACAAGCTAGATGTTAATCTTTCTGTTTGATAAACCAAAGCATATTGATAAGCACCTGTCAAATAGCTGAGATGTATTATAAATGAACGTAACTTTTGTTGGACAGCATGCTGAGCTGTAGAATACAGCCTAGAGGCATTTGTAACTAGAAAGAGATACCATAGGACATAGTGTTCTCAGGGGAAAAAACACATGGAAATTGTGAAATGTTTTGGAAAGCAGGAATTCCAAACTATCATCTTCCTAGCAGATCTGATTACTCTCATGTGTTCTGATTTCACAGCATACTCTGATCCAGTTGACATTTTGGGAGGAAGTTTCCCAAAGAAACCATTTGTGGCATCCTTGGAAATATTTCTGGATGGTTATGCATTATGGGAAGGCTTGGTATCATCCTAAACTGAAATTTGAGTTTTTTGATTAAAGGAAATCTTGTGTAAGGACATAAGCTCAGACCTTAACATATACTGCTAGTTGACATCCAGACTGGTAACTACTTGACTTTTACAAGAAGTCCTGACACAGGGCAGCTTAACCTAAGGCTTAGTGAGATTCGGTAGCTCTGATCGTTTCCCTTCTTCCTGAATGTCTCATAGGGCTCATGTGAACACATGGCTCTCATCTTTTTTGCAAGTGACTTGATATTTAAGATCAGCTCAGAAGGCCAAAAAACACGAGAATAAGCCAAGTCTTCCATTCCCTAACCTTGTTTCCTCACAAAAGCCACTATACCTTGTCCTGGGATGGGAAGAGGAGAACGGCATAGGTATATTTCTTCACTAGAATTTTCTATTGGCCTCACCTCAGCAGCGTGAGAGGCCAGCCTCCACACATGCTTCCTTAATGTCTACCACAGTCTTTTACGTCAAATTCACCTGTCTTTCCCCAACTACTGTGCTTCCACTACCAACACAGGCGCTATCACTTTTCTTCTTTATTTGGTTATACCAACCTGGTACCTAGAAGGACCCATGGAAAGATAAGCTTTCCATCTTCATATGAGCAAAGTGGGCCAACCCTGTGAAAGAATGGGAAGAACTCAGATAGGGGCAGGAGAAGAACAGCCAGAAGACACACAGCGTTTGCCTCAAAAAGATGACCACTCCCACTTCCCTAGCTGCATCTCTGCCCTTATTTTAAGTGCTCTAATTTTCTCTGATTCAATTTGCATTCAAAACCAAGTTGTTCTTTCTTCTGAAGGAGTGGTTAGACATACTAACTGAAGCACAACATTCTTGTATTTCCCTCTCAGTCTTTAAGAAAGATCATATAGGCAGTAATAATACCCTTAAAAGATTGTATTTTCCCATGAAAAAAACAATTTACTAGGTAGTTCATGGGACTGGGCCTTGGCAAAGAAAAAGGGTGGGACTTCCTCTACCCCTAGGACAATTGGTCAGAGATCAGGAGAAAGGAGAAGTCTAGACACAGCATAGGACTGAGACAAGAAATCCTCTGCATCCAGCCATCAGCATCATGGCGAAGCCGTGAGGGATTGAGGGGACAGGGAGGTGCCCTCTTTAACCTCTGCACACAAAGGACAACAACTTCACAGCAGCTTTGGATAATGACCAGTACATTTCTTCGGTAGACAGGCCCCCTGATTTATAGTGGGTACCCAGCTAACCCCCAAATTTAAGCAGTGGACCAGGAGGCTGGGTCCAGAGAAGTTGGACCATCTGGATTTCAACAGGGTCATGTGGGCAACAACATCAACAAGGGCCCCAGAGGAGGCCTCTTCAGAAGGCTGAGCCAGATCTCACCCTTTTTTTTTCTCTGCTTGAGACCTTGGTAGTCAGGATTGACAATTGGTCTGAGCAATCATTACTGTTCTTGGGAGTGGTCAAGTGAAACCCACGGAATAAAAAATGGCAACCCCTCAGTTGGAAGAGGAACTCAGAATCATTGAATTTGAATGTGTGAATTTTATATCCAAAATTGGGAAGTAAGGAATATAGATTTCACATTGGTAAATATTTGGATTGCCCAATATCCATTCATTTTCTAACAGCACTCTGATTCCTTTTGAGAAATGACTTTTTCCCTATTGGACAAAGTCTAGTGGATAATCATTAGGGGTTATGACCTTCCCTACCCAAGGAACTAGCTCAAGATACAGACTGAACCAACTAGATGCCCCCTTCCTGAATATTTACATCTGAGCAGAGGGTCAAAGTGTCTGGAAGTGACTAGAATCTACCCTATCTAATTGCACGGTTCCTGCTGGGGCCCTAGAGCGTCTGGCTTCTTTGCCTCTGGAACTATCTTATTTCTTGCCACATCCCCAACATGCTCTCCTAGGATCCTGGCAATTTTGTGAGCCCCTGTAACCTTCCAGTAGATTCCTTCTAGCTTTAGTTAGCCAAGATCCATCTCTATAGCTTGTCATTAAAGGCATTTAACTAATATACACCCACATTCATACAGTGGGCTAAAGTTTATAAGACTTTTGGCCATCTAGTACCCCATTTCATTCCCACAGGACTATGACATTAGTAGAGCAGATGTTATGTATGCTCACTGATTCATGAAAAAAAACCTAGACACGAAGGGCTTAGACAACTGGCCCAAGCTCTCCCAGCAAGACAGTGCCCCCAAGCCCAAGACCTCGGGCTTCGCACCCAGCACCCTACACCATACTGCGGTGAGGTGTGAGCTCCTCATCTGTTCTACATAAAGCAGCAAAAGGAAGACAAGTTAACTGGAAACATGCATGCTCTCTTAGCAGCATTCATGTGACTAATACCACAGGCCTCTTTTTAAATTTCCCTTTTAGTGCACAGGGATCAAGATGTAAAAACATTCTTTAATATACTGCAGCATGTTAATGGAGCCAGACTGCAACAGGGTGACATATTTACATTCAGAAAGATTGGAAGTAATGGCAAATTGGCTCTGATGTCACCTGTAATTGTTGTTTTTTAGAGGAGAGATACCTAAGTCCATCATCTCTGTGTAGAAGGAATTGGTTTCTTGGAAACAAAAATAAACATGCCTATCTTCCAAAAGGGAACTGACACTAATCAAGAAGCATCTGAACATGGGCAACACAGGGGCAATAATTACTCCTTGACTAACAGCAGGGACTTCCAGACTTTTTTCTTTACATATAGAAGGACCAAATTTAAAGTATCAATGAAACTTAACTGATCAGTACAAGATTTGTCTGAAGCCAGTAATGTTCTTTGAGAATTCAAAATCACTAAATAATTTGCCTGAGGGCTTCCCTGGTGGCGCAGTGGTTGAGAGTACGCCTGCCGATGCAGGGGACACGGGTTCGTGCCCCGGTCCGGGAGGATCCCACGTGCTGCAGAGCGGCTGGGCCCGTGAGCCATGGCCGCTGAGCCTGCGCGTCCGGAGCCTGCGCGTCCGGAGACTGTGCTCCGCAACGGGAGAGGCCACAACAGTGAGAGGTCCTCATACAGCAAACATAAAAAAATTAAAAATAATAATAATTTGCCTGAAATCACATTTCAGATCCTCGGTACTGTTTAGTGCGGAAGGCAAATAATTCAGGCTAGAATTACAGCAGTGAGAAATCACCCAAAGCAAAGAACTGAGGCCTCCCCCACCCAACAACATAACTAACTGTAAACCTATTGCTTCGAGGCTCACCATCACCATTTAGGCTCTTCTCTTGGAACAAGTCCTTCTCACAGACAAATAAGAAAAAACTTAGTTCCTGATATCACCTGTTTTATAATGCTACAATATTTCTCAGTTTAGATGAGAGAACCCTTCATGAAAATGCTTGAAATATAAGTACTAAAAAAATAAACATGACAGGAACAAGTTCATGGACATGTTGAATTCATGCAGGCATTAACATTTTTTATTTATAGAAAAAATTTCTTCTTGTCAACATCTGCTCCCTATCAACATCTATTCTAGACCCTTTTATTATAAAAGACAACATCATCTAGATAAAATATATTTTATAAATAATAGATATTTCGTGACCTTATATGGGAAACCTGGTGACAAAATTTTTCTTCAGAGTCCCTTGGTGTGCAAATCAGATGTTCTTTTACACCAGGGAAAATGTGAAAACATATTCCCCTTAATATGTACACATACACAAATTAGAGCACATTCCCAATTGGTATCACCCCCACGTGGGTACACAGTTTGTTCTGTTGGTTTGATTGGATATGCTTCTTAATTTCTACAAAATTGACTTACTGAACAAAAACTAAAATCTCAATGTCTCTAAAATATAAGTAAAAGACTAAAATTGATCAGTAAGAAAAAGAAATACAGGAAGTAAAGCAGAAAAGAAGACAAGAATTTCTATAAATATCAATAATCACAGCATTATACGATATGCAAATAGGAGTGTCTCCAAACATCTATGAAAAGAGATCCATGAAACTGTTCTTTATATTCCCAGATGAAGGGCAGACCTGAAATAGTAAATAATTCTGAGAGTGATGGTTGTACAGCATCAAGTTCAATGCTAGGACTGCAGGTCAAATTTGATTAACGTACCTCTCTTATCACTGCCTTCCTTTACTGTCTTTACTGTCTTCTTCTAGCTTGGTGATTTGTTAGTACTTTTATTTTATTTTATTTTTAAATATATTGCTCCCTGTTGCAGGACAAGCACATGATTAATCTTTCTATGGATAACAACTATTCTTGACATGTAAATCAAGTATTGCCGAAAGCAAATAAAGTGTTTTGGAAAACAAATAAAAGCATTTTAGTGTTTCTAAAGAGACTAATTTGTAGGGTGTGATTGGGGGTGGCAATGGGGGATGGGAGGAATGTCTATATAGTTTTCTTTTTTCCCCTTGAGAGTTCTCTTCTGAAAGAAAAATGTTAGATTACTGCAAAGAATACATTCTTTGGCAGCATTCTGTCTTTACTCCATTAAAAAGAAAGTTTTACACATAATGACTTACAGAGTACATAAATGTCCTTGGAGTATAAATGAATCCTACTTTATTTGGGGTGGAAGGGAGGGAAAGAGTTAGTGTCCACAATTTGCTTGCTTTCTTTGACTTTTTCCATAGCTCTCTTGTCTTCCCATCTGACAGGCTCTATCTAAGATGCTGAAGTGGATCAAATTTCCTTTCTCCTTTCCCCAGGTTAATGACATTTGCTGTGAAGACCAGGAGATTACTAGAGAATTGGGAACTGGAGTCAGGGAGCTGGAAGGCTGTATCTCAGGAATACTTTCCTCCATTTATCTGATGAGAGTATTGTGAAAGTACCCAAGTTATTAGTCTATATATAAATAACACTGCCACCCACCCGGCATTTTCTCTCAGAGAGGCAGGCTTCAAAAGCCCTCTCTAGTTTCTAAAGTGAGGTCCTGTTTCGAGTCACCTTGGGGTGTAATATATTCTATTTATTCCTAAATGTACATTGCTAAAAAGAAAAAAAACTTTTCAGATTATTTGTTTTTCATCACTTCTCTAAATATTCTATTTCCCAGCTTCATCACCCACCCACTTATTCATCAGGCTTGGCTGCAAATACATTTTGACAGTCTTCCAAATCCAAACATACCCTCAAAGGATGAAAAATCACTGATAATTCTTTTGAATGTTCAGAGACCGAGGAAAAGGCCTGATAAAGCCACCCTAACAATAAGGCCAGGATGCTAGAGCCAGCTCTTGCCAGAATGGTATTGATTATGTAAGAAGGATGTTTCAGAGCTAATCGACACCCTTTCCCCTCCACACACACGCACACACACACACACACACACACACACACACACACACACACACACCCCAAGGCCTTTAAAACAAGGCAAATCAATAGTGTCCTAAGGTAGAAACAAAAAGAAAAAAAAAAATTCTTAAAGTCGGTTCTTTGGGGAGAGATTATTCAGGACTCCTATTTACTTCCCATTCCATAGTGGCTGCAACTCTGAGCCTCACTAAAATATTACGAAGTGTATACCTTCTGTTTGTATTACATCCCTGGATCTTTACATCTACCAAACATCCAGCGGATGAGAAGTCTCCCATTCATAGCCCTTTCTAATTTTCTCTGTGTGTATGGTGTTATTTTAGGAACCAAAGTGTGAGGAATTTTCATGCTTCTTAAAAATAAGCATGTTTCATGCCATCTTTCTTATGGATTCTGCAATAGATAGACGAATTGGTTCCAAATGGTTGGGTTTTCACTCTCATTAACTAACACTAAGGCAACGTGCAGTGGATTCGTCAGCATTCAGAATCACAGAAGTCCAGAGGGAAAATAAAGGGCAGGATATATGAACTTGACTCTTGAATGAGCTTAGGTGCCTGGAGTCACTGACATTCTGCAACGTAGAGTTGAAAAATGGTATTTCTTAGGTAATTATGATCTCAGCCGGTTCTAATGGAGCAATAATAGTTTGGCAGATCCTATGGGTGGTGTGCATTTCAGAGCCCTCACAAATTCCAGGGAAAGAAAGTTATTCTTTTATCTCAGGAAAGAAAGAATAATTGACCTATTGGGACAAAGGAGAAAATTGACTACAGTTCCTTTGGTACTACGGTCTCTTGTCATTTAGAAAATAGTGATTGGATTACAGAGTGGATTAGCATAATTTAGTGGTAAAAGCACTTGTAACCATTTATCTTCTGGATAAATGGTTACTGAACCATATTTCTTCAATTCCTTCCCTTCTACCTATCTCAGTTTGGTGGAGAAAAAAAAAGGGATGGGAAACCGAAGGAGTATAACATAACTCTAAATACAAAACCACATGGCATGGTAAATGTCCCACTGTGAGTCAGGATGACAAGTACTGCATAGTATTACCAGAAACAAAAGGTGGAAATGGGGCTTCCCTGGTGGCACAGTGGTTGAGAGTCCGCCTGCCGATGCAGGGGACACGGGTTCATGCCCTGGTCCGGGAAGATTCCACATGC
This sequence comes from Orcinus orca, assembly GCF_937001465.1. Lineage (NCBI taxonomy): Eukaryota > Metazoa > Chordata > Mammalia > Artiodactyla > Delphinidae > Orcinus > Orcinus orca. Next base: position 82,673,408 of record NC_064561.1, on the reverse strand, counting down.
CGCGGAGCAGCTGGGCCCGTGAGCCATGGCCGCTGAGCCTGCGCGTCCGGAGCCTGTGCTCTGCAATGGGAGAGGCCACAACAGTGAGAGCCCCGGGTACCACAAAAAAAAAAAAAAAAAAAAAGAGCTATGAAATGAAAGTACTCATTGGATCTGCAGATTTCATATAGCTAAGAAGGTCATTTTGAATAATTATGAATTTCTGCTTTGAACTAATTTAATAAACAATTTATCTTAGGGTTTTAATGAGTCCTTAAAAAGACACACACACAGTAATACATACTCATTGTTTAAAAAAAAAAGTCAAATACTATGGAAGTGATTTTAAATTTTAAAAATCTGTCCTCATCTCCATTCTGCTCCATCCCAGGGACCTGCTTCCCAGAGACAACCACCTTAATCTTATTGTCTTTAGTTATTTAGTTAACCCTAAATAATATGTTATACTGAAATTATTGATTTTCTTTGGGCTTTCTTTTTCAACTTGAAGTTGAGGATTTAGCTAACTGAAGACTGAAAACCAACCGGAGTGTTTGGATTAAAATGACATTTAAAATGGTGTTCACTCCAGAGAGCTAAGCAGGGTGCCAGGATTGTATTTCTCTTTTCACAGGTCCAAAGTAATGACCTTTCTGTCATTCAAAGGAGGAGGAACACGTGAACTAAGCACTCAGTCAAATGAATGAACTTTTCTTTAAGTCATTAAACATAAGAAATCATTTCATGTTGAGTTTGCTCCTTACTTGTATCGTTACTCTCTTGTAACATTTTTGTTGTGCTTGTTTTGCTTTATTCTTTCCTGGGTTTTATATTTGCCTTTTTTTTAAAGGAAAAATAGACAACTCATATACTTCTTTATCTGTGAAACATGACCTTCTCTGTTAAGTCTGCCCTGGCTCACCAGTGTAAGGTCAGTGATTCCCACCTTTAAGCTCCTATAGCACACATTTTGTCTGAGTTCTAGTTTAGTAAAAGACTGGTTGGAAACGGAGTGCCTATTTTATTGAATTATAATTATACATTTAGGTCTATGTCTACTGGAGTAGACTATGAATTCTTTAAAAAGAAAATAAGTGTATTACCTTTTCATGCTTTACTTCCTGCTGGGCATGCTGCCCAGCACTTAGTGTTTATTACCTTTGTTGGATGAATAAATTATCATAGCCTATAAACACGTACCTCTCAAGGGACTGATGCTCACTCACCTCATCCTCCCATCTCCACCCTCCTTATTTCTAGATTCATTTCAGAACATTTACAATTAGAAATCATTGTAAGTTTTAAGCTGTTTTCTTAAGAATTCCGGGAGAATTTAGCCATGTTATCCTCTGACCTTGAAAATAAAATAAGAATCATCACAAAGATGTCGTAATTCTCCTTTTCACCCTCCATTTATAAATATCTCTTTAGGAGAGGGGCTTCCCTGGTGGCGCAGTGGTTGAGAGTCTGCCTGCTAATGCAGGGGACATGGGTTCGAGCTCTGGTCTGGGAGGATCCCACATGCCGCGGAGCAACTAGGCCCGTGAGCCACAACTACTGAGCCTGCGCGTCTGGAGCCTGTGCTCCACAAGAGAGGCCCCAATAGTGAGAGGCCCGCGCACCGCGATGAAGAGCGGCCCCCGCTTGCCACAACTGCCCTCGCACAGAAACGAAGACCCAACACAGCAAAAATAAATTAATTAATAAAAAATAAGGAATGATATAAATATCTCTTTAAAATATATATATTTTATTAGGAACTTGAAACACAAACATCAGAAAGGCTTGAATTCATCTAAATTATTTCCTACTGCCTTTAAATCCCATTTATAAATATAGAATTAAATAAATGATATAAAATATATACATTTAAAGATACAGAATATGAAAATATGAAGACACAGACCAACTCCGATGCTAGATAAATGGGACTGATTGCCTCTTTGCCATGACGATAAGATTTCTCTCAAAGTAACCTGTGATTACAAGTTTCTGAGGGGCTTTCCGAAGTCTGTCTCATTTTATGTTATCACAATATTTCCTATTACGGCAGAACATTTGCGGATAATATTCACAAAACTTGTGTTATATAGACTTTGCAAATGTCCTCACGTTTATTGGAAGTGTTTAGTTTTAGTTCCAGGCAAAGAATCAGTTAGGGGGTTAGATCTTTTTTGAGCTACTATCAATCATCGTAGCTGAAGTTTGTTTGACAACAGCAAAGTCACTTTAACTTCGGCCACCCACAACTTACAAAAAGGGATTCTTTTAGCTGAAGCATCACCTTGACAGTGAGGGTGTTCCCTGACCCCCTGTGATAGAACTCACCACACTCTCCTCTGTGGCCCCTGCATATCCTCTCCAGACCATCAGAGTAGGTGAGTAAATGCTGTGCTTGGCTGCTAACGCACATTTTTTTAACTTCTTTTTTTTTTTTTTTTTTTTTTGGGTTTGATGAACTTGGGTTTGACAACAAGGGCATCCGATGTGGTGGTCCCCATGATCAGTAATGCCACTGGTAGGGAATCATGTGCTTGAGGAGCAGAATACACTATGGTGCCTGGAGTTGGAGAGTGGCACAAAATGACAATGTGACCACAAGAAGTGACGATGCCCAAAAGAGCTCTGGCACTGTCAGCTACACAAGCATGTCTGTGACCATGTGTGAAATGGATCATGAAGACTCCCAGATAGATTTGGGAGAGTTCATTTTTAAGAAGGGAAAGGTCTTACAGAAGTAGGTAGAGTCAGATGTCAGTGACATTTGGATTAGCTATTCAACCATTATTTATTGAGTACTGATTATGCTCTAGGCATGGTGCTGGGCATGGGTTATTGCTGTTAAAGTGACTTCATCTGCACCCCTAGATGGGACAGCCTGGGAAAATCCTGGTTGCAATAAAGTTTAGAGTGGCTGCTCACAACAGCAAAATATAAAATTGAAGTGGGGAAAATATGACCAATACAGATGAAGGAATGCAGATTTAAAACAATGGAATGTCAAGTTTTCCCTCATGTAGGTGGCAAAAATTTTAAACATAAATATCATCATGTTGACAAGACAAAAGGGAAAGATGCACTCTCATACGCTATAGGTTTGCAATGGAAATGAGTGCAACTCTTGAAGGCAACTTAGCAATATATATTATATCAGTGTAGAAATTCCCACTTCTCTCCTTTCATTAAGAAATACATGCATATATGTTCATGAAAATACAAATACAAGGCTTGGCTTTGTAGCAAATACCCACAGTAAAAAAAAAAAAAACAAAACACTTGAGCAATGGGGAATGGCTAAATAAAATATGGTCCATCTATAAAATGGAGAACTATACAACAATTTTGAAGAATAAAGTAATCTAGAATGCATCCATATAGAAAAAGCTCCTTGACACATTTTTGCTTCTACAGAATACAATTTCTGCATAGGAACATTATTTATGTCAGAGAAAAACAGAGCAAAGAGATTAGAAGTAACAACTTGGATGTGAAACCTGGCCCTGCTGAAACAGAGAAAGACCCTTTGGGGCCCTCCCAGGTACAAATCCTTTCCATGTCTCCCATTTCTTGTTTGTAGGAAATAGGCTTCATTCAGCCTCCTTGACCTTCCCTGAGTTCCAAAGGGAAGATTCAATCAGTTACTTATCAGGGGAGGAGAATGCAGAAACTAAGGAGGAGCAGTCAAGAAAAATTAGTGCAGCCTTGGGGCAGGGTCCTGGTTCCCCCTCAAGGAATATATATAACAATACCTTTGAGTTCTTCTGTAGGAACTAAGAAAACATATTACCCAGATGGAGGATGGTAACTCCAGGCTGAGCACAAGATTCCTGGAACATCACTCTGTTACCTCACTACCAACCAATCAGAAGAAAGTCTGCACACAGTGGAAGATAACAAATATTCTGAACCCCACCCCAAATGATTCTCCCTTTAAAAACTTACATGGTCAAGCAGAATCTTCAGAGTTGGTTTTTGGACATGAGTCCACCTTCACCCCAGGTTGCTGACCCCCTGCATAAAGCAACCTGGCCATTCTTACCAGCACTTGCCTCTCAACTATTGGCTTTTGAGTGGCAAGCAAACCAGAGTTGGGTAACACTGCTACTTGCTGAGTGTGCAACCCTAGGCAACTTGCTTACCCTCTCTCAGTTCCTGGATTTCTCATAAGTAAAATAGGGTTAGAAATAATTCTTCCCTTCATAGCACTGTTGTGGGAATTAAACCGAACATGCCTAGCACATAGTAAGTACTCAAGAAATGTTAGCTATTATTATCCTTTTAAAAATTCACAAAATAAATATATTCTGTTTGTACACACACTATCACACATGTACACACACATATATATGCAAAGAAAGTGATCGTGAAGGAGAGACACCAGTCTGGAAATAGCAGTTTTGAGTGCAGAGGGAATTTGGCTTAGAGATGAGTCAGGGGAATTTTTGCCTTTAATCAGTGCTCTTACCATAAGATGAGATTTTTGTATTATTATGAATTTAAATATAAAAATACCTTGAATGAAAAGAAATAAGCCACACAAGAAGGAGAAGGATAAAGAAAATGAGAAAGAGACAAAGTTCTGAGCAAAAGGCAGCCTGTTGATATGAAGGTAGTAGAATATGGTGCCCCAGAATATGTTTCTTTGGCTTAATGATTCTTTTTGAGGTGATTTTCCTGAGAAACAGGACAGTCTCTGAAAACAAAGTAGAAGTTACCCTTTTGTAAGAGACATTTACGTTTATAAAGGAAATCTCCGTTTATTTTTCTGTTTTTTTTTTAATTGAAGTATAGTTGATTTTCAATGTTGTGTTAGTTTCTGGTGTACAGCAAATGATTTAAATATATATACATATTCCTTTTCATATTCTTTTCCAATATGGTTTATTACAGGATATTGAATATCATTCCCTGTGCTGTACAGTAGGGCCTTGTAGTTTATCTGTTTTACATATAGTAGTTTGTATGAAATCTCCATTTTAAAGAAGGATGACTCTAAATCACAAGAGAATCTTATAACTGGAGAAGGACAATGACTTAAATCCGCATGACCTTACTCTTCTTACCCTTGTTTATCCATGCTTCTTCTGCTAATCTCCCATAACTTCCCCCCCACACACACACACACCACATACACACACCACATACACACACACACCACACACACACCACATACACACACACCTCACACACACACACACACACCATGTACACACACACACCCCACATACACACACCCCACATACACACACACACCACATACACACAGACACCACATACACAGACACCACACACACACCACATACACACACACACCACATACACACACACACCACCACATACACACACACACCACACACACACACCACATACACACACACACCACATACACACCACATACACACACACACCACATACACACACACACCACATACACACACAGCACGTACACACACACAGCACATACACACACACACACACCACATACACACACAGCACGTACACACACACATACCACGTACACACACACACACACCACATACACACAGACACCACATACACACACACACACCACGTACACACACTCACCCCACATACACACACACACACCACATACACACAGACACCACATACACACACACACACCACGTACACACACTCACCCCACATACACACACACACAACACCCCTTTGTCTTTAGGTAAAGACAGTATTTAAGCTGGTGGCTTAGGCCACCTAACAAAGCTACTCATTTTTCCCTGGGTATCTCCTGTGTATATGTGATGTTCACATTTTAAGAAACTTCTGTTTGTTCTCTCTTGTTAATCTTTTATCACAGGAGGTCACAGCCAAGAATTCAGAAGGAAAGTTATTTTTCCTCCCCTAGAAATATACTAGAATCTATGACCAAAACCCTTACATGTCATTACCTGGACTCAATAAAGCATTCAGTAGTGTTACTTCTTGAGTAATAGAATTAATGATTTCTGAATAACAAACATTAAGAATATACCCCAGGGCTTCCCTCATGGCGCAGTGGTTGACAGTCCGCCTGCCGATGCAGGGGACACGGGTTCGTGCCCCGGTCCGGGAAGATCCCACATGCCACGGAGTGGCTGGGCCCGTGAGCCATGGCCGCTGAGCCTGCACGTCCGGAGCCTGTGCTCCACAACGGGAGAGGCCACAACAGTGAGAGGCCCGCATACCACCAAAAAAAAAAAAAAAGAATATACCCCAGAAATATTTCAGCAATCACCTAAAAACTTCGATAAATTATTCAAAAGGAAGGGTGCCCTTATTCGTATACACACACATGCACATCAATACATACATATATATACATACATATGTATAGCATTTAGACTTTACATGACTTCCTATCACTTCATGCCCCCATTCTACTGTTTCGTTGCTGTTGCTGTTGTTGTTTTCTTTTGCTTAATTTTCCTTTCCTTTTCATAGAATGTTGTGAGCTTTGTAAATATCTGTGTAAATATTAAACATTAATTACAAGCTTATACATTTAGTTACTGTTGAAAGTGATAGAAACGCCATGCTGTCACCTCGGGGCCTGACAACAAAATGGCTCCATGAAATAAGCTGAGGCCTCTGTAAAGGAAAAGCAGTTTTTAGTGCCAAGAAGTTAGCACCAACCGCCATCTCAACCTCCATGAGTCTCAGACAAGCTGTGTAACAAGAACAGATAAAGGGAATTTGAAAAAACAACTCAGGAAAATGTTCTCTTGAAAGAGCTGGAAGCAGTGTGAGCGACAGAGCCCTCTAACTTAATCCCCATCAGAGATGAGCAGAGATGAGATGAAGTTGACTTCGTAGCCCCGCCCCCTCACACTCCAGCCCCTGGACCGCCCTGGGTTACCCACTCTCTCCATGCCTTGACTCCTGGCTGGCTCCGCCTTTCTCAATGGACTGCTCACCCTCTTGACCACCGTCGGGGAAATGAAACAATCCTGCCAACAAAAGACTTCCCCATACCAACACAGACGAGAGAGAACACAATGTATTACAGATTCGCACGCATAAAACTGTGGACAAAGTCTAGGCAGACTTTCATACAAGTTTATACAGAAAAGTGGATGAGAGAAAAATTAAAATGCTTTTTTTCCTGAGATTACCTCCTGTATGACTATGAAGAACTTCCAAATTAATCTTAGAGGCATGTGTTTATAGCTCTAAGCAGCGTCAGAAGACCCACGACCTTGCATTGTAAAATCAAAAGCCTGATAAACACAGGGCCTCTTGTGTATTGAAGGAGACTCCCTAAGGAGGAGAGGGTGGGAGAGACAGCTGCTTCCCTCCTCTTCATGAAACTGAGAGCTTGATCATCTCACCTTACACTTTGAAAGCTTACCTTACAATACAAAGGGGAAAATCCTGATTCATGTGTCAAAACCTTAGATGATTCACTATTTGGGGGCCTCTCTTGTCAAATGCAATTTTAGGGCTTTGTATGTAATATCAAACAAAATCTTGCCTTTGGGGCTGATAAGATAACTGTCTTCATTCTTTCTCCGGATTTGACTGAAGTGGGCAAAGAAATGAAGTTTCTATTAGGCTGCCTTGGAGAGGGGGTCACCTGCCTTCAAGGTCAAACCCTGCGCTCCAGAGAGGTTCACAAAAGCCCTCTCTGCTTGAGGTATCCTGGGGTTTGGGGGCGGGCGGACAGACAGGTTGGGGCTCAGGAGCTGTGAGCATGTGGGGGGACATTTCCACTCCCCACTGGGCTGCCACCACCACCAAGCCCTCCTCCACTCCTGTCACTGCTTCAATCTCCCACCCCTATTAAAGCAAAGCAGAGGGATGGGTTTTAAATGAAACAATCTTAAGAACAACCCCCAGCAAAGCAGCTGATTCTTAGGGAAAGTGCTAATATCACAGGCAATTTAACCCTGGCATTTGGAATCATCTTTTTCAAATCCCCATTTAGGAGGCAACAAAGCTTTGCTACCAAGCTCCGAGGCTGTCAGAGAAAGCAGTTCCCAAATATTTAAGATTTATAACGAGGCTTTAAAGCCACAGCCCCCAGGCTTGGTCCACCACATCCTCGCTGCCAATAAATGAACTATCCTTTTGCCCTGTTCTGTTGACAGCCGCATTTTTACAATCTGACTTTCCCCATTCCGGACAGCATTATCCTTTCTGATTCAGGGCAGACCCCTGACGACTGGACTTGTGACAAGCAGATTACAAAGCTGGCTTATCCAGGCATTGTGTTTCCCAGGCTCTTTCTGCAGCCAAAGCGTCAGCGGCAGCAGGGAACAATAATTGCTCATTTGCGGCTGTGACCTTTTCAACTGGACGGCACCTCAGCTCTGGTGCCACTGTGATGTCTCTCTTCTTTAATTACCATGTGCTGGCAGGGAAAGGAGCACCCAGTGGCACTGAGTACAGTAGTGTCTAGTGTCTGGAACTGTCTCACTCTACTTCTCAAAGCCACAACTGAGGAGCAGAGCCATCTGTTTCATTCACTTTGTTTTTATACTTGGATTCTAACAGGAATTTAAGTCCCTGGGATCAGAAGTGCATTAGGAAATAATGTCAAGACATTTATCTGGGGGTCATTCATTTTCAAACAAAAACTGGACAAATTCCATCAGGCAGCAGGTAGAAGAGATTCAGAGAAATCTATTTTGCTGTTTAATCCCCAAACCTTGCAGTTTCAGTTGAGGGTAGTATCTGTAGCTACGTCCTATTGGATGGCATCCCAGCTAACCATCTCTGTTCATTTGCTCACTGCCTCTTGGCTATGCAAATTCACTACAATACTAATCTGATGTAAGCACGATGGTACTGATAACGTCAACAAAATTTTCCAGGAAGGTTAGTGGATTTTTGGCACTTTTACAAGGAATCTGCAGGACCAGAATGAGCTTGACAAAAAGAAAGAGAAAAATATGAGTGAAACATTAGCTGAACTGGTCAAAATCCTATGATACTATCTGCAGGTTGGGATGAAGGCACGAAGAGAGATAGCAGCCATGCAATGCAGTAAAGGGGCAGCAAAGTGAGAACCGTCACATATACTTTATGCTCTGGTTCACGTATGTCAGTTCATCTATCTGGTACTAAGACCTAGCATCCAAAAATGTACTGTCTGACAGTGTGGTGGAGTGGAGAGGAGAGGAGACACTTACCTAGGGCCATCATCCAACCAAACTCAAATGGAAAATTGACCAAACACTTACTGATGAAAAAAGAAAATACACCCAGGCAAGAAATAGAATTCTAAGGAAGGAATAAAACAATTCTAGTAATGATCAAAGTTCTACAACAGGACAGTCGCATCATAGACACGATCATGGACAGCAATTCTATTTTTCTTTTTGGATTTCATCAACAACCTGATGTTCAAACCTGAAGCATCTAGTGAACAGTCCCTGCCCTTCCCCCATAGCCCATGCAAATTTCCCATCAATCCCTTACCAATCCCCCCGTCTCAAAAAATATAAAAAGCACATTCAGGGCTTCCCTGGTGGCACAGTGGTTGAGAGTCCGCCTGCCGATGCAGGGGACACGGGTTCGTGCCCTGGTCCGGGAAGATCCCACATGCCGCGGAGTGGCTGGGCCCGTAAGCCATGGCCGCTGAGCCTGCGTGTCCGGAGCCTGTGCTCCGCAAGGGGAGAGGCCACAACAGTGAGAGGCCTGCGTACCGCAAAAAGAAAAAAAAGCACATTCATTCTAAAGTATAAATGTGTTAGTCATTGTGGGGTTTAAAATTACGCATATTTTACATGTATAAAATACATATATATTTGATAATATATGTATGGTAAGAGTCTCAGGAAATTATTAAAATTGTTAAGGGGTTGCAATCAATCCTCTACCCTCATCTTAAAAAGCTCCCACAAGAAAAAGATGGAAATATAAGGAGAAATTCAACTTTTAAAAGAATAACTATATTGTGAGGATGACAAGCAATAGTGTTATGTAAGATTGTGATCCTACCTACACAGCTGGCACCAACATCATCTGAAGGATGCTATGATGCTTGTGTGTCAGGGGAAGTGAGAATCAAGAAAGCCTCTTCCCATGTTAAGACTACAAATCAGGAACCTAGGTCTGGCTCTAGGGCTCTCCAGTGACTCTTCCTGTGATTGTTCTAGTTCTCTCTTTCCTCCATAGGAGTAACATCTGAGTCCTAGCGACGACAATCATTGCAATATTAACTCGATGCAAAAATCCCCAGAGAATTAAGTAAAGGGTGTTATTTTTAAATCCCTATCAGTCACTTTGTGCTGATATAAAGTAGCTAGAACTTGGAGATAGAATGAGATTCTTAATAGACTTTTGGGGAAGAAAAGAAAAGCAATTTTCCCTGTGGAATTCTATGATAAGCCAGTTAAATCCATCCTCAGAGACGAATCGGTGGCCACCACGATACCTAGTAGTGTGATGATGCCCTTATAAGAGAAATTGTGAAACTTGCAGGATTTCTCATACATGTCACTGAAATGTGCTCTGAATTGCTCAGCTAAACGTTAATTCCATTGCATTTACTTAAAGGGGCATATTCCATGGCTGATTCTCAGTCTAAAACCCCCCACTGACTTCAGAGGGAGATTTTCCTGAGTAAAGATGACAGGATACAATTCCATGTAGGCTGAGTGACTGTCTGTCATTTTTATTACGTGAGGCTGAAAATGTCTTCTAGCCGTACAGACCCCAAGGGACTACATGGTGCTGAAATTATCCATCTGCTTTGCTGTTTGGATCCTTGTCTATCTGACTCCACAAGGGACCAGAGTCGCTCACCTGCTATTGACCACAAAAGCATACTTTCTGTGCCTTATATTACTGACCAAGGAATGCATTTTCTAGCTGTAAAAAGTTCAAACACATATAAGTACAAGGTTATATTCAGAAGCAGAAGGAGCAATGGCATCCAGGTAGAGCCAACTGATATTTATCAAGGCAAGGAGTTTACCTGTACAACCAAAAGAAAACCAAGAAATAATCCGTCTTGTAGTGAACTCAAAGCTCTTTTCAATGTCAATCTCATTTATTGTTTGGGGGCTGGTGAGAGGTATCAAAAGGGAGATGGAAAGGAGGGGTGGAGTGGCGAGCTTCATTTTGTTAATATTCCAGCTTTTTCCAAATAACAAAATATTTCACATTTAGATTTTTATTAAGCCAAGTCCTTATCATATTCAACATTCCACTCATAATAATTTTGGAGATGTTATTTTGATCCATATTCTGGCTACAGGACTTCATAGAATCAGAAGAATGAAAAAAGACAACAATTTTCAATAAGTATGATTTTGGCTTCGTTCCCCAGGGTCTCTTCAACGAGGAATCTGAAAGTTATAAGAGTAGCAATGTTTTCGTCCCCAGTGAAATAGACAGGGAAAATGTAGAAGCTCATTTGAAGGGAGAATGGCTACCAAAAAGCTAATGAGGAGACAACCGTAACATATCCTTCTTTTCTTCTTTCCTAACATTGATTTGGTTCTTCATCTTTATGTATTAAAAGAAACATGACAGAGAAACAAATGTCCTTCTATTGTTTACATTTGAGGTTTACAGAGAGAGCAATCAGCAGATTTTCTGTAAGATCCATCTATCTGTCACTGTGTTTTATTGGATACGGCTGCAGCTGAATCAAAAAGAGGAAAAATGAAAGATGTGAAAGTGACAAAGATGGTTATAAAAACAGAATAAAGGAGTGAAATCTCTGGAGTGTCAGAGTGGTCCAAAGACAGCTGTGAGCAATATTCCCTCTGTTTTCATAAAGTGTGAGCATGCACCCTCAACACATGAAAAACAAATTATAAAGACCAAGCATGAAAGAGCAGATTTGGGTATGGTATTCAGGTGGGATTCACAATGGAAGTTTACCAGACACATTTCACATTATGCCCAGTTGGAACTGTGCTACGTAGCAATGAGTTAAGCCCCGCCTTCCCCCCCCCACACACACACACACAATTAACTGTCAATCAGTTCTCCTGGTCCACAGATGAAAGTCAAAACTCAACTTTCCATTTAATAACCCCCACAACCTGGCCCCAGCTTTTTTCTGTAACCTAATTCTCCTTGCTCGCTCTCTGGCCCAAGAAAATTCCTGCACAAGTGACTCTCATTTTCTCTTTTGTCATTGTGCTCAAGCTCCTCCCCTACTCTGATGGTATTCCAACATCTCATTTGCACCGTCTTCATTTTTCTGTCTTGCCCTTCTTTCAAGATCTTCCTTACCACGGAGACAATACCACCCCATGGCAACAACAGTAATCATATCTCAGATTTAGATATCATCATAGAAAATTGGCATGAAAACCCAAAATGTCATTGGCCAGGAAGCAATAAAATATTTGTAGCCAGTGACTTAGTTCAAAGAAGTACAATTATTTTATCTTTTCCCATGGTTTCTGACTGTCAAGAATTTGATGGGGGTGGGTTCTCACTCAAGGTCTCTCGTGTGGTGGGTTTGGAACAGTGGGGAGCTGGACTGTCTAGATCCTCTATCTCTCTCTGTGTAGTCTTGGGGCCCTTCCATGAACTCTCTCTGGGCTGATGTGGAATTCCTCAAAGTAGGACTGCTTACCTAGAGGCTGAAATCTCAAAGAGCAAGCAAGGCAGAATTTAAATCGCCTAGTATGACCTAGCCTCAGAATTCATCTAGGACCACTTCCACCATCTTCATTGGCCAAAACAGTCACCCAATCCTGCCCGATTTCAAGAGGAGGCGACACAGAACTCAACTTTCGTTCGCAAGAACGTCAGAGTCACACGGTAGGAAAAGCACTTGAGATATGAAATATTTGGGAGCCATGTTTAAAAAACACAATGGGCCACAAGAATAGATTATTATTTTATCTTGAGGGGAAAACAAGGAATTTCTGGATCCTATCATTTCTCTACCAAATAACACAGAGTTCCAGGTAAATATTCAACAACTACACTTTTATATAGCTTTTAAACTAAGCATGCTTTTAAAAAGTTATATTTTAAATAATTTGTTTGAACGTTGTAAATTATTCTTTCCAAAAATGCTAAAATATGCTTAGTGATGAACAGAGTGGGGTGAGTCCAGTTGTACACTTCAGTATTATATATCTTATAAAATACAAGAAATATTTGTCCTGGAGATGCTGGGATAACATAACACAACCAGCAGATAACCAAAGCACAGGTACATCCTTCTTTAGATTCTAGCCAACACTAGGCCAAGGGTGATACAGTCAGTGAAAGCATGGTCCTAGCAGACCATCTTCATCACCGTCTAGTTTGCTGTCTGCAGATAAGCATGACCTAAAACATAATGTTCCCTGGTGGTACATTCCATAGTTTAATCAGTAACATAGTCTTGAATCTGATAACGGTGCTCCCGAAGTATAACCCTTCATAACCCTATTGAAGCTATTATTTATGTAGTCAGATCCAGGCTCAGTGCTGCCATCAGAAAACATGGTTCACACATCAAAAGGTACTTTTGAAACAACTCACATTAGTACACTGGATCTCTCTAACACCACGAAGAAGATACGTAGTCTATAGCTGGATTTCTAAATAATTCTTCTTTCCTTTTTCACTTACTTTGTTTATACCCTATGACACTCCCCGAGTCCCTACCTCCAAACTCTGAAAATCCTTCTGGCTTGAAATGAATCTCTCATATCATCATATCCCACCCTCTTTCCTACAAATCTGGAACCATGATACTCTGGTAATGCCATACCCCTTCCCCATCCGAACTCTCTTCATTATCAACACTCATGGTTCATATTTCCTTCCCAAATCGCTCTTTTAAAGTTAAGCGTGAAAAGTGGTGTCCAGGTCTTCACAGCATTTTCCATTATCAGGGGAGAGTCCACGATTCAAATCCTTAACAGGTATGTTCAGGGCCAGAGCAGCACTTCTCAGACTTCATTATGTGTACTAGCCTCCTGGGAATCCCCCTACATTCTGGTCCAATGGGTGTGGCCTGGGCCCAAGGCTCTGCGTTCCCAACCAGCTGCCAGGTGGATGTCAATGCTGCTGCTCTGGAGCCACACTTAAAGTAACAAGGCCCTATTTTTAAATTAATTATTATTGTCAGTTACTTAGACCTGTAATTGCTTGGTTTGAACTCTTTCCAGTTTGCTGGAGATTTTGGAATGTATGAGGTAAACAAAGATAAGAAGGAAAATCCAGTGACCTGAGTCAGCAAAAGCAGCGAAGAGAGTGACAAGGTGATACACCAGCACCAGGCAGATGATTTGCAGGCAGGTGCGAGCAGGCAGCAGATGGAGTGCCCTTCCCTGAAGTTCCAAACCCGCCACTGATCTGCCCGTCCCACCGTACTCTCCTCCTTCCTCTGAGTCTTGAACATCACCCCTCAGAGGAGTCCCTTCCTGTGTCCTTGTCTGTTCAAAGGTGAATTATTACTTAATGGCTGATCAGAGTTGAGAGCAGGAAGTTGAGAAGAACTGACAGAAACTAAGAGGTTGGAGGAAGGATTGCATCTTCACCTGGGAGGCAGGGAGCCAGGAGAGAGGAGGGTGACAACAGGACTGTCAAGAAGGAAGGGGAAAACACCCACAGAGGGCTTCTCTTGTGGCGCAGTGGGTGAGACTCCGCCTGCCGATGCAGGGGACACGGGTTCGTGCCCCCGTCCGGGAAGATCCCACATGCTGCGGAGCGGCTAGGCCCGTGAGCCATGGCCGCTGAGCCTGCATGTCCGGAGCCTGTGCTCCGCAATGGGAGAGGCCACAACAGTGAGAGGCCCGCGTACCGCAAAAAAAAAAAAAAAAAAAAAAACTTACAAGGACGACTGAGTTTTCAGATTAAACAATGTGAACCTTCTAATGTGACTGAAGAGAAACCCACATATTTATAGTCAACCTCTAAAGCTATTGAGCTTTCTCAGTTTCTTTGTTTGAGCCTCAGAAAACCTACGCGTTCCTGAGCCACTAGAGACACAAACTAAATAGAGCTGCTGATCACATTTCTTCCATCCCACACCTAGCCCGTCATTGTCTCCACTCACCCTTCTGTGGAGGGGGTTAATGGATTTCAACAGAACCTTCTGTGGGCCTTGGAGAAGGTGGCTGCCTGCTCGATTTGCCCTGTGGTTTATCGTAAAAGCACTTTGACCAGATGACCCAGCACTGCCAGTAACACACCCTAGGGTTAGTCTTGAGCCAAGAACACTGCTGCTTCTTCCTGATCTCTTAAGATTAGTGGAACAAGAATATTTTCTTTTTTTATTTTTAAGGTTATACTCCATTTACAGTTGTTATAAAATATTGACTCTATTCCCCACGTTGTAAAATATATCCTTGTAGCTTATTTTATACATTAACAGCTTCTACATCTTAATCCCCTACCCCTATCTTGCCCGTCCCCCTTCCCTCCCCCCAACGGTAACCACTAGTTTGTTCTCTATACCCATGAATATTGTCTAGCGAAACTCCTGGCTCAGAGCCCACAAGAAAATCATGGTAATCATTCATAAATGTTAAAACATTAGTCCTTTCCAAACAGGGCCCGATGAGGACAAGCCTGATTGCAGTAAGGACCTGAAGTGTGGACAATGCCCTGCATTAGTCTCTCCCGCCCTGGTGGGATCACCACATGGAACTCTGGGAAGGTGCCGTGCACATGTCTGACTATAAGAAGGCTGGACTTAGGCATTCCTGCCAAAGGAGCTGACCCATTCCCACCAAGGAGTTAAAAGGTAAAAAAATAATTCTTATTTCAGGTAGCTACTGTAATTTAACCACTTTTCAGAGACTAAGCCTTTTGGAAAATCCTTTTCAATGATTCCCATTCCCTCATGTATGTTCAAGTTATTTTTAACTATAGAAAAAACTCCAGTTAGGTGAAATATTTTAATATTTATTCATCAAGGCGAGTATATTTATGTAAACCCATGCTTGCTACCACAGGTACTTGGGCCATAAGAGTTATAACATGAAAATGTATATAACAGATTTTTTTAAAAAGTTCATTTGCAACAGGAATGAAAAAGCACCACAGTGGGACGACTCACCCTATTTCCCTCTCCTACCCCCTCTTCCACCCCCAACACCACATTTGGACCCAAGATTTTAAAGAGAATGAAATTTCGCATCCTGGATCTTTCTTTGCTTGGGAAAGCAAAGATGATGAATAAAATGGAAAATACCCCTTCCCTATTCCCTACCCCCATCTCTAAGGGTGGACCCTGATTTGTTTATCCAACACACACACACACACACACACACACACACACACACACACACCCTTCCATCATGTCCCAGTCCCCATGATAAGAGCCAGTTTTGTTTTCCTCATAGCAATGATTACCATCATTGATTCTTTTTTATTTACTAGAAAGATGATCTGAAATGAAGAACGTTGGTGTCTTATTCACCCCAGCACCCAGCACCTAGAACAGTGGCAGGACCCACAGTAAATAATCCACATTTCACTGCAGTGGGTTGCATACTGGTCAGACTAGCTCAGATGCTGTCCCATCCCTGCAGGCCCTTCTCAGCAAGCAGCTTTCTTGGACAGCCCAGAACCCAGTGCCAAGAGCCCAGCAGTGGGTGATTCACAGAGAAACTGAGCATTGCTCTCCCTGACGGACCAGAAAGTGAGAGGAAGTTTGGCAAAATTTTTATATATGTGCTTCTCTAAAAATTTGGAGTCAAGGGCTACAATGACTTACTATAGAGGCAAATGAATAATGAGCTTGTGAAACATTTTATCCGCATTTCATAAAACATTTCATAAAACACGTGAAAAGCAATTGTATAAAATTACGAAAGCATATCTGAAAATTATTTTTACTTAAAGTAAAATTTAAGGGTTTTTTACTGAGGTTTTTTTTCTGATGATTGTATGTCTAAAGAAAAATCAATTTCAATGATACTTATTCTATTATTTCTTTCTTGCAGTATCATTTATTATGAAAGCTCTCTAATGTGAACTAAAATATTTCCTGCCATATCAGTAAACAAAGGATGTTGCAGCCATCAAGCCATCACATTACAGCTGCCTGGACAGTGCACCCTGAAGAGACTCAGATGAGAACACACAGGATGCCAGCTCCAGATAGCTGAGGTGCACATCAAAGCAGTGATTTCAATGATTCCAGACTCTTGCATCCTCCCATATATAGAAAAGCTCTAACTTCCTTAAGATATCTGGTTTTCTTTATTAACAGTAATCTTTCGATGTTCCAACTACCTAGCCTTTGTTGGAAAAACGTCTATATATCCTGACTCCCCCACTTGCCTTTTCAGAGCAGTCTCTCAGAATTATCAGAGATGCTGGGTCCTGGGCTTAAGTCCTCAGTTTTGTCCACTGAATAAAATAACTCTCAGAAGGGAACCCTCTTGCACTGTTGGTGGGAATGTAAATTGATACAGCCACTATGGAGAACAGTATGCAGTTTCCTTAAAAAACTAAAAATGGAACTACTGTATGAGCCAGCAATCCCACTACTGGGCATATACCCTGAGAAAACCATAATTCAAAAAGAGTCATGTACCAAAATGTTCATTGCAGCTCTATTTACAACAGTCAGGACATAGAAGCAACCTAAGTGTCCATCGACAGATGAATGGATAAAGAAGATGTGGCACATATATACAATGGAATATTACT
This sequence comes from Orcinus orca, assembly GCF_937001465.1. NCBI lineage: Eukaryota > Metazoa > Chordata > Mammalia > Artiodactyla > Delphinidae > Orcinus > Orcinus orca. Next base: position 82,655,840 of record NC_064561.1, on the reverse strand, counting down.
CATCCATAAAAAGAAACGAAATTGAGTTATTTGTAGTGAGGTGGACGGACCTAGAGTCTGTCATACAGAGGGAAGTAAGTCAGAAAGAGAAAACAAATACCGTATGCTAACGCATATATACAGAATCTAAAAAAAAAAAAGGTTCTCATAAACCTAGGGGCAGGACAAGAATAAAGACGCAGACATAGAGAATGGACTTGAGGACATGGAGGGGGGAAGGGTAAGCTGGGACAAAGTGAAAGAGTGGTGTAGACATATATACACCACCAAATGTAAAATAGCTAGTGGGAAGCCGCTGCATAGCACAGGGAGATCAGCTCGGGGCTTTGTGACCACCTATGGGGGTGGGATAGGGAGGGTGGGAGGGAGGCGCAAAAGGGAGGGGATATGAGGATATACGTATGCATATAGCTGATTCACTTTGTTATATGGCAGAAACTAACACAACATTGTAAAGCAGTTATACTCCAATAAAGATGTTAAATATATATAACTCTCAACTTCTATGTTGTGCATTTTTTTCAGTCAACAGTAACATACTTAAGTTCAAAGAATAACAAAAGCTTACCTAGCTGCAGTCTAGATTTAACAAATATTATTACTTTTTCTAAACTTTTTTATTTAAAAATAAAATAAAGTATGATGTCTTCATAACTGAAATTAATAAAAAGTTTGGGGGCACCAAAAATAACAGTTTGAATATTACTGTAACACAGAGGTTGGAAGGATTTCTGTTTATCAGTTTCAAATGTTACTGAATCAAACTGATGCAGGTTCATTAGAAATAAAATAAATACAGGCATTTTAATTTAAAATGCCTGAGTTTTTAAAAATTTTTTGTTACCAACATTAAAATGTTATTGAGATTAATACATAGTTAGAAACCGTATATCCAGGTGGTGGATCTGAGGTTCACCTGTCTCCCTATAGTAGATTTTTAAATAAAAGAAAACTAGGTCTTCTTTTCCCTAAATAGTAATTCTCCCCTAAAACACCATTCGTCCTATTTATGTGTTTTAGTATGTGGTACCTATGCCCTGCAGAAGGTAAAACTGAGCTTTCCCAGTCGGGAGAGATATTTAAAATGAGGGAAGAGGTAAATTTCAAAAAAAGGAAAGAGAAAACCTTAGACCATTTCTCCCTTAATTGAAGAACTAAAGTGGCAAAAACTTTGATCACTTTCCTTCTCTACCCTTGCAAATATGTACGTAATCAAGTAATGGCTTCTTGGTACTGACAACAGGAAACACCTGATGTACAAGAGTCTCATTTCCATAAAAGAGCTTTGTCAGAAACAGAGCTGAATTAAGGGCAGACCAGGCAGGTTGTTGCCTAGAGCACCGCTCTGTAAGAGGTACTCAGAGGGTCGTGGAAATGTCACAAGATGGAGAAACTTGTATTAACCACATTGCTTCTTATGGAGAGAGAAGCAATGTGTTTGGACGAAACACCTGGGGTGGGGCTGAGACCTCCCAAGAGGCATTATCTGAGTTTGACTTCCAAGAAGAGTGGGCCGGGCAGCTGTAAGCACAGTTAATGCTTTGCCTGGAGTATTCAAGCCTGGTAGAGCTGACTAGCTTGAGACATGACAGCAGACACTGAGGGACCCGTCCATTCCCCTTCCACCTTTCTCCTCACAGAGTTCAATGTCTCTTCAAAATAAATGTGCATATTTAAAGAATATGATTTTAAGAGGACCAAATTATTAACCTGTCAGGATGCCCAAAGACTCTTAGCCCATTCAGGCTGCTGCAACAGAATATCACAGACTGGTGGGGAATGGAGTTACTAAATGAGATTATCATCTGAGGAACCATCACGGATGAAGATTGCTTTCTGTCTTGCTGCAGCTTGATGCCTACATCAAAGCATTTTTCTTTCACTATTTGCATATGGTAATTCCAGGAATGAACCCAACCCAAGTACAGCGGAAAATGCAAGGAATTTCAAATCAGCTGTTTCTGAAGTTTTCCTCATTTGTGAGTTGGAAGAATGAAAAGTAGAAATATGTTGAAGGTTGGATGAGATAACAGGATACCTTACTTTTGTAAGCTATAAATTGTTCTTGTAAGGCACCATTCAGGCTGGGCATGGATTAACCCACTGGTGGGAAGAGCTGCAAGCTTTTTTCCTATTTCAAGCAAGATTACTAATTCTGAAAGAAGGTGCTTTGTTCAGTCCTGTTTCACTGTAAGGATCTGATTAGGTTGTGTGTTTTGGGTTTCAGTTGTTTGGTTTTTGTTTGTTTTGTCTGTTGCAAACCCTGGGTTGTTTCACTGCAGGAATCTGATTTTGTTGCTGTAAACCCTAGGTGGTTGTTTTTGATTAGAACCTTATAAAAGGAAATAGGTGTGGACGGTTGTAATCGAGAGTATGGTGTATGATGGGGGCTCAAGCCTAGAGTTTAGCCCTTGACATTATCACTATCCCAGTGGCAGGTGGAATTCAGCTACAGGACATCTTTGCTGTCATGACTGGTGGTCCAGAAGAGCATCATTTCAGCCAGTTTGACCAAATTAAGTCAAGTAAGATGGGGTTAGAAGGTACGACACAAGACAGGGTTAAAGTCTTTTAGACTGCCTTCTTGGTTTTAAGGAAAACACATGAGGTTCCATGATAAAATCATGTCATTAAAAAGGTTGTTCTGATATGATCAAATAGATTAAAATCACATATTTCATAATGTCTTTATGTTTGGTCTTTAATCTATCATGATGAGCTCATTGGATCTAAAGGTTCAGCTCGTTGAGATTTGTGTATTAGAGCTAGGCTTTTACTGACCGTAATTTCTTAGGTTAATAGTAGTTTTTATGAGAGCTGGTCAACTGATACATTGTGGGGATAAATGAATCCATTCACTTGGGATTCTACAATTCGACGCCAGTAACTTTTTACAAAGAATAATTTTCAGTGTTTCTCCAAATTGTATATGAGCCGTAGCTCTAACTCTGTGTGTATCTAATATGCATGTATATGCAGTTTTAATATATACATTTAATATAAAAATATATTTTCTTTCTGCCTTAGAAGTACTGTCTTCTTTGTAATATCTACCTAAATGTTTATTATCCCAGCAGATTTCTTCCGATTAGGATGAGTATATGCATCAACTACCCTCACACAGATTCTTTTATAAAAGAAAACAAAAACACAAAATACTAAAGCACATTTCATTCCAACATCTTTAATGTTGAATGTCCGTCTTGTGACTTTCATAAAACATCTTCAGAGTGAGTAGAAGAGATGAAGATGACCATTAGCCTAAATTCCTGAGTGTGATTATACCCTAAATTCTTCAAGATTCCATAGGCAGAATGTTTGTACATCAAATAAATGTCATCATTTATTCTCTTGTAATAAGCTCAACATTACATTCTACAGAATAGTATATATTTATTTAAATACTAGTATAGACTTATAAAGTATTTTCTATAATGATCAAGCTCCCAACATTACAATTAATTTGGCCCAGCTTTACTTCACATCAACCCTCTTCTAGTTATTTTTGCCTCTAGGATCATGATTTGATAGCCCAAACATAAATATTAAACAACAAACTATTGAGAATTTATTTTAATCAACTGGTAAGAATTCATTGAGCCCCTACTATGCACAAGGCACTTAAGGAATATTATGAAATATAAAGCAATTTTTTCATAAAAGCATTCAGAACTCTTTGTATTTCTTGTTTATCTAAAATGTATCCCTAGTAGTCATAACAAGTGGCCTGGCATTACCTATCAAGATGATGTCCCTAAATCAATAATGATAGTGGTGAGAAGGGGAGGAGCTAACATCCTCCCTAGAGGACCAGTCCTGCTTCTGCCTCTCCTGTGCTATGAGGTGTAGGAGGGCAGGGTGAAGGATCCTGAGCGGAGCAGTGGATTTACTTATTAAGGCCTTTGGAGAAGCAGAATAAGAGAGCTATGAAGGTTGGGCTATAATGACCTACTTTTAACACCAGCCACTAAGGCTCCCTAGTAGACTGTGAGCACTGCACAGTAGAATGCTTTAGAACAAAGGGTGTACAACGTGAATCCTGCACAGAGAGAGGCATTTGAAGCTTAAAAAATACCCAAATATACAATGCCCTCTTTTTAAATTATAGTAATCATTCATCAGGCTCCAGATGTTAAGAAAGGAAAAAACTTTATTTTTTTTATGATTAGAAGCATGAATCCTTTCAAACGTGTGTGTCACCGGACTGGAATGTGTCTAATCATCAACTTGCAGCTGAGAGGGTGCCGAGTAAATAACCAGAGCCAATCCAGATCCTTATGAAAAGAATTTGTTTCCAAAGGGAGAGAGAAATACCTTCCATTCAGAGGAAATCTACCCTCAATTTCAGACCTACAAAGAAATGTCAGAAGTACCTTGGGCATTCTGGCAGCATCAGGACTTATTTTATAATGGTCAGTCAAATTCTTGTCCAAATACCACTGATAGCTGTGGACTTCCTATGAGGTTGCTGCATTCTTTTAAAGGTGGTTGAGAGGCCCAGGAATCAAGGCCCGCCCTGTATGCATGCTCGGAGTGGGGCGAGAGGGCAAGGTGGCCTCCCAGAAGCCAAGCCTACAATTCCAGAGCTGAAGATGAATCCCTTGGGCCTTACCCAACCCTATGAAATTAAAGAAAAGGCAACCATCTTCTCTTTCTGCTGGGGTGCTAAAGACCTAAGTGGACAGTAATTACTGGAGTGTGGTAGCCAGCCTCCAAGATGGCCCCAGTGACTCTCACTTCCTTATATTCATGGTCTTGCACTGTAAATAAGGCCTACTGTGTATCCAATAGGATATTGTGGAAATGACAGTGTCTGCCTTGCCAGGCCAAGACATAAAAGGCATTGCCACTTTCTTCCTGTTCTTTCTAGTATCACTCACTCTGAGGAAACCAGCCACAGAGTCAGGAAACTCTCTAGGGGCCCAGTGGAGAAGACCCTGTCGTGAGGAGCTCAGGACCCCTGCCCACAACCGACACTAATCTGCTTGTGCGTGAGTGTCCCGACCCTCCAGCCTCATTGCAATCACAGCTGACATCTGAACCACAATCTCAGGAGAGACCCCGGGCCAGAACCACCCAGCTAAGCCACTCCTGAACTGCAGTAACTGGGGGAGATGTTTATCGATTTAAGCCACTAAGTTGTAGGCTAACTTGTTACATAGCAATAATAACTATTGCATAGGGTGATCTTAAGCTGCTTGACTGGATCCTTTTACCTTGACGCTTCTCCATACATAAAGCCATGCATCTCATTTCAAGCCCAAATATTGGGTTGGCCAAAAAAGTTGGCCGTAAAGTTCCGTAACATCGTATGGAAAGACCCAAACAAACTTTTTGGCCAACCCAATAATTACACGGGGGTGAGGAGAGCATGCATTCAGCTACAAGTCTCCTGTACCCCACAGTGCAGAATTCAACTCAAGGATCCCGCGGCACACTATATTTATCCATTTTTATGGACTGTCACATTCATACTTAATATACTTTTTAAACTGCATTTTAAAAAAAGAAAATGGTCGCTTCATAAATGATGGAGCAATTTTTAAGATATTTTTAGACCATCACCATGTTCAAGGTAATGTGCCAAATTATAGGAGGTATTCACAGATGTGGAACACTCACAGCCCCTATCCTCAAAGAGCTTATACTCAGGGGAAAATGCAAGTACACATGTGTCTGTGTGTGAAATAAAAATTCCATTAAAGACATAATAAATATGTATAGAGGTAACCCGGGACAAGCCAAGAGACGCTATTTACAATTTGGTTAAATAATAGGTAGGACCTCAAACAGGCAAAAGAGGAAGTGAGAAAGCCATTTCAGAAGGAGGAAGCAGCCCCAGGACCTGTAGAAAAGGAAACCTCAGAATCTGTACCAGGAATGGACAGCAGTCGTTGGATGTTGGGACACGGGATTGATATTTAATTGAGCAGCCAGTGAGAGGCACTGAAGTGTTGTACAAACTGGAGTGACCACATCTCAAACTGCACTTCAGGAAAATAATTGCATATATAGAACAAATTAGAAAAGGGAGAGGCTGAGGGCAGCACAGCCAGGGGACTGTGGTCGTAGACTAAACATGAGAGACGAGGCATGAATCAGGGAGGGGGCAGTGCAAACAGAAAAGGGGAGCTTGTGTGAGACGTGGAAATGATGGGAATTCCACTACTAATGGGATAAAGCTGAAGTAGAGAAAGGTAAGAGAGGTTAAAGAGACAAAGACAACATGGGTGTTTTAGCTTGAGATAGGAACAGGGCTTTCTTTTTTTTTTTTTTTTAACAGAATTAGGGACAAACAGAAAGGTTGCCAGGAGTGGAGATCAGGGAAATAGGGTTGAAGATGGTCATTCAAATATAGATTCACATTTGAACTCTAGCCTTCTACCAAGTCACCCGAGAATGCAGGTGATTGCCTTTTGCAAGTACAAATACTTTGATTTGCATTGGAAACCATCAGCTGGACTTGCAAATAAAGTATAAAGCCATTTTATATATGAATGCAAATATCCTTTGAATCCATAGATAGAAATATTTGAAAAGCTCCAAATTAGACATGGCACAAAATCCCTGCCTTTGTGTTTTGTTTTTTTTTTTTAAGACAAGTGAGCTTTCTAAAGATCCCCAATCTGATCTCCACACCTACCTTGCAATATGATTCTAAACAAACTCTTTGCCTTGCCATACTTACATGAACAGGCTCGAGACCACCATTACCTAACCTGGCATTCTAACCCCACCCTCCCAGCAACTCAAATAGGAAAAATCAAAACCTGTCTTGCTCACTGGCAATCAACTAACTGTGTGAAGTACTGGGCTCCCTCTCATTTAAATGCTTAGCTCCCCTGTGTATTCTCAAAGCTACGTACTTAGCTTGAACATTTTTCCACATCTCAAAGAGTTCTTCTAATGTACCAATGCCATGGCTTTTATGCAAAGCTAGGGTTTGAATCCAGATCTTCCAAGTTAAGGTACTGAGGTTTAAACTTTTTTAAGTATACATGAGGCTGATGTTTACTAAATACAAGGGATTTCTTTGCACATTAGAACTGGCCCTGGCTAGAGTGCAATATAAAAATTATATAAAAATAATAATCACAGCAACAACATACCAGGGGCTTAGCGGCACCATTTTCAGCACTTTAGATATATGCAAACTCACTTTATTCTTATATTAACACCAGGAAAGCCTTAAATCAACATCTCAGGAGCCAAGATTTGACCCAAGGAAGACTCGGAGCCTGGGCTACTGACCACTAAACCTAAATAGAGGAATTTTCTATTCATAGTTGGCACTAGAATCCAATAGATGAGACGGCCAGACATTTTTGTAGTCATCACTGTATTCATTCTCTACTGGTGCTGTAACAAATTACCAGGAACTGAGCCGCTTAAATGACACAACGTTGCATCTCTCTGATTCTTCTTCCCTACTCACACCTCCCTCTTACTCTGACCTCCTCTGCCTCCCTCTTCCACTTCTAAGGATACTTGCGATTACATTAGGCCCATCAGGAAAATCCAGGACAATCTCATTATTTGAAGGTCAGCTGATTAGCTGCCTTAATTCTCATCTGTCATGTAACCTAACATATTCACAGGTTCCAGGGATAAGGAGAGAGAAATCTCTGGGGTAGGGGTGGAGGCATTGTCCTGTCTACCACACCCACTAAGGCCATAAGTAAAGAATCTAAAAATGCAAGCAGATTTCAAACACTAGGAATCAGAAAGATAAAGAAGAGAAGGAGAGGTGAGTGGGTAGATGAAAAAAAAATTTAACAGAATTTATCATGTGTTGGGGAGTGAAGGAAGAAGCTGAGTTCCACCTCCCGATTTCTCACTTTTACCTATTCCCCCTACAACTACATCATTCACTCACTGAGAGAATACACTCAAACTCTAGCCTTCTAATACCACCTTCATAGCAGTTCAACTAGGAAAAATCAAAACCCATCTCACTCTCACCACACTTCCTCATCATCATGTTGCTGGCTTACATGCAGCACACTTAGCCCTTCACAGCATGCTCTTTATGGCCATCCTAGCCACAGAGGACTGCAGTGGCTCTCAGCACCCTGAGGCGACCCTAGGACAGATGTGTGCACAGAACACGGTGGCAGCACTGGATGTGCTCCATACTTAGGGAGATGATGATGGCATCTGAAGGTACAGCAGTTGGGGGTCACTCAGGCCAAGAGGGAGGGAGAGGGTAGGCTGGGAAGAGGAGATGACGGCTCTAGGATCCAGAGGTAGAAATGAGAATGAGCTGGTTTCTCTAAACACTAGTGTCCAGTAGGCCTGAGCAGGGAAGGGTGAGAAGTCAGGCCTCAGGGGCCAGCAGGGTCAGATCCCACAGAGCCTGGGGGGTGGGGGGAGCCAGGTAAGAAGTCAGGAATTGAACATTTAAGTCTTGGGGAACCACTGGGGGCTGTCAAGCAGGGGCCAGAATCGATGCACTGTTGACCAGCTGGGAATCTCTGTGGCAGGTTCCTCTACTGCAAGATAGAGATAAGAGTCCCCACACCATAGGGTGATGGGGAAGAAGAAATAAGGCGCAAGTCACTTAGCATATGGAACACAGAGCCAGCACTTAGGACATGCCGAGCTAGAAGATACGTGGGTAACCAAAATATTACCCATCTTGAAAATCTAAAGTATGATTATCTCAGCATCCCCAAGCCCACTGTCTGGAGAGTCCAGAGTCCTCTCTAAGGCTTCTGCAAAGTGCCACAGCAGATGGGTCCCAAGGCCTCTGCTGCCTCCAGAGTGCCTGCTTCCAGCACTGCTCTGTGTCTAACCAGCTGAGAAGTTCAAAGCAGCAGTGAGCTTCTAAAATAAGGGAGGGGGCCCCTGGAGGAGGCATAGATCAGGACAGCTGAAGACTCCCAGGGGACCAGGGTGTCAGTTCTTACAGCACCCCCTAGGCCACCCACCAGTCAGGATTTCCACTAACTGTCGTTCTCATTCATCCTGGCCTCGCCTCCTCTTTCAAAGGGCTCCTCTCCCTCCCCTTCCCTCATCAATCCCTCTCTCTCTAAGAAGTGAAAATAATCAGTTATTCCTCTTGTCTTATGCAGATCATCTTTCTCCCTCCTGCTAATTTCTCAGTATAGGCTTATCAAGGTGTTTCATAAAGGCTGTAAAGAGGGATTTTAGTGCCAGCTATAAAAGTGGTTCAGGGACTTCCCTGGCTGTCTAGTGGTTAAGATTCTGTACTTCCAATGCAGGGGGCATGAGTTCAAACCCTGGTCGGGGAACTAAGATCCCACATGCCACAAGGCACAGCCAAAACAAAATAAATTAAACTTTACTCAATACTCTGTGATGGCCTATATGGGAAGAGAATCTAAAGAGGAGTGGATATATGTAGGTGCATAACAGACTCACTTGCTGTACACCTGAAACTAACACAACATTGTAGATCAACTATACTCCAATAAAAATTTTTTAAAAGAGTGGTTCAGTGTTTTCACTATGTAGGCCCAGAAGTCAAGGACCTGTATGGCTGGATGTGAGAAATGAGACTCAGACCTTGTTGGCCGAGGCATGAGGCATCACATTGATACTGGAGGAGTTAGCACCCTTCCACTGACAACTCTGGCCAGGCAAGGAGCCAGAGCCTCCTGAGAGAAGAGGGCCTGGAGTTTGTCCCCTATCCCGTGGAAATGCAAAGACATTATAGTGGACTCTACCTGGAGTTAGCCAAAGTGCAAAAGTTAGAGGGTACAGTTTCTACCGAATATCATCCTCACTTCTGACACCAACTGCAAGTTCAGAAGATTTCAAAACCATCTCCATGTTCCATAATTCACTAGAAGGATTAACGGAACTCACCGAGGGCACTTATATGCACGGTTACAGTTTATTACAGGGAAAGAATATCAGTTAGAATCAGCCGAGGGAAGATGCACATGGACAGAGTCAGGGGAAAGAGAGAGGGGTCTCAAACACGAAGCTTCTGATGCTCCTTCCCTGTGGAGTCAGGATGTGTTACCCTCCTGACATCAACATGTGGCAATAAGCATGGAGCATTGCCAACCAGGAGAAGCCAGGAAAGCACACCCAGGCTTTGGTGTCCAGTGTTTTTAGTGGGGCTCTATTAGGCAGGCCTGATGGATTGATCAAGTGTCCACATGGTTGATCTCAGTCACCAGACTGATGGCTAAAACCACAGGACCCAGTGCTCTCACCCTAAACACTAGGGGGCCTTGCTGGTGTGGGCAACCACCACCCTGTGTCTACTTGGTGAGGCTGACCCCAGTCTAAGATCTGAGGTGCTCAGCCCCTGCCCCTGATACAGATTACCTCTCAGAAACTGAGGGTAAAGGCCAGACCTCTCTTCGGGCAAGGCCAAGTTCTTTACCATGCCAACTCCATGAGACTAACAGAGACCTACTTTATAAGAACGCATAAGGTCCCTCCACCTCCTATCATCACTCAAGGAGGACATGGAACGGATGGAATGTTGAGATCCAATGAGGACGGCACCTAAGTTATCAGAGGGCACACCTGGTTCTCATTCCTGACGCAGAGCTGAGCAGCTCTCAGCACAAGAACTGTAGCAGCATGTGTGTCTGGAAAGCTGTGCTGGCTCAGGAACCTGAGATACATCCTCTAGAGGCTGAGAGTGCAGGAGAGTTGTTTTATAGTGGCATGAGTACAGAGGGCAGAGGAAAGAATGGGCAAGGAGAAAAGGGGGCTAATATATAAATTGGGAAGTCATGGTATAAGAAATGCCAACAAGAAAAGGGATAAAACACATAAATGCTAGAGGATGCACGATCGGGGAGGGTGAGTGTGGTCATGCCCCTTGGAGGGGACGGTACTTCTGCGAGTGAATGGAGGTCCTATTTATAATTGTGCCAGGACACCAAGTGTAAATCAGATTATCCCCAACAACCCCACAAGAGTGTTCACCAAATTTTAGGTGGTAACTGGGGGTGACAAGAATCAGAGGCTGGTGACCAATATCTCACATTTGACATAGTTCATTCGGGCTCCCGAGCTGGTCCAGCATCCTGGGCCATGTTTGGCCTGATCTCAGTGAGAGCTGCCACCAAGACTGGGTTGGAGAGCCCTGGTTCCAAGCATGGCCTATCCAATGGGTGAATGTCAGTGAGGGCTGGGGTCTCAGTAGGAGCTGTTCAGAATATGCAGAGCAGTATGGAGGGCATTGGTCCAGTGCAGTGAGCCCTGACCTGTGCGGGAGCCTGCCCAGAACCTGTGGGCCTATGCTGAGGGCTGGTTCTCAGCCATCTTCCTGTATATAATCTTTAAGAATCACACATTTAAGTTTACCTGTTTCAAATGAGGTCCTCCAGGCAATCAGTGTGGCTGATTGCACCCTGCAAATGTTTGACTGGCCTCAGGCCTCCTATAGTGCTTCGACTGGAGTTGAAGGGACTAATAGATGAGACAGCCAGATAAACATAGATAGAAAAATGCACATGGCACTGTATACATAGCCTTGATGTAGAAGTCATGGGATTAAAGCAAGGGAAAGTTTTGAACCAGGCCTAGAGAATCTTGTAGTAAATGCAGGAAAACTGGGTAGATTTGGAAAATCAGAGAGCTGTGGAAAGAACCTTGGCTAGGAGTTGGATTTGAGTCTTCTTTACGGCACTAGAGTTTAACCTGGGTTTTGGTCTTGGTTAGTTTGCCATGAGATATAGAAAAACAGCAGGAATAATAATAGCAAACATTATTGAGCACTTACTATTAACCTATTTAATCCTCCACACAGCCCTAAGAGGTAGATACTCTTCATCCCCATTTTACCAGAGGAAGCTGACAGGTTGAATAATCTGCCCAAGGTCACATGGCAATTTTGTGCTGGAAGACAAATCCAGCTCTTGAGTTTATCCTCTTAACTTTAGCATGTTTGTCATTAGTCTCCAATGGCAGCTGCTCTGGAGTCAAGTGTGGACGATGAAAGCAACACTCTAATGGTACAGAGCCTTAAAAAAAATCAAGCTCATATAAGCCTCTAGTTCAGCCGAGAAAACAACTTTTTCCAACCCAAAGTGCACTGACAGTAGTGTCTTGGTTTCCATTCTGTCTCCTTTCTTCAAAGGGAAGGGAGAGAAAGGGATAGATACCACAACACCTGTACGGTGCAGGTCAAGTGGGTCGCCCATAGGCCCCACTTTTTCCTGGGGCCTTCCTCATGTACTCTCTCCTTACTTCTCTTTCCAACACTGCTCTTTGGTCTTGCAGGTAAAACATCTCCTGGAAAGCTCAAAGCATTGCCTCTCCAGGCAGCACCCCCTCCAGGACCATAGCCCTAAACTAAGCTCTGGGTGGAATTTCATCTACTCAGACCATGATGGAGAAATGCACAGAAAATCATGAAAAACAAAACAGGGGTTACTGGTGCCTCTCCAGGAAAGTGAAGAACCAGAGAAAGCTTCAAGGATAGGGTGATCCCTACGCTGGACATCTGTGGAAGAGCAGGAACAAGCATGGCAGGAGTGGAGGAGGGCACGCCAGGCAGAAGGCAAATCACGGACGAAAGCCCAGGAGCGAAAGTCACGCTGCTGAGGGTCCTTAACGTGCACTTCAGGGTGGTGCTAACAGGAGGTGCAGCTGATGAGGAGGGGAACAGCCCAGACACAAGGCTTCTCTGCCTTTATCCCATGGGATGTGGAGTTATTGAGGGATGTTATGGGGAACTGGCAACATCCGACTTGTGTTTACAGAGGTCATCTGGCTGATACAATGGATCTGAGGGCTCCCAGGCCAGGAGATAGTTGACAGACTGTGCTTAAGAGCTCACGGGTTCTAAACATCCTAAATATTTAAGAAACAAAACAAGGAGAATTTGCGACGTGGAAGATGCAAGTGGCCCCTAGATTTCCCTCCTGGGTGAGAAAGACCGTCAGATGCTCACACAGATATCCAGTCTCCTGCAACATCCTGGTCCATGACTCCCAAGTCCCCAGAGGCTCTCGTGTACACAGGAAGGTCTAACCCTGTGGTATCTGGATCTGGATCTAGATCTAGGCCTCTATCTCATATATCTCTACTTTTTATTGTTTTACAGGGAAGGTGTATTACTTTATAATTTAAAAAACATACAAATACCTGGAAAATATACTCATCAAAACTGTCTAAGGAGAACCCCAGCCTTCCACAGTTAGAGCCATAACCATCTCTGGATTACAGAAAGTCATTACAAAAGCAAGAAGATGCGCGGCAGATAACAGGACACTTTAAAATAAGTAGAGTCGACATATTAAACTAAATTTTGAGGGAACTGTTCTTACAGTTCAGGGTGTCTTGAATAGAAAAGCCGGTTAGGGGAAGTTTGAATTATCCAACACATGTTTTGGCCCCATTAGAAAAGTAGGCAAATCTTTAGCAGTAGGACCCAAGCATCCGTCTTATGGCCGCTGGGAGATAAATGACTTACAATAAAACAAGCTGTATTTGGTAATTAAGATGATGTGCATTGATTCCTACCACTTATCTCTTTTGAAACATCCCTGTAAGAAAGATCAGACAATCACGCTGCTGAGCTGTCAAAAGGGTGTGTGTGGGCTGGGAGGGAGGATGGCAGGAAGCAAGGTGAGAGGTGTTTTTTTTAAGCGCTGCTAAAATTAATGGTGCTATTTTCACAGTTGTAAAGTAGGCAGCGTGATTATAGTGCGAGCAAGGCTGCTTCCTCTCTCCAGAGACCAGGGCTTTGATAGCAACTGGACAAAGGCGAAGGTATAAATAATCACAGTTTACTCTTGTGGAAGAAGTCAACAGCCTTCTCCAGAAGGACTGTGGCCTGATGAATCAAGGCAGGCGTGCTGTGTTTGTGAGAAACTTCAGGTCCTGATGGAGCTTTTCCACGCGGAGAAGCCTCACCACCATCCCTGTCCACTGCTGGGCCTCTGGGTGACAAGGCTCGAGCTGGGTCCGGCGCACGGCCCAAGGATGATGCTGAATCAGTGAGGCACCTGGTGATGCTAGAGGTGAGGGGCTGGTTTTTTGGTCCTCTCTTTAATCCCTAACATCTATTTGGTTGCAATGTTCAACTCACTAGAAGAAGAATTTGCAGTCCTGTTTAAATCAGGGTCCTAGAGGATATTTAAAATAAAAAAGCCAAAGTTCCCATCATGGAAATATTACTTTTTACTGCAAGCACAGGTCCCAAATTTGGGGAGGAGGGGTTAGATCTGATTCCGGAGTGTTATATCTACTTATATTTCGGGGTCCCAAAATGTAAGAACATTTACACTTGCATCTAAAATCTGGACACAGAATGGATAACGATGTGGTACATATATATAATGGAATATTATTCAGTCATAAAAAACAAATGAAACTGGGTCATTTGTAGAGATGTGGATGGACCTAGAGTCTGTCATACAGAGTGAAGTAAGTCAGAAAGAGAAAAACAAATATCGTATATTAACGCATGTAAGTGAAATCTAGAAAAATGGTGCACATGAACCTATTTGCAGGGCAGGAAGCGCAGACATAGAGAACGGACGTGTGGACACAGTGGGGGTGGTAAGGGGAGGGTGGGACATAAATACACTACCATGTGTAAAATAGATAGCTAGTGGGAACCTGCTGTATAGCACAGGGAGCTCAGCTCCGTGCTGTGATGACCTAGATGGGTGGGATGCGGGGCGGGAGGGAGGTCCTAGAGGGAGGGGTTATATGTATACATATAGCTGATTCACTTCACTGTACAGCAGAACCTAACACAACATTGTAAAGCAATTATACTCCAAAAAAAAAATCTGGACACAAAAACAACATCCAGAAAACAAGCATATTTAAAAATCTAAGTTGGAGATAAGATGGAATTTATTCAAGGACAAGTAGCAGCGACCAAAAAAAAAAAAAAGCAGGGTTCCAGTACCTCATACCAGAAGTGATCAAAAATAACACGCAAATCCAATGACCTGAGTGCTGACAAAATGCTACAGCTATTCTGCCTTATTCATTCTTTAATTACTCATCTGCTCTGGAGGAGATGGTCTTAACAGAAAAAGAATGCATGGAGAATCAAAGGCAACATAATGACAGGGTCTAAGAGTAGACAACTCCAGTGGAGAAGGAAGAGTCAGTTTCCTAACTGGATTAAAATAAACTAAATTTAGAATCAAATGGAAATCCAGAGGAGTATTTATTTTCCCCACCTTGTTAAGGCCCTCCTGTAAGCAGGTGTCGCTCTCATTCATTTCACTGATCTCTGACTAATCAATTCTTTATTTCAGCAGCCTATGAAGAGCAAATCCATCTTTTTCATCTTCCTTCTTAAACCAAAGCACCTCTCTGAATTGCGTTTTCCATGTGGGTTGGCAACTGGGGTGGGGAGAGGGGCCAGGTGGAGTTCGCTGGGAGAAATGGGGTGGCAGGGTATGGAGTTTCAGAGACCGCAAATCCTGCTCTCTCCACAATACCTCCTTGCCGTGTAGCATCTCCACCCTTACGGTTAACCCTGTGTGGCTAATCAGATTAAAAGTCTTCAAGACAACGCTTTGATCCCCTGTCAAACAAAGGTATGCATGAAAACGTGGGAAGACTCTAGTGTTGCACCTGGGTTAGTAAGAGAAGCGAATACAACTGTACGATGCGTCCAGGTACCTCAGAGACCTCCCTCTACCTGTCAGAGACCTGAAAGATTTCTTGTGGCCCTGGCAATCAGATTTAATGAAGGCTCGGGTCAATTAGTAAGCAAAACAGAGCCGAGGGTCTCTGGCCATAGACTGCATCCAAGGAAACAAAAGTACAGCAATGGCAAAGTTCTCTGAGTGACGTATTGATAAATGACTACCACAGGGCCATCCAGCTGTAGAAGACCTGATAGCACTGATGACATCACAAAATACAATCTGAGCTGTCCTTGTGTGTAGCGCTGCATGTACAGAGAACAGGGTCTATCACGTGAACACAGAAGGCACTGAGCCCAAATCCTCATATACATTAAAAATATAATGGGAGAGATTTTTATCTGTCATGAATATTTAATTCTCCTGAAAGCTCACCATCTGCATATCACAAGGCCCCAGTGCATGTGTGTGATTTTCTGTTGTCTTTCAAAAGAAAGCAGACCATTTCCTGTGCTGTCCCGAAAGTTGCTTCAGTGTGCATTGATCCCTTTGATCTAATGAGTGTGTGTATTTTAAAACCAAGTTGGCTCTGCCGCTCTCATCTATTTGTGGGGAGGAACCAGAACCATGGGGGGAAAACCAAGTTGGTTTCCATTGTTTTCCTGGTGGCCTATATCCCTAGTCACTGATGTTTCGGATGCTGTTTAATTTTTGCTGATGTCTTTTTATCTTAGGCTTCATGTGAATTTAAAAAGAGTTCCATTGATATGCAACCTACTGTGTATTCTGATACCCTGCCCCCCTTGTTGCACTGCAGAAGCCTGCAGCTGCCTGAAGCTTAATTATGCATGCATGCACAGCCCAGATGCTCGGCCAACAGTGCCTCAACGACTGCAGTTTCTCACTTGTTTTTGCTTGAATTATAATTGGGCAGATCTCTATTTCTCAGCCCATTTTGTAGCTTCGGCATGCTCCCCTTTGCCTCCGTCGCTACCTCTGCTTGACTTGGCTCCTTCCAGAAGGAGCCCTTTGCCAATCTGCTGTGCCTCTGAAATCCGAGAAGGGTCATTCATGGTTTTGACAAATCCTTTTACCTACATGGCAATTTTAAAAGGTACAAAAATGACCCTAGCCCCAATCCGTTTTCCTCCAGATGGTTGGTAGCTTAGGGAAAAAAAAAAGTTAACTAGAAGCTGGCATCTGGGTGGAAACAAAGGAGGCTTAGAGCCAGGCACCTACAATGGAAAGTAATATCAGTATAAAGCTTCACACCTGCTGAAAGAAGGTAATGGAGACCAGCAAAAGCAGATTTGTTAAACGTGCACATCCTCCATTCAGAGCCTTTTGTGAACAGTTTTCCAGCCTGCCTAAGGGATCTCGGTCTTCAAAAAGAACAAAGCTTCATCTCAGAGTGTGAAACTGGGTATTGCATTGCACGATATATAACCGTATTAGTGTTACCCTGGCTTCATCCGGAGATGGGCAGGTAGAGTAACTCATGGAGGATGGCAGCTGCCGGTTATACCTATTTCTGAAGAACAGTCAGAGACCCTGGTACTGGTTTCTTAAGTGAAACATCAAATTAAGCGCCCAGATTTATCTCGTTGAAAGTCATGGGATATTTTTGCTCCTAAAGCTTAAGAGAAAAATGTTATGGAAATGTATTGAAGCCTCAAAAGTAAGCAAGAATCTATGATAGGATAATTAACCATGATGATTTTAAGATATTAAAGTCATTGGGTGAGCATTTGTCGTTCAATCAGATGATTCCTATGTGAAGAGCAACTCTTAACATTTTCATCTGAGACACCTTGCTAGTATGTGCCATCACAATTACTTGAGGCAGATACTACTACTATTCCCATTTTACAGATAAGCACACTGAGAGGTAAGGAGACTTTCCCAAGACCAGTGGCTTCCATGTGGCAGAGTTGGGATTCGAATTGTTTCAGTCCAAACCCGTGCATCTAACAGCTACTATATTGGGCCTACGTAAGAACATTTATCAAGTGTATATTAAGTGCCAAACATTGTTATAAGCTCTTTACAGCTACCCAATGAGGTAGGTGTATTTATTTACCCCATTTTCTAGAAGAGGTCTCCACAATTAACCACGCTGCCCAGTAGTTTTCAAACTTCAACAGGCTTCAGAATCACCTGGAGGGCTTGTTAAAACAGGTTGCTGAGCCCTATCTCCAGTGTTTGACTCAGTAAGTTTGGGCTGGGGTCCGAGAATTTGCCTTTTCACATGTGATCCTGATGCTGCTGGTCTGGGGACCACACTTTGAGAACTACTGCTTCTACAATATTACTTATAAATAGTAGATAGAATTTATTATCCCAGATCCTTCACATCCATGTTACACATTTCTAATCCTCAGAAGACAGATATTATCCCTGTTTTATACCTGAGGAAAATTAGGTTGTGAAAAATTGGGTAAGTTGCACAGCATCACACTGATAGCAGCAGTCAGGACCCAAATCGACAGCTGACCCTCAATGCCCAAGCTTTTCTCAATAGCCCACCCAGCCCTCCAGCCAAATGGTCTACCAAACTGACTAGGTATTGAGTAGCCCTATAGTATAAGGGCTGTAGTATAAAGGATGAGCCTTATACAAACATCATTGTCTTATTAATACAAATAAATAATTATGATTCCCTGGGATGTGCAGAATAGTACCACTGTCTTGATACATTGTTTAGAAAATCAAATTGTTTTGTGCGTGTCAGCAACGTGTAAAATGACTAGATACATCATACAGGTAAAAAGAGGATTTTCATGACCAGAGATGCTTTCATCATTAAGAAAAAAGTTTAAGTCAAGTCATTAAAAACATCTTTTCATCTAGTAATGGACAGTGACATGGAGAAGAGGAGGGATGAATGGGGGACTCCCAGGGAATGGATATTTATGGGTATATAGATTTGTAAGTTTAATTTTCTAAATTGAATAGCTCTAATATTAAGAAGAGATTAAAAGATCACAAGCTTTTTCACCTCTCAATACCAAGTTAGCAACAATATCTAAATTATTAGTATTACTCCACTCAAAGATGAGTCTGTGCCCTAAAGCCCAAAGAGCACCAGAAAATGGATTTGCACAGTTCATTCGCTTGTGTTCTATACTGAAGAGGAAAAAAACTCAAACTGTCGGAGAGAGATTTTTATCTACCACATCAGCTAACCTCCTTTCTCTTCTCCCAATTGGAAATTAAATTTGTAAGCATCACTTTTTATTTGCCTAAGTGTGTCAATGTAACATGAATGCTAACCTATGATCCACTAATATTTGAAGCAATTATATTAAATTCCATTTTTGAAGTCACAATTTTATGCAGCTTTACAGAAAAGAATAACCAAATGAATGTTAAAGTCTTTGTTGTAATGGAGAGAGTTTGGTTTGGTTTTGGCTTCAAACAAATCTGCATCGGAATATCCACTTTGTCTCTTCTTCCTAGTTTTTCCTTGGGCGTATGTGATTTAACCTCTCTGAAGGTCAGTATCTCTCTGTGTAAGCTGGTGATGCTAATACCTACTGCATAAACTTGTCATGAGAACATTTGTGAAGATCTTGGGAGATAACATTTGTTTGGTTTTCCCCAGATTTTCCTAAAGGAAAATTGAAGAATGTCCAAAACATATGAGGAATGTCCTTTGACTATTTTGGTAGAGTTCATTTTTCTGATGTCTTTCTCACTTTCTTGTCTGGGAAGCAGTGGAAATAGAATACCAGATCAAAGGATAGACATGGAAGGGAGGGATGAATTTTCAAAGCCAAGCATAGAACATTTTAGAGTAGCAGAGCTTCTGGATAAGTTACGGCATTAAGGATGATGTCCCATTTTGTAATTGCATGGGCCACTGCTCCACATCTACCTTTCCATTCTTCTCCAAGGAGGGTTTTTCCAAGCCAGTCTCATGCTTGGCTCATATCAGGTGCTGTACTTTTTCAGGGCACATGGTATTCCAGATCAATGGGAAGGAGGTCACTCAGAGTTAACCAGGTCAGAAACCAACCCAACTAAGAGATCCTGCTCAAGAAGATCCAGTTATCATCTATTCATTCTAATATACTTTGACTCCCGTTTATCCTAGGCTGCCAACAACTATCTATTAATAGAGATTTGGATCAGAACCTACACTAAATATAAAGTGCTGGGCTCCCCAGTGGTAGGATGCCTAACACCACTGGGATGAGATAAGCCAAGAGTAAAGAATATCTGTGGTCTTAATTTTGGTACTAACGTGTAAAGAGTTGCTCTTTTCTGAGAAGTCAATGCAAATTAAAGCATTATGAACTAGTCATTCTTTCATTCAACAAATATGTCTTGGGTGCTTACTAGGCGCTCATACTGTGCTAGAAGCTGGAGATACAGCAATGAACAAAACACCAAGATACATACCTTCATGAAACTTATGTGCTGTGACATTTGAGTGAGTTGTGAAGAACAAAAGAAAAACATTTTTAATTCCCAAGAAGAAATATCAAACATTTCATCCATAATTTAGCTAACTGGCTTATTTTTCTAAATGTCAGGCCTTGGAGGCAGTTCAAGATGGCAGAATAAGAAGATCCGGAACTCACTGCCTCCCTCTGAGGCAATGAATCTACAGCTACATATGGATCAATTACCTCTGAAAAAGACCTGCAAACTAGCTGAATAGCTCCTCCACAACAAAGGGTAACTGCACCAAAAATTACACTATAGGGGTTCAACAGCAGACTACATGAAGCAAAGAAAGAATCAGTGATGGGGAGGATGAGGTAAGGGAACTCACCCAAAAAGAGCAGGAAAAAGAAAAAAAGAATTTTAAAAAGTGAAAATAGCTTAAGGGGCCTATGGGACAATATCAAGTAGACTAACATTCCCATTATAGGCGTCCCAGAGAAGAGAGAGAGAATGGGGCAGAAAATTTATTCCCCGAACCTGGGGAAGGAAACAGACATCCAGATCAAGGAGGCCCAGAGAGATCCAAACTATGAATCCAAAGAGACCCATACCAAGTCACATTATGTTTAACTTTTGACATTTTAACTATAAAGATAGAATTTTAAAAGCAGTAGGAGAAAAACAACTTGCTCCATACAAGGGAACTCTCAGAATACTATTAGCATATTTCTCAGCAGAAACTTTGCAAGCCAGAAAGGCATAGCATGATATATTTGAACTGCTAAAGGGAAAAAACTTCCAACCAAGACTACTCTACCCTTCAAGGTTACCATTAAAAATTGAAGGAGGGCTTCCCTGGTGGCACAGTGATTGGGAGTCCACCTGCCGATGCAGGGGACACGGGTTCGTGCCCCGGTCCGGGAGGATTCCTCGTGCCGTGGAGCGGCTGGGCCCGTGAGCTGTGGCCGCTGGGCCTGCGCGTCCGGAGCCTGTGCTGTGCAACGGGAGAGGCCACAGTGGTGACAGGCCCACGTACCACAAAAAGAAAAAAAAAATTGAAGGAGAGATAAAGGACTCTCCAGACAAATGAAAGCTAAAGGAGCTCATCACCACTAAACTGGCCTTACAAGAAATGCTACAAGAATTTTTTAAGTTGAAAAGGGCACTAATTAGTAACAAGAAAACATATTAAGATAAAAATCTCATTGGCAAAGGTAAATATACAGTAAAGATAGATTAATCACTTATAAGGCTAGTATGAAGGTTAAAAGACAAAAACAATAAAAATCTAGAACTACAATAGCTAGTTAAGGGATACACAAAATAAAAAGATGTAAAATGTGACATCAAAAACATAAAAATGTGGGAGGAGTGTAAAAATGTAGAGTTTTAGAGTGTATTCACACTTAACTTGCTATCAACTTAAAATAGACTGTTATAAATACAGGCTATTATATGTGAGCCTCATGGTAACTACAAAGCAAGAACCTATTGTAGATACACAAAATACAATGAAAAAGGAATATAAGTATAACATTACAGAAAGTCATCACAACATAAGAGAAGGAAGCAAGATAAGATTAAAGGGACACAGAAGAACTATAAAACAGCCAGAAAACAATGAACAAAATGGCAATAAGTATTATACATAACTATCAATAATTACCTTAAATTTAAATGAACTTAATGCTCCAATAAAAAGAGAGAGTGGCTGAAGTAGAAAACAAGACCCATCTACATGTTGCCTAAGAGACTCACTTCCAATGTAAGGACACACAGACTGAAAGTGAAGGGAGAGAAAAAGATGTTTTATGCAAATGGAAGCCAAAAGAATGCTGGGGTGGCTATACTTTTATCAAACAAAACAGACTTTAAAACAAAGTCTATAAGAAAAGAAATAGATGGGCACTGCATAATGATAAAGGAGTCAATCCAGAAAAAAGAGATGTAACATTTGTAATATCTATGCACCCAACATGGGAGCACCTCAGGATATAAAGCAAATATTAACAGACTTACAAAGAGACAATGACAGTAATACAAAATAGTGGGGGACTTAATACCCATTTCCATCAATAGATATATCATTCAGATAGAAAATCAATAAGGAAACATTGGTCTACAACCATACATTAGACCAGATAAACTTAATAGATATCTACATGACATTCCATCCAAAAACAGCAGAATGCACATTCTCTCAAAGTGCACATAGAACTTTCTCCAGGGTAGATCACATGCGAGGCCATGAAACAAGTCTCAATAAATTTAAGAAAACTGAAATTATATCAAGCATCTTTTCTGACCACAATGGTATGAAACTAGCAGTTAGGAGGAAAAACTTAGAAAAATTACAAATATTTGGAGATTAAACAACATGCTACTTAACAGCCAATGGTCAATGAAGCAGAAATTTTAAAAATACCTTGAGACAAATGAAAAAGGAAATACAACATACCAAAATGTATGGGATGCAGCAAAAGCAGTTCTAAGACAGACGTTTAGAGCATTACAGGCCTTCCTTAAGAAACAAGAAAAATCTGAAATAAACAATCTAGCTTTACACCTAAAGGAACTAGAAAAACAAGAACAAACAAAGCATAAAGTTAGTAGAAGGAAGGAAATAAGATCAGGGTGGAAATAGGGACTAAAAAGAAATAGAAAAGATCAATGCAACTAAGAGATCTTTCTTTGAAAAGATAAATAGAATTAACATATCTTTATCTAGACTTTCTGAGAAAAAAGAGAGAAGACAAATAAGATCAGAAATTAAAGAGAAGTTACAAATGATATCAACGAAATACAAAGGATTATAAGAGACTACTATTAACACTTATATGCCAACAAATTGGACGACAGAGAAGAAATGGATAAATTCCTAGAAACATACAATCTTTGAGTCAGGAAGAAATAGAAAACCTGAATAGATCAATTACTAGTAAACAGATTGAATCAGTAATCAAACCCAAAATCAAATCCCAAAAAACAAAGTCCAGGACCAGATGATGGCTTCACTGGTGCATTCTACAAAACCTTCAAAGATTTAATACCTATCCTTCTCAAACTCTTCTAAAAAACTGAAGAGGAGGAAATGCTCCCAAACTCATTTTGTGATGTTAACATTACCCTGATACCAAAACCAGACAAGGACCCCAAACACCCCCACAAAAAAAATTGCAGACCAATATCCCGATGAACATAGTTGCAAAAATCCTCAACAAATATGAGCAAACAGAATTCAACAAGACATTAAAAGGATCATACACCACAATCAAGTGGGATTTATTCCAGGAATGCAAGGATGGTTTAACATTCAAAACATCAACATGATACCTTGAATTAGCAAGATGGAGAATTAAAAAAGCCATATGATCATTCCAATAGATACAGAAAAGCATCTGACAAAATCCAACACCTATTCATGATAAAAATGGCATTTTTTATAGAAGTAGAACAAATATTTCTAAAATTTGTACAGAGCCACAAAAGACCTTGTGTAGCCAAAACAATCTTGAGAAAGAGGAACAAAGCCGGAGGTATCACACGCCCTGATTTTACACTATACTACAAACTAGAGTAATCAAGACAGTATGGTATTGGCATAACAACAGACACATAGATCAATGGAACAGAATAGAGGGCCCAGATATAAACCCATGCATATACAGTCAATCTACAGCAAAGGAGGCAAGAGTATACAATGGGGAAAGAACAGTCTCTTCAATAAATGGTGTCAGGAAAACTGAACAGTCACATGCAAAAGAATGAAACTGGATCACTGTCTTACACCATACACAAAAATTTACTCAAATGGATTAAAGGCTTGAATATAAGACCAGAAACCATAAAACTCCTAGAAGAAAACATAACTGGAAAGCTCCTTGACATGAGTCTAGCAATATATTTTTTGGATCTGACTCCAAAGGCAATGGCAGCAAATGGAAAAACAAATGTGACTACATCAAACTACAAACCTCTCCACAGCAAAGGAAACTATCAACAAGATGAAAAGGCAGTCTACTGAATGGGAGATGATGTTTGTAAATCATACATCCAATAAAGGTTTAATATCCAAAATATATGGTTGACATTTGAACAACATGGGTTTGAACTTCACGGGTCCAGTTATACATGGAGTTTTTTCAATCAATACATAGTACAGGACTACACAATCTGCAGCTGGTTGAATCTACAGATGAGGAACCGTGGATATGCAGGGCCAACTCTAAAGTTATATGCCAATTTACAACTGCATGAAGGATTGGTACCCCAGCCTGAGTTTTTAAGGGTCAACTGTATAAAGAATTCATACAATTCATTCACAAAAAACAAACAATTCAATGAAAAAATGGGCAGAGGATCTGAATAAACATTTTCCAAAGAAGACATTCAAATCGTCAATGGGCACATGAAAAGATGTTCAACATCATTAATTTTCAGGGAAATGCAAATCAAAACCACAACAAAATACTACCTCACACCTGTAAGAATGGCTGTTACCAAAAGGACAAGAAATAACAAGTGTTGGCAAAAATGTAGAGAAAAAGGAACCCTCATGCACTGTTTGTAGGAATGTAAATTACTGCAGCCACTGTGGAAGACAGTATGGAGGTTCCTGAAAAAATTAAAAATACAACTACCATATGATTCAGCAATTCTACTTCTGATTTAACTGAAGAAAATTTTAAAACTTCTTCAAAAAAACATATATGCACCCCTGTGTCCATTGTAGCATTATTTACAATAGCCAAGATATGAAAAACAACCTAAGTGTCCATCAGTGGATGAATGGATATATATATATATACACACAACGGAATGGTAATCAGCCATAAAAAAAAGTGAAATCCTGCCATTTCCGACAACATGGATGGACTTTGAAAGTACTATGCTAAGTGAAATAAGTACGACAGGGAAAGACAAATCCCATATGATTTCACTTATATGTGGAATCTAAAAAACAAAACAAACAAACAAAACAAAATAAAACTCACAGGTCCAGAGAACAGATTGGTGGTTACCAGAGGGGAGGCGGGTCAGTGGCTAAAATGGGTGAAGAGGATCAAGCGGTACAAACTTCCAGTCATAAATAAGTTATGGTGACATAAGTATAGCACGGTGACTATATTGAATGGTATCGTATTGTAAATTTGAAAGTTGCTAAGAAAACATTTTGTAACTCTATATGGTGACAGATGGTAACTAGACTTACTGTGATGATCGTTTCACAATGTATACAAATGCCAGATCATTATGTTGTACACCTGAAACTAATGTTGTATGTCAATTATACTTCAATTAAAAAAGAATTCAGATCTTGTCAGCCTCATAAATCACGTTCTCCTAACTCTCTCCTGATTACATCACCCAGCCTATTTCAATACTTGAGTGACTCAGAGCTCTCTACTTCACAGTGCAGGCCATTACCTTTCTGTACATCCCAAATTAATTAGAAAATCCTTTTTAAAAAATGATCCAAAATTTCCTTCACCCTAGATTTCCTTCTGAAGCTACATAGCGTTAACCACGTAATGAAAGATGGGGGTGCCGTGAGTTCTCAGTCAGTGGTAAGATGTCATCCTTAAAAGGAGAGCTTGGCTTCATTCCTGGGGTAGTGGAAGAGAAAAGCCTGTCTTTGTATGGTTAAGTGGGCAGCATAGGGGCCCCCAGCGCTCCTACATTCCGTAGGTGATACTCTTTCATTTTTAAGTTTACTTTCTAAGAATTTTGCCAACAAAGGCACTTTTTGTCTTCTACCAGTTTCAGAGACTTAACACTGTGAAGGGAAGCAGTAGGATCGGTACCCGCTTTCTGCAGGTAGTTTTCACAGTGTCTTTTTATGGCATCTAAGAGAATCATTTTTTATTGTATAATGCAGTTCATGACAGTTTTGAAATGTAACCATTCAACACTTGTATTTTAGGAGAGTGTATGGTAACAATAAAGAAACACAGACTCGCGCACATACACCATACAGACAGGGTCGATCAAGATTGAATTTCCCCCTAGGATGAAAGTGAGATATTTGTGTGGAAACAGGCAGGTCCCTGCCCCTAACAACTCCACAGTTAGAAGACGGAGCTTTATCTTTGCTTCAAAAGGCTGCTGTTCATTTCAGCATCCATGTCAGAGACCAATAAAAAAAGCACCAGAGAGAGTGATTACTGTGTTCTTCCAACACAAACAAATTTGTTTTCCACTAAGGATGAACACAAAGCTTTGTATCCACTAAAGGAAGCACGTTAACTATGACCCTTTCTCTGGGCCATGCTGCAGAAGAAAAGGAAGGACAAGAGATTACATACACAACCTACATATAATATATATACAATTACTATTAGCCACCCCACAGTAAGGTTAATTGTGGCTTCTCTGAACACTTAATCTGCAAGCCGTTGATAAATCCCACCCTGACTAGAAGTGGCTGGTATTTAGGTCACACAAAGTCATTGCCGTTTTTTAATTTAAACCTCGCACTAGATTAAAACACAAGAGTATTTCAGGAGGACAATTCCGAAGCCGCGGCAATAGGCTGTCGTTTAGCGTAAAAAGTTTCCACAGCACACCCCAGGGACATGTTAATCAAAGCTTTTTAATGGATTCAGTCTGATCTGTGACAGGCTTTGTTCCACAGATGGCTTTTGCTGGATAGAGCTGCAAGTTATCAATAAGACACAGTAATTGCGGGGAGTGATGTAGCTGAGTTTCTGGGGCTTTCTACCATCCAGCTCTTTTTTTTATTCTCAGCCGAGGAAGAAATGGTCTTGCCGTAGAAGTCAAGACATGACTTGTTTTTTCCTTTAATCTCCCAACATAGAATGAAGGGAAATTAAGCAACAAGAGAAAACACCTGACATTAATGTATTAAAAAAAAATGAAAGAGAAAAACCCTCACACCACCTTCTCCTATTTCTCTTCCTTGTTAAATCTTTGTCTTAGACTTTTAAGCCAGGGCTGGGCAGCAAGCCTTTTAACCTGATCAAATAAATCTATTTTAACCAGAGGCAGGCCTGGGAAGCTCCTCTGTGGGCTGGAGCAGCAACTTCTCCACCAAGTTCTCTGTTATCGCTCTAAAATCAAAGCCGCCAGAGGCTAAACTAATGATTTAGGATTACGCTGATCACCTATCAGAGATAGTTAGCTTTTCAGCCACTTAAGAAGGTTAATGCTCCCCATAGGATGGAAAATGTCTTGGTGCCTGTTCAAAACAGTCATGTCATGGGAACCGAACAGTTGTTTTCTTTAGTCAGTCACAGTCCTTGCTCTGGAAGATCAAAATCATTCCCTGGGGGCTTCCCTGATGGCGCAGTGGTTGAGAGTCCGCCTGCCGATTCAGGGGACACCGGTTCGTGCCCCGGTCCGGGAAGATCCCTCACGCCGCGGAGCGGCTGGGCCCGTGGGCTGTGGCCGCTGGGCCTGCTCGTCCGGAGCCTGTGCTCCACAACGGGAGAGGCCACAACAGTGAGAGGCCCGCGTACCGCAAAAAAAAAAAAAAATCATTCCCTGAGTAAGAGATGTGAAGGTGGATAAGCAGGAGCAGCAGGGAGATAGTGTTCAAGAAGGAACCAGCCTCATTTAAGGCACTTTTTCACAACCACCTGGCTGCCGTGGCCCCCAGCTCCCTGAGCTCATATGTCGCCGCTGAAGACTCCCACACCTGGATAGCCAGTGTCAACACCTCAGCAAACAAGGAAAGAACAGTCAGACGTCTGCAGGTCAGTCAAAGCGGATCTCTTACTGTTTCCCGGTGTGTTAATGTCTATGCAGCTGTTACCTCGGTTCCCCAGGCAGGAGGTCAGACAGATTTATCAGTCTATTCAGCTCAGCTCTGAATCAACCTAGACACACACTGCATGCCTTTCCCTGTCTTTGGCCAGGAAATAAAACGGCCTAGAGATACAAACATGGGATAAAACACTTCTGACACTGTGCCTTTTATTTATCCACTCCACGTCTCCCGAAACTCCAAACTCCTGAGTGGCCTTTTTAGGACTGATGACAAACGACTTTTTCAGTCTCGTTTCTCCTTCTCAGCCCTACCGTTTGACTTTCATTGGTCACGTAACATGTCTTGTAATTTCATCCCTCTTGTCTTTGTTTATAACATTCCGTCAGCCTGAAATATCCTTCCCCTCATTCTCCACTTACCAAATTCTTAAGCCGCAGGCCCCACTCCAATGTCATCACTCAGTGAGGTCAGAATGAACTGAGACAAGGGACAGAGCCACAGAAGGCTGAGGCACAAGGGTCACGGTACCAGGGACCTACGCTGTCATAAAGCTTTAGGGAGATGACTCAGCCCACAGGCAACAGGTCATCTGTTCTCAGAACTCCGCAGCCGGTTTCTTCCAAGCAAAAGCAAACCTCTAAAACTCAGTGAAGAAAACTAAGAAAGAAAAGAAACTAACCTGGGTTCTGCTGCTGTGAGAGCCAAGCACGGAGCACATTCAGGAAGTCACTCAAGAAACCATATGCCTGGTTGTGGCTAGCATCTAGGGATGCAACCCTGAAAACAAGGTCCTTGCAGAGCCTGCGGGAGACGTGGCTTTGCCTTCCAGCGTCTGTTTGCCATCTTTGGTTAATAGCCCCTTGATTATACTTGAAGACAGTGGTATTCAAGTATACCACTATACTTGAGATCATCTATACTTTAGATCATCAGAATCATCTGGAAGGCTTGTCAAGCACATTGAGAAGCCCACCCCCTAGTTCTTCTATCCAGCAGGCCTGGGGTGGGGCTAGATAATTTGCATTTCCAACAAGTTCCAGGTGATGCCGATGCTGCCGGCCCCACCAGAGCACAGGCTGAGAACCGCTGCTTTAGGAAACCACCTGATCCCCCTTCTCTCTTTCTGTTGTGTGGAGTACGGATTTAAGGGCAGTGAGGCGCAAGAAAGAAGACTGGTTAAGAGATGAATACTATGGTCTTCAATAGAGGTGGTGAGGGTCCAAATTAAGGAAGTGTCTGGAGGAATGGAGAGAGGAAAAGAGAGTGAGCATTGAATGATTAACCAAATTTGGGAATGAGAGAGAGAAAAGAACCTACAATGTTCCTACATCTTGAGCTTAAAAAACAAAGAGACTCATATCCAAGAAAGGGTCTGTTTTATAAGCAGAAGAGACTTGTGCTGGATAATTGGTAAGAGAAAGGAGCAATGAAGCTGAAAAGTTGATACAGAAACCATGGGCAAAAATGATAAGCAAGTTCTGTAAGGACAAGTGAACGTGTGAGGGGACAGGCCTGGCTCACACCCCGGGGCAGGGAGGGGGCCAAGGAAGAGAGCTAATGAAGATCATTTTGTGGGCAGGAAGTTAGGAAGTTGGGGGAGTTCATACTCGATATTTTTTTTTATGAGATAGAAGTTTCTGGGATTAGACATTTAAGGAGAGAAGTTGGTAAAGGAAGCGGAAGATCAAACCGACTAGAGACAGGTAATGTTTCTGAGAAGCACTGATAGACTCAAATGACAGCCCAAAATTTTATATCCCAAGCTGCTAAGCTCCTTTAAGCTTTATAACAACACTCCAAGCTTCCAGTGGAATTTGAGCTCAAGGTCTCATAGCTATTAAATTGTAGACCCAGGTACTGAATCCAGGTCTATTGATTTTCACAACAGTTAAATAGTTTCCTGTGTAAGACAGCTAGTCGTTACCTAAAACAAAAGGACATGTTTTTCTGGGAGGAAGGGAGAGGATTTGGATTCTCTCTTGCTCTCTCTTCCCACAGGTGCTCAGAGCCTGCTATGGTCCGAATGTTGGCATTGCCCCCTCCCCATCCCCCGATCCCCCCCACCACCATCACCAAATTCGTATGTTGAAATCCTAATCCCCAAAGGTAATGGTATTAGTAGGTGGGGCCTCTGGGCGGTATTAGTAGAGTGGAGCCCTGGGGAATGGGATAAATGATTTTATAGAAGAGATCCCATGGGACTTCCCTGGTGGTGCAGTGGTTAAGAATCCACCTGCCAATACAGGGGACACAGGTATGAGCCCTGGTCCGGGAAGATCCCACATGTGGCAGAGCAACTAAGCCCGTGCACCACAACCACTGAGCCTGTGCTCTAGAGCTCACGAGCCACAACTACCGAGCCCGTGTACTACACCTACTGAAGCCCACGTGCCTAGAGCCCATGTTCCTCAACAAGAGAAGCCACCACAATGAGAAGAAGCCCGCGTACCGCAACGCAGAGTAGCCCCCGCTCGCCGCAACTAGAGAAAGCCTGTGCGCAGCAATGAAGACCCAACACAGCCAATAAATAACTAAATAAATAAACAAAATTTAAAAAAAGAAAGCAGTACTGGCTGTAAAATTAATAGGCAAAAAAAAAAAGAGACCCTGCAGAGCTTCCTGGTCTGCTCTTCCACGTGGCGACACAAGGAGAGGTCTGTGACAGGGCAAAGGGCCCTCGCCTGACCATGTTGGCACCCTGATCTCGGACTTCTCACCTCCAGAACTGTGATAATTAAATCTCTGTTGTTTATAAACCACTATGTTATTTTCCTGAAGCAGCCGAAACTAGGACAGAGCCCCAGTGAAGAAGCTTCTCCACGAAGTTTCCTGTAGCCCCTTGCACATACAACATGGTGTTTCAGGAGAAGAGTGAGCCCTGGCCTCGTGGTCTACATAATTAACCAGCCACCACCAGGGCGTTTCCAGTATTGTCAATGCCTATCATAAGTCTCCAAAACACAATTCATTTTAGCTCATATTTAAAGTTTAAGCCCCAGAGCCTCTCTGTGAAATGCTTTACTTCCACAAAGTAAGATGTTACATTTCCCCCGAGGTAGAAATCATCACTCTAGTCCATTTGAGATGCTGAGGGATCCCATTTCAAAGTGCTTCTCATAATGGCTGTGGGATCAAACAAAGGCCCCTCACAGCACACATGTTCTCAGCAGCCTGGACGTGCCTGCCATCCCGGAGAGTACGAGAACATATTCAGAATAGAGTTACACGGCCCTGGTGTAGAAAAACTTCCTGAATGGGTAACCAGAGAAGATAACATATATAGAAACACTCACCTGTTCTCAGAACCAACCGGATCTGGTTTTGTGCATAGGTGGAAAGAACTGAGTCTGGGAACAGAGGCTTTTGTTTTCCCACAGTGAAAACAAGCACCTGCCCACACACAGCCACTCACACAGACTCTCACGCAGATACGGGCACACTTAGCATACCTCCACACACACATTCTCACAAAACTAGGAGTGGTTAGGAAATGTCAAGAAAATTAAAAGCAACGTCAGTCAGTTTGCCACAGACAGCTAACTGTGATTTTCTGTCTGTAAAAAAAAAAAAAAAAAAAACTAATATGGAAATAACCGATTTGGGGTATTTCTCCTTGCCCTCTTCAATATATATAGCATCATGTTGGCTTCCTTTGGAACAGTGGGACCATATCTATGACAGTTGCTGGAAGCACAATGCCTCCTCAGCATGCTACCATATTTCACAAAGAGCTATGGGTCCACTCTTCTACTTGCTGAGAAGAAGTAGCAAATAGATACTTTGTCTCCAATTCCTGCTTGGTGTCTATTTCATTTTGAAACTGGCTAGTACAGCAGTCTAATAGGACCAAAGGATAGTCAGTTCTTCCTTAAATTTTAAGAACAGCTTCCATTAATGCAACGACCACCATGAGACTAACAGTCTTACTTCTAATTCAGTCCCTAAGCTTAAAGTCTACAAAAATATCCTTATATTTAATAGTTTAAGAAGATTTCCGGCAACCGAATATGGCAAGAGAAGATCGTGCAATTAAATACAGAGGTCAGATTTTCAATTCAGGATTTCAAACCTCAAATGGGGACCCCATACCTCTCCTTGCCTCAAGCCTCGCTCACGTCCTTGGCCCTCACTCTCAGCTGACAGCTTTGCCATATACTTCATTAAGAAAACAGAAATGAAACACAAATCCTTCCTTTTAGCACCCCAAGCCCACAATCCCACTTTGCTGTTCTTTCTTCCTGAGCATTAAAGACCTCCTCTCACTAAACGCCGACTTCTTTGTTCTCCGACCTTATCACTTTCTCTCCTGCAGTCACCTTCTAGCTCTCTTGCATCATCTATCTCCCACTTTCTAACAGAAAATCCCCACTCGAGTTGTTCCTTCAATGAAATAAAACAAACGAAACCAAACATCTCCTCCCCACATGCCTGCCCAGCCCCTCTACAGCCTTTCCAAGTAAATCCTCTCAAGAGTTGTCTACAAGTGCTGTTTCTACTTCCTCATCCCCAGTACATTCTCAACATACCACTTTGTCCTCCTCTCCTCACCCCCACCAAGACTGTCCTTGTCAAGGTGGCCAGGGAATTCTGTGTCACCAAACCCAATGGATGCCTTTCTAGACCTTTCAGCTTTGCTCCAAATACTGATATTTTCTCCCTCATGCTTACCTTCTTTTGCCTTGTGTTCTCTCAAGGTTTCCCTCTTACCACACCAGATGCTTCTTCTCAGTCTCTTTTCCTGGTTTCTCCTCCTCTGTCTGACCTCGAGGATCAGCCTTGGATCTTGCCTCTCTCCCCAGATGATATCTATCTACACGTTTCAAAATCTTTTGCTGATGACTTGCGATTTGATATCTTTAGTCAAGACCTCTCCTCTGGGCTCCAGACTTGTGATTCCACCTAACTTATGTCTCCACTTGTATTTCCAATGGACAATTTAAGCTATGTCAATAACAGAATGCTTGACAGTTTCCTGACAAAACCATACCCAACTCATCTAACAGGTCTTCCTATTTCAGTAAGAACAATAGCTGGCATGTATTCAATGCATGCTATGTGCCAGTAAGCAAGTCAGCTACTGCATAACCTCCTTTAATGCTCACAGCATTCCTATGGAATAGATATTCTCATTATTCCTATTTTATAGAGGAGAAAACCAAGGCACAGAGAGGATAACTTTGCCACGGTCAAACAGCTAAAAAGAATCTCAGATGGGATTAGGAGCCAGGCATTCTAGCTCAAGGGCCAATGTTCTTAAGCAAAACATTATAGTGTCTTCTCCCCAGAAACTCTTAAGAATTTTATTAATTACTCTTTTCCCCACACCCCCTGCACCTCAGTCATCAGCAGGTCTGGTTAACTCCAGCTCTAAAGTAGATTGTGGACCTGCCCACCTCTCTTCATATCCTCCACCACCATTTCAGTCTTGTGTGGCTCACAGTTACAGCCTCCTAACTGATTTACCCTCGGTCACTTTTTCTACCTCTGAGCTGCTCACCATGTTACCCCACTCAGGTTCAGCTGCTTGCCACTCAAAAGCCAATAATCGAGAGGCAAGTGTCAGTAGAAAGGAAAGGTGCTTTAATCAGAAAAGCCGGCAATCTGGGGAGAAGGCGGACTCATGTCCCAAGAGTAACTCTGAAGATTCTTGCTCAGCCATGACAGTTTTTAAAGGGAAAGGGGGGTAAGAATCTCAGTGAGTCATCAAGGCAAGAGGTTGGATTCTGCATAATTCTCCATTGTGTGCAGACTGGCTGACTCTTTCTTCAGATGTTATCTTGCCTGCATGATCTGCTTGCAGGATTACTAAGGGGGCTATTGGGGGTAGAGAGCTAGTCATTCTTTAACTACTTAATCTTCATTCTTACTTCTTTTAATCTAGAAAAAAGAATCAACAGGTTAGACAAGGCATGGTGTGCATTCAAGAGAGCATAAGTCAGGAGTTAGGTGAAATTGCCTAGTGATCTCTTTCCTATAATTAGGTTCTTTTAAGGTTAGAGCAGAACAGAAATGGGCAAACAGCAAAGGGGCAAAAGAGCTGCTTTCAACCACGAATGGACAAACACATCTTAAAAAGGGAAAGATCATATCATTCTCCCATTTAAAAACCATCAAAGCATCCCACTGCTGTTAGACGGAAATCTAACATCCTCACCATGCCCTCTAGGGCCCTGCCTTTCTCTCCAACTTCATCACAAGCCACACTTCCCCACCTCACAGCTCCTCACCTCTGCTGGCCTCCTTTCACCACCATAAATGCACCAGGGTTCGCCCCCGTCCTTCCTATCTGGAGTGCCCCACCCACCTGGCTACCTCCTGCCCACCCTTCACATCACTCCTGAGAAATGGTCCCCTTCAGCACTACCTAAAGTAAGGTTCCTAAGGATGCCCCACCTTATACAACTTTTAGCTATTTAATTCTTTTCCATGTTCTTGTTTGTTTTTTTTTAAAAAATCTCTCCTCCCCCAAGAAGCTCCATGAGGCCTGACCCAGGTCTTTCTTGTTCCTTATGAAAATGCCAGTGTCCAGGACAGCACCCAGCAGAGTCAAGCCCCTCAGTAAATCTTAATTAATATATTCTCTCTAGTTTTTTTTAAGTGTCTTAAAGGGGGCAGGAATCCCAAATTTTAAGGTTCAATTGTTTCTGAAAAGGAAACTGATTATTGTGAATCATAAGAAATTTAGAATCACTCATTCCTGAAAGAACTAAAAGGGGAAAAAAAGAATTTCCCTGGATATACAGGAATGTAAGTTTTTGAGGGAAGCTTAGCTCAGCAGAAAAATAGAATTTGTGGTCATTGCCTTATGAGCTAATGGGGCATGTGGGATCCTCTCGACCTGCAAAGTGAATGAGAAATTTAATTTAATAAAAATACCTAAAATCCTAGTCAAAAGAGCCGAGATTATAAATTCTCTGATATAGAAACCATATGGAGAGTTAAATGGTGTAGCATGAAGAAAACATAAATGCACCACCACCTAAACTGTTAGACTTTCCTAAAAAAGCATGAAATTGACTTTGTCCCTGAGGTTTCCGAGATTCTCACTAAAAACAAGAGCATTTGTTGCCATTATCAAGACCTCCAGTTTAGACTTTCTAACAGGCAACGAGGACAGCACTGTTGAAATGCTGGGTTCAGCGATGACTTTGTTCAGTGTCATCCTGGGGCCAGTACATTCGGCCGAGGCAGCATAACGACATAATGTGATGCTCTGTTATGGAATGCTGTGTATCTCGGCCAGTGCCCTGGGCTGCTTTGTCTATTTGCTACATTTCAGCCTCTGGTTGTGAGGTCGTGCCTTATACCGCACACCCAAAACACTCCACTCACTCATTCATTCACTCACTCATTGATTCAGAAAACATATCTCGAGAGTCTAAACTATGCTGAGCACTGTTCCAGGGGCTGGGGTTCGAGCAGGGAATAAAACAGACAAGGGCTTTTGCTCTTACAGAGCTTTTATGTCATAGAGGATGATAAGCATAAGTACGGTAACAACCTAAGAAACCCTGAGGAACAAGAAGAAAGTAAAACAAGGTAACAAAAGAAACAAGTGAGTGAGGCCCTGTGGAGGCGAGAACTGTGAACAGACGTAGAACAGAAGCTGGGGTGCACAGAGGCGGCCTCTCTGAACAGGCTACATTTGATCTGAGGGAGAGCGATACCAGGCGGAGCGCAGCACCACGAAAGATTCAAAATTGAGTCAGGCTCACCTGTGCACGTCCTTGTAAAATCTGAGTTTAGCAAAAAGCCCAAGTCAGTTTAACCAGAACCCCCTACCCTTGATATCTGATCACCCTCAGTATCTGATCACTTATCTGTCACCATCCCCCAGGTGATGTCTGATGGCCCTGGCCTGTCTTCAGTGAAGAATCCTGTTAGGTCGGTTTAGCCAGAATTCCCCTTACCCCTGATGTTTCCTCTGAGTAATTTTCCACCACCCCCACCCCGGCCCCGCACGCTGCTCCTTGGCTTACATCTTGCTCGATCTCTCATCCCTACTGTAGAATCCCACTGTCATCAGCGCTATACTTAATGAGCTGGTCCTGAAGAAAGTCAGCCCTACCAACTTTAACAAGTGTCACTGAATATTTTTTTTCTTTACTAGCACCAATGGCCTATGGCCCGAGGTCACCGTGGCTGAGCTCAGTGAGTGGTGTGCAGAGATATCAGGAAAATAGGTACAGGCCAGACCAGGGGTTACTGGGAGGCCACACTGAGGAAACTTCTGCACCATTGTGTGTGTGCACGCCGGCAGGCAGGCCTATAGGTACTCCCTTGCCCTTCAGCTTCTGTTTGGGTTAAGCCACTGCTCCCACCTCCCCCACTTTGCAGAGCGCAGAAGGTGGGAGTAGGATGCACGTCACTGTGGACAGCCTGTGCCACCCTACTGAAGGTCAAAGCTCCCATCAGGGGGCCATGCCACATAATTCTCTCTCTCTGGGTTCCTATATCCGCTCCCTGCATTTTCCCATTCAGACCTGGGGTAGTCATAGCTCTGCACTCTTACTATTCCTTGGGGGTGCTGCCCCATCCTTAGTTACTTTTTCAAACCCCATCTAGGACCTCCTAGAAATTTTCATCAAACACCCAGCCTGACAGTGATGTTCTTGCCAGGACCCTGACTGACAGATTGTAATCTAAAACCACTGCCCAAGCCACTTTCTCCCTTTCAGCAGTTACCTTTGCTTCCTCCTTATCCTTGGTAAGCCACCTGCTAGAAGCCGGTTCCTCTAAGTGGCACATAACTCCATAAAACATCACTTTGGGAATTTTCAGAAGTTTCTGGGTCCATTAAATGTCATTCAGCTCCTATGGTTCCCTTTTTCTGCACGAAGCTTCCCTGAGATCAGAGCTCTCTTTAGGGTGATGCAAGTCATTCCAATAAAATGATTCAGGATGGAATTTTGAAAATGAAAGGCCGTGTGGTACAGAAAGAGCACTGGATCTGTAGTTCAAGTTTAACTGCATGACTCTTGGCAAGTTGATTTCCTCATCTTTAAGACAGTAATGATAACAATGTGCAGTGATAAACTTATTCATCAACACTCAGAGTAAAAAGCATGAATGGACCAATCAAGCTGCAGTAACTCCACTCCATTCTGAGGAAGAAGGGCAAATCAATCCAGCATTAAATTCTTCACTTCATCGGCGCTGAGACACAGACTATAAACAAAACCCAGTAAGACTCTTGTTTTGGTCACTTCTTAAAATGACAATGTCCCCACAAATGTTAAAATACAAAGGTTATTATATCAGCCAGTTCGGGCTGCTATAACCAAATACAACGGACTGGGTGGCTTAAACAGCAGACATTTATTTCTCACATTTCTGGAGGATGGATATCCAAGATCAAGGTGCTGGCAGATTCAGTTCCTAGTGAGAGCTCTCTTCCTGGCTTGCAGATGGCTGCCTGCTCACTGTGTCCTCAGGTGGTGGAGAGAGAGCTCTAGTGCACTTCCCCTTCTTCTAAGGGCACCAACCCTATCAGCTGTGACCTCATTTAAACTTTATCATCTCCACACCAGCCCTGTCTCTAAATACAGCCACACTGGGGGGTTGGGGCTTCAACATATGAGTTGGGGGGCTGGGAGGAAGACACAAATATTCAGTCCATAACAGTTATCTAGACCAACTGCATGATAATCATTACCCAAATACTATCTATTTCTCTCGGGAACAGGCACGCAGAGATGATTTAGAATTCCATCAGATTCAAAATTCTCTTCCTCTACTGTACATAATGATGTATACTGAAGATTATGATTAAAAGCACTAAGTTAGGTTTAGTAATCATTTATATAAACTAATTGCTTACTTAGAATATATGCACAAAACGAAACCAAAAAGCCAGCCTTTAATTTATGCAACTACATGATATCTAAACATCTAAGTATCAAAGGTTGCCGTCGCTTTGCTACAACTTTAACCAAAAATCTTGACCAGTATGAGAAGTATTTTTGCCATGCTTTTCTGTCATGCACATTCATGCCTTAGTAAGGGATTGAAATTTTTTAACTATTAAAAAAATTCAAGAAACTTGGAATTTACCTATATAACAGAATACTTTACAGCAGTTTTTAAGTTAACCAGATCTACATGTTTCAACATGGATAAATGTCAAAAACAAATATGGAATAAAAAAAAAAAGAGAGATTTCAGAATGATATATTATATCTGTACTCCCTTTCCCCAACCTTCTTTTCCACCTTGAAGAGTATGATCTGAGACAAATGTTACACTCTGGGAAACCTGAATGTCATGTCAATGGAGGTTACTATTATTTTCTGAACTTTTTTTAAAACATTCAAAATTAAAAATAAAACATTTTAAGAGTAACAAAAGTAATATACATCAAGACAACAATGCAAATCACAACAATAAGATACAGAACTAAAAATTACTTTGGGGGAAAACCCAAAATACTTCCTTAGTACATCATTGCTCAAGGATCAATCAAAATACCAGTCCCTCACCTAATAGGTCTGGGAAAAGAAGGGTGAGCAGAGCTTCACAGATTTCTTTCTTACGGTCTGCAGGATGGTAATGTGCTTTTGTAACTTCAAGGTTGATGAGGAACTGAGGGTGAATATTGGACAAGATAGAGTATGACATTTCCCAGTTCACGTGCATTCTAGGAGTGAATGCCTTTGCCCACAATGGATCAGACCGTGCAGTGGAAACGATACTTGCCAAATACAAATACTTTTATTGACTTTTTCAACTCTTTGCTATATTATCTGGCATAGTAGCTTCCAATCTTTTTGGTCTCAAAAATCTTTTACACTCTGAAAGAATTATTAAGGACCCCAGAGAGCTTTTGCTTATACGGGTTATACCTGTCAATATTTACCCTACTGGAAATGAAAGCCACCCATTACATGTCAACATTTTTAAGTGAAAATAACTATATTTTCAAAAACAATGAGAAGAGTGGCACTGTTTTACATTTTTGCAAATCTCTTTCATGTCTGGTTTAATAGAATACAGCTGTAACTTCATGTCTGTTTCTGCTTTTGTTGCAATATGATTTTTTGGTTGAAGTACATGAAGAAAATCTGGCTTCACACACATATTTACTTGGAAAAGAAGGGAGTATTTTAATGGCTTTTTCAGATAATTGTAAACATTCTTTAATACTACACCAAAACTCAACAAATAGCAGTTCTTACAAATCAGTTGCAATGAGCAATCTGAAACAATGTCAATGAACTTTTTATACTTCTTTTTTAAAATCCATTGGTCTACCTTATACTTTGAATGGATCTTTAACTCATTCACAATTCTGTAATATGCATTGGGCGTTTGGAAATGTTTTGCTCCCTGAGGTATACGGATCTTCCCAAGGTTGACTTATTTCATTATACAATGTCAAGTAATCACATTTGTTAATATCACCATTGATCTCATCAAAAGCCCCTTAAGTATATGGAAGCTGTCAAGCTCACAGTGGCAAATACACATTTTTCCAAATTCTGATTTTTCTTGAAAGCTCAAATTGTATCATTGGCAGCAAATACTGGCAGATGTTTTTCCTGAAGTAACAAGCTCACTTTGTTCATTTTTGAGAAAATGTCTGCCAAAGCCCAAGCCTGAATAACCATGGTTTGTCTGTCACTCATTCTCTCAGATAAAAATGATGCTCCGGGGAAAAAGCAGATAGTTCAGCTTACAACTCAAACAATCACACAAGTGCTTTTCCTCAAGACAACCATTGTACTTCCCTCAGCTGCAGAAGTGCTTTATGCATATGTTTGTCACACAGAACATTAAAAGATGTACATTCAGAGTCAAAATTTAATAAAAATTAATAATTTTACTGCTTTGGGCTTCCCTGATGGCGCAGTGGTTGAGAGTCTGCCTGCCGATGCAGGGGACACGGGTTCGTGCCCGAGTCTGGGAAGATCCCACACGCCGCGGAGCGGCTGGGCCCGTGAGCCATGGCCGCTGAGCCTGCGCGTCTGGAGCCTGTGCTCCGCAACGGGAGAGGCCACAACAGTGAGAGGCCCGCGTACAGCAAAAATAATAATAATAATAATAATAATAATAATTTTACTGCTTTATCAAAGACATTCTCAAGAGAAACTGGAGCTTTTTTTTTTTCTTTTTTCTTTTTTCAAATTACAAGTAGGTGACAGTGAAGAATAACTATTAGTACGGTTTGGTGCCATCACCAGGATTGACACTAAGGCACTTTTACCCACCATTGTTTTTCTAGCAACAGGTCAAATATCAACACAGTGAAAAGGGCAAGTATTAGTATTATTATAAAAATAGTTTTGACCTCACAACCTCCTAAAAGGGTCTTAGGAACTCCCACTTACCTGAAGACCCCACTTTGAGAACCACTGATGTAGAACATTACAAAGATAAATAACTTAGTCTTAAATTATTTGAAAAATTAAACAAAGGCCAGTGCCTTTGGCTACTGCAATTCCTTAAAGGACTAACTCACTTGCTTCTGCCTTTCTGAATCGAAGGGAATTCAAAACAAAATAAATATGCCTCCTCAACTGCCTTTTCTGTCTATGACCACATAGCCTGCCTCATTTAGACTTTTACATTTTTTCCTGTTTTTTTTCGTCTCAAAGGTAAAGATAGTAACATCCAATATTGAGAATTTTAATCACAGAGATCTGCCAGAGGCGTAAAAAAGAATATCGTGCAAATTTTACAACATAAAATTCTCCATTTAAGTGGCTTTGTGTATAAGATTTTGTAGTTCACTATCAGCTAACGTTTATCTAATAACAACTGTGTATCAGACATTATAATACGCACTTCAGTTTTCAATTTATATTTACCTTTTACAACAACTCATCAGATATCGGCACATTTTACAGCTAAGAAGGTTGAAGGACACGTACACATGCAATTACTTTTTAGGAGGTCCACAGTTCTGGAACCATCACACAAGTCTTCAAATTGAAAGAGCCTTATTTTTGCCATTGTCCTCAAAGATGGGGCAATGGCAATAAGTAATCCAGGTCCTCAGGAGAGCCTCATAAAACAGCCTCTCTCCTCTGCCTAACTTTCCTACCTTGCCCAGCTGTTTGCCACTCCCCATGAGGTGAAGCAGCCAATGAAGTCAGAGCCTCAGGGTGACATAACCACAGAGCCAACAGACACTCAACAATTACTCTTCTGTATCCAGAAAACTAACTTGTCCAAGAGTAGGGATTTCACATGAACACTATAATCTTTAGTTAGGAAAAAAATATACAAAGCCAAACTTGAATGTTTGCTGGGGAATAACATGAACATTTAAAAACCTCTAAAGAGAAGAATGTTCCACTACACCCTCAGAAGGAGAGAGGGGTGCAAACTTACCAAACCAACATCCTAAAATCACTCCTCAGCTGAACACTCATTGTTTGCCTCATTAGAGGTCTTTGCCACCATAAAAATGTGTTTCTTAAGACTCAAACCCCATCATCTTCCAAGACAGAAGATCAAAGAGCTTCCTGGTACATTCGGTATTGGGAAATTCTTTCTTCCATTTGTAGGTTCTGCATCAAAACAGATGCAGCGAGAAAAGCCACATCTCAGTGCATTTGGGACCTGATGAAGCTGGATATCTCTGGTGGTGTGTAGGTATTGCACATGTCTCTCCTGTCATGGAGAATAACCTGCCTGCCCAGGGAGGTGGAGTCCAATCATGGCAGAGGATGATATATGGAAAGCATTTTCCTGTATGAGGGAGAACTAATTCACCCTGTTACCTTTCTTTCATTGAGGAATGCTGGCAATTTGAGAACCTATGTCTAGATCCATTGTCTATGAGAAGAGGAAGCCTTTTGCAATAAAACAGGCATTTTGTCATCTTCTAACAAGATGTCCATTTTATTTTAGAAATACGCATAAGAGAAGTGAAGACAGGGCGACTTCTAACAGGTCCTCTTCTGTTCAGTGAGGCCAGGAAACAAGACAAAATTATATCAGTACACATCGGTCCCCTGTAGCTAAAAATATACATGGTTATTCTTGAGGCTTTTGAAAAGAAGCATCAAGCAGCCCTATTGTGAACATTATTTAGTGTAAGACTTAGATATAGGGAGTTTTAGATTTTTTTTTTTAATCCTACACTATTTGGAGAAGCATTTATGGTGATGGCTGTAGGAAACGGCTTGTTTTAAATCATTCTTTCCATTTTAAAAGCCACAGGAATATATCAGAAATGGCCAAATCATGAATAAGTTATTTACTTTATTCTAAATGTAACTAGACCTAGGGAGACTTCACTAATTACGGGTATCGCAGCGAAGCAGAAATCTGTTCATGTCTCATTCAGGCAGTGGATTAGATAAAACATTAGTTCGGTGGAGCTGATCACTCTGGAGGTTTACTCATTTGCCTCAACGCAATAAATGTCAGCATTTTAGGTCTCCTGGAATATCCTGAAGCTGGCCTAATAACACATCTGCTGTATTTATTTTTGAACGTAAATGGCACTCAGAAGTATGCTTTGAAAATTAATTTCAACTGGAATACAATAAACATTAATAAATCCAGATTTCGTTTCTGCTAACAATTACTTCATGGAATTGTCAGATATGGTGGAAAGCCCTAGTTTACAAATACGGTTTGTAGCAATTAAATCCCTTCCAAACCAAACCACTCCAAACTTGATGGGCTCCTCTCAGGTGCTTGACGGATATCAATATGGACTTGCAGGATTTTTACGACTTCGTGATGGGCACATAAAGAGCAAAGGCACGCTTAGGTCAAGGCTGCTGTGGCCGTGAAAACAGAG
The DNA here is from genome assembly GCF_937001465.1 of Orcinus orca. Classification (NCBI taxonomy): domain Eukaryota; kingdom Metazoa; phylum Chordata; class Mammalia; order Artiodactyla; family Delphinidae; genus Orcinus; species Orcinus orca. The sequence continues at coordinate 82,613,413 of NC_064561.1, read as the reverse complement.
GAAATTCATCTCTAAGAACTGGCTCAAGACAAAAGAACAGTTACACAATTCTTTGACGAAAATGAATTCTCCATTGACGTGGACAATGAAAACAACAAAGAGGACACTTTCCTACTCCCGTGTTCTAGATATCTTTCAAGCATAGCAACAAAAGCACAAGGGTGCTTTCTCTGTAAGTCCCCAAATCTGAAATGATGGAGCTGCCATGATGGTGTCCCAGCCTGCAGTACACATTAGGGATGGGCTGCTCGTCCTGATGGCTGAAGCGGACAGATTGAAGCATTCAGCCCGTTCTCCAAACCACAGCCCATCTGTTTACATCCTGTGCCAAAATCACAATGCTGGGAATTGCATGGGTACCCTTAGCATCGTCTGCAAATAATCACCCCTGGAATGTTTGGTTCTGTCTAACCCTTGAGCAGAAGAAAAATAACCCCATTCTGAGCATCCAGAGACCTCAGTTCACTTGTATCCATAGACCTCGGACCTTTCATCCAGGGCTTTTGTACTCAACTTCGCCACTAGGAACTGGGGGAACTAACTGTCACCTTATTGCCTTCAGAGGCGCTCACTGTACCTCTTTAAGCTTTTACTCCTTCAAACAGGTGACTGCAAAACTGAAATAGCAATAGATGCAGAAACAGGCAAAAGTTTCAAACAGACAAGATCAAAAGGTGGTTCTCCTCTAACACAAATCAAACCAAACAACTTTATGAGAATAGAATGGAATTTTTAAAAAAGGACACTGACCTAGAGAAAACTAGGTAACTATGTTTAGTTATATAACTGAGACTCCTGGATTACAAGCAATATGAAGGACTGGGGTGGGTGTCAGGCATCTCTCAGCAGCGGAACGCTGGTAACCAGAGCAGATAACAAACACAATGCATATCTGTTGACTGAAAAGTGGCTAAATTACATTTTTAAAGGTAAAGTCAAAAGTAAATGCATTCATGAAAATGGCATGACATCTGTGAGTTTACAAAGTTATAAAGGGTTCGGGGAACATCAGCTGAAGCATTGCAAGTTAAACCACGTGTCCCTGCCCGCGTCCAAGTTGAAGACACTCCTTGTGGACGGAACATGCAGTGTTGGGCAGAGACACAGAGAACAGCGCTGGGGGATCCTCTCTGGGAATAAGTGGCAGGACCCAGGGACAAAGAGGACCCAGCTCATCTGCTCCACTTGAATTTGCCACTTTTATATGTATTTTATTCATATTTCAGTTACACAAATATAAAATTGTGTGGTGAGTTTTCTTTTCCTAAGAAAAAATGAGATATTTTTGGGAGGGGAGGTGCTGTTAAAAAAGGAGTTAAAGCAAGTAAACCAGAAAAAGCCCCATTGCCTTATGTAATTTCATTTGTATCACATGCCTACAAAGTTTAAAGAAAAAATAAGTGTCCCTCTTGCATCGGTTGTTTATAGTTCCTCAGTGGTCTTGTGTTGTTTCCTGATCACGTTGCTGGGTCAAGCCCCAGATCAGAGGGGTGTCAGCTTCTATTTTAGAAATTGGTTTGCTAATGACATTCTAATGTCGATCATCATATAGCAGGAACTATATTAATATTTTTTTCTCTCCGGCACTGTTACACAGATGTCAGCTCTAATCCCTGTAGAAGGCTGCTACAAGTCAATCTTCATGGAAATATATTAGCGATGCCTGTGAAGTTTCTAGAAATATAAGAGGTGTGAAAATTATAATTGGAAGAAAGAAACCTTTAAAAAAATTGAGCTGAGCTTGGGATATGTAAAATGATTCAGCTTTGATGACAACAATCGGCCTGCAAAATTTTCCAAGACTATATTAGCCTAATGTAAATAATACATATATGAAAATCTGTCAAATTATCTAAATACATCAACTCTTTATACAAACCAAGCATGGGAAAGCTCTCTGTTTTGGCCAAAAGTAATGCCCAAGACTAATATTTCACAATTATGAATTAAATGAATAAAAAATCAGTTTGTAAAATGTTATTGATGTTTCTCTTTCAACATAACCTTTATGCTGTGTTCAGAGAGCAGGAAGACAGATGTTTCCCAACTTGCAGGGCTGGGGCAAGCCTGCCTTTTAAGAGCGCAATTGTAAACCGATGAAAGGTGTATAAACAGATGACAGGGGCAATTACAATGTGGAATTGGTTGCGCTCTCAATTACTGAAAGAACATCACCCGCATTATTCTTTTTATGCTGCTCTTTGATGACAAAAAGCATGAATAGCTCATCAGGACTACAATATGTTTGTATTTCGAATTTCTCTTGGTAAGGGAATATCTGCAGCTGCAGGTGAGGCTAGAGAAAGAGGATGAGCTGGTACGGATCCTCATAGGAAAAGGAACGGTGATTCCATCTCTTACAGGTAGCGGTCACTTTTTAAGTTTTCTAAATGCCCAAGAAGGGTAAGCATGGCCCCCCAGACAAAGAGGCTGCCATCGTGTTAGAGGGGAGAAGTTGGGAAGGGTCAGAGGGAAAGCACAGTGGAGACTGAGACATATTAAGTTAGGAAAGAAGTGTGAACTGGAACAGAATCTGTAAATCAATGATTATGCCTCATCGATGATTGATTAATCCCATCTGCCTCAATACACACGGGTAACACCTAGATCTCAGGACAATTCTCGTCCCAATTCATGCTCTGCCTTTTCAGCTTGTCTTGTAGATGCTGAAGAATCTCCCAAAGTAATAATAGTTGGGATTGTAGTCATAAAGATCTCGTGCAGGGCTCAGTTCAATTTAGGAGCCTACCCTAGAAATGGAACAGAACCTTTGGGGCTTACTCCAAAATGATCCAGCTTCCCCACTGGGCCTCATGACTCACAGTACTCTCCATTGCTTTGCCATTCCTAGATCTCATGCCTTGGCCTAGGAATCCCAAGGCTCAAACTGGAAAGCAGCCCATCTTTGAGGTCACAAGGGCAGGCTGCCACTCCTCAAGTGGACTGCTCACCTTAAAAATACCTCTTCTCTGTGGGTTGTTTTTTTGTTTTGTGTTTTTATGGGGTTTTGTTTTTGTTTTGAACAGCAACAAAAACAGCTAGTCTGTGACCGATACCAGAGCTGTTAAACAGAGGATTAATTCTATACTTGGCCTCGAGTGTTGGCACATGTTCTGGAGAACGGAGTTGGGGGGATGTTTAAGAACACTAAGTACTCAAGCCTGTCTTGTGCAGATGTGGTAAAACTGCAGTAAGTTCAGAGAAGTGACAAAGATGATTAAAGGGATAAAGAATGGTTTCTGAGGGAAGGCTAAAGGGATTCTTTTCACCTTTATCCCAAGAAATGAGAAAATAATGATTACGAACTTCAAAGTCTGTTTGTTCTTCATGTCTGCAGCAAACCCCATGAATGAACATGGGCTTGAACTAAAAGCAGGAGAGAATCTGGTAACAGGAAAAGAAAAATTTCTTGTCCTTCAGAGGGAAAAGCATGGCAATCTCATCCAAGAGTCTACATTTGTACGCAGTTTTTAACCAAGGGTTATACCGCACACTTCTCTAAAAATCTAAATTCTTAACGACTTTTTTTTTCTCGGAGCCTAGACTTAGAGGAGCAAAAACGGGAAATATGTAAATGTTTCATTTCCCACCCCATGCCAGGTGTGCAAGCCCTCACAGCCCAGTCTTACGAATGTTCCGTAAAAGGAAACTCATGGCTCAATCTCAGTTCGCAGTGGACAATATTTTTCTTGATTTTTTTTACTATTTTCAGCACTTCGCAGAGCACGTATGGGGAAAAGGAAATGGAGGAGTATGGCTAGTCGGGGAAGCTTAAAGTAAAGAGAAATAGGCGTAGCTCTGGAAGAGAGCCTATGTCATTGATCTTGTCCACAACCTAATTGAGAACATTCCCCGGCTTCGCGAGGCAATACTCTGTCTAGACTCGCAGGATTTACGCAGCACTCAGTAGTTCGACATAAGGCAGTGCGCCTGCTGAGTATGCAGTCTGGCTAAGCAATAACTCAATCTGTCTTCTAAGAACCCGGTGCAGAATAACCTAAGGAAGTTGTTCTTCTGTGTAGAGGTACCTCCATGACTGCTATTTAAAAATAATAATAGTTAATATTATTTAGGTAATTGATTATTTATGTTGTTTATTATTTAGCCCCAAATCATAAATAGTTTGGGGCTTTGTTCTAAACAACCTGGTGCAAGCTGACCTCTTTGTTTTCCTATTCAACCCAAATATTCTCTTTCCCAATACCCCTCCTTTAGTGACCAGTCTATCCCTGTGGGCCAAATGAGGCTCCAACTACTTGTAAAAAGAGCAAAAGCCTCCGTTGGTGACCTTCAAGCTGGCTAAAGACCCAGCCAAGACGTGTCACCATATGGAGTTTCCATTCCCCTGTGAGAAGCCACAGGGGCACATGCATGGGTGACATGAATGGAGGTATTCGGTTGTAAAATGTTATTCACATGCAAGAGATCATTGTTATTGTTTCCTGTAATTATTCTGCCTAATAACAAAAGGAAAATAACTGATTTTGACACCCAAGTTTTGCTGTAAATAGGCAGAATGTTGTCATGAATATGCAAAATATTATGATCATTGCCATACCTAACTAATTGCATTTGAAACATGCTGGCCATAAAATAATTAGCAGTGCAGAAAGGCATCATGATACTAGCTATAAATACTAAACATAACTAATTATTTCCATCATAAAATGGTCCTGCCAAGTAATTTATAACAAACCCCGGCATAGACGGCAGAGCCCGAGCTCTCTGACAGCGTGGCATTCAAGGGCCGTGTCACCCAAGGCTTTCTATTTTGTGATATCGTTGGGATGAGTGGATACCAATTTGAACATAAACTAAAATGAAACTAATCTAGGATTTTCAATGTTCTTTGAGCTTTGGGGTGATTGTTGTGGAAAATTCAGGCAGATCCTTTTGTTGCTGACATCAAAAGTGGTAGGTCACTCTGGACCTGCGGAGTACATTCTCAGCTCAAGCAAAAATTGATTTCCTTTTTTAAAAAGCAGCTGGCATTACAATGAATAGCCTTCTTTCGATTTTTCTTCTCCAGTGAAGCATTCAGTGAATGCAGCAGGCATAATAGGCTGAAGTAAACAGTGTCAGGTTCTGTTATATCAGGAGCTCTTTTAAACCAAGCAGACGAGCTATCATCAGTGCCTGAAACCCTGCAAATCATGGCAGACTCAGAAAATGAGTTTGTTTCTTGACCAGTGTGTTGATGACATTTTGAAGAATGGAAGGAGGCGCTTTGCTAATCACTCTGGCTGCCCCAAGCTCCATTATGATGCCATCTCGCTAATGAGCAAAAATAATGTGCCTGGATGAGGCGGTAATAGAATTAGAGCCTCTGTGCCGCGCCGGACCCGGGACCGTCATGAACATTCTCTGATTTTTCGTGAAACGTGAAAGAATCTTGGGATTCATCTCTGAGAATCATTTGTCAGAATCCTTTGGCCTCATTTTTTTTCTGGTGGTTTGAAAATCGGAGATTGGCCTACAACATAACAAAGTAACTTGCCCTAGTTTTCAGTCCTTGGGGTGAGGACCTCATGACCAACTGAAAGACAGCAAATCTGAGCTGTGACTTTTTTGTTTCTGCTTTTGTTCCCCCCACGCCCACCCCCGCTCCCCCCAGTGACTGTAAAAAGAGAGGGTGGTAAACAAGGATTTGGGTGATGGAAATGTTAAAGTACATTCATCCCTGCGGAATTAGGCTTGCAACGATTCAATCGCATACTAAAGAGCCCTGGGAGACCAGCATTAATCTTGTTGTTAAAAATATTTTATATGTATAACGGAATCGCTTTGCTGTACACCTGAAACTAACACAACATTGTAAATCAACTATACTCCAATATAAAATAAAAATTAAATTAAAAAAGAATCAATAACAAGTGAATCTTAAATATATATAAAAATTTTTTTCTCTTCTAAGTACACAGTCTTCTCACCTACAGAACCATAACGGTGAGGCTAGAGCCCACTGAACCCTCCTTCCTTCCATCCTGGGGACAGGAGGAGAGGTAAGTGTCTTCAGAGAGCCCCTAGAGTTCAATGTGAGTGCCATTCACACCCAGGCAATGAAGCTTTCTCCTGAATTCTCCTGTGCACTGCTCTCAGGATGAGAGGCAGCCACTGGGATGGGAGGGACTCCCAAGGCACCCCGATGGGCAAGTGCCCAAGGGGGTGCAGGGAAAATAACTACTTGCTGTGCGGTGCTGGGGACCCCTTCTTCCTCATCTCTGCTAGAATCCAAAAGCTTTTTGCTCCAGGAGGGTATTTCTAAGCAATCGCACCTCTAAATAGAAAGTAATTACGGAGGAAATTAACTTCACAGCTGAAGATTATGTTGTCATGATAATTTAGAAGAGTGGGAAGGATGTTTTCTGAGCAATCCCTAATCTTTTTTTCTTCTCTCTTTTTGGTTATCACTTAATGGTATTCATTAAAACCGATAACAGAAATTGCTTCTCTTTAAATTTCCTGCTGAGGCTAGATTTAGTTGAGTTAGACTTTTCTTGAAACAATATATTAGTGTCATGCCCAATTGACTTCTGCTGCAAAAGAAATAAATCTCCCATGTGACTTTGTTGCTCGCATCTGGAAATGGTTAAAAATATGTACTCTGTCAGCCCATTGTTTAAAGAACGACGTGGGTTTCCTTGTCCCCTAATCTCCGTGCACCTGTCACCACTCTGTCCCCTGCTATACATGAACTTATGACAGGCCTTCTTTCAGCTCAAAGCAATATTTACCTTCAGAGATAATTCATGCTTAGAGCATAGTAAAGATCTACCTTCCACCATTAGCCCACAGGTCACTCACTTCTCTTTTACTCTCACTCGCCCTGTGTCCCTGCAAATCAACACAGAAGCTTCCCAGAGAGGCCAAAGCCATTTGTCCCCTCAAGATGTTCAAACTAAAGATTGGGGAGGTGCTAATAAAATTATAGCAAACACTGATGTCATTGGAAATTGTGTTTCATCTTCAAGCCATTAATACAGAAAACAGTATCTTATACCTTCACTCTTAGAATACTAAGTATAATTTGTAGGTTCATTAAGCAGAGCCACCCAGACACGTGACATGGTCTTCATCATATATCCTCAAGGAGGGAGGCTGCTTGCAAACAAAAGTGGCATAAACTTTGTAAAAAATGGTAATGAATGCTACTGTTGGTCTTGGCCACATCTTTTTTTTTGCGGTACGCGGGCCCCTCACTGCTGTGGCCTCTCCCGTTGCGGAGCACAGGCTCCGGACGCGCAGGCTCAGCGGCCATGGCTCACGGGCCCAGCCGCTCCCCAGCATGTGGGATCTTCCCGGACCGGGGCACGAACCCGTGTCCCCTGCATTGGCAGGCGGACTCTCAACCACTGCGCCACCAGGGAAGCCCTTGGCCACATCTTTATGAGCATAGTGATTGTGTGATTGAATGGCTGGGTCTCAGTCTCTGATCCTTAAGGCTACAATCCTACAGAGGATCCTGGCTTAAAAGGAAACTTCTAGGTACACTCTGTAGAGAGAGTGGTTGAGCCCCTACTATGTGCAAAACATTCCTATCACCTGATACCCACATTACCTCATTTAGTCTTTACCACTCTTATGGGTGTTGTTACTAGAATTTCTCTTATTATAATCTCTATTTTATGGTTGAGGAAATTAAGACTTGGAGAGCTTAAGGCCAGCCAGTTAGTGAGTGGGAGGTCCGGCATTAGTTTTGAGAAAGATACTATCATTACTTTTCTACTAGCTAATATTTTCAACAGATATCATTATAACTAACTGTACTTTAGAGATGTGAATGAACATGAGAAAAATAAGTTACTTTGCTCTAAGAGCAAAGGAGAGTGGGGAGGGAACCAACATTTAATGAATCTGTTATAAACATACAGATAGCAACCTTTCAAGGTAGGCATTTCTTGTGTGTGTGTGTGGTACGCGGGCATCTCACTGTTGTGGCCTCTCCCGTTGCAGAGCAACAGGCTCCGGACGCGCAGGCTCAGCGGCCATGGCTCACGCGCGCAGCTGCTCCGCGGCATGTGGGATCTTCCCGGACTGGGGCACGAACCCGTGTCCCCTGCATTGGCAGGCAGACTCTCAACAGCTGTGCCACCAGGGAAGCCCTAAGGTAGGCATTTTTTATCGGCCTTTTATAGATGAGGAAACTAATGTTCAGAGAGGAAAATGACTTGCTAATTTCATACAACTCGGGAGTAGGAGAGCCTGACTCAAACAAGATATGGTGTGTCACAAGTTTCATTCTGAAACTTGGGTTAGGATGAGAACTTCAAATCTAAGGAGTTTGATTATGTGAACGAATAAGCAGAACTGTCCCAAATGCAGTCCTAAAATCGTTGAATTTAGAGACATCACCATTTAAGGCTTCGATTTCAAAGTCTTCAAAGAAAAGAGAAGGAAGTAACCTTAAAACCATTGTTCTCAATTCTTCAGGGCAGAAAGCAGGATAAATATGTTGGATTTCCCCATAAGGTTGTTTGGGGTTTCATGTAAACCATGACGTCTCTCTGCTGGATAATAAGGAACTTAAGCAAACCAGGAAGTACAGTGATAAGGTTTGGGAATGAACTATGGTTTAATACCTTTCACTGTGGGATTTCTCATTATTCAAGATCAGTGTGTCCTCTAAAATCTCCCTGCCTTTTTAGCAAGTTAAGCAAATGTGCAAGGGTTGGATAGCTCCTCATTGGAACATCTTCTTTTACCCTTTGTTATCAGAACACTTCTCTAGAGCAAAGTCAGTGTCAGATGCAAAAATGATATAATGTGCAGTTTTGCAGAAACAGGAGGTGTGCTGTGGAATACATATCAAGCAGACACCACAGTAAGCCAACAAGCAACGCATGAATACATGAGACGAATAAATAGTGAATAGCATTTTGCATTTATAAGTTGCTTTTTATTGAAGCAGTAAACAGTCACATGACCTTGAATAGAGCCCTTAGGATTGCAGTAGAGCCTGCTTTGACAGCAATCCCAAAATACTGCGGTTCTAGAGAGACAGGAAAGTGCTAAAATTGATCAATGCCTTGGGTAAATTTGATGAAAGTTTTACCTAAGAGGAAATACCTATTTCAATCTGAATATCATATGTGAAACTTCACGCCAACTGTCCAAACTAGCCATGTTATCAAAATGGAGAGTTGACTTAGTCATGAATTATATGCCTTTATCTTGTAATTGGTTGCAAGATGTAACATCAAGTATTATTCCCCGCATAGAGCTGATAGTCACTGAGGAAACTATAAAATGCTACCAAACTCCAAAATCTAGAATGCCTAGCAGCAAGGAACGAGATTTTGACATGCACACTGTGCTATTCACAGCAAATGGTTTCACAAATGCACTATCTGTGAAAAAAGTAATAATAAAGTTTAAACATAGCTCCCTCCAGTTTGTAAAGTGTGCAACATTTTAAATACATTATGCTGTTGTGGTCACAAGTATACCTGTCATGGAGCCAACACAGCTGGAAGTTGAATTCTTGAACTAATGTGACAAAAGTCTTCTAGCATGAGCAATTTTACATCCTGTTCAAATAAACTTTATTAGCATATATGCCCTCTAAAATGGCAGAAAAACTGTTATGGTGGCTGTACATTCTGTCTTGAATTAGTAAGACTGGATGGCTGATGTCTTACCATTTTAAGAATAAACTTTCTCATTTTCTTTCCTATGCAATCTGCTTTTTTACTCATTTGCACTAACATAAGACGGAGCATGTGAGAAAACATAGTCACAAAAGACTTACATTAGCTCTTATTCAGAGAGCCGAGAGAAGCCAATTTTCTAGGGCAGAGCTGCTTCCTCTTATAGAAACCTCAATCTTATTTTAATTTTTAAAGAGTAGTCCTACTGGGCAGTAGCCTATTGAATCATCATTGTGTGTGTGTGAATTTCATGCCTTCAAAGTTACACGCCGGAGAGTCTTCAGGGCTGAAGTTTATTTATTTTGAGCACAAGTACTGCCAAGACGGCAGTAAGAGCATCCCTACTGGGTCCTCCAAATACTTGCTCCTCTCTCCCTTGTGCACAACCTCTATAGAGAAGAAAGAGGGTTAAACCCTTGGGCATTATCCTGGTTCTTGAAACTTAACATCCCATTTGGAATGCAAAGCTACAAATTCCGATCCCTTGGACGCCGACTCCAAAAAGCTTTTGAAATGCAACTTTGTTTTTCTGGATTGAGGCTTCCCTGCCTTTTATGATGGAGGTGATGGATAATGCTGACCTACAGAAATTAATTAGTATAATTCACTTGAAGGCTTATTGCTAACATCGTTATAATTCATTCCCACAGGAGTCATTTGATTATTGCCTTTCTTGCCAATAAGAATTAAAACAGCTAGTCACTAGTTGCAGATCATTAACCCGTTCTGTCTTTGCCATCATACAGGAATACTGTATGGAAGACATTAGGACCCTGACATTTCCCTATGGCCCATCTTCTCTGCCTGCCTAGAAATGCATTCTAGAGTATCTGTGAGCCCAGCACCAAAGATATACAGGTCACAGAGGGAGGGCGAGCTAGATTTCCTACAACAGCTCAGCGCTGTGAAATATTCAGGAGATACTTCCTTTTCTATCCCTCTGTGTATCTTAGGAGAAATACACACAATTGGATAGGAAGAATGAGGTAGCTGCCATATTTGAAATATTCTCAGCACCACTGCAGGTGGGTTATTTGTAGCATGGCGTGCCCACAGCAGGTTGTTTATAAACAAACAACTACATTAATTAACTCAGTAATTAATTAATCTAACTTCTAAACACACCCAGTGTCCAGTGGGAACAGCTTCTGATCCACCCTTGAACTTGTCCTTTATACAGACTATTTCACATTCTATTGCAAATATCACTGCAATTTTTCCAAAGTATGTCATAATCACCATTTGTGAAACTATGTGTTTATAGGCTCCATATTACTTGTACATGTGAGAATGATCTTTGTGCCTACTGTAAATAAGAGTCAGAAGTGTGTTTTACTAGACTGAATAGTGAACATGTTCACTAGTAAATAGTGAATATTCCTGACTCTAATAGGCCCATTTAGGTCATTGGTATTCACGTTACTTCCTTCAGCCCAGTGTTTCTGCAGAGCTAGTCAGGGTATAATTTATCCTCAGGGTAAGTTTTGCCAAACTCCTTTACTTTGCTCTTCTTCAAAAGAATTCTCTAAGTTGATGTACATTCCCTCTGGACTTTCATGAAGAAATTTTTACCTGTGCGTGAGCCTTTCTTGCACAAAAAATCTAGTACAGTCACTCCTAGGGTGACTCTTGAGTTTGTGTGCAATCACTGGGGTCAGTAATAGTAAATTCAAAGGAGATGATAAAAGATGACTTGGGGAAAATGACATAAAAGTCTGTTTCTAGAAAAACTAAACTATTCTTCACTTCCATAAATATTTTATGTTTATTACGCCAGCAACCAATAGCTATAGCTTCAGAGAGAATTACTTTACAGAAGAAAGAAAAAGAAAATCAAGAGCTGTCCTAGCAGAACTTGCAACAGACTGAGACTTACATGAGTGTACTTCTAAAATTGCCATTAGTTTCCAAGTTAAAAAAAAAAAAAAAAAAGATGAACATTGACCCAAAATCATTTTGCACTAAATCTAAAATACTTTAAAAGGAAGGAATAAATGTGTTGGCAAATTCACTAGCCTTGACACGTGAAAACTAGTGTTCCAGTCCTGACGCTACTATTAAGCAGATCAACGGTTACAAGTACCTCATCCGACTGAAAATTAGTTTTTCACAAATAAAAAACAGGTGCATAAAAGCCTGAGCTACATTTGTGACTAGAGGAAGCTACATAACACGATGCTCTTTCACTATTTAAAATAAAGTATCATGTCAACTATACTTTAATAAAAAAAATAAAACAGAATGGACCACATGTGAAGCAATAATAATAATAATGAAGTAGGAGTGTGCCCTAAAACTCTTCACATAAAAGAACTGGTTTCACGTCACTGGTTTTTGTCATAGCCAAACACTTTTACACTCTAAAATAGAAATCCATCAGCTCAACAAGTACATTTGAATCCCAGAGCTGTTTGTAATAGGTTTCTACTCTATTTGACCATTTGGTTCTTACATGTTCAATAGCTTGTCAGTCTTTTCAGAGTGAGGCAGGAGCAGCAGCAGGAAAAATCATAGCCCTGGGCTTAGGCAGATATGTGTTCAAATCCCAAGTCTGCTGCTTATGAGCTGGGTGTCCTTGGACAAGGACATCATTTCTTTGGCCCTCATTTGCCTCATCTGTAAAATGAGGATAGCATTAGTATTTACTTTATAGAGATATTTATGAGGAATTTAAAAAAATTATATACTCAGGGCACATTCATACAAGCCAGCCATGTAGTGCTTAACAGAGATAGCTTTTGTTAATAAAATAAGACAAAGATTAAGGGAGGGATCTAGTAACTAAAGAAAAAAATCAATGGTTGCATTGGCTTAAGACGGAAAATACTTCTTGCTGAGCATCATGAATTCTACTTTCTAGGATCAAACTAAGGCTTTTTGACTGGTAAAGGACTGTGAACATATTGAAACAATAATTTCTAGAAAACTGATCTTTTTTACTTAGTATAAGCGAAGCTATTTTAGGCAACTTAACTAGAAAAACAGAAGAAGAAAAGGAACGTTTCCTCCTCACCCTGTTTATTAGCAAAATGGTTACATGCATCATAGATGCAAAGTTCTAAGATCTCAGACTTCACAGAAACCTAGTTTATTGTGTTGCTCAGGTTTCAGACAAGGGGGACGAGTGAAATAGCTCTCTGCCTATAATTCACTTTACATCTCATTTAGAGAAAAATAAAAACAAATTAACATCTCACAGAAAGTAGAATATGAAGTAACTAGAATGAGAATAGAGTTAGACAGTGAGATTGTGTAACATTAGAGGGTAACACTTTGGGCACTGATGCCAATCAACCTTACTTAAGTGACCCTGAAATTTTCTGGACTCCAATTTCCTCATCTGTGAAATGGGGTTATAAAGAATATCCACCTCACACAGCTGTTACACGGATTAGTGAGACAGTCCCCAAACCATGCCTGAAGCTTTGCCTAAAGTTTCTGGAATCACCATGGTGACCACTGGGTACTCAAACTGGATGCTTTATGGAAAATGGAGTTAGTCTCCAGAGTCCCTGAGGGCCTTCAGGACTCTAAAGGAATTCGTTATCCATTGTTACATAACAGAGTGCCTCAAAACTCAGTGTAGTCATTTGTTACCTCACAGTTCCTGTGGGTCATGAGTTTGGGAATGACGTGGATAGACCGTTCTAAGGGAGGTAGTGGTCGTCCTGACCCCCTACTGATGCTGGAGGGCCTTCTCCCAAGATGACCCCCTCACACGGGCTGGCAAGTGGGTGCTGGTGGGTGGCATGAGGCCTCAGTTTCTTGACATGTAAAATGCCTCTAGGGACGCTTGGGTGTCAGCTTCCCTCAGAGCAACTGACTCTAGAAAAAGCAAGCCAAAGTGGCAATGTCCTTCACGACCAAGTTTCATGAGTCACAGACCATCATTTCCACTAATTCTGTTTGTCATGTGGAGCCGCCCTGCTGCACTGCGGAGGGGACTACCCAAAAGCACGGGTACCAGGATGCGGGATCACTGGGGCCATATTGGGGCTACCGCATTAGTACCATCTTGAAATGGAACCCAAATCCCTCTTTCTGAGGACTTTGCAGCTCGTTCTAATAAGAAGAAAGAATATATCCCTTTAAACTTCGTAGCATAGGAACATACTCTTTCTTCAGTGATGCACTGCATAAGCTTGTCTTTAGGGGATGTTGTACGAAAAGCACATATCTTTAAAATATTAAATCACACTTAGTGTGGCGAGATGTTCACACTGCAGGATGCCCTGGGTACCTGAGCTTTCATCTTCCCATCTCTAGCTCTTGCTAGCATAGTCACTCCTAGGATGGAATAGCAGGAGGGATGATTCACTCGATTTAAAATGTTTTCCTCTCACTGTCCATTCACACTCCCCACCCCAGTCTGCTTAGATCTATATACGATGCTGAAGAGTCAGAAAGAGAAGTGAGGATCCATGCTTAAAACGGAAGTCGTTCTTAAAGGCCAATCCGTCAACAGAATACAGACGTTTGCCCATAGCTTTCCATCACTCCTCTGCTAATAAAATACAGGAAGAGAGCAACTAAACATCAACTTGATCATAACCATTTATGAGTTTCAGATACAAAAAGAGGAGCCAATGAATTATTGGACAAACCTTCGGCACTCTGGTTAGATTTCCTGCAGGGACATTTCCCACCAGGAAAAGGAGAATAGGGGGACTCAGTCATTTAGGGCAACTCATGGAAGGAGTTTAACATAACTTTTTTAAAAATCACTTTATTGAAATGTAAAATTAGATGTAATAAAATTTATATATATATATGTGTGTGTGTCTGTGTGTGTGTGTGTGTTTGTGGTACGCGAGCCTCTCACTGCTGTGGCCTCTCCCGCTGTGGAGCACAGGCTCCAGACGCGCATGCTCAGCGGCCATGGCTCACAGGCCTAGCCGCTCCGCGGCATGTGGGATCCTCCCGGACAGGGGCACGAACCCACGTCCCCTGCATCGGCAGGTGGACTCTCAACCACTGTGCCACCAGGGAAGCCCAAACTTTATATTTTTAATTGCAGTTTAAAGAGTTTTGTCAAACACATATGTATGAATATATATGTATATTCATGTCTACCACCACCACAATCAAGATCCAGAACATCTGTCTTACCCCCAAAATGTCTCCTCAGACCCAATGCAGTCGATCTCCCCTACATGCCCACACCCAGATAACCACAAGATGACCTGCTCTATCACTATACATTAGTTTGCGTTTTCTACAATTTCACATAAATGCGATCATTCACTATGTATTCTTTTGTGTTCGGCTCCTTTCACTCAACATAATGCATTTGAGTGTCAACCATGTTGTTGTATATATCAGTGGCTCATTCCTTCTTACTGCCAAGTAGCTTTCTTGTATGGGTATAATACATATTTTAAAAATCTATTTACCTGTAGTTCCCAGTTTGGGGCTATTATGAGTAAAGCTTCTATGAACATTCATGTTGTGAGGAACATATGTTTCCATTTCTCTTGATGAAATACCCATGAATGGAATTGTGGGTGGTACCGTAAGTGTATGTTTAACATTTAAAAACACTGGCAGAGACGAGGGGAAGATGGCGGAAGAGTAAGACGCGGAGATCACCTTCCTCCCCACAGATACACCAGAAATACATCTACACATGGAACAACTCCTACAGAACACCTACTGAACACTGGCAGAAGACCTCAGACCTCCCAAAAGGCAAGAAAGTCCCCATATACCTGGGTAGGGCAAAAGAAAAAAGAATAAATAGAGACAAAAGGATAGGGATGGGACCTGCACCAGTAGGAGGGAGCTGCTGTGAAGGAGGAAAGGTTTCCACACACTAGGAAGCCCCTTCGCGGGTGGAAACTGAGGGTGGCG
This sequence comes from Orcinus orca, assembly GCF_937001465.1. Lineage (NCBI taxonomy): Eukaryota > Metazoa > Chordata > Mammalia > Artiodactyla > Delphinidae > Orcinus > Orcinus orca. Next base: position 82,597,916 of record NC_064561.1, on the reverse strand, counting down.
GAGGGGGGCGCTTCGGCGCCGCGGAGGAGAGCACTGCAACAGGGGTGCGGAGGGCAAAGCGGAGGAATTCCCGTACAGAGGATCGGTGCCAACCAGCACTCACCAGCCCGAGAGGCTTGTCTGCTCACCCGCCGGGGCAGGCGGGGCTGGGAGCAGGGAGAGGACTGGGGTTGGCGGCGTGAACACAGCCTAAAGGGGTTAGTGCACCACGGCTAGCCAGGAGGGAGTCCGGGAAAAAGTCTGGACTTGCCGAAGAGGCAAGAGACTTTTTCTTCCCTCTTTGTTTCCTGGTGCGTGAGGAGAGGGGATTAAGAGCGCTGCTTAAAGGAGCTCCAGAGACGGGCGCGAGCCGTGGCTAAAAGCACAGACCCCAGAGACAGGCATGAGACACTAAGGCTGCTGCTGCCGCCACCAAGAAGCCTGTGAGCGAGCACAGGTCACTATCCACACCCCGCTTCCGGGGAGCCTGTGCAGCCCGCCACTGCCAGGGTCCCGGAATCCAGGGACAACTTTCCCAGGAGAACGCACGGCGTGCCTCAGGCTGGTGCAACGTCATGCCAGCCTCTGCCGCCGCAGGCTCGCCCCGCACTCCGTACCCCTCCCTTCCCCCAGCCTGAGAGAGCCAGGGCCCCCGAATCAGTGGCTCCTTTAACCCCATCCGGCCTGAGCGAAGAACAGACGCCCTCCAGCGACTTACACGCAGAGGCGGGGCCAAACCCAAAGCTGAGTCCCGGGAGCTGTAAGAACAAAGAAGAGAAAGGGAAATTTCCCCCAGCAGGCTCAGGAGCAGCGGATTAAAGCTCCACAATCAACTCGATGTACCCTTCATCTGTGGAATACATGAATAGACTACGAATCATCCCAAACTGAGGAGGTGGACTTTGAGAGCAGGTTTATGATTTTTTCCCCTTTTCCTCTTTTTGTGAGTGTGTATGTGTATGCTTCTGTGTGAGATTTTGTCTGTACAGCTTTGCTTCCACCATGTGCCCAAGGGTTCTATCCATCCGTTTTTTTGTTTCTTTTTTCTTTAAAAAATTTTTTTCTTAATAATTATTTTTTATTTTAATAACTTTATTTTATTTTATCTTATTTTATTTTAGCTCCTTTCTTTCTTTCTTTCTTTCCTTTCTTCCCTCCTTGTTTCCTTCCTTCCTCTCTCCCTCCCTCCCTCCTTTCTTCTTTCTTTCTTTTCTTTCTTTCTTTCTTTCTTTCTTTCCTTTCTTTCTTCTTTCTTTCTTTCTTTCTTTCGTTCTTTCTTTCTTCCTTCCTTCCTTCCTTCCTTTCTACCTTTTCTCCCTTTTATTCTGAGCCATGTAGACGAAAGGCTCTTGGTGCTGAAGCCAGGAGTCAGTGCTGTGCCTCTGAAGTGGGAGAGCCAACTTCAGGACACTGGTCCACAAGACACCTCCCAGCTCCACATAATATCAAACAGCGAAAATCTCCCAGAGATCTCCATCTCAACACCAGCACCCAGCTTCACTCAACGACCATCAAGCTACAGTGCTGGACACCCTATGCCAAACAACTAGCAAGAGAGGAACACACCCCACCCATTAGCAGAGAGGCAGCCTAAAATCATAATAAGTCCACAGACACCCCAAAACACACCACCAGATGTGGACCTGCCCACCAGAAAGACAAGATCCAGCCTCATTCACCAGAACACAGGCACTAGTCCCCTCCACCAGGAAGCCTACACAACCCACTGAACCAACCTTAGCCACTGGGGACAGACACCAAAAACAACGGGAACTACGAACCTGCAACCTGCGAAAAGGAGACCCCAAACACAGTAAGATAAGCAAAATGAGAAGACAGAAAAACACACAGCAGATGAAGGAGCAAGATAAAAACCCACCAGACCTAACAAATGCAGAGGAAATAGGCAGTCTACCTGAAAAAGAATTCAGAATAATGATAGTAAAGATGATCCAAAATCTTGGAAATAGAATAGACAAAATGCAAGAAACATTTAACAAGGACCTAGAAGAACTAAAGATGAAACAAGCAACAATGAACAACACAATAAGTGAAATTTAAAATACTCTAGGGCTTCCCTGGTGGCGCAGTGGTTGAGAGTCCGCCTGCCGATGCAGGGGACACGGGTTCGTGCCCCAGTTCGGGAAGGTCCCACATGCTGCGGAGCGGCTGGGCCTGTGAGCTGTGGCCGCTGAGCCTGCACGTCCGGAGCCTGTGCTCCGCAACGGGAGAGGCCACAACAGTGAGAGCCCTGTGTACCGCAAAAAAAAAAAAAAAAAAAAAAAAATACTCTAGATGGGATCAATAGCAGAATAACTGAGGCAGAAGAACAGATAAGTGACCTGGAAGATAAAATAGTGGAAATAACTACTGCAGAGCAGAATAAAGAAAAAAGAATGAAAAGAACTGAGGACAGTCTCGGAGACCTCTGGGACAACATTAAATGCACCAACATTCAAATTATACGGGTTCCAGAAGAAGAAGAGGAAAAGAAAGGGACTGAGAAGATATTTGAAGGGATTATAGTTGAAAACTTCCCTAATATGGGAAAGGAAATAGTTAATCAAGTCCAGGAAGCACACAGAGTCCCATACAGGATAAATCCAAGGAGAAATACACCAAGACGCATATTAATCAAACTGTCAAAAAATAAATACAAAGAAAACATATTAAAAGCAGCAAGGGAAAAACAACAAATAACACACAAGGGAATCCCCATAAGGTTAACTGCTGATTTTTCAGCAGAAACTCTGCAAGCCAGAAGGGATTGGCAGGACATATTTAAAGTGATGAAGGAGAAAAACCTGCAACCAAGATTACTCTACCCAGCAAGGATCTCATTCAGATTTGATGGAGAAAGTAAAACCTTTACAGAAAAGCAAAAGCTGAGAGAGTTCAGCACCACCAAACCAGCTTTACAACAAATGCTAAAGGAACTTCTCTAGGCAAGAAACACAAGAGAAGGAAAAGACCTACAATAATGAACCCAAAACAATTAAGAAAATGGGAATAGGAACATATATATTGATAGTTACCAGAAATGTAAATGGAATAAATGCTCCCACCGAAGGACACAGATTGGCTGAATGGATACAAAAACAAGACCCATATATATGCTGTCTACAAGAGACCCACTTCAGACCTAGAGACACATACAGATTGAAAGTAAGGGGATGGGAAAAGATATTCCATGCAAATGGAAACCAAAAGAAAGCTGGAGTAGCAATTCTCACATCAGACAAAATAGACTTTAAAATAAAGACTATTAGAAGAGACAAAGAAGGACACTACATAATGATCAAGGGATCGATCCAAGAAGATATAACAATTGTAAATATTTATGCACCCAACATAGGAGCACCTCAATACATAAGGCAAATACTAACAGCCATAAAAGGGGAAATCGACACTAACACATTCATAGTAGGGGACTTTAACACCCCACTTTCACCAATGGACAGATCATCCAAAATGAAAATAAATAAGGAAACACAAGCTTTAAATGATACATTAAACAAGATGGACTTAATTGATATTTATAGGACATTCCATCCAAAAACAACAGAATACACATTTTTCTCAAGTGCTCATGGAACATTCTCCAGGGTAGATCATATCTTGGGTCACAAATCAAGCCTTGGTAAATTTAAGAAAATTGAAAATGTATCAAGTATCTTTTCCGACCACAACGCTATGAGACTAGATATCAATTACAGGAAAAAATCTGTAAAAAATACAAACACATGGAAGCTAAACAATACACTACTTAATAACGAAGTGATCACTGAAGAAATCAAAGAGGAAATAAAAAAATACCTAGAAACAAATGACAATGGAGACACAACGACCCAAAACCTATGTGATGCAGCAAAAGCCGTTCTAAGAGGGAAGTTTATAGCAATACAATCCTACCTTAAGAAACAGGAAACATCTCGAATAAACAACCTAAACTTGCACCTAAAGCAATTAGAGAAAGAAGAACAAAAAAACCCCAAAGTTAGCAGAAGGAAAGAAATCATAAAAATCAGAGCAGAAAGAAATGAAAAAGAAATGAAGGAAACAATATCAAAGATCAATAAAACTAAAAGCTGGTTCTTTGAGAAGATAAACAAAATTGATAAACCATTAGCCAGACTCATCAAGAAAAACAGGGAGAAGACTCAAATCAATAGAATTAGAAATGAAAAAGGAGAAGTAACAACTGACACTGCAGAAATACAAAAGATCATGAGAGATTACTACAAGCAACTCTATGCCAATAAAATGGACAACCTGGAAGAAATGGACAAATTCTTAGAAATGCACAACCTGCCAAGACTGAATCATGAGGAAATAGAAAATATAAACAGACCAATCACAAGCACTGAAATTGAAACTGTGATTAAGAATCTTCCAACAAACAAAAGCCCAGGACCAGATGGCTTCACAGGCAAATTCTATCAAACATTTAGAGAAGAGCTAACACCTATCCTTCTCAAACTCTTCCAAAATATAGCAGAGGGAGGAACACTCCCAAACTCCTTCTACGAGGCCACCATCACCTTGATACCAAAACCAGACAAGGATGTCACAAAGAAAGAAAACTACAGGCCAATATCACTGATGAACAGAGATGCAAAAATCCTCAACAAAATACTAGCAAACAGAATCCAACAGCACATTAAAAGGATCATACACCATGATCAAGTGGGGTTTATTCCAGGAATGCATGGATTGTTCAGTATATGCAAATCAATCAACGTGATACACCATATTAACAAATTGAAGGAGAAAAACCATATGATCATCTCCATAGATGCAGAGAAAGCTTTCAACAAAATTCAACACCCATTTATGATAAAAACCCTGCAGAAAGTAGGCATAGAGGGAATTATCCTCAACATAATAAAGGCCATATATGACAAACCCACAGCCAACATCATCCTCAATGGTGAAAAACTGAAAGCATTTCCACTAAGATCAGGAACAAGACAAGGTTGCCCATTCTCACCACTATTATTCAACATAGTTTTGGAAGTTTTAGCCACAGCAATCAGAGAAGAAAAGGAAATAAAAGGAATCTAAATCAGAAAAGAAGAAGTAAAGCTGTCACTGTTTGCAGATGACATGATACTATACATAGAGAATCCTAAAGATGCTACCAGAAAACTACTAGAGCTAATCAATGAATTTGGTAAAGTAGCAGCATACAAAATTAATGCACAGAAATCTCTGGCATTCCTATACACTAATGATGAAAAATCTGAAAGTGAAATCAAGAAAACACTCCCATTTACCACTGCAACAAAAAGAATAAAATATCTAGGAATAAACCTACCTAAGGAGACAAAAGACCTGTATGCAGAAAATTGTAAGACACTGATGAAAGAAATTAAAGATGATACAAACAGATGGAGAGATATACCATGTTCTTAGATTGGAAGAATCAACATTGTGAAAATGACTCTACTACCCAAAGCAATCTACAGATTCAATGCAATCCCTATCAAACTACCACTGACATTTTTCACAGAACTAGAACAAAAACTTTCACAATTTGTATGGAAACACAAAAGACCCCGAATAGCCAAAGCAATCTTGAGAACGAAAAACGGAGCTGGAGGAATCAGGCTCCCTGACTTCAGACTATACTACAAAGCTACAGTAATCACGACAGTATGGTACTGGCACAAAAACAGAAAGATAGATCAATGGACCAGGATAGAAAGCCCAGAGGTAAACCCACGCACATATGGTCACCTAATCCTTGATAAAGGAGGCAGGAATGTACAGTGGAGAAAGGACAGCCTCTTCAATAAGTGGTGCTGGGAAAATTGGACAGGTACATGTAAAACTATGAGATTACATCACTCCCTAACACCATACACACAAATAAGCTCAAAATGGATTAGAGACCTAAATGTAAGGCCAGACACTCTCAAACTCTTAGAGGAAAACATAAGCAGAACACTCTATGACATAAATCACAGCAGGATCCTTTTTGACCCACCTCCTAGAGAAATGGAAATAAAAACAAAAATAAACAAATGGGACCTAATGAAACTTCAAAGCTTTTGCACAGCAAAGGAAACCATAAACAAGACCAAAAGACAACCCTCAAAATGGGAGAAAATATTTGCAAATGAGGCAACTGACAAAGGATTAATCTCCAAAATTTATAAGCAGCTCATGCAGCTCAATAACAAAAAAACAACCCAATCCAAAAATGGGCAGAAGACCTAAATAGACATTTCTCCATAGAAGATATACAGAGTGCCAATAAACACATGAAAGAATGCTCAACATCATTAATCATTAGAGAAATGCAAATCAAACCTACAATGAGATATCATCTCACACCAGTCAGAATAGCCATCATCAAAAAATCTAGAAACAATAAATGCTGGAGGGGGTGTGGAGAAAAGGGAACACTCTTGCACTGCTTGTGGGAATGTGAACTGGTACAGCCACTATGGAGAACAGTATGGAGGTTCCTTAAAAAACTACAAATAGAACTACCATATGACCCAGCAATCCCACTACTGGGCATATACCCTGAGAAAACCATAATTCAAAAAGAGTCATGTACCAAAATGTCCATTGCAGCTCTATTTACAATAGCCCAGAGATGGAAACAACCTAAGTGTCCATCATCGGATGAATGGATAAAGAAGATGTGGCACATATATACAATGGAATATTACTCAGCCATAAAAAGAAACAAAATTGAGTTATTTGTAGTGAAGTGGATGGACCTACAGTCTGTCATACAGAGTGAAGTAAGTCAGAAAGAGAAAGACAAATACCATATGCTAACACATATATATGGAATTTAAGGGGAAAAAAATGTCATGAAGAACCTAGGGGTAAGACGGGAATAAAGACACAGACCTACTAGAGAATGGACTTGAGGATATGGGGAGGTGGAAGTGTAAACTGTGACAAAGCGAGAGAAAGGCATGGACATATATACACTACCAAACGTAAAATAGATAGCTAGTGGGAAGCAGCCGCATGGCACAGGGAGATCAGCTCGGTGCTTTGTGACCACCTAGAGGGGTGGGATAGGGAGGGTGGGAGGGAGAGAGACGCAAGAGGGAAGAGATGTGGGAACATATGTATATGTATAACTGATTCACTTTGTTATAAAGCAGAAACTAACACATCATTTTAAAGCAATTATACTCCAACAAAAATGTAAAAAAAAAAAAAAAAAATTCTTTCTTCTCCAAAAAACAAAACAAAACAAAACCACTGGCAAACTGATTTCAAAGTGATTCTATTATCTTACACCCCCACTGACAATATATGAGGATTTCACATCTAACATAGCTTCTTGAATACACTTTTTGAAAACTACAGTATGAGTTCTGTCAGTATTCAGCCGAGAAAGGCCACTGTAGGGTAAGAATAAAGCCACTATTAGAAATTCTGAAAGTTAGAGATACATGAGCCTCACTTCTTGGACTTTGATGACTGCTCAACTATCTCAAGGTGTCTGTGCAGCTGTATTGGCTGCATTTAGTGCACTGGCAGCAAAGACAGGGTCATAGGTGAAATTCACTGCATAGACAAGGTTCCCCCTCTCAAGAACTTCCAGGATAGGAAATGCTATTAGGAATGGAGTGTCAGGCTGATACAAACAGTTAAACTAAGTTAAACTGAACCAAACTAAGTCCTCTCCCTCCTTCTCTAAATGATCGTGGGTTTTGTTTCTCATTGAGCTAACATGTTCCATGGCTCCTTAGGACAAACTTCGATGAGGAACTAATTAAACAGCATAGTTTAAGATGCTTTGCTATCCTGTTCTATACCTGACATAGGCTGAAGGAACACTCAGCGTCCATCCCTTCCAGCTCTTTCCCATCTACAGTTTATAACAATGGCATTGGTTTTAACAAAGGAAATGATAATGGCATCGGAGAACTGAAAGCAACATAAAATATGCTCTTGCCCGATTTCCATCACAAGAGTTTGAAAACACGTCCAAACAGGTCTGTTTGAGCCTGATAACTTTCCTAGGGGCAGCTGTCAGTGGAAAGAGCACTAGCCAGAAGAGGTTGAGGAAGTCGTTTCATTCTTTGAGCATCTGTTGTTTGATTTATTAAATGTGAGCCATAATCATGCAAACCTGGTCATGAAGAAAGAAGGGCTCCAAGTTTGTACAGATACAAACTTGTGTCAGAGTCCCCGCTCAAAGCTACTGATGCCATCACTTAACCTCTCATAGCCTCAGTTTCCTCACATGCAAATGGCACTATTAAGATGTTCTTTGCAAAATGGTTGTGACAATCAAAAATGAGCGAAAACCAGCCAGCAAATTGCAAGGCCATAGCAGTGACTCAATCAAATGTGGCTAGGATTGCTCACAGGGTTTTTTTAAAGATAAAATGAGAGTTTTCACAGAAGCCACTGTACCACGTCTGCAAAGAATGACATTTAAATGAAGAGAGGATGAATCAGCTCACCATTGCTGGCGCAGAGGTTCGAGCCTACCTCTTCCCACACTTCTCTACCGAGGAGCCAGCGGCTTGTCAGAAGAAAAGACTGTCATTGCTGGTGGAAGAAGATTCTGTCCTCTCCACAGTGAGCCTCTTTCATGCAAGATGCTGACCAGGGTATCAAAGAACAGGGAGACAGAGAGCACTCCTCAGGACTACACACCAGGCCTGTGGGCTAATAAATGTCTGTGTGACTGGCAGACCCTGCTCAGAGACGTACCTTCATTGCAACACACCATGTGGAGGCCAGTCAGCAGGATGGAAACGTGGTGGCCTTGCCGGCCTCCAGCCATGGAGGTTGCGGACATTCCTCAGGAGAACCTGATATTTACACATCAACCAAGTCAAAGTAAGTTCAGCTCCCATACTAAGAGCCCTCATTAGAAATATGTGGAAAGAGTTAAGTGAATGACTATACTCCTTCAATCTTCCAGGATAAATTACAGTGTGGATTTGACACTAAAATCTTTAACGATATTGTCTACTCGACACCAAGCATGTTTTTTGTTGTTGTTGTTGTTTTGTTTGTTTTTTTAAGGGAAAGCACAGTGACCTCATTTTCCTTCTGTGTCTTCATTGCTGCTCTGTTCTTTCTTCTGTGAAATAAAACTCGGTCACATTTGTTTAGCAGTTCTTCTAATCAACCCTCAGCTGGAATGATGCCTCTGCTTTGGTTGTGCTGTGAATTTACTATCAGTTCTTCCTTTAACAGTCTCCTCAAGTTTTGGGGAAAAAATTTATTTCAGATCATCATGTCAAGAAGCAATAACTTTATGCTTTTCTGTAACCCATCACAAAAGCCATAGAAAGTGACTTCCACGAGTTGTGTCAAATGTACCTATGTCATCAATCCATCGACAATGGAGAATATTTCTTGAAAAAAACTCTTTTACTAGTGGGGATTATGTAGAATGGTCTTCCTCCTTTGGATTTTTTTTCCATGTATCAAATAAGACATCGTGCTTTATTCACAGTACCACCTGGTTTTAATAAAATCTATATTTTTCTTAAGTCTTTTTACCTTGTTATAAAGTTATTCATTGTCAAAGCAATGTGTGCACCCCAAAGAGGCCACATGAGCAGTTTCACAGTCAGGGATACCCCTGGCCGTCACAGGTGACACCCACTTTTCAAGAGCCTCTGGGAAGCACTAACAGGGTGGAGTAGCCTGGCTCCTTCAGCAGCAACAGACCAGTTTCCAAACGTCTTAATCATTTGAACCCTGTCACTCAGCCCTATTGGCGAAGATTACTCCTTACTCCCAGTTTGGTAATATGAGAGACACCTACAGAGAACACTGGTTATCAACACTCTAGCTCTGCATAGACCCATTACTTGAATGAACAAAGTCCGGGACCTGCCTTTGAATCTCATCTGGGTAACAAAACCTTATCCCCAGATTTCCATGAGAAAGGAGGTCATTTCTAGGAAAAAATCAGCAGAGAGACAATAGCCAAGAGTTCCCTCCAGAATTTGTATGTAGCAGATGATATTCACTAAAATCATCTTTTCAGCTGATCACCATTCAGATCCTATCCACGATTTGATAATGAGGGTTGGGGACCACTATCTACATTTACACAATAAGGATTATAATGACAACAAAGCAAAATCTGTTGTATGCAAACAATCTGTACTGTCTATTGAATTGTTTCTTAGGACCAGGTTTGACCATCTGCACAAACTTCATTAACAGAACTACTACCAATAGACTGGAGCAAAAAGGTGTGTTATGTGGCCAAGCATCTTACTTGCACCTGAGTATAAGTAACATATAAAGAGGGACTAAGAATTTGTATTTGCCTCAGAAAGTTATTTTTAAAATAATCTTCCATGATTTCATCATTCAACCAGGCAAATTGTTTAAGTTTCTTTTAATATCATTTCTTTCTAAAACCTTCTAAATTAACATATAAAATAGTTTTAGTCATTTTCCCCCATCTGCTACTATTTCTCATTACTAAAAAAGATTAGAACATTTGCTTATGATTATCTCTGTTCAACCTGGAGAAAATTTCTTAAAAATCATAATTAAAGTTCTAGATTAATTGGAAATAGATGTAAAATCTTGACATTGAACTCTCCTTCTCATTAAGCGTTTTTTTTTTTTTTTTAAGTTCCTGAATCTTGTTATTTTAAGATGGATATAAAAATGATCTGTCTACGGATCTTTTGATTATCAGAGATAGCCCCAGTTTGGAAAGAGTATATTTTATGACAGACTCTTTGCTAAATACCAGATTCTTTTGCAGCCTTAACAAATGTCCAAATAATTAATTATTTCTTTTTCTCCCATCTCACCAGTAATTGTTTATTACACAAAACAATTTTGACCAGTAACTAAGCTCGATGAACTCGACTGGGCACGTAGCTCAACATACTTGAGCACTTATAATACGTTCAGCACTATTATGAGCACTTTAAATGTATTGACTTACTTAATCCTTTCAACAACCCTATAAATGGTACTATTATCTCCTTATCTCCATTTTACTGTCTAGGAACTTGAGGCACAGAGAGGTTAAGTGACTTGCAGCCAAAGTCCTATGACTAGGATGACATAAAGCCAAGGGTTGAATCTAGGTAGTCTGGCATCCAAACCTGGCCTCTTAATCACTTTTTCATACTGACTTTCTTCAACCAAACTGGATACAAATATCTACCAATGAAATAAGTATTCTAAGTATGTTACTAAAAAATGACATTGGGTAGTGGGGAGAGGGGTTGGTGGAGGGATAAAATAAGGGAAGGATATTAAGAGGTGCAAATTGCTGGGTATAAAATACATAAGATACAAGGATGTAATGTACAGCACAGGGAAGAGACCCAATATTTTATAATAATTTTAAATGGAGTATAATCTGTAAAAATATTGAATCACTATGTTGTACATCTGAAGCTAATATAACATTGTAAATCAACTATATTTCAATTTTTTAAAATGACATTGGGTTATCCATCAACAGTAGAATGAGTAAATAAATACTGTATCTATAGAGTAGAATGCTACACTGCAGTAAATGAGAACTAACTACTGATATATACAGCAATGTGGACAAGTTTCAAAGACATAACACTGAGTAAAAGAAGTCAGGCACAAAGAGTATATATTTTATGGGGTTTTTTTGTTTTTTTTTTATATCAGGGCTTCTCAACCTCAGCACTATTGACATTTTGAGCCAAATAACCCTCTGATGTGAAGCATTGCCCTGTGCACTGCAGGATATTTAGAAACATCCCTAGTCTCCACCTATCAGATACCAATAGCACCAGTACATCCTCCCATCCCCACCGCTTGCCCATTGTGACAACCAAAAATGGTTCCAGATATTGCTGGATGTCCTCTGGGAGACAAAATCACCCTCAGGTGAGACCATGGACTTATATGAAGATCAAAAAAGGCAAAGCTAGTCTATGGTGTTAGAGGTTAGAATAGTGCTTACACTGGCAGGGTAGGGGGTGGAGGGTAGAAACTTGAGGGCATGAGGGAGCCTTCTGGAGATATTCTAGATCTTGACTTGAACGGCGGCTATATTTAAAATTCATCAAACTGTACACTTAAGATATGTGAATTTTAGCATATGTAAGCCATACAACACTTTTTAAAAATTGTTGGCTTGAATGTGGGAGCAAATAAGGTATTGGCAGAACTGAGAGGAAAAAACAATGCTTATGGGAGATGAAGGGTCGTTGAAGGCTGCCGGGAGGGCAGGGTTCTGAGTGGGAAGGATTGGAGGAACAGAACTGGCAGAAGAGGGGAGGCCATTCCAGTCACAGGAAACAACAAGGGCAAAAGGCAGAGAAGCACGATAATTCTTTATTACAAACATTTCATCAGGTACTGCTTTCCTATGAATACAACCAAGGGAAATTCAAAATGCACGCTGGCATAACACGCTTCTAGGTTGTAGTATTTAGGTCAATGCTGTGTTTGCGAGGGGAAGTAATAATCACCATTTGGTAACAGTGAAAATTAAGCCTTTGAAATTAAATAGAATAAAAGAAGATTGGGTCTTTCAGCTCATTAGCTCACTATTGCAGAATTCCCCACTGTCATCTATTCTTGCTATTTGTCCAGCTTTGCTCTATCCCAGGTGGATGATGCTTTCGCTACCTTTTTCATCTGCCTAGTCGAATTAGGAATAAAATTCTCTGGGGAAGTTCCCTACTGTTTTTTCAGCCATCATTTTCTTTCAGGCTACTAATAACTGTTAGTTGCATTATTCGTCATCATCCTTAATTGAGCATGAACAATGGCTCAACACTGTAAAGAAAATGTCAGAAGAGAGTCATTTTATTGAAGCCAGAGGACTTGGAGCTGAATTAAAGAGGGAGAGTAATGAGAAAGAGAAATTCTACCAAGGATATGGTAGCCACCATTATAGCTCTATGGAAAGCAGACCTTCCCTGGGCAGATGAGGAAAGCTCCTTCAGTCCTGAATGTAGAAGGTCTATGAGGTCAACCCCTGGCCAGGCACCGCCAAGGCCAACAGAGCATACTCTTTGGCATTATGTGTGAGGGGGCAGCAGGGTGGGGCTGAATGTAACTAGAATGTGGAGGAGGGTGCAACACTATATGCTGCTTCATCATACTTTATATTCTATGCAGAGATCTAAAATGGGTGAGGACTATGGAGAACAAGAGAATCACTCTTCAGACTTGGAGATTTTAAATGATCCCAGGCTTCCTTCTCAAGAAGAGCTATGGGGCTTCCCTTGTGGCGCAGTTGTTGAGAGTCCGCCTGCCGATGCAGGGGATACGGGTTCGTGCCCCGGTCCGGGAAGATCCCACGTGCCGCGGAGCGGCTGGGCCCGTGAGCCATGGCCGCTGAGCCTGCGCGTCCGGAGCCTGTGCTCCGCAACGGGAGAGGCCACAGCAGTGAGAGGCCCGCGTACCGCAAAAGAAAAAAAAAAAAAGAGCTAGGTGTTCATTTTCCCTGAAGAAATGGTTACAACTGAGGCTTATTTGAATCATGGCCATGTCTTCATTTTTTCAAGTCCTCTGAATCAGTGGCGATAATTTTAGCCAATGAAGAGTGGCTTAAGCAATACAAACATTTATCATCTCGCTTATCGGGGAGTCTACACGCAGGTTGTTCTAAGGTTGGCAAGTGCCAGCTCTGTCAGCAAGGACGTCAACCATTCCTGTGTTTCTGCTCAGGCGCCCTCAGAAGTTGGGGATGCTTCCTTCACGGTTACAAGGTGCACAAGCAACACATCACCAATAAGCAATATTCAAAATGAGAAGCAAGGAGGAGGGCAAATAAAGAGCTTTTCCCTGTACCACCCACTATTTTATAAGGGTAGAAAATTTCTCCCAGAAGCCTTCTTACATCACTGACTAGAACTGCCCTAGTTTAGTCACTGGGCAAAGAGGAATGAGATTTCTATGATTGCCTTAAATTGATCACTATCCATTTGGGGGCTGGATGGGATTCATTAGAGCAGTCAGAAAATCAGAAGTCTTTCACCAAGAAATAAGGGGAAATAGCTGTTGGGTGAGCAATCAGTTGCCCTTGGCCAGATCCTGACTTTGTATTTATTTTCCTTGAACAGTCTCTGTTCCACCCACATTTATGGTATGTTCCGCTATAAAAACCTTGATCCCAATTCTAGATTATAAATTCAGCTAATCACAAAGAACAGACCTTACAATAGAATGTACATATAGGTTAGATTTTTTAAAATATTCATAGTGGCCCTGGTGCCATTTGTACACATCCCACCGATACCAATTAAACCCTCCCTACATGCTAAGCACTTCTTTGGGTGCTGAGGGTATAGCAGTGAATAAAAAAGACAATAATTTGTTTCCTATGGGAAATGTCTACTAGAGCAGGAAGAGACAGGCATTAAATAAAAGAAAAAAGGACACCATATTGCATATCAGATTGTGGTACGTGCTACGGAGAATGGCAAGGAAAAGACAATGAGTGCAGGGGTGGGAATTGCATTTTAGATTGGGTGCTTGAAGAAAGTCTTATGGAGAAGATGACATTTCAATAATGATGGGAAATAGTCAGGTGGGTATCTGGGGAAAGCATGGTCAAGGCCAGGGAAGCAAAGGCTTCAAGGTGGGAGTGAGACTGGCCCATCTGAATGACAGCAAAGGGGCTGTGGCTGGAGAAGAGTCCGAGAGAAGGATGAAAGTAATAAGGGATGAAGCCAGGGAGATAATGCGGTCAGCTCATGCAGGGCCTTGAAGGTCAACGTAAGGACTTTGTTTTCTGCTTTGAGTGACACGGTGAATGACTGGAGGGTTAGGGAGAGAGGAATGACCCGATCTTCCTTTCAAAAGAATCACTCTGATTGCTTTAAGGGGAATAAACTGTAGGTGGGTAAGAGAGGAAGCAGGGAGATAGGTTAGGAGGCCATTGAATAATACAGGCAAGTTCATGGTTTAGATCAGGTTGATGGAAGCATGGGTGGGGTTTTTCTAGTGGATTAGATGTGGTACGAGAATAAGACAGGATTATTATCAGGGTCTGGAGCTTAAGCAAATGAAAGGATGTAGTTTTTTATGACTGAAATAGAAAGGTATCCAGGAGCAAGCATGAGGGAAAGCAGGCATTGGGTTTGCACGTATTAAGCTTGAAAGGCCCCTTAGCACCCAAATGGAGATGTTGAGTATGTAGTTGCATGTATGAGTCAGGAGCTCAGGGGTGAAGCCAATGTAATTCACATATACATTGTATTTAAAGTTATGAGGTTCAATGAGTATAAAAGATCATTAGCGCATGAGGTCAAATACAGGATAAGTGGTCTGGGGACTAAACCCTTCACACTCCAACACTGAGATGTAACCAGAAAAGGAGATGGAAAGGGAGCAGTCAATGAGACCTGAGGAATTCTAGGAGAGAGTGGTGTCTTAAGAATATTTCAAGCAGGAAGAAGTGATAACTGTAAAAAAATGCTATAGATCAGTCAAAATATGAACTGGGCATCTAGAAAGCTTGGCCTGAGGAAGAGAGGAGAGTTAAGTGGTTGCTAGTTGTTGCCAAGATGAAGCACTCATAAAATCTTGTTTAGATTTTATTGACTATGATGTGAATCATTCATGATTTACTACAGTTATCTTTTCTCTTAGTCATTCTAGTACTTTTACAGACATTTAAGTTGCTTTCAACGATATTTTTAATGCTTTACTCGAATAAAATCTGATTTCGAAAATCTAATCAGATATTTTAGGCCTAATCATTGACATTACAAATGGAGTCCTGATTTTACAAAATGATGAACCACAAATGACAAGCAGACTGATTTAATTTACAAAAATTTTACTTATCTGTTGCCTTTCAAAACCCATCTGCTGCATAAGTCGAGGCACAGAGGCCTTCCTAATAGATGACATTGAATTTCTAACGGGAACTTCTGCAAGAACAAATTCATCACATCAAAAGCCTGCCCCTGCAATATTTCACTTTGTCATCAGTTACACTTTGCTAAGCTCGGTGAGGCTCACAAAAGCCAAAGGTACCATTTTGCCTGAATCAAGAGCTATAGTTTCCAAAGAAGAATGTCAAATGCCTGTTTAAATTTAATAATCTATACCCATCACATATTTTGTTCTAATAGGTACTTTTAAAATATATATTTAGAGTTTTGTGGGGTTTTTTAAAATTTTTATTGGAGTATAGCTGATTTACAATGTTGTGTTAGTTTCAGGTATACAGCAAAGTTATACATATATCTACTCTTTTTTTTTTTTTTAAGATTCTTTTCCCATATAGGCCATTACAGAGTATTGAGTGGAGTTCCCTGTGCTGTACAGCACGTTCTTATTAGTTATCTATTTTATATACAGTATTGTGTATATGTCAGTCCCAATCTCCCAATAATAGGTACTTTTTAATATTATTTATTGTTATATTTTTCCTAAAACATTCAACTTATTTTGAGTAACTCTATGCATCACTTAACAAAATTAAACTGATATCATGATCAAAACACCTATGTCTATGGCATGCTCTGGGAACTATTTGAGATAATCTCCTATTTTATGTTATCCTCTTTCTCAAGTCTGGTCTCTGTGACGTAGCTACTTTTCTTCAGCTGCTGATATAACATTTATGTGGGGGGAGATTTCTAATTTTACTTTGCTGGTGTATAAATGTGTCATTTCATACAACTAGCTGTTTTTCTTTGTTGTAACTTCTTTCTTTCTGGTTTAGCCTGAGGCTCTCCTCTTTATTTGATCAGTATAGTTTATATCATATTCTAGGCAGCACTTCTTCCCAAGAGAAAAACAGGGTTTCAAATTGCTACTCAGGATTCCTAAGGCAAACTGAAAGGGCACTGCCTGAATTAATGTTTTCTTTGCTGTTTTTGGTGCTTACTGGTTTTATTTCCATTAGCTGATAGATACATTTATTTTCTACTTTTTACTATCATTCTCTCCCTACAACTTCCAGGTTTTTGTTTTTGTTTTTATTTTTGGGGGGGGTTATTTGTTTGTTTTGGTTTGCTTATTTATCATGAGTGGTTAGATGGAAAAATAATCAATGTGACGACTTGGTAGCAAAAATCTGAATTAACTTCTCAATAAATAACTAAATGTTAACTTAGGGTGTGATGAGTACAATTTTCTTTAGGTTGGCTTCTAGATGAATGCTTCATTTAAGGAAAGAGTTGGATTGTATGTTTTCTGTCACTACTCACAGCTGAGAGGGATTACATTTACCATTAAAATACAGGATCTGTTTTTAAGAGTATTTCTGTGCCTGGGTGTCTGACAAAACAATGTATTAGCTAGACATAAATATTCCTTATGCATCTTCATCCCCAAATTTGAAAGAAAATATGTGCCATTGCAGAACATGGTGAGGACATTCAACTACCTCTGAAAGGACATTAGATTCCCTTACTAGCCAAAAATAAAACAAGTACTCCAAAATGCACTCTCCCAATAATAATCCCTCCAACAGAAATAACTTAAAAAATAAAAAGTTAAGTTCTCATCAAATGAATGGGATCTGAGACAAAGAGAAGCAATATGGACATCCTTAGAGTCTGATGTGGTCAAGAGCAGAGCCAAGAATAGGGGCCAAGGTTCGGGACTCTCTTCACACAATGTAGACGAAGTTCATGGCAGCCACAAACTCTGGGAGATGGTGAATCCAAGTGGAATCATTACCAAATGAGTGTAAAGTTCTAGGTCCTCTTTCACACCAACCTTTGGTCATCTATATTATTCATTGCACTAATTTTTAAAAATGTTTTCATGTTAGCTCATTCTTTCACCTTGTTGTCACAAATCTGCCATTGGATTAAAAAAAATTATCCAAAGTTCCCAATATTTCCATTATGCCTGAGTAATTATTCCTAGAATATTAACTAAACCATCAAAGTTCAACCAAGGCCTATTTTCATAGCCATAGATTGCCAACAAAATGCAAGGATACCTCAATCTTGTATTAAACGCTAAGCTCCAGCAACCAGGGTAGTATCATCTCATTATAACACATTTTGCAGTATGGATTTAGAGGTAACTTGTCTCAGCAACAAACACCACTCATCCATAGGTTAAAAGGCCAGATAGATACTGTTTCAAGAGAATCCATTTAACCCTAGCACCCATATCAATTTAAGGCTTAATTTGGAGGATGGATGAATTGGTCCTAACCTTTTCTCTTTAATATACCATAATTCATAACTACTTTGAAAATGTGAGTACCTCTTCCTCGGTTACCTGAAAATGAAATACATTGTTAGGGATGTGCTATTTTGTTTCCGTGATTGTAAATGAAAATAATAAAATGAATGTCAAATGTCATTTCAGCATATGCTTTATTACCATGGTAACTCACAGGTAACTGAGTTGATAAAATTGCAAATTACATATTCAGCTCTTTAAAGACATCAATGAACTGAAGTCATTTAATCAAGCTTCTCATTGCTTGTGCTGTGTAATCAAGACAAGCCGATTAAAGTCAAAGTCAGAAAGCCACAAGTTTCCCTCTCCTGCCTGGCGCGTCTGCTCTCCAGTTCAGCCTGGCTCACGGCTATAGGTTATATTTTGTAAGCATGTTAACAGAGATTTGTTTCGTCGAGAGGATGGTATGAAAGTAATTTTACTCACAAAATACTAAACAGGGAAGGCTGAACGAAGACATTTATGCCTCAAATGCAAACACTGCAAGAGCCAGAGCAAATCTGCTTCCCACAGAGAGAGACTGCTAGCGCCTTTCAACTATCTACCTCCAATCTACCCAACTTTCCATCTATAAGTCACAGGCCTCCATTACACTCTACTCCATGGTTAGCTGGACTCAAGACAGAATTGGACTACTGTGGTTTGTTCCCTTCCAGGTTGGGTACAGAGCACAGGGCCATCTTCAGTCTCCTCCATCGCCCAGTTCCCCATCCCAACCCAGGGGCAACTTCCTGATGTCAACCCAGGGTCTCCTTGGTGCCTGTCAAACAATACCCCCTTTCATGACCCCAACTAACAATCCACATACAACCAGAGGCACAGTGTGCGCTCCCCC
Organism: Orcinus orca; assembly: GCF_937001465.1. Classification (NCBI taxonomy): domain Eukaryota; kingdom Metazoa; phylum Chordata; class Mammalia; order Artiodactyla; family Delphinidae; genus Orcinus; species Orcinus orca. The sequence continues at coordinate 82,578,970 of NC_064561.1, read as the reverse complement.
ACTGGATTCCTAAGGGACTCACACTTCTCCAGGTTGTCTTCAACAGCCACTTAAACCAAACTGGACTGTGCTTTCACAGGACAGGGAGCAAGTGAAGTGAATTAACCTATTTGTCTTTTGAGAGTTGAGCTGGTGTACTGCGTGAGCATAGAGATGGAGAATTCTGTGTTTGGAAACATGGAAGCACAGCCCGAGAATTACTGTTTGCCTGTGAGATTTACATGAGTAATGCTTATTAATGTGATCTTAATAAGAAACAAATTGACATAAGGCCTCTCTCTTATCCCCAAGTAGCTTCACCGGCAGATGGAGAGAGCTCTTCAGCCACTCCTGAAATACCTTAAAAAGCCACAGGCATTGTTGCCCTGGCAACATTTGATAAGAACAAACCTTGACCCAGATGAGAGGGTAAGGCAGGTAAGGTGAAATTTACAAAGCAGAACGAAGCCTATCCAGAAAAAGACAGTTTAACTGTGTTCAATGATTAGACCCCTCGTTTCTCGCTCTGGGCAATACTCAAGGCAGTTCTACATCCCAGTCTGAGCTGCTATACTACTTATGTGTGGCTGCGCTTCCCCTACTCACTCTCAGTGGGCATAGAGATACAACCCTGCTTGGCAAGATGTCCACTGTGGGAGGGGAGCAGAGTCCTGGCTCCCCAAGTTCCAGGCATAAAGTGCAAGGGAGCCAACATTAGTGACGATGGGACACGAGGGATGAGAGCTCTCTGAAGGACAGGGGGGCTGCAGCCCAGATGAAGAAACCTCCTTCCACAGTGAGCCAAGGAGCACAGAGGGGATCGCTGTACATGACCTGGAAATGCCACCTGGGGCCTCTAGCACCTCAGAGATCACGAACACTGGGGGCAGGACCTGTCAGCAGGGATTCAAAGGCCCCCTCCTTCCAAATGCCATGAGGTCATGTATATCATCCCCATGGTTTCTCGGAGAAAAGTGAGGGAAGGGCATTCAACGCTGAAAGCCTGAATCGTACCCTAATCAGAGAGAAAGAGACTGAGTTGTCCAAAGAGACTTTTTAAATGTCTGCATCAGTTTGGACTAAGTTTATCTGACTAGACTAAAATGTGGGTTTTGTTTCCACAGGCAGTGTGTGGGGTCTTGAGGGGATGATCAGATCAGTTAGAGAAAAATGAAGAGACATTTTCTCTGAATAATCTGTGTGTATGTAATTTTGTGACCTTGCTCTGCATGTGTCTGTATGCACATTACACATATATGCACACACTCGTAGTAACATAAAGAAAGAGAAAAGGAGAGTCTGATTAAAGGAAGACCAAAATTGGAAGTGATTCTTTCTGGATAATAGGTTTATGGAAAAGTTTTATTTTGTTCTTTCTCCTGACTCATAATTTCTAAATTTGGTATAATAAACCTATTTTTACTATTATATAATTTCCTCTATGAAGAGAATTATTTTAAAAAATAAATTAATGAGAATACACTGCTTCTCAAAGCCTATCTCTTTTTATACTTTAGACAGCCACCCAACCTTCTGCCTGATGCATTCCGCAAAGCCCTAGGACAGAAGGTCAGTTCCTCTGATTTACCTGGACCCTTGACCTGAAATTGACCACATATAACCTTGGACATGAAAATGAAGCTTTAAAGCCACATTAGCTCAGCTCACGCAAGTGTGGCAATAGCCTACATCTCCACTTATCTTGCCGAAGTTTACTGTCCCCCAAATTATCAAGCTTTGTCTACGTGCAATCTCCCACTAGACACTACCCGGCCATGCATCTTCAAGAAATTCTCTTTGCTAAAAGAAATATCTGGAAGAAATGACGGTACTCTGAGCATTCTCAAAAGATTCTACCAGACACAACAGACCCAAAGGCTAATAGTCCTAAACATGCACACAGTTAGTACCATTTCAGTGTCAAGAGTAAAAGCAATGAAGATAATTTGGCACTGTTTCTGCAGTCTACATCCCAGATGCAGCCTGAAAATCTGACCAACCAAGAGGCTGAAGGTGCCATGTTTCTAACATCCACAGCTACACATTTATGACTTAATCAACACTGTCATCACATGTGTAGAGATTTCATCCCAACAGAATGGGCGAGGCAGAGCATTCGGAAAAAAATCAGATTGTTTTTCTTGTGTTATAGTCTTACTTTTATCTTCTCTGTCAGTAGTGCCACAGCCCAACAGATTCCAGAAGATATAGATCTAAGATGAAATTTAATCCAAGCGCCATCAATCCTTAAACATACAAACACTGTGAAAGATAACATGCAACACCTCCTTCCAAGCAATTAAAGCTTATTGGGACCTGCCTTTGATTCTAGCAGTGGAGAATCCAAAGCTCTTATCTGACAGGTTAATGAGGATTTGAAATGAATAGTCTTACTAATGAAGGTCTTTAGAAATTAATCATATCATATTATTATTAACAACTGCAAAAGCTAAAGTTCCAGAGATTAGATTACATAGGATAATTTTTAAATGTGAGCAAGCTAATATTAAAGTGACAGAAGGCGATTTCCAAGTGGGAATAATAAGACATAATGCAGAGAATAAAAATTAAGAATGGGTAAGGCAATTAAGATGTTCCTTCATTTGAATGTCTCTCTGTATTTGAAAATATAATATTTTATTTAATAAAAGTTTGTGCTGTTGTTTTTATCTTCTTTAAGAACTCCACGAAAGAAGAAATAAATGAATGCTGGGAGAATATTCTGATGTTATGAAAAAAGAAGTATAAAATGAAACAATTCTATTTACTCGGGAAATTTTACTGCAACATAAGGCATCACATATCTTTCACAGTTCTTCAATTGGCTTATTTTTCTTGGATTCATATTCTGTGTCAAGACTGAGAATGCCATTCTAGAACAAGGCTTGGCAAATTTTCAAAGGCAGAGCACCGACGTGGCCATCACCCCCGTCCTTCAAATATGTGGTGGGTAAATCCAGTGATGGAGGACCAGAAGCCAAACATATACCATTAATCCCTACACGGTTCTGAGATAGGCTCATTCCCAGCAGGGAACAAGGGGTAGATTTCACTAAATAGGCATTGTCATTCATTTGGGAACAGTGAATGAGCCCCTAGTTATATCTGGATATTGGAGATGCAGTGGTGAACAAAATAGACTCAGACCCTGGGATCATGGAATTCTACTTCTAGTGATGGAAATGACATGAAACAAGCAAAAAAAAAAAAAAAAAGAGTTTCAAAGAGCTGAAAGAAGGCAAAGAACTGTGAAAGACAATATTGAAGTGGTGGGCAGCAGCCAGACTGTGTTTTACCATTATCCTAAGATCTGTGTGAAGCTATTTAAGGACTGTGCTTGCTGCGTGTAGAAGGCAGGAAGGTGGCGTGTGTAACGTGACCAGTTATGCATTCTGAAAAGACCTCCGCATGCACTGTGAACAGCATGAGCACCGTGGAAGGAGTCAAGGGTAGATACGGGGAGACCATTTCAGAGCCTATCTAGTAGTTCAGGGAGGGGGGCTTGGTACTTGGTGTCTTGGACTATGGGAGAAGTGACGACATTGGGGAAAAGTAACTGGATTCAAGAGATCTCAAGAAGGTAAATACACAGGACATGGTGATGAACTGAACAGGCAGAACTGAGATCTCTTATATCCGCTCTCTAAGACAATTTCCAGGACAGCCTTGAGAGGTTGACCAGCTGACTGTCTTTACAGATACAAAAGCCAAGGCTCAAAAAGGCATAAAGCCAGTAAAAGACGAAACTCAGATTTCCAACCCAGCTCTGAGTCAGGAGCCCCTATTTTCTTCCACAGAACATGCTTCACCAGAAGCAGAACATGACCTCATACACTGTCACCCACATACATGTGAACTTGCTCTTGCTTTATCAGTTTTCTTAGTTCTCTGTTCCTAGTTTTTGCTCACATAACCAACCCTTATTATTATCTTCCTCCTCCAACGGGCAAGATAAAGCCTATGATATCTCATACTGCTACTTTATAAACAAAACAACACAAAAAAGTATCACCACCAAGATCCGTCTGTTGGCTTTACAAAGGATAATCAGGATTCTTTTCCCCACTGTGCTTTGTACAGTTACCTTATTCTTCTTCCTCCCAAGTTGGCTAGACAAAATTCCTTTTCTGTAGCAACTGTCCGCTGGTGTGCTTTTTTTTGTTTGTTTTTGGTTTCCCACCAGTGAAAACAAATATCGCCTTTACTCGCTGGCCTTAGCCTCTTATGCTTTCTCCCCTGTTCTACTAAAACTATCTCAACAATCTCTTTCAGTTCTTTGGGGTATTTCAAAACCATACACCAAATTAAGACAGCAAGTTATGTCATGCAACTTTTCTCACACACTCTGCTTCTCTCCCTTCTTCTATTACCTGTTCCCACATCTCAAAGATTTACTGATCTCATGCCTTGATCACTAATATCATATGTAATACTTTTCATCTCTTTTAAATTTATGACCTAACCAAATTTAGGATTAAATTAAGGATTGAATAAATAAATACATATAAAGTGCTTATCATAGTGCCTGGCACATAATAAATGCTCATTAAACACTGGTTGTTCTTATCAACATCATTTCTCTCCAACTAGATTCTAAATTTATTATGGCTAGAGATTATGTTTTATATCTCACTGAATCCTCAGAACTTGTCATGTAATACCTCTTTATAGTGCTGAGAGGATATGGAGGGGTTGATGTTAATTTTGTTGGGTGGTTTTTGCATTTCTTTTAAGCTGAACAGTATTTTTCTATAAGGACCTTCAACAGGTAATTTCCTATTTATAAGAACCCTCCCATCCTACTTTGCCCACTTGAGGAAATGTGATATATTGTGATGAGTACGTATTATTATATGTAAAAATATAAACAGTGAACTTCTTTATATTATTTTAAAAATACATTTATAGCCTAAGTTCATTTCTCCTAACTGTGTATAGTAAGTGTTAGCTAAACAGAGGAAGGATGAATAGGAGTCAGAGACAGCACCCAGAGAGGGACCATTTGTAATACTAAGTAATAAATATCTATGGAGGCAAGAGCCCAGACTTACAGGGAAGACAGGTAGGGTGATCCCAGGGCAGGGGAGAGGATCCTCACCCTGATTAAAGGGTCCAACAGATGAAACAGATAGCCCATTCCTCAGCCCATCACTTCATCTTCACAGTCATAACCAACTGAGCAGATTAAAAATGATCCCAAGTCACCTCCACCTTCATGGACCATTTCAGCCCCCATGGAACCAGCCACTCATCTGCTTATAAGCCCTGTTTCAGCTCTTTACTACTACACAACAGACCATCCCCAAACTCAGTGGCTTTACACAACAGTTTATTATTATCTCTTGTAGTTCTTGAGTTGACTGTACCAGTTTCCCACTTGGATTCTCCTGTGCATTTGTGGTCAGAGGGCAGATGGGGCTGGAGTCATCTCACTTTGAGACTGAAGCTGGCCAACGAAGATGGCTTCATCACTCACACGCCTGGTGCCTCCGATGGCGGGAATAACTACAGGGTGCTCAGGAACCTCTCTCCCCCTGCAGCCTCTCCACATGGCTAGCTCAGGTTTCCTCACAAGATGTGGTCTCAGGGTAGTCTGACTTCTCACATGGTGGCAGGCTTCCACCCATAGCAAGCGTTCAAGAGACCCAGGCAGAATCTACAAGTCTTCTCAATGCAGTTCAAAAGTCAAGCAGTGGCACTTTTGCCCTTGTTCCTGTAGCCAGGCCAGATTCAAGGGGCAGGGACAAAACAAGGGCTCAAATTCTAGAGGGTTATGCTTCACTGGGGAGGGAAACCCAAAAGCATCTCAGGCAAGTCCTATGCACATGTGCACGGGAAGGCAGAGACAAGACAGCCCATCTTTTGCCAACACTGTCTCCTGCCGAGATCAGGTGAGAAAACAAGGAATCAAAAAACACATTTTGTAAAAGCCTCTGTGTTGATTCAGCCTTCAAAACCTTTTGGACAAAACTGTCTATTAAGAAGGAAGAAAGTGGAAATTCACAACCAGAACAAAAGATGTTCTAAGGCCAGGGAAGATATGAAACAATAATGACAGGTAAGAAATTAAAAGGAGCCTGCACCTCACCTGCTTCCCCTGGTCTTAGGTAAACAGAATTTGGACAACAGAATGTTCATTTGTTCCTAAATATTTTCTCTGAAAGAAATGTTTAGATGGCAAAGACTGTACAGAAGTGTGTATCTGTTTCCTGAATAATGAAGTAAAACCAAGAAATAAGCCCAATGATTGATTACTGATGCCCTCCTTTTTTTTTTTTTTTTTTTAATTAATTAATTTATTTATGGCTGTGTTGGGTCTTCGTTTCTGTGCGAGGGCTTTCTCCAGTTGCGGCAAGCGGGGGCCACTCCTCATCGCGGTGCGCGGGCCTCTCACTATCGCTGCCTCTCTTGTTCTCTGCGGAGCACAGACTCCAGACGCGCAGGCTCAGTAATTGTGGCTCACGGGCCCAGTTGCTCCGCGGCATGTGGGATCCTCCCAGACCAGGGCTCGAACCCGTGTCCCCTGCATTGGCAGGCAGATTCTCAACCACTGCGCCACCAGGGAAGCCCTGATGCCCTCCTTTTAAAGAAAGCTTTATTAAACTATTTGTAAAAGAAGTCTCAGAGAAAAGGAAAAAACAGGACCCCTCCTCCTTTCATTCTTCCAGACTCCTCCCCATTTCCCAGAGAAACAAACCAAGAGCCACAGATTTTTATGAGTGTGTCCAAGGGCTCACTCTGAGTCTGGATTCAGACTCTGAGCCGCATTGCTAAGCCAGGTGCTTTCTTTTTCAGCAATAATTTTGCATGCCTTATCTTTCTCTCCCGTTTATAAATGGGGTAATTAAAATTGATTAAGCATCTACTGCACACAGAGTAACGGCTTCAGTGCTCTTTCCAAAAATCTCTTCTCGTCTTTTTGCCATAAAGCAGAGACTAGAAATACACAGTTGTCTCCTCTGGTATTTATTTATGGACCACAGGTAGGTGTTAAAAGGCAGTTAGGAAGGCCACAAGTGTGTTTAATGTACACTGCTCATAGGTGTCTTCAGTCTTATCCACACGTGGTCCTTGTGTATCATTTCTGCACAGTGACAGAATACTTCTGAGAACGGTTTAGAACATACAAAGTTGCATCTATGACCTCACATTACCTCTTTCTATCGAGTTGCATCTTTTTTTTTTTTTTTTTGCTGCGCTGGGTGGCTTGTGAGATCTTAATTCCCCAACTAGGGATTGAGCCTGGGCCACGGCAGTGAAAGCACCAAGTCCTAACCACTGGACCTCCAGGGAATTCCCTGTCCAGATGCATCTTCTCCTTTGAGAGATGGCCCCTTTTGGATTTAGTGGAACTGTTCCTGCATTCTCGAACTCAGGCATATGACTCAGGGAAATTGAAGACAATATTCTATCCCCTAGCCATAAAGAAGCTAGCCTCAGAATCAGGCTGGGAGAATGGGATTTCTTTTCCAGAATCTATATGGATTCTTGGGGAAAGATCTCTCTCATCGGGGCAGTGTAAGCTAGGAGCTCCCAGGGGCATCTCTGCCACATGTGGAACAATCCAGCCAAAGAAAGAAGCCAACACAGAGAAAAGTAGTGTTGAGACCCAGATGGAAAGAGGTAGAGTTCTGTGACATCATTTGAACCTCTGGTTCTAGCCATGTCTAAAGCCATTACACCACCAGACTTTTCAATTACATGACCCAATAAATTCCCCTCCCCCCTACTTTTTTAGCGATTTTAATTTGGGTTTCCGTCATTTGCAGCTATAAAGTCCTGACTAATACACAAGTGCATTAGGTCAAACCAAACTAAAGCATCCCACTTACATAACAGGACAATCAGCAAAGACCTAGAAGGATCCATCATTTTGGCTCTACCACAGGAAAGAGTTTGCCAAAACCCGACAGTCAGCAGAGCTCTTAGAAGCATTTCAGCTACCACGTGGGTAAACTGGTTTGGGCATTAAGGAGTCTCTTTGTCCTGTTTACGCTCCCACTCGATCAGTCAGAGTCCCAGGGTCCTGGGTCCCAAGACCCAACCCATACAGTTTCAATAAATATATTTTAATAATGTGATTACTTACAGAGGGGGAAGCAGGATTAACAAGAGACGGGGTGCCCAGAGACTAGTAACAATTGAGAAAGCTTTACCACCCCTGTGTTACCAGTGCTCAGAGAGAACTGGAGTCCTCTCGGGGCTGTGACCATGGAGGGGTGCATGTGAGAGACGCAGCCCCATGGCAGAGAGGAAATAAGGAAGAACCCACCCAACCCCACTCTCTTTTTTGCCCTCTGATCTCCTACCAGTGCCTCTTACTGACCAAACCCAGTTGAAAGCCAGCCGGCCACGGAGCCCAAAGATGCGGACATAAAACAGAGAGCAGTGCAGACAAAGAATCTGGATTAGGACAAAACAGAATAACCGGGAAACCTACCCACCTCCTAGTTTGATAATATTGTATAATGCCCTTAAAGCAGCGGTCCCCAACCGTTTTGGCACCAGGGACCGGTTTCATGGAAGACAATTTTTCCACCGACCGGGGTTGGGGGTGTGGGGGGTGTGGTCAGGAATGGTTCAGGCAGTAATGCGGGCAATGGGGAGCGGCAGACGAAGCTTCCCTCGCTCACCTGCCGCTCACCTCCTGCTGTGCGGCCTGGTTCCTAACAGGCCTCGGACCGCTCCGGTCTGTGGCTTGGGGGTTGGGGACCCCTGCCTTAAAGAATCATTAGGAAAGGGGTGAAAACACTTTGTGTGTGACCCTTCGTGCCTCTGTACTATAATATTCACTTCCCCAAATTTCCTTCTTTTGTTCATAGGAATCTGCACCCTCTCATCTGAAATGATCTTAAAATTTAGAGTATATCACTCTCTCTTACCATTTCCGCCTAAACCTTTTTGCTCTATATTTTCTCGCTTGTTCCCTAGATAGCTTTATATACTGAAGATACAGAAAGAAATAGAAAAGGACCGCAGAAGCTCTGAAGGCAGGGTTGGGAATGACAAAGATCTCTAAATGTTTGACGTTCCTCACACTCTTTGAAGAACAAATGCACCCAAGTGTGTGGTCTTTAACGAGATGAATGCACACGCGAGGACGTCTTGCTTTGTTTTTGTGCCTTCTCAACATAAATCTTCAGGCAGACATTTCTCCTTAACACATCCAGTATACGGGAAATTGTTTTTTGGCCATAAAAATGCATTAACAGCTCCAAAGGAGCAATTACACCGTGTATTGTAAATGCCCATTAAGACTAATACACCACACTTATCTAAACCTCAGTGAATTCAGGGCTGTGGTTTCGCTAGTACAAAGGTGACTCAGATTTGTTCAAGAAATAAGACCCCAGGGGAGAGGGCTTCCCTCTGTTGTGTCAATTACAATGATACAGGTATAAAGCAAGAATCTGATCCCATTTTGTTGCTTTTTAAAGAAGCCCCAGCATCTAGAATGAGGCTGTGTGCACCAAGGTGTGTTTATGCCAGTACATTGCCATGGTGAATTTCTGCAAGCCCTCAGAAGCGGTCCCCTCGCATTTGGAAATCATAGTGTCTTATGCAGACAGCGAGTCAATTACTGAGGCTATATGCCTGGTTTTAGAGTAGACTTTATTTATTACCCTTGTTATGGCCGGGATATGGAGGACCCAGCTATAATGTGTGAAATCAGATTCTTCTACTGTTGCATTACAAATCTCATTGGATGCAGTGAATTTGCTTTATTCGGGTCCATTCTGGATTAATAGGAAGGGAAATATGGATTTTTTCATCCATATAAACAATAAGGTCTTGTTAGAGACTTGTTTCTGATGTTTATGGATTTCTCTTTAGTGTATACAGCCTATGGAAAATTGTTTTCAAGCAATAAACAATAATTGTATTTGGGGATATAGAGGTACTAGTGCTGTACTGCATTCCATCTGCTGATAAATTTCTCTGGCCTATTTTTTTTTCTTATGCAGACATAAAAATACAAACAATAAATTTTCCTTCCTCCACTGCAACCTTTTCCTCTTCCACTTTATTTTCCACTACATTTCTCGATTGATATTACCTTTTTAAATTGCTAAATATAAATATTCCACAATGAATGTCTGTAATTAGGTTGTCTGCTCTCCTTCAAGGACTTGTTAGAAAGAGAAAGGGCTTTAATCTAAGGCAAACTAACAGAGCTAGAAGTTAATTAGAAATTAGCCATATATCCTGAGTAAATTATTTATGCTAAGCCATGTGTTACTGTAAAAATAATATACAGTTACACTGACTATTGTAAACATAAAATAATTAACAATAAAAGGGAAGATATTATCCCTTAATAGAATCCTTTTGCCAAGACCAATTTAATTTTCTCTCTCGTAATACTGAATGATAAGCCGGGGTCTCTGCTTTCTATATAAAGCACAAAGGTTTTCTTACAATCTTTCTTCAGTTCTCTTTTCTCTCTCTCTCTCTCTCTCTCTCTCTCTCTCTCCCCCTCCCCTCCCTCCTTCCATCCCTCCTTTACTTCCTCTTCTGCATTCAGACTTATTCTCTGATTTATATATTCTTTTAATATGTCTTTTCTTCTCTTTCCATTTTTCTCCCTTTTTGTCTTTTCCTCTCTCTCTTTTTCCACTTTTTACCTCTTTTAATTAAAAACTGGGTAAACACCTAAAATCTCACTAAACACGCTTCTCTTTCTTCCCACCCTGCTCTCTGTTCCTTTTTTTCTTTTACTTTCCTCCTTTTTTCTTTTACACTCTTTGGTATGCAGTCTTTTTGCAAAAAGCCCTAAGATGCAGACAGAAAATGCAGTGTATTTTAGTTCTCACTGTTCCTTCCTATTCTATTAGCAAGGGCATAAAGGTCAAAATGGACCAACCCTGGAATATCCTCTCAACCCAATTAGGGACCTTTGAATTCAACTCAGATGGTTACATATATGTTTGCTTCCTGCGTGAACACTTATGTATTGGTGGATTTCACATCATCCCTTTTGGGAATAGGCCATTTGTATTCATATACTTCTGCATGCATAATCACTATTAAATATGATCTAATGAAGTGCCTTTGTGTCTCAAATGCAGTTACCTGAGGACTCTCCTTACAAAACATGCATTGAATTTTCTTCCCATTCATGCTGGCAGCAACAAATATTGTGCAGCTTTCACATGGTTGGTATAGGTGTTGTTAATGTACTCTCCACATCCATTTAAATGCAAATCTTCATGCAAATAATCACTTGGAGGAAGAAAAGAGAATGTGTTTAGCTGAAGACAAAGCTAGAGGGATAATAGGAAGCATGAATAGGGTGTCAGTGGAGGGCTACACAATAAAAGCCTCCTCTGCACATAATGAAAACACATTAACGACAGCTCAGAGGATTTCTCAATAGGTTCTTACAGTATTGTTGTAGGTAAACATGATTCCCAGCAGGTGAAACAAAATGAATGAATTTGGAAGAAATTTACACACGTCTCTAGGGAAAGCAAAAGGTCAAACCGGTTGTACATACCAGGCCCTTGATCAATGCCCAAAATATCAACCATGGACAAATATTTACACTTCCTTCAGAAATCCAAAATTTGGAACCGAACAGTTCATTGTCCAAATGACTCGATTGTTAAATAATGCTGTGGGGCTAATGTTTTAACAGAAAAGTAGGAAATGAGCTAGGACTGAATAAATATCATTATACTTGAGAACAGCAACTCTGAGGCTGAATTTGGCTCTGGGGAGGGCTGGATTGTGATCTTAGGGAAATTTCCAATTTGCACTATTTGCAAAGAAAGCGTTACATCAACAAAGGTTAAGTGCTGGCATTAAGAAAAGCAGAATGGCCTAGAGTTTCCCAGTTATTTCTATTTTAAGTACTTCTCCAAGTTTCCCTTGGATGCAATCAAAGGAGTTGACAAGAAACCAAGGAAGTTACAAAATAACAAGGCCAAAGGGCTGGTAATGGTGTATGGAGGGAAAAAAGTGGTCTGTTCGTGTCATATATTTCCAAACGAATGGACCTATTTGTGACACATGTTGTCATTTTTGAAAAAAAAACCAACTTCAGTTTTCTTGTAGGTTTCATGATTTGCAATTGCTCTGTGTGAGGGCACCCATAGAGCAATGAAACTTGGAAGACTTAATTTGGGCATATTTTGGAAGGGTTTCAGTAGACTTCAGGCAGTATTATGTGCACTTTAACTTGGAGTGATTTCGCATTTCTTGGAGAGTACAACTGGCTGGAATCATCACTTCTGATTTCCTTGGCCGCATGCAGTCCAGCCATCTCCGCAACCCTCATCACCACATTGCCAAAAGGAAAAAAAGAGGAACAGAAAAATTTTTTTTAACTTTTCAAAAACTAACTCTATGAGTATTATTTTTCCCACAACAAAATGTGTTTTATCATTTACATGAATATTCCTTTTTGACAGCAGTTCTCTCGTTCTTATTATTTTTAGTTAGGTAGTTAGTTTTGTTCTTTGAAGCATTAGGAATCCTGAGACTATTCCCTACTTCTGTACTCACTCAACCTGAACTGTCTATAGTTGCATGCTTTGTGCCCATCAATTTCACACTTAGACTATAATCAGAGTTGAATCATTCTGTAAAAGACTGGGCTCTATGCAAGAATAGCAGGTGGTTAATAATGAAGGGGGAAAAATATAAAAATTTTTTCTAAATATATACAAACAGTTAAGGTGAGGGGAAGGAGAGAAATAGAGACAACCTAGACTTGAAAAGACTCCTAATTTTTCAAGCATTAAATTGTTCACTGCAATAAATAACACATGCTGCAATATATAGACAGAGAGAGAAAGAGAGGTTTCAATTAACTTATATTTAAGCTATTAAATAGATTTAATAATTATTTTACTTATTTATTAAAATACTGTTTAAATTATTAAATATGTTTTTTATTAAATATATATTTGCATATATATACATGTTTTTAACTTATGCAGTATGTTTTCCATAAAGAACAGGCCAGGATGAAGATATACTAGTCAGGATAAACTGGGTAATGCCATAACAAAAAAGCCCAAAATTCTCCGTGATATAACCCAACAAAAGTTTATTCTTAGTCACAAAATATCCACTGTGGGTCTGGGAGACTTTCCAGGGCTACTGATCTCCATGCAGTGACTCAGTCATTCAGTCTCATGGACAATTCGCTTTGTTATAGCTGCACTATCTGAGGCTATGGCTTCTCTGTTACCTCAGTGGGAGAAAAGAGCTACAACTGCAATGAAACCCTTGGGCTTGGTAGTGGCACACACCATTTCTACTTGTAGCCCATTGGCCCGAGGTAGTCACACGGCAACAAGAGCAGGATGTGACCCTCCCATGCTCAGAGGGCCTAGAGAACCAGATATGAGTAAGCAGTGGAAGTCTTCAACATGGAAGAATATAGTGGTATTAGATGTAATTGTTCTCCTTAGAAAATCCGTAGCTTATAATTAGTACCTTGCCTATCACATTCAAAATTCATTTTATATTATATTTGTGGGCTTGCCTATTTTACTTTCAGTGGCTTATGAGATCTTTGAAGTTAGGAAACCCATTTTGCTCGTTTTTATACCCAGTTGACTTTGCATATAGTGGTGTGCTATAAATATTGATCTAATTAAATTAAGCTACTCTTTCTAAAATAATCATGAAAGTTTCCATGAAATTTCTTGGTCCAGATATCAGGCCATAACCCTTAGAAAACTGTCCAATGCCTGGACACAAAAGTCATGGGTAAGTACAGAATTCAGTGGCTCAGCTGGACTGCATCAGTAAATAGCACTGAGTATATTTTTTAGTTAAGATATTTCACATTTCTTCCTTTTTTGACAGAAAAAAGAATGACACTTTTTGGAAAGAGATACCATGTAGTGCTATGAAAATAACACTGGACTTGAGTCTAGAAAATTGTGTTTTGTCCTGACTCTGCCCTTAACTTGTGTATTCATATCAACTCACTCAGCCTGAGTTTCTTCACATATGGAGTGGTGAATTTGAAGCTCTTAAGTCCTTTCCAGCTCACACATGCTGTACCCTAAGAATTGCACAACTTAAAGGAGTTTTTAGATAATTTTTTCAGAACTTTTCCAGACAGTGTTTGTGAAATAAGGTAATTTTTAGCATCCCCTTACCACTCCTTCCTAAGCCCCTTTTTCATTTTAGTACACTGTCTATTGTGATCCTTGATTATTCAGCATCCCTTCTTCCCCCGTTCGTGTTTAGCTAAAATTTACTGTCCTGAATTCACTCCAAAACTTATTGCTCCTACTTTCCTTTGATGCAGAATGAGCTAAGTTCTAAATAAATAAATTGACGAAAAACTTGTGATCCTCCAGTACACGGAGACTTAATGATAGCTATTCACTGCATCCTTCAATGGAAGCTAAAGGCACCAGATCTCCTCTCCTACTTAATGGTGATAGCCAGCCTATTGGATACGCAACCCAGAGTCAGCCAATCAGATGCTCCTGTTCAGTGCTTTGAATCTTTGCCTTGTAACTCTAAAGCACAAGAATTGTTTGGATTCATTTACATCAGCAGAAACAATAGGAGCATCTTCATTAATTGGGAATAGGGGGAGACACTTGTCATTTCAGTAGCAGAGGTCCTATCCTACGGTACTGGTAGTAGTAACGTTCTGGTCAGGCTGCTTCTGCTAAAACATGACTGCAGTGTTTCCTGATTCTTGACCCTCTTGGCTTTTGTCCATTTTCCTAAGCCTGATCCTTCAAAACCCTCCATGAGCTTTGCAAGAAATTCTTCTGTTTGCTTAAGACCACTGGATACCATTTTTGTTTCTCACAACTAAAAGATTCTTAACTGATTCAGAGTGACCAAGAACAGGGCAAGGACGTTTCCTCCCTCCATTTCCTTCCAACATCCTACTAGAAGTCCTTGCTAATGCAATTAGGAAAGAAAAGAAAATTAAAGGTATACAGACAGATTTGAAAGGAAGAAATAAAACTGTCCTTGTTCACAGATGATATGTCTATGCAGAAAATCCAAAAGAATCAACAACAACAAAAATTCTGGAATTAATAAGCAATTATAGTATTATAGCAAGTTTGCAGGATATAAGATTAATCCACAAAAGTCAATTGCTTTCCTTTATACCAGCAATGAACAAGTAAAATTTGAAATTAAAAACACAGTACCATTTATATTAGCACCCCCCCAAATTAAATACTTATGTATAAATCTGACAAAATATCTACAAGATCAATATGAGGAAAATTATAAAACTCTGATAAAAAATAAAATAACGAAATAAATAGAGAGAAATTCCGTGTTTGTGGATAGGAATAATCAATATTGTCAAGATGTCAGTTCTTCCCATATTAATCTATAGAGTCAATGAAAGCGTGATCAAAACCCCAGCAAGTTATTTTGTGGATAATAACAAACTGACTCTAAAAATTTATATGGAGAGGAAAAAGACCCAGAATAGCCAACACAATATTGAAGGAAAGCAAAGTTGGAGGACTAAGACTACCCAACTTCAAGACTTACTTACAAGGCTAACTGATTCAGAAGCTGTGGTTGATAATGAGTTAGTTTGCTACTCTAGTTGTTATTTAACAGAGATAGCCTAGTTTGACCATTAATATGTTAAAGCAATGTGGTGTTTACATAGTGTCAACAAATATATTATCTCGCTGGATCCTCCCATTAACCTCAGAAGGGCACAAGATATAAAAATATAAATATTTCCAACTGAAGGGTGTTGAATTAAGGTACTATGAAAGTAACTGATTTGACCAAGGTCAGTAAAAAATTAAATAACATATAAGGATTCATAACAAGAACTACTCATTCCAAATCCAGGCCTCTTTTACTGTTCCACCCTGCCCTCCTTCAAAGGAGTTACGTTATCTGCATCAGCTCAACATGGAAGAGACTTTTTCATCAGGAGGCAGAAAGGAACACCCCTGAAATCTCCCCCAAAGCATAGTCCCTTGCTTGTATGGACATAAATAACCACAGCCTTATTCAGTACTAGTTCTGTCACATTGCCACTACTCAGTGTCACTGGCTCTCTGGCAGGGTATAACTAAACCCTCTGAAGAAAAGTAAGTTCATGATAATTAACAGAATCTATGAGCTATAACCACAGAAACCAAATGGATACACTGATTTCACCTGCTTAAACAGATGTGAAACTTCTTGTGTAAAACTCTTTTGTATTTCAGCTCATAACTTTTTTGACATTGTACCTCTTCCTTGTCCCACTGTTTTGACTTCTCTTATCTCTGTATGGAGTATGAATTCTAGGAGTATAAATTATTTTTTTAACCATTTTTAAAAATTGAAGTGTAGTTAATTTACAATATTGTGTTATTTTCAGGTATAGAGCAAAGTGATTCTATCTATCTATCTATCTATCTAAATATATATATATATTCTTTTCAGATTCTTTTCCATTATAGGTTACTACAAGATATTGAATATAGTTCCTTGTGCTATGCAGTAGGTCCTTACTGTTTATCTATTTTATATATAATAGTGTGTATATGTTAATCCCAAACTCCTAATTTATCTCCCCCCACCATTTCTTTGGTAACCATAAGATTTTCTTTTCTTTTTTGTGTGTTGTGAGTCTATTTCTCTTTTGTAAATAAGTTCATTTGTATCATTTTTTAAAATTCCACATGTAAGTGATATCATATGATATTTGTCTTTCTCTGACTTATTTCACTTAATATGATAATCTCTAGGTCCATCAGTTTTGCTGCAAAAGGGATTATTTCACTCTTTTCTATGGCTGAGCAATATTCCATTGTATGTATGTGTATATAAATATATATCTCGCATCTTCTTTATCCATTCATCTGTTGATGGACATTTAGGTTGTTTCTATGTCTTGGCTATTGTAAATAGTGCTGCTATGAACATTGGGAATCTTTTTTCAAATTAGAGTTTTCTCCAGATATACGCACATGAGTGGAATTGCTGGATCATATAGTAGCTCTATTTTTAGTTTTTTAAGGAACCTCCATACTGTTCTGCATAGTGGCTGCACCAGTTTACATTCCCACCAACAGTGCAGGAGGGTTCCTTTTTCTAGGAGTAAAAATTTTTCAAAATGCAATCAAAGAGTCTTATCTGTTTTCTAAATTCCCACCTGTCTGAATCTGCGCTGCACACTTCTATTCTAAACACCTGTTTGGAACCTTGTTTCCTAAAAGAATGAATAGACTTGAAAACTCTGATGCCTTGGCAAAGAGAAAATAGAGAAAAATAGTTATATGAACTATGCAACTCTGAGGAACCAGTTCAAAAGCCGGTGTCCCAACTGTAAGCAGTTTGTGAGTGACTGGGAGGGTTGACTGAGCTAGTAAAGGAGTATCAGGATGGCTTAAGGTGACTGTGGTTATAAGATGAGATGAAGGGGGCAGGAGTGGCAACATGACCCCCGTATTACGGGTATATTTCTGTTTCTCTTGATACATAATTGAGCCACTAGAATCTGAAAGCATAGATGCAACTAGGGTGCTTCACTCATTAGAAGGAGAAATCTTCCATACCATCCCTGGGGATTAAAGAGGGCATGACAGTGTGAGGCTTACCTAAGAAGTATATGTAAGAAGGGACTAGCAGTGTGCAACTCCAGTCCTTATTAACGTTCCCTGTGGGCAGGGAACAGCTCGCATGAAACTTCATGAAGGAAACCTAAATGCCTGCCATCCACTGGGTTTTGGGAGCAGTCCCACTTTGCTTTCTATCATGGCTAGTGACAAGTAACTTAAAATGGATATGGATTTAGTGGGTCAAGGAGGTGTAAACACTCACATTCTTTTCTTACAGATAATGTTATAAGAATTAGATTACAAAAAATAAAGGAAAGATAATGACAGCTAGAAAGAGAAAAGGCGTGCAGGCCACATCCCTGGGGCCAGCAGTAAGAATGGAAGAGAGACAGACAGAGAAAGTGTGACCTTTAAGAAGCCTGTAGGGATTCTGCTTTCAAGACTTTCCAAAAAGATTCACTTTATCAGTCAATGTTTTGTGTTGCAGATAACGGAATCCATTACAGATGATATAAAGAGAACGGAAATTTTTACAGGATAGAAGAGAGCTCACAAAATCATTGTGTGATTTGAAAGAACATGTTATAAACTGAAGTTTCAAGGAACAGCTTCCAGAACTACTCTTGAGAACTGGTATGTTAAAGAATTTATAGTATGGGTCTCTGTTGCAATTAGGAAATGCTGAACCGAGAAGCTGCCTGTGCAGCTGCCAGCCCCAGAATCACACTGCCTCTGTCCACATAGCCCCCACCTCTTGCTCTTTTTCTC
The DNA here is from genome assembly GCF_937001465.1 of Orcinus orca. Lineage (NCBI taxonomy): Eukaryota > Metazoa > Chordata > Mammalia > Artiodactyla > Delphinidae > Orcinus > Orcinus orca. Next base: position 82,560,707 of record NC_064561.1, on the reverse strand, counting down.
CTTCTAAATTTCATGTGAGTGTGTCTACTTGGAGAAGAGAGGTCAGAGGCACACCCAGCTGAAAAGGATCTGTCAGATGCCATTTCCAGCTTTCCAGGCTAGCATGTCTGGGAGAACATGCTAGAAGGACTAGGTCTCAGTGAGACAATGAGCAGGACCTGCCACACTGACCTCTGTTATTCATGCTCATTAGTCTCTAAACCAAAGGCAAGGCTACGTGAGTATTTGCTTGTCCTAAAGTAATATGCTTGTTCTTAGGAAATTAACAACACAGATTTCACCTTAAACACATAAATCAAGCTCCCACTAGAACTCCTTTCCTCTTCAGGCAAAGATCATCAGGAAAATTGGCAAGAAAAATTGTCTCTGGAAGAAAACAGGAAGCCTTGCCCAGGAACTTCCCTTCTGAATTTTCTGGATATGTGGATTGGCACAAAGAGAAGAAGAGAAGAATCCTCAAGTTCGTAAAACAGAAGTTCTGCTACATTTTCAAGGCACAGCCAAAGCCTTGATCCCAGAGGCAAGACTTTAACTAGGTGTTCTAGGAGTTCAGTAACAAAACCACCTGATTGGCAAGATTCCTTCTAAGTCCCTTAAAATGTATGTGGAATATCAAGGATTGCCAATGGAGAAAAGCTTGGTGTCGGGGAGAAATACAACTAGAAAGGCAAGAAGCTGAGCTTGTGTGTTTCATTCCTAATCTAGACTCAGGTATTTGGCTTCTACTCTGTCTGAGGTAGTTTTCAAGATACACAGCCAGCAGACCACTGTATATACACACAGCTAACTGGTTATTATATTTTGTTCCCCCATCTTGCTTGCTCCAGATTTCCTGTGATTAACAAGACGTCAGTAATAAATTAAGGGCTTTCCCACATGAAGCTTGAAGAGCTATTTGTTTGCTTACTTATTTTAGTTTCATCATCAAAGACCTTCAGCAAAGACACAAATCCCAGTATTAATTCTCATGAAAATTCATAACAACACTGGATATTGTTATCTCTAAGGGAAGTGGAATATGTGACTCTGAGCATTGCCCTGCCCTTTCAGATACAGTTGACCCTCTGCTAATCATGGCTGTTAGTCATTAAACCAGAGTTATCATCAAGTAATATGTTTGTTAATTGGAAATTAGAATCCTAAACGAAAGCTGCCTTCATCTTGAAAATCATGAGAATCCGGATATAAATTAAGCCTCCACTGGAAGCTGCTGTGGGGAACCATGAAATTCAAAATGACATTGCCATCCTAGAAAAATCTTCAGCCTACTTTTTGTTAAGAATGATCAGAAGAGAGCTTATTTCCTATTTGAAAGGGTGAGTTCTCTTGTTCACAGGAAGATTCCAGGAATACAACTGTAGTTTGGAAGTGAGAATCATCTATTGCACGTTGTAATCATCTCTTCCTGGAGGTTGGTGCATCTAAAACTTCAAGGAACTTGAGCAAAAGAGTTGGTATAGGTGGGTCCTCCAAGGGCTGTCAAGGTCCACTTGCATCGTTCCTCCTCATTTAACTTCAGTGTGACTGCTCTATTTAGAAAAGTCACCAGGACTTTGCCGTGGGCTGGGACTGAGGCATTTCAGGTCCTGACAGCTGTATGCCACCACTATTGTACCTTCTGAGGGAGTGCACACCCCTTCCCCGTTACAGGAATGCTGGGATGATCCCCTTCTCCCCACCAGGAACTCTTCGAGTTTCACTCCTGCCATGACTCCTTCCACAAAGATAAAACAGCAGCTGACTCCCTCTGCAGGGCTGGCACTGTCCTCTCTGGAACTGGGAATGTCTCTGGCTGCGACCAGCATGGCCGCCCTCACAGAACCTCTCCCGAGGGTTTTGGCTATACATCAGTTTTGCCTTACTTGTCTTAGCTCTTCAGTTTCTGTGGCTTTGCATGTTGTGGACCACCTGCTCAGACTGTGCAACCCCCTGCATTGCTTTCCCTTTGACATCTACTTCCTCCCAATGCCAACCTGCTGGATTGTTTCCAGAGACCTTTGTTCTAAGCCCTGCTGTCAGTGCTGTCAGTTTATACTCTTACCTTCTCACCTGGTCCCTGGCCCTCCAGTTCTGTTTTGACTGTAAGTTTTCTCCTCTGTTTCCAGCTTAACCCTAAGTATCCTACCTCCACACCAACCCTCCAACCCCTGCCAGGCTGGCACATCCTGGCCTTGGTCTCTCAATGGGAACTAAAATCCCCATCTATGTTCAATATTTCTCTAAGTGGCTTTTCATCTAGCTTTACCTACACATTTTTCACTGACTCAAGGATACGATCATATCTTTAAAAGAGTTCGTACTGAGTACCTGGTGATGAATATAAGTAAAATGAAATAGAGCTATAGCTAGATGCTCACCACAGCCACACATGCTGTTATTTTTTGATAGATAAGACACATCTCTAAGAACACTTGTGCTTTAAAGATTTAGTGATTCAAGGAAATGATAAGATTTCAAATTACCTTTCCTTGTTTTATACTAGTACCAAAATAGAAAAATCCATTCCGAGGTCCAGGCATGAGACTGCATCTTCCTTTACCTCACCTGCCCTCACCTAAGTGCAAGGAAAGCTGGGAAGTGTAATGTACCTGGGTGGCCATTGTGCAGCTTTCCAGTACTGTGAGAGAAATATAAAAGTGATTGTAGGGCTTCCCTGGTGGCGCAGTGGTTGGGAGTCCGCCTGCCGATGCAGGGGACACCGGTTCGTGTCCCGGTCCGGGAGGATCCCGCATGCCGCGGAGCGGCTGGGCCCATGAGCCATGGCCGCTGAGCCTGCGCGTCCGGAGCCTGTGCTCCGCAACGGGAGAGGCCGCAGCAGTGAGAGGCCCGCGTACCGCAAAAAAAAAAAGTGATTGTAGTGGACAGCCAGCAGTCTCCTCCACAACTTTTTAACTATTTGATACCAAATATATCAGTAATTCTGACTTCTGTGGATGCCTTTCACAGGGTCACAAATTAGAAATCTTCTTTTTGTGTAATTGATAGGATTTAAAAATTTTTGATACTGGCCCATTTTTTTCTCTCACTGCATTTGCTAATGGAATTTGGAGATGCTACATGACCTCACATTTTCCATTGAAAAATGGCTGTTGCAACCAGTGTAATTTCAGGGTGGCCCACAGGCAGGAAGATTTTTTAAAGCCTTCCATTTCATTTTTACACATAAGAAGGCAACTTACAAAATGGCAACCCAAACTTAATGCAAACAGTGTTGATTACATTCAACATCTAAAGCTCAACTGAGTCTCAGCAAGCTAGACTTCCAAGTTCATCTTCTGCATATAGACTTTAGTCTGTTTTATCTCTGACTCTAAAAATAAAGTCTTCTGAAAGGAAATCTGGAGAATCAGGAAGGCTTTTTTGTCTTTCTATCTCAGACCAGTCCCAGCATTTTATGGCATCCCATGTGCTAACTCAGCCGTCAAGTATTGGAACAAGTTAAGGATTAAGAAATCAGGTTGCCGGCAATCTGTAGCACCATGCAGTATTTACTGCCAGGCAGCTTATATCAAATGTGCCAGTAAAAAAAAGAGCCAGCACATCTATTACAGAAAACAAATCCTGGAAGAGAGATGGGGGCGGGGGGGCGGGGGCGGTGTGGGGGGAGGAACTGAGACATTGCCAATATTTTAAATAGCTCCATGTGATACACAGTGCTCCTGGACCAATAGAAAAGGAGTAATCTTGATGCTTTAAAAGCAGCAGCATTCAGAAGTAAACCAGAAATGGAAGAACTGCTGGGGCAAAATGGTCTCATGATCTTTTGGTAAAGACCCAAAGAACCTGTTATAGAAGTTCAGGGAAATGCTTGAAACTAAGCAGGACCCTATGAGGTCTTCTCAGGTACAAAAGCCTTTTCGTGTCCCCCATTTCTTGTTTGTAGGTCTTCCCTGAGTTCCAAAGAGTAGATTCAAACAGTTACTAATTAAGGACATGAGGGAATACAGAAACAAAGGAAAAGTAGTCAAGAAATAATAGTGCAGCAATAAAGCAGAGTCCTAGTTTCTCCTCAAGGGACATATATAACAATCTGATGCATATATTTGAGTTCTTCTACAGGAACCGACGTCCCCACCCAAGTGGAGGATGGTGACTACATGCTGAGCACCAGCACATAGACACCAGACTGGTTGGAACCAGAAGGTTGATGATTGAGATTCCTGAATCACCACCCTGTTACCTCACCACTAACCAATCAGAAGAAAGTCATGCACCCTGCAGCCCTCACCCCCAAATTTGGCCTTTAAAAATGCTTCCTTGAAAACCGTCAGGAGTTTGGGTCTTTTGAGCATGAGCCACCCATTCTCCTTGCTTGGCACCTGCAATAAACACCATACTTTCCTTCACCACAAACTAGTGTCAGTAAACTGGCTTTGCTGTGTGGCAGGCCAGCAAAATGTTAATGCGATCAGTTAATATACGCCCTGAAAAACCATCCTGAGATGAGTCAACTTTGGGAACATGCATCATTCTTGCCCCCAGAAAGTTTCAGAAGTGACGTTACAAATTCAAGAATATTTTATTTTAAAATGTACTTTCCAGAATATTAGCAATTCACCTGTGACCAAGACAACTATATCACATGACCTGCTCATCTCAAAACTCCCAGAAATTTCCCATGACCTTAGGACAGTGCTGGAGTGGAGGGTAAGCAACGACTGGTACTAGATTTGCTGCTGGCCCAATGGGATAAGAGCTCAGAGACAGATTTCATTTAATTTAGGAAAGCAAATTAGCATGAATTCTCTTACACATGCATGTTTAGAAAGAAGATTCATACCCACTAAGATAGAAACCAAAGAGTAGAATATCATTGGTATCTTTATGAGCTTTGCAAGGGGCAGAATTTGCCACCCTAAAATACGTCTCTTCAGTATATTAATTATTTTAAGCTTTGTTTTTGTTTTCTGAGAAAAAGCAGATGTGGGGAGAGCTCTGAAAGCCAAGTAAGAGTTGCCCTTTTGTAAGAAACATTTACATTGGTAAGGAAAATCTCCATTTATAAGGGTGTCTCCCCTTCTGTACCTGGAGGAAGAGGAGGACCAAATCTCTAAAAACTCTTATCAATAGAGAAGGCAATGACTTAAATCTGTCTCACAATCACCTTTCTTTCCTGGGCTTTTCCTGGTAACCTCCCACAACTGACTTTCTCCACCCTCAACATCCTCTTTTATCTTTAGCTGGGGATGGTATTTACAGTGTAGGCTTCTGCCATTTTGGTGAGTTCCTCAGTTTTCCTGGGTCTCTCCCAAGTATACATGTAACTGAACTTTGATTTTTCTCCTGTTAATCTGTCTCATGTCAATTTAATTTTTAGACTATCCAGAAGAACCTAGAAGGGTAGAAGAAAATCTCTTCCTCCCTAACAGTACCCTTTGCCTTGCATTTATGTAACACTTTTAGATTTTCAAAATTATCAAAGCAACTTAGCCATGTGGCTATAGGCAAAAGAATTTGCCTCGATACACCAAGTTAGACAACGAAAGAACTATGGCTGACCTGAGACAGCACACTACCTTCTGAGGTGAACAAAAGCAATTTTTGAAACATACACCCAAACAAGTAGTACCAAGAGAATTGCCAATTCCAGATTAAAATGTATATCTTCTAAGATGTGGTAGATGGTGGCCATCTTTGTGCTTCTTCATCAATGGTTTTCAAACTGTTCTCTGAGGAGTCCTAGGCATTCCACTGGTTGCCTTGGAGAGGGTGCTGGGGGCTTGGATGGGGACCCAGAGCTTCACTCTCCCTTTCCATCCAGGCTTCAAGTATCACAGCCCTGCTTTTCTCAGTTGGATTCTGACTAGAGCATGTGGTTCATGTGGTTTTATTTGGAGAAAAGTTCTGCTGCTCAAGCAGGATTATAAACCACTTTTAAAGACTGGTTTTTCTTTGTTTGTTTTGTTTTGTTTTTTAAGTTTCTTCCCAGCCCCCTCATCTGTAGTGGCCCAGAGAATGATATAACAAGTCAATAGGTAAGCAGATAAGTCAGGGAGGTCCCCAGAGAAAGAGAACCAAGCATAGCTTTCTTGAACTATGAGAAACCATTTTGGCCTAAGCCACTTTGTGATCTAAGCCTGGCCACAGTGGTTGCCCTTGAACAGGTCTCAGTAATTAATGATCTCAAGGGAACAAAGAAATGCAGGAACAGAGACAAGGCAGTCAAACAATACTGTAGTGATAACGCAGGGTCCTAGTTCCTCCTCAAGAGATATACATAATTATATATTGTTGAGTTCTGCAGGCGGGGGGATGGAATGATCATGTTGACCCTCCTGATTTCAATCAACTAAAGCTTGGACTTTGTTGACCTTTGCCCCAATTCTGTGTGAATTCTCCTCTGCTCAAGCCCCTTCATGAACACGCATCAACGCTTAGCTTAAAAATTCCCCACTTTTCCTATTCGGGGAGACACTGCTTTGGGAAAGATCCCCAATGTTCTCCTTACTTTGCTGCAAGTAATAAATCCTTCCTTCTCCTGATACTTGGCTTGGTTGTGTCTACTGGCTTGACACCCATCAAGAGGTGAACCCAGTTTTCGGGTAACAACTAGACAAGCACTTCTGAGTCCACCAAGTAGGTGTGAGACAGGAGGGAAGGGGGCAGGACACAACCTTTAAAAGAATGACGTAGCCGTTGAGGGTATGATATAAACTGGTTAGAACCAACTAGATCCAAGATGATGGAAGATTTGACTTCCAGTGGACCTGGAGTCTCATTATACGCTCATTGTAAGCCATTAGCTAAATGACACACCTACAGGTGCCATGACACTTCCAAGGCCAACCATAAAAGGCCAAAAAGTTGGGGGGTGGCCCAGTTCCTGGAAATCCCCACCCCTTCTGCAAAAGAGTTGGAATAATCCTTCCACTCATTAGCCTATGAAATTACCCAGCCCGTAAAAACTAACCACCCCATGTTTGGGGGCTTCTTGCCTTCTGAGATGGCCCACACTCTGTCTGTGGAGTGTGTATCTCCCTAAATAAACCTGCTTTCCCACTTAGTTCTGGGGCAGAGCCCTCTTGCCTGCCCACGTGTATCCTTCATAAGCTTCCTATAGTAATAAAACGACGTCTTGCCTATCACTTTGCCTCTTGCTGAATTCCTTCTGTGCTGAGACATAAAGAACCTGAGCCTCAGTAAGTCCTGACACCAGGCAAGTGATTTTAATTACTAGACAGTGGGTTCCAGCCAGTGCGTTCAAGTCCCAACCTGAGTTTTGGCTGGGTCCGAGTTCCAATCTGAGGTGTGTGGTTTCAGGTGTGTGCACACCGAAAGGCATTAACACTTTCAGCTAAACTCAGTTCATTTCTACTTGCCTGTAGATTTCCGTTCTAGTTTCATACCCAAATGTCAAACAGTAATAAGGATTTCATCTAAAATGAAATATTGTTTGTTTGAAAATCTACAAGGTGCTTTGACAGCAGGAGAGTGGATCGTATAACAATTTAGTGAGAATCGAATGTGTTACAGACATTTATCTCTCACGGGTACAAAAGCTTGGAAAAGAGGAGAATCCCATCTGCCTGTCGAACAGAGATTAAAGGGGAAAGATTTAAATGCTGGTTTTCATCATTATTTAATAAGCAAGAACAAGCCATTGGAAGCATCTAAGGTACTTTCTATATTACACAGAGGTTACATACGCTCTGTTTTAGCCACACTGCACTCTGCTTTCAATATGTCAAGAAACAAATTTGCTAATAAAATACAATCACCTTCATGAAATCTAGTATTTGTTTATTTTTGCCAATACTGTCAGGCTCTTCTGCGAGGTTTCATCTGACCATAAGGGGAGAAAAGAGGTTGTACAAGTTTGGTTTACAGAAGCCTGAGCTTTCTGATGATCTCGAAATAAAAAAGTACAAAGTGAAAAGAGTAAGCTGTTTAGACTGTAGCAGCAGCTGAGCCTGAAAGGTGTGCTGGAGAGTGGCAGTCCCTCCCGGACACATCGTCCTGGGTACCATGAGAAGACACCGTGGCCAGCCTGCAGAATGTCTCAGAACCCTCTCAGATGGCATGACTCCTTCCTCATCTATCCTGCGACCTGAGAGACGGCTCCATCAACCCACACATTTTGTTAGCAGACAGGGCAGGGGGTCCCCGGAGAAAGAGACCCAGGCATGGCTTTTTTGACACAGGAGAAACCATTTTGGCCTAAGCCGTTTTTTGGGTTTTTTTGTTTTTTTTCTTGGTGTGGACCATTTTTAAAGTCTTTATTGAATTTGTTGCAATACTGCTACTGTTTTATATTTTGGTGTTTTGGCCACAAGGCATGTGGGATCTTAGCTCCCCGACCAGGGATCAAATCCACAATCCCTGCATTGGAAAGCGAAGTCTTAACCACTGGACCACCAGGGAAGTCCCCCTAAGCCGTTTTTGATCCAAGCCTGGCCACGATGCCTGCCCTTGAACAGGTCTCGGTCATCAATGATCGTAAGGGAAATAAGGGAAGGCAGGAACAAAGGAAAAGTATTCATGAAACAATAATTCAGCGATAAGAGTCCTAGTTCCTCCTCAAAGGATATAGTAATCTGATACACATGTTTGAGTTCTACAGGAACTAACGCCTCCACCCAGGTGGAGGATGGAATGATGATGTTGACCCTTGTGACTTCAATCAACTAAAGCTTGGACTCTGTCCACTGTTGCCCCAATTCTATGCGGAATCCTCCTCTGCTCCAGCCCCTTCATGAATGTGCATGTACCCTTAGCTGAAAACTTCCCAATTTTGCTGTTAAGGGAGATGCTGCTTTGGGAAAGATCCCCAGTGTTCTCCTTACTTGCTACAATAAGTAATAATTCCTCCCTCTCCCGATCTTTGGCTTGGTTGTATCTTTTGGCTCAACATAAGAGGTGAACCTATTTACGGGTAACAATTTCTCAAGCTACAAAACTCAGCATGCCTCATCCTCCTGTTCTCTCGCAGCATCTCCATCCCATTAGTCACCATGGCCTTTCCATTCTCCTGCCTAAATATCTTTCCAATTATTATACCCCACTCTACCTCACCCCGCCCCCAGGGCCGCCATGGTCATTGAGGTTTTTGTCATGTGTTAAACAGGCCATTTGGGACTTCTCCTAATTAGTCTTCCTACTCATCTCCCATCCTTTCAACACACAGTCCACGTTTACCACACTATGATCTTTCTAAATCACATATCTGATCAGGCCTCTTACCGTCTTTACCTGGCTTCCCATTGCCTCCGGAATAAAGTGCAAAGTCCTTAATACTGCATACAAAGTACTCTGACCTTTGCCTACCTTCCTAATCTTCTGCCCTAGAACTGCCACATGTATGTTCCCTCTCACCAGCTTGCCTCTCAGCTCTGATTATGCCTCACTTTTCACTCCCATGGGCATGCTCACTCTTGCCTCTTAGGAGAAAAGACCTTCTCTGCTTCGTCCACCTGGCAGAATTTTACTCATTCTCCAAGATTCACTTCAAATGTCACCTCCCCTAAGAAATCCCTTCACATCCTCATATGTGTCTCTTTTTGAAGCCTTGTCTCAATACACTTGAATTGTTCATTAGTATGTCTGTCTCCCCACTCCAGGACAGGAACTATGACGCCATCAATACAGCCTGCATAGTACAGTGGCTGGCATAAAACAATGACCCCCAAAATGTTGACATATCAATAGCTTAAATGTCTACAGAAATTTTCACTACACCAGGAGCCAAGGGTCCAGGCTCCTAATCTCACTGTTGCAACATTCAACTCAACCTCACTGAGGCTCAAAATCTTTAAGAACAAAATTATGGGAATGAGTGGTCAGATAGGCTCTGAGTTTCTTTCCACCTTCAACATAAAATTCTTCAATGCTATGAACATTTCTTTCTTCAAGAATGACTCCTAAAGTTATAAACACCAGTCTAATACCACCTGTGGCCTCTCTTTTCCTTAAACGTCAAGCTACCTAGGCCATTCCGTGCTAATGAATACGGAATCCTTCCAAAAAAGTAATGTATGAATGAATGGAATATTTTTTATATCTTTCACTTTGGTTAATAAATATAAATCTTGGCATTGCTCCGCTATTTCTAAAGCCTTTTTCCCCCCATCAAAGTAGATTAATTTAATGGGGGAGAAGATGTTGTTAATTACACACATTCATACATACTCCCAGGAACAGAGCAGAAATCACATAGAATAAGTCCAAAGAATTCTTATTTTGACAAAAGGAGAGAATTCATTTTAAAAGACTCCAAAGTTAATGACACCTTCTTAATTTTACATTTCCCATTTTACTGATGTAAGAAAAACGTCATTGATATCACGTTTTTAATGCTTAATCCTGCATAATAGGTGACATGGTGAAGCTAAAAGGGATGCTAGGTAGTAGCCACTTTCAAAGTCGAACAGCTAAGGGGAGAGCAGTGTCACAGCAGAGAAATTAACATTAATTAGCCAGGTCTGGAGGAAATATCTCGAAGCATAATGGAAAAATACGCATACGTGCGTCAAACTTCTTTTGATGTGCACCCACACTTTTCCGACTGGTTGTTTCTGCCACAAATAAGGAGAGTTCGACAGTAATGTAGTTGTAGCGGCACTTGACACAATTTTTTTCCCCCAGGAAGACCAATTAGTAATTGCAGCCTTCAAAAGAATCATTTGTAACTTTCTGTCAAGGGAAATACTGCCAAACATAGCAGAGAGGGAAAAGAACAGGTAACGTTTATTTGCCTCTGCTGTAACAGCCTTCCTTTTCTCTGAAGAAGATGCTGGCCTTCCTCACACCACGGTCCTGAAACCTTGGTTTGATGTTCCTCTCTTCGGTACATAATCCTGAGTGTGCTGACAGCCAGCACCGTTGCTGCTGAAGACATCTATTCTGGGCGCCAGCAGCCACTGGAAAACTGTCTATTACTGATGTGTTAATTGGCACCCTTTTTAGTTGCAAAAGAAATAACTGTCACCTCATGCTGGCTTATAGCAAAAGGGGATGTGGTGGGTCAAAGCCATCAGGGACCTCCTGTTCATCTCTCAAGTCTGCTTCCCTCTGCATCACCCAGTAGGATCTCCCATGTCGTAACACACATGCCCACCTAGAGCATCAGGGTTACAGGCTCTCAGCTAAACCGCCCACCTACCACATAGATCGCTTTCATATTAAGTCCAGGACAAGGTCCCAGACACATCTGTTACTGTTCTACCTTAGATCACTCAGCCTTCACAAACTCGTCACTGGAGCCAGCGAGGTTCAGTGCTCTGGCTGACAGGCTGTGGTCACCTGGGGGCTCCTGGAGCCCAGGGGTAATGAGAATGAAGAGGGTAATTCCCCAGCAAAAAAATGGGGTGTATGGCCAGAAGAAGGAAAGGAAAGCTGAGAAAGCAAGAACAACAAATATTTCCTATAAAATGGAGTCACGTTTTCCACCCATAAGATACGTACCTGTTTTCTACACAATTAAAAGGGAAAAGAACAAAAAATAAAAGCAAAGGTAGGGAGCACGCTGTTTTTCTCAACAAATCCAGTCTCCTGGGCTCATAGCTCAACCTCTCTCACCGTTTCACCATAGCGCCTTTCCTCCTACGGCCCCCCCAAACCTCCAAGGAAGATGGAAAAAGGCTTACCTTCCACCTGTCATATCCACCTGTATGGCCCACAGGCACTTCAACCTGAACTTGTCCAAAGCCGACCCCATTGTGTTTCCTCTTGAACCTGTTGCTTCCCCCCAGAGTCTATTACAAGAGGTGCGACCGCCATCGCCCTCCTGTTGGTGCCCTCAAAGTCACCAACCCCACCTTCTCCTGCTCTCTCACCATCCTCACCTTCATGCCACCCCACAGTGATCACCAAGCCCTGTCAATTCTCCCTCCTAGATGAGACGCTTGTCAAAGGTGTCCCCTCGGCTCTAACTCTAGTCTCACCATCAGGGGCCACATCGTCCGACGTGGAGTCCCGTGGTGATTCGAAGTGGCTTCTCTGGGCCTGGGCTCGCTTCCCTCCAGAGCAGGTGCTGGAAGGATCGCCCCTCAAATCTGACCTCTTCACTCCCCACTCTAGAGCCTGCACAAGGTTCTCCCTCCCCTCCCCTGTGGTTGGTCAATGAAATCTTACAGGGAAGCCCAAAGTACCTGTTTCTTAGGGCTGTTGTAAGAAATTACCACAAACTTGGTGGCGTGAAACAACAGAAATCCTCACAGTTCTGGAAGCCAGAATCCTAAATCAAGGTGTTGATAGGGTTGGTTCCTTGTGGAGGCTCTGAGCGAGGATCCTTCCCTGCCTCTTGTCCAGCCTCTGGACGCTCCAGCAAGCCTTGATGTTCTGCTGTGTAGATGTGTCACTGTGACAGGTCTGTCTTCTCTCCTGTGCTTTCCCTCAGGGTCTGTATGTCTCACACCTCCCTTTCCTTTTTCTTCTAAGGGCAGTAGTCATTGGACTTAGGGCCCAGTTAATCCAAGATGATGCCCTCTCTAGATCCTTAACTTAATTACCTCCGCAAGGACCCTCTTTCCAAAGTTCACATTCACAGGTAGCAGGGGTGAGGATTTAGACAGATGTTTGGGGGAGCACAATTCAACCCACTATATCGAGTGTATGCAATAATGCTTACAAGAGAAAAGCCAAGCCTTTGTAAGTCATGATTCCATGATTTGCATGACCTGGGCCCCATCGCCCTTGAGTCAAGCTCCCCACCCCCCATCCCCCAATGCCCTGTCCCCGCCACCCAACGCCAAGCACATCGGTGGCCTTTGCTGTCTTCCTTCTCACTGGTGCCCATGCCCTCTCTGTGGTCCAGGCACCAGTTGTGCCCAAGGCTCCGTCTTGCCCCCATGTCACGGCCAGAGCTGGTGCCTCTACCTGGGATGCTCTTCCTCCCCTGCTCCTGTATCCCCTGACTATGAACAGAATAAAATGAAGTCACTAAGGCTGAGGTCCCAGTGAGAGTTACAAGCAAAATTTCACACCACCGCTTTCTTTGGCTCTTGCAATGTTTAAGAAAAAAAGTTTAACCAACTGCCAACTTTTAAAAATCAGGTGATGGATATAAAAATCCACATTCCCAGCTTCCCATTGGCAGTACAGCCTGCTTTCTGGCATTGTGGCCTGAGACTGGAGGTGAGTGGTAGCAGCGCCTGCCCACCTCAGGCCTGCATGGGTCTCCTATTCACCCCCAGGCTGCCGCACTCACCTCCATTACCGCCCCTGAGATCACTCCCTGCCTAAAGCCTCAGAGCCCAAACTGAGTTGCATTTTCCCAGGGAAACTTCCCCTCTCATCCTCCCATTAATCCACCCGGGCCCAGCCACCTGCCCTGAGGAGGGGCCCGCCTCACACATGTACCCACTGCCTTGTCAGCTCAGGTTATGACAAAATACCTTAGACCGGCTGGCTTAAACACAGAAATTTATTTCTCACAGTTCTGGAGATTGAGAAGTCCAAGATCAAGGTGCCAGCTTATTCAGTTGCTGACAAGGGCCCTCTTCCTGGCTTACAGACAGCTGCCTTCTTGTTGTGTCCTTGCATGGCAGAGACAAGTGCGTGGCTGTCTTTTCTTTTTCTTATAAGGACATCAAACCCAGGACTCACCCTCATGATCTCATCTAAACCTAATTACCTCCCAAAGGCCCCACCTCCAAACACGATCACATTGGGGGATAGGCCTTCAACATATGAATGGGGGGAGCACATTCAGTCCATCTCTCTCACACACACACACACACACACACACACACACACACACACACACACATGTGCACAAACTCCCTCACTAGCCTGACTCGCCGTTGTTTTCTCTCTACCTCTTTCTTTCACAATGTATTATACAGCCTATAAATATTATACAATTAATCTATAAGCCACAGTATCAAGGCCAAAGCAGGGCACCATTATGCAGGTCCAAATGCCCGCTTACCCTGTAAACCCTATGCTTACTCATCGTTATGCTTACTTCTCCATTTCAAGGCTGTTAGGGTTAGGGTCATTCATTTTAACCTAGTATTACTAGTATTAAAACGGCATTGATGTTGGAAAAAATGGCAGGATTTGTCCAATGCCATACATCCCAAGAAATAATTCTTTTTTTTTTTTTTTTCCAAGAAATGATTCTTTATGGATACAATCGATGTTCAGGGACCCGCTGACCCAGGCATAGGTCATGTGACACATCTGCAGCATTTTATGTCCATATGACTTAAATTGTCAACTAACTGTAGACTTGAGAGTTTAAAGTAAAAAACTATATCAGAATGAGAACTGATAACACAGCGGGCCAAGCCCAGATTTCCCTTTAGGAGAATTCACGGAAGCTTCCTTACACTGAGGTGATTAGAAGTGCCGGCTCTGAATGTGGAAGCTTGGCAATGCTACTTCATTGCCCTTGGCCTTCATTTCTTCATCATTAAAATGGGGGTGGTTCCAGTACCTCCCTATGAGATTGTTGCGAGGGTCAAATAAGTTAATATGTGTGATGTAATTGGGACAAAGCCTGGCACCAAATAATATTAGCTATTTTTATTTCTAGTGGAGGAAACAGAGTCCTAAAGACAGGACTTCAAAACTCAGATGTTTATAGAGACCATTCAAAGGTTTGGAGAAAGCACACACCTCATCTCAGGGGCAGCTGTTACTAAGTTTCAGAGACAATGAGCGTCCCATGTGGTCTTCCAGTGATTCAAGAGAATCCAAATGCAGGTTTTTACATGAAATGTCTGATTTTTCATGTTGCTAATTAATTTAACTTCCAAATCATTGCATGACTCAATCGGAAGACAGCAGTGGAACATCAGTGTATGTGTTCTATCCAGAGCAGAAAGGGACATGGCCTCTTGCTAATGCGTCCCTGCATTAATTTTATCCATCAGTGTATCACAGGCCCCTCCCTGCAACTCCCATTTACTGCTTCTGTATTGACTTAATCCATCTCACCATCCACCCGTTCCTCACGTTGTCCCTAAATTACTGAAAAAAGATTGAAACCAGCAGCCAGCCACCCAGGCAAATTTTAATTGAAAGGGTAAATTGCTGCAATTACTCCTCTGCCTTGCAAACCTGCTCTCTCGGAAGCACAAGAGGACTCCAGACCCTCTGCAAGATTTTCAGCAAAGCACACTGCTGAACCCCACCCTGAAGGAAGCCCACCACCAACCCCTGGCACTGCCAGATCTGTCCTCTGCTTAAAAGCACCCAAGGCTAGATTTCACACGACAAAATGCTAAAACGCCACCATGGAACAATTTGTTTTTTTCCCAGCTTTCTCGCTTGCCCTCATGTGCAATATGTCAAGTTTCTAAGAACACCATTTCTTTTTCCAGAATTAAGCCTCACACATTCGCAGAACCACTTAAACTTCCTGTCTCCACCGAAGTGGTCCCCATAGCTAAGCAGACAAGAGGGAATTGTTGGGAGGCCATCTCAGGCTCAGATTCCACGTCAGCAAAGTGCCTAAAGATCAGGAAGTTAATGTTATTTAACTGGAGACGACAGTTCCTCTTTAAAACAGTGGAGCCCCGAAAATAACTCCAACCTCATCCTTTTATTACTTTACTGTTGGGCTTCTCTTTTTTAAATGACTGCCTTGTGCTTTTTGCACCTCTATCGCACTTTATTATACCCTGAAGGTGTCATTTAAGTGTATTTTTATTCTCATTTTAGGGCATATGGTTTGCAGTTTTGCAACGATTGAAACAAGTTGGAGTTGTAGTAAAGTAATTTGAGAGAGGCCAGTCTTTGAAGCTTGTACTTTTAAGGGCTTGAATTAGGGAAAAAAAAAATTGTTTTACTTACTTACTGTGGTTAAAAGGACCATTACATTTGCTTGTAAATCAGTCATAATTTGAGAAAGGATGGTTTCTTTAGAGCCTCAGAAAATGGCCCACTTGCCACCAGTATATTTTCCATTTGGGCTCAGCAATAAAAAGTATTCAGTAAATGAAAGACATTGGATTTTGTTTGGATTTCTTTTTTGAACTTTTTTATATAAAACACTTCTGTTCCATTAGGATAATCCTATTTGACTTGCTTCTCTCAGTCAAAGAAAAGGAAAAAGCTATTATAACAGAGCCGGGAACAAAGGATTTCCCACCCCCGGTCGGGCTTTTGATCCTCACATGGTCATAACAGGCCTCTGGCAGTAGCAGATAACTTCCGGCTTCAAAGGAGGGGAAGCAGGCCTAAAATGAATGCACCTCCCAGTGATGTCATGAGGTTTGTGGCCAGCAGATTGTCCTCCTGACCCTGTGTACAATCACTTTCTGCCCTCAAGTGATGGATACAATTACCACTGTTTTACCTACAGAGAAACACCCACTATTAATTTATGGCCACTGAATTCACCTGCCTGCATTGAATACAGTCGTCTGTTGAACTCCATCATCTCTCACTACACTTGTGTTAAGATAATCAAAGAATGGGAAGCACTGAATCCCTTTCATTCTTTGTAAAAACACCAGAGCAGAAATCAACAATTTTACAAACAACTCACCATAGCAAGATCTTTATAAATGAGTCTTTCTGCTAATGTAGCAATTGCTTTACATAGAAAAAAGAAAATATAAATTTGATGTTGTCCTAGATCTACGCAAATAAGAAACACTCATAATTTTGGAAAATATCTAGCTCAGAAACTCCATCAACTTTCAATTAACCTTAGAAGCGCCATTACTGCTGCCAGACTAGCTCAAGAACTCTCCAGGACCCGTTAAATCTTTACACCAGACTTTTTCCATGTTTATTAATCTCTTCATTCCCTCCCTCCCATACCCCTGTTCTCTCCTCTGCTTCCTCCTCTTCCTTTTCATCCTTCTCCGTCTGCCACAATGCAGTAGTGATGGTGGGCAGAAGTCATGACCACCACTGTGGTACCAACAGGAATTAAGAGCTAATCTGGTCGATGCCGTCCCTGATATTTTTGCACAGATTGAAGTCAGTGAAAAAAAGATTCGACAGAAAGCTCAGATTTTGGCACAGAAAGAACTGCCCATAGATGAAGATGAAGAAATGAAAGACCTTTTAGATTTTGCAGATGTACCATATGAGAAACACAGAAATGGTGATTTGATGAAAGGCCAGTTTGGACAGGCTCGGATGGTGACAACGATTGCAGCAGAGCCCCAGCACTGTCTGCTTCGTATACCAGACTGTTCCTGACTCTGAACACCGCTATTTTCTTTGTCATGTTGCCAATGCAACTGACTTATTTCCAGAGGGCCCAGAGCCTACATGGTCAAAGATGTCTTTATGCAGTCCTTCTAAAAGATAGCTGTATTTTATCATGGTTGTACTCTTCTTGTTCCCAATCACAGTGTTAGCACTGAAGCTATAAATTGCTTGATCGTTTTGTGGTCACAAGTCTGTGCAAAAAATAAAAAATCATTGCCCTCGCTTGTTATTGGATTTTTTCTCAGATTCTTTTAACAAATTAAGGGGAAGGTACTTTCACACAAGAAAGCAGGGACATGGAGAAATCAGTATGGGTAAAGGCAAAGAATTTATCAAAGGAATAAGAGTAGCTTGGTTGTCACATGGTGTTTCTGGAAGGGGCCTGGCTGAATTAGCAGTCCATATAATACTACTCTCAAAAGAACAAAATGTCTGGTTTTAAGTAATATTTCTTCTTAAGACTTAGAATTGGATTTTACTAATATTAATTTAACACTATTAGCAATCTCCAGATACTATTTTATGAAAAGGCTAAAGCCCACAATTCTAAGAAATACAGAAAAAATTTTTAATGGTGTAGTCATGTTGAAAGTGAATGTTAATAAGTCCTGGTATGGTGGTGTCACCTTCCTTACAGAGTAATTCATGAGTTAAGTGAATAACAACATCTGTACATTGGGTTACTATTCAGATAACATAGTAAAATGATGGCAGAAGATTATTAAAAATTTTGAGATATATTTCCAGTGGAAAACATATATCTATGAATGAATATTTCCTTGATGATGTTGGTTTCAGCATACACATAATTGACTGACTTTACACACCCATTGGTTATTCAATAAATAAGACAATTACAGGTAACTTAATTTTCCATTTCCCTTCTATGGAAAACTGTTATAGACCCAATGACTAACTTCAAAATAAATATATCCTGAACATTGATTTCAGTACCAAAGAAAATGGGGAAGCTGAAATTTGGATATGATTCTTACTTTTTTAAATAGAAAGCTTTCTTCAATTTATTTTGTTAAATAAACATCATGATTGTGATTTAAAAAAAAAAAAGAGCTAATCTGGGAAGTGAGACAGACAGAGGCTGGCTTCACCAACCATGGAAAAAGCAGACTCCGCTTTCCCACATCATCCACGCTCTTCTTTCTGTCTGCTTTCTATCCACTTTCCCCCCACATGTGTCTTTGAAGCCCTCTTTCCAAACCTTTGCTCCTACCATTCTCTCTTTAGAGAACTCCTTCCGTGAGTCTATTTATACAAATCTACTCTTTACTTAAAAATACAGCTCAATTCCTTCTCTTGTTCCAAGCATTCAGTGACCAAAAGAGCAGGTCATGAACTTTCCTACTTTGAATTTATGTAGCACTCACCGGGCAGGGTAAGTATTTTTATTCATTCAACAGAGTGCACTTGAGTGCCTACTCTATCTGTAACACAATGCTAAACCCTGCACTGCAGGATATTTTTTTAAATGAATAAAATTTACTCTAGCAAGGAAGAAAAGATAACACGACACAAATATCTGTATGACAATGTAAAGTGTGATGAGTGTCATGAAAGGTATATAAACTAATTTTATAATTCAAAAGAAGGAGACAGATGACTTCTCTCTGGAGAAACTGCTTCAAAGATGTACTTGTTATGCCGGCCTGGGAAGAATGCCAATCTCTGTCTCATTAGTATTTGTGGTCCTGGAGTCTTCCCTCTTGCCTTTTACCACTTGTTGCCTTGCCTTGTTTACTTACATTTTCAGATGCTCTGCTTCGTTACTCCAACTAGATTATGAGCTCAAAATGGACTGAAATCTGCCAAACAGTTTATGCAGCTCCCTCTCGGCCTCATGCATAGTAGTTATGTAGTAAATATTTGTTTACTTTCCCCAAAAACTCTTACCACTTTCCAGGTTCAGTGCTGCATGCAGGGTAGTTACAAAAAATGAATATAATCATAAAATCCAGTCCCCACCTAAGCAAAGTGCACAGTCTAACCCTTGAGATATTTCCACAATATGATGTAGGGCACACCAACCTAGAGGCATCCTGAGAGCCTAAAGGACAGCAGCCAACTCTGTACAGAGGAACCTGACCAGAGACTGTTCCACTAAGAAGGTAAAGAATCAGCTGAGCGTCACAGGTGAGTGGAGGTTGACCAGATGGCTAAGGAGACAAGAGGCATTTCTGATGCAAGAAGAAAATGAGCAAAGACTTGAGAACCAAAGAAATAGGAAATAGAAGGTGGGTTGGGAGAAGTCTTTATCTGCCACACTAATATCTTACCCTGATAGACACAAACAACGCAGAATTAATTCAACCACTATTCTTATTTTTTATGCTAAACACTGTATTTGTAAAATTGTGTTGCAAATTATAAAGCAAAACAATTCCTGTTCTCAGGTTGTGGTTTTCCCTTGCTTTCAATCTGGTAGGATCTCTTGAATCTGCATTTTCCTTAGATAAACAACTCAGGCAATTAGGCCATCCTAGGATCACTACTTCTCCCGATTGTTAAGGAGGAATTAATTTTAACCCACAGGTAATTTCTCATCAGATACAATGTGATCCCTTCCTAAAGAAGCATTCCAAGCAAAATTCCTTCAGAGCAATCAGGTAAGTTAGCACTGGTATTTGCCTAGAGCAGGCAGTCCTGGGGATTACACAAGAAATTGTGGGTAAGTCGAGAATCCTTTTTCGTAAAAGATTTAGCAAATGGCCAATTCCATGTGGTCTTTGAGATTTACCAGGACTTGCAGCAGGAAGCAAGCAACTCCAGCAAATTTGGTCTGAGCAGCCGTCTCCAGAGTTGAGCTTCATTATCACTGGCTGCACTCTCCCTATCTTCTACCCCACTCCTGTGCTCCCTTGAAAATGAAAAGTAACTTTCTCATCCCAAATACTTCTGGGGATTCCTGACCTAGGAATTATAAAAATTTATGGTGCTGGATAAGTAGGCCTTTCATTTAAAATCCCCCATCTCTGTTTTGATAAATGCGTTATTCCTGAGATAAATGTTCCATATTCTGAACATGTTTGCATGGATCTGAACTTATTTTTCCCCCCCAGTCTATATGATGAGACACATTTAAAATGTCAGTAGGCTAGGTTTCAGAAGATGGAGGGGACTTGGTTCTAAAGGTTACTAAGTCTGCTGATAGGACAATTCCAAAGATACCTCCTCAACAGAGGTTTCTGTTTTTATTGGGTGGAAATTAGACATCCGAAAGCATTTAATTGACAAATTGGGAGACTAAAAAAAAATGTGAATTTCATGCTCAGCTAAGAAGCATACAAAACAAATTATGTGGAAGTTCAGCTAAAGAGAAGAATGGAGATTAATCCCAAGAGACTCTCTAAGGGACTTGAGGGCATACTGGTGACACTGAAAAGTGGAAAATAACTGCCTTATGGGGCAGGACTGGTTGCTCCAGTGACTATGTGGGGTCAGAGGCTCATATCATAGATTTCTATCTGTCATTTTCCCAATAGTCCTGCTCTCCAAGGTCCTACATAGAAAAGGGATGTTTGTCTGGGGTAGTAATGACCATGTTCTCATAAATTCTAAAATACCATTTGATTTTACCCTTCACGGTAGGGACTACCTATTCCTTAGTTATGGAAATTGCCCTTCTCTCCTTTCTCAGTTTTTGCACCAGGATTGGAACTCTAAGGTAGAATCAGTTGACACCCTTCAGGCTATAATTTCTAGCAAATTCGAACTCCTACCTATGGCATATCTCTTCCAAGGCAATCAGTGTGTCATTGAGACCTACAAAAGTTCTCACTACTCCTCACTTCTGTCCTTCCCTGAGCAGCCCCTCCAGTCTCCCTACTCTACTTCCAAACCCTCTTACACATCACACCAACTTGAGTCTGCTCCTTTCAGGGCTGTACATGGCGTAACTTCCTTCCCCGTGCAGCTCTCCTTCCCCATTACACCTTCCTTCCCCCATTACACTTCTCCAAGGCATGAACTCACATCAACGGTCACTGAGCAAATATGTTTTGCCACCAGCTGTGCAGGGAAAGTGCCAAGTAGGAATCAATATAACCCAGGATCTACTTGAAGACAAGTAAGACCAACATTTCCATCCTTTGAGAGAGTAAGGGCACTGGGAAAGGGGCTGATGGAGAGAGGCTGAACCAATCTGGGATTCAAGAGGATGTTTCTGTGGATTTCCAGCCTTGAACTTATAGCTCTTTCAAAGTCAGAGAAAAAATTAAAATAAGACAATCTTTATTTATTCCACCCATGAAAGAGGAAAAAGTGGAACCAGCTTTGCCAATATAGCAAGTTCAGCCAGTAGACTGGGTTCTCCATGGCTTTGATCTCAAAGAAACTGTACAGCTATGGTGTTGGCAGCTGTGTCACACTTAGGGCTGGAGAGCAGGCCCTGGGCTGTCCTCATAGGAATGACCTAGGATCCCACATTGGAGACAATATGACAGCCCAAAGGTTGTTTTAACTGGAGTTTTCTCCTGGGAACTGAATTACTGAAGCATAATGAAGAAAATCCTCACCTCTCATGAGGTGAAACTCCTCACCTCTCTCCTCACACCATATTCGGGTGATTTGTTGGAAAAGGAACATCCAATGGCTTCTCTTTAGGGTCCTTTGTCCCCACGCCCTGTGAATCTAGGTGCGAGGCTCCATCCAGGAAAAGGAGCTAAAGACTAAGGTAGTAACTGATCATATCTCTTCAACTCTCCCTCCTCCTGTGCCTCATGACTCAGTCAATGCCACTACCAACATCTCTGTGGTCTAATCCAGAAAACTCAAGTCATCCTTAACCCCTGTCTCTATCATTATCATCTCCCATTCAATCTATCACAAAATCCTATCAAATTCACCTCCTAAATATCTCTTGACTCTGTCCACTTCTCTGTTTACCCATGTTTCCCCCCACCCCAGCTTAGCCCACCATCATCTCCAGTCTGTTCTCTGCAAGCTTAGAGGGCTACATTTTGAAATGTCAAATTCCCCCAGATTAAAACCCATCAATGCCTTCTCATTGATTGCCCTTAGGATAAACTCCTAAGTCAGTCCAGCAAGGTCTTCATGGTCTAGCTCTTACCAACCTTTCCAACCTCATCTCCTTATCTTTTGGACCTCACCCTTGCCCAACTCAGCTTCCCCCACTCCCCTCCCACCCCCCGCACATACACGGAGACACATATATACGTGATTCAGCCTTACTGAATATGCAGGTCTCTCAATGGGCCATACTCTTTCCCTTTATCTCATTGTTCCCTATCCCTAGAATACTCTTCCTCCTACTTATTCTTCAGTACATACTTTACAAGTCAGTGTCTCTGGGAAGCTTTCGCTAAGCAACCTAGTTTTGGGAGTGTCGTTAACACCCAATGTTTCCTTCCTTCAACCTGCTTATTTATTTACCTACATGCAGACTCACTCCTGATAGACATGGGGTTGGGACACGATTACAAATGGAAACCCCTAGACTATGGTTTCCTTTCTCCTTTCCTCCCATTCCCAGTTCTATCATGACTGAGAGGAGCCATACATGCATTTAGACACTGTAGCTCATACACCCAAGCTCTACTCACGAGCCCTCTCTGAACCTATTGCCCCCAGCCAATCCATGGGCCTGGCAGAGCCTACAGGGTCAATGTTATCTGCTCCAGAGAGGTGGATCTGGAAAGAGGCCAATTCATGACTAGGAAGCTGCTGGAACCGTTTAGGCAGGAATTCCCATCTTGGACACCTGGAGAAGGGGTGGAGGCAGTGTGCTTTAGGTGGAAGCTGTTCCATTGGCCCCAGGACTCCTTGTTCATGACTAGAGCAGGGCTCCATATAACAAAAGCCTGCTGCAGGGGCCAGATCACCTGGATCATGGAGGTGCTGCCTGTCTGCCTCCCTCCACATGAACTTAAGCTCCAAAAGAAGATGCCTCATGCTAGCTTGATCACCGCATGTATTAAACAGTCCTTGCCACAGCATGTTGTAGCTGTTCAATAAATAAAGACTAAATACATAATACACGTTACAGAGTTTTAGGAGACAAGGCAGGGATTGCATGAGGGTTAATAAAGTATGTTAAGTTCAATAAATATTTACTGATCCCTTATGGATGAGGCACTGTGGGCAACTCAAAGATGAACCAGTTGTGGCCCTTATACTTCATCGGTTACAATCTGATAGATGCAATGATATGTATCTATAACTATAGTGCCAGCCAGTTGGATGTGTAAGCTCAGGGTGAAATATGATTATGGACACTCATTTCTTAAAAGAAAATATTTAAGACAAAATGCTGATCAATAGAGAGTTAATGTATCTTCATAGTTATCCAAGAATGTTGGTTCAAGGTTTCATTGTGATGGTTGATTGAACCACAAATAAGACATTTGTCTTATTTTAGATACATTTCATTCTAGTAACACCTCCTATTTCTTTACACCTTTACCTGGTGAGTAACTGTAGAATGTAAGTGACCTTTCTTCTTTGTGCTTTGTCCTCAGCAGAAGAACCTCCTTAAATAATCCTACCTTCCTGGACTATGTGATGTCCTGAGCTATTACAGACTGAGCTCTTCCCAGGGAGAGAGTCAGTACTGATGGTGCATTTTGTTCTGACACAATGCTTATTACTATTCCTTGTACAAAACATTTAATTGACTCAAATTGCAGGACAGAAAAGAAGTGTATTTGCTAGCGACTATTTACAAAAGCAGCAATACATATACTAGATGATCAAAATTGCCCTTCTCAAAAACTGGAAGATTTTATCGTTACCTATTTTTGTTATTTTTCAAAACCTCTTTGGCAAATATGAACCCTGGCCTTGAGGTCCTCTCTAGCTCATTCCATTTGATTGCAATTGTTCATCTTCATGAGGAACTTCACCTGTAATTGAATGTATTCAAGAGGAAGCTTGGTGGGTGATTTAACACAACACGCAGTTGCTTTCATGTTTCAAATCCGAGATTCTATCCTGTTGATTTTGTTCATTTCCAAGTTTTTGTCTTTGGTTTGGCTCTTGAATAAATTGTTAGACTTGGATCCCTCCTAAATAGAAGTTCAATAGCCAAGGTATTATTTGATCAATATCTTAGGGCTTTAATGGTCTCCATTTATCTTCCTCCATTACAGTATTACAGGTTACATCTTAACAAATTTCAAAGGCCTCCCAAGTAACTTAGATATACTATAACTTATCATATTACCTGAAATAGAGGGCTCACTCACTGGGGCTGAAACTTTGTTTGCTCTACAGAAACTCAAAGAAAGTATATTAGGCTCTTTCAGGATACACAAAAGAGACATGTGCTCAGGTTACTTCCAAAAGGTCATGGGATTCGTTGCACATGTTAATTAACCAGAGTTCTTTTTATCCTTTCTTCATTATGGTCCAGGCTCTCAACCTCACTCCCCTGCTTCATCCTCCATTCAAACAGCTAGGCCCATGGCATCCACTGCCTCCTGAGAGTGTCGCTGCAGCAAAGTGCAAAGAAAAAGGAGGCCTATGACTGGGTTGGATCTCAAGATTCTAGGATCCTAAAGCTAGAAGACTAGACAGGACTCAAAACACATAAACAGCAAGAGGAATGAGAGCTACCACCCTTCCCCCATGTAGGCACCAAGATATTCTTGGGCTTCCCAAGGCTTGGGGAGAGAGGGGTGATGAGGAGAAAACCAAAAGGAGGGGACATGAGCAGGCCTGCAGTGAGGAGGGGCTTGGAGTGACCATCAGGCAGGAGTGACATCATTGTCCCTGGGCTGCCTGGCCTCTTCTCCTTGAATATGCCCTCTGTTACCAGCAGGGATTGCACGAGAGTTACTGCAGCCTCTGGCAACCTGTCAGCCTCTGCAGACTGTCCAGTTCCCACCCTGAGCAATGCACCTCCCTGCTCCAAAGAGCGGTCCTGCTTCTCTTTCCCACTGCTCCGGCAAAGGCCTTGCTAGGACACCAGACAGCACATCCTCGGTGACCCTCTGGGAGAACCAGAGCCCCAGATTTTTCAGTCCCAATAACCTAATCCAAGTTTCAATGACGCTGAACACCCATGAACCCTCAAAGAAGGACGGGAACCTGGATTTCCTGTGAAGAGCGGGGTGTATGGAGAAAAAGTCCCTGCACCAGTTAAGTGGATGCAACTGGGCTCAAGCTTGCCCAACTCCCACCCCCTCCCCACCCTCAGCCCTGAGCCAGGAAGTGGTAAAACACACTATTAAATAAGGATTCACCAGAAAGTGAGGCATTCAGGAAATCATCCTAATTCAGCCCAGTCAAGTCTCACAGAGGCCAGAGTACCATTCTAGACAATGTAGCAAGCATCTTGTCCACTCAGCAGCTGACTTCTGCTGTTCCCCACTCCAGTGCTCCATGTTGGGTGGGGGGATGATGCAGCTGTCCTCCCTATAGCTGGGTCTCTGGTTCACCTACTCCTGATGTCACCAACTAATTTTGAGTGTTTGGAGTTCAAGCTACTGGAGTGACAGGACTAATTGGTCACCTCATGTGGAGGGGCTGGGCTGAGCTCTCAGGCCACATCCCTCTGGGGCCACAGGACAGCCTATGAGTTGGTTGTCATTGAGTAGGGTACCAATCACTGGCCAGATCCAGTGATGCCAAACACAGAAGAGAGACGGTGGGTATGGCCGTTATTCCGAGACCTCACAAAAAGGGGCAGGGTAACTGGCAGGGGCTTTATGTGCCAGGCCAAGAAAGGACAGGGAGATTGAAAAGCTATCCTCATTTTTAGTTTCTGGGAACCAAAGCCCAGGGGGAAAGCCATCTGGCTGATGTTGCACAACTCATGAGTGGCTAAGTTGGAACAAGGATCTCATTCTCCTCATATTGTAGGTGTCGAGATACAGAATATGAAATATATGTAGAGATGTTCATAATTTTAATGGCTATCCTTTGATGCGAATAACTGAATATGGAGTTTTTAAAATAAAAAATAAATAAATAAATTGAAAGGACACAAATGAACTCATCTACGAAACAGAAACAGACTCACAGACATAGAGAACAGACGTGTGGTTGCCAAGGGGGAGGGGGGATTGGGAGTTTGGGATTAGCAGATGCAAACCATTATATATAGGATGGATAAACAACAAGGTCCTACTGTACAGCACAGGGAACTATATTCAATATCCTGTGATAAACCATAATGGAAAAGAATATGAAAAAGAATATATATGTATAACTGAATCACTTTGCTATACAGCAGAAATTAACACAACGTTGTAAATCAACTATACTTCAACAAAATTTTTTACAAATAAATAAATTGAGGGACATGAACACCACTTTCCAAACTGCCAAAATTCCCAAATCTTTTTTTCTGAGGTATCCAGATGGAAACGTAGCAGCAATGACCGCAGCAGACACAACACTCAAGAGAGAGATTACTTTTATCTCAGATGCAACAGAGAGCATGTTGAGGAACAAAGGCTAACTCTCCTGGATTGAAAGGTTCCTAAATCATCTAAAACACAGTCAGCAGCATCTCTCTCCCACAGGATATGAACAAGAATATAGAGGCCACCAAAATCACTAACGTAGGTGCCCAGTGCATTTGTGACACCAGGGGCGGAATACTAGAGACCTTTCCTTTGCCAAGCACCTCTCACTACAGCATCTCCTATGCAGTGCTGTCGTGAGTTGCCTTTTCTGTGCTGGTGAAACATTTGGTTACATACAGGCCCAAGGATATGAATTAGAACTATTTAAGATGTTTTACAGGCATTTCTGTGGTAACTTCATGTACGCATACCCCAAAATCTTGCATTCTGCAAAATTGCATGTGAAAAGCAACAGGACTTTGGGGGAAAATAATGTCAGGGAAATTGAGACAAAAGTTATGGAACTTTGTTATTAAAGCCCCAGCAAAAAGCATAACAACTCTCATAGATAAACTGACACAGTTTAACTTAAATTTAACTTAAAGTTAACTGACACAGTTAGCTTTCCAATGGCATTGTGACACCACAATCAGTTGGTCATTTGTAGTCTTCAACCTGAGGCCCCAGCTTCACCCTTTCAGATATAAGTCCTTGAAAGCATGTGCTGCTAATAAAGATCAGTTTTGTCAAAATTGAAAATCACAACTTTTGTTTTAATACAGGAGGAAATATCTTTTGGGCCTCTTTATCTATACTTTTGGCTTCCTTCAGCTAGCTTAACACGTTGAAAACTATAGCCATTCTTGAAGCCACTAAACAGCCATAACTAGTGCTAACCGAGGTCAGTTCTACAGGATATTCAGCTTTTTTTCTTGAAGTCTTCGTAGACGGCCAAAGCTTTCACTTTAATTGTGAGGAAACTTGCTTCCAATGACTTCGAAACATTAATGTGCCTGGGAAAATCCTGTGCAAATCAACATGACTTGTGCATTATACTGACACCATTCCCTATTTACCAACTGTGTTTCAGCCAATTTACATTAAATAAACATGCACTGCAAAAGAAGAGGCTGTAGTGCTTTAATCATTCTATTTTAGGACAGAGGAAGCTATTAGAACAGCACCATTTTCACCAATATGTTGGCATTTCTGTTATCAGTTGGAAAGAGAACCACAAAGTGTAGATAATAAGCAATAGCTGAAAGCACATGTAAGAAAGTCCAAGTTAGCCCTGGCTTTCTCGGAACTGAGTTTGGTATTACTGAGATGAATAGTTCAGCTGAAGCACATGACCAATGAAGGTGTCAAAAATAAAGGAAGAGAGTAGAATGGAATCATCCTTTAGTGCTTTCTATTAGGGGATGCATTAGATTTCTCAAATGAAAACCAGAGCTGAAATCCTCCAAAGCTAGCCATCAGAGATGCAAGTAAAATTCAGATAAAGTAATAAACACACCTAGATCTTTCATCTCATTCAAAGAAATAAAGCACACAAGGAGGAGAGGGTGGAAGGAGATGGGATCATCTGAGCTCTAACAGGCACATGAACACTGACAGGGAGATCAGGACTTTCAGAAGGAATAACGTTCTCACCATGAGTTCAACCTTATTTAATGTTGTGTCCTTTTTCCTTGTAAAACACCTTGCTCCTGTAACCCCATGGTACACAACCGACTACAGGGATCACTGCCCTAGCACGACCCACCAAACACACTTAGATCAGCACCATGTGCAGAGCACGGCCTCAGGTGCTATCTCAGCACCAAGGAGAGTTCCAAGTCAATTGCAAGATTTGGCCATTCTTCCTAGGCTTTTCCTTTTGTGCAATTGAGGGAAATCTGGTCCAGCGGACTCGTTCATCCAGTTTTTGGTATATGTGTGCTCCAGAGGCGTCCAATTTCACACTCCAATAACTATTTCATTCCTCTCCCAGATGAGACAGGCCCAGTCCTACCTCATTTCATCAGAACCCTGTTCCAGAATTTGTTCCAGATCCAGGCTAGGGGATAAATATGTGAGAATTAAATTTAAGGAACAATGAAAGTGTGAACGTCTATCTGAAAGTGAGAGTGATAATGACCCACTAAGCCCTACACGTGACTATATATGTCTGTGTGTGTAGTCACTCCTCCACTCATGAAAGCCATTCTATGGGGATAAAACCATTCTCCTTTGTCCAACAATTTTGAAACGGAGCTATTATTAAATATGCACCAGGTGAATTTTTTTCTCAGTTGAGAACATGAGCAATTGAAATTAAAACACAAGTACACTCACATTTGCCTTCCATCTTACGTGTATCTCCTCCTATTTATTCTCCATGAGACTTGGTTCCCCCCCAACAAAAAAAAACACCTAAAATAAGGGCATAAGAGAAAATGAGCTATGATTTACGTTGCCTTTTTTTCTTCTTTTATTTCAAAAGAATGATTTGGAACAAGGAATGCTTTCGTGAGGTAAAACAGATGATCCTCTAAGAGGACTGCACAATATGTGAGTATTATTGATTTTTCTTCCTAAGTCATTTCAGTGATGCTATCTTGAGCTGAGTGACCATTGATAGTAAATGATTTCCAGCCAGACACTCAATCGTCAGACCTGTGTCTCTCAAAAGTTTAGCACTTTTGGTGAGAACACATACATGGATTTTGAAGTACTGGGAGTATGTAATAGAAGATATAAACTTCAGAGGATTTTTACTTATGATAATAAGCCCTATAACTGGAATTAAAAAGGAGAGAAGGAAAGGAAGCCAGAATTCCTGCTAGGTCTTTTTTTTTTCCCAATGTTTTTATTCAAGGCTTGAGAAATTACATTCACTAGATCTATTGCTTCCTAAGCCTTAAAGCCAAAACAGAGCAATATTAAATCACCCAGGATGCAGATTTCTGATATCAAAGGACACATAATAAGACAAAATTTCAATGTCTTAAATAGTAGCGCTAATACCTTAAAAGGTCAGTGATGTCATGATGCATGGACAATAGGGTCCAAGAAATTCTTTTGAATTCTATAAAATGCCAAGGTTTAACCACAAAATTCAAGTTTCAACACGGCTCTTAGGGTCCCAGTAGCAACAAACAACAACCCAAACCTCAAGATTCAATTCATAACAATTCATAATTTCTCAACAAAACATAGTCAGTCATTCACATTTCCCTCTCTCTCCCTCTCTCTCTCTCTCTCTCTCTCTCCTTCTCTGTCACCCCCTCCCTCTGTCCATCCCCGCCTCCTTTGTTACCTCCATCCTCAGGGCCAAGATGATTCTGCATAGGCTTGTGTTAAGTCCTTGGAAAATCAGCAAACCACTGGGCTACGTTGCATCTAATGAAAAAGGACAAATACTCAAGTGAGATAAAAACGTGGATACTTTAATAATACAACATAAGGTTCTCATAGATTCTCCCAAGATTTTCTGTGAAAAGAGTAGTACTTACATACTTAATCAGTGCAGCAGAAATGTAATTGGGGGGGGCACAGACTCAACAGGATGTACTTCCAATGTTATTCTCCCTGAAAAACCCACAGGGCTAAGCTTTGTGTCGCCTGCATAAATAGTATTCCCACAGGTTCACAGGCTCATGAATCTGGCCAGCCAGGGGCCAGGTTTTATCTTTGTTTACTGAAAGGCAAGTCTGCTCACCAAGTAGATATTCATTAGATGTGCCAGTTCCAAACAACTCATCATCTGATATCCAGCTGATCAATTTAAATTACCACTAACTTCACTGTAATTGCTTCTCTAATTATAATGATGCTGAAAGACTTTGAGAATTGTCTTGGTTTCTCTAGTACATGCCATAGCTTTAGCCTCCCAAGTCCCAGTTGTGAAAATCTGCCCTCCCCCCCACACCCCCCTGCCAAAAGAGGCCTTTGGGGGGAAACAAAAAAGGGAAATTAGACAACAAAGAAATGGGATGAATTTTCTAAACCCAAGGATTTGTTTTATTTGGGAAGACCATTTCACTCTCATCTGAAACACAGAAGAACCAAAATCAGGTTGGCCAATTTATTGTAAAATGGAGGTGGTTTGGGGACTGACAAAGATGCTTGATGCGAATGATGGACCACAGGAGAGATGATCAAAGACGCAATCAACAGATTACCTCCTGTTCCCATTTGTGCTAATTGCCATATAATAGCTTGTTTAAGTCTTCTCACCAGGCTGGGTTCTCACCTTTGAACTGTCATCTCCTAGTTTTAATTATAAACAATAAATTTTCTTTCAAATTCTTACACTTTTCTTTGCCTCCATCCTCTGAAAATGGAATTCACATCACCCTGACATCAAGCAGAAAGTAAACCAGTAAGAGGGAGAGAAGCCAGGGCAGACCTTGGAAGTCACCTCTGATCTGTACTTCAACAAATGAAAACAACAGGTAGGAGGACCTAGAAAACCTGGCATCGATAGATAGCAGGCAGTTCATCAGCCCCTGGCGGCCAGGTTCACTGTGACCTAGCTTTACCTCCACCCTCATCTTCTCCCATACGAAGGCCTCTGGGGGAAGGCAGTCGTGGCCATTTAAACAGTTAGTTTCCCAGAGTTTGTGCCAGACATTTCTTTTTAATTGCCTATGGGCCTCAAGAAATAAATGTTACACCACCGAGGTCCTTCAACTCGTTCTAATATGAATCAAGATCGGATCTCTCCGTCCACTGGGTATCATTCCCATTTATTCCTTTGTATATCACTCAGGGCCATAAATCCCTCTAGCAGCCGCTCCTTCTCAGAGGAGATGTGAGGAAATGATAATGTTTTATGTGAGTAATTAATCCGGTGGCAGATGTGGAGTTTCCAAAACTACTACCATTAGCACTTTGACAGGCTTTCCAAACACATATTCTAGTACTGGTTACTAGATTTTAATATGTTAATACGATGTTACTCATAAGCAAGAAACATTCAGGCCTTAAGTTTTATAGAAGTGCTATTATTCTCAAAGGCTTTTCAGAGAGGACTAGTGATGAGGTTTTTATATTCTTAACGCTGCTGTTGAATAAACAGTGTCCAATTAACATAGCAGCTGGAAGGACACCATTCCTCAGTTCTAGTTCTCCCTATAATATTCAACATTTGTAAAGTGAAGCAAATAATTCAGAGTGAAATTTACGGCGATTTGGGGAAGAGAAAACAGGAGTTCAGTGGTGGAACATTTTTCTAGCAATGTGGCTTTGGGTCTTGGAAATTACAAACATGACAGATAGAGTTACAAAAGAAAATGAAAACAATATACTGGCTTCATTTAATAATTTTAAAAGATTTCGTAAACATGCAAGGCTAGTGTGTGCGCCATACTGGCGATGCCTGGTAGCTGCTGTGTAGTTTTGTTCCTGGGTGAGCTTGTGTTCTTACATTAGCTATTTATCCAATGGTGACACAGTCTACAGCCTGAGGTTTGCTTTATTATTTTTCCCTAGCTTACGTAAGGTAATAATCACAGTACCTAGATAGTCACAGTACTTTCTGCCCACCTTTCTTCTTGTCACATTTTCTCCTTAAATATGTTTTAGTACAATAATAAACTGCTATCCATGGTAAACATGCTTCATCATAATTTAGCCTCATGCTGAATGTGTAAAATGGCCACTGTCATTGACAGGCAGCCTGTAAAACTAACAGCAACTACCAGTGTTGCTGCAGGAACTAACTCAAGGTCAAACCCTCAGGCTTGGAAAGGACAAAACACTGTCTCTTGGAGAAATTTCTCACTGTTTCATGTTTAACTCGATCAAAGAAAAGGACTCCCATCACAATATAGACTTTGTAACAAAAAGGGTTTGTTTGTTTTTGTTTTTTTTTTTAGTTTAGGGACAGGAATTTATTATAGTTCACTTTTACTGGTATAAAAAGCAATCTAATTGTGTAAAAGTCAACTGTTATTTGCTCTTTTTTAAATTAATTTTTATTGGAGTATAGTTGATTTACAATGTTGTGTTAGTTTCTGCTGTACAGCAAAAGTTATTTTTAAAAAGCACACATATTTTGGGACTTCCCTTGTGGCGCAGTGGTTAAGAATCCGCCTGCCAATGCAGCGGACATGGCTTTGAGCACTGGTCCGGGAAGATCCCACATGCCATGGAGCAACTCAGCCCGTGCGCCACAACTACTGAGGCTGCGCTCTAGAGCCTGCAAGCCACAACTACTGAGCCTATGTGCCACAACTACTGAAGCCTGCATGCCTAGAGTCCATGCTCTGCAACAAGAGAAGCCACCACAATGAGAATCCCACACACCACAACGAAGGATAGCCCCTGCTCACTGCAACTAGTGAAAGTCCACGAGCAGCAACCAAGACCCAATGCAGCCAAAAATAAATAAATTAAAAAACACCCACACACATTCTTGAAAAATGAGGAAAGGTGGTCTTTGAATGGTAGCCTAAATGACTATACTATCCTTCAGCTAGAGTTATTTTGTCACATGAAGAGAAAGACAAAAGAAGTTCCATATGTTCAAGCATGTATGAAGCTATGTAATAAACAAAGTGAGCAGCTAGGTAACAGGCTGATGGTACAAAGAGAAAAGAAAGGCAGTTTGTACTAGAGCTGGTTGTGTCTGAATGCGGAAAAAAATAAGGGGCAACATAAGATGGATACAGAAGGTGATGAACATTTGTGAAAAGGGAACACTGAGGAAAGAGGTGTGCGTGACCAGGATTTTCTAAGATGGATTTTGTTGGAAGTGGGTTAGGGAAAGCCTGGATTTGGTTTCTCCCTCCAAAGTTTTCTTGGAATGCTGCTTTTGATAACAGCTTGTGAGTTCCTTTGCCTGTGTCTGTGATCTGTATTTTTGTTTGAAATCTCTTGACTTTGGTGCAGTGAGTAAGTGTTGTTTGGCCAATTCTAACAGTTCTTTTGATCTCCAGCTAACTTTGAGATGCTTTAGAAGGCCCTTGAGCCATCTCAGAGAGAAATGTTTGATTCGTATGTTAAATTACATGGAATTCCTAAAAATCTAGTATGTCCTGGTAAAATTTTATCAGTCATAATTCTAGTTTTGGGGGGTTTTTTTTTGCGGTACGCAGCCCTCTCACTGTTGTGGCCTCTCCCGTTGCGGAGCACAGGCTCCAGACGCGCAGGCTCAGCGGCCATGGCTCACGGGCCCAGCCGCTCCGCGGCATGTGGGATCTTCCCGGACCGGGGCATGAACCCATGTCCCCTGCATCGGCAGGCGGACTCTCAACCACTGTGCCACCAGGGAAGGCCCCTAATTCTAGTTATTTTTAAATGTTGTATGTAAGAGCAATAATGGTTTCTTTTGTCATTTACATTGTGATCCAATGTTTAACCATGACCTTTTAAGTCTTTATGTGATTTATAGATAGTTACTGTTGTGCTCTAACACTTTGCAAAATGCTCCATCTTCAAGAAGATCTATGTGAAGGACCTTTTGGCAAGCACAGGTCTCTGATAAATTTCATATCATAATGCCAAACTGGGCCGCGAGGCATGTGGGATCTTAGCTCCCGGCCCAGGGATCAAACCGGCACCCTCTGTGTTGGAAGGCAAAGTCTTAACCACTGGACCGCCAGGGAAGTCCCCTCATTCCTGTATTGTTGAACTTGAATTTCTGAGCTATATCAGACTCGGGATGCCACTAGCCATTCTCAAAACAATGTCTGCTGGTAGCTGCAACCGTATGTTTTCAAGGACTCCTCTCTTAACTATTAAATTTCAAACAATGACGTTAGATCAGATACTAATAGAAAGATGAGACATATGTGTAGTGGTCAATAGCTCCTGTTATGGATACGTCAATACTACATCAGAAGTTAAAACGTACTTAGGTAGAATTAGACAACTGGCTACGAAGTCTCTCTGAAGTGCCAGTTCCAGGCCAGGTTTCAGACTTATTCTCCTTAATTCCTAAGGGAATGAGATCTATTTTTACTATTAAATTTTCAGTTGTTACCCCTCCTAAAAAAAACAAAAAAACACACACACTTTTTTTTTTTTTTTTTTTTTTTTGCCATACGCGGGCCTCTCACTGTTGTGGCCTCTCCCGCTGTGGAGCACAGGCTCCGGACGCGCAGGCCCAGTGGCCACGGCTCACGGGCCCAGCCGCTCCGCGGCATGTGGGATCCTCCCAGACCGGGGCACAAACCCATGTCCCCTGCATCGGCAGGCGGACTCTCAACCACTGCGCCGCCAGGGAAGCCCCACACACATATTTTAATCAAACAACTTGGGCAACCATATGCCCACGGGTTGAGACAAAATGCCAAAAATGGAGGAGGTGGGAGCACCAAGGAGCAAAATGAATGAATTTCAGCCTGTTCAGCCGTGCAGTCTTCATGTTAGGCCAGCATCGGCAAACAAGAATTTCATTGGAAACTCCTCTTTAGCTCCATGTACCACACCAAGGAGAGGGTTCTGTGTCTGTTTTGTTTGGGCACCTATGTTACATTCCATGAATAAAATGATCTTTCAGAGACAGAGTGCGGGCCCACCGTTTAGCTAGACTGCACAGCAATGCTTCAGGCACGGTACAAATAAAAGTCCTAATATCCCCCAGGGAAACAGCTAAGAGATAGTGTTATTCAGGGGACAGTATTCCTTTCGGCAGTCACCTGGAAGACCCTGCTTCCTCTCACCTCTGTTTCTTTTGTCTTTGGGTCCAAAGAAAGGGCACTACCATTTGATGAATGTCTGTGAGTAGGTACTATGTCCTAAGCACGCTGCATTCTTATTTAATCCTCAGAACATCCTTCTGAGACAGGAATCATTTTCTCATTTCAGATGAGCCCCAGCAAGCATAATTAAATTGTTCCTGGCCCAGAGATTCAAATCCAGTTTTGTCTGGCTCCAAACTCTGCTTTCATTACTTCTTCTCATCTTCCCAACAGCAACCATAATCCCTGGAAATTATTCTTGAGACTCTAGTATGATCAAATTATCCCACCCTTGGAGAAAGTCAGATTTTAGCTAGCAATTTAGAAGCTTATATTATCAAAGGGCAGTTTCACCTTGCAGACTATTTGCTAAAGATTCCATTTAAATGGAAACCTTCATTGGTATCATCACAATTTCAAAACTACCGCCAACTTAAATTTTTGACATTTCTCACTCCTGTTTTCAACAATTCTCCTCTTGAACAAGTGAGATGTCACAGTAATGAGATAATAAGTTGCCTTCCCTATAAACAGGTGTAAATCTTCTGACCAAATTCATCAGTCTTAGTGACTTAACTACAAGTGTATCTCAAGACTGAACTATTGCTACATGTTGTGAACCTAAAAGGAAATATTATGCCTGACTAATGGTGAATTAGAATTACATTAGACCCTCTACACAGTTAATTCGTGCCTTTAAAAACTCTTTCCATTTCACTGGTCTCAACATAGGTACCGCAGGCTTACGTAA
Source organism: Orcinus orca (assembly GCF_937001465.1). Taxonomy (NCBI): domain Eukaryota; kingdom Metazoa; phylum Chordata; class Mammalia; order Artiodactyla; family Delphinidae; genus Orcinus; species Orcinus orca. The sequence goes on along the minus strand of NC_064561.1, from coordinate 82,524,849 downwards.
GACCTGAAATCCTCTTCCTTTATCGGTCTACAAAAGGCAGCAGGCATCACATCACTGTTTTTCAATTGTCATTGCCTTCAGAAAATGTACAGTCATGATCTCAAGAGGATGTTTTAAATTCTTTCAATTATTCTCTCCCTGGCAAACTCACATTTCATAATACGCTGCTTCCTTAATTCAGCAAAAGATGATTTTGCACCCGCAGCACGCTAAGCAGTGCGCCAGGCCTACAGTGATGAACAAGCTGATCAGATGCTTTACTTGCTCTTATAGAGCTTACATTCTAGATAAGGGGATCAGCAAATTTTTTTCTATAAAGGGCAAGATACTAAATACTTTAGGCTTTGTGGATCCTATAGTCTCCATTGCAACTCTTCAGTTTTGCCACTGCATTAAATCACAGCCACAGACAATAGATAAGTTAACCAGCAAGGCTGTGTTCCAATAAAATGTTATTTACAAAAACAGGTAGTGGGCCAGACCTGGCCTGCTGGCCATAGTTTACTGATCCCTGTTCTATAAGATGCCATGTTGTTCCCACTTTTGCTTTTTATAATATGTGTTGTTCAAGTAAACATAATATTATTTTTAAACTTTTAATTTTGGTAAAATTATAGATTCACATGAAATTGTAAGAAATAACACAAAGGGGTGGGAGGTAGGGCAAACAGGTGAAGACAGTCAAAGGGTACAAACATCCAGTTATAAGAAGAATAAGCCCTGGGGATGTAATGTACAGCATGGTGACTACAGTTAAAGTTGCTCAGAGAGTGAATCTTAAAAGTTTTCTCTCTCTCTCTCTCTCTCACACACACACATACACACACACACAAATTGTATGTATGAACTATGTGAGATGATGGATAACTAACCTTATTGTGGTAATCATTTAGCAATATACAGCTATATCAAACCATCACATTGTACCCCTTAAACTTACACAGTGTTATGTTAACAGATGAACTGAGGTATATTAAACTTTCAAAAATTTATTTGATCAAACCGTGATTCAAATTGGGCAGCAACAAACTGGAAGTGGTTGGGAGTACTCCACAGATAGGAGCTGGGGAGAGACTTTTATAGAGAAGAGGTGGAAGCAAAGTAAGGAAATTATCTGATTGGCTACAGCTTACTTGGTTGCCTTATTTGGGAAAGCCAAAATGGCTGTTTGTGATTGGTTGTCTTTAGGTTTTGATTTCTTCACCTTGAGGCATTATGGGCTTAGGTTTTGCTTTGCTTACGCAGACTACTAAGATATTAGAGCCACCTCAGTCTAATGGCCTCCTTGTTTAATCAGTTTAACAGCTACATGTCAATTATATCTCAGTAAAGCTGGAAAAAAAATTAATTTTTTAAAAAAAGGAACAACGCAGAGAAATTCTATGCACCCTTTACCCAGTCCCCCACCCCAATAGTAATATCTTCAAAAACTAGAGTACAATATCACCACCAAAATACTGTCATTGATACAGTTGAAATACAGAACTTTTCCATCACCACAAGAATCCCTCATGTTGCCCTTTTATAGCCACACCCACTTTCTGTCCCACTCCTCCTCTTTAACCCCTAGCAAACACTAATCTGCTCTCCATTTTTCTAATTTCCTCTTTAACTCTATAACTTTAAAGGGCAAGAATAAAATTTTCTTCTACTTCCTGTTGCTGTTATCACAGCTCAGAGAGTCACATCTCACTCCACAGTTAGATTTTACAGCCAGCCATTAAGTTGAGAACTGACGACATATAATCCAATGTATCCTTCACAATTCTTAGAAAGGCACCACTTTGTAGATACACATACCAACTCACTCTGGATACAAAAGAGCCAATGCATGCTTTGGTGGTAGACCAGATGGCTTTCTCAAGTCACCTTTTCATATCCAGGATTATGTAGCATTAGTCATTAGAATTATATTCAGCACCTCAAGAAAAGAGGCATGTGAAAACTGAGGTTACCAAGTAAACAACAGCTCCAACTTTGTCCCAAGGGTCTGATATAGCATGTGACTGCCTTCAAGTGGAACATCCTTCTCCGTCCCTCAGTGTCTCCTTTTAGTTTTTTAATGAAAAGCAGAATTGCTTAGTATTAAATATATTGATTCTTCTGATCATCCCTGGGGTGCACATTAAGAAGACAAATAAGTTTGATTCTTGTTTGTTTGTTTGTTTGTTTGTTTTAGCTTTCATGCAGTAAAGAATGCAAACATCTATATCTCCAATACTAAGGGCTTTGTTGTCTTCCGACTTTCAAACAGTTTGGCTAATGCAAACCAAATCTATTTATTTGTTTGTTTGTTTTTCAAGATGGGCATTATTCAAAGGGAGCACTCTGGTATGCCAAGTTTTCATCTAGAGGAAATTTTTACAGTCAAGTTACAACCTTCTTAAATGGGATTATAATGGAAAACACCAGTATACAAACAGTAGTCACATTAGAAGTTCCCTTTTAGAGCAGATAAGCATTGGCTACCTTTTTTTTCCTGAGAAATATTTGAAATACCTAAGTGTTCCACCTTCTCTCAACCATGCACCTTCTAAATAATTTCCTAGTACAAGTGGAGGTTTGTGACTAGAAGAGCCGTATGGTCTGTCTGGAATGTTTCCTCAGATTTCTGCAGAAAGCTTGTGCCCTTCACATCAGTCACTCTTAACATGAAAGAGACTTGATTTAACTCCTGCCCAGCTGCATACCCTTGGACTGTTATGAAATGGAAGCTTATATTCAATGCATGAGCTTGATCCTGAAAGCTTAACAGTTCACAGCCTTTCCCAGTGGTAGTCAAGCCTTCACTCCTTAGCCTTTGCTGTGCACCATAGTTGAGCCTCTATTTTAGCACATATTTCATGCTGCCTTGTAGAATAATTTCTGGTATACATGTCCATTTTTTCTACCAGATTCCAAGCTCTCAAGAAAAAGAATATCTTCCGTATAGCACTTAACACAGACCCTGGCACATGGTGAGTGCTCAAAAAGTATGTGTGAAAATAAAGACCCTGAGAGCTGTGTTTATTGCTGTAAGTGAAGAAGACCTGGGATATATCAGATTTTGGCAATACAGAGGACTAGGAACACACTGATCCTAGATTAACTATAACAGCAAGTTTTTAAAGCAAGGCAGAGAACACCAAAGTGAGGAAAATCTTAAAAGAAAGACAAAAAGAAATAGAGAAGGAATAGCAAGATGATACCAAAGCTGGAAGGGTGTATGATAAGAACACAAAATCTGGGACTAACCCGAGGGTAAATTCCAGTATTAGTACAGGGTTGAGGTGGCTGAGTGAATGCTGCAAGTTGGGGGGGGGCTGAATCTGGAAAATATGCTTTAGTGTGGATACTCCAAAAAAGCTGAAGAAGTCCCAGGTCAGTAGCACTTCACTCCTAGTTCTAAGGAGTAGGAAACGCAAATCCTCCCTGAAAGACACCATCCCCAATTTAGGCTCACATGATTCCTAGGGATTAAGTTGAACTAAATAGGAGCTCATAATAAAAGCAACAAAAATCAACAAACACACAAGGAAACAGTAGCTATAAGTGAATTCAGCAGAAACATAAATCCATAGATTTAGTGTCCTGATAATTTCAATATTAAAATAATTCTAAGATAGAGAACATAAAATATGAAATGTTTTTTACAACATGTAATTTTTTTTTTTCTGTACACGGGCCTCTCACTTTTGTGGCCTCTCCCATTGCGGAGCACAGGCTCCGGACACGCAGGCTCAGCGGCCATGGCCCACGGGCCCAGCCGCTCCACGGCATGTGGGATCTTCCCAGACCGGGGCACGAACCCTCATCCCCTGCATCGGCAGGCAGACTCTCAACCACTGCGCCACCAGGGAAGCCCAACATGTAATTTTTAAAAATTAGCAAGCAACAAGAGTCTTTACAAAATTATCAGGAAGATTTGAATAAGAATCAAACCAAACTTTTAGAAATAAAAAATATGAGTGTTTAAAATTCAATTGAAATTGTGGACAGCAGATTATATATAGCTGAAGGAAAAATTAGAGAAATGAGTGACAGATATTTAAGTTACAGTGTAGCACAGAGAGGATGAAGCATGGAGGATAAAATAAGAAGGTTAAGAAATCATCTAACTCTATTCTCAGAAGAAGAGAACGAGAAGAATGGAGGTGAGGCAGTATTCAAGAAGAGACTATCTAACAACATTCTGTAACTGATGAAAGGCAAAATTCTTCAGATATAGCATGCAAAACTTTTATCAAACAGCATAAATAAAAATGAATTCACACCTAGACATATGATAGCAAAACAGCAAAATACCAATGACCCAATATCAAAATAAAGGATTATAAAGTATATAAAGAAAAAGGTCTATCGCCTGCAGAGAAACAATTTGATGGACAGCAAGATTCTTGACAGCAGTAATGAAAGCTAGAAGATAGTGGAAGAATGTCATCAAAAGGCTAAGAGATATAAACATGAACCTAAAACAAAATATCCAGCAATTATCTTTTAAGAATGAGGATAAAATTAAGATATGTTTAAATAAACAAATACTAACAGAGCTTACTCAGCAGACTTTTATTTGTGGAAGATTTGTTTCCTTATTTTCTGGAGTAAAGAAACTGCTCAGTACAGAATATCTAAGATGCACAAAAAAAGGGGGGAAAAAAAGAAACCAGAAAACATGTATGTAAATCAAAAAAATTGTATAAGATAATAATGATGCTCATTTCTAAAATAATGGACAAAAATAGAAGGTAATCTGGGGGTAGGTTATGAGGATATCAAGTATTTTTAAGTTCTTTGATTGTTTGGAAAAGCACTTAGGTAAGAATGATTTTGGACATTGTTAAGATAAATATACATAGTAGAATTTTAAGTGTCACCCTAAAAAAGTAAACATAGTCTATATCTTCCAAACAAGTGGAAGAAAAAAATAGAATAAGAAAAGAAAACAAATATACTCAAACAATTTGGAGAAAGAGCAACCCAAAAAGTCAAGATATAGAAAAACTACAAAGTAATATGATAGAAATAAATCCAAATTTACTAGTAATAAAAATAAATGTAAATGAATCAAAATTTTCAGCTAAGGAATATAGATAATCAGACTGATTATATGCTATTCACAAAACAAAGTTCTAAAATGAGGACATGGTAAGGTTGGAAGTAAAAGGATGAAAGTTGATAAAGCTGAAAGTAAAAGGAGAAAAGATATACAAGGTCAACATGAACCAAAGAAAGCAGAAATATATTAATTCAGAAAAAAATGGACTTAAGAAATACATATTTTTGAAACAAAGTATGTCACTATGATAAAAGATTCATCTCAACAGAAACATGTAAAAATTCAAAAATTACCTATGCCAAATAAAGACTTAAAATATATAAAACAACAAAATGGTAAGACTACAGATAAAAATTAGCAAATCCATCACTATAATGGAACATTTCAATACATATACTACATATACTACAGTTATTGATAGTTCAAACTGACAAAAACTTGGTAAATATATAAAATTTTAAATTACATACTTGACTTAAAAAACATAAACAGGACATGTACCCAACAATTAGAGAATATATAGTTCTCCCAACCACACATGGCACTTTTATCAAAAATGTGACCACACAGATACGTTAAAATAAGCACCAACAAATTTTCTAATTTTAACCATTGTACAATCAAGTTGGAATTGAATAAATTATTGAAAGTTAGATTTTCTTAACTCAAATGAAAAACAGGCTTCTAAATAGCTCATAGGTCAAGAAAACTATAATAGAAATTTTTGAATACATAAAAGTAAATGATAATTTGTGGGAAGCAAGCACAAGAAGAAACACAAAGACGTAAACTTGAAACTTGGAGGAGGACTTGCCACATATATAACCCCAAATGGATTGGTATTTGAAATGTATAAAATGCTGCTAGTCAGTAAGAGAAGCAGCCAAATGGAACAAAACAGGCAAAGATATGAACAGGCATTTTAGAGAAGAGGAAACAAGAATTGCAAGTAAGCGTATGAAAAATTCAGCCTCATTCTCAGTCAGGAAAACACTGAAACACGAGATACCATTTTGCCTCCATTACATGAGCAAAAAAGAAGAGACCTAATAATACTAAATGCTGGCAAGAATGTTGAAAAAGAATCCACCACTCAACTAATGAAAGTATGAATTATAACTACTTTGCGATAAAGTTTTGCGTTGTTTTGTAAAGCTGAATTTGTAATTTACAGTGCCAGCTAGATGCTAGAGAACCCCTTGCATGTGTATACCAGGAGACGTGGACAAAATCATTCAGAACAGAGGGATTATAGCAAAAAAAGTGCAGGAAATCAAGTTTATATCAAGGATATAGATAAATTGTGGTTTATCTAAATAGTGGAATTACACTGCTTTGAAATTGAATTAACTGTAACTATGTACAAGGACATGGATGTTTAGAAATATTACACTGAGTGAAAAAAAGAGTACATCAAGTATGAGAAAAATTATATTAAATTCAAATAAAATCAAAGCTAAGTATATATTGTGGTAAAAGCATATGTGTAAGTATGTCTTTGGTAAAAAGATACACAGTCAGCCTTCCCTATCTGCAGGTTGTGCCTCTCTGGATTCCACCAGCCCAGGGATCTTGTACTATGTTACCGTCTGCAATTGGTTGAATCCGCGGATGTGGAACTGGGGATACCAATGCCAGGACTCATATGGGACCCGAGCTTCCATGAATGTTCATAACCATGGAAGGTCCTGGAACCAATCCCTGGCAGATACGAGGGACAACTGTATTTTAAAGGGGAGGGGAGGGGATTTGGGGAGGAAAGGGTGGTAACTGCTAACGGGTACTGTGTTTCTTTTGGGAGTGATAAAAATGTTCTAAAATTGATTGTGGCGATGGTTGCACTACTGTTAATATCCTAAAAACTTTAAATTGTATACTTTAAATGGGTGAGTAGTATGGTATATGAATTATATCTCAGTAAATCTGTTTAAAGAAAAAAAAGCAAAGGAATGAATAACACAAAAGTTCAGGAGAGTGGTTACCTTTGATAACAGAATGAGGGAATCAGGGAAAAACAGGTAATTTCACAGATGTTTCTTACAGTTTCATTCAAGCTTCTAAGTGTATATGTGTGTGTGTGTATTTTTCATATGTGTCAAATATTACATAAATAAAAATGCTGTGAATAAAACAAGCTTCCAGGAATTCACATGAGAAAAGCTGTATCTATAGCAGTGACCTACACCAGAATTCTGATTTCTGGAATAATTAAATTTGTGTGAACAAAGTGAAATAAATTTTAAACACTAAAAGCCTGTGGTTTATAAATTTTCTCCTCTTAATGAAAAAGTCTAAATAAGAGTACAACAGACCACAGGACATTGATATCACTGTTTTGCCCTTGGAAGCATTTTAAATCAAAGTTGATTTATATAAAACCTCTCTATATGAATGTTTCCACTGGACTTGAAGAAATAAGTACATGCCTGTAACTTTTATTTAAGATTTTTGCAGGTGGTCTTAAGGCATGGAAAATAGGACTATACTAATCTGGTCAAAGTTCAGCTATACATTCTAAAATGTTTGCTCTTCTCTTTTCTATTTTCACAAAGAAAGTTCTATTATTTCATAGGAAAAATAAAATTGCAATAGTGAGAATCATTATATCTAAATTTTATTAGACCAAAATTAGTTTTAAGTTATGTCACTCTTGGAGTCTTTGATTTGTACATCCAGAAACAATAAGAAACGTTTCCAAAGGATGCCACATGAGGGTCCCACCAGCCCAAGCACATCTATTTACAAGAACAATGTACCTGTGGTATAGTTTTTCTAGGTAGATAGACGATGGATAGATAGAAAGACAGATAGATGATAGATAGATAGATGGTAGATAGATAGATAGATAGATTCCTGGGTTATATAAACAAAATCATATATTTTTCCATCTCTGGGAGCAGGAGGAAGAATATACATGTAGTACAACACTCCCCACCTCCAGCAATAGTAAAGGTAAAGGAATAAAATTCCTGAGACAAAGCACCAAGCTCCACTCATTCACTGCCACTGCCATTCCATATTTGAGGGCTTAACCATATCTGATCCCTCTTCTAAAGTAAATCATTAATGATGTCTCACGTCTATATAAATATAATACAAAAGCCATTTCAAATATCATTTACAAGCATGGTTCCATTTGATATCTACCAGAACCCTATGAGCTATATAGGGGAGATCTGGTTATTTCCATTTTACAGATGACACTAAGTTACAGATGTCACAGAGACCTGAACTAACTCACAAGGATTTAATAAAACCTATGGAGCTGGGAGATTTTATTAAACCTCTCTGAGCCTTGATTGTCTCATCTGAAAAATGGGTAGAAGAATATACCCATTTCACTGGGTTGTTATGCAAATTGAACGTTAATATATGTGAATGATGCTGTCATGTAATATATGCTATATGTTAGCTATTATTTTTGTTATGCAGGCTAGAATCAATGCAATTTTGTAGTACATTGCTAACGCTTATAGATTACCTGGGTCCTGTTCCAAGCAGGCAAAATGTGACCCAGACCTAGTTTTGAATAAGAGAATGTTAGAGCTGGGAGACTTTGTAGAGTTCTAGATGGCCCAACCTTCCATTTTAGAGTCCTGGGACCTAGAAAGACCCAAGAACACATGGCTAGTTTGCTGCAGAAGTGTATCTAGACACTTAGGCTCCCAATTCCTAATCTACAACTTTTCCACACCAACTAACAGATGTGGCTCAATGTCTCTAGAACCCTTTCCTTACTGCTGAGATTTGGTCTAATTATTGTTTGGTCTTATTATTCTTATTGCCTCAAAATGTATCCGTCCATAGAACCACTGAGTTTCCCTTGATCTAGTCACCTGGCCTTCAGGTGACCTAATCCCTCTGGCTCATGCTGTGCTTAGCAGTCTACACACCTAAACTGCTGTCTGTCTTCACCTGTGTAAATTTCTCCAGTGCATACATTTGTTTGACTACAAGGATGTTCAGGTAGAAATTTTGCACAGCAGTGGCTTTTTCCATCCCTGCTAGAATTTTACCTTGCAGATCTGGAAATACACATAGGCTTTGTAAAATATTGTCTTTGAAAGACTTAACTACCACATTCTTTTCACATTCACGTATGTTTTTAAGTGCCAGGTCAAATATTCTCAAATTAATTCATGTTAATAAATTTCATGGTATCATTCGAGCACCTCCAGAGAGTCTGTGAGCCCCAAACCTTTACCTCTTTCACTTGTCAAGGTGTCTTAAGTTCCACCCAAAATGATTCAGTCCTTTCTCAAAGGCAGTTCTTCCAGAGCTCCTTATTAAAGTACAAATGCCCTTCAGAAAGCGACCACCTCAAGATAGCAATTTAGCATGATAAGTTGTCAGCTGGGCTCAGGTCCATGGTCTGTGGGAAGTTGATTCAAGATATAGGGCCATCAGTGGGGGGAAGGATAAGGGAAGACAAATGGGCTGGGGATGTCCCTGGAAACAGAAGAAGGGGGGCACAAATTCACTTATAGGAGAGTCACTAAGGACACTGTGGGAGAGAAGAGGGATCAAGCAAAACCATGCTGCTCCCACTTTACAATATTTTGGAGGACTAGGGGATAGAAAGGAAATAGATTTGCCTGAAGGGGCAGCAGCAGAAGACAATCTTTTGGCAAAGTACCCAGAAACACAGAGTCACAGGTCACTGATTCAGCTGGCTTCAGCACCATGATTTTGAAACTCTCATTAAAAAAAAAAAAAAAAAGTGTTAAAGCAGAACAAATTCTTTATTGTCCTCTATTAATGTACACAGTATTTCTAGAGTAATAAATGAGATACCTCTATGAACTGAGAGAGAACGATATGGATGAGAAAGATTCCTCACTGATACTTGATACATGTCTAGACTCCCTGAAGCCACTTAATGCATATCCTGAGATTCAAGCAGAGAGATGTTTGAGTACTTATCTTTCCTAATTACAAAAGTGATACATTTTCATCATGGAAAATGGAGAAGTTGAAAATGATAATAAAATATCATTTCTAATTCATCCAATAGGAGAAAATGGAAAATATCTAAAAAATCTTGTCAAATATTTTTAAAAGCAAGTTGTAAAAGGATAGGTACAGTATGATACCACCTAGTTATAATATTAACACAATGTGAAAATTGGCTAGGATACAAACATGTGGTAAAAATATAAGACACACATGAGAATGGTACTTATAGTAAATGGATTAGTTTAAGCTGCTAGTAACAAGAAACCTAAAATAATAGTGGCTTAAATAAATTACAATTTCATTTGTTTGTCAAATTAAAGTTTGGGTAAGCTGCTAAGGGTTGTAATGACAACTCTGCAAACATGACGACCAGGGATTTTCTGTCTTGTAGTTCCACCATCCTTAACACACAGCTGCTGCCTGGTGGCCCAGTACAGCTCCTACCAGGAAAACCACAGTCCAGCTAGCACAAATTGGGAAATGGAGGGAGGACAACCCTCCACCCTTTCCTTTAAGGAATCTCCCAGGAAGTTGTGTATATAACTTCCACTTTAATTCTGCTGGCCAGAATTTAGTCACATGGCAATACCTGGGAAATTCAGTGTCTATTCCAGGCAAACAGGTATCAAACTAGAAATCAAGGGCTACTTCTGCAAAGGAGGGTGGGGGAAGAGTTGACGGTTGGACCGAAGCTGCTATCTGTAATGCTGAATTTCTTGTACGTTTGTGAGAGCAATTCGAAGCAAATATGACATGTTAACATCCGCTTAATCTTTGCGATGGGTACGTAAGTGTCAGTTCTATGATTTTCTTAACTTCTCTGATTCTCTGAAATTTTCATGATTTCAAATGTTTTAAGGAAAGCATAGAAAATAAAGGAACACAATAAAGTGGGCCATAGTTCCCCACCTATATATACATACCCATACACATTAAATATACATTAAAACACTAAAATACCAACATTGACATTTTGATGGCTAAGACTTCAGTCTTTCAACTATACGTATTTTTACTCAATCATGTCTTTAAGTCTTACATAGTTTGTAACCTGCTTTTTAATGTATTGTGTCATAAGCATTTCCCATGTCTTTTAAGCTTCTTTTAAAATATAACATTTAGGGGCTTCCCTGGTGGCGCAGTGGTTGAGAGTCCGCCTGCCGATGCAGGGGACACGGGTTCGTGCCCCGGTCCGGGAAGATCCCACATGCCGTGGAACGGCTAGGCCCATGAGCCATGGCCGCTGAGCCTGCGCTCCGCAACGGGAAAGGCCACAACAGTGAGAGGCCCGTGTACCGCAAAAAAAAAAATATATATATATATATAACATTTAATGACTGCCCTGTAATCTCTCATAAGGATGTATTATAAGTTAATTAACTCCTATTGTTGAACAAAGAAATTTTAGATACATTTTATATTTATGGATTTTAAATGTACATATTTTATCTTCTGTTACTGTGTCTCTAGATATTCATTTGCAGGTAAAAATAATTACAGGTATCTTCACTTATATCTAGTTATAATTCATCGCAGAAGTGATTTTCGTTTTCCTGAGAGTTTTTGTTTCCTAGTGTTCCTATCCAGGTGGTATCTGTCTCAAAGTCTTTGGACCAATTTTCTCAGAATCAGCTGAAATCCCCTAAGCCTCAAAAGTTCTTCCTGCATGTTTTCCTGACTCTCACGGAACTTCCATTGATTTATGTGAGTCTCACAGTTCAATAGGAGCCTACAAGCACAAGGGAAAGGCACATCAAGACCTTTGGTCGCTGGGGATGCTAAGAGCCTGCTGTGCTCTGCTCTCCCATCTCTGCAAGGCCTAAGCTTCTGTATTGGACCAGTCTGATCCCATGACACCACTGCTGCAGATGAGAGCAGCTTTGAAAGCGCTATTTTGGTACCCTTGGTGAATGGTTCAGGTGCTCAGTTTTCTTTAATGCTAAATTCAATTCTGTGGGACGAATGATTCTTTTATCACTCTCTTGCTCTCTCATCCACTCTCTCATGCATTTTTAGTAACTTTCCATTTAGATAATGCATAAAAGATACCTTCCGTAGCCCCTCTCATGGGTCATGTTTTGTGATGCACACATCCAAATAGACTTTAGAACCTTATCTAGATACTATCACCATGAACCAGAATTTACTGATGCATTTTCTATCTAATTCCCCCCCCCAAAAAAAAATCATTACTACAAATTCTGAAAGAACCTATTCAAGGAAAATCTTTCCAAGTACCCATAAATTGATAAATTCACTCATTCAACAAATGTTTATTGAGTAGCCAATGTGCTCTACTTCTGGTGTCCCAGAAATGCACAGACTCAATATGGGAGGTAGATAGCTAAATAAATAATTAACATAATGTAACACCTAAGCAAAGTAAGTGCAGGGGCTAAGGGAGTATCATCTGGAGTGTGTGTGTGTGAAGCAAAGACTAGGACTTTTTCTCTGATACCCATGTGATTAATCAGGTCCACAAAGACTCACAGGTTCTACCTAATAATTCCGTGGGAGCGAGCGTCCCTCTCAGTCGCCTCCCTCCTTCTAGTTCCTTTCCCAGATATTCACAACTAGCACTCCATCCTCCTCATCACCTTTGTTCTATATGGATTCTAACTACATGTCCCTCCAACCCCACGCTCAAGGTCTCATCTTCCAGGAAGCCTCCTCTGAGTCCTGTGGAGCCCAGATCTCTGTCTTATAACTATCATGCCCCAAGCAAGTACCACAGTGCCTTGAAAAGAGCTTCTACAAGAAGAGCTGCACAGATTCTGCTGGAGTTATACTCAGCCAGATTTGTTTCCAAAAATGAACATTGTAAACAAAACCCACAGTCAAGACTCAATAAATATTTGTTGAGTGAATGGAAGAACAAATCAATTATTGTGTTTCTAGATTCCCCCTAGCAGAGTGTCGGGCACATGGTATTCAATAAATTGTCAACTGATTTCCTTCTGTGGTATAAAATTATGAATGTATCAATGGATTTTTCTAAACTAGGTGTTGTTTTTCTAATATTTGGCTTGATTACTTTTACTTAATATATATTGTTAGATGTGGAATGTTTGGCTGCCCCTTTTCAGAAATGGTAGTCAGACCCACCTCCCAATTTTGAGATAACAGATGTAAAACTTCTTAAAAAATAATCTCTAGCCCAGTCCAAGGTTCCCAGAAGGCTCACTCAGAACAGGACCCATACCACTGGAGCCCAGTTCATCTGAAGAAGGCAAAATGATGCCTCAGTGTATCATCTGATGTCCTTTTCCTAGGCACCGGGTGCAGCACATTACAAGGTACCTAGAAGATAAGATAATGCTTCCCAAATTGCATCCATACAAAGGTCTACAATCAGATGTTCTCTTCCTTGCCTTATGGGCTGAGTTGTGCCCCTTCAAAATTCATATGATGAATTTCCAACCCCCAGTATCTCAGAGTGTGACTGTATCGAAATAAGGTCTTTAAGGAGCTAATTAAGTTGAAATGAGGTCACTGGAATGGATCCTAATCCAACATGACCGGTGTTTTTATCAGAAGAGGAGATTAGAACAGACGTGTGCACACACAGGAGGAGACCATGTGAAGACAGGGGGAGAGGATGGCAATCTAAAATCCAAGGAGAGGGACTTCCCTGGTGGCACAGTGGTTAAGAATCCGCCCGCAAATGAGGGGATACAGGTTCGATCCCTGGTCTGGGAAGATCTCACATGCTGCAGAGCAAGTAAGCCTGTGAGCCACACAACTGAAGCCCGTGTGCCTAGAGCCCATGCTCCGCAACAAGAGAAGCCACTGCAATGAGAAGCCCACGCACTGCAACAAAGAGTAGCCCCCGCTAGCCGCAACTAGAGAAAGCCCGCACGCAGCAATGAAGACCCAACACAGCCAAAAGACTGATTAAGTAAGTAAGTAATTAATTTATAAAATCCAAGGATTTGGATTAGAAAGCAGCTTAGAAAGAACCAATCCTGCCAACATCTTGATCTTAGACTTCTAGCTTCCAGAACTGTGAGAATATAAACTTCTGTTGTGTAAGCCACCCAGACTGTGATATTTTGTTAGAGAAGCTCTAGGCAATCAATACATCTCCCAAGAAAACTCTCCATGTGCACTCCATATATTCTGCCTCATTATTAATATTATAATGATGAGTTGCTTCTGGAGACTCACCAACAGGGTTTGAAAATGGTATAGCAGTGGCCTCAAAATTGACATACCTACCCAAATCAGCTTAACTGGCCTCTCCTCATGGAATGCACCACTGGACAGCCACTCTGTCTTCTACCTCACCCCTTATTCTCTGTCACACCATGTTACCATTCATGTCCTTCATAGCATAAGTTCCATCCTGGAATTCGCTTGTTTGTTGTCTGTCTTCCTAACAAGACTGTAAGCTCCACAAGGACAGAAGACCCTCTCTGTATCCCCAGTAACTAGCACAGTGCCTGTCACTGAGGAAGAGATATTTGATGATTGAGTCTGCTCTTTTTGATTTTCTGAACTTCCTCAGGGGGTACAAGCTCCACTTTTGACACACTGACTCCAAAATAGCTTGGTTTCCCTTTTTGTTTTCAATTTACTCAGCTCTGGAATTCCAGGTTTCTCAGCCGGGTATTTGACTTCTGAGAAAGATGCTGGAGCGAAAGCGATGGCCTCGCTCCGTGTGCACCAGCCTGCCTGGCAGCGGCAGTTCACAATATTTTAAATGATGGAGGTTGGTTGAAGGGGATGAGCAGGATGGGAGACCCATCAGAAGAATGATATAGCATTCAGAAGTATGTGTTATAAATAATAAAACAAACCCAACTGTGCATATTAAGTTGTAATTCGATCTCTGGATTCTTCTGACATTGATAAACCACTCAAAGCCTCCCTCTCATGGTTTCTGATGCCGCGACAGACTAACCCCTCTCAATGGAATTTCTACCTTATTATTATTATGTACAAGCTGTTCTATATTCTTCTGCATGTTTGAAAAACAGGCGATAAGAGCCACATGTAATGAACTGGACAAGCCCTGATTTTGCTTAAAATTGTGTTTAGCCAGTTAGGAAGAGATGAAAATATGCCTGTAAATGGGACACAAACGGGCATTTGGAGCAGAAATAATTTCTGGGTTCTGGGTGACATCTAGACATTCTGTCAAATGTAAAAGAGAAGTGAATAGCTCAAGGTGTCAGAAGCCAAGTGTCCAGGTTCTAGAGCTGCAGTTTTCCCCATTCAGTGCTTGTAATAGGGAAGAACAAATCTGACTCCATAGTGGATCTGTTTGTTTTACTTTAACCTTTGTATTCTATTGCTTTTGTTGCCTATAGCCTGAAATATACAAAACAGCCCATTCTCAGGGCTCTGATCTTTAACAGTATAACACTTTTCCATTTATATAGAGATTAAAAAGTTGCAGAAGGGACAATAATATTTGTTTCGTTGAAGGTTTACAGGAACATCATGAACTGACCTACCTGGACAGCTGCAAGAACAAAGGATTCCTGCACCAAAAGTTCGAAACAACCAACCACACCCCTCTTGCACCATGCCTTTAAAAGTGCCTTGCTGAAACCCTCTTGGAGTTTGTGGCATGAGCCACCCATCTCCTTGCATGGCCCTGCAATAAAACTTCCTGTGCTCCAAACTCCGACGCTTCGGTTTGTTTGGCCTCAAACTTCCCTTTGGTAACATGCTGACTTGGAGCCCCACTCATTCTGAAAGAGGAAGTGCTTCCCCCAGGGAGCCAGAGTTTAGGCAGTGCTGCTCAGGTGTCTGGGCAAGCACGACGGGCTGCTCTGAGCTCCACCGGACAGCTTTCCAACCTTACACTGTAAAACGGCCCTCACAGCAGAAATATTCTTGAATCGTTCTCCCCATCTGATCAAGAGCATTCACTCCAATTCTGTTTTGAAAACTAGCCTTGCTGCTATTTGTTCCTCTGTCAGCAGGGCTTCAGCTCCAGCTAAAGCCCATACCTGGGATCTGACTTGGCCAGGGATGTCTCCACTGTCCTGGAGAATAAACAAGAGCTCTCCTTCCACCTATTCACCAGATTCCAAGATACCTCCCAAGTCGCCTCTGGCTCCCACATAGCTGATTTATTCCCTTGGGGGCAACAGGACATCTACTGAAGCAACTGAGTGTATCGGTCAGTTCCACCCCAAAGCACTGGGCTAAATCAGAGGAATGGAATCTCAGCTGCTTAAAAATAGCCACGGAGCATTGATTTTTTTTTTTTCCCCCCCGCCTGTCAACACTCCCCCCCACCCCCAACCTGACCAGTCACTTTCGCTTCAGAATGTTTTCCATTGAAATCAAGATGAAGGATAGTCAAGGAGAGGGTCAGGTACTAAAGCAGGAAAGGGAGAATGAGAGCAGAAAAGGAAGGAGGCAAACAGACACAATCCAGGACCAAAAGTCTACACAGGTCAACTCACGTGTTTCTCATCACTTGGGGCAGCTGGGAATGCTGCTCATCCCACAGTGGCTCCTGACACACACACAGACGGTCGTGCAGAATCGTCCACAGCCAAAGGCAGCCTGGAATGGACATCCTGGATGCTCAACGTCAGTCCGTGTCCTTCATGCCACAACAACAAGAAAATCAGACTCACACTTTCATCTTGGAGTTTTCTACTTTTCAAATAACCCTCACCAGAGAAAAGGAAAAAAAGGGGGGGTCTGGAAGTACACACATAAAAACTGAACAAGAGTTTATCTTCTGAGGGTTGGGGTGAGAGTTGGAAGTGATGGACTTGGACTTTTTACTTTATACTTTTTTATAAAAAGTGTTAGGGTAATAAGTAGTTTTTGCTTCCTTTTGTGCTTTCCATATTTTCCCTAAGAAATGATTTGCTTCCATAATTTTTAAATAAATATGCTTCTAAAAAATGGGAGGAAGATGCTTTCATAAGCATGATCACACTTAATCTCAACACCCCAGTGAGGTGAGCAGAATGGATGGCTCAGGATTTGGGGTCACTCAGACTTGGGTTATGATCCTTCTTTTCACATCTATCAGCTGTGGGTTCTGAGCAAGAAGTTTAACCTGTACTGCAGACATGATAATAAAACCCAGTATGTCAAGTTCCTAGGAGAATTATAGCAGATACAACATATTAACCCTTATAAAAATGCTTGGTATGAATAAGTACTCAGTAATTAGAAGTTATCATCATTATTGTTACTATTATTATTATTATTTTTTTTTTTTTTTTTTTGTGGTACACGGGCCTCTCACTGCTTTGGCCTCTCCCGTTGCGGAGCACAGGCTCCGGACGCGCAGGCTCAGCGGCCATGGCTCACGGGCCCAGCCGCTCGGCGGCACGTGGGATCTTCCCAGACCGGGGCACGAACCCGTGTCCCCTGCATCGACAGGCGGACTCTCAACCACTGCGCCACCAGGGAAGCCCTATTATTATTATTATTTTAAAATTAAGAGATAAATCCTGGAAAATACAGCAACACAGCTAGCAGTTGGCTAAACCAAAACCAGACTCAAGTTCATCTTGTGGCCACCATATTGCAAGGGGTAAAACAGGACTGTCCACACTGCCCACCCTAGAGAGTTTCAGAATGGAACAGGACATCCAGAGCCCACTCTAGAATCAACCTCAGAGAGAAAACTCTGTGAGATCTCTATAGAGGTGGCCATGGGTCTGTCCAGCCCTGAATACTTCCCGATCCAACCCGAAGACCTTTTGGAACAAATAATGCTATTTAAAAATACTTGGAAGAAATAATATATGTTTCTGGTGGGCAGAGCCAGAGACAAAGATTTGAAGGAAAGATAATACTTATGTAGATGTCAGACCTAAAGCTGACTCCCCATTGAAAAATTTTTAAAGATTTTTTTCATTGCTCATAAAAAGGAACAACAACAAAGAGAGAGTTTGAACATCCTCAAGGCTGCTCTCTGATTTGGTGTTAAACCAATTCCAAAATGTACTCGTATTTCACTGCACTTTAGGGTGCCCTTTATTGTTGTTTTTTTTTTTTGCAGTACGCGGGCCTCTCACCATTGTGGCCTCTCCCGTTGCGGAGCACAGGCTCCGGACGCTCAGGCTCAGCGGCCATGGCTCACGGGCCCAGCCGCTCCACGGCATGTGGGATCTTCCCGGACCGGGGCACGAACCCGTATCCCCTGCATCGGCAGGCGGACTCTCAACCACTGCGCCACCAGGGAAGCCCCCCTTTATTGTTTTTATTTTAGACTTTTGATCTAAAATCTTTAATTTTAGATCGATCTTTAATCTTCTTAAACATCAATTACGCCATTTAGATTGAGGGCTAAATTCTCTACATTCCAGATTTTCTAGGTTTTTCTGGTCCAGCCTGGAACAGTTTGCAAAGAGGGTTCATACTGATGTTGCCTGAAACCAGACAGGAGAACCAGGGACAGCAGTGAGGCCAGAGTTGGACCACATACACGTGCCCAAACACCTGTTCTCATTCACTGCTGCAGGTGGTGACCCCTGGCCTTTCTACGTTTCTATACAGTTTACAGAGCACATTCTTGTACATTATTCCACACCATCCTCGCAACAATCCAATAAAAAGCTAACATTATTAGCCCCATTTTTCAGCCAAAGAAACTGGAGGCTCAGCAAATTGAAATGATTTTTCTCAAGGCCATCAGACAGTAAGGAAAGACATAACTTGAACTCCATATTTGGCACCTTTTCTACCTCACCTCAAATGTTGTTTACGCCTCTAATTCCAAACAGGAAAGAGTTTCCCATTTCACCTCTCTACCCCCCTGCACCACGGCTGCCGTTCCGCCATACACTCTCCCCTCCAAAACTGCAGAAGCTCAGGTAACAAGCCACAGCAAAATTACCCGACGCTTGCTGGAGTTCTGACCACACTGAAAAAGCCCTTGGAAGGCCCTTCTCTATTCGTGATCAATGGGACCGTAGCCAGGACAAGCCTTGCTGGCGCTGAGCTGATCTCGGCCATGAACGTGCCCACACAGTGTACACATTCGCTTGTATGCTGAGCACAGAGGATGAAATAATTCTGCACCGTGCCCATTTTTGTGCTGTTAAGGCATACGGTTGCTTTGCAAGCAAAACAGTAGATCTTTCATTTGCCAGTGACATTCCACAAAGTGCTTATAATTCAGTGTTAGCTTATCAGCCATCCAATCTCCCACTCTAGGGAATGTGTCAACCATCAAAAGGAGTGGAGGAGGTGTGCTGCATCTTAATGGCTTTCATTTCATCAGACTTACTTTCTTAAGGGCATTTAATCAATGAGGACAAGTAGTAGGCAGATTTTTAAATAAATGTGTCACTTTAGGTTAATCCACAGCACAGTTGAATGTATTTGTTTATGCAACTCCCAAATATGTCTCTCTGTTGCTCAGCAGAATTGATAATCTGTAAATCAAAACATGTTACAAGTACTTTTAAACTATCCCCCAAGGAACAGCTCTATTTGACCTGCCGGAATGGGAGATGTCCAGAAGTTTCAGGTACAAGGGTGTTGAATGTCAGAGCTACTCAGAATGCTTGAGTGAAACGCCAGTTCCATTTACAACAAAGCTTTCTATTCACTCTTCCTTCCTTTCTTTCATTAACCAGGTGAATAATGTGCTAAAGAAAAAAAACGCGTTGGGGGTGACAAAGAGGCTGGCAAAAGATGGCAAGCTGGGAAGCAAAAGGGACTGCAGGAAATTTAATTTATTCTTGGGGCTATTATTAAATGCAGCAGCAAATAAAAATTAAAAGTAGACTAGAATAATACTGATGGGACTTGCATCATTTTACATTGATTATACCAAGATACTGACTTCTGTTTATTCGCTCTGCTTTTTGCATCCTTAATGTGGCCCAAACAGAGGAGTTGTAATTGCATAAACCCAGGTCCCACGTCAAAGAGAAATTGCTTTTGCCATCCGTTATCAGCTATCTGAACTGTCAAAATATGATTGTCACATCTGCTGGAAGTGTATTGGCCAGGTTGTGATGTGAATGCGGTTTTGTTATTTTAGATTGATTTTCTTAATGCTGGCCATAAGCGTGCCCATGTGCAGGCTAGCCGATCTTTTCAGTCCTTTTAACAAAGCTTGAACTGTGTTGACATTTGTCCCCAGGCAGCAGTGTCCATTCAGAGTAGGACCTCTGCTGAGGCTTTTGTTGGAAACACTTAAATAATCTTTCTTCTTTCTTTTTTTTTTTCTTTTCTTTAAACAAAGTGTTTACCAAATAAGATTGAGACTCTATGATCCTTTTGACACTGCAGCTAACAAAAGTTATTAATATTCTGTGGGCTTCATAGCAAGAATCTATTCAACGGTTTCAGGAATCATTCAAATCCCAGGCACAGCCTTAACTACAGCTTTTTATAGATAGCAAAGGATATCCAGATCTCTGTGCATGTGACATTGCAGAGGACACTGGAGGTTGATAAAAACTCACTGTATTATGTCTCTTTCCCCATTTCTTTATAGATGGCCAAAGAGAAGCTGGCTTTCTTGGACTTGGGAAGAGTCATTGAACTCCCAGTGCTTGTGACTGACTATCAGAAGAAAAGATGGTCTTCATTTCATTTTATTTTACTGAAAATCGTGACATGTAAATAATGACATAAAATCTCTCTGTAGGCCTGGTAAGGGCTCTGTGGGTTTTCCGAAAGCTGCCTCCGCCTCCATAGGGTGCCAGGACCTCAGAGTTTGTAAGACATCCAGGGAGAGGACCCCAGCCCTAAGTGCACCTATAAACATACATAATAGCCGATTTACAACAGAGCTGAGTCAGAATGGAAATTCATGTGCCAGCTTGTAGTACAATTCAGCTCTCAATTCTGAGACAAATTAAATTCATCCTTGTGCATCCTAGTGGTAATGTACAATTAGCCTTCAGAAACGGTCATATATTTTCCTATCCTATAGCAGCCTTTGGAATTTCAAGGGTAACCTCTCCAGTCCCCTTAACAGTAATCTTAAGTGTATATCTCCAAAGTTACATAAATCAAACCATTTGGTAAACTGTGTTGTAACCTTTTTAAACATATCTCCCCGTTAGCTTTAACATCATTATATCCCATTGTGATGAAAATGGGACTCTCTGTATCCAGTGATGATGAAAATAGCTCCTTTATGCAGTTTCTGTATGCAATTATCCAGGCTTTTCTCAGACTCTAGAGAAATCTAAGCTAATTGCTCTGGGACTTTCCTACATTTCCATAAATTCTTTGTTAATTTTTCATGAGACACTGTTATTGCAGTTGCCCTTAAAGTTGCCACTGTATTCAATCACAGAAAGAAGTCATTATGGAAATGGGGTGATTTGCTGGTGTCCCCACCAGAGCTGGACTCCTTTTGATCCCTATGTATTCTCAGGTGAGGTGGGGCTTTTTTTTTTTTTTGGTATAAGATTTTCTTCATCTGAGTTTACTCACAGCTCATCTAAAAGCTGTTGTATGTGGTATATGACCTTGTCATTATAGGGCATGAATTGTGTTTGCATGAATTGTGTTTGCTATCTGACAGTTGGCTCTGGAATTGCTTTTATACCTACTCATCAACCCCAAAGACAAAGAGCTCTGTTTTAAGTGACAGAGGAGAAACCCAAGAAGCCAAGCTTCCCAGGGAACTCTCTTAAACTACCTCAGATGTTACATTTGATTTATTGATTGCTTCGAGCCCAGAGTCACAATTTCTGTAGCTCCCAATAAGCACTACCTAAGAACACGTCCAACACATTGAAGAGATTTCCAGGGATGTTTCAGCCTGATTCTCTCCTATGAGCTCCCCTGGGTCCCAGAGCATATTCTCTGGAACCACTAAGGGAAGACAATCTTCCCCCTCTTGTTTTTTTTTTAATTAATTTATTTATTTATTTATTTTTATGTTTGGCTGCGTTGGGTCTTAGTTGCTGTGCGCAGGCTTTCTCTAGTTGCAGAGAGCGAGGGCTACTCTTCGTTGTGGTGCGTGGGCTTCTCATTGCGGTGGCTTCTCTTGTTGCAGAGCGCTGGCTCTAGGCGTGCGAGCTTCAGTTGTTGTGGCTCACAGGCTTAGTTGCTCCGCGGCATGTGGCATATTCCCAGACCAGGGCTCAAACCCGTGTCCCCTGCACTGGCAGGTGGATTCTTAACCACTGCACCACCAGGGAAGTCCCTTCCCTCTCTTGTTGTTAGGAAGGGCTGGATTCAATATAATCAGATCAACCAGGTGCTCAAAACACCTGCAAAATAAGAGGACTAAAAGCAAAGACATGGAGAGCAAGAAAGAGAGAAAAGCTTAGCTTTGGTTAATTTATCCAGAACTAGCAATTGGAAAATCTAAAAAGAAGCTCTTTTAATTTCAAAATATATGCAAGGACTGTGTTCGACAGTTTTGCCTTAGATTTTTATTGCAAATTATGTGGGAGATGGGTAATAATTCATCAATCTATAGTCAAGATTTGGGCAGGTTATGGTATGTAGGCTCTACTTCAATTAAAATGATCTCAAAAAGTTGCTCTAGGGCTTCCCTGGTGGCTCAGTGGTTGAGAGTCCGCCTGCCGATGCAGGGGATGCGGGTTCGTGCCCCAGTCCGGGAAGATCCCACATGCCGCAGAGCGGCTGGGCCCGTGGGCCGTGGCCACTGAGCCTGCGCGTCTGGAGCCTGTGCTCCGCAATGGGAGAGGCCACAACAGTGAGAGGCCCGCATACCACAAAAGAAAAAAAAAAATTGCTCTAATCTTTGTTTTGTTTTGTTTATATATGGTTTTACTTGTTAAAGTGTTAGAATGCTACAGAAAAACTGAGTCAGCAGCTATACCAGTGAAAAGAGGAGAAAGAATGAATTGCCCTTTGATTAGAATGATGGTAGTATCAGGCATTATAACAAGTGTTTTTTTTTAACTGAAGTATAGTTGATGTACAATGTTGTGTTAATTTCTGCTGTACAGCACAGTGATCCAGTTATATATATATGTTCTTTTTTATATTCTTTTCCATTATGGTTTATCTCAGGATATTGAATATATTTCCCTGTGCCATACAGTAGGACCTTGTTGTTTATCCATTCTATATATAATAGTTTGCATCTACTAACCTCAAACTCCCAGTCCATCCCTCTCCCTCCCACACTCCCCCTTGGCAACCACAAGTCTGTCCTCTATGTCTGTGAGTCTGCTTCTGTTTCGTAGATATTCATTTATGTCATATTTTAGATTCCACATATAAGTGATATCATATGGTATTTGTCTTTTTATGACTTACTTCACTTAGTATGATAATCTCTAGTTGCATCCATGTTGATGCAAATGACATTATTTCATTCTTTTTTATGGCTGTGTAGTATTCCATTGTGTATATGTACCACATCTTCTTTATCCATTCATCTGTCAATGGACATTTAAGTTGTTTCCATGTCTTGGCTATTGTGAATAGTGCTGCTATGAACATAGAGGTGCATGTATCTTTTTTAATTAGAGTTTTGTCCAGATATGTGCTCAGGAGTGGGATTGCTGGATCATATAGTAATTCTATTTTTAGTTTTTTGAGGAACCTCCATACTGTTTTCCATAGTGGCCGCACCAACTTACATTATCACCAACAGAGGGTTCCCTTTTCTCCACACCCTCTCCAGCATTTGTTATTTGTAGAATTTTTGATGATGGCCATTCTGACCGGTGTGAGGTGGTACCTCACTGTAGTTTTGATTTGCATTTCTCTAATCATTAGTGATGTTGAGCATCTTTTCATGTACCTACTGGCCATCTGTATGTCTTCGTCGGAGATATGTCTCTTTAGGTCTTCTGCCCATGTTTTGATTGGGTTGTTTGTTTCTTAGTTGTTAAGTTGTATGATGCTCTAACCTTGACATTCCTTTGGGCCTTTGTCTTTATGGGGAAGTTACTCTGCCACTTTCAGCCACCTTGAACTCTAGGTTGGAGGCTTTGGATAGCTGACTTCTAAGAAAAGCTCCTACATTCCCTGCAGTTTCTAAAACTGTTCTTGAACATCATCAAAAGAACTTGGCTATACTTACGGCAAACCACACAGTGCCTGGAATACACCCTTTATTTGGTCACGCTCGTGGTGAGTGTAGCCCTGGCCTCCCACCTGCAACCTCAGAGCTGACCTCCCGGAGTATACCGTGAACTAAGTCTCCTGGATGTGGGCTCTTTGTGATCCTCAGGTCATTCTGGCAGCCCATGTGGGAAAACAGTCCATTTGCAAACACACTCACAGATCAGCAAATGACCAACTGGATGATCCCCAAGGACCAAAACCCACTGGGAGTTGCTCAGATGGTCTCTCTCAAGGCAAACAGAATAAACAAAATACTGTGCAAGTGAGAATTAAACCCGTTGCCTTCCAAAGTCATAAAAGCAAAGTTCTCGCAGCCTGATGTCTCCCAGGAGCCCCCCCCACCAAGGGGTAACTGTTCATCTCAGTGGGCAGTTCAGTAAATATGTGTAAATTAAAGGAAACTGAAAGAGTAGCAGTATTTGGAATCTTCTAAGCCTGTTTTCACGGTATCTGAACATTTAACTTGGTATTGAGAAGTCAACTTGGTATCTTTGATGAAGACCACTGCTGTCACTGAAGTTGCTCTAGCATTTCACAGTTGCCAAGGTGCAGACATAGCTTCAATCACACGCCTCTCCAAATCACGATTTGTGTTGTCTTCTTTCATCTTCCCATTATATTGGCATTAAAGTATTTTTTCCCAATAGTTTTATAAACTTTCTTTCAGAAATCATTGTCTTTGACAGTGTAAATGTTCATCAGCTACACCATGTGACAATAAGAGCATTATGTCATGTGAAGATATTATCACAAGGCCAGGCTCTGAAGTCACTATTCATATTTTCATATTTGAAAACTCAAAATTGGATGAGTTTGGAAGTACTCTAATTCAGGTATAAGGGAAGCTGGTTATTGAATGGGAAGGTTTTTTCTTGACAGTGAAATTCAAATGGAGTAGTTACTTGCACATCAGCATTCCCTCATGTAATCCTCCTAACAATGTGATTTAAGAAGCATAATTCCACTTTTTCTTTCAACAAGGACGCAGACATGCAGATCTGTGTGAAGACTCTGACAGGCAAGACCACCACCCTTGAGGTGGAGCCCAGTGACGCCATAAAGAACGTCAAAGCCAAAATCCAAGACAAGGAGGGCATCCTGCCTGACCAGCAGCATCTGATTTTTATGGGCCAACAGTGGGAAGCTGGTAGAACTCTCAGACAACAACATCCAGAAAGAGTCCCCCCTATACTTGGTGCTTCGCGTACAGACAGCATCGTCGGCCCTTTCCATAGCCACCTCACCCGGAAATAAAACTGCGACGAGATGATCAAGGGTCAGGCTGACCTACAACCTCCTCCTCCTTCCCCTGCAGGGTGGTCTCCAACTGGACCTCGTGGCTCTGGGAGCTCAAAAAAAGTTTCCCTTTCCTGGAAAAGATGGAGGAGGAGGAGGAAGAGAAGAGGGAAGGGGAAGGGGAGGAAAGGAAGGGGAGGGAAGGGAGAGGGGGAGGGGGGAAAGCAGCAGCAGAAGCAGCAAAAGCAGCAGCAGTAGCGTAATCCCCATCTGACAGGTAATGAAACTGAAACTCAGGGAGGTCAAAGAAATTGCCCAAGATAGCACAGTAAATAACAGAGTCAGGATCCCCATCTGCCTACCTCCAAAAGTCCTTTTATTCTACTAGGGCCACATTCAACATTACCTCCTCCACACAGTTGACCTGCGGCCTTGCCCCATCCTGGGAGAATTGCCCACGTGGCTTTTTGGACTCCCACAGTTTCCTATATGAGCTTCTTCCACAGTACCTATAATTCCTCACTGCAGTTTTTGTTTATGTGTCTGATAGACTGCAAGGTACCTGAAGCCAGGTGTCTTGCCCTGTTCATCTTTGTGTTCCTGGCACTTACCCCCAGAACTGTCACAGGGGGACATTTATTGCAAGATAATATTATTGCCCAATAAACAAATATAAAGATATTCAAATGCTCACATGAAGAAACGCAAATTAAAGCAACAGTGAAATTTCATTTTTTTAGTTACCAGCGTGGTCAATAAGAGAACATTCTGTGTTTTCTAGGATGGAGGAAAAACAAGGACTCATATTGCGTTGAATGGTGTTAAAACAGTACAATTTTGAACAGCTTTTTGGTAATATCCACCAAAAGTTTAAGTGTACACTCCTTTTCTAGACATTTGTCCTTCAAATATACCCACGAAAGGGAACAAATATGAGTGTACAAGAATGTGTATCATGGTATTGTTTGTGATGGGAAAAAAATGAAAACTTGCTTAATGTCCTGAATAGGAAACTTTAAATGGTGTGATACATTCATATGTCAGAATACCATATATCTGAATAAGGGGCAGCCCAACTGCTTAAAAAAAAGGAAGACCTATGTGTACTGAAATAGGAAGATATCCACATGTGTGGAAATACCTAAAAAGGTATACAAGAAACTGGATACAGCTTCATTTTATATTTATCAATATGCAAATGAGATTACAAGTCATGTATATTTTATAATAATTATGCAAAACTACATGGAATTCAATGAATGACATTATTTTTTAAAGTCTGTAAAGTGTCTGGCTCAGGAAATGTCTATTCCTTGCCCCAATCACCTATAACTTTTTAAGAGGCAGTGTGGTAACTTGAAGAGTTTTGTTGTCAGATCACTGCTTGAAATGAAGTTATGAAAATTACACCTAACCTATCAGCTCCTTATTTCATCCTCTACAGAAAATTCCACCTACCTCATAGGACATTGAGGGCGTCAATAAATAATAAGCATGAAACATATAACAGCACCTGGCACATAGTAGGCCCCTAATCGTTAAAGTAGATTCCCCAACCTCTTTTCTCCCACAGACAGTCACTTCAGCATTTATGACCCTTCTCCCCATGGGTGGAAACTTGGAGACTGAAAAAAGGAAAGAAAATTTCACTAGTTAATTTTGCTCCTTAGAGTAGACTACAGAAAAGATGTGAAGCTCAAAGAAGGAGGGCGAAGAAACAAGTAATAAGGAGCTTCTGGGGTTCAAAAATGTCCTATTTATGGCAAGACAAGAAAAATTTAAACATAAAAATTCTTCTCTGCCCTTTGCCCTTCCCTCTCCCCCGCATTGTACATTGTGTGTCTACATTATGCATCGACCAAAGCTCCCCCCATCAGCAGGAATACCTGCTCAACCATAAACAGCAACAACCTCCTAGCATTAACAAGAAAACTCCTTAAAGGATAACATTCCTTCTTGATCTTGTAAAGGGTCACACAACCCACCACGGTGATGCTTAAATCTGGATGATGTAAACTGTCAATAATATGTCATTTAATGTACAGCCTTCTGTCTCAAAAAACTTTTATAAACTGTCTTGACTTCTAACAGGTGGAACAGTTCTCAGAGCTTTCTGAGATGCTCTTCCCGGGGTATAATCCTCAAATTTGGCTTGAATAAAAATTTCCAATTCTTTTTAGGTCGACTGACTAGTTTTTTGTCAAGTGGATTTCAGTGTTTCCACAGTGACAATGGTCCTGTTTGCTTTCTAGCTGAGAAAGTTAAGGGTAGCAAATCATTCTAATTTAGGGTGACCAACTCGCCCTTGCTTGAGCACTGAGGTCCCATATGCGGGGAAGCCCTTTAAATCCCAGGCAAACCGGGACAACTGGTTACCCTATAACTGTGCCGATTTGCCTGATCCTCCCTAGGCTCCTCTCCCCGTAACCCAGCTTCCCCTGGGCTAATTCTGGCTCTTCTCCCCAGGTGCTTTTCCCAGGAGAAGGCAGGCCTGGCCCATTTAGACCCCACCCAGTCGGGCAGCCTTTCCCAGCCGGGAAGGCAAGCTTTTCTGCAGTCCCGCAGAGTGTGCAGGGCCTCATTTGCATGTCAGTGCCCTTTCGGTTTGCCTTGATTTTGCTGTTTGGCTGGTCGAGGAGTTCTGAGAACCAACAGAAAGGTTTGTGTTGCTGGTGAATGCATGCTATTCACTTTGCTTTGCTATCTGTCACCTTGAATGATGAGGTTAGACAAACAATCCCTTGAACTGGTTAAAGGAAAACTAACCCTGCCCAAACAAGGCAGATTTGGATCTTCTCATCCCGGGGCTAATCATAAAGAGACTGGACCTTGGCCTGTGTATCCCAAATCCAGTGCCTATTGAGAAATTGAAAGTGAATTCACTTTTCCTTAAAACTGGCCACCAAATTAAAAGGAGAAAAGGCTTTGTTGAGGTCGATGTTTATTTTTTAGCTCCATCACCAGCCTCGCTATCCTGCTTTCTGACTGTCCAGGTCAGCGACCTGAAAGTGCCTCGCTCCACAGCTGGGCTCCGGCGTAGCTCTTCTGGCTGAATGCAGGCCTGCGCATTACCCCCTTCCAAACAGCAGTCAGCATTCAGAAAAGACAATTGGCTCTTTGAAAATCCACCGGGAAACTAGCATGCCTGTGCCTCCAGCAGGGAGAAAGGAGGTGGAGAGAGAGAAGAGGGCAACTTTTCGGCTATTAAAACATCTATCACACAGTCTTTTTGCTATAATGGGCATCTCCCGGGAATGTCAAGCAGCCCAAGCAAAGGGTATAAACAACTCCTGCCCATTCAGGATCCTTGCAGCATCTCTAAAAACTCTTTGGCTCTCGCACTCCAAACCTCAGCTGGGTGGAAACGAAGTGTCCTGTGCGTCCACGTTCATGACTCTCAGTCCTTTCTGGGTTGACTAGGAATTTTCTCTGCTGCCCTGCAAGAATGGGGCTTTACTTAAAGATAACTGCGTCATGTTAAGCAGACAGTCTGTCATTACTTACTGGCCACAGAATACTGCGGATGCAGTCCTTTTGGTTTTATCAGAGGGGTTGTCAGGATCTGTAATTCACACATCATTAACCGCTTCATTAAGACAGCAGCCTGTGGGCCCTAAACTTGCAGCAGTTTGAAGTCCATACAAGTAAACACTCCTTGTCTGAGCCAAAGAGGTAGCCCCCCACCTCCCCGACCCGTGGGAGTGTCTCAAGAAGTGCTGTTTTGTAGGAAAAAAGCTTTGTTCTAATTCTGGAGCATAAATGTGTAAAACATATTCCCTTAAAACTGATTTGAGTTAAAAGCATTACTTTGCAATGAGCTGCGCAATCCCACATCATCCATCAGAACTAAGCCATCACAGGCAGTAATGTGTAGTTACTTAAGCATTTTCATATGCCATAGCCTTTTTACTGGAATAAAAAGCAAGACCATGAAACACACAGAAGGGAAAACAACCAAAAATTTGTACATGGCCCATGACATTGGTATTCCTCTAACACGGATTTCTCTAAGCATCGTTTATATAAACAATGGAGCCAAATCCTATTTTCTTTCATAACGCGTGTTTTCTCAGCAGTAGTCTGCAGATCTTGCAATGCAATATGGGGGCTCTGGTTTCCCAGTGAAATCATATGGCTGGTCTGTTTCCTCAAAATAAATGTACCATATGGAACCAGCCCCAGATCAACCTGAAAAATAGCTGAAGACCTCTTTGGACCAACATAGCCGATGTATAGACCAGTGTTTTCCAACTCAGCCCTGAAGGATTCTTCGGATCCTTTCCCTTTGGTTCTATATTTTGTTTGAAGAAAGGATTCTGTGACTAAAATAAGTTGGAAACACTGTGATTGGACTCTAATTTTTTGACCTCATCCAAACTTTCCTCTCCTTATTGCCATTTTCCTCGGAGCTCTGCTAAATATCTGGCTAAGTAATCTACACTACAAGAGAGCTAACACGCAGGGGGTTAAAACAGAATGTGTTTATGCTTTCTGGATAGCATTTGCATTTTCACTGAAGTCTCCAACCTCCTAACCAAGAAGAGTTTTAAGTACGAACTTCAGGCTTATCAGCCCATGGCAAGGCTACTTGGCAGAATATTTTTGCCATAGGAAAGGGGTATGGAAGAGGCCTGCCCAGTGCTTAAAATCCTACCAACTTATC
The DNA here is from genome assembly GCF_937001465.1 of Orcinus orca. Lineage (NCBI taxonomy): Eukaryota > Metazoa > Chordata > Mammalia > Artiodactyla > Delphinidae > Orcinus > Orcinus orca. The sequence continues at coordinate 82,494,949 of NC_064561.1, read as the reverse complement.
AGTTGCTTAAGCAATAATTCTCCAGGTGAGGTGCCCAGATCAGACACATCAGCACCACTTGGGAATCTGGTAGAAATGCAAATTCTCAGGCCCCGCCCCAGACTCACTAAATCAGAAATTCTGAGATTGGGGCCCAGTGACCTGTGTCTTAACCAGCCCTGTAGGTGATTTTCATGCATGCACAAGTTTGAGAACCACTGACCTACCAGTGTTGTAAGTTGGATTTTCTAAAAACAGGGCCTGAGGTGGAGATTCTTTTGAGACCGGTGTTAAGAACATGCTCTCAGGAGAAACTTCAAGAAAGGGTGGAGCAAGATAAGGAAGGGGAAGGAGTCAGGCAAGCAGGTGGGCTCAGGGAAAGTCTTGTTTTGGCCAGATTCACAGGAAGAGGGCTCTGGAGCACAAGCCACACAACAGTTATCGCCCCTTAAGGCCAGGAGCCAAACTTTGTTTTAGCCTTTCCTTAGTCACTGACTGTGGGGAAAAGGAGGCCTCCCATTGGCTCAGGGTAGTTCTCTGGGGGAAGGGGAAGCTGGTTGTCATTAGCAGCTAATAGTCACAGTGGCTGGGGGATGGGGGGTCCGGGTGAGACACCAAATGTTTACTACTATTACGACTACTACTACCACCACCACTACTACTACCATCACTACTATTACTAACTATTACTACTACCACTATTACTACTACTACCACCACTGGTATTACTACTACTACCACCACTAGTATTACTACTACCACTATTACTACTACTACCACCACTAGTATTACTACTACTACCACCACTACTATTACTACTACTATCACTACTATTGCTACTACCACTATTACTACTACTACCACCACTAGTATTACTACTACTACCACCACTACTATTACTACTACTATCACTACTATTGCTACTACCACTATTACTACGACTACGATCACCACCATCAATGTACAAAGTCAGCTTCAGACAGAGACAAGCTCTATTACCATCATCATGGATCAATCGCGTAAGAACTCCTACTCACTACGGACCCTCAGTACCCAATACAATATGGAGCACACAAATACAAAGCAAGGAAGATCTTCAACTCCAGGCTAGCCCTGAATAGCCACCAGAAACCTCACCCACTTCAGTCATCCTTGAGTAATAGGAATACTGGAATAAAGTTGGTGAGAACATGAAGGCAGAAGCCTCTAGGATATGTCAGAGAATCAATGGTTCCGTACAACGTGGGTTTGGATGCCCCACACCTACTCCTCCCTTTGTAAAGAAGTGTACCCTGATTTCCCTTGGGAGACTTACTCCTTCCCTGTTTTGTGCTGGTCTTGGTGAAGCTGCAGATCATTGGTCCTGTTCTGCTAGACAAGGTGTGGCCATGTGGCCCAGTTTGGGTTGACTGGTCAGTCATTGCATCAGAGTGACAGGACTGAGCACGTTCAGAGCACATTCTTAGCAGTGACTGAATCTTGAAGAAACACTTTATCAGTTCCTGCTATCAAGGCCTCTGCATGGCCTTCCTGAGTGAGACTATTTTTAATTCCTTTACATCTTTCCAGCTCCATATTCTGCCAATAAGTTCTCTTTTCCTTAAGTGGGTCAGTCTTGGTTTTTGTTGCTTGCAACCAAAGAACCCTGAATGACACTCATTCTCAAATTCCTTGAGCTTGAAGGCCCATTTTAAAAAATGTTTTGGTTTTTGTACAGTTATTAAAGCTTGTTCCTGTTTGTATTCCTGCATAACAAACCACTCCGAAAATTGGTGGTATGAAATAGCCACTTTACTAAGTTCATAGATTCTGTGGGTCAGGACATAGCAGGGATGTCCAGCAGGGATAGCAGGACCATAGCCTCTGGTCCAAAATGTCTGGAATCTCAGCTCAGAAGACTCAAATACCAGGGTGGGTTGAGGGGTATAGGGGTGTCACTCAAGAGTTGGAGGCTGGAATCATCTAGAGGTATCTTCTCTTACGTGTCAGGTGTCTGAACTTGGGTGGCTTAGAGGATTAATTCAGTGGGGTTGTCAACTTGAGCACCTACATATGGCTTTTGCATGTGGCCAGGGTTTCCTCACAGCACGGCAGCCTCAGGGTATTCGAACTTCTTACACTGTGGCTCAGGGCTCCAAAGCAAATATGGCAACAAAATGGAAAATGACTGTGAAAAGGCAACTTTATAAACCCAGTTCCATTTTTGAAGAAATTTCTACTATTTTGTTTTAATAGAATATACATGCATTTAAAATAGGACATATGTATGTGACATTATTCTTCCTACTAATAATATTTAGGGTCACGTGGATTGATGGACCCCTTTGCAATAACCTCTGCTCCCCCTACCCAACCTCTAGAGGTATATGGCTCTCAGATCAAGAGCAACTTCTATGCAGGATTTATTCACCTTTGGGATCTTTTAAATAAGAAATGAGCTAAAATTTGGATGCCCCTTTCCATTGCTCCAGTGTTATAAGCTATAGTAATCACACCAGAAAGCAGAGTTTGTAATCACCATTCTCCTGTTAACGCTTTCTAGCTTCCCACTGAAGCACAAGTTTTGCTTTTGGGTGTTTTTAATAGACCTTTATTGGAGTATGACTGCTTCACAATACTGTGTTAGTTTCTGTTGCACAACAAAGCGAATCAGACGTATGCATACATATGTCCCCATATCCCCTCCCTCTTGAGCCTCCCACCCACCCTCCCTATCCCACTGCTCTAGGTCATCACAAAGCACTGAGCCGATCTCCCTGTGCTATGCTGCTGCTTCCCACCAGCCAACTGTTTTACATTCAGTAGTGTATATATGTCAATGCTACTCTCACTTTGCCCCAGCTTCCCCCTCCCACCCCATGTCCTCAAGTTCATTCTCTGTGTCTTCCTCTTTATTCCTGCCCTGCAACTAGGTTCAGCAGTACCATTTTTTTTTTTTTTTTAGATTCCATATATATGTGTTAGCATACGGTATTTGTTTTTCTCTGTCTGACTTACTTCACTCTGTATGACAGACTATAGGTCCATCTACCTCACCACAAATAACTCAACTGTGTTTCTTTTCATGGCTGAGTAATATTCCATTGTATATATGTGCCACATCTTCTTTATCCATTCATCTGTCAGTGGACATTTAGGTTGGTTCCATGTCCTGACTATTGTAAATAGTGCTGAAATGAACATTGTGGTACATGTCTCTTTTTGAACTATGGTTTTCTCAGGGTATATGCCCAGTAATGGGATTGTTGGGTCATATGGTAGGTCTATTTTTAGTTTTATAAGGAACCTCCATACTGTTCTCCATAGTGGTTGTATCAATTTACATTCCCACCAACAGTGCAACAGTGCCTTTTCACCACACCCTTTCCAGCATTTATTGTTTCTAGATTTTCTGATAATGGCCATTCTGATTGGAGTAAGGTGATACCTCATTGTAGTTTGATTTGCATTTCTCTAATAATTAGAGATGCTGAGCATCTTTTTATGTGCCTCTTGACCATCTGTATGTCTTCCTTGGTAAAATGTCTATTTAGGCCTTCCACGCATTTTTTAACTGGATTGTTTGTTTATTTGATATTGAGCTCCATGAGCTGTTTGTATATTTTGGAGATTAATCCTTTGTTTGTTGGTTCATTTGAAAATATTTTCTCCCATTCTGAGGGTTTTCTTTTTGTCTTGTTTATTGTTTCCTTTGCTGTACAAAAGCTTTTAAGTTTAATTAAGTCCCATTTGTTTATTTTTGTTTTTATTTCCATTACTCTAAGAGGTGTGTCAAAAAAGATCTTGCTAGGGGCTTCCCTGGTGGCACAGTGGTTGAGAGTCCGCCTGCCGATGCAGGGGACGTGGGTTCGTGCCCTGGTCCGGGAGGATCCCACATGCCACGGAGCGGCTGGGCCCATGAGCCATGGCCGCTGAGCCTGCGCATCCCGAGCCTGTGCTCTGCAATGGGAGAGGCCACAACAGTGAGAGGCCCGCGTACCGCAAAAAAAAAAAAAAAGATCTTGCTGTGGTTTATGTCAAAGAGTGTTTTTTCTATGTTTTCCTCTAAGAGTTTTATGGTGTCTGGTCTTATTTTTAAGTCTTTAATCCATCTGGAGTTTATTTTTGTGGATGGTGTTAGGCAGTATTCTAATTTCATTCTTTTACATGTAGCTGTCCAGTTTTCCCAGCACCACTTATTGAAGAGGCTGCCTTCCCTCCATTGTATATTCTTGCCTCTTTTGTCATAAATTAGGTGCCCATAGGTGTGTGGGTTTATCTCTGAGCATTCTATCCTGTACCATTGATCTATATTTGTTTTTGTGCCAGTACCATACTGTCTTGATTACTGTAGCTTTGTGGTATAGTTTGAAGTCAGGGAGCCTGATTCCTCCAGCTCCGTGTTTCTTTCTCAAGATTGCTTTGGCTATTCGGGGTCTTTTGTGTTTCCATACAAATTGTAAAATTTTTTGTTCTAATTCTGTGAAGAATGCCATTGGTAGTTTGATAGGAATTGCACTGAATCTGTAGATTGCTTTGGGTAGTACAGTCATTTTCACAATATTGATTCTTCCAATCCAAGAACATGGTATATTTCTCCATTTGTCTGTCATGTTTGATTTCTTTCATCAGTGTGTTACAGTTTTCTGAGTACAAGTCTTTCGCCTCCTTAGGCAGGTTTATTCCTAGGTATTTTATTCTTTTTGTTGCAGTGGTAAATGGGACTGCTTGCTTAATTTCTCTTTCTGATATTTCATTGTTGGTGTACAGGAATGCCAGAGATTTCTGTGCATTAATTTTGTATCCTGCAACCTTACCAAATTCATTGATTAGTTCTAGTAGTTTCCTGGTGGCATCTTTAGGATTTTCTATGTATAGTATCATGTCATTGGCAAACAGTGACAGTTTTACTTCCTTTCCAATCTGTATTCCTTTCATTTCTTTTTCTTCTCTGATTACTGTGGCTAGGACTTCCAAAACTATGTTGAATAAGAGTGGTGAGAGTGAACATCCTTGTCTTGTTCCTGATCTTAGTGGAAATGCTTTCGGTTTTTCACCACTGAGTATAATGCTTGCTGTGGGTTTGTCATATATGGCCTTTATTATGTTGAGGCAGGTTCCCTCTATGTGCATTTTCTGGAGAGATTTTTATCATAAATGGGCATTGGATTTTGTCAAAAGTTTTTTCTGCATCTATTGAGATGATCATATGGTTTTTATTCCTTAATTTGTTAATGTGGTATATCACACTGATCGATTTGCGTATATTGAAGAATCCTTGCATACCTGGGATAAATCCCACTTGGTCATGGTGTATGATACTTTTAATGTACTGTAAGATTACGTTTGCTAGTATTTTGTTCAGGATTTTTGCATCTATGTTCATCAGTGATAGTGGTCTATAATTTTCTTTTTTTGTGTTATCTTTTGGTAGCAGGGTGATGGTGGCTTTGTAGGATGAATTTGGGAGTGTTTCTCCCTCTATTTTGGAAGAGGTTGAGAAGGATTGGTGTAAGCTCTTCTCTAAATGTTTGAGAGAATTCACGTGTGAAGCCATCTGGTCCTGCACTTTGGTTTGTTGGAGGATTTTTAATTATGGTTTCAATTTCGTTACTTGTGATAGGTCAGTTTATGTTTTCTAATTCTTCCTGGTTCAGTCTTGGAAAATTGTACCTTTCCAAGAATTTGTCCATTTCTTTGTGGTTGTCCATTTTATTGGCATATAGTTGTTTGTACTAGTCTCTTATAATCCTTTGTATTTCTGCAGTGTCAGTTGTGATTTCTCCTTCCTCATTTTTAATTTTATTGATTAGTGTCCTCTCCCTTTTTTTCTTGATGAGTCTGGCTACAGGTTTATCAATTTTATCTTCTTAAAGAACCAGCTTTTAGTTTTATTGATCTTTGCTATTGTTTTCTTCATTTGTATTTTATTTATTTCTGCTCTGATTTTCATGATTTCTTTCCTTCTACTGACTTTGGGTATTCTTTGTTCTTCTTTCTCTACTTGTTTTAAGTGTAGGGTTAGATTGTTTGAGAATTTTCTTGTCTCTTGGGCTAAAACTGTATTGCTATAAACTTCCCTCTTAGAACTGCTTATGCTGAGCCCATAGGTTTGGGGTCATCGTGTTTTCACTGTCATTTGTTTCTATGTATTTTTTAATTTCTTCTTTGATTTCTTCAGTGATCTCTTGGTTATTTAGTTTAGCTTCCATGTATTTGTGTTTTTTTACAGTTTTTTTCCTGTAATTGATTTCCAATCTCATAGCATTGTGGTCAGAAAAGATGCTTGATATGATTTCAATTTTCTTAAAATCTCCGCGGCTTGATTTGTGACCCAAGATGTGATCTATCCCAGAGAATGTTCCATGTGCACTTGAGAAGAAAGTGTATTTTGCCACTTTTGGGTGGAATGTTCTATAAATATCAATTAGATCTATCTGTTCTATGGTGTCATTTTAGGCCTGTGTTTCCTTATTTACTTTCTGTTTGGATGATCTGTCCATTGGTGTAAGTGGGGTGTTAAAGTCCCCTACTATTATTGTCTTACTGTCAACTTCTCCTTTCATGGTTGTTAGCATTTGCGTTATTTATTGAGGTGCTTCTATGTTGGATGTGTAAGCATTTATGCTTGTTATATCTCTTCTTGGTTTGATCCCTTGATCATTATGTAGTGTCCCTCCTTATCAGTTGTAACAGTCTTTATTTTAAAGTCTATTTTATCTGATACGAGTATTGCTACTCCAGCTTTCTTTTGATTTCCATTTGCATGGAATATCTTTTTCCATCCCCTCACTTTCAGTCTGTATGTGTCCCTAGGTCTGAAGTGGGTCTCTTATAGACAGTATATATATGGGTCTTATTTTTGTATCCATTCAGCCAGTCTGTGTCCTTTGGTTGGGGCATTTAATCCATTTACATTCAAGGTGATTATAGATATGTATGTTCCTATTACCATTTTCTTAATTGTTTTGGGTTTGTTTTTGTAGGTCTTTTCCTTCTCTTGTATTTCCTGCCTAGAGAAGTTCCTTTAGCATTTGTTGTAAAGCTGGTTTGGTGGTGCTGAATTCTCTCAGCTTTTGCCTGTCTGAAAAGCTTTTGACTTTGTTGAATCTGAATGAGATCCTTGCTCATTCTGGAAGGGTAATCTTGGTTGTAGGTTTTTCTCTTTCATCACTTTAGGTATCTCCTGCCACTCCCTTCTGGCCTGCAGAGTTTCTGCTGAAAAATCAGCTGATAACCTCATAGGGACTCCTTTGGATGTTATTTTTTTGTTTTTCCCTTGTTGCTTTTAATATTTTTTCTTTGAATTTAATTTTTGTTAGTTTGATTAATATGTGTCTTGTTGTGTTTTTCCTAGGGTTTATCCTGTATGGGACTCTCTGTGCTTCCTGGACTTGGGAGACTATTTCCTTTCCCATGTTAGGGAAGTTTTCAACTATAATCTCTTCAAATATTTTCTCAGACCCTTTCTTTTTCTCTTCTGCTTCTGGGACACCTATATTCAAATGCTGGTGCGTTTAGTGTTGTCCCAGAGGTCTCTGAGGTTGTCTTCAATTCTTTTCATTCTTTTTTCTTTATTCTGCTCCTCAGCAGTTATTTCCGCCATTTTGTCTTCCAGCTCACTTATTCGTTCTTCTGCCTCAGTTATTGTTATTGATTCCTTCTAGCATATTTTTCATTTCAGTAACTGTGTTGTTCATCTGTTTGTTTGTTCTTTAATTCTTCTGGATCTTTGTTAAACATTTCTTATATTCTCTCAATCCGTGCCTCCATTCTATTTCCAAGATTCTGGATCATCTTTACTATCATTACTCTGAATTGTTTTTCAAGTACATTGCCTATTTCCTCTTCATTTATTTGGTCCTGTAGGTTTTTACCTTGCTCCTTCGCCTGTGACATATTTTTTTGCCATCTCTTTTTTTTTTTTTTTAATGAGTGGGATTGTGTTCCTGTCTTACTGGTTGTTTGGCCTGAGGTGAAGCACAAGTTTTTAATCCCAGTGCGCACATAAGCCCAGGCTCTTCTCTGCCAAATAGAATTGTGTGTGGCAAAATGGCTACTTCTGTAATTACGATAATGAGATTAATTTCCATCTTGAATGAAATTTGAATTTAATGCATCTGAGTGAAGAAAACCCAGATAAATTGGAATCCATGTTGGAATTATTTTTTCAGAATGAACTTCCAGCCTTCAGAAATGCTATTGGAGTTAACCCCACCACATTTCTCTGCTCAATCTTTTATTGAGATTGAATCCAAGTGTTTTTATGTTTTTTCCCCTATAATTCATTTCTAATCTCATAGCTTTGTGGTCAGAAAAGATGCTTGATATGATTTCAATTTTCTTAAATTTACTGAGGCTTGATTTGTGACCCAAGATGTGATCTATCCTGGAGAATGTTCCGTGCACACTTTAGAAGAAAGTGTAATCTGCTGTTTTTGGATGGAATATCCTATAAATATCAATTAAATCTATCTGGTCTATTGGGTCATTTAAAGCTTCTGTTTCCTTATTTATTTTCATTTTGGATGACCTGTCCATTGGTGTAAGTGAGGTGTTAAACACCCCCACTATTATTGTGTTACTGTCGATTTCCTCTTTTACAGCTGTTAGCAGTTGCCTTGTGTATTGAGGTGCTCTTATGTTGGGTGCATATATATTTATAATTGTTATATCTTCTTCTTGGATTGATCCCTTGATCATTATGTAGTCTCCTTCCTTGTCTCTTGTAACATTCTTTATTTTAAAGTCTATTTTATCTGATATGAGTATTGCTACTGCAGCTTTCTTTTGATTTCCATTTGCATGGAATATCTTTTTCCATCCCCTCACTTTCAGTTTGTATGCGTCCCTAGGTCTGAAGTGGGTCTCTTGTAGAGAGCATATATATGGGTCTTGTTTTTGTATCCATTCAGCAAGCTTATGTCTTTTGTTGGAGCATTTAATCCATTCATGTTTAAGGTAATTATCGATATGTATGTTCCTATGACCATTTTCTTAATTGTTTTGGGTTTGGTTTTGTAGTGCCTTTTCTTTCCTGTGTTTTCCACTTAGAGAAGTTCCTTTAGCATTTGCTGTAGAGCTGGTTTTGTGGTGCTGAATTCTCTTAGCTTTTGCCTGTCTGTAAAGCTTTTGATTTCTCCATCAAATCTGAATGAGATCCTTTCCAGGTAGGGTAATCTTCGTTGTACGTTCTTCCCTTTCATCACTTTAAGTATATCATGCCACTCCCTTCTGACCTGTACAGTTTCTGCTAAGAAATCAGCTGTTAACCTTATGGGAGTTCCCTTGTATGTTATTTGTTGTTTTTCCCTTGCTGCTTCCAATAATTTTTCTTTGTCTTTAATTTTTGCCAATTTGATTACTATGTGTCTCGCAGTGTTTCTCCTTGGGTTTACCCTGTATGTGACTCGCTGCGCTTCCTGGACTTGGGTGGCTATTTCCTTTCCCATGTTAGGTAAGTTTTCGACTATAATCTCTTCAAATATTTTCTTGGGTCCTTTCTCTCTCTCTTCTCCTTCTGGGACCCGTATAATGCGAATGTTTTTGCTTTTAATGTTGTCCCAGAGGTCTCTTAGTCTGTCTTCATTTTTCATTTTTTTTCTTTATTCTGTTCCGCAGCAGTGAATTCCACCATTCTGTCTTCCAGGTCACTTATCCGTTCTTCTGCCTCAGTAATTTTGCTATTGCTTCCTTCTAGTGTAGTTTTCATTTCAGTTATTGTATTGTTCATCTCTGTTTGTTTGTTCTTTAATTCTTCTAGGTCTTTGTTAAACATTTCTTGCATCTTCTCGATCTTTGCCTCCTTTGTTTTTCCGAGGTCCTGGATCATCTTCACTATCATTATTCTGAATTCTTTTTCTGGAAGGTTGCCTATCTCCACTTCATTTAGTTGTTTTTCTGGGGTTTTATCTTGTTCCTTCATCTGGTACATAGCCCTCTGCCTTTTCATCTTGTCTATCTTTCTGTGAATGTGGTTTTTGTTCCACAGGCTGCAGGATTGCAGTTGTTCTTGCTTCTGCTCTCTGTCCTCTGGTGGATGAGGCTACCTCTCTTTCTCTTTATTTGCTTTGTGGCTGGTCAATGTTATCATGGTCTTTGGGGGAACCATAACTCTGAATATTTCTTTTAAAGTCTAGTGATTTCTTGGCAGGGTGCAGGGGAGGGCTCTACTCAGGGGAAAAAAATCTCTTGTGACAAGAAAATGCAGATAACTACTTCACTTTGACTCTTTTATATATAGGTCACAAATTTTTATACAGCCTAGCTATAATTCATCAAAATATTCAGGCTGAAAAATTGCAACTGGTGCAAAGATATCATTAACTTTCATTTACAAACAATGGCTGTGTTGCCTTCTCCCTGAATCACCTCAAGTCATTCTATTTTATTTTCATGAGTTGGCCTTTCATCTTCCATGGATACATTTCTGTTATGCAACATCTAACAAGAGGAGATTACTGAAAGTCTCCTTATTTTTCTTTTAAAGAGCATCCTGGATGATTACTGTATTTGCTCATCAGAAAATGGAGTATGAGAACATTCTAATATTTGCCTCTCTAAGGGCCTCATAAAAAGAGATTGAGCTATTCTCCAACCCCCCTACCTGACCCCCAAACACTCCTATCACTACCACACACATACAATCTTGCCACTATCCTCAGTCTTAACCTAGAAATATTCCTAGAAGGAAGAGATTTAATTAAGCCTAGTGACATTAGTTATGTGGCTCTTTGCCTGGGAGGAGTAGCCAGGGAGCATGTTAATTCTGATTTCTGATATAATACTGATTCAGCCACATTAACGTCGTGAACCAAAGCTTGGGCAATTTTTCAGAGTGTAAAAAATGTGACTTGATATCCCTAAATATCAACTAGCAGCTCTGGGCTTAACTGCTGGTGCTTTGATGCTTGTACTGAATATCTAGTTATGTTGATTCTTAAGTATTTTTCAAGATGCTCAGCAATTGCACAAAGATAATTGCGAAAAATCAAGGAAGTATTCCAAAACTAAATGGAATAGTAAAATATAACATCTGTCTTGTACCAAAAAGGTAGAGATTACCTGAGCTAAGTTTGCAAATTTCAAAGAAGATTTATAGATCTTGAAACTTCAAAGATTTATTCTTTCAGTAGGGCCACTTTTATACTTGATGTAAGATAACTTTACAGAGACTATAAGAAACAGAAAGCAGAAAATAGGAATACTTCCATCATTTTCCTGTGTGTTAGTTTTACTCCCTAACAAGCGAGCTCCTTGGCATCTGGAAGTTTGAATTTTAATATATATTTTTATGACATATAAACTGTTTTGCTCAAAGTTATATTTAAAATGAGTTCTCCAAAAGAAGTTCTTGTATGAGTGGATCCCGATTCTGACGCTTCCGAGACCAGATGACACTTAAACCTTTTCCTGCTTCTTTGCCTTCTTTATCTAGTTAATTTCAAATTCTTTAAAACTCAGCAGGGACAGCCCTGTGTAGCATGAATCTAGCAATATTTTCAACCGATGCACACAGAACAATTTCAATGACTTGGGAAAATGCTCATTAAATAATGTTATTCAATGATATCACAATGCAAAACTATTTCCTGACGAATCTGTTCATTTGCAAACCAGTCCAATTTTCCACCCCCTTGTTACTGCCCCATCAAACCTAGAGAAACAGCTTAGAGCTCTGCTTGCTGATGGATCATCAATGATTGGCCCAAGGTTAGAATCTGATCTAAGGGAGTCAATTATATTCTCTCTCTCACTGGAATATTTTTTTCTACTTCCTTTTTAAAAGTTTTAAAATTTACATACCATTTAGTATGTAAATTTGCATTCATTTTAGTGTACAATTCTATAAATTTTGACAAATGCAAAGAGCCCTGTCACTACCACCATAATCAGGATATGGAACATTTTCATCATCCCCACTGACCCTAAAAAATTCTCTTACACTACCTCTTGGTAGCCAAATAGTGTCACCACTAACTCCCGGCAATCATGGATATGTTCTTCATTCCTATAATTTTGCCTTTCTGAGAATACTACATAAATGGAATCATGTAGTATGTCACCTTTTGAATCTGGCTTTTTTACTTAGCTTAATGCATTCTAGATTCATTCCTTTTGTTGCACATATAAACAAGTATACTTTTATTACTAAGTAGTATTCCATTGTATGCATATACCACAATTTGCTTATGCATTCCCAGTTGAGGGACATTTGGATTGTTTCCAGTTTGAGGAAATTATGAATAAAGCTGCTATAAAAATTTTTTAGAAGTTTTTTTCATTTCACTTGGGTAAATAGGTAGAACGAGAATTTCTACTTCATATGGGAAATATATATTTAACTTTATAAGAAACTGACAAACTATTTTCCAAAATAGCTGTACCATTTTGCATTCCAGTGGCAACATATGAAAGTTCCAGTTGCTCTAAATCTTTGCCAGTTTTTTTTTAACCATTCTAATAGGTACGTAATAATATATCTCACTGTGGTTTTGATTTACGTTTCTCTAATAATTAATAATGCTGAGCAGCTTTTCATGTGTTTGTTTGTCATCTGTATGAATTGTTTGGTAAAGTAGCTTCAAAACTTTGCCCATATTTTAATTAGGTTGTTGGTTTTCTTATTATTCAGTTATAAGAATTTTTTATATATTCTCAGTACAAGTGTTTGTAGGTATGTGTTTTGCAAATATTTTCTCCCAGTGTGTGGCTTGTCTTTTCATTCTCTTAACAGTGTCTTGCACAGCAGACATTTTTAATATTGATGAAGTCCCAATTTATCAATTTGTTTTCTTTTATGGATTAGGTATGCTTTTGGTGTCATACCTAAAAAGTCTGCCTAACCCAAGATCACAAAGATTTTATCGTATGGTTTTTTTCTAAAAGTTTCATAGTTTTATATTTTACCTTTAGATCTATGATCCATTTCTAGTTACTTAATGTTAAAAGTGTCTCATTGGAATTTGAGCTCAGAGGCCCAGAATGAAGTCATCAGTTGATGAAAGACTTCTAAATAAATGGTTTTGATAAAGATTTGGGGATGGCTGCCATGCTGTACCAAGTACAAGCTTAATAAGCAAAGAGAAGCAAGAATGAGAGAGATCACGTGATCTCTGAGCAGTGATAAGTGTAAATTAGGATCTTGAATTTCCCATTCTATTTCCCCGGGGGCCTGTCTGAAATCCTTCAATTATCCCTTACCCCCACTGCCTGAGTTAGCCTCAGGGGGTTTCTGATCCTTGCCAACAAATGAACTTTGACAGGAACAGCCCTATACCCAGTGTGATGATTTTAATTGAGTGTGTGTGTTTGCGCATTTAAGTAATTTTAAATAACACAACTTGAATATGTAGAGAAAGTATGTAATTTCTTTCTTCTGTCTACAGATGCTCTGTTCCTCCTCTCTAGCACCCAGATGTCGTTGGTTAAGAAAACATTAACTACATTAACTGTCAGACTTAACATTTAGTTTGATCTTATAAATCAAACTCCTTCTTAAAGTGTTATTGGATAAAATGTTAATCTTTCAAATATCCTCCTACTCCCTCTGCTTCTCTGCAGAAAGTAGAAGTGGTTGTAAGAATATGGGGGAGGGGGAGGCTCACTGACCTCAGGGCAGAAGGGATAAGGCATGTTCTTCCAGCTCCTTGGCCTTCCTTGCCTCTGGAGCAATGACCTCACCACCTGGATGCTACTAGCGCCAATGCCATCATAGCATCTACCTGCAGCTGGTGAAGGTGGTCACTGGTTTCTCAAAGCTTAGACAAGCCTGGCAATCTAGATCCCTCTCAGGTCTTACAATTCTCACCAAGCCCCAAGGTTGAGCTCTCAACCTTGTGTGACAGAGACAGCCTGCCATCACTGTGGTAAGCCCATTTGACAGTCTCCACAGTCACGCTGAATTACTTCTGCTTTGCCATACGGGAACCAAGGACAGCTCCCAAGAGATGCACTTTAGGACCCCTCTCTGCCTGAGCAGGCTGTCTGGGCACGGCGGTAATTTTGCTGTGACTTCACCTCTGATCTGCGGTAGCCAGCCTGGTAGCCTCCTCCCGCACCCCCAGCAGACATCAGAAGGCGGGGGTGGGCAAGAACTCTGCTGCTGCGAGCCTCACTTTTCTAACCCATCTCAGGGCACACATCTGACCTCTCCCCTACTTCTCTTTCCTTCTTTCCCCTAAACAATCTGGGGATGGAAGAGAGTCATGGTCTTATGGTCTGGCCCTCCATTAGGCAATTTTTCTGATCTAGCTGATTAAGTATGGACTTTGATATACTCAAGTAAGGAGACAAAGAATTTAGACATTTCTTTCTCAAAGCAATACCCTGGTTTTCAAGACTACTGACTTGCTGCAAATCCTATTTTTGAAGATCAGAAGTTGAGTACTATCTCATTTCTTCCTGTCTGCTTTCACGGTAGATGGATAGGTGGATACCTCGGACAGAGTTAAGACTAAGGTCAAGTGCTTAGAAAGACAAAAGAAACCACATCAAACCATTTTAAACTATTATCACCATCACATCCCTCTTTCAGACTATACACACACACACACACACACACACACACACACACACACACACAGAGTCTAAACAAACTGGTCCTTCTTCTTCCCAACTTAAAGCCCATCTCAGCACAGACTTCTATCCAAAACTACACATCCACTCCCACAAAGGCCTTGAAATGATTCATCTTTATTGACAGTATCTTGAAAGGGAGACAAAAGGAGGATTGATTATATTCCATGACATATAAGAAAACATCCTCAATTTTTTTTCAGGGCCCTACCTCCCAAGTGTCGGCATGATAACTACTGCCCCGTTATCTCCCTTCTTCCTCACATTTCAGCCAATGCTACGTTGTTTCAGGGCCCTCTTCTCACTTTTACCCCCCTCAACTTTTTCTCACTCTCAGACCCCCCACTCTGGGTTCCAGACTGCTTAGAGTGTAACTCAGTGTCTTCCCTCATGTAAACGCATACAGCTGCCCTTGGCTCCTCCCCATTCTCTTCTCCCACTAACCCGATTAGCACATTGAGGCCAGGAGCCAAACGTGGAATCATCTTTGATTCCATCAGGAAGGACAGAAAGCCTACACTTGACATGTTAAAATGTCTGCCCGGCCATGCACATGTGCACGCACACACACACACATACACAGGACTGGATACATACATAGAAAATTCCTAAGGAAAACAAATCAAAATGTTGACTGTGGTCCTCTTTGGATGGAAGGATTATAGTTGATTATTTTCTTCTTTATACTTTTTGGAATTTTCAGAAAATTCAATGACGTGCATTGATTTCTTCCATACTTAAAAAAAATCACAGTTAAGATTTTTAAAACTTGGCTGAAATCTTACTTGCTTCAAGAAATGTGGTCTATTAACCTCCCCCACCTGAATCCCTAGTAATTAATTTTTTGATTAAACATTTAACTATTTATTGATCACTACTATATGGCAGTCTCCGTCCTAGGTGTGTGGATACAATACAATGCCCCAAAAGTCCAATACACAGAGAGGATATGTAAGCCATCTTTATGGCAGGGTACCAATTATACAGAATGGACACAGGCTAAAGTGCTGGAGCAGGTCTAGAGGCCTGCCTTTAGTTGCTGACTCTGAGGGGACATCTAGGGTGGAAGGGACACCCTGAGGTCATTCACCAACTAAATGGGAGTATTTTCAGTATTTTATCACACTTGTTCATATGTAATTTAGTCCTAGTCTCAAATCTCAAATTATTAAAAACAAATATGCACGCACACATATATGTATACATATAATGTATTGATGTCTTCTAATCCTAAATATAAATATGCATGCACACATACACATATATGTTTTCTAACTCTAATTCAGACTTTCCTGTTTTATTTCTATTCCCCATAGTGCCTTGCATAAGTGCTACACATGATAGACATTCAATAAACCCATGTTGACCCCCTGAATCCACTGCCAGGTACTAGCTGGTCCAGACAAGGTATAAAAACAATGTTTCTCAACGTGTAAGACTCATCCTAGTGAAGGTGTGTAAGATGAAATAGTTCACAAACACGGCATTAAATAACACTTAACTCATAGAGTGATAAAGTCATTCTATTGTCAATTCTTTCTCAACCCTTCCAAAGAAATTGAGGAAACAGTTTTATTTTGACAGCAGAGTACCCTTCTCACCTCCCTAAAACTAACATCTCCTTTTTAAGAAAAAGAGACCAGGCTTCAAGCTCGGATCCTTTTCAGCCTTGAGAGTCTGAAAACTGTTTTGTCTTCACAGTTTTTGTGTTGAGTCTTCTGTTTTTGGCATGTGATAGCCTGTTTCCTTTTTATAAGAGATTTAGGTGAATAAAAAGGTAAGTCAGCAGCTTTTTTTTTTTTTTTTAAGATTTAGCAAATTTTGGAAAGGTGGATCCACAAATGACTCAATTGTGGGAAACTCTGCTCTAAAAGCCACTCCTGCTAAAATTCTTTATCTCCAAACCCTGGTGATTGCCTTTGGTCTGGAGTTGTGAACACAATCAGTGGCTCAAAAGTGGGCAAATTAGCACTAGTCCTAGGGGGGAGGTGGAGACCAGAAAGGAGATGGTCTGGATGCTGAGCCTGAAGAAAAAACCACCTGAGCTTCACAAACACACAGTCCTCCATGAATCACCTCCAGTACCAAGACAAGCCTCCCACACCGTTGCCTCACAGATGGTCTTTGTGTAGTTGCTTCAGATCATTACCCTGTTTTCTCCCAAGAAAAGACACTCAGTGGAAGGGGCAGGTCATACGATTCATTCTAGACCCAACAGCATCAAAAGACTTGGACCTCACTTTTCCTGAACGTGATTCAACCTATCTAAGTTCGGCGGTATTTCTCTTTATCTTTGAGCTATGCAGAAAACAGAGACGACAGCCACAATTTGCTCTTAAATGTTAGCAGAAACTAATCTAAATTCTAATCTTAGGAATTCCAGGAGAAATCAAACCAGTGAAATTATATGATGCACTGCCAGGAATGTACCTAAGAAATAATTATAATGAAATTCCCTTGTTATCTGTTAATATTAATTGCCAGGCACTCTATCACCATGGGGATAAGCAAGTGACCCTGATCTTTCAATTCTTACGTGCTAAGGGATAAGATAAAACAATAGATCCCTATCTGGGGAGAAGCAGGCTCTTATTTTTGTGATAAACAAAATAGCGCATTGGTTAAGTCCTATTATCATTTGATAAAGATCCAGGAGAGACTGATGGTCAAGGGCAGAATTCCAAGAGATTTCTTCTAAACAGAATTGTTAGGAGAAAAAAAAATAACAGATATAGAGTGAAAGATTGTTCCAAACATTACTAATGACATCTACAAGGGAACAGGGTTAGGTCAAGAAGTAGAGGAAGAAGATTATGGCAGGAAGGTTAGGAATGAAGACATCTACGCTGATTGTTGTCAGGTCAAGATTATAGGAGCTAAGACACAATACCATAAATCACTTAAACAATCACACAAGAAGTTGATTCTTTAACATTTTGATTATCTAATAACTATGTTCAGATGTATCGAAATTGGTACAGACTTAATTCTTCAAAGCAACCTCTTAGATTTTACATTAAAGCTTCCAGGTAGGGACTTCCCTGGTGGTGCAGTGGTTAAGAATCCACCTGTCAACGCACGGGACACAGGTTCGAGCCCTGGTCCGGGAAGATCCCACATGCTGCGGAGCAACTAAGCCTGTGCACCGCAACTGCTGAGCCTGCATTCTAGAGCTCGCGAGCCATAACTACTGAAGCCCGCGCACCTAGAGCCCCTGCTGCAACAAGCGAAGCCACCGCCATGAGAAGCCCGTGCACCACAACGAAGACCCAACTCAGCCAAAAATAAAAAAAAATTTTTAAAAGACTCTAGGTGTTCTCTAAGAATAAGGCCAGTAGAACCCATGGTCGGAATCCTGTCTGGCCTCCCAAAGTCCTGACAGGTAATCCCACTGACATTGACAAAATAGGCAAAGCAGAAGTGGACTGCTGCCAGCTGCTCTGACATTTTGCATTTTATATTTTCAAAAAAACACTGTGTACTCATGACTTTTGGAAAATATATTCACATACCACATGTGAATATGTTAGGAATCAATCAAAATCTTGGGCAATGGAAAATTCCTTTGTTACTAATAAAGCTTCATTACAATAAATTTTAATTCAGATTGACGGCACTCAAATATCACCCATATTATAAAATAAAGTACTTATTAATAGTAAAAAACACAACAGAGTTAAATCGGCAGTTGCTTATATAACATAACAAGTATGTCCCAAAGTCCTATATTTTGAAATTCCTTTTCAGTAAAAAGTCAAAATCATACATACCAGAGTTTCATGCCCCCAAGATCTGATTTAGCAACTACTCCTTAATAAGAGTCCTAGATTTTCATAAAATTTATGATAAAAGAATTTTACATTAATATCTAAGGCAAACTATGCAACCAGGCAACAGACGTAGATACCTACACATACCCATGATTATAACCAACCACGGCTAAGTCTCGGTCTTTTTAAAATATATTTGTAGACACAGTAAAAGCCATGTCGATGTGTTCAGCTTTCACAATTGTTGATTTCACAGCAAGAAGTTACCTTGAAGATCACGTTGCCTGAGGAAGCCGAAACCCCAATCCTAGCCGGACCTGGGTTCAAACATCCCAGCTCGCGTGACTAAGTGACTGAGCCGAGCTCTTAGATTTCCTGAGATGCCACAGGAAACAGCACAGCTAACTGTACCCACCTTATCGGGCTCTTTGGAGGAGCAGACGAGGGACACTCTGTCAAGCCCGCAGCAGTGCCTGGCACGGAGGACGGGCTCAATAAACGTGGGCTGCCGTCATCAGTCTCATCAACAGCAGCTGCATGATCCTAAATGAGGTAAACCAGGACCTGACCAAGATCAAACAGCTAGTAAGTGGGAGAGTTAGGGCTTGAATCAGGTTTCCTGAATTTTCATCCCGCGCTATTGCCACTTAACCACAGCTGCCCCTGATGTTTCATCCAGTTAAAGATCACGTTTGTAAGAGATTGATGAACGTGGTCACGCAGTTTCTGCTCAGCGGCATTTCGACTTTGCAGTGAAGCCCCAGGAACTGCGTGTGATGTGAGATGAAATCACATTGCAACGGGGTCTTTAAGCCAGTTAGAGAAATTCCTCTTGTGTTCCATTAGTTTAATTATGACACAGTTAAACAGACTCTGAGAAATTTCAAACCTGGGAACATGTGCCCACAGAGACACCCAGGCCCTGGCAGTGGTTCTTAATTGCATTCCTCAGTCAGGTGTCAAGCAGAGCTCAGGCACCAGCACACAAGCCAGTTTTGTTTAGAATACCTCAAAAAGCCAGCCAAGTGGCAAATGTGGACATCTGTGCTAGACTGTGGCTGTCCTGTTTTTTCAGTCTAATCTGTCAAGATAACCATTTCCCCATTCTCTTAAACAAACACAGACTTCCTTGTTTAAACACCATAACAGTTCTAACAGAACACACAGCTTTTAATCATTCTGCGTTAAGTACACTGGCAAGAGCCTGAGAAGAGAATCAAAACATCTTAAACGTAAACTGGCTGATTCTGCTGCTTTGCAAATCCCAAGAAACAGGAGAGAGAAACCTGGAATCCTAGGTAAAGGAATATAGCATTGTAGATGAAACTGGAGTGAGTTTTTAAATTATCATTGAATTAGAAAATGCCATGGGCAGTAACCCAGTTCAGCTTCTAAAGAAGAAAAAGAAAGAAAAAGAAATTGGGTCCTGGTTTGTTTGTTTTTTTCCCGCTGCAAAATGATTTAAGTTTAGCAAATTTAAGTCCACTGCTTCAATTGTTTTGTATTATTTATAAAAGCAACAGTAATGCCTGAACTGAGAGCTGTGCTTGGGAAAGCTATTTAAACGGGAGCAAGGTTGCTTCACCACTCATTTAACTCCCTCTTGAAAGCCCTTTAGTATAAAGCTGTCACAGCATGGTACATATTCCTTTTCATTGATGAGGTGTTCTGGGTCATTTCCTAATATTTGAGAATAGACATGGAAGGGTTAGGGGAGAGACTTTCACAGTGGAACGAGCAGGAATATTGACAACGCGGAAGTTCAGTTTGTGCTTCCTCAGCCTCACCACTCTTGATTTCACTTGCAAAATATCCAAATGCACTCTGAAATGTGAAGAAGTTAATACTTACATAAAACCCTGATATGTTTTCTACTTTTTTTTTTTTAAAGAGAAAAGTGGTGGTTAAATAATACAAACTCTACATTGTCCATGCTTGAGCCTGGTGCATGTAAAGGCTTGGAGATCTGACCGACTTGGGTTCACATTCTGGTTCAATGACTCAGTCGTGAGACTTTAGACAAGTTAATACACCTTTCTGAGCCTTAGTTTCTTTATCTGTGAAATGGGGATAAAAACAGCTTATTCACAGAGTATCTGTGAAGAGAAGATATATATATATATATATATATATATATATATATATATATATATATATATATATATTTTTTTTTTTTTTCCGGTACGCGGGCCTCTCGCTGTTGTGGCCTCTCCCATTGCGGAGCACAGGCTCCGGACGCACAGGCTCAGCGGCCATGGCTCACGGGCCCAGCCATTCCGCGGCATGTGGGATCCTCCCAGACCGGGGCACGAACCCACGTCCCCTGCATCGGCAGGCGGACTCTCAACCACTGCGCCACCAGGGAAGCCCGAGGAGATATATTTGCAATGGTAAGTGCCTCATAAAGTTAGCAATAACTAAGTAA
This sequence comes from Orcinus orca, assembly GCF_937001465.1. Lineage (NCBI taxonomy): Eukaryota > Metazoa > Chordata > Mammalia > Artiodactyla > Delphinidae > Orcinus > Orcinus orca. The sequence goes on along the minus strand of NC_064561.1, from coordinate 82,474,219 downwards.
AATATCATAATTAGAAAATGTTCTAACATAAAATTCAAGTGAATAGAGTTTACATATAACATATGGGTTATCAACTTTACAAAATGAGAAAATAATTTATCGTCGAAATACCAAACCCATTTAAGAGAGATAATGCTCTGTCAATCACGCATATAATTCCTTATGGAGAAAGGAGTCAGAATTTACACAGTTGTCATAGTCATCCCAACACAGCTGGCTGGGCCACATTCCCTGGACACAGGTAGGACCCCAGTCTATAGGCTCTCGCATGTGGTCTCCTCCTTGCAGACTGTGGTCCGACCCACAGAAGGCTGGAGGACACAAGTAGGGTGGGGTCGGCTGACCATTCAAATCTTCCACTTGAATGACAAAGTCATTCTTGTAAGGCAGCTGTACTCACCCTTATACCACCAAGGCGACCAAGTCATTCTTAATGAGAGCAGTAGCAGCAAAGACCAACAGAAGCTGACCGACCATTATTTGACCTCAGTGGAAAAATTCAGGAGTTGGAGAGGCCTGTGCGGAGGAGACGAGGAAACTAAGCCACAGAGCTGAAATTCCTGTTCTCCGGGACACCTAACTGTGTGGTAAATGAGATTATTTCGAATCATTCTTTATTTTCTTATGAATCCTCACAATAAATACCCTAATTGAAGTAACCTGAATATGTATTGGTTGCTTTTCAACCTGAAAGAGCTAAACAGCATCATTTTATCTTTGATGATTCAGGAGGAACTTACGGATCTCAAAACACTGGAGGGTCAGGATTATTCACATCAGTTACCGTAAGGGTATAGATGTCTAGCTACTTCCTCTTGAGATTTATATCTGCATTCTGATGGCTGCTACTAAATAGTGGGTAACACTCATGAGGGGCTCTTGAGCTCAGTGTAATACTTTAATTAAACAAATATTTATTAATACTCTATGTGTACTAGATGTCTACTGTATAAAAACACATCGCTAAATATTATGAATAATTAACAAAATACGAAGTTTTCCTCTCCTCAAAAATATTACAACTTAATGGGATTTGACAAGTTCATAAGCACTGACTATGAGAGAGAATATGACAAATGCTTTAAGAGTGAGAAGTAAAACTTTTACCACAGTCCAGGTAACTATGTGAGGTGATGGATGCATGAATTAGCGTCAATGTGGTAATCATTTCACCATGTATATGACTATCAAATCATCACATTGTACATCTTAAATATATACAATTTTTATTGGCCAATTATAGCACAATAAAGCTGGGGTTGGTGGGGGGAACTGCAAAAATACAGCTCAATAGGTGAAGTAAATCACTGTTTGAAATAAATTTTGAAAAGCAACAACAACAAAAGTTTGACCATGATCCAGAGTTGGAAGAAATTACAGGCATTTGGAAGAAGAAGTCTGCCCAAGAATCAGGGAAGATCATGGTGGGGCTTGACTCTCAGCATCTTGAAATCCCAGTAGAATTTCAGCGGGAGGATGAAGCAGGGGGAGGGGGAGGGGGAGGGGGAGGGAGCCAGACAGAATGTGAGCGAGGACAGTGGAGAATATTTGGGGATCACGTCAGTATCACTGATTGACTGGCGTCTAGAGAATTTGTAATAAAATATAAGGATGGAAGGAAGTTTGGGGCCAGGGAATGAAGGCCTTGAAATGTCACAATAAAGAACTCAGAATTTACTTTGTAAGTAATGGAGCCTAGAGAGGTTTTTGAGCAGGGAATGATATAATCAGCTGAGTTGGAGTCTGACACATGCTTCCACACTTGAATACCTTTTCTATAAAAATATGACTTTATCAAAATATCTTTATGACTAAAATAGCACATACTTATAAAATGTGAAAAAGCAATAGAAACACAATAAAGACTAAGAATTTAAATAGTATAACATCGACGTATAATGTGGTCTCCAATTTGCCTTATCAGTGAAAGACGTCAATTTTCTCTCCTAATACTCACTTGAAGCTGATTCCTGCAACTAATATTCTTCTCTTCACAGAGCATGGAACCAACTAGTACTATTTGTCTCTTTCCTGAGGCTACAGCATAGAGTAGACATAAAGAGTGTGAGATAGACTGCACCAAAACTGGAACTTTCATCCGTAATTCCTGTAGTATAAATTGGCACTGCCTGGGGAAGGGAGGGACGAGGATTCTGAGGTTGGCAGATGTAAACTATTGCATATAGAATGGATGGACAACAAGGTCCTACTGTACAGCACAGGGAACCATAGTCAATATCCTGTAGTAAACCATAATGGAAAAGAATATGAAAGAGAACGTATATACATGCATAACTGAGTCACTGTGCTGTGCAGCTGAAATTAACACAACACTGTAGATCAACTCCACTTCCATAAAAAACAAATGATAAAAAATAAGAATAAATTGGCACAGCCCCTTTGGAGATCAATTTGGCATGTGTAGTAAGAGCTATAGAGTTCATATCCACTGATCCAGTATACCCCCTCTGGGTCTCTAGTCCAAGGACATTTTAAAAAATGAGAAAGTTTTAGGAACTGGTAGGATTATTATAGAGTTACACATATAAGTGAAAGGAAATAAACAAACAAATTTTTTAAAAAATAGAAGGAATCCTTAAATGATGGACCATCTCCTTCATGAACTATTATACAGCTATTTTAAATCATAATGATGAAGGAGACTGTAGGAACATGCAACAATGTTTCTGTGCTAAGTGTAAAACAATTAGACCCAACACATGCACCATGATTATAAAGTATGTAAAAAAATAATCATATAGAAGAGATTGGATGACAATAGGTAAAAAACAATGATACCAATTTGTGTTGGGATAATTTTATGAAAGGAAATGGGTTTTTCCTCTATTCTGTCTTCCAAAATGCTGTCATGTTGTTATAATTAACAAAGAGTAAAGGAAAAAAAAAAGATTAAAAACAGAGCCGTAGGAGGAAGCTAGCAGTGCCTTTAAGATAAGATGTGAAGAAAGCAGCAAGTGGCCTTGAGTGGCTTCTTTCCTGGCAGACCCCACGGGGGCACAGAGTGCTGTGCAGGTTCCCGGGAGACCCGAGGCTGCCAAAGTCACATAGCATAGAGTGAAAAATGAGTTCCATGAGGATTTTGTCCTCTTTGGTTCCTGTATGATGGAGCATTAAAAAGATTGGGAAAGGGAAAACGGAGGTATGTGCGACATTTCATTGAGCTGTAGTTCTAATATACAGATCATCAAACAACACCTCTATATTCTCTTCTCAAATGCTTATATAGAGTATGGTTTCCTTCTTTTTCCTCCCTTGGGAATGAGAATTAGGAAGTTCAGAAATAGAACACCTTGAATAAAGTCACTGTTTACCAGCTGACCTTAGCACCATACATTTAGAAATAGAGCTATTTCATTCTTCTCTTAAGTAAACCAGTAAAAACAAAACGTTTTCTGGTCACAACCGAGACCGAGATAAAGACCTACCTAAACGTCTTGTGTGGCATCATAGAATGTGTATTTAATTGTTGGCTACAAATAGCCAACGTTTTATCTCTACATTTCTCAAAACAATCTTATCTATAGAATTATTCATAATTCTACAAAATGTACAGCAACCAAAAGAATAAAAAAAAATAGAGCACCACCATATACAATGAGGCAAGTTAAATTCTTACAAGGATTTAAATATTATTCAATAATTTATGTGCTGCTTGGATTAAAACAGTTTTAAAGGGAAAAACTGATTCAAAGGCAATTAGTACTGTTAAATAAAAGTTTTGCTTTTCAGGACTTCCATTATTTACAAGATATTTTTATCATTAATTTAAATTAGACAACATTTAACTAGCTTGCTACCACGTATGTTGTATAAGACAGAAACCAATGTTTTTCTCTGCACCCATTTTTACGTGGAACCTCTTCCCATTGGTAGGTGGCTGCTCTGATCTGGCCCTGGGTGCTGGAGTTATTTTTGGGGTGTGCAAACATCTTTAACCCTGCTCCTCCTGACTGTTGTGAGGGAGATACACAGAAAATGCAGAGTCTTGGCAGTATTTCACACTTCATTCCAAGGAGAAGGCAAAGGTTAAGAATGAAGAAAATGAAGCAGACAGCCATGTGTGGCTTGCTGTTCTGCAGAGGCGGATTCCCTGACACAAACAGAAGAAAGGCCCATGAATGAGATCGTGTCAACTTCCTCTGCTTACATAGTAATGCTGGCCTCCTTTCCTTTCAGAAAAACAAGTCATCCGTGCACCCGAGTTCAGGGCTGCATTGTCAAATGTTTCCGAAGTCCCAGTGACAGCACAGTGACACAGGTCCAAGGGAAAGGGCCAAGCCAGCTTTTCGGAGCCTGGTCTGAGGGTCCTACAAGAATATACAGAGTCCACTCTACATGTCAATGAAATCTGAACCTCACATCGTCTAATAGTCAGTAAACCTCTGGAAACGTGCTGAGTGAGTGGCTTGATTTGGGAAGGGGAGCACTTTTTCAAGAATCTCAAGATGGTGTTTGGCTGGCTTTGGGGCTTAGTGATACATTTTTAAATGTTCAAGGGGAATGATGCTGGGTTTGGGCAATGCCACTATTCACAGAGAATGAGACTCAGTCAAATCACTTCACAGATGAACTCTAAGTCAGAAAGAGTTTTCTAAATTATATTTTAATCCATGGATTAGTACACTTGATTTCTTTTATGATTTTTTTCTCATAAATTATTTTTGCTCTCCAGAAGCGATTCTAATTAGGGAATATGCCATCAATTCCCAGAGTAGGCATTAACTCATGGTAGATGGAAAGGCTCAAGATCATAATATTTTATAAATGAATGAGGTTCCTATAATCCGGATCTGACATTACCCAATTGTTTTATGGGAAAATCAGCCTCTAAGTTACTGAACATTAAACAATGAGTAATATGTTGCTATGGAAACTCTATATTAACATCAGATGTGTATAAATGTCTTCATTTTGATTTTTTTTTTTTTTGGTTGTTGTTGCATATGTGAATTTTTTTTAAGTCTCTTTGAAAAGACCCCTAGCTGGATGGCAGACCATTAGCCATCTCTGCCGATGGCAGAAGGTATCGATAAGGTATTATTCCAGCAACATTCTCCCACCTCAAAGTAAGGTCCTCAGGAGGTCAGGTATCTCTATGGACTGTTAGTGGTATTCTTTAGGATTTCAGAAACAAAGATATCTCACTCCAGGTAATTTGACAATACAGTGCTTGTTCTGCTAGCGGCCCCCCAAATAGCCAAATTCCCAGAGTAGCTGGTCTTTCCTGGTCCTGATGCTTGGCACCGCACACAGATGGCCAGCGTAGCTCATCACTAACGGGCTCCTGTCTAGACAGAATATCTGAGCACTTCTGCTCCCATCAGTTGTCCTGTATACTAACCAAGAGTAACTTGTGTTTGCTCGTCAACCAGTTTATACAAGTTGCCCTTGTTATTATGATTATGTCATGTATTTACTATTTAAAACACACTGATAAAATAAAAGTGCCCGAAGAAAGAGATTTGTACTTTCTTTGAGTTTTGTTTTTGTTTTTGTTTTGTTTAATGTCCTCAAATTAGGTGTAGGTGAAAAAATTGTAAATGACTGGTGGGATAATATAAAAATTTAGGAAGATTTTGTTTTCAGATTTCTTCAAAAATGTAAGTTCCTTTTCCTCTAAAAAAACAAAGAAAACATGCAGTTGAGACGCTCATGCAGAAAAGATTATGCAGGACATGAATCACTGGCCCAGAAAAGTGTTAGATTAACGCACATTTATATGCTATAAGTTAAAACAAAATGTTTAAAGTATGTGTCCATCATCACTCATGACTCCCTGTTTTAACTAATGTTCGTTTTACAAACCCACGAGCTACCAATCCCTGATGATTTCGAATAGGAGGATCTCTACTGTAGTATACAGAGAAATATTCTGTACTCTATAGGTTTCTCCTGTAGTATATAGAGTGCCCTGGAGGAGAGAACCAAGAATCAGAGACATGATTCAGGAAGTTATTTTAGTAAACACAAGAAGGAATGAGAACCTGAACTATGCTGATGACAAAAAAGTTAGAGATGTATATAAGAGAAACTGCAGAATAGAAGTAACAAAGTCCTGACCATTTAGGAGGAATTAATGAGACTCCAAGGTTTGAGCACAAGTGGTAGGTCACACTTGGAAAGACACAGGGGGATCGGAAAAAGAAGCTGGTGTAGGGGGAGGACAGGGGTTTAGGTTTCAGATTTATTAAGGTGAAGACAGACAAAGACATCTAGGTGGAGTTACCTGAAGGTCATTAGGAGGTAGTTAGAAATATAGGAGAAACATTTCTATTTCACTAACAGAAATACAGGTTTGGAAGTGGTAATGTAGACAGTAGCAGTTAAAGTTCTGAAGACGGAAGAAAAGACAAAAGAGAACAGTGACCTGAGGGGTGAAAAAAGATCTAAGTTTGAGGGCAAAAGGAGGGAGAAGAGCCACAAAGGAGACAGAATAGTTCAAAAAACAAAGATAAGATTACAGCGGGACAAGTCTCAGACTCCAAGGGAGGAAAAAGTTGGGGACGTTGGCAGACGTCAAGGACAGATGCTTCAGAGAAATGCCATTTCAATCTATCAATCACCAGGCCCCGCTCAAGGAAGCACTCTCATTGGAAAGGTGAGGGTTTCGACTGAGATTTCTACACAAGGATTCAAAACGTGAAGGACTGAGCTCCTGGTGAGGAAGAAGGGGCAAGGGCAATAGAGAGCTCAAGAAGTTTGACGGTGAAAAGGAGGGAGACAGCATTATGCATTAGGGGCTAAGATGGTTGAGCAGTTGAGATTTTTTTAGCTGATCGTGTTTATGTGAGAAGGGAAGGCCGCATTAAAGACGATAGAGGTGGCAACATAAACCCGAGGGGAAGGGCCCCAAAGAGGTGGAAAGGGAGGAGGGGAGTAAGAGAGCAAAAAAGGGCAAACTTGGCAAAAAGGAAAATGACCTTCTTTCTTAAAGACAGGAGTGAGGAAAGAGAGAGGGTGAGGAGAGGATGAAAATTGAAAATGAGGACTCACCAGAGAAAGAAAATCCCACAAAAACATTATTTTGGTTGGTTTTTTCTTTTAACCTGGAGAAACATTACACAGACAATCATGGCATCTGGTAGAACCAAAGAAAGACTGAATTAATTTCTGAATTTCTCTTCATGCTCTCCAGTCATGGCTGGATAGAACAGACACCTAAAGGCCCGAGTCAGCGTCCTGGCATAGGTAACAGCACAGTCTTTCTGGGGAATCCACTTTTCTGAGTAATTCCTCCTTCTAATGCTCACAGCATCAGCATGAACCCTTCAGCACAGAGAATTTCTATAGGTGTGGTTGGTATTTCTAACTGAAGCCCCATCACATTACTTGAGTATTTGCTTCTCAAAAGCAAAGCCTTGTGAAGACAGGGATGACAATTCCCAGCTCCCCCTGTCAGAGGGGTTCACCCGCAGGCCTTCCCTACCTGTTCACAGCCTCTTAAAAAGGTGCCAGATTGAAACATGAAGAAGTTGGGCTGGCTTTTTCTTTCTAGAAACTTTGAACAGCTGAGGCATTGAGAAGTTAACGTGATAGGAATCAGCCTTTCCTGGGTTATTTCAATCTTAGGCTAAAGCATTTCAATTGCACTGAGTAATCATGTAAGAGGAGAGAGACATTCTCTGTCCGGTGAACATGAATGCTTGTACACACTAATCTTACTAACAGGTGGAAGGTAAATACCCTGTATGTTTAGAAGGGAGGGCCTCCCAAATGCCTCGCTATCCCAAGATACGTCCGCCATGAGGTTGCTCAACTCCTAGATAGATAGGCCCATTTCATTTCTGCTGATGAGGTCACTGTAGTTTACAAGTCACCTTTGGGCTGAAAATAATCCCAAGAGAGGAGATAATCATTAACACTTTATACATTAGTGTGTCAAATCTGTCCGCCTGTCCAGAACAATGAAGGACAGAAGGGCAAGGGCGGCAAATGGTCTAGACTCCAGATCGGCCAAAGGGGAGTGCAAGCCTGGGCGGAAGCTTCTGTAGATGGAGAAGCCTGAGCAGCCAGCCTGGTCCCCTGGAGCAGGCACAGGAAAATAAGCACACAGGACAAGTGGGGGAACGCTTCCTCAACTTACCAAGGACCCCAAAGGCTTGTAGATGGGGCCCATTCCAGAAGAAACAAACTTAACAAGGTCATATGGGTTATAGCCCACCGTGCTGCTCCACATGTGAAACTCCAGTCTGGTGACACCTTCCCCCCGACCCCTGCCAGCAGTCCGCTCTCTGTGTCTGTTCAGACAGGACCAAGTTGTAAGATAAAGGGGGTTAGAACACTAGGTAGACAATCAGACCAGATGATGCTTAAAATCTCTTCTATAATAATATCAAGATTCTGTGAGTCTATAAAATACTGCTGAATGTTGTCCAAAGCTCAGAATTTCAAAGGGGTTTGGTTAGATAAAGAATCCCTTACAATAAAGATTTTGTCTTTTTAAATAATGAATCCCAGCTCAATTTTTAAATTTATTTCTTGATGGATTTTGAGCGCAGAGAAGTCGGAAAGTTTGTAAACACATTTCATTTAGCAGTTGAGGAATCCTGGCTACCTCATGCACCACCTGATGTTATTTTGAGATAGCAAAGGGAATGGGAAAGAAAAATCATGTTTAATGTGCAACTATTAGGCACTTTGCAATTCATTATTTACTTCTCTTTAATACACGTCCATTTTGTTTTGTTATCCCCACCTTATAGATGAGGGAATTGATGCCCCTTGAGGTTAAATAACTTGCCCAGGGACATAAAATCAAAGGATACAGATGCAGGGTCTAACCAGAGTGTTTCTGATACCAAATCTCATGCTCCTTCTACTATGCCTATGACCTATCTCATACTTCGAGTTAAATATAGACACTTCTTGACTGATTCCACCAAATCATCCACGTTCAGTGGAGAAAGTCCTGTTTTAAGCGTAGCTATAACCCAAGGACATTCTTGATCTGAGTACAGCCCTTGGTAAATAATCTTTTATCAAAGAAGGACATTTTTATGCCCATTCGATTCATGGTAAGAATTTCAATTGATTGAAATGTGGTAAATCCTTAAAGCATTTTGAGTAGCAAATATTGAAATACAGTACTGTGTGGTTTATAATATACGTTAAAGCAGATTTAAAAGCAAAAATACAATGGGGTCCTTAAAAAAAGAATTTGTTACTCTAAAATATGACCAATACAATTAATCTTGCATATTCAAATAGGATGCTTAAAAAAATTTTAACTCTAGAATAGTTAGAATTCCTGTTCATATCACCATTGCAGATCTTTTTTTTACCCCGGTGTTTAATTTAAATGTTTATGAAAGTAATAAATAGAGTCCCTTGAAATATGGTGACAGACTTGCTAGCAATTAGACATATGATCATATCTGCTTTTTAACAAAACCATATTCTCTGATCCAGAGCAAACTATGTAGGCTATGCCTTTCCTTAGAGTAAGTGAAAAATAAAAGTAGATTTTACCCCTATACAATTTGAAACTATTTATAAGAAATCTACAGAAAAAAGTGGAACTTCATGAAACTATTTGGCTATTCTCTTCATGAGGTTTGAATCCCACAAGCCTGCTTCTCCAAATGTATGATTCTCCCCGCAAGAAGAATCAAGCAGAGGCTAATTATGAGTTATTTGAGGTTTTAATGGCTCCTCTGTAGGAACTGCTACGAATAACAAGGCTCTGGCCTTTCTTTAGTTCTTGGATCACGTCCTACTCTGGAACTTCACAGACCATCAGTGCCTTGGACTGTGGCTATGGCATTCAGACTGGACCACCTAATGGACCACACTGGTGGTGTCCAGCTCTATCTAGCCTTTAATAAATAAGCTCAATATGCTGAAGTTTTAGATTAAGAAAGTGATAAAACACAGAATCCATCGACTTATTACCTCCTCCAAAATTTAAGGGACGGTACTGCTTTGCATGCTAAGCTACACCATCTATTAGCAGCACATATCATTATAACCCGGGTCCAGAGACTATGTAAGCATCTAGACCAGAGGAGGAGGGCAGCTTAGTACCAAGAGCTGTTGATTTCTTTTAGTTATTAACCAACCTCTTCTGCAAAGATAGGTTCCAGGATGAATCCCAGAGTTGGGAAAATCATGCCAAACACTTCAAAATTCTGAACATACTTACTTCAAAGTAACTACTGCTGTCCTCTGACAATTTTTGACTTAGTATCTTGGGAAATGCTTTTCCATGGATATATATTTGATTTTATAATAGACATCAATAGGGAAATGGGATTTGCTTTGCAGAAATTCACTTTATAGCCAAATCTGCCAGCATGCATCTATTTTATAAACTGAGAGCTGAATTTATTTATGTTCATATCTATCACCTCTATATCTGCTTACCTCTCTGGGGCTTCCTTCATGCAGAATCTGACAGGAGAAAATTGAGTAGAGAAGAATCTGGTTAATTCAACAAATATGATAGAACTTGTGGGGGAGTGCTCAATGTAACATTTGTAACCATCTCACAGAAACTTCCTGATAGACTGAATCACTTAGTTGCCTCCCGGCTCCTAACCTTTTCCACCTAAAAACTAAAACTACCTAATGAAGAAAGTGTTATTCTCACTGTGTTATTCTTATCCCTATTTTACAGATTAGGAGACAAGTGTTCTGCGATGTTATTTGATTTCCACAAGATCACAAAGTTAACAAGTGTGGTGTGATGAGCTTAAAAGAAAAGTTCTTTCATGCCTTTTGATCCCAAATTCCTTTCTTTTTTTTTTCACTAAACCACACTGTCTTGTTTGCTCCATCTGAGGATACAGTGATCATTTTTCTTTTCTTTCTTGTGGTTCTATTTTTCTTCCTACAGAATTTCTTTTCTCACTTCTTCACCCAACTGAACAAAACATAGTTTAATGAATTCCAAATCTTCAAAATCAAGGTATCTTTTCTATAATTGTCTCTGAATTTTCTGATTAGAAGTAAGATGCTGACCCAGCTTTATTTCAGGTCAGATCAGTCCTTGAGCCAAATTGCAAAACTCAGACTGTGTGTGTGGTGGGAGGCGGAGGGACCAGTCCAGACATCCAGGTGGAATCTTTACGTCAGACTCAGTACTAACACCTCCTTGTGAGGGGCAGGAAGGAGACCCCAAGCAGCAGAGTCATCTATTTGAGCTTCAGATTATTCACCTTCCTAACTAATCAATAATTGTTATAATTAAAATTGATAGCTGCAAATAACATGACAGAGGGCTGCTGCCAGAATGCTGATTGCGTCTTTGGCTTCGAAAGATAGGCAGCAGCGTGGAACACTTATTTTCCAATTTGCTTTTAGCTGTGTGCAAATTGCTTTCGCTGTATCCAGCTGATTTAGACCTTGCCTGGAGGTGCACTAGATTAATTGGGAGACTCACATTCATTGCTTACAGAATGGACTCTGTAATTGGCGAAATTTGTTAGTGCCAGTTATAAAATAACTATATAGTAATGCTTTTAGCCGTCCTCTGTTACTCTTTCCATGAGAGGGGAGGGGAAACAATTAGAACCCGTCTGACGATTAAGACGGGCGTTTTTACATAAGGACTAAAAGGCATGGAGCTACAGTCAATATTTTGTACAAGTAAACATTAATGTGAATATGGTATTGATTTTTTCCAAAACCTGAAAAAGTACTTGAGTGTATGAAAGTATTTTTTTATCTTTATCTTTGTTGTGTCTGGACCTTAGATAAGAGAACCCCCTTTGTTCAAGCTACGAGCAGATTTTTCAAAATGCTCTCTCTCCTTACTTCACTGAGTTAAAGAGAGCAAGCACTCTTTCTTACTTATTGCCAAATGGAAGAAATAGGAAAAATCCTGAGGCCCCAGTTGGGTGCCCTCCAGGTTGTCTCGTTTCTTCTGCTCTCCTCTTTGGGTCCCAGGGTACCACGAGGGCATTCCCAATGCCCAGTTCAAATATCAGACAAAGCTCAACGCACATGAGAGTCATTTTTAGCAGGAAGGCATTATTATTATTTTTTTTTTTTCAGGAGCAAAACTTGGTAGGCCAAGAACATAATATAAACTATAATACCTGTTAGAAAAACAAAGAGTTATTTGTCTTCTTAGCCCTTAAAAAAGTATCTTATGTCACCAGACTTAAATATGCAAAACTGTCCCTTCCGTTTTTTAAATGATGCTCGGTTTATTGCTATGCATACCAAATTGTACAGAGACCATTCTCACACATACTCCAAAACCACACATATCCACAGAGCAGAGATGTCAGCCAAGGCTGTCACCTAGGTAACGAAATCGCAGCTCAAACGGATTTATGTAAACAAACAAAGGAGTGGGGAACGGGTGTTCATGGGTTCAGATAAATGAAGAAGTACACAGAAGGCTGCTTTAGACACCACTAGATTCAGGGGCTCAGAAAGGTTATCACGACTGTTTCCCACCATCCCCTGGCTCAACTTCATTTCACGTTAGCCGCACCTTCAGGAAAACCCTCACTACATGGAGGCCCCCGTTAGACTCAGATTTATATTCTATCTCTTCAGCAACACCACTGAAAAGAAAGTGCTTCTGTCCCAGTAGTTCCAGCAAATTGTCAGACCTAAATTTCACAGTGAGTCACTTGCTCACTCCTCAACCAAGCACTGTGGCCAGGAGGGCAGGATATGCTCATCAGCCACACCCGAGCCCCGGGCTCCACCTGGAGAGCGAGTCCCCCAAAGGAACACTGAGGTGAAGTGACCAAAGGCGGGGAGATGGATGCCAGGCAGAAACAACAAATGGGGCTTCCCTGGTGGCGCAGTGGTTGAGAGTCCGCCTGCCGATGCAGGGGACACGGGTTCGTGCCCCGGTCCGGGAAGATCCCACATGCCGCGGAGCGGCTGGGCCCGTGAGCCATGGCCGCTGAGCCTGCGCGTCCGGAGCCTGTTGCTCCGCAACGGGAGAGGCCACAGCGGTGAGAGGCCCATGTACCGCAAAACAACAACAACAACAACAAAAAGAAACAACAAAGGACCACAACACTCAGAAACGAAGTGGTAGTGAACTATGAGTGTTTCTAGTAATACTTCTTAAATTTCATTCATTTATATCTTTGGGATCTAGTTAAAACTAAAGATCTTTCCCTCCAGAAAAACGTCTATGTGACCATGTCACGCAAAATGCTGCCTGCTATTTCAGGAGGATTCATGCATCCCAGGAGCCTAGCTGATAACATGGGAACGAGAATATCTTTCTGAGGTAACCAACACTGTGAGAAGTATCTGCATCTCACAGATAAGTACAATTTTAGGTTTTCTTTTCCTTCCAAGTCTGTTGTTGTTTTTCTTTCCAAGCAATTTTGTTTGTGCAGAATTCCCCTTATGCAGCTATTCGTGATCTTTGTTGTGAATAAACTCTGAAAATCTAAACTGTGCCAAATGACTATTTTGTCCAGATGATAGATTGTCAAGGACCAAGCTTTCAATCAGATGACTCACACAGTGGCCACAAGAGTGATGGCAGCCCTTCTTTATTTGGCACAAGAAAATGAGTGTTCTGAGCTAAGGCTGTGCAGTGAGTCTAATTTAAGGACTCAGCGTGAAGACATAGACGGCCAAAAATAAAAACGTTCTTTCATCTTCTTATATCATGGAGGACTATATGTGACTACTAACGAGAAAAAATTATACATAATAAGGCAACTTTTTTCATTGCTACGATTAGAAAGAGAAATTGTTTAAACATTGAAGTGACTGCTCAAAACAAAGTATTTCATAAAGTTCACCTCAGAAATGTAAATTTGAATATTTAAATTAAAATAATTCTCACAATTAAAAAGTTTAGTTAACTACACATCAGAGGGGAAAAAAGACAATTTTAGCAAAAGAAAAAAAAAAAAGAGTATTGCTCCAAAACAGTCTTCACAGAAAGAGGTTTTGTCCTGTGTTTGCAAGACAGGATCTTAGAATCTGCTAGGAATAAAAAAGAAAGATGGAGAGAGAAAGAAAGGGAGATGGGGGGAGGGAAGATAACTTCAGTTCTTGTGTTTGGATTTTGGAAAAAAGAAGGGTTTACATGAAAGCTCAGATAAAAGAAATGGAAGAATCGCCACAATCATCATGTTCAACTTTTACTGAACATTTTGCCCTTGAAGATAGAAGGAACTGCTGTATTTCAAGACCAATAATTCCTAAATCAATTTATCAGCAAGTTCTGTAGCTGTTGAATAAAAACAAAGTTAATGGTAGGATGGGGTAAGGGAACTGAAAGCAGAAAAAACCTGAGTATTAAAAAGGACAAGATTACAGATACAAATTTCAAAATATGTAATATAAATTTCATATACACACACAGAGAAACATCTGGAAGGATATGCATCAACCAATGAGAAATGGTTATTCTTTAGGAGTTGGGGGGAGGACTAAGAGGGGAGACTTATTTCTTTTATTATTCCTTTTTGCTTAAATTAATTCTTAAAATAATCATTTAGTTATATATGATTTGTGCAATGAAAAAATTATATAACAGAAATAAAAATGTTTAAAACATGAGAGTAAGGATTTCTGGTATAAACAATGAGACAGTTTGACTCAGGATTTCTCTTTTCTTCCTGGAAACTGTTCTGAACAGCCATGACCATGCAAAAAAAATTTTGTGTAACACTTGGATACCAAGAACACTACAAATGTATTATTATTATTATTATTATTAATGCTGTCTCAGACAGCTGAGGTCAAGCAGATCCCCAAAAGAAGCTGTCCTGAAGTGAGAGAGTGGCATGGACATATATATACTACCAAATGTAAAATAGATAGCTAGTGGGAAGCAGCCGCATAGCACAGGGATATCAGCTCGGTGCTTTGTGACCGCCTAGAGGGGTGGGATAGGGAGGGTAGGAGAGAGACGCAGAGCAAAGAGGTATGGGGATATATGTATATGTATAGCTGATTCACTCTGTTATAAAGCAGAAACTAACACACCACTGTAAAGCAATTATACTCCAACAAAGATGTTAAAAAAAAAAAAAGAAGCTGTCCTGGAAGCAGCAGAGAGCAGCCTGGGAAGGCTTGAAGGGATTCAAGAGGGCTGCAGGTCCCAACAAGTATAAGTACAAATACTCTTAGAATGAAAGGGATACTCTTAAGTGAAAGATTAAAGAGCATGTCACTCTGGAACAGCAGAGATGAAACAGAGCTAAGATCATGCTATTAGGTCAGAGAAGCAAAGGAAGCATGACTGCACAGCACAGAGATACCATATTGAAGCACAATGTCCCTCAGGCAGCAAAGGAAAGCATCTTGAGTGACAAAGCCTAGAATTTCATCTTGTCCTTATCCCCACCCCTAACAAACCATCCTATAAATAGATGGTCCAGGAAAATCAAACCCAATCAATCATGCATAGCATAATTATCACAATATTTTTTTAAAGAATTTTTTGAAAGCATCAAGCTTAGCAACAGCTTAAAAATACACTCAGAAAAATACTGCCATAGAGTAGATGAGCTTATAATCACAAATTTTACCATGATATTAAAAAAAAATGAAACAATTATCTCCATAAAGGAAGACCACAAAATAAAAATGCAAGAATGCAGAGCAGAGGAGGGAGGGTAAAACAGGTGCTGGCAGAACTCTGGGAAAAAAATACAAGAAAAAAAAGTTAGAGAACCGAGTTTTTCTTTTTTTTAATGTAAGGAGCAAAGGGGAAAATAGAAACTGTGGAAAACCAAAAAGGAATATTAAATATAGAAATAAGCTAATAAAATGAAATAGAAATAAAGTAAAAAATCTTAATTAGAGAGACAATAATAATTATAAAAGATAAATTTTATCTAATAGATACATAAGTCAAAGGATATCCAACATATACATAATTGGAATCCTCCAGAAGGGAAAATAAAACAGAGCAAGGATTTTTAAATGATCGGTAACAAAACTTTCCTGAAATAAATGAAGACTTGTATCTACACATTCAAAAGGCATATCATGTATTACGAAAAGTTAAAACAGAACAACCAACATTGAGACATACTCTAATTAAAGCCATGGGAATTTTAAGATGAAAAAAATAATCCTCTGGATATTTAAGGACCCAGTCATTTACAATTTTTTTAAGTATGAAAAATGTTTTTATGTAACATGTTTTTTAAAAAAATCATAAAATAAAAATTGATAGAAGAACATAGGAGGTAGAAAATAGGTGAGGACAAAAGAATATATTATAATACTGACAAAACAAAGGGTGGAAGTGAAAATATAATTAGCACACAAAAGTGACAACAAAAAAGACAACACTACAGTTGAGACAGGGAGACTATATAGAGAAAGGAGAGAACATAAGCTAATTTTTTACTGGGGACTGTAATTGGGATTATACCTTTGTACTGTATAAAGTAGCCTTTGTATGAGGTGACTATGGCTTTATATAATCCAAGAGAGTTAGATAAAATATTTATACAAAAATACAAAATATTTGTCAAAAATACAAACATTCTCAAATATCAAAAGTAAATCACCATGTTAAAATAAACAAAGGGAAAACATAAAATAATATGACAGAAGAGAAACAAACATATCTTTCATAGCCATAAAAAAATGGGCTAAAGTTAATTACTAAAAGAAAGAGATTTTCATTTTGGATTTCATAGAGAAACTAATCTCTATTCTGCATAAAAGAGTTACATCTAAAACAAATGATTTAGAAAGCTTGAAACGAAAGGACAGGCAAAGACTTTCCAGGCAAATGCAAAATTTTAAAAATGCAAGCTTACCTCTATTGACATAGACATGTACGAGTATATGAGATGGAAAGATGACATGATTACTTTGCTTTAAGAGCTATTCTAAGCCTTCTTGTAGCTTCTGGTTCCATCAGGTACTGCCTGTCCCTAGATGCTAAGCAGGAAAAAAAAAAGGAAACCTTTCTGTTCCTCTGGGGATTAACTAACCTTAACTCCTCACTAAACTCATTTCTTGCTAAACACGTAAGCCACTGTATGTCCTTTGTCTCCAAGGGTTCTAGGCTACCTTTCAAAAATGGCAGCCACAATGCAGATGAGTCCATTGTTTAACTCCTAACAACTGGGTTTCTTAAAATGATGAAACTCTTATTTCAAAATGAGATAAAACCTCTATTTAAAGAGCTTTATATCACAATTGATATGTTCTATTTTTAACTCTGACATATTAAGTACCATAAGAGGGTACTTGACCTTATCATTAATAAAGACATTTATTTGTTTGAGCACTTTCCTCATTAAACATGTAAGAGGATGCACATGTTATGCTAAAATAAACTACTATACACAAATAAATAAGGACAAAATTTGTACAATAAATTTCAAAGCAGTTAACATCACTGTGAAATACTTTATAACTAGCTAATAAACATTCTCCCTTAAAGTTATATATATTAAATTAACTAAACAGAGATGAGTCAAGTAGAGACAGTGAAGAGAGGCAAGAGAAATGGAGATAGGACAGAGATAGAGACAGATACCATGCCACAAATTCTTGGTGAGAGAAATGACAGCTTATTTTTAAAGTGATTCATGTCCATCATTTTAAAAAGTCGCAGTTCACAATTACATTAATTAAAAATACAGTCCTTCCTCCTCTAGGCCCCTTCACCCCACTTCCCATTCATCACAGGTGACCACTGTTAACGACGTGAGAGGCTTGCCTTCCAGGTTTTCTATCCAAATGCAAATACACTGCACAAATATGCACATATACATACACACAAACATACGGCACACACGTATATAAATACGTACTCATTTATTTACAGAAGAGATTGTACTCCCACACCCTATATGTAACATCCGGCAAATCCATTTAACGACATGCTGTGCCTATGACAGCATGTGAATACACAGACTTACTTCATCCTTTCCCAGGGAACTGATTGTGGCTCTACCGTTACCAGACCATGTTGAGGGATGTATAAGTAGTTCTTGGTTGCTTAAAACGATGCAGTGAACACGTCTGTCTTTGTGCAATTGAGTGAGAATAGCTGTAGGCTAAATTCCCCAAAAGGAAATTACTATGTGCATTTACATTTTTGACAACTAGTCCAAATTTGCCCCTGACAACATTTCTCACTACAGTGTAGGAACTCTGACCCACACCTTCACCAACATTTAACCTTTGCTGTACTAATAGGAAAAAAGAATCCATTGTCCCTGTAACGTGCCATCTGACCATCTTCCGGTATTTCTATTAGTCATTGTGTTCCTTTTCTGTCAACTAGTTGTTCATACCCTTTGTCCACCTTTTCTATGAGGTTGCTGGCTCAATGCTTTTAAAAATAATCTGAGTATAAAAATTGGTCCTTTTATATATAAAATAGACAATCAACAAGGACCTACTGTACAGCACAGGGAACTTTACTCAATATTCTGTAATAACCTCTATGGGAAAAGAGTCTGAAAAGAATGTATCCATGTATATGTATAACTGAATCACTTTGCTATACACCTGAAACTAACACAACATTGTAAATCAACTATACTCCAATATAAAACAAAACTTAAATTTAAAAAATAAAATAAAACAAAATCAAGATAAGTGCTGTAGGACCCTAAAAAGGATTGGCCCTTTGCCTGAGGTATTAGATATTGCAAATATTTCCCCCAGTCTCTTTTCTGTTATTTGCCTTTATTAATGATGTTATTCCCCAAATGCAACTTAAATTTTTTAATGTAATCAAACTATCAACCTTTCCTTTTATGGCTTCTGAATTTGATGATATATACAGAAGCATCACTCCCACTCTGAGCATATAACTAAATTATCCATGTTTTCTTCTAGTACCATGATACTTTCACTAAATGTTTGATCCTTCTGGAACTTATTTTGTTATAAAAAGTTATGTTGGGGGCTTCCCTGGTGGCACAGTGGTTGAGAGTCCGCCTGCCGATGCAGGGGATACAGGTTCATGCCCCGGTCCGGGAGGATCCCACATGCCGCGGAGTGGCTGGGCCCGTGAGCCATGGCCACTGAGCCTGCGCGTCCAGAGCCTGTGCTCCGCAACGGGAGAGACAGCAGCAGTGACAGGCCCGCATACCGCAAAAAAAAGCTATGTTGGATTCCAGGCTATTTTTTTCCATACAGCCAACCAGTGAGTCGAGGTATATTTAAGTCAATAACATAGCATGTTTGCTGGTCAAGCAATGTTTGACTACAAATAAAGATGAAATTACTTTTATGCTTTCAGGTATTAATCTTACTTTTCAAAAATATTAATCGTATACTACAGTAATTTCATAAGTTTTATAATATATGTTTAAGAAACATATTCTGCAATTTACAAATAAACAACATTCTGCATTACAGGAACATGAGAATGGAATAATCTCCAAATTCTTTTCAGCAAGACAGACTCCTTAAAAAGTGAAACCAATGATATTCCACAAAAACATTTTTAAATGACTTTCTCAGTAGAGCTAAAATTGACTTTTTAGGGTTATATACCAGTTGAAACTGCTATACTCTTTTGCTTTATGAACAAACACTGCAATATTTTTATCCAAGTGGTAAACAGATGAGTATTCTGCCCCAGCTAACCCAAATCACAGAAATGGTGTAATTAAAGTGCATTATATGTCACCCAAAATTCATTCAAACAGGCAGGAGGAAATATATAAAGAATAACTGGAATAGGACATCTTAGGGAGTTAAGTCAAGCTTATGGCAGAGACTGAATGATGAGTTAAAAGCAGCAATGCCTCTCAATCCTAAAGGTACTACTTTATCTCCTACCTTGCAAACTTGTCCCATTCAACTTCCGTCTAGAGCTTGGCTGTATCTGGTCTCTAGGACAATTCTTGTCCACTCTGTGCCCAGCACCTCCCTTTGCATCCTGGGGTGGCTGTCTTATCCTGTATGCTTTTGTCCCCTTGCCACCATGACAAGATTGAAACAGCTGGTAGACAAACAAGTAAAATTAATATCTATGATCCACCCCACCCTCCAATAACCCGATTCTCAGCACGTGTTTTTTTTTTTTTTTTTTTTTTTGCGGTACTTGGGCCTCTCACTGTTGTGGCCTCTCCCGTTGCAGAGCACAGGCTCCGGACGTGCAGGCTCAGTGGCCATGGCTCACGGGCCCAGCCGCTCCGCGGCATGTGGGATCTTCCCGGACCGGGGCACGAACCCGTGTCCCCTGCATCGGCAGGCGGACTCTCAACCACTGCGCCACCAGGGAAGCCCTCAGCACTTTTATACTACACTCATCTACAAGGAGTCTGCTGATCCCTGCTTCTATAATGTTTCCTACCTCCTGCCTTTCTTAAAATCTTCCGTGCACGTGATGAAGTTGTAAGCTCATCTAAACAGACAGCTCCTCCATCCTCTTCAGAGTAAAAATCACGTCCTTACAATAGCTTATAAGACCGTAATAGTAAGCCTCCTCCCCACCCAAACACACACAGCCATCTCTTGGACTTCATGGGATGCGCATTTGCCACAGTGAAAATATTCAGTTCTGTGACAGAAGACAAGAAATCAAATGAGATGGATGCAAATCATTAGATGTGTTAAGCATAGATAATTAAATTATTTCCCTGGGAGATATGTTAGATAAAGCAAGTAGAGCATATATGTGAACCTAGATAGAAAGAAATGGAAGAACCAAGTAAATAATAAATATTCATGACATGCTAAATATACAAGAGGCACAGGAAGCACTGAATATTCATGAATATACATGAGGTCATAAAGCACTCAGTATCGGTGAGGTCCTACTTTAGCCACTTGTTGGTGACACCTGTGCAAAGCCCCACCTGCCCTCTGTCCTGGACATGCAAATAAAGCCCATAAGTGCTCCTCAGGCTAACGCCACAGCTCCTGACCAGGCTCTCCAATAAAGAAAGCTGTGCTGACTCCAGGCATCGTCTTCCTCACCCTCACCTGTGGTCCTCATAACCACACCATCAGCGGGGGAGACCGATGCGACACAGAGAGAAACAGGACAAAGGAACATTTGGTAACACAGAATTCAGGGGACATGGCCCTTCCCTTTGCTTGTACCCCAGCCTAAACATGTCAATCCACTCCATTTTCTTCCACTTGCTTCGAACTGTATGCTTTGGTTTAAATTGCTCCAATAAACGGTGTGATTTGTGTGTCTTAAATCTGTGAGTTTTCTGTCCCACGGCTAGGGGATAGTTTGCCTGGCTGTGTACTAGGAGGCTACCATTGCAAGGTTGGGTCCATACACGCGTGATTGACCACCCTGCTCTAGCCACACTGTTCTCCTTGCTTTCCCTTAAATTTTCCAAGCACATTCAACCTCAGCAGCTTTGTACTTCTTCCCGCTACATGAAACACTATTCTACAGACAACTACGAGACTTGCTCCCTCGTTTCCTTTAGGTGTCTCTTCCCTGAAACTCCCGTATAAAATCGTGTCATTTTCCAGCAACAATTCTCCAACACCAGCTGGGTCCTACAATTCACTTCTGACACTCCCTGGAGTTAGTGCAAACCCAGCAGGTTAAGGGTTCAGTCCCACACAACATCAGATGCCGACCACAAATGGGGTCCCCAGGCTACCTGCAGAAGCCCAGTCAACTATAAATTTGGGAGTTCCTGCAATCTTCCTCCCCACAAGCGGGTTCAATAATTTGCTAGAATGACTCACAGAACTTGGGAAAGCATTATACTTCTGATTACAGTTTTATCATAAAGAATACAACTCAGGAACAGCCAAATGGAAGACATGCAAAAAACAAGATATGGGGGGCGGGGGACAGTCCAGAGGTTCCATCCCTCTCCAGGCACAGCGAAGTGTTCACCCACCCAGAGGCTCCCTGGGCCTCCTGTTGAAGAGTTTTTTTATTGAAATTTATTACATAGTCATGATTTATCAAATCACTGGCCACTGTGATTGAACGTAATCTCTGGTCCTTCTTCCCTTGAAAGATTCCAACCCTCTAATCCCCCAGTTGGGTCCCCGGGTGAGCAGCCCCCATCCTGAAGCTAACTTGGGACCTGCCAAGAGTCATCTCGTGAGCGTAAATTCAGGTACGGTCAAAAGGGGCTCTTCATGAATAGCGAGACACTTCCATCACTTAGGAAATTCCAAGGGTTTTAGGAGCTCTGTGCCAGGAACTGGGACAAAACAAAAAAAACTTCTATTTTTATTATACCACAAAAACAGACATTTCTTCTCCTCCCCGTTCTCGCTGCCCAACTTACCGTTTACCGGCACCTGACGTGTGATATATTCATTTGTGTATTTGTATACGGTCATGTCCTCCCACTAGAATGTAAACTCCATGAGGGCAGGATTTGATCTCTTTTCTTTACTGTTCTATCTCCAGCATCCAGAACAGCTTTTAGGCTAAAACAGGCGCTCAGTAAATATTTGTCACTTGAGTGAGTGGACGTCACGTCAGGACAGAGCTGCCATCACCTCACCTCCTTTCTTTGAGAATCTGCTTTACCCACAGTAAAGCTGGAAAGAACAGTCCTGGGTTCTATATGACTCTGCCCTACCTCTCCCAAGTCTAGCCAGCCACATTTGGCCATGACAGGGACAGAAATCCATTGCGCCTGGCATAGGAATTTGGAGTGGGAACTGAAAGACTGAATCCATTAAATTATGGTGAAAAATGGGCCAGTGAAGTCCATAGCAGTCCCGAGTCACATTTAGTAACAGGAGCAGGGAAAGCCATAAGGAGATGGAAACAGTCAGTCTGTCAACAGAAGCACGAGAATGGGACAGCTGCACCAAAAGAAGCAGAGGTAAGAGATTATGCGACACTGGAGAGAGATTTAGGGGCTTTCTAAAAAGCATCACTGTGACCTGCCAGTTCCCTTCCTATGCTTGGGTATTATGAGACTGACTCGTCAGCTTTCGATAAACCCTCTTTGTAACTAAGCTGGGTTGAATGGTTCTTGGCCACAGAGCGCAGATGGTAGAGGTATAGGGCTGGTCTGAAGAAGCCACACCCAGGAGCCAGCTTAGCGATCTGTTCCCACCCCTGACCCCTCAGCCTCTGTTCCCTCAGCAAGGCAATTTATTCTAACTGCAGTACCCTCCTGGCTCACTGGACCCAATTGGGCCACTTTGATCCTCTCTCCTGGGAATCTGGAATTAGAACAGAGATGCCAGATCGTTCTGCCAGCAAGGCAAGCCACGTGTTTGGAGAATCACAGGTAGCCAGTGAGCAGCATGAGAAACAATGAGACGGGAAAGAAAGAGCAGAGAGAAAAGTCGTGATGAGAGACAGAGAGAGACTGGGGGCGGGAGGAGAGGGAAAGGGAGAGGCTGCCCAGGTGCCTGAAGACATCCCAGGTCCCAGTGTCCCAAGCCCCCTTGACGCCTGTACACACCTCCTACCCTTGCTCCCTTAAGACCTCTCTGCCCTACATTAAATTTGCCTATATTGCTTCAGTTAGCTTGAACAGGTTTGTGTTATTTACGGCTGACAAGTCCTTGACTAAGGCAAGGTAGCATTAGCAAGCAGAGGTCCACAGGTGAGCCTGCCAAGCATTCAGAGGAAGCCTCAGAGGCCCTCGGAGCCGCTCGCAAGGAGTGGGACAAAGTCAGAGACACGTGGCCTTCTGGGAGCATGACGCATTCATATTCCGCACAAGTTCCTCGGTCTCCACCACCAGACAATGAAAGGGAAGTCCCTTGAGCTGACCCTGGGGATGCTGCTTGGTCACCTGCATGACTTGAGCCCGCCTCACCGGCCAGAGTCAGTCACAGGAACATTCCTGGGCCCCAGAGACTGTCACACCGGGTTTCCAGAAACTGCTCTGCCACAGCGCGAGGCCTCTCGAGACAGTAACCACTTACTGGCTGGCCTCTAATAGGCATCAGGGCTCCCCTGGGCTGGGGGCACTTTCTGCCTCTGATTCTGCCATTCACTGACTAGACAACCAACAGACTCCAGGCCAGGGGCAGAAATGAGTCACCCAAATGCCCCACCTCTGGGCACATCTGGCCATGCCGTCGGGGGACCTCCTGGAGCTGCCTGCTGGGGACCTCTCCGGACTCATCCTGCTTCAGCCCCCACGTGGGGGGCCTGGACCAGGAGACGGTCTGGTTCCCCAACTACTATCATAAAATCCATCATTTATTGTCTGTCCCTTTATCTTATCACCGAGGGGACAGTGGGGGTTTCCGGGTGGGTGGCAGACGCAAAGGCACCTGGGGATTTCTGAGGCTGAGCGTATCACAAGGGAAGGTTTATGAGCTTTGGCTGCAGAGTCCCCAAAGCGAGTGCTCATCTGTGCATCAGATCTTTGCAGTCAGCAAAAGATCTGCTGGGGTCCGCTGTGCCCAGCTCTGCAGAGACACCCGGCTGATGGACAGAAGGCAGGGCCGTGCCACGCTACTGGAAGGGCTGTGAGCCCAGGGGTCTGAGCTTTCAGCCCCCGGGAAACACTGGGCCCTTAGGAGGTTAGGAGGCACTCACATGGTTCCCGAATGAATTCTGCCTCGATGCTGTTCTCTTTCAAAATTCCTTCTTTGGAAGGCATTTAGTCACTAGACCTGCTAGTGGAGCCCCAGCCCATCCCTCATCAAGCGAGGGAGTCCATCCTCCGAGGGTAAGCAGGTTAGCTTATGTACACTGGAGCCCGGGGAGGGTTGGTGGAGGGGAAAGAAATTCGGGCCACTCCTCTGTCTTCTTCCTTACTAAGCGCTCTGCTCTCTGCCAGGGGAGGGCAGGGTTGAGGCAAAGAGGATCACGCCCCACCCAGTACCGGGCTACCTAGGAGTTAACACCTACTCCTGCCCTTCCAGCAACCACAAGACTCTCTTCAGAACCAGATAAGGCTCTTTCTCAACCTAAAGACTTCAGTAACCCTGAGTCAAATGACCCCAGGCTCCAGCTTGGTTTCTCTTCCCCAAGGAATCTTCCTTGTTCTTGAAAGGGTAAGAGTTGCCCTCTGTCAGGGGGCTAAATGAGCACATAACTCCACGTGCGCGTGCATGTGCGTGTGTGCGTGTGTGTGTGTGTTAGGGGTGGCAGTGGCGACAGGCATCTTTTTCTCCTCCAGTAGAGCCCTACTCAGCAGGTTTCTGAATCCCTTTGTCTCCTTCTGGATGTTCATTGTAGCCCATGACCTGAGGGCCTCACTACCCTAATTCTGCCCCGTCACCAGACTGTCTAGGGGAGAATGAGTTGCTACTGAGTGTGCTCTGAATTCTGCTTAAGTGCAAACAACTGCCTGCCTCCCCCCGTCCCTCTGTCCCGTATAGACCCGCACCCCAGGAGAGCCGGAGAGGACGCCAGGAGAATTTACCAAATCCCACTGGCCTCAAGGAAAGGTTCATTCCCAGACAACAAAACATTCGCCTCCGCCTTCGTTTCCCTTCACAGAACTCTGGTTCTAAGCCATGATCCCCCGCTGTCCCCTTGCATGATCCAGGGGCCCGTTCTCACCCTTCTTAGCCTGAGAAGGTCCTGACAATCTCATCTTCTTGTCCATGATGATTTAGGAGTGAGTATGTGACCCAGTTCTGGCCAAGGAGACGTGACGGGGTATGTTCCAGAGGTGTCCAAGAAACGTTTCTTCCCTCCTAAGAGAGACGCAGACTCAGTCCTGTCCCCTGGACGGGGCTCCTGGAACTCTCGTGGCCATAACAGGAGGGATAAAGGAGGACAAAGCAGGGCTTCCCTGGTGGCGCAGTGGTTGAGAGTCCGCCTGCCGATGCAGGCGACACGGGTTCGTGCCCTGGTCCGGGAAGATCCCACATGCCGCGGAGCGGCTGGGCCCGTGAGCCATGGCCGCGGTGAGAGGCCCGCGTACCGCAAAAAAAAAAAAAAAAAAAAAAAAGAGGACAAAGCAGAGAGTGTTGCAGAGAAGCAGAACTAGTGGCACAGAAGGCTGTGCCTGGAGCTCACCCTGCTCTCTGCCTCATGTTATGGAAGAAAACGCATTTCCTTGTGGTTTAAGGCAGTCTGAGCCACAGTTTCTGTTCCACACAGCTGAAAATATCCAGGTCTACAACCACCCTGCTAGAGATGCCCTCCTCTCCATGATCGTGCCAAGAGGTCAACCCTGCTAGGCTGGGGACTGTACCCCTCTTCCACCTGCCAATAACCAGGCTAGAAACAGACCCCGCAAAATTCAGGATCTGATCTAGAACGAGGGGGTGGGTGGTTGGACTACCTTCCCTGGAGAGTGATAGGGAGATGGGACCACCTTCTGTGTCCAACCTACACTCCTTTAATGATTGCATGGTGCCCAGGATGCCTTGAGCCCCTGCCCCCTGCCACCCTTATTAGCAAGAATTTTTGAATCAAATAGCATATCCTGCCCCCAGCATATACCATCTGGAACAAAGGCCTGCTGAGGCCAAGAAAAATCTAGGCCATTTCGTTTTTTTAGGCTCCCACTACATTAAAATAAAGAAGTAGGGCTTCCCTGGCGGCGCAGTGGTTGAGAGTCCGCCTGCCAATGCAGGGGACACGGGTTCGTGCCCCGGTCCGGGAAGATCCCACATGCCGCGGAGCGGTTGGGCCCGTGAGCCATGGCCGCTGAGCCTGCGCGTCTGGAGCCTGTGCTCCGCAACGGGAGAGGCCGCAACAGTGAGAGGCCCGCTACCGCAAAAAAAATAAAAATAAAAATAAAGAAGTAATTCCAATACAAGAAATCAGTATAGTTTAAATGTTTACATTCTGCAAATGTTAAGTATGTTTCCCATATCCCCTCCTCCCACTTCAGTGTACATAAAATGCTCTAGAAAAGGATCTGGTTATGGAAAATGAATTGAAAGCTGTAGTTTGAAGGTCTTCCTTTTCTCATCTTTTCAGAAGCCCTCTGGGACAGTAAGTATAACATCATTTGGAGCTGATCAAAGGTCTGAATTGGAGATCCTTTCTCAGACTCCCTGATGGTCTCTTCCAGAATCACAAAAGCATCAGCTTTTCCCGGTAACCGGACACCCAAGCACCCATTCCCACCAAGCCTCACTCTTGAATTCTGAGCTTTTAATTATCCAGTGTAGGTGGTAGAGGATTAAAGGTGGCAAGGACCACCACGACAGCCAGAAAAAAAGTAAAAATATTGGCAACTTCTGCCGGCAATGTGCTGAGGCCCCTCCGGGCTTCCAGGTTCCGGGTCTGGGTTGCCACCCAGCTCCTGAAAGACTCTACAGGGCTTTGTCTCATAAAAACTAGAGACAAAGGCTATGTTTCCCTCACTGGCCCCTCTGAAAGTAAGACATACCTCAGAAAAGGAAAAAGCTGGCTAGCTTTTGTTAATTACCTAGGGAGTTTAGGATCCCTTGTCTGAAGCAGCACAGCACAGTGGTCATGAAGCCAGACCATCACTTACATAGCGGCATGAACTCAGACAAAGCACTTTACCTCTGTGCCTCAGTTTTCTCAACTCTAAAGGGGAATAGTAGTTGGGTCGTTACATGCATCAAGTGAATTGTTTTATGTGATGTGTTTAAGAACAGTGTCTAGTGCACAGTAAATCCTATGTAATTATTTATTGTGTTCCGATTACTACCCAGGCAGAAAGGAACTTGTGTTGGGTGGATGGCAGGCAGAACAACGACCTCTCACAGAGGTCTACTTCCTAATCCCTAGAACCCATGAATATGTTGAGTTACATGGCAAAGGGAAATGCAGATTGCAAACGGAATTAAGATTGCTAATCCACTGACCTGACCTTGAAATGAGGATATTATCCTGGATTATCTGGTGGACCCAATCTAATCAAGGATCCTTATAAGACGGAGCAGGAGAGGAAGCAGAGCTGTGATGACAAAGTTAAAAACAAAACAAAACAAAAAGAACGCCTCCATAAATCAGTGGAAAGATGAGTCAATAAATAATGATTCTGGTGCCCCAACTTTTCTGACTAAAGGAATAACGGTTGCTTTAAAACACTGAAGGTAAATAAAATAACTTTCAAGTTTTCTAATAACGGAAAGCATAGTGCCATGTTAAGTCTCCTGGCTTGAAAATGAGGGGGTTCTGATGCCCTTGAAAGATACAAGGTCATGATTCCATCCCTCAAGAGCTCAGTTTCTTGGAGGGATGTGAAACTGGCTTTATTTTGTATGTTAACTTTGATCCACTTTCAGTAGCTGCCCAGAGAGCTGAGCTGAAAAGATGGTGACGGCTCACCCACACATAGCTGGAGAGCCGCAACGATTAGCCATTTCTGCTATAAACTCAGGCAAGGAGTTTCGTCCCACCTGCACCTACTCGAAATTCCATGAGGAGTCAGGATGACCACAGACGGGCCAGGGCCATACACCTGACCAGACCATAAACTTGGACTCTGAACTGGCCCACATTCATGGGCATCATCAGTGTCTTGTATTCATGATGGCCCTGGAGAGCTTTATTTCCTCTCAATTTCCAGGTCTGTCCTGTTTCCTTTCACTTTATTTTCACATGTCTAAGTTAAAAAAAAAAAAAATCTTCACAGAAATGTATGGTGCGTCTGAGAAGCTTCCAAAGTTTATTCCTGTGCATGAATTGAATGGCACTACCTGTGGGAAGGAAAAAATCCCAGCACCTACTTAAGAACGGCTCCTTCCTCCAGGTTTTCTAACTGGAGAGTCTTCACACTGGGGAAAACATAATACGTATTTTAGAGAGCTAGCGTGAGGACTTTTAACAACATACGTAAAGTGTATTTTGCTAACTGATGTGCTGTGAGTCAAATTCGGCCCTCAGACGTGGTTTTTAGACTGAATTCATTTTCAACCTATAAAAACTATTAATTATTAGGTTAAAATCTAGATCATCCAACTCTCTTTAAAAAGCTAAAAGATCTGGTCCAACTTCATCCATGTTGGTCAAATGAGCATCCCCCATTATATTTTCATGGGTTCACCAGGCACCACTGATGCCTTCTGTATCTTCTAAAAGCAACAAAAAACAAGAAAATGCACCAGTCTATCTGTGGGCCAGGGGCTAGGCAGGAGATCTGAATTTCATGACCAGCTGACTGTCACAACTTGGGCTGGGGGTGGGGGTGGGGGGTGTGGTTGGAAACTGCTAGGGACAACTGGTGGGTAGAGGTAGCTGAACATCCTATACGATAAACAGGACAGCCCCCTACTCCCATCGCCCAGCACAGACTTTTCCCGTCCAAAATGTCCACAGTGCCAAGGCTGGGAACCCCTGCTTTAGAGAGTGATTTTGTTAAAAAATAAAAAAGAAACCACAACGGAGGAACTGCTAATAGTGGGTTTCACTCTGTTTTCTCTCCTAAAGTTAACTGAAAGCAAACAACATTTATGACTCAAGCTTTTGCAGGAAGCAGGGGATGGACGACTGTGGTCAGTGACAAAAAAACAGTAATAAATGGCTTTGCCTGTCTTGTCTCTTTTTCAGAGTCAGGGAGGGAATGAAATGACCAGTAATTATCATTTAAACTGCTGTTTTATCCTCCATCAATCAGAGCTATTCATTCTGGTTACTCTCAGACCCTTGGGCTGAAACCACACTAAATCAGGGTCACGGCCAGGGTGAATATGTAAGGCCAGTCTTTTCATTCTGTAAGTGCTAATGACCTGGGCTGAACATCAATGGCAAGTTTCCATGAAAAAGCCATCTGAGATCCTAATCTAGGAACAAATGGTTCTATACACAGAGCCTATTACCTTGTTTTTAATATTCTGTATTCGCTGGGACCACAGCTGTAAACAACTCTTCAGTCTCATTTCTCCATGAAGTTAATTTGCACTGTGTCAGCACTGCAGGCTTTTTGCATATGTTCAGGACAAGCTGATATGAGCAGGCCTGGAATGAATAATGTTTAGTAAAATCAATAAACCCTATTATTAGTCACTAAGGGGACTGATTTTATGTCTATAAAAGTAAAACAATTAGAACCGTATTAATGGCAGATTCATCATAGTAATATAATGGAGCCAAGTAGGCTTGTCTTCTGGGAATCTTTAATTTACCATTCAGTACTGACTATGTACTCAGCCAGAGAAATGGCACACATAATATAAACAAGCTCTGGCCTTTGGCAATTCATGTTGTCATCAGCAGAGACAACACTGTAACAGTAAGGGGAAGAAACAAAACTTCATTCAGTGATTAATGGAAACCAGTCATGAATAATGTTCCAGTAAGAACCTGGAGGGAGAGCCTATTCTAATTGCATTCTGCTTTCGGTCATATATCTCTTTGTATCTATCAGCACTCCTGTTTACTACAGTAGCAGAGTTAAGCACGGTCTGATGCCCATATTTATACTCTACCTATTTAGGCACCTAACTAGAAGTAATTATAAGCCTGGTGCGTAATAAGCATATATCTAGGTGTGTAATAAGCATATATCTAATCATTGTGCAGCTCAGGCGAGATTGGCTTCCCTATGATTTTTTAAAATATTTATTACTAAAGGCAGGAAAATCATCAGGAATCCACAGTATCCCCCAGCCACCACCAGGAACATGATAACACGGCTGGTGAAGATGTAAATTGACCTTAGTTCTGGTCCTGTGTTTCGACGCTGAATTGTTTAGTCAGTTCTAGAACTGGAGCAGCACGTAGGCAACCAAATGTCATACTTTAAACAGTATTCTGAACAGAGGAAACATACTTGTTTAACTGGTATAAGACAAATTACATCAGGTCTTCAAGGACACATCAAGACATGGTCTAAGAACTGAAAAAATGTGATAACTTTAAAAAGCGATGAAAAATAGGTGAAATACGCTGACGTGTAGCTAACACCATAAACAATGTTTGACAAAATTCATAAGAAAAGCCGCTTTCAGGTAGCTTCCAAAAGTAGAGGAAGTATTTTTGATTGCAATTATCTATTCATTTGTGAAGCAAAGGCCCCCAAGTAGGAAAACTAACCAAATTATACCAAGACAAATTCTGTCAACTTAAAGAACCGTCTTAGGAAAAACAAAGGGGGTAGAACTCTTAGTAGTAGTTATAGTAAAATCATTAAAACTTACAGCTGGGATAAAGCATCAACCAGTCCAAACACATGACACACACCCCAACTCTAGGGCTTTGGCTCTGCTTTTGCATCTCACTGCAATGTTCCCCCCACCGGATATGTGCATGACTGCTTCCTCATCTCCGTGAGTGAGGCCTTTCCTGATCACTCTACCTGTATTGGGTTGGCCAAAAAGTTCCTTTGGCTTTTAAGTAAAAATAAATAAATTTTCACCAAGAACTTTGTTGAACAACATATTCACCGTTTTGTTCCACTATCTTCTGCCATTTTTCAGGCAACTTCATAATTCCATCTTCCCCAAATTTTTTACCTTTTTGAGCAAAGAACTCTTCCAGGTGCCTTTTACAGTCTTCCAGGGAATCGAAATTTTTCCCATTAAGAGAATTTTGTACAGATCGAAATAAATGGAAATCCAAAGGTGCAGGGCTTCCCTGGTGGCACAGTGGTTGACAGTCTGCCTGCCGATGCAGGGGACACGGGTTCGTGCCCCGGTCCGGGGATATCCCACATGCTGCGGAGCAGCTGGGCCCATGAGCCATGGCCGCTGAGCCTGTGCGTCCGGAGCCTGTGCTCCGCAACGGGAGAGGCCACAACAGTAAGAGGCCCGCATACCGCAAAAACAAAAACAAAGGTGCAATGTCTGGTGAATATGGGGGATGAATCAGAACCTCCCAGCCAAGCTGTAACAGTTTTTGCCTGGTCATCGAAGAAACATGTGGCCTTCAGTTATCCTGGCAGAAGATTATGCATTTTCTGTTGACTAATTCTGGATGCGTTTCATCAAGTGCTACTTTCTGTTGGTCTAAGTGGGAGCAGTGCTTGTTGGAATTAATGGTTTGGTTTTCTGGAAGGAGCTCATAATAGAGAACTCCCTTCCAATCCCACCAAATACACAACATCACCGTCTTTGGATGAAGACCGGCCTCTGGTGTGGTTGGTGGTGGTTCATTTCGCTTGCCCCACGATCTCTTCCGTTCCACGTTACTGTACAGTATCCACTTTTCATCGTCCGTCACAATTTGTTTTAAGAACGGAACATTTTCGTTACGTTTGAGAATCGCGTGCGTAAATAGTCAAGAAGGTTTTTTTCTCGCTTAACTTAATGTGGAACCCAAACATCAAAGCGATTAACATAACCAAGCTGGTGCAAATGATTTTCAGCGTTTGATTTGGACGTGTTGAGTATGTTGGTTATATCCTGGGTGGTATAATGTTGATTGTTCTCAATTAATGTCTCGATTTGATCGCCATCAACTTCAACTGGTCTACCTGACCGTGGAGCATTGCCCAAAGAGAAGTCTCCAGCATGAAACTTTGCAAACTACTTTTAACACATTCGATCAGTCACAGCACCTTCTCCACGAATCGTTTCTTGTGATTCAGTTGTGTTTTTTACCTTTCTTGAAATAATAAAGCATAATATGCCGAAAATGTTGTTTTTCTTCCATCTTCAATAGTAGAATGGCTACACAAAAATTCACCAGGTTTGATAAGGTTTTTTTTTAATGCACGCTAATATGACAGCTGTCACAATACAATCTAACAAAACTGTTTCGAATGAAGTTAAAGACAACTAAGCGCTACTTACTAGAGCCATCTTACAGGAAAAAACCGAATGAACCTTTTGGCCAACCCAATAGTTACAAACACCCACACATCCCTCATGCCCACTCCCAGACTTTATTTTTCTCCGGGGCATTTATCAACCATCTAACATACTCCACACAGTACTTACATATTTTATTATGCTTACCCCACCTACTAGAAAATGCAAACTCTATGAGGACAGGAATTTTTGTCTGCTTTGTTCATGGCTATATCCCAGCACATGTACAGTGCCTGGGATAAAGTAGGTGCTCAGAAAGTACTTGCTGGGAAGGAGGGAGAAAGGGAGGGGAAAAGGGAAGCAAGGAAAAGGAAAAAAAGTGAGAAAGCAGTTAATTCTGTATGTTCGGCATAACATATGCTAGTAAAACAATTTAATGACAAGTCAAGTTTTCACACATTTTACCTACTGTCCACACGTCACAAGCCTGACATCTTTGGAATATCATTCCATACCACAGAATTTGTAGTGATATTATACTCTGTATTTGAGTAAATACCCAATAAAGATACATATATCTGCTGGATTCAATCCACTTATTTGGTTGTTAAACCTGGGTGTCATATAAGAAAAGTCAGTATTTCTGTACTGTATCTTATGCAATGGACATTCATAATATTAAGGAACCTTTCTTTGGGAATTAGAAATACTATCAGCCAGCTAGAAATAACATGAGACAGACAAGAAGCCATTATATATATTAAAAAAAAAAAACCTTTTTAATTCTGATTGCCAAATTATTTAAGGCGGGTATAAAAAAGGAAAGCATTCAATATACATTTTACATAAAATAAACTAGATTACAGCATAAAACAAGTAACCAGGCAATGGCGTTAAAGTCTCTCTCTTCTAAAACTGGATAATTGTAAACATTAAAAAAAAAAAAAAAAAAGGACTGCAGGACTATTCAAGTAATAGAACAATCACAGATGTCTCTGGTATGCAGGCTATTGGGTTATTTGCCATTCAAGATTATCAAAAATGACACCTCATTATTCACAGATGCTCATTATTTCCCCGTTTTAATCTTTACATTATATACAACACAGTTTTTGTGGTACTGGCAACCCCATGCCTTCCAAAAGTATTTTTTCCACAATACACAAGTACAAACAGCGACTACAGGAACATTTTACACTGATGCATCTTAACAGGAGCCACCAAACAGACATCTAAATTGTACCCAAGTGTCGTCATCACAGTTAGCCTTTCTGAGGGGCTTACGGGAAATATACGAAGGATACGCAAGGTTCAGGCACACTGATACATAACATTATTTATTTACAATTGAAAAGCAAAAGGAAAAGAAAGTAAGCAGCCTTCCGTGGCTAACACTTCTCAATTTGACAAGCACATCTTTTATCTCCTTTACTGAGCAGTTTGCGACCCGGCAGCAGACCCTGTGTGTGCGAGCCTGGTTACTGATACAAAAAGTATAGAATATATATGTGTATGTGTGTGTGTGTGTGTGTGTGTGTGTGTGTGTGCGTGTGTGTGTGTGTGTGTGTGTATATACATATATGTATACGTATATATATATATATATATATAAAACAGAAGTTTAATTACAGCAACATTTGTTACTCTCTGATAAAATCTGTAATTTACAAAAATGAAATGACTGGTTTTTGCCTGCCATTAAGGCATTTCAAATTAACACCATGGAACTGATGTCTGTATAAAGCGCTTCCCCATGTGATCCAGTCACATGACAACGTACATTTCCAATCTTGTTATTCTCTGCAAGAGAAAAGAAAACCTTAGCAGAGGGGTTCCATCCACATTTGACACTGAAAATATGAAAACTGTAAGACCAACAGACATTTTAATTCTATTCAGTCAATGGAACTCAATTCCATAGAAAGTGAATGAACACAAGGGTAATGACAGACAACGTGAAAAATAAATTATTTTCCTTTTTAACACAACTTGAGGGGTAATTGAAAATATCAAAGAACAAACATTACCTTTAGCACTATGGAAATACATTCCTCCATTTGCAACTTCATTTTTAAACATAATAAAACAAAGGGAGTCATGGTGAATTATTTTAACAAAGCAGTGAAGACAACCTAAGAAAGTTTCAACCGTTTAAGACACAGGTCAGTTAATCACTAATGTACATTACAGCTATAAGAATGGAATAGAAGTTGCATGTGAAGCATAGTGGTAAAATAAGCACATTCACTCCAATATCAAACCCTTAGGAGCTAAGTGTTTGGTCTACAAAGCCTACACTTGCTTCCTCCCACCATTAAGATGTCTCTACCTAGGAAACTGATTCAAAACATAGAGGTTCTTTACCTTCTTTGTGCAGGAAACATTCCTGATGCAGATGCCTGGGCAGCCACCTGCTGAGAGGCAACGAGGGCAGCAGAGGTCAAGCCTAATGGGGAAAAAATGCAGGCTTTCTGTGACTTTCAGAAATGTAAAAGTAGATGCAGGCCCAATGGTGAAAGGCTGCAGACCCCGTGAGTAGCCATCTGTCCTTTCGACACACACACATGAAATGTTTCATGCATCGAGGACAGACTACAAACTGCTCGGTCTAACCAGTACCCATCCCTTCATTGAATACTCGGCGGTTTTCTTAATAGC
The DNA here is from genome assembly GCF_937001465.1 of Orcinus orca. Taxonomy (NCBI): domain Eukaryota; kingdom Metazoa; phylum Chordata; class Mammalia; order Artiodactyla; family Delphinidae; genus Orcinus; species Orcinus orca. Next base: position 82,439,131 of record NC_064561.1, on the reverse strand, counting down.
TATTCAAAGTGAATACAGCATTCCATCTCTCTGGCTCTGCGTGGTGCTAAATGGTTTGCACGCATTCCTGAATAGGAAGCTCAGGAGGAATGACAGGTACCAGGTAACAACAGGAATCAAAAGTCACAGTGAATTATAGAAGCGACATTCTATTTGCTTAGAATACAATACTTTCATAATAACTTTTACCACTTTAACGTTTTCCCCAGTGACTGAACACCAATGTATCCCATAAGGTACATGGAATCACTGAATTGAACTTAGAAATAGTCTTAACTTTTACCCTGCAAGAGAAAGGGAGCAGTAAGAGAATGTAATAGCTCCAAATGGCAAGAAGTTGCCTAACAGAAAATTCTTTAGAAAACCATCCCGGAAAGAAATAGAGGAAACAAATGTAAACTTCGGGAAGATGACTCTCTCCTTCTATGTCCTCTATGGTCTCTTTTAACACCACTATTTGACTCCAAGTAACATGAGCTGAATAAATTAAAATGACCCCTTCACGTGGGGACAGCGCTTCCTACTTTTGGAAGTACCTTCAAACATATTATTCTTTGTTATTATTGTTTTCAGACAGCAGAGTAAGAGGCAACTTGGCAGGCACTGCAGACCAAATTGTGTCCTTCCAAAATTCCTATGTGGAAGCCTTAACCCCCCAATGTGATTGTGTTTGGAGATAGGACCTATAAGGAGGTAATTAAGGTTAAATGAGGTCCTATAGGTAGGGCCCTGAACCAACAGGATTAGTGTCCCTATAAGAAGAGATACGAGAGAGTAACTCTCTTCCCCGCCGCGGCCCCCCAGCTCTCCCCATTCACAAAGAGGTCACAGGAGCACACAGCAAGACGGCGTCCGTCCACAAGCTGGGAGGAGAGCTCTCACCAGAAACCAACCATGCTGGCATCCTGATCTCAGACTATAAGCCTCCAGAACTATGAACAGAAATACATTTCTGTTGTTTAAAGCCATAAAAACTGTGGTATTTTGTTATGACAGCCAAAGCTAAGACAGCAAGATCCTAGCAAGTGATCTGCTGGTAAAGACGGTGCCACTCCCCCACCCCTGCCATGAGGTGACAGAGCTAGGACAAATGCTCAACTAAAACATCACAAACTGAAGGTTCCTCACGTCAGTTGCTGTGACTCTTTAAAAATGTTTCTCCTCTTTACTGAAAGAGTCCCAGGAGTGAAGGGCTGGAAGAGTCCCTGGATTAGGTTATAAAAAATGTTGAGCTTGATTACATGACTCCCATTACTTCCACGGGAAAAAGAGCAATTTCAAGGCCTGCAGAGATCAGGGCTAGTCGTTTCACCAAAGCCTCCCACCAACCCTCCCTGTCTGCCACAATTTCCCTGCAGCAGCTATCTGATCTTCTGATTGTTATATTCAGTGCCCCAGACACTGACCACCACCGATAACGTCAACAAGTGACAATTATTAAGTGGTAGCCATTTCACTTCCTAACAGAATACAGAGATGTGGGAATAGCCTTAGTTGTGTCCCAAGGCAATACCAGGAAAGAAGTCTTAAAAACCCTCCCCAGAGTTAATTCACTCAAAGCTCAACCTTTTCATTTGAAGACAAGGAAGGCAGTTTTGGCAACTGTTTTCCAAAGCAGGATGAACAGAGGCACAAGTAAGACAGAGCTGCTGACCTTGGAAAGGGTCGTATTGCCCAGGGATGAGTGGGTACCCCATGCCCACATGGGTGTGGTGGTGTGTATGCAGGTGCCGCTGGCCGAAGGGGGAGTGGCGGTCCCTCTCCCTCTCCGCTTCCCGCTCTCGCTCAGCTGAAGCCTTTTCCACAGGCTGCAACAGAAAAGAGAGAGATTCCCCCCTTAATCCTCTGAACAACAATCCGGAGGAGCGCAGGAAACCACCTTGCTCCCTTTGGCAACAGGTGCTAACGATTAAAAAGTAAATACACAGACACTTAAAATTCTTTATTAATGGAAGATCATTTCAAAAGACATGCATTAGTTTCCACTGGAATTGCGCCAACACTACAGTACTGCTCCCCGCCAAAGCAGCATCAATGTTTTCCTCAAATGATTGAAATAAGAGGACCTCTCTCATCTCACTCATAATTGCAGGTTTAGAATCGACCCAATTTCTTCCTAGAAACAACTTGCACATGGGGATCAGGAGAAGAAGGAGTTGTAGAGATTTAAGGTCAAGTTTTCTGATTACTCTTCTATATTAATTACAATTTGTGAGGGGACTATATCTCACAATTTTAAGCCTATCTTTATACTTACCTCCACTAAGAACATACATCCTAATATTATATGTTAATATCAAGCAAAGCAAATCATTGCCCTACGCCTCCGGAAGTATTCCAAAATCTCTCCATCTCTGAACACTCAGAGAAGCTCCAGTTCTCCCAAATCATACTTTGGTTAAGGATCGTGGGTTTCCGAGACATTTTTACCCACTAGAACTTAACTACTCTTTCGCTAAAGTTCTTTTTCTTACTTGAAAACAATCTTCGCACTAGGAGTACTCTTAGGAAAGGAGTCATGAATCATCTTTCCCGGTTTCTTTACAGAGTCTCAGGTAGGCACACTCAGACGCACATTACAGTGCCCATATTTTAATTTATTCCGAACTTCTCTTTTCTAGGCAAGAACTACCACATCCTTTGTATTTTCTCTCTTCCCAACAGTCTCTAGGACTAGCAATTGCACTTTTCTGGGGGAGGTGGGTGTGTGGGAGTGGAGCCGTCTTTCACAAAGACACAGGTCTGAATCACTTCCGCAGAGCTACAGGGATGTGTGGAGGAGTCAAGGTCAAAGCAGAAGAGACAGCCGCCACTCCTTAGCCAAGTGACTCACTCTGGCACACGAGTGCGACACAAATATTTCGCGCCCAAGGTTGGTTCCTATGAATTTAAATGTCTGGCTAACAAGCATCCTCCTGGGTAAGCAAGGTATAGATTTTCCAACAGAAAAGACTGCTGCTACCTTACACGCTTTCACAATTTTTCCCCCATGTATGAAAGCATCTTATTTTTTAACATGCCATTCTTTCCATATTAGACTAAAACAGCACCCTGAAATCACAGCTGGGTTCCAAAACCATTTATATTTCAAGACTGTTCTCTAGCTTGTCTGCTTTTCTCCCCCTGAAACATAGTACTTGTTAGTGATGACAAAAGGAGGCATACAGCGGGAGACTTGCTGTGGTACTGGCTGGCGTGCTGGTGGAGCAAATCCAGTGCTTTCGATTCAGTGGTTGTTTTCGTGGTGATGCTAGGGCTGGTATTGACCTTCTCTGCCTCTTCTCTCCCTGACATCTTCCCGTAAACAGGGTAATGAAATCCTGGCGAGAGATAGGCCCCTGCAGATACACAACAAATGCCACATCAAGTTACAGACGACATCTTAAAAAAAAAACCAAAAAACAAAAACCATTTGGATGACATGAATTTGGGACAAGAGTCGGAGATCTTCAAGTAGGAAATATTGCATTAAGAATGGGCTACGTCATCGTTAAACTGTATCTAGGTTCTCCGATTCTCTTCTCCCAGTTAATTCATCCTGATGATCAGAGGTTTCTAAAAAGAAATGAGCTTCCAGCCATTTCATATGTTTATGTGTCCGTTTAACTCCAAGGAACAGTAACTGTTATGATTATGACAGTAAGTGCTCAGAATATTTTCCTAGGCCATAAAGTATCTGTCAGTCTAATGGCTGCAGCAGACCATCAGAGCCTATGGAAACTAGAGCTAAGGACCCTTGACATTTCGTCTAAAAAATGAAAAATCTTCCATGAAATCCATTTCATCTTTGGGACTTCTTTAAGTAGCATTAAATACAAGCCAAACAAAGGTCACTCTTGAAGCATCTAATTTATCCTGAGTTTTAAAATAGCTAGTATTTGAACACAGCCTCTTCCCTCCAATACAGTGAGAACCCGTGACACGTACCAGGGTAACTGTGCATTAGGACGGGAGAAACAGCCCGGTATGCAGGGTGGCTGGGGTCATACATCTGCGGGTAAGGGTAAGCATGCAAGTACTGTATGTAGGACTGATGCTGACTCATGGGGGAGGAGACGGCCACTCTGGCTCCCCGAGAGTCCTTCCAGTTCACGGGAGTCTTGCGATCATCGTTTTTCAGCTTGCTCTCATCCAAGGATTGAGAATCAGGACGCTTGGCCTCTTTGGGCTCCTCTTTGATGCTCGTTAACGATACGGGAAGGCTGGGCACACCACCCTCTTTGTTGGGGGTTTTCCTGGGACTATCCTCTTTTAGTTTCTTCTCTCTATCGAGTTCTTCTGACTTTTGCGGGTCTAGGTATTTGGGTTGGTATACATAATGATGCCACGTCCTTGAATCTGGATCCTGATTTTGGGGGAAAAAAGAAGACATGTTTCAAAATTTCAATTTTCAAGAAAAACTCATTCATCACCATGACAGCACGATTACTATGACTTCTAAGTGAACATTTATTTATATGCTCGCACTGCGCAACGAGCTTTACCGTCTCCTCTTACAGAGGAATAATGTCTGAGGTAGGCATCATGAATAATCCCTTTTACAGAAGACAAAAGCTAAGTTTTTCAAGCTCAAGTAATATCAGGGTCACACCGCTGCCCAGTTCGTGGAGCTGAGCTTCAAAACTTAGCTCCGCTGGAATTCAGAGCTGGGCTGTTAAGGTCAATTCTTAACATTAGGTAACATCCTCAGACATATTTAATCTAACCTCATTTTCCTTTTAACATCTCACACAGGTAAAAAGAATTCAGAAAACTCAAGCTGATAACAATGTTTTACTTACTGTTTAAGTAAGTTTTACTATAGTTTAAGTAATTATTATATCAATTTACATCATTTAGAGGGGAAAACTCTTGGTTTCCTAATACATTTTCTTCACCTACTGCAGCTGAGGCTTAATATAACTGCATCACGTCTCATTATGTGCTAACACCTTAATCAAAATTAAAAATTAACAGGACACATTATGGCTTTTCTACCAGGAAACAAAGGCATCCATAAACCTCCCAAATTGTATAGTTCTAATGCAGCCCTGTGAAGTCACAGCTTGATTCGAGCCTCCAGAAATGGGGAAACCGAGGGTCCTTAAATGGCCTTTGTGACCTGCCCATGCCATTCATGATATAAACCCACTGGGTATCTGGGGTTAAGGCCCAACTCTGGGACAGAAATGAGCATGAAGAAAGGATTCTGTTGCTCTGATTCACCAGGGACCTCTAAGCCCCCCTCCCTCTCAGTGGGGGCTGGGATGCTGGGAAATACCAGAATTCATACTCGTGGGACTGCAGCTGAGTCAGGACATCTGAATTGTGACAGAAAGTGCTGGCACATGCGTGGTTTCACGGTGACCGATTTTCAGGTGTTGTCACATTTAACCTCAGACTGGCTGACCGGGGGGGCTCTGGGGTGACTGCCTGAGGCCCATCCGCCCAGACTCCCCGCTCTCCTCACAAGCGAGAAGCTCTGAGCTCTGCCCTGGGGTCCTTAATGTAGAACGTAAAACGGAACTCTAGGCACCTCAAGACACCCCGAGTTTCATTAAAAAGATGAGTGGGAAATGTGAATTTAAGGTCGCCATCTTCATATGCCCAGAAGATGCCAAAATGAATTTGAAAATGTAAAAGAACAAATTGTTTGAGTGCTCAGACTCAGAATCTCAGAGTTAGAAGAGAACTCAGCCACTGTGGGGTAGAATTCCCTCACTCTGGACTCAGAAAGAAGTGAAGGGACCTCATCAGAGTCAGTTAGTTAACGGCAGGGAACATGAGTCTGCAAAGCACATGGCCAAGGTTCTTTTCACTACACAACATGACAAGGAAACAGTGAGCGATGTACATTTCAGAGGTACACAAGAACTCCCGAGAATTCATTGAAAATATTTTTCAGGAGAAGAGGAATCCAGCCTAAGGAGCCCTTGGGTGGACTTCCTGTGAAGAACTCTTAACCAGATCAAGCCCAGCCACGTACAAGCCTCAGACTGCTCTCTCCCTGTGGGGACCACACTCCACAATCTTACTTGTTTAAATCTCGAGGTTGGGTCTACACCTGTCTGCTTCATAGAGTCCATGACAGATTTCATTTCTACAGCTTCCTTAATAAGCTGGTGGTTTTCCATCTGCTTAGCTTTGAAGCTGTCGGCCTGAAGCTGCTGCTGGTGATTGGAGAGAAGCTGTGATTTACCTGTCTCCTCAGATTTATTAGGCACTGACGGCCCTAGTTTAGAATGGGTTTTGTTAGGCTCCGGAGTAGAGGGAGCTTTTGAGATTGTGGCCGATGGCATGTTTTTCTGTTTACTGTCCTCTTTGCCCAGCTCTTTCAAGGGGAGCTCATTTTTCCTTTCACAGTCTCCTCTCCCAGTTTGGGCCATTTTCTGCTCTGCCAGCCTCTGGTCCTCATAGTACTTCTCATACTGCTGTCTATAGGCAGGGCTGGTGGCCATCAGAGATTTCTGGTCCATATAGAGCCCGTAGGCATATTGGCCATAATACAGTGACTGAGCCAGGGCCGGGTGTCTCTGCGTGATCACCGATTGGTGCTGAGGCTGTAGGGATGCAGAATTATGGTCCACTTTCTTGGCCTCGAGCTGCTCTGCCTTGTCTTTCTTATCTGCATCTTCCTCAGACTCCTTCTTGATCTTCATCCCCTGCGCACCCCCGCTGTTCCCAGCTACAGGGGCACCGACCTGCCCAGGGTGCATGTAACTCGGAGAATAATAAGGATCGTAGCCATGGTAATAGGGAGAGTGGGACTCTTTCATCTGAGATGATTGTGCTGTCGTTGAAGAATGCCCTTTTACAACACCGTCCTTACTGGAAAGGATATCTGAAGGGGAACTGGCCTTGGACCTCACGCCCTCCGACCTGCTGTCAGAACCGCCGTCATCGGCAGCATCAGAGATGTCCGAGTAGGCAGGGCTGCTCGTCTTGGCTGCGGAGCTCTCGGCCCCATTCTGGGTCAGCACGTGCAGCGGGGCCACGGGCGCCTGCCCGTTCACCAAAGCGCTGCACTCCATCCTCGAGGCACTCCCGATGGAAGGGCTGGGAGCGTTGTCGGTGAAAGTGTAAACCTTATCAGCCTCGGCTTTGATACTGGCCATCCGGCTCTCTTGTGACTCGGACAGTCCGTTCGCCAGCCCTTCATTCTTGTTGAGGTGGTCCTTTAAAAAATGCCCAGATACATCTCTGCCAGCCCCCTTGGCGTCCTCTAGTTTGCCCAGCTTCGCATCCGTTTTCGGGCTCCCCGTCTCTTTCCCTTCTTTGTCCTTCAGCTTCCGCTTCTCCTTTTTCTTTTTGTCTTTGAGCGACACGAGAGCTGGGTTCACGGTGACGGGCTCCCCCATAATCGTGGGCTTTGGCTGAATGGGCTTTAACGGAGGACTCTTTGGTGTGGCCTGGACCGCCGTGGTTGTGAGGGAGGGCAGTCCGGGTATGGTCCCCGTGGTGGTGCCCGTAAAGGCTGCAGTGGGAATTGCGATTAGCTGTGGCGGCGTTGGGGCCGGAGCAGGGGCAATGGGCCGGGCACTTTTAAGCTTAGAGAGGTTTTTGTCCATTTTGCAACTGTTGGCTTTTTTGCCCTTTTCTTTCTCTCCCAAATTTCTCTTGTCGATTAAGCCTTCTGCTTCCAGTTTGGGCATTTCGGCAGCCAAACTGCCGTCTGCTGCCGAGCAGCTGTCTACGGTGGCCGTCATGTTGGAGATGACGGGAAGGTTGTTGAGGTCACTGTTGAGGCCCTTCTTTTTGCCTGAATTCTTCCCAGGCTTCGATCCAATAACAGAGCCCGGGCCATTGCTCATCAGCTCTCTCTTCCCCTTGGGGGTTCCGGGGGGGTTCCCCGAGCCAGGGGACACTGGCGCCTTCACCTGCTCGTAAGTCGATACACTCGTGCTTGGCTCGCTGCATTCCAGCGCCACGTTGCTCAAGGCCTCCTCACAGTCCGAGATCTTGCCCTCGCTGTCCGGTTCGAACTCCAGCTTGTTCTCTGGGTCTAAGTGGGCGTGAGCCTGGTGGTACCTGAGGCCGTTGATGTGCTTGTACTTTTTGTTGCAGTTTGGGTGCGGACAGTCAATCAACACGGGAGAAGAGCAGCCCTGGTCCAAAAAAGTCGTCTCTGGTTTCCCTTGAGGGGTGGTGGGAGTGCTTCTCGAATTTGTGCGGACACGCTTCCCGGGCTTACTGTCCTCGGAGCTGGAGTTCAGGTCTAGCTCCATCGGAGGCTTGTTTTTCCTTTTGTTGGTGGAGGAGGGGCTGGCTTTGATGTCCTCCGCAGCACAATTCGGGGGTGTCCTTCGCCCGCTGGCATTAAGGCTGCCCCGCCTCCCTTTCCCATTGGCCCCCCCTCTGTTCTTGTTCTGCAGCCCTCTGGACTCTGTGAAGCTGGCCTCCGAGCCCGGGGCAGCTGCGGTAGACCTCGCTCTTTTCCCCCGGCCCCGGCCCCCTCTCATCTCCAGGTCGCTGGTCGGTGACTCACAGAACCTAGGGAAGCAAGTAACAGATGTCAAAACGAGCATCCCCAAAGGAGCCAAGTGAAATCACAAGGCACGCAATGCAGCAAAGAGCAGGCAACACCCCAGCAGCTTGAGGGCTGGGCCCAGATAAAGAAAAGTCACCCGATTCTTCCACTGACAATTTCAACACCTGAGAAAGAACAGGCTTCCAATGGCTTATGTTCTTCCTCAGAAAACCAGCTCGTGTAGCTAAGTTTCCAATCCAGTTCAAATTCCCATATTGAGAAAAAGAAAACAAAGGAGAAAGAGAAGGGGGCAGGAAGTAGTGATCTCCCTACAAAAAAGCAACCCAGCATCTGCATTTTACTGTATTCAATCCTGAATTGCTCATTGCTCTTTTGCCTGGTTTCAATTACAAACTGACTTCTATGTATTATTAATCTCTCTCTGTAGTCTCCTTGCAAAGAGAGGATGGGGGAAGGAGAGGGCAAGAAGAGGAAGGAGGAGAGGAAAACAGAGCCTGAAATCAAAGGCTCCATGCCTACCTGGGAGGGGCCCAGTCGTGCTTGGTGCAGTCCAATAAGGTCCCTACATAAGTTTTGTTCCTCCACGTGACATTGACCACTAGGACACCTGCAGGAGTGGGGAATGAAGATGGACCAAGGTTAGCACAAATTACCCTATTTCCAGTTCATTTATTATTACTGTTCTTTTTACCAGCAAAGCTCTATTCTCATTTGCTTTCAAAAGCTGTGGTTTGCATTCTTCCTCTTTCTGGTTTCAGTGACCTCAAGCAAAAACCCACAGGAAATCATGTGTGTGTGTTCACAAGCATACGCGCGTGGTACAAAAGGGTAAGGGCTGCGTGTGAGAGTGTAATCAAGATGCTGCTGACAGAAGGAAATGGTTTTTGCCATGTCCTGCTGTAAAACAGCAACACTCACCTCTTAATTTTTCTATTATTACACATAATTGCTTTCGTTTGGCAAGCAGCCAACAAAAACTAAGCCCCAGTTACCCGTGCTTAAACCAGAAGGTGACTGAAAGGGATCGGTTTTGCTTCCAATTCAGCAATATAAAATAACAGTGATTTTTATTTAGGAAAAAAATGATGCGCATGCACAAAAATAGGTCTAGAAGGGGGGAAAGCGGGAGCTTGGAGTTCAGATAGCAGACAATCAGCTATGATTTCTCTTTCCTAATCCTCCCCTCTCTGGCTTTGTGAGACAAGAATCAGCCTTGGTATGGTATCTGTTTCACTGTTTGGTATTGTTTCATATTAAGGACTCCTAAAATAGCCCTCTTAAGAAAATAAATGTGCACAATAGGTTTGCTCTTGGGGTTATCTTTAGAATCAACTTTAGTAAGCATTTGCCACAGAGGATTAGAAAAAAAAAAAACAACAACAACCTCAAAACCAACACACTTGTTTCCTGCAAGCCATTCTGCTTTTCCCAACTGCTTTGCAGACAGACAATTTAATTTAGCGCTGCATCTGTGAATTACTAAACTTAAGTGCACTTAGTATACCAAATGTCACAGGGAAACAAAATATAACATCCTCTTTATTTCTCTAGAGGACAAGTGCCGTGTTTTTTTAAACTCACTCCTTTAAAGCATACAGTAAAAGGACCTAGATTTTCAGACACACATAAAATATTAGGGTAAAGAAATAAAGTATTTAAGTGTGTCTTAGTTTCTATAAAGCACCACTCCCCCTTCTTTCTTGGAAACACCAAGGGGCAATACTCAAAGTCTATTTCTAGCCGGTTTACTCGCTTGCTCACTGCCGTTTTGAATTCTGCAGAAAATCTGTACTGAACTCCTTTGTGGCAAGGGACACCTCACAAGGTAAGACTCATTTCCTTGGGAATGTCTTTAACAGCAGGTAAAATATTTGCATCGTTGGGACTCATAGTGGGGAAGAAAGGATTTCTTTCAAAAGGCCCAAAAAGAGATTTAAAAATTGTTTCCCATATGGTCTGTGTTACTATTACTTAGGTGACAGCTGAACTTACTCACTATATCAGTGGGGGGCGGGGGGGGGTTGAGAGGGAGTTAGCACGAAGCAAAGCAAGCATTTCCTCAAATCATAGTTGACTCCATTCTAATTCCTTCAGGGAAAAAAAAAATTAAAGCCATTGAGTATAAAAATTCTTATTGAGATGAGAATCGATGGTAATTAGGCATTTGGTCAAAATGTGCACAAGACGGAACAATTGGAGGAAAGGATTCTTTATGAGCACATCCCTTCAGGAAAAGGGAGCGGGTGGGAGACAAGGCGAAGGGGAAGACGAGCTGGTTTTCTCATCATCTGCTCTCTGGGGCACTGTGTGTGGTGTCAAAGACCTTTGCAGCTGCTTAAAATTCTTTAGCATGTCAGCTATATTTACAGTGCAGGAATCTATCTGTAGTGCCAGAAGGGTACTGCATTTTAGCTTTAGACGCAATAGGCTGAAACACCGCGTTCCAGAGTCCCTGATGTAGCACAAATGTATAATTAAAATTGCTTGAAAGGAAACATGAAAGAAACAACAAACCCTCCATTCTTACAGTAATAAAATTAAAAACAGGAAAAGTCTGCACAGACACTTAACATTTGTCTGCAGTGAAAGGCTTTTGTTATTGCCTTTCCCCAAAGGGTTTCGCGTTTCCAGCAAATGATGGCCGCGGATTGGCCGACGCCTGCTGGGAACGCCGGCGTCTGATTGGCTGAGCCGAGGGCGGCCGCCCGGACCAGCGAGGCAGCAGCCTGGGATAAAGGAGCATCATCGCCAGGGGAAGAGGCGGCCGCGGTGGCGGGCTCGCCACGAGGCGAGGGCGCGCTCCCTGAGCCGGGGCTCTCCTGGGGACAGAGGGCTGCCCAGCTCCGTAAATCAACGCGGGCTGATCCGTGTGTTGAAAGGCTACTTGTCCGCGTGACCGTGCTGGCTTTCCCAGCACGACCCACACTGCGCAGCTCCACGCACACACATCACGCCAGCCGGCTCACAACCGTCTCAGCATCAAATTCCTGGTCTCGGAACAGGACAAAGGGAAACGTGGGGGCCGGAGAGAAGGACGGGACCCCAACACAAAGTTAATCGTTGGTTAGGTGGGGTTATCGGGTGAAGCTGTCACATGGGAGAAACTCAAGTTGAAACTTCCACACTGCAAAACTATTCCCATCGCCTGACACTATTTCTTGAAGCCACACTCCTATCTAAGTACAAGTGACAGTATTATAATCATTATCATTCTGAAAAAGAAAAAAATAGTGTATTTTCAACTTCAAAGGGCCTCAATAAGTCAGCCTAATTTTCCTAGAATCCCTCTATATTTTAAAAAATGTTCAAAATAAATGCTCTACTCCCTGGAAGATTTTGAACAGTTTCTTAATTAAATACGTGTGCTTGGTCTATTTTTCTTTATATGCACAGTCCACAATGTCACGTAATATTTATGTCTGCCTAGAATTCACGTGCGAATACACGCACGCACATGTTTACGCAGCCAAATCTGCTCTGTATTGGAATGAAGGCTTAAGGAATGCTTCTCATATAAACTACAAAGTGTACTGTTTCTTTGTCAGGAAGTCTATGTTTAGACAACATCCTATTGTGAGGGGCCAAGTACAAAGGTAATGTTTAGTTCTAAAAGATATAAACGGCTTATTATTTTGGAGTCACAGCATCTTGAACACTTTGTAACCCATGGCCATATAAAGCAGACTATACTTTTTTAAAGGCATAAATGCCCAACATGAACATGAGTCCTTCAGAAGCCCAAATTTGAATTTTATAAACCTGGGCATGGTTACTTTTCTCACTTATCATATATAAACTAAAAACAAATGTACATTTATTCCAAAAAGAGTTAATATTTCTCTAACTACACACTTATTCCTTCAAACATCTGGGCAATTTGCAAGGTGCTGGGGACACTCTGTACAAGTCCTTTTCATCTTTATCTTCTCAGGTATCCCACCAGATTTATCATCTTCCCTTCCCACCCACAGACTGGGCATCATCTTTCTCAAAATGCTAATAATGCCTGCCCTGTAACACTTTAAATTTGAAAAACATCTTCAGATTATCACCAATAAAGTAAAAATAAAGCTGAAGAGAGCAACAGATGGTTTGGGTGCGCTTCCCACACAGGGTTTTCTTCTTTGTATTAAGGGTATGGTCTTAGATACTGGTACACAATCTAAGCTGCTGCCGCCACAAAGCATATTACCTACTGGACACTTAGTAAGAAGGTGGCCTGTGTTCTATAACCTGAGCCCTTTCCTTACCTCTATAAAAGCCAAAAGAGCCCTGAGATCCCACAAGGATTCCACATTCACAGTGTTCTCTTATCTCCTCTGTCAATACTTTGCAGTTAAGTGTTCCCAGAGAGATGGTCAGGCCCATTAAGCATTTATTGCGCATCTACAGGGTATACAACACTAGGAACCTATCTGGTGCTACAGAATCAACCATGTTTTTTGCCTGTAACTCCATACAAACTCTATACTTTTAAGAGTCTGCAAATTTGTAGCCGAACATAGGGATACCCTGTGTTCCAGAAGTGGAAGTACGGTTTGCATATTACCCATACTAGAGAGTAGGCCCCTTAATCGATCTCATTAAACTAGACCCAGGATGTGACTTTCATAGTAACCGCCCTGCCCACAGTCCCTGCTCAGAGGGTAGTCTCAGGAGACTAGGCTCCTAGACCACTTATCCTAACCCTGGCCTCCTCTGACTGTTCCAGTGATGGGCAACTGAAGCAGAGGTAACTAAACAAGGATGTGCTTTGGGAATCTGAGCTAGTGGTATAGAAGGGAAAGTTGATAACAAGAGTAGAAACCTGTAGGTCACAAGCTACTGAAGGGAGAGAGGACCATGATGGAGACAAGGATATAACAGCTATGAGACAGAGGCCAATGGGTAGTGCAAGGCCCTCATATTTGTGTGTCCCTTTTCCCGCCTACTTCATCACTGACGGGGTGGAGGTGGGGGGGGGGGCGGTGTCTCACCAGGACCTAGGACTGTCCTGATATTTTCCAGTCATCTTGTTAAAAAGTTGTCCCTGGGCTTCCCTGGTGGCGCAGTGGTTGAGAGCCCGCCTGCCGTTGCAGGGCCCGTGACCCATGGCCCGTGACCCATGGCCGTGACCCATGGCCTGTGACCCATGGCCGCTGAGCCTGCGCATCCGGAGCCTGTGCTCCGCAACGGGAGAGGCCACAACAGTGAGAGGCCCACGTACAGCAAAAAAAAAAAAAAAAAAAAAAAGTTGTCCCTGGTTCTGAACTACAATCTGTCTTTGAACACCTAGGTCCTGGCTGTGCCTTCTGATACCCTACAGACAGTCCACTTGACAGCCTTTCACCCACGCAAGGTCGATGACCATGTCGATATTCCCTTTGCCTCCAATTGCCCTCTTTTTTCCCCTCCAGCATAAACAAGTTTCTTCAACCATTCTTGTTATCACACTTTTAATTGCCCTGGGGAAAAAAACCTTTACAGATGGACTTGACCAAATCCCCAAGGAAAGTTCAGGTTTCTAATGAATCAGGACCAAGCAGAGACCAAGTCTAACGTTCTCTCTTCTATGAATCCTCTCCAGACACACAGACCATGCATACCGCCAGAAAACGGCCACTCCCTCCCGAGTCCCCACTATGCTCCATCCAAGTCCTCTCCCCAGTGGATCTCCCCAGAATCCATGGTTTCCCTGAGTCCACAGCTAGGCACTTTCTCAGCCTCCTCCCTACTGGTTAGACGTGCTCCTGTCCCTCAGTTCTATGAAAGGCAAGTGAACCGATAAGTGCCACTGCCAGGCCTGACCCAGAAGCATCTCCTGTGCATGTGCCTCAGACCTCTTCACCTTCCTGGCTCGCTGGCATGGAGACCAGAGCAACCCGGAAGGCCACAGAAGATGGCAGAGCCTCCTTCAGCTGGGACCCTATGACTAGGAGAACCCGCATCCAACAGGAAGACCGAATTCACTCCATTAGGTGAGCAGCAAATAGACTCTTACTGTTTGAACACTGCGGAGACTGTCTTAAACTACACGGTCCCTTTAAAACCTTACTCCACTCATATACACAAGAGGCCTGTCTCTTCCAACCCGACTCCACTCCTTGAAAACATGAGTACTGTCTGCACCTACCGTACCTGTGGGCACAGTGCCCAGCACATGGAGGGAGTTCATTCGACTCCCAGGGGCTACTAGATGATGACTGAAGAAAATCGAGATGGGAATGCTACCCAGTGTCTTCTTTTCACGATTACCATACTTTCCCAATAAGCATCGTCTCGCACTAGCTTCAAGATGATAGGAATTCTCCGTGGAGAGATTTCGCTTTGAAGATGTTATAAATATGGTTTATGAATTACTGTTTCTGGGATTTGTGAAGATGTTTCCTCAAGAACTGGGCAAATGCCTGATTTCCCAGCGGATCAGCCTAACTCTGGTTATAGTAGAGTTTACAGACTCTTTCAGAGTTTTTAAAGTGCCTCACCCCTGGGACAGAAGTCTTTCACCAAGCACTGCAAATGCCGAATTTGGAATCCGACATCGTTTTTTGACCCTCTTATTCACACTGCCACATCTGGATGGCTTGGGTGTGCACTTGTGCAGTGAACAGAAACCTCACTCCAGTAACACCGAAATGGAACCCATTTATGCCACGATCCTTTTTTTTTTTAAGTGTACACATTTCTTTCCTCCTTTCCATTTTTTTTTTCTAGTAGAAACATTAGTGACAATAGGAATGTCACAATATGCTGTTTCCTGAGTACAGGATAAAGTTCATGTATTTAGGATATCACATTACTGTCGATTTTTATACAATGTGACTATTGTACAAGGTAGGATTTATCACCACTCCTCTGTACTGAACTCCCTCCTTCTAAAATTCTGTTGTGCCCAACACTGGTACTCTTTAAAAAGCTGAGTCTTGTCTAGTACCCTTGTTCATGTTTCTGGCTTCAGAGCTTCAAACCTTCAGATAGGTCTTTCTTCAAAGGACAAAGTTGAGTTTATAATCATTGGGGGGAATTTTAAATTCACAACTGGGTTGCCAGTGAAGTACCTGACAGCCAAAGAACAGAGGGACCTTCCTATTACCTCTGCCAAGGACGTATGGAGCACGAGAGGACCAGGAAGATAAGTGTTGTGACATGACCAGAAAATGCAGTATTTTTTTTTTAAGAAAGAGCTCTACTGCTGGGCTGAATGTTTGAAGAGTCACTTTAACCACATCCTGTAATCAAACCATCTGGAACACAGTGCTGCGATTAGTCACCCTGAACAGTGGGCTTTATCTGAACAAATAGTGTAGGCAATGGGGTTGGGAGATAGGGCAGTAGTAACAAGGGGAAGTGTAATGAACGCTTTATGCCCTAGTGTGCCGCCACCCCAGTCATAAACCCCAGAGACGCACTGCTCTGGTGTTAGTGTCCTGCTTTATGAAAGCACAGTGAGCTTAAAGATTAAAGGAATGAAGGGCTAAAAATTGCTGGTTCGGATAGATGTTCTCTGCCGGCGGCTGGAAAATGCCGGCACCACGCTGTCTACGTTAATTATAACCTCTCCAATGACAGTTCAGCATTCCTAGTAGGGTTCGGTGTGTTATTTTCAGGACATTAGGAACAAGGTCCGTTTATGGGAGGACAGTTATGATTCTTTATTTGCCAGAGGTTAATCTGAACACTGAGACATTTCTTTCTGGTTCGTCTAAAGCCTTTCCATAAATAACAAGAAAAAAATGTAAGACCTTCATTCAAATAAGTGTGTTAAACCAATACCAAAAAGCAATGGCAAAAGGCTGTTGTAATCTACATTTGAAAAGATGATGTTCTTTCTTACTTGACTGTGCTTATCTCTTTCAAAAGTACATTTGATCATCAGGATAGAATCTATGGAAATCTTAAAACAAAACAAAAAACCTGAAAGGATTCCCCCCCCCACCACCACAAATACATCGGATAAGCCCTAGAAGAGGGGGTGGGGAAACTTGGCTAAAGAAACCCTGTTTCCCCATGGGTCTTATGGTTTAATACACAAAAGAACAGAAAGCCACTTCCATCACTGTCACCTCCCCCGCAGCCTTTGTTCTGAGGCCTGATGAGCTGTATTGATTTGGGAAAATCATTGAGCTTCTTGGAAAACTAGACTCTCGCTTATTCACTGCCATCTATTTCTTTCCCGTGAAGACAGGTGGTCGATACCCAGTTGACTGGTCAGCGCAAAGAAGCTCTCGCTGCTTTTCTTTTCTCACTTCCCTAGAAACGTTATCCTTCCCCTCTTCTAGAAAATACAATGGCCTGTGAAGAAGTCTTGTGGGTAAAAAGGGGGAGCAGGAATAAGGCTCTTTTTGTAAGGCACCACCGGGAACACAGAAATGCTGTCCCACACATTTGCATGGGAGCCTGCACCATATATGTGTATGGTGACAGTATTTTCACTGACCAAGAATTACACAAGTTTCAGCCTTCATGAAAACTTTGATAGCCCAAGATATAATTTTTAAAAAATCAAAACAGATCACTAGAGCTCAAATAATATTTACTAAGAGATGCTTTACTTCTTTTAAATAATCAGTACTTATGTTTTAGCAAGTTTCATAGTTCACAGGTGTCATTATAGACATTTCGGGGTATAGTCAGGCTGCGTCCAAAGCCCCCTCACTCCCCCCCGACCCCTGTGCTCCCAAGAAGATGCTTTTCAGGTTGTGATCCATCAGGGCCCAGACAGAACACAACAGGTAAAAGATAAAAGATGAAGGAGGGAGAAAGAGAGAAGAGACAGAACAGAAAACACACAGTCTCTGAGACAGCCATTTGGAGCAATTTAAATGCATTAACCGAACAGGTACCTGTGCAGAGTATATGTACACACGTAAACATTTGTACAAAGAGGTTTCCTTTCTTGTCTTTGAAAGTCTCAGTAAGGTATCCTTGAGGCCTGATAAGCGACAGCACCACTCTGGTTTCCGGGGCAAAGTTCTAAACCTGAATTTTCTCCTCCTCCTTTGCAGGCAGGCATTAGTTTATGTGAAATCAGATGCACTTAGATGAATGATTTCTAGTGCTGGCAGGATTCTCGGGCCCTCTCCTTTCTGGAGGCACAACTTCCTCATTAGAGTGGGAGAATGATTTCTCATCCCCCCCCTGCTCCCTTCTCTTTCTCCCTGGGAAGACGAGGGTTCAATGCCAACAGTAACAGAATGGACTCCCCTGTCCCAATCC
This sequence comes from Orcinus orca, assembly GCF_937001465.1. Classification (NCBI taxonomy): domain Eukaryota; kingdom Metazoa; phylum Chordata; class Mammalia; order Artiodactyla; family Delphinidae; genus Orcinus; species Orcinus orca. The sequence continues at coordinate 82,421,469 of NC_064561.1, read as the reverse complement.
AGTCTCACAAGCTTCAATTATTAGCTCGTTGGGAGATCATTTTTTCTTCCTTTAAATAAAAGCATTCCGAAGTTTGGGAAAGGTATCTGATAAGTATTTATCGAAGTAGGCCTGCAATGAGCCATGATAACGATATGGTTGTTATTTTATTACCTCCTAACACATCGTTCCTTTAACAGGGTTATTTTAGGAGACAGCTAGGGGCCCTGGGCAGACAGCACACAGCCAGCATGCCCCAGGAGGAGAGGGAAACAGCCTCTCTACACTCCCACTTGCAGCTTCGCAGGCCACTGAAGATAAGCAACTGGAAGAATGCAGGCCTTTCAAATCATCAGGCCCAGTTGTTTCCTGCACTTAATATTAATTACAGGATCTTTTCAGCTAACAACGTCTGCCTCCAGGATCTCCACAATGCTGTTTCTGCAACTTGAAAAACAGGTAAATAGAACAGCAAAACCAGGCCACAAATAAACTATACTGAAGGCAGAACCTTCCCCTCTACACCACTGCCCCTAAAAGAGAGTGTTCTTAGGGCTAAAAGGAAGAAGGAAGGCACAGGAAGCCATGAATTTGAAAGGTCATTTAACAGATACCTGCCCTGTCCCTGTTTCCTGTTGCAGGCCACAGTCTGTTTCATGCCCAATGCTCCCCCGTGGCAGGAGCAGCAGAGGGACGGGGCAAGAGGGGAGGCAAAGTAATCACTGGGATGAACGAAACTGAAAGATGCAAAGGAAATAAAATCTAAGACTGAAAACCCTCACACACTTGGGGAAGGGGGTAGGCTCGGGGAAGGGTTACGAAGGCATCCGTTCTCCCAATACCTCTCATCACCTGTCTTCCTCACAGACCTCTTGTAGATCAATCTCGGTGGGTGATTAGAAGTTTCAGATTTAAATGCTAGTGAATTGCTTGTCAGAATCTGCGTTAACACAACTAGAGATTTTAGGACTGCATTTTTAAAGTAATTTCTTACCATCCCCAGTTCCTTGAGATATAAGGAGACAGTGGGAACCAATTGACAATTACGCTCATATCAAAAAGCTGCTACTGATGCATGTATCTCCCTGGGACTGAAGAGCCAGGCTTCATATAAATTACGATGCTTTATTTAAAGCCAGAGCGCTTATTTGCTTTTGTGCCAGCTCTGGGCCCTTTTCATCTGCAGCTCTACTGGGCCCAGGAGAGCACACATTCCTACAGCTCTGCTGGCCACCAGCTGTGTCCCCGTAAATCATAAAACCTCTGAACAAGCCATTCTTTACAAAGGCCAACAGCATTTACTGGAAATGATCACTCTGCTATTATTCCACTTGCTGAAATTTAAAATAGCAATTTACAACAGCAGCTGAAAAACAAGGAACTGCCTCTCTCAATCGTGTGTGTGTGTGTGTGTGTGTGTGTGTGTATGTGTGTGTGTGTACGTCAACGGGAAGGCTCTGATGTATCTGGCACACAAAGGGGTGTATTTTGTGTGTCCCCTAAGACTCACCGTCTTTGCACATCTAAAAAGGAAATGAGGAACGTGGACGTCAGAGAAGCCAGAGCCAGCCTCGCAACTTAAGGCAATGGGATAAGTGAGGTTTCTGTCACTGGGGACCCTCCCTGCTCACACCTGGAGGTGGCCATGGCCAGCAGGCAGCATGGGAGGTAATTCACACCCTCTGGTAAGTGAAGCCACATAATTATGGCTCAGGTTCTGAATGTAATCGAAAAAAATAAATAAACTGAAGGCTTAAGTCTAATCAAGCTCAGTCTGCAGTCTATTTTACTTCAAGGACTGGACAAGGGAAGAAGAAAGACTCAGAGTGACCGGGGATGGAACGGAACAGCCTAAACGCCTAGAGAGATGGCTCTGGAGACAGACCCACCAGGCTCAAAGCCCACTTCGTTGCTGCTTCATCCTGAACTACACCTCTCAGAGCCTCAGTTTCCCCATCTACAGAGTAGGAATAATATGAATATCAGAGAAGGTGTAATTTGTGGAAAGCAATTAACAGGATACTGACACAAAATAGTCACTCAGCAAATGAACTCTGGCTTTCTCACCTCTGGACTCTTCCTGTAACTGAGGTCCACCCACTGAAGAATGGAGGGAGATGCCAACGTACTAAGGATCCCCCACTGGGAAATACAGCCAGCAGCAAGCAGGGCCTCCTGTGTTGCTTCCAGGGGAAGCAACCTCAGATATGGGCATCTGTACTAATTATCCTGTATTCCTGGTGACCCCGCTTATTGAACATGTGGTATATCTATCTATCTCTGAGAATCTTAGGGGCTGCAAATTCCAATACTAAGGACTGTTATTACTTGATAAACAACAAGGTCCTACTGTATAGCACAGAGAACTATATTCAATATCCTATGATAAATCACAATGGAAAAGAATATTTTAAAAAAGAATATATATAGATGTAAACCAAATCACTTTGCTGTATACAGAAATTAAAACAACATTGTAAATCAACTATACTTCAAGGTTTTAAGAAAGAACTTTTATTACTTCTATACCTACCACCAGTTTCAACCAATAACAAGTCATCCTTCCTACCACATCCACCGTTTAAAACAAACGTTTCCTCATTTCAGCACTCAATAGTAAAGCCACTGAGGAATGCAGTTCTAAATCCCTGAAGCGTCCTCTCTGAAATGGGGTAGGGAAACCTCACATCAAGATTTCAGGAACAGCGAACGGAACACCCGACATCTGTCTAAATTACCAAAAAGCAAATTTCAAGGTCCCCGGTACCTCGACAACAGAAACCAGACGGGGGATGCAGATAGAGCTTAAATGCAAACTCATCTTTCCGACCCCAGCTGAGCAGACCAGTTTTCATGACAATGGTCAGAGGCTGCCTTCCCACCCTCCCCCATCCCACATTCCAAAGTTCTTATCTTTCAGGGAAGAAAACAGCCCCACAGAGTTACAAGTATTTCAATAACGTGCTTAGAGACCAGCTCTTTTCTGTAAACAAGCCTAATGAAGCGTGACTAACAGTGCTCTCTCCCAGAGCAGAGCACAGGGAAAAGGGCCTTTGTTAGCACTTGCTGGAGCAAGTCATCGTTTTGCTGGAGCAGAACAAAACTTAGCTGGTTATTGATTGACCATCCTCGCTCGGTGTCACTGCTTGGCTGTCTGCTTCTATATACCGTGTGTATAAATACATGTGTTTACATGGACACAGAGGTGCTCTAGACACACTCCCGCATACACAGTCACGCGCAGCCATCTCGGCTAACTTTGGGTGACATTTCTCTGCAAACCAGATGAAGGATTCAAGGCATCTAACTGAAACCTAATTCCTCTCTGATACCTGTATCTCCTCTAGCCCTTGATATTACCTAACGTTTCTCTCCATGCTGTCAGTACCACCGACCTCAATTCTAGAGCCTGTAAACCGACACTCCCCAAGGACACTTCATTAGTTTCCAAAGTCATATGATTACGTCCTAGGGGTGATTGGCTTTTGCTTTTTAATAAATTCCAAACAGCCAGTGTTTCCTTCCCCAATTCACCTACTGATTCTGAAATTTAGCTCCACATGATAAATGCTAAATAGATATATCCCATGATGACTCGAATTCTCTTCTTCAATTAAAGTTTGCCTTAAATGGTATTAATACACGCAACAATGATGTTAGCAGGAATATTTTAAGTTGACCTGGACTTCTTTTTTGGACCAACAAGAATTCGAGTCAAAACTTGCTTTCTTTGCAACTCTGAGCACAAATTTCCGTATAAATTATTGACTGCACTTTGGCCTCCTCTGAAACATTAGCCCCGCAGGCTGATAAGTTCTGACCCCAGGTGGCACATCAAGCCTCTGAGAAGAGGCTGGACCGCTGGAGCTCTGCACTGGGGACTAAGGCGTGAGAGCCAATCGATCAAACGCTCTGACAGCTTTTACAGCCTCTGAGCATTAGGCCCAAGTCAACCTCCAAGACTCCCATTGTTCACATGATTCTCTTCTTCTCAGGTCTGATGAAGTTAGGGTTAAGTCCAAGGCTTCAGCAGGAGAGAAAGGCTATTGTTAGTAACTCAGTCTTTATCGACTCTGACCTGCAGGGCAGCCAGCTTGAAGTCTTTTCCAGAAAGTAATGCACTGTTAATTGCTGCTCATCATCAGGGTGTGTTTTATACACCTCTTTCCAGGGAAAGAAGACCTGACTCAACATTTCAGCATCCTTCCAGCTTGCCTTGTAATTCTCCCAAGAGTGAAAACATACAACGCAAACGACCAAAATCTGATCTGTACCCACCACAGACCCTGAAATCGCTAATTCTAATACCAACACAAACACGGAACGTTTGGTGGGACAATGCTACCACTCGGCAGTTGGCATATGGAACATTAAGTATTTTTTTGGACGACAAGTAACTGTGTGGATTAGTACCCAGGACAGGAAAACGCTGGATGGAGAAATGAGGTAGAAACATATTATTTCCTTCTGATGTCCTTTGCTTAAAATAACTAAAGACCTTTTTCAGCTGAAATGGGAAGTTAGATTTGTGAGCAGGTAGCAACAAACTGGATGGCCTCAGGGTGAGGGTACAAAATTCCACTCAGGTTTCCTTTGAGGAATGTAGCACTCGAAAGGGGTTGCAGAATTAGTGGTCCAAAGGCTTTCTCATTTTCTTTGAAAGAAAAACCAGGCAGACCATGTGTTTCTTATCCAAACGGGCCTCCCAGTGGAGGGGGGAGGGGGAGGGGGAGGGAGGGGAGGGGAGGGGGGGAGGGGAGGGGAGGGGGAGGGGAGGGGGAGGGGAGGGGGAGGGGAGGGGAGGGGGAGGGAGGGGGAGGGGAGGGGAGGGGAGGGGAGTGGAGGGGAGGGGAGGGGAGGCCGGGGCCTGGGAAAGGGCAAGCACTTACAGGACCAGGACGGTCCCTTAAGTGCAGTGGGTGCCCAGACCAGGCATGCCACACAGCAAAGTCCCTCCAAACGTGCTGAAACTGCTGACCAACAGCCTTGGTGCCAAGGAGAAAATCACATGTTGACGTTGTAGAAATCACATTTCTTGGATACAGAAAAACAGAAAATCCAAACGGCTTGGTGTTTTACTTAGCTTTTGATTTAGAGATTTGGGGTCACAAAATCCTATACCATTTAGCCACGAGATAGATTACGCTATTTTATTTAGTATATACTGGTATATGAATCAGTACACAGACATTAGCGCATGTGTTTCCAAGCGAGTGAACAGAAAACCATTTTTCACTGTGTGTCTGGTAGTATACTGACTCCAAGGTATGTGAACGTTAATACTAGATTTGATAAGCTTTCCCAAGAGGTGACAGTTAAGAGAACAAAATCTCTTGGTGCACAGGTTACATCTTCTGGTGCCATTCAGTTCAACTCAACTTTAATATTAAAGAAAACTATCATTTTCTAACTCAACCAAGAGTGCAATGGTCAAAGCACATTAAACTCATAAGTATCCCGGGCTACCAGGGCCAACGTTTTTGTTTTTTGTAAAGTACTCGAGACAAAACTGCACGCGTAGCCTGTTCTTACATAAAAGGTCTTCCTTGAGTCGTCCTATGTCTCACCACCCAGAAAAAAGCTAGGAAAAGATTCAGAGAAAAACCAACTAAAATATTCAAGTAACTGCTACATATAAAAACAGACTATAAAGTATAAGTCTTGAGTCAATAAGATTAAAGCTGAAAGGGGGCCAAATTGATTACTGAAATGTTTAAGCCTCTAGACACAATGAACTCGAGATTTGCTACTGCATCTTGGTATAGTTGAATTTGGAGTCTCTTCTGAAGCTTCAAAGATGGCAATCCAAAACTAATAAAGGCAGCATTATTTTACACAACAGGCAGTTAACATTTGTGTTACTGTCCCCAGGGCGTAAAGACAGAAAATAAATATAAGAACATTGATTGAGTGCTTTACTATGTGTAGGTCACAAGAAGAAGTGCTTTTACACAGATGACCTCATTTATTTCTCAGCGCTTACATGCCAGGTTCTTTTATTATTACTATTTTACTGGTGAGCAAATTAACAATAAGAAAGTTTAACTGACTGACTTGCCCCCAGTCAGAGATTTGAACACAGGCAGGCTGACACAGGCAGGCATGGCATCTGTACCATGCTCCTAAATGCATTGTACAAGTTTACATAAACATTAAGTTTATTAACAACACAATTTCATGAAGAAACTACGCATGCACGGACGGGAACCCACAAGGTTACAGCCATGTACGTGCTGATCAGTGGTGAGACTGGAGGTCTGTGCGTGTGTCTCGTCCCAGCTCCACGTGAGACACCACATTGGAAGCTTGAAATGAACCGTGGTGAGAATATATACTACAGAAAACAGCAAACACTACACATCAGGGTTCCCCTCCTCTCAGCTCCCACCTCCCACCCCAGAGCCAGCGCTTAACTATCTACCAGCATACCAATGCTTAAAACCCTTAATTTGTTGAACTACTCTTCTCTCCTATAACGTGCCGTGTCAGAGAAAACAGTGGTCTGGGAAAAGCACAGAATCTGGAAAGGCTTCTATATTCAATTTATGTTTAACTGCTTAGAAGGTATTATCCATAGTATAAAACCAAGGGATGATTCTAGAACTCACTGTAGACTACAGTTCTAACTTCTTAGGATTTTAGGTGTTGTTTCAAATGTGTCACAATTCACACCCGCAGACCGGCTTCTGTTTAAGCGTTCCCGTGTCATCAGTCATCAAGTCGTGCCTATTTTGACTCCTAACTCTCTCCCGACTCCACCCCCTCCTGTTCATCCATACCACTGTCCAGTCAGGCCTTGCTTACCTTTCCACTCACCACTACCTCTCCCCTGCCTCCCACCTCAAGGTGCCTTTAAACTTCCCTGGCACACAACAGGTCACTTCATGCTTTGCTCCTACATTTTGCCTGGAGAACCTGGACCTGCCTTAATCTTTGGAGTCTGAGTTCAGGTGCCTGAACTAGGAAGCCCTGAGGCTGCCTGACTGCATCCGTGGATATTTCTATCACAGAACTTACCGTAACATTCAGGATGCCCGATTTTTACCTGCCAACCTCTCAGACTAAGCACCATCTCTTTCAAAGTGCCTGGCAAAGAGCAGGTACTCAATAAGTGGGTTTTTCTTTTAAGGCAAGTGAAACATTAAAATGAATCAAAGCATAAAAGAACCCTCCTACACTGTTGGTGGGAATGTAAGTTGGTGCAGCCACTATGGAAAACAGTATGGAGGTTCCTCAGAAAACTAAAAATAGAACTACCATATGATCCAGCAATCCCACGCCTGGGCATATATCCAGACAAAATTCTAATTCAAAAAGATACATGCACCCCTATGTTGATAGCAGCACTATTCACAGTGGCCAAGACATGAAAACAACCTAAATGTCCATCGACAGATGAATGGACAAAGAAGATGTGGTAGATATACAATGGAATACTATTCATAAAAAGGAACGAAATAACGCCACTTGCAGCAACATGGATGCAACTAGAGATTATTATACTAAGTGAAGTAAGTCAGAAACAGAAAGACAAATAAATACCACTTAATATCACTTATATATAGAATCTAAAATATGACACAAATGAACCTATCTACGAAACAGATACAGACTCACAGACATAGAGAACAGACTTGTGGTTGCCAAGGGGGAGAGGGTTTGGGGAAGGATGGAGTGGGAGTTAGCAGATGTAAGCTATTATATAGAATGGATAAACAACAAGGTCCTACTGTATAGCACAGGGAAGTATATTCAATATCCTATGATAAACCACAATGAAAAAGAATATTTAAAAAAGAATGTATATATATATAACAATCACTTTGCTGTACAGCAGAAATTAACACAACACTGAAAAACACCTATACTTCAATAAAAAATGAATAAAAGCATAAAGGAACCCCCGTATTATAATTATATACACAAATTAAAATATAAAAGCAAAAACCGTGAAGCTGAGCGTCATTCATCACCCGATTCTGATATTTCCTAAGTGAAGGAGCCCATCTCGGTTGATTCTTTCCATTTTCAGATGATGATAATATAGATGTAAACAATTTGGCTTTATTTATCTTCCATTTTTTATTAGAAATTTTTGTGAACTAAGTATAAGTACCCTCATAAGTTAAAGAAACCAGGAACCTTCCTCTGGGATTTCAAGAGCCATCCACTTTTACTGAACTATTACAAAAGCAACTGATGAGGTACATTTGTTGCTCACATGATGCAGACGTACACAGACCGTAACCCACCCAGCCCTGGCAGATCTGGACCGCTGGCCTCTCCCCCTGCTCTTTCCAATTTAACGAACAGTCAGGTCCAACAAATCTCCTCCCAATAGCCTGCTACTGGTTCTTCTCCCAGACTCTGGGCCCCAAAGAGAGATTTGTCATTGCTTAAATAAATTTTACAGATGTAATAGACAGAGGTAATAAAGAAAACAGAGCTTTTATAAAACAAAGTTGACAGAGCAGAAAACTCTCTCTCCATAATGGGACGCACACTGGTGCGTCCGAGGCGGCTTGTGTGTACCAAAGGGAAATAGACAATGAAGCTTAGGAAGCATGAAATGACAGCCTTCTTTGCCTTTCAGGGAACGTAAATTTTATTTGCCGCATGTAAATCTTAAAGCCATGGTTTTCAATCTGCATGTGTGATCACCAGAAATTGATTTCAAGGAGATAATACAATTATTTAACTTACTGCTCAGCAGTGCAAATCCTGGGTTACACATTCATGATCATTACTAGCAAAAGACTCAGGTGATGTTTTGAGTGATGTTTTCCAGGTGTGATCCTTGTTGGCACAGATGAGGTCACCTGCCCTTTGGTTAGGGTTATTGAAAATGGGACAGGCACCATTTGTCCTCAACAAGTGGCCTGTGACTTCTACTACGGACTTTCTTGATGCCAAGTGAAATGCAGAATGATGATTTTCTTTCCCAGTGTGCTTTTGGTTATCTCAGGTCTCCCAATAATACAAATAGTTTCTTTAAAAGTGTCACATCTTGGGACCTCCCTCGTGGCGCAATTTAAGACTCCACGCTCCCAATGCAGGGGGCCTGGGTTCGAACCCTAGTCCAGGAACTAGATCCCACATGCATGCCACAACTAAAAGTTCGCATGCCACAACTGAGGAGCCAGCGAGCCACAACTAAGGAGGCTGCCTGCCGCAACTAAGACCCGATGCAACCAAATAAATAAATATTCAAATTTTTTTTAAAAAGTCACATCTTTAGCTATTAGGAATCATGTGCCTGGCTTCTCATACAAGGAAGGAGACGAACACCAACCACTTCCATATTCTTACCTTCACAATATAGTAAAGGCACTTCCCCTACCCCCAGAAGATTGGTAACTCATTTTGACTAGTCTCTTCACAACTCAAATGATCAAAACACAAATTGGGTTTGTTGTGTGTGTTTTAATCTGCTCATCAAATTACAGTATTTAATGTTTAATTCTAGTTAATTAAAGTAGCCTAATTTTATGTGAAGGCATATTTTTAAATATAAATCTGGTAAATATATGTAAAGCATGGTGTGCAGGCAAATACTCTACAAAATAGAACTAAAAAAAAAAAATTTATAAAAAATTGCTATTCTAAAGTAAAATGGCCATAACAGCAACAATAGAAATGCCAGTAATCAACACACGAGTTAATACAGTCAAGGTAGATGCAGAGGGTATCCTGGGGAGAGAGGATGATAGACATGTAAACTCTCATTTACTTAATGTATTCAATTAGCAATTCAACGGAGAGTAAAAAGTGAATTGCCTGATCGCTGAGTGCATGAGTTATTTAAGATCAATCCTTCAAGATCACTTCTACTCAGGGTGCGTTCATGATCCCAGATGAAAGAAACTAAAAGAAGAAATTTACTGACGTGGGTTTGGGGGCAATAAATATTTACCCATGAAGCACTGTTCCCAATGACACTGCTTCCACACCTCTTCCTGTAGTTTACATTCCACATGACCCACAGGAAAGCTGTCTCTGACAAGCAGTCAAAATGGCCTCCTGGGAACAAGTGTTCGTCCACTGCAGATCCCGAGATGCACACATTCCCTGACTGCCGCCATCTCCCTCCTCTCACGGTCACCCGTGTTGGAAGGTCTTGCTGTCAAGACACCTGCTAGCCTGATGCGGCTGTCAGAAAGGACACACTGCCAACATTAACACTGCTCCTGGCAAGTGGAAGAGAACCTACAAGTCCAAGGGTCTTCCTGTCTTCTAGATGGAATCTCACATTTTAGAGAACATTCTGGCAGACGACCGAAGAACACTCCTGTCTTTGCCTAGAACAAATATTACAACGCTGGGGAGCAGACTTTTGTGTGTCTGTTAATTTAACAAGCGCCTTTCATACTGAATATGTTTCAGGCACCATTCAAAATGTCTTACAGATATTTACTCATTTAATCCTCCTAACAACCCAATGTGTGTTGGGGGAGGGAGGGTGTAAGGCATACTATATTTATCTCCATTTTACCAATGATGGACTGGGGCATAAAGCAGGCAGTAAGTTACTGCCCAAGGTCACACAGGCAGTAAGCTGTGGAACTGGGAATTGGAACCCAGAGGGTCTGGCTCCAGCCCGTGACAATGACCCAGTAACCCCATGGACACAGAGACAAAGAGGATGAACGTACCCTCCAGGCCCTCGATTCAAGGGGTTTGCCCTTTGCCCTAGTTCGTTTTACACAGTAAGCTTCATCATATCATGTCCTGAATTCCCATAAAATAAATCAAAAACTCATGTAATCTTCAAGCACAAAAGAATCTTGAAGATCACTCTCCTTACAGAGAAGGAAACTGAGGCCCAGAGATGTTAAATGTCTGGTCCCAGGCCCCAGGGCGAAGGAGGACAGAGCCTTCCTTCTCTTACAGTGATCCTCTGTGTCCACACACAAGCACCCAAGGTGAGTGGCAAACAGGATACCAGTCGACAGGCTCTCAGTGCTTCTCCAATGAGCAAGGGGTCCCTTCAGAGCCCATCACACAGCTGAGGGGTCTGATCACCAGCCAGGAGCCGTTGCAGAATTTTGCTCCAGTGAGACTAACACACATCCAAAAGATTAGAAGTTGCTTTGGAGGAGAGGGGTCATCAAGAAAAGGCTTCTTTGAGATCTGGGTAAAGAAAGAGCCAGAGCAGTGAACAATAAAACCAAAGTCCCGTGGTACGTGACACGGGAACGAGGGACTCCTCTGTTCATTTAATCAAGCCTAAACACACACACGCACACACACACACACACTCGTTACCTGCTGATGGAATGATATCAAAAATAACATTACAAAATAGAGTTTATCTAAACTTGCACCGAGAACCCTTTGTTCTACTTGCTTCATTTTATCACAAGGCTCAAAAGTAACCAATGATGGCTGAAAGGCCAGGGCTGCATCCCCAGGTGTTCTCCATCTTTGCTTTGGGAGATGAGGCATTCTCAGGATGGCAATCAGTCACCACACCTTCCTGGCCTATGGAGATGGTACATGGGCAAGTCACCTGGCAAGAACGGGTGGACAACACACAATACTTAAACCAAATGGAGTGTTAGTTACAGTCAATTCCATAGGCTTTGCTGTTAAAAATCAAGGTTTCCACCCCAATATTCAGAGCAGCACTACTCACAAGAGCCAGGATATAGAAGCAACCCAAGTGCCCATCATTACTTAGCCATAAAAAAAGAACAAAATTCTGCCATTTGCAGCAACATGGATGGACCCAGAGAATACTACGCTTAGTGAAATAAGGCAGACGGAGAAAGACAAATGCTGTATATCACTTTTATGTGGAATCTAAAAAATAATACAAATGAATGTATATACAAAACAGAAACAGACTCACAGATACAGAAAACTAGTGGTTACTAAAGGGGAGGGGGCAAGCAAGATAGGGGTATGGGATTAAGAGATACCAACTACTACATATAAAAATAGACATGCAACAAGGATATATTGTATAACACAGGGAATTAGAACCATTATCTTGTAATAACTTTTAATGGAGTATACCCTGTAAAAATACTGAATCATATGCTATCCTCCTGAAACTAAAAGGGACTATACTTCAGGTAAAAAAAAAAAAAAAAAGGAATCAAGGTTCCAATGTTGGGGGAAACACAGGGCATGTTTCTGAGCCTGGGTTCCTGGTTGGAATACAGAGAAATATGTCAATCTCTTCACACATGTGCACACACGCACACCCTAGAAGATGGAATATGGGTTTCAAACCCAGGCTTATGAGACTCTAATGTTTTCCCAAACTTGCAGGATGATACAGATCCACCTGAGTGCTTATTAAAAACACTGATTCTTACGTCTACTCATGCTCCAAGCATGTGAGGTGATTCTTAGCAGAGAAACTAAGCTAACAGACTTTAAAGAAAAATGTTCATCATACAAAATAAGATACACATAAACCATGTTGAGTTTTACCAGGAAAGAAATGGGGAATAATGATTTTGATTAATTACTTTCTGACATTCTGGGGTAGGAGGTATTATTCTATTCCTTTGGGAAAAGCCACCAAAGAGCCTGGAATGAGGCTGAGAACTTTTTATCTGCCTGAGCCCTTTGACAGGAGTATTAATACAACAGCTTAACTCGATTTAAAGCAAGAATTATTTCGCCATCCACACTAATCTCTTCTGGCAAGAGGCGGAATTCTGCTACAGCCACTCACAAAAGATGATGGAGCCCAGTGATCCTTTCTTCGAGGGGAATTCCCTCGATGAATATTGGGATGCTCTGAATATTGGGGTGCAAACCTTGATTTTTAATGTTAAAAATACTAATATAATCTCACTTATTAAGATAAAACGATGTGCTAAAGCACTGGAAATTCTCACACTGGAGAAGCCATCTATTTTCTTTTACTGGAAAGGATCTATAATTAAGAGTGTCCATTTTCACAACTTAGCCTCAAATATTAACATCTTGATGTGCTATATAATTGTGTGCTCTTTTACCAGAGGTCAAGTAAGTAGACAGGTCACTGTGCAGATAAAATAAATTGTAGCTTAGAGGCAAAACCAATAGCACTGTTATAGGCAGGATGCCTCGGCCAGAGATATAGGCTTACCTGAGGGTAGATGTGGCTGAGGGCAGCTTCTAACTCTGCCTACTCACCCTACTTTAGAATTAGAGTTAACCAGTACCCTTCTCACTAAGCCCTTTTGTTTTAAAAGGATGAGAGAGAGACAGAGAGAGAGAGAATAGAGTTGAAAAGAAAGGAAGAAAAGAAAAGAGAAAAGAAGCAAACAAGCTTGCCTTTTCTACACTGCTCCACACAAAAACCTCTTGTGAGGTCTTCAAAACTAACAATTCAGCAAAAAGTGACAGAAGAGCAACCACTGAGGCAACCCTTATATGTCCTTTTCAAAAAGCTGCTTTCAGTGAATCAATCTGCAATGTTGTTTCAGTTATTCTCATAGAGGAAACTTTCTCCCCCCTCCTCTCCACCTTTGGAAATTTGGTAACCATAGTTTCTGTATCCTGCTGAGACTTGATATGTAGAGCTGTATCCTACCTGCTATTAAGCTGCTGATAGCAGTGTTTCTGTTGCAATTTATGAGCAACGTCAGTTGAAGGCAGAGAGTATTGTACACACTATATTTTCCCAGCTGGAGACCTCCGTGAATGGAAAGCAAAAACATGAATACACACGCACTGTGGGCTTGAGGGAATAAAAAGGCAGGGAAAAAAGTCAGCAGGCTAAAATCAGGTGGGTGGTCCTGATTATAAACCAAGTAGATAATAAAATATTCAAAGGAAGCTCCAACTAAATGGTCAGGAAACAAAGATACACAATATAAAAGCAAAGCCCAGAAAAGTCTTTTTTTTTCTGCCTGTATGTCTCCCGCTCAATTATTAGATTGGTGACGTGCCAAGACTCACCTGACCACCTGGGGTTTTCAAATAACTTGCCATAACCAAAAGGTCATGCGAAACCACGGAAACAAATCCCATTCCACATTAAATTTCTAACGAGGACTCCAGCCCACAGTGAGTACAACACATCCAATTTCCAACCTTCTCTTCTAAATGCCTCCACTCACACAATACCTCAAGAGTCAAATTTCTCTCTTTGCCCGTAACCCAAAGTATTTTACAAGAAAACAGAAATTGGCTTTTATTTTTGTGATTAAGCAACAGACACACATGCTATCTATCGTCCTCGGGCTCCTTTATCATGGAGTGCACAAAAAAGGTAACGGAACTCATGAAGGCCCGATTCTACAGAGAAAGAAAGGATCCAATAGTGATTCCAGAAATTACCCAGAAAAATGATTAAAAAACGGAAAGACAATTTCTTCCCCTAAATACACTACTGAGAAATGACATAAAATACCAGCGATTAGCACCTCGCTAAATAAACTTGATTTCATTCTTCCTCACCTAAATGAAATGTGGAATTGGTTTGTATCAGTTACTGTTAGAATTACAGGGGAAAAGTTTTTATAATAACCATACTGTGCTCTGACCCCTAAATATCGTGATTCAGTTGATCGGGGGTTCCAGGACCAGCACTATTTAAAAACACGATTAGTATCCTTCGTTCCATGAAAGTAATCAATCTCAGAAGAATGAATCAAACTATGCCCTCAGTAACAGCAGTAGGCTAGACTGACTGGGAAAATGCAAAAGCTGTTTCCAGTACTAAAGGAAAAATGCATACAAAATGAATAACTACAAAAAGCAAAAGGATCACTCACTTATTTTCACTGGAACATAGTTTAAGATTTTTCCCGAGGTAACAGTAGAGCAGATGCTCAATCTAGGTGTTCAATTGTCTTCCTAATCAGAATTTAATGTTTTTGATTCAGACACTCATCTCCCAGTACCAACAATATAAAATAAAAATACCAAGCCTGTTGAATTTATCAAGCCCAGAGCTAAACCAGGAGAAAAGTGATTACCATTTAAATAGCAACATGAAGTTCTTTGAAGAAATAGCCTTTTGATGTTAGCATCTCAAATGTTAAAAGGCAAACATCTCAGATCTTAACATTGTTCAGAGGAAACCCAGAGAAAACAAATACGTATCCTAAAAGTTCTTTCATCAGAGTGGAGCGCGAACCCAACTCATTTATCATAGGCTTGTATTCAGTACGTGGTGACAGCAGGAAAGTTCTACTAAATTAAGGTGACTTGCTAAGAAAAAACAAGGAAGGGGAAGTACAATGGACTGGCTTCTAAAATGGCAGAAAAAAATATAACATGAGAGACTGAGCACATGCAGTTAATAAATTTCTGGAGACCCCAATATCCAATGAAGGGGATCTAACTCTAGTTTCTACATGTCTCCACACACCCAATCCCCACCATTAATGTGAGCACAGTTTGTGCATCTTTCAAATGGATTCTGCACGAAGTTAGGAATATTTGTCATTATTAAACTCTGTCTCTTAACTCACATGGGAAAGGATATCCTTCTTCTACAAATGACTGCAAATCTCTTACAGATGATTAGAAACACCAGACAGTATGATGTATTATATACATCTCCCACTCTTAATTATCGTGCAATTGATTAACCAGTTGGTAGATTAAACAGGCTGCACATTATTCAGACACTACAAAACATTCATATTTATCTTCCAACCACAAGAGGTGGTCTTAAACTTTACATTTCTAGTCGCTCACACAATGCTAGGCACGGAACGGATTTCGGGCAATTCTATTGAAGGTTCTTGGCTTTTCACCTTTGCTTGGTTATTTGTTTGTTTTTGTGTTTTTTGGTTTTTTGGTTTTTTTGGCTGTGCTGGGTCTTTGTTGCTGCACGCGGGCTTTCTTTAGTTGCCGCGAGCAGGGGCTACTCTTCACTGTAGTGCACAGGCTTCTCATTGCAGTGGCTTCTCTTGTTGTGGAGCGCGGGCTCAGCAGTTCTGGCTCGTGGGCTCTAGAGCACAGGCTCAGTAGTTGTGGCTCATGGGCTTAGTTGCTCCGCGGCATGTGGGATCTTCCTGGACCAGGGCTTGAACCCATGTCCCCTGCATTGGCAGGCGGATTCTTAACCTCTGTGCCACCAAGGAAGTCCCTATTTGTTTGTTTTTAATATATTGGTGTATTGATTACTTCCACAAGACCAAATCATGTAAATGAAACAGAATGAAACACAAACCAGACAACAGCCCCAAATTTTAAAAAGACTAGGGTGGGGCGGGGGAGAACAGGGGAGAAGACCATCACCTACTACAAGACTTTTTCTTGGGTTTTGGCCTTCATTTATCCACGATATCCCAAATCATAATCAACGTTTGAGAATTTGCTACATTCTTATCATCAAACGTTCATCTCTGAATAGGCTTTTTATTTCAGACTTATGCAGCACCTAGTTTCCCATTATTTAACTACAAAAAGGGAGCAATTGTTCAATTGAATTACAACACTGACACCTTTTCCTGCTTATTCCATTTTCCTAAATCTTAAAGACTTTTGTCTTCATTATTCATAAGATAGTGAGTGCCTACAAAGCAGGTTTCATTGCTCAGAGGCAAACCAAGTCAATTATAAGAAAATCCACCCACAACTATAATATGGTAATAGGCCATGCTTCCCAAACTTGCCTGATCATAAAACCACCTGTGGAGCTCGGGGCTCCCAACCATTCCTCTGGAGATTCTGGGTGGAGGGGGTCTGTATTTTCACATGTATTCCATGTAAATCTTAACATCAGGCAAAGTTGCCAGACCTCTTTGGGTCTCGTGCTGCATTCAAGGAGCCCACAGTTGAGCACTGAGGTTCCCAAACTGCTGCACATTAGAATCTCCTGAGTTGTCTTTTAAAAACCCTGAAACCTGCCCGAATTTAAATTAAAACCTCTGAGAGTGGGCCCCAAGCACCAGCAGGCTCGAATTTCCCCAGGTGACCCCAGTGGACAGCCACATTTGTAAACGAATGATCAACTCTAGTTGACTGGTTCTCAACCCTGAGGGCCCATCAGAAAAGCCTGTAAGAAGTTACAAAGAAACTAACAAACAAAAAACAATGCCTAGACTCCATCTTCAACCAACTGAGTTAGAATCTTTGGACATGAGACCTGAGCCATGGCATTTTCCCAAAGCTCCTAAGATGACCCTAATGTGCAGTCTGGGTTGAGAAAAATGTGTCTAGTAGATTCTAAAGTTAATAAAAAGTATTTAAACAACTTAATAAGCTTGTATCCAAACACCTTTTCTCAGCCAAGCACATGACTATGTTTGTCCAGGAGAATAACAAATTCCAAACAAAACAGTGTCTCCTCTTAAAGAGAGTGCAACTCAGCTGGTCAGATAAATAATACACTAAATGAAAGAACAAGAGAATATTGGGACTTCCCTGGAGGTTCAGTGGTTAAGATTTCGCACTCCCAATGAAGGAGGTACAGGTTCGATCCCTGGTGGGGGAACTAAGATCCCACATGCCCTGTGGTGAGAACATTAAAAAGAACGAGAGAATATTACAAACTATCAGTAAGGGCAAACTTTATAGAACTCTGAATACCTAACTGTTGAGAGGGAAATAAAAAAGTTCTTAGTAAGTGCCAGGTCATGTCAGCTAGGTGCTCATACCATTTAAAAGCAGACAGATTCTTTTTTTTAACATCTTTATTGGAGTATAATTGCTTTACAATGGTGTGTTAGTTTCTGCTTTATAACAAAGTGAATCAGTTATACATATACATATGTTCCCATATCTCTTCCCTCTTGCATCTCCCTCCCTCCCACCCTCCCTATCCCACCCCTGTAGGTGGTCACAAAGCACCAAGCTGATCTCCCTGTGCTATGCGGCTGCTTCCCACTAGCTATCTATTTTACGTTTGGTAGTGTATCTATGTCCATACCACTCTCTCACTTTGTCACAGCTTACCCTTCCTCCTCCCCATATCCTCAAGTCCATTCTCTAGTACGTCTGTGTCTTTATTCCCATCTTACCCCTAGGTTCTTCATGACATTTTATTTTTTCTTAGATTCCATATATATGTGTTAGCATATGGTATTTGTCTTTCTCTTTCTGACTTACTTCACTCTGTATGACAGACTCTAGGTCCATCCACCTCACTACAAATAACTCAATTTCGTTTCTTTTTATGGCTGAGTAATATTTCATTGTATATATGTGCCACATCTTCTTTATCCATTCATCCGATGATGGGCACTTAGGTTGTTTCCATCTCCTGGCTATTGTAAATAGAGCTGCAATGAACATTTTGGTACATGACTCTTTTTGAATTATGGTTTTCTCAGGTATATGCCCAGTAGTGGGATTGCTGGGTCATATGGTAGTTCTATTTGTAGTTTTTTAAGGAACCTCCATACTGTTCTCCATAGTGGCTGTACCAATTCATATTCCCACAAGCAGTGCAAGAGTGTTCCCTTTTCTCCACACCCTCTCCAGCATTTACTGTTTCTAGATTTTTTGATGATGGCCATTCTGACTGGTGTGCGATGATATCTCATTGTAGGTTTGATTTGCATTTCTCTAATGATTAATGATGTTGAGCATTCTTTCATGTGATTGTTGGCACTCTGTATATCTTCTTTGGAGAAATGTCTATTTAGGTCTTCTGCCCATTTTTGGATTGGGTTGTTTGTTTTTTGTTATTGAGCTGCTTGTAAATTTTCGAGATTAATCCTTTGTCAGTTGCTTCATTTGCAAATATTTTCCCCCATTCTGAGGGTTGTCTTTTGGTCTTGTTTATGGTTTCCTTTGCTGTGCAAAAGCTTTGAAGTTTCATTAGGTCCCATTTGTTTATTTTTATTTCCATTTCTCTAGGAGGTGGGTCAAAAAGGATCTTGCTGTGATTTATGTCATACAGTGTTCTGCCTATGTTTTTCTCTAAGAGTTTGATAGTGTCTGGCCTTACATTTAGGTCTTTAATCCATTTTGAGCTTATTTTTGTGTATTAGGGGTGTTAGGGAGTGATCTAATTTTGTAGTATGATCTAATTTCATACTTTTACATGTAGCTGTCCAGTTTTCCCAGCACCACTTATTGAAGAGGCTGTCCTTTCTCCACTGTATATTCCTGCCTCCTTTATCAAAGATAAGGTGACCATATGTGCGTGGGTTTATCTCTGGGCTTTCTATCCTGTTCCATTGATCTATCTTTCTGTTTTTGTGCCAGTACCATACTGTCTTGATTACTGTAGCTTTGTAATATAGTCTGTAGTCAGGAAGTCTGATTCCTCCAGCTCCGTTTTTCGTTCTCAAGATTGTAGAAGCAGACAGATTCTTGATGAAAATTACTAAGGGTGATTTGGAGTCATGGGTTTGAGATAAACAAACAAAGTCTTCTGGAGCCTTCCAACTTGACTGGTTCTTTTATCTTTAAAGAGTGTTTTCCTATAGAAAAACTCTAAAACACTCTCAATCCAAGTTCCCTTCAACAACCTTAAGGGCTAGTATGCCTGTGGCAGTTTACATAATGTCAACCATACATACAATAATGATACACCTTTTCCATTTTTAAAAAAGGGATTTTATATCTATTAATGTTTTTATACTTACTACATCCATAACCCCATTTTACACATGAGAAAAATAAGTCCTAAGGAGTTTGATGACTTACTTAAACGTCTCTCGTCTATACTAGGATACACTCCATGAGACTACAGCCATCCTTTACTTAGAAATATCTTTAATCTATCCGTTATTTAAGGAAAATTCATTTACTTAATCATGTTTATGCCCCCCTTCTGAGTGCTGGCTACCACTGCAGGCTTGGAAAACAGCAGTTAGCAAGACAGACTCCATACCTACATACCAAGTGGGACAAGACACATAATAATCAGGAGCTACAATTTTAGGTACTAAGTTCTTGAAGAAATAAAGCAGTATAAGGGGTTGAAAAGTAACAGGAGAGAAGTTAGTTTGGGGATGGGAGTCAAGGAATGTTATTCTGGGGAAGTAATATGTAAGCCAAGACAGACATTGAGAGTGGGCCACGCAGAGACCTGGGAGAAGAGGGCTTTGTGCAGAGAGAAAAGGGAGGCAAAAGCCCCTGGGCAGCAAGACGAGGCTCCAGAAGACATGCAGAGTTCTTCTTAATTCAACGTGGCTGCTCTTGGAAGACATACTTGAAGAGTGGTACATATTTATGGAGAACCTAGTGTGTTCTCAACTTTATAGAGGTTGAAGAGATGCCATCAAAGGCTTTTAGTGAGTGCCACTAGAGAAACATAACCAGAACACCTAGTGGCAAGTGCAAACAATAAATGTTCCATGAACCCAGGAAGGAGAGGTGAAGATAGCACCTGTAAATGAAGCAGGTATTTCTTGTTGGTTTTCTTTTCTGTTGGCTCTCGTTTGTCTTTTTGATCTTAAAATTCCATTTGACTCTTCAAGTTGCAGTTTTAACAAACATTAATGAAATGCATTTTGCAGCAACGAGGACTTTTATCTGGACCACTTTTAAGAGCAGAGAAATAAAGCTACTGTTCTTTTATACTGTCGTGTAAATACAGGCCTTTCTTTGAAGTGTGTAATAAATGGCCATTTTATAATCTATAATACCTGAAATATTTTGTGGCATACCCTCTTAGCACAACAAATCTTTAAAAAAAAAAAAAACTCAGGAGAGTGTTTAAAGTAGATTGGTTTGTTTAAAAACTGGCTTAGGACTTCCCTGGTGGCGCAGTGGTTAAGAATCTGCCTGCCAACGGGTCCGAACCCTGGTCCAGGAAGATCCCACATGCTGCAGAGCAACTAAGCCCGTGTGCCACAACTACTGAGCCTGCACTCTAGAGCCTGCGAGCCACAACTACTGAGCCCATGTGCCACAACTACTGAAGCCCGCACACCTAGAGCCTGTGCTCCACAACAAGAGAAGCCACTGCAATGAGAAGCCAGCACACCGCAACCAAGAGTAGCCACCGCTCAATGCAACTAGAGAAAGCCCGCGCACAGCAACGAAGACCCAATGCAGCCAAAAAATAAATAAAGAAACAAATAAATAATTTTTTTAAAAACTGGCTTAGATACTAGGAGACATATACAAGAATGTTCACATGGAGGACGTTTGAAATAACCAAGAACACAATCCAAAAGTCCATGGGCACAGGAATGGATAAATAATAATGGTATAGGGACCTCCGTGGTGGCGCAGTGGTTAAGAATCCACCTGCCAATGCAAGGGACATGGGTTCAATACCTGGTCCAGAAAGATCCCACATGCCACAGAGCGACTAAGCCCATGCGCCACAACTACTGAGCCTGCGCTCTAGAGCCTGCGAGCCACAACTACTGAAGCCACACTCCACAACTACTGCAGCCTGTGCGCCTAGAGCCCGCGCTCCACAACAACAGAAGCCACCGCAATGAGAAAGCCTGCGCACCGCAACTAGAGAAAGCCCGTGCGCAGCAATGAAGACCCAACGCAGCCAAAAATAAATATAAATTTTTTTTTAAAAAGGAGTGATATCTATAAAATTAAAAAAAAAGAGAGAGAGAGAAGCAGCAGCAGAGTGGGATGAAGGAAGGGCCATCAGGGGGTTTTCAAAGGTCCTAAAACTACAATTTTCTATTTCTGCATCTAGGTGGCAGGAAATACATGTTTGCTTTCATGTTGTTCTTTATACCTTACACATAGGTTTCAAATCGTACCTTCCATATATTTAACGGAACAAGTTTTTACAGCTGACTGAGCAAGAACTCAGACCATCTCTGCCCACACGCAGCTCTGGCTTATTTCACAGCTGTATACAAATGTCTCGTTGGAAGCGTAAGGTTAACATCCTTTCTTCAGTTATTCAGTGTGTTGATGAACACAGGCTGAAGAAAAGGAAAACACCTGAAAATGCAAGGCAAGTGGTGAGTGGAAGCAGTTTTCCCTGAAAAGCCGTGGGACGCCGGGGCTGGCCCTTTCCTGACAACATGGGGCCGGTGGTGTCCTGATCTGCCCAACCTGGCACAGGGGGCTTGTGTGGCCCATCTTGGCAACATTCGCTTCCAAGGGGGGGCCTTCCGCAGGAAACCAAGGATTAATTTCCCCGAGGCTCAGAGGCAAGCACTTCCAAAAAAGGGAAAAATCAAACTATTACATATCCATGCAAATCAAAATTCACAGACCAGTGGCAGGCAGCCAACGCAACTATTTCAGGTCTGCTCTCCCATCTGCTTGGCCTGTTAACTGTCGGAAAATACAAGCAAATCGCTTCTTCTGCGACTACGTCTCAATAGGGCTCCTAAAAACCAGACTCCATGATGCAACTTTAATAAGACAGAACAGCTTATTATGATCAATAAAGCACAGCCTTCCTGCAGTTGCAGAGCCAAAAGTGGCTCCAATGCCTCTTCGCTGGACACAGAGCACGAACACCATTCCCACCCACCCCCGGCATCTCGGAAGGCCCGGGGCCAGGAAAGGCTCCCACACCAGGAAGCAGCTCTGTCCCGGTCCCCCTCCACACAAGAACCCAAAGGCCTTCTCATCCTGCAGCTTTTATTAGCCCCAATATACGGTAATTAATTTACTGCAGGCTCTTAATTCATAAATGGATCAAATAAAGCCCCACATGGCTTCTGGCAGCTAACCCTTACTAAATTATGGTGACTAGAAGTTTGTTTAAATGCAGCCCGTAAGTCCAACACGGCCCCCTCAGCTTGTAAAGTTCAATTAGAGAGTTCTTAAGCTCATTGTGTGCCTTAGAGCTTCAAAGAAGGCATTATTCACGCGTCTTCCATTGCCAAAAAAGGAAAGCTGGCATCGATGAAGCAAATTCCTAGAATGTTGATCCAGGCGTTAGCAAGAAATGCTAAAACTTCAACCCTCAGTCCCCAAACGCCTCCACTTTGGGACAAAATCTCAGTGAACTGTGAAAGACTAAAAGTAATCGAATTAACTATAGAAATCCACATAATAACGAAAGTTCTGACCAAGAGTGTACAAACATAACCACCCACTAGAGTTTCTGTTTCTATGGTCCCCTTATAAGTACCACTGGTGTGTTCCTGTAAAAGTCTAAACAGGCTGAGGGCTTAACCAGGGGCCAGAAAGGACATCTTGGAAGTGTCGCCTCCACGACAATGGGCTGTCATCTCAGTTCCCACTCTCGTACCTCCAACTGGTGGGCAAAGCCCGGGTGCGACCTGGTCAAGTTCGAATCTGACTGCATTTGCTGACGTCGCACATTGGTTGCTGGATGTGGGTGTTTTTGTACGCCATCTACTTCAGGCAGGCCTGATAACAGCTCTACTCAGGCGAGTGGGCAAGAACTTTCACTCTGATGCTTCCCTTCCCAGCAGGTAAGTGACCGGACGCCAGTTGGCCTTCCCACGGGAGGTTCTGTGGTTGCCCTCAGATATGAAAACAGATTAGTGTATTTTCCCAAGAGCACACCATTAAGTCAGAAAAGTCCCGGGCAACCAATCTCCTCAACTGTCTGCAAAAGAAGAATCTCTTGCTGCCAGCTCTGTAAATGGCCAGCCTTCCCTACTGTCGTGCAGGAGACTTAGATGAAGAAGCAGGAAAACAATTCCACCGTGAGCTACTGCTATGGAGGTCAAGGCTCTAAATCTCCTTGAAGATGAAAACAAATTAGCAGCTTTGCCTGCATCAAGCCAACCCTCTGAAAGAAGGCTTCTTTTCACTCCAGTATTACAAACTATGCTCCTCGAAGATAACACTTTTAGGGATATAAAAATGTTTCCTGCAGCTTACCGCCTGTCGCCTTACTGACTAGACCGGCAGAACCGTGCAAAAGCCGCACAAGATCCCTGTGAGAGCCAGCGTGGGTTTGAGCAATGGGAAGAGGGGACAGGCGGAGGGGGGTGGTTTTAAAGTCATGGGCAAAACTCGTCTCAATACTCTGCAATGACCTCTATGGGAAAAGAATCTGAAGAGTGGACATATGTAGAACTGATACCCCTTGCTGTACAGCAGAAACTAACACAACCCTGTAAATCAACTACACGCTAACAAAAATTTAAAATTAATTAATTAAATAAATAAAGTCATGGGCTTACTTGACCTCCTTTCTCTTCACCATGCATTCACTCAGACAACACTTATTTACTGGCTGCTTACCCATGTGCTTGGCACTAGGGATACATGCACCAACCAGACAGACAAAAAAATGCCTCGCGGTAAGATATGGATGTGATATTTACAATCAACTTTTACAGTCTTTATACTCAATAAAGAAGGTAAGTACCCTTCATTATACAAAAGTAGGTGGACTAAAGGAAAAAGCTCCTTTCTAGGCTGAGAAGAAAAACTTGGAAATGCAAGTAATTGCATGTGCGTTGGTTAAGCGAGCAGAGTGTTTCCAGATACCCCTGGGGCCTGGTTCTACCACAGGACACGGCCAAGGGACCTTGGCTTTCATGAGGTGCCTTCAACACAGCTGTTCTTTGTAGAAGGAAGTGCTTATGAGGTCTGTCTCAACTTCAGAGTCTTAGACGTGCAGATGTTAAAGGGTTAGTCAAAACCAGGGGGATAAGAGTTTTGCTACAAACACTGAAAGGAATTTGTGAAAAACCAGCTTGGTGAACAACTCATGTTGCTAACTGAAGATAAGAAGAACAGAGTTCAAGCCCAAAATAATGATCTGGCCAGGACCCAGAAGGGAGGTGGGTAGAGCTGGGGTTAGGAAAGAATCTGTCCATTCCAAAAGCTACTGAATTTCTTTTGTTTAGATAACGAATAGCCAAACAAAAAAGGCGGTTTGCTGTTTCATTTATATGCCACTGTTTTAAGTTCCCAAACTTAGAGTCTGTCTGAAAACCAAGCGTAACTAAAGCCACATTTGGGGGTGGGGGTGGGGGAATAGGCCAAGTAAGCCATGACAATAATAAATTAAATGACTTGATCTCTCTATAGAAGTGATCGTTATGACAGCACATTCCAAATCACCTGAAGTTATCTCAATTTCAGGCCATGAAATAAAAGGTAGCTACCAAGAAAACCCAACAAAGGAACTTTAGGCTCGTTAAGAGTTTTCTCATCTGTATAATGGAGATAATATCATAGTTACTAAAAAAACAGGAAGATGAGATTTTTTATACAATGGAGAGTGAAACCTTCACCCATTTTCCCCTGAAATGGGTACCCCAAAAGCTGGTAGCCAGGAAATCAGAGAAGGCTCTTCTGGGGAAACTGATCAAAGCAAGAGAAAAGGCAGCTGGGAGACCCCTAGAGAAACCATCCACCCAGACCTCCCTACACCATCAGAAAGGTCCACCCAAGATTGTGAAACCTCAAACTAGCTTCTTAGCATATCATTCACTGTCAGCGAAGGACATCTGAGGAAAATCTCCAACACCGAAGACAGGGGCCAAAGCAAACACAAACAAAAAAAGGAACTTAAGAGAAATTAGAAACAATGCTGCGAGAATAAAAAGAGGGGGAGAAGGGAAGGAAAGAGAGAGGGAGGGTAATTAATACCTTTGGGGAAATGAGCAGACACTGCATTCATGGAACTAGAATAGGAGGCTTTTAAGGAAACAATTCCAGTAACAATAAGAGCTTTTAGAAATGAAAATTCTATGAGAACGGATCTCCTTTTCAATGTAAAAACTGAAATATAAAGTTGAGAAAATCTCCCCAAATCAGAAAACATATAAAAAACCTATTAAGCCAGAGATCTGAAAAAGGAGGGAAAAGATGAGAAAAGTAGAAGATTGATACAGGAGGTTCAACTTCTACATAAAAGGAGCTCCAGAAACAGAGAACATAGAAACAGATTTTACATACTTTCCGAAGAAATACATCTACAAAACTTCCAACCTTACAGGGCCTGAGTTTCCAGTGACAGGACCAAGTACAGTACAACAAATTAAAGAAGGATGTCACTGAGAAATGTCAGAATGCTGGGGACAAGGAAAAGACGAAGGCTTGGGAGTTGGGCGAACAAACAGGTATCAAACAGGACGTTAAATCAGGACGGTGTTGGACTTGTCCAAGACAACACTGGGCGACTCAAAGTTATAGAGCCTTGAGAGAAAATGATTTTAACCAATTCTTCGTGGAGCCACTGTTATCAATCAAGTGAGAGGGTATAAGGAAAACATGTTCAAACGTCAAGATTTCAAAATTTGTACTTCCCATGAACCCCTTCTTAGGAAGCTACTGGGAGACGTGCTTCACCAAAATGAACGGACAAAAGCAAGAGAGAAGAGTACACAGGCCCAGAAAATTAGGGTATCCAACCTAAAGGGCAAATGGAATGAATCTTCAGCATGTACGAGAGAAAGCTCTGATTTTCATACCTCTGCATAAGGCCTGAGCTATCAGTCCAGATCGGAGCAGATCAGAAGACTCTAGAGAGACTGCCCCGAAAGATACAATGTCTAGAAATGCTTGACGTACTGCAACAAATTGAGAGGCAGTTTATAATTCTGGCATGATAGTTTGTGGTGAGTTAGTGATGGGCACATAGAACATTAAGCAAACAAAAAATAAGACAATTGTTACCTCCAGGGAGAAAGCTGGATGAGGAAAGAAGGGTAATCACAGTACATGGCTGTGTTGTGAATAATATATGCATAGTCATGATAACGTTAACACTGGATATTGACCTAACCCGAAATTTCTTGTGGAGGACAGCCTCTATGCTGGCCTCTAAACACCCTGCTTCTTCCTGTTCACATCCTTGTGTGATGCCCTCCCCCAGATTGAGTTTGAGCTGGACCTCCTCACTTCTTATGACTAGAATGGCAGAAGCGAACAGTTGTCATTTCTAACATTTATACAAGGACTCCAGCCCATCTTGGGTTAGCTGTCTCCTGGGTCTTGCTGGGGAAATAAGCTGCCATGCTACGGGCAGCCCTACGGAGAGGCTCGTGGGGCACTGCAGGGAATTAAGGTCAGTTCAACAGCCCCTGAAGAATTAAAAGCCCACCAACAACCAAGTAAGTGAGAAGAGAGGTGGGTCCTGCGGCCCCACTCCGGCCTTCAGTTTACTGTGGCCCCAGTCCCACAGACTGATTGACAGCCTGGGCCAGAAGCACCCAGCTAAGCTGCTCCCAGATCATTGGCCCATGGAAACTAGGAGATAATAAACGTTCACTGTTTTAACTTACTATGTTTTGGAGTAATTTGTTACACAGCTACAGATAACTCATAACTATATTGGGAGGATGGGAGGCAGTAGAAGACATTTTACTGTCTTTTGTGTAGGGAGGGAGGGGAGTAAGAGAGCTGAATCATCTTCTATAATAAGAAGTTAATACAAAAAAACCTAAAATTGAAGAATAAGAAACAGCCACGTAAACAACTGTTTTCAAAATAGAGAGAAAAGTATCAATGAAAAGAGTTGAAAGTAGGGCTTCCCTGGTGGCGCAGTGGTTGAGAGTCCGCCTGCCGATGCAGGGGACATGGGTTCGTGCCCCGGTCCGGGAAGATCCCACATGCCATGGAGTGGCTGGGCCCGTGAGCCATGGCCACTGAGCCTGTGCGTCCGGAGCCTGTGCTCCGCTATGGGAGAGGGCACAACGGTGAGAGGCCCGAGTACCGCAAAAAAAAAAAAAAAAGAGTTGAAAGTAGTTAGTTGCTTCAGGCAAGGAGGAGCTGGGTGAGGGAAAGGTGGAACAAGAAACTGCTGGGTTTGTTATGGGCCTCAGAGAACTACGTTGCTTTTTAAACTAGATACATGTATAATCAGATTAAAAGTTAAAAAGATTTTCTTAGGTCTCCCAAGGCAAAAGAAATAAAAGCAAAAATAAACAAATGGGACGGAATCAAACTTACAAGCTTTTGCATAGAAAAGAAAACTAAACAAAATGAAAAGACAACCTACAGAAAGGGAGAAACTATTTGCAAATGATACAACCGACAAGAGATTAATTTCCAAAATAGACAGCTCATACAACTCAATAACAAAAAAACAAACAGCCCAATCAAAAAATGGGCAGAAGACCTAAAGAGACATTTCTCCAAGGAAGACATAAAGATGGCCAATAGGCACATGAAAAGATGCTCAACATCGTTAATTACTAGAGAAATGCAAATCAAAACTACAGTGAGGCACCACCTCACACCAGTCAGAATGGCCATCATGAAAAAGTCTACAAATAACAAATGCTGGAGAGGATGTGGAGAAAAGGGAAGCCTCCTAACACTGTTGGTGGGAATGTGAGCTGGTGTTCTCACTATGGAGAACAGTATAGAGATTCCTTAAAAAACTAAAAATAGAATTGCCATATGATCCAGTAATCCTACTCCTGGACATATATCCAGAGAAAACTCTAATTCAAAAAGATACATGCACACCTATGTTCATAGCAGTGCTATTTACAAAAGCCAAGACATGGAAGCAATCTAAATGTCCATCAACAGATGAATGGATAAAGAAGATGTAGTGTACACATGGAAAGCGCATCCACACAATGGAATACTACTCAGCCATAAAAAAAGAATGAAATACTGCAATGCCATTTTCAGCAACATGGATGGACCTGGAGATTATCATACTAAGTGAAGTCAGTCAGAAGGAGAATGACAAATATCACATGATATCACTTATATGTGGAATCTAAAATACTACACAAATGAACTTATTTACAAAACAGAAACAGACTCACAGACACAGAAAACAAACTTATGGTTAACAAAGGGGAAAGGGGGTGGGGGAGGGATAAATCAGGAGTTTGGGATTAGCAGATACAAACTACTATACATAAAACAGATAAACAACAAGGTCCTACTGTACAGCACAGGGAACTATATTCAATACCCTGTAATAAATCATAATGAAAAAGAATATATATACATATGATATATATACATTATATATATCATATATATATATATGAACTGAATCACTTTGCTGTATGCTAGAAACTAACACAACATTGTAAATCAACTATACTTCAATAATTTAAAAAAAGTGAAAAATTAAACTAAACTACATGTATGTGTTTACTCTCATGCATCCAATCAATTCTCTATTATCACAGCAGTCATCTGGGCATTTTAGGGAGTCTTAACCAGCTGTAGATAGAGCAGAGCTAGAAGCTGTTGGACCTTAAGCAGGCAAATGACCAAGGGCTTGAAACCTGCTAATGAAATTGTGAGGATTCTACCTTTTAGGAATCTTATCAGATAACATCTTCAATGTGCTCATTCTTCCTTGGAGTGTATCAGAGCATAAAATAAATGTCAGCCAAACTCAGACTAGACTCCACTTTATCTGCACAACTGCTAAAAGTTCAATAAACGATCTGAGTAAACAGATTCATTTCTGGAGACTCAGGCCATCGCCACCCGTTCAACAGAACCTGGCACTAACCCAGAGGGTGATTTAAGGGTAATACCATCAAGGCTGTGTCCTAAGAATTCTGTTCCAGATCCTTTAAGTCCGAAATAATTCTGGCAAGAACCCTCTATGATATTCACGTTCCTTTGCTCCCCAAACTTCAGGTATCTTCAAGAGAGGATGTACTCTAAACCCCACCCCCCATTTTCACACAGGAGGA
This sequence comes from Orcinus orca, assembly GCF_937001465.1. NCBI lineage: Eukaryota > Metazoa > Chordata > Mammalia > Artiodactyla > Delphinidae > Orcinus > Orcinus orca. The sequence goes on along the minus strand of NC_064561.1, from coordinate 82,392,088 downwards.
AAGTGAGACAACACCCCGGTTCTCTTGATACCTGGTCTAGTGCTATTTTCTAGGGTTCTGGTTTTCCCTGGTACCTTGTCAAGCTTCCCTACAAGTCCAAAGGCATTTCTGAACTACATCATATTATTTAGCTTATGTAAAATACATTAGCTTTCACAGTGAACACGAGCTATTGTAGGAAAAGCTGAAGAAGAAACAAACACTCTCAAAGAACTTCATTAGTTCATTACGTACAGGTACACTTTTATAACAAATGGGGACAGTGGGAAGTGGAAGTTACCATTATTAGTTACAGTCACAGTTTTCCTTTTCCTTTCAACTAGTCTCCCTTTGCTCTTAAGACCAATACCTTCTAGCATCCCCAAAGTAATAGCAATCACACCATTTTGTTTTAATCTGGTTTTTCTCGTGGTTTAGTCACACGTCTTTTCTCAAAAACCATTTGTCTAGTAGCCAACACAAACTGCAACACCAAGAACTCTTGAGGGTTCTGCAACAATACATTTTTAAAAGTCTGCTAAATGGACAGGTATCAGAACCACTGCAGCCAAGAGGAGAATTTTTAATAAAAATATTACAGGTGTTTCTTGCTTGATGCAATTGTGCCCTTCCAGAAAATCTTGATACACAGTATTTTGTAAGAAGTATAAAAATGTTCCTTTTGTTTAGTTATCATGGGGGACTATAAAGGCACATAGCCACTCAACATACTTTTTTTACTCAGGTACTGTCACTCTAAATACTTTTCACTATTCAAGTAACCAAAAAATAAAAAAAGAAGTTCATATGCAATAGAAGAAAGGCCTTGGCTGCCTTCTTTGAAAACTGACCCTCTTTTGGGTTCTAATCAATCACATTACGCTTACCAACAGGCCTGGCACTCCTGCTATCCCTTGTCACTTTTCATTCATAATCACAATGAAATAAACAGGGCAATGACACCAAACGCTGAATCCTAACAAGTTGAAGCTACCAGAATTTGCAGAGTGAATGAACAACACAAATTTCGGCTCCCTGACAATTCCCTAACATTCCTTTTTAAACACCAGACTTTTCTTTCTACTTCCCAAAATATGCAAAGGTTTACCCTGAGTAAACGTACCCGAGTGAAGGGTGGCTACCCCTCTGGCAGAGATCTGCATCTCCCTTGGGTGAAATGTAGTGTAAAGCTTGACTCTATTGATCATGGGTGATCAGGGTGGGAGTCAAACGTGAAGAAAAAAGGGCTTATCGACGAGCCAGAACCCAGACCCCAGAGAATTTGGGTTAGCTGAATGACTCCTCAGAGGAGGGGCTCAGTATGGTCCAGCCCATATCCTTCTGAAACCTTGAGGTGAGGGTATGTGGGCAAGACTGGATTCCTCCCATGCCATCATGGAAGCTACTGGAACTCAGTGGCACTCGATTCTCCTTAAGACCCTACCTTGATTTCCACCCCAGTCATAAATTCCCCAGACTCCATTTTCCTCGCTTTGAGAAAACGCTAACCACAGCCTCAAATACTTAACGGTCACACTCAACATATGTCATGCTTTGTTGAAATTCCATACTTGGAAATGTGCTACTGCAAGAAAATGCAAGGTGGGCTGGTATGACTGATGATATTTACTTTTAGAAGGTATTTAATTCAAAAGCCAGATATAAAGTGAGATGTCCTAGAGGGAATACACTTCAGAGATTCTCTAGTAACTGGCTGAGGGTTTGAGGTTAACAGTCTCCTTCTGAATCACTGAAGATAAATGTTCAGTCAATATAATTTTAAGTAGCTCACTGCATTCTGCTTCTTTGAAAACTGACCCCCCGTTCCCCTAATCGGGTCATCTGTTCCACTACCCACTTAGCACTTAACATTTTTTAGAACTCCCTGTGAATGTATAATGCCTTTTAGTCCCGCTACCAAGCAGAGGTCTTAAGGAAGAGACAACAACGTGGCACTAGTGCTTTTGCAAAGCAGCCTGTCCCAGTTCCGGTCTACGGACTCCTAACTTGTCTGCCCTTGACTATTCGAAGACTTCTGGAACTCAGAGCTCCTCTCACATGCTTGCTTACTGCAGCCACCCAGGTTCCAGGTTCAGAGAGCGCCCAGCCAATGCCCTTGACCCCAATGATGGTTCTTCTGCTCTTCCAGCATCCACCCCCTACAGGTTTGTTTGAACTAGGAAGAATTCCGTATGTATATATTCGAGGTGCTGGTAAGAAGCAGCTCTCTGAGAGCACTGGCTGGAACTGGGTGGCTTTTCATATTCTGGAGAGCTACTGGGTCTTCTCCTGAAGCTGCAGAAAGTGGTGGAAAGCAGTCTTCGTTGGCTCTCTTTAAACAAGTCGGTCTCTGCTGCTACTCAGGCGAAATAAGACACATTAAATGTTCTCCCTAGTCAGCTCTTTCAACTTGACTTCCTTCAAAAGTTGTCTGTCAACGCGGATACCAAGAAGACATCGACATGGCAACATACCAACGGTGCAGATGTACGTGTGAGCCCCTGAAGGGCTGGCGGGAACAGGCTGCCCACTGAGCCAGAAGAACATGTGGTACCGCCTCTGACGCATGGGAAGTGCTGGGCCATTTTTTTTTTTTTCTTGTTAGGAAATATGGAGTCGAAAATGACATTTGGGGTATTTTTGTAAAAATATTTGGTGAATATTAAATTTTTTAAAAACATTTCCCTCTATAAGCCGAATTGAGTTCCCACATTTCAGTCAAAACCTCAAACTGACAAGCAAATGTTTATTTGCCTTTTAGCATATTTTTAAAATAATTGGTTATATTCATCCACACATACATCAACAAACACAGACTTAAAACTAGGCAAGGCTGATCATTTTAGGTAGAATCTAGAAATCCAGAAAGGGTACACAGTCACTTTATTTAGACTGTCTGGACCCCAGTTTCTCTAGAAGAATAATAGGGCTAATTACAGGAGTTTTCCACATAAATGAGATGCTAATTACATGGTGTTGGCAGAGCAATGTAAAGTTCCCGGGGCAAAACTGTTTAATTGTTCAGGCCTGCCAAATGCGTCATGTGCCATGTAAAGGAAACAGCCATACTTCTAACACCCGAGGACTGCAATACTATGAAAGTGTCTCAAATACATACTTGAGTCAGAAGGCATCATTAGGAAATGAATATATATGGGTGTGGTGAGTACATGATTGCTCGGTTTACTATTCAGTTAAAAGCGATTATCAAGTGAGCAGTAAGGGTCTTGCCTACCTCATATCACTTTTTATCCACCCCCCTCTTGGGTCTCCGGGCCGCTCCAGCAGACTTTGCTGGTTACTCTGTAATCGTGCCCATGAGCCTAATTCCCCCAACTTCACTGAGAACAGTTTTTTTGCAATTTATGTTATTCCTTCTCCCTACACCTTAGTTTGCTTTTTGCCTGGGAAATATTAACCAAACTTCTCTGAAAACAGAAGGCCTGGGTCCATATGGGAATGCTCTGGTAGGTATTACTTTTCAAAACTACCTGGATAGTTCTTCCTCCTGCTGTGTCTATACACAGAGGCTGCCAAGACAAGGGGCTATGAGAGGAAATGGAATGCTGGGGGCAGGGCAGGGCTGGGGTGCGCCCCAGAAAAATCCGAAAACCGCTGGCGTATGGCAAGTGACAAACTACACGTTATCAACAAATCATGCGGCGCGAAGGTTTTCCTATAAAGATCCTGTCCTTCGCCTGTCCTTATTCTGAAGGAGAAGAACCCAAAAGAAAGATGCTTGCAGAGACAGAAACACAAGTGACTTACATTCCTCCCAATTCAGAATGCATGCTTGACAGGCTAATTTTCTCCCCTGGGTGTTTGAATTCCTCAGATCTAAAAGTCTCTTTAACTTCTTTCACTGGGGGGAAAAAAAGCTGTAACGTCATTCTAGACACAAGCAGGAATGAAATCTGAAGCTCCCTCCATCCAGAGCAAAGGCCTCCACCAGGCAAAGCCCCGGCGGCACGCTCTCTTGGGAACGTCACTTCACGTGCACACCTGCCTTCTCAGGCTGGACCACTCTGATATTTACTACAAGGGGAAAGTCCCATTCCCATTCTGTCTAGGACAGAACCCTGGATATGGGCACTGCAAGCTATGCATTTGACTTACAACCTCATGCCTTTTGTCATCAAAATGTCACTGAGGCCACAGCTGGGAAAGGTAACGGAGGAGGGCACTCCACCGGGCAGTGTGAACCGGTTCAGCATTTTGGGAAAGCGGTTAAGCGGTTAATGTCTTCCAGTGCATTAAAAACGCCTGTGTCCTGGGTTCAGCAATTTTGCTTCTTGAAAACTGATGCTAGCGTAATAATCGCAAGTCCATAAAACAATACAAAAACTTCATGCACAAGGACGCAGTGCCGACAGCTATCTAAGGAGTTGAAGGCAAAGTAAAAAGCTGCCATGAGAGGAATTTAAATTTTTTTGCGTCCATTTTATGTAATTTTATATCAATGTAATATGTGTCTTAGAAAGTATTTTAATAACATCAGAAATGCTTATCTTTTAATGTTAAGATTAAAAGGAGAGAAAGGAATATTCAAAAGTATACTACTGAATGATGTCCATTACATTTTTTTAAATAGATATTTAAAAAGTTAAGAAAGAAATCAAATTGAAGTACTTGCCTGAATAGTGAGATCATAGATTTTTTTCTTTCTTTCCCCCAAATGTCTTAAAATGGCCATGTATTTCTTTTATAATCAAAAAATTAAAACCAGACTGAGGATGTAAATGATTGAAGGGAAGAAGCACGCCAAATATTTTGTTTCTCCTTTTTTGTGGAAATAAGTCTAATAACAGCAAGGTTGGAAGTTGAAATACAATAAAAACATTGTCAGATTTTATAATGGCTTTAAAAAAAAAAATCAGTGACAAAGTAGATTTCTGGAACTCTGTTTTCCAGATTGTGTAGGCCAAACTTAATTTAAAAGTAGCATATTCCTGAGTAGAAAGCGACACTATTCAAACTTAAACAGGTATCAAGACCATATCCCTTTGTTTTGCGAATTTACTCAACATTCAACAAATATGTATGGCATACGTACTCTGTGCCAGGCGCCGGGGATCCAACAGTGAACAAAACAGATGGGATTTGTGCACTAAGGAAGCTTACAGCATAGTGGGGCTGAAAGGGATGGTTTGTACACAGCAACCCAGCTGAAGCTGATTCAATGACTCCTGCCAAAATCAGACGCTAGACCTATAAAGAACTTCCTAGCATTCCACACTTAAAAATAAAAACTCCAGCAATTACATCACTTTTTACTCCCTCTCTCCAAAGAGCACTTTGAGAGATATACAGGGTCTTTCGAGCAGTGACAGAAATCCAGAACACCCAGGAGGAGGTGTGAAGAGCAAGGGCTCTAGAAGTCCAACCACCATAGATTCAAATTCCCTCACCAGGTGTGCTGCCTTGCACAGGTGAATCCCTTTCTAAGTCTCCTCTTTTAAAACATGATAACACAACATTGTAAATCAACGATACTCCAATAAAAATTTTTTTAAAAAAATAAAATATAATAAGAGTGAGCTCACTTTGGATTTTGTCCTGAGGACTCAAGGAAATTACCCGGCAAGCACGCCCAGCACAGTGCCTGGCACAGAGTAAGTGCTCAACAAGCTTTTCCCTTATCCATAAAACACGCATATTTACACATAAAAACAACAAAGAATCAGGAAAGGACAAAGATGTAAAAGTCTACAAAATGGGGAACTGGGGTAAGTGGTAGTGACTGCTAATGAATACAGGGCTTCTTTGAGTGTAAAGAAAATGTTCTAGAATTGTAGTGATGGTTACACAACTCTGAATACACTAAAAAGCCATCAAGTTTTACACTTTAAACAGATGGATTGTATGTTATGTAAATTATAGCTCAAGAAACTGCTATAAAAAATTGTATTTAAAAAAGTCAATGGAGGGCTTCCCTGGTGGCGCAGTGGTTGAGAGTCCGCCTGCCGATGCAGGGGACACGGGTTCGTGCCCTGGTCCGGGAAGATCCCACATGCCGCAGAGCGGCTAGGCCCATAAGCCATGGCCGCTGAGCCAGCATGTCCGGAGCCTGTGCTCCGCAACGAGAGAGGCCACGACAGTGAGAGGCCCACATAACGCAAAAAAAAAAAAAAAAAGTCAATGGAATTTTTTTTTAAATTTTTTTGCGGTACGCGGGCCTCTCACTGTTGTGGCCTCTCCCGTTGCGGAGCACAGGCTCCGGACGAGCAGGCTCAGCGGCCATGGCTCGTGGGCCCAGCCACTCCGCGGCATGTGGGATCTTCCCGGACCGGGGCACGAACCCGTGGTCCCCTGCATCGGCAGGCGGACTCTCAACCACTGCGCCACCAGGGAAGCCCCAATGGAATATTTTAAGTCATATTTTAATCCAGATGGGCCAACAGCTATTCTTTGCAACCCATGAGACTGTGTGAATTTTGTAATTAGAAAATAGTATCTTCAGTTCTGAGTCACTATAATATTAAGACTCAGATTTTTTTACCAACTCCTTTACAGGGAAAAGATAAACAAGCACACAGGACAATACCACACAGCCACAAATCTTATAAGACAACTTCTTAAATCTTTCACTATATATACCTTAGTTCGAAGAAAAGTTTAGTTTAAAATGTTTTACATTCTGTATTCACATACAGGACTATATTTAGCTGCAGTATCAACCAACCAAAAGGTGAAACAAAATGCCTTTAATACAGTGAGTTTGAAACTTACCACTTCATTACTTAACACCTAATGTCACCACCAAAATACATATACAAATAACACAAAAGAACAAATGTTTGATCCAAAAACATTAAGCTGAATCCTACCTGATAGCAGGTTATTTTTCACAATAACAAGAGGTGAAGTGACTGTCTGTGTTATGGCTTTCCAGCAACGCACAATCACTCATCATATCCAGATTTTGGCCATGTTACGTCATCAGAAAAGCATAAAACAGGTCCAAGAAACCATAAAGCAAAACTCAGGAAAATGGCCCAGACAATGCTTCCCTCCTCCCTTCCTGTCTCCTTCAGTCAACACATCTTTATTGAGCGTCTACTATGTGAAGACCTCGCCTCCATTTTTACCTTCTGTATTTTTCTATGCAGCTGCTAACATTAGTTTCAGTACTCTTTAAAAAAAAAATTGTGATACGAGCTTTGTAGTTGTTTATAATATACATCATCAAACTAATTTTAGTTTATTAAAAAAATTTTCACCGTTGTACACAGAATAATCAGAGGTAATTAAGCTGGCATACGGTCCAGCAAACATGTGGATCTGATTTTCTATATGGGCTGCGTTTTGCAGGTGAAAATGAGTAGCACTTGTACACTGTGGAAGGGGCATCCTTTGAGCTGCTCTTCCACCAATGGTGATGAATTTCAAGAAACAATCCATACTTTCATCAGCAACCACCACTGCAAGATGGCCCGGGAAGGTGACGGGGGAGCAAGCGCGCCCAGCACGATACACAGAGTGGAAGTAACTAGTAGTTCTTTCAGCCCCTCAAAACCTCTGTGGAGTTTATGCTGAGGATCAAGGCTGGACCCTTTTTCTCATTAGCTCAGTGATTAAACAACTATGTTCACCTGGCAAACTCACATCCTAGGGGCTGGTTTATCTCCACTGAGCACAGTACTGATAGGGAGCCTGCCCACCAGCCATCTTAAAGTTCCCCATCACTGCACAGTTGTAATCATCACTGGTATGGCAGGTAATGAAATGCAGAAGTGAAAGTGGGCATCTTATTCCCCTTATGAGTCAAAGCTGAACTTATAAGATCACTGGGAACTGTCTCAACAAACAGCAGTGTTTCAATCATTAAAGTACTGCACCAACTCCATGCTCAGTTACTAAAAATACAAAGTAAGCTTGGATTAATACTTAATCTCTTGAATCAAGATTTAAAAAGAACGTTCTCTTTTCAAAAAGATTGGTAAGTAAGTACTGCAGAATAGGAATAACAATACCAAATATTAGATCGGTCGTCAATTATGTAGGATCATTTGCTTTTTAATGAATTAGCTTGAAACCCCCTCTACTGCACAGTTAAACACTATCCTCTTTATGACTTTGGAGATGCAGAAAAATCAGAAGAATTTAAGAACATCTCTGATGGTTTAAAAATCATTTACTTCTCTAATCCAAACATGAATTCTCAAGATCACTTTTCTTTCCTCAGAAAACACACAGAACATCAGGTGAAGGATCTGACATAAACAAGCATTCTTCCTCTCACGCTAGGTGTTTTCTCATAAGTCATCATTTGCACTCCCATCGACCCCTCTGAAAACTCTCAATGTTTTCTGAGTACAATCTTTTATTTGCTACTTTTATCAACTTTCCTTAATACTCTGGGTTTCTGAACTATTTCAAAAATAACTCAGCAGACCACACAGAGACGAAGTTACAGTGTCTGGCTCACTGGAGAAACAAACTAAGGTCCACCCCACCGTACTAATAAATTAGGACGAGCGGTACACCAGTCAGTTGTGCATTAAGCCCCTCAAAACCTATGTGGAATTCATGGTCAGGATCAAAGCTGAACCCTCTTTCTCATTAGCACAGTCACTAAACAGCTATGCTCACCTGTCACACCACTGCATCTTGACAGACATTATCTACCCTGTAAGGTAAACATGGCAGGTGTCTCTGCCCATGTCATACCTGAGAAAATGAGACAATAATACATGTGACTTCCTTAAAGGGAAAAAGTTGAGCAGCTTGCAAAGGGCCAGGACATTCCCTCTTTCCCCTGAGACAATGGTTCTCATCCTTGCTTACACATTAGAAGCCCCTGGGGACATATGAAAAAACACCAATGGCAGGTCACCAAACCAGACCAAGATGCCAGCCCAGACCATGGAGATACCTGGGAATGGTGCCTGGGCATCCGCATGGTTTAAAAGCTCTCCAGGTGATTCACAGGCACAAAGTGGAGAACCAGTCATCTCTAACCTACAGATGTTTAAAAGGACATCACTATCACTGGCAAACACCGATTTTCTTTCTCTCACTTCCTTTTCTTCGGTGGCTTTGCCTAAGGACAGAATGGCAGAGCTGTGGTAAACAACAGTCATAACAATGAATAATGGACCCAACCAAAACAAGTATGTTCTCGGGGTGGGCAAAAAACAACAACAAAAAAAAAACCAGTAAGAAATAGGATTCAAGAATCAAAAGGAAAACACATTCTCGAAAGCTAAAAAGCCAAGTTCAACACATAGGTATTCACATACATCGCTGTATACACCATGTTTTCTTTCTGTTTTTCCCTCCCCAAAAGAGCAAATTTTCAAACAAATAACTATACACTGGCATGTGTGTCCCAAATGTCAGGAATGAAATGCTAAGGAAATTCCTTCTAACATCTGCAAGTAATTTTGTACAATACGTCATTGCTCCTATGCATTCACCTTAAAGAAGAAAGATCAGAGTAGAATAACTATATATCCAAATGCAGTAATAGTTTTGCTCTACTATTAAGCATGATCTGAAACCCACTAATTATTTCCAGAGGGAACTTCTCTCCTAACACTTTATTCCGAAGCGTAGTTTGGTTCTTAGGCAACCAGGACTTCATGGGCTGGCAGTAATACAAGTGGGAAAGTGTCATTAAAAGAACACTCCTCAGATGAGGAATTCCAAGCATAAGAAACAATTAGGTACCTAGTGGGGATTTCGTATTCCAGTTCTGCTGTTCCTACCACCTTCCAACGAAATCACAAGTACACTCAATATTCCCCCAAAGACTGCAGATAGGAGCTTTTAAGACTTCTAGGATCTTAAGACACACACACACACACACACACACACACACACACACACACGCTTCACATATGCGTGAATGCACATAAATTGGGTCTGTGAAAAACACTACCAGTTATACAATATCTTCAAAACGAAAATACCAAGGAAGAGATTTTATTCAACTCAATCTATAGGACGTTAGTCAAAGGCAACTGACAGTTTTACAAATGCTCTCTTAGGGAAAACTTATACTAGGAACAGCCACAGCTTATTTTCCCTTCACTTCCCCCCAAATCCATCTTTTTTTAGCTCTGCCAAATAAGTGGCTCCAAATGTGTTTGTTCTGTTTCTCTCTTTGTTTTTCCCGAAAGGGAAAAATTAATGGTCAAGTGGGTTTAATTTTTAAATCGGTACAAGAGCTTTAAACACACTGTACCGAAAAAAAAATGCAAACGGAATGCTCTTGAAAATGGTTACACATTAAACACACATCTAATGACCCAGGCCTCTACTAAGGCGAGTTCTTAAATTCTACGGAGGTCAGAAGTTTAGTTTATTCAGCAAGAATAACTCTATTAACAGCTCCGTCTCCTACTTGTCACCACAGTAAATATCCACACACTCCAAATCCTAGAAAATGTGAGGCAATTCAAAGGAGGCCGGAGCTGCTGAGGGCTCCACTGCTGTGCCTCAAAAGCTTCCACAGCAACTGGTCTGCCGTAGGAATCAAGGGAAGCCACCCACAGGGATGCGTGGATCACAGTGGATCAGAGCAGTTACATCAGACTTAGGAGACGGATTTTCAGAGAACAGGAAGAAAATGGGGAGGGCTTATGTACATCACTCCTAAATAATAATGACGATGAAAGCTCTTTAAGCACATGCCCAGAGTATCAGAATTACTGACCAACTCATGTACTGCTATAGTTTTTAAACACAGATTTTTTTCCCCCCTAAATAGTCTCATCTTTTATTAGAGGCCAAGGTTAAAAGGCAAAACCCAGCAGACTCCTAAGCACAGTGAAAAATAACCCAAGCCTTATAGTTGTTCCAGAGCGACAAGCTTTCTGGATTTTTAATTTTTAATTTAATTTTACAACATCTACCATGCAGGAAGGTCACACCGCGGGAACCTGTCCTATCACACGCTGGAATAAATAAAATCAAGACAAGCCTTATACAGATGGGCACCAAGTCATAGCTAGGAAAGGGAAGACAGTGTTCCACCCTAAGGAATCAATTATCCAAGTTACAAGAAAATCTGATTTTTAAGTTGATGGGAATGAACCCTTACTCTTTCCAAATCTTTTTGTTCCTGAAAGTCACCTCTACTAATTAACCTTATTAATGTCTTGATGCCTTTTCTATACTTTTCTCTCCAAGATGCCAGTCTGAAGCTCTTATCCACCACTTCTGCTCTAGGGAAAATCTAAGGGAAGATGCACTGTGCACAACCCACGGGCAATGAGGGAGAAGCCGTCTCCCCGCATGGACCCCTTGCACTGAACAGGGGCCAAACAGGCAAGCAAGACAGGAGAGGTTTAATTCCCGCTCCTCTGACATCAATTCCTCCCACTGTGGTTGCGTAGTTCTGTTTTAAATGGCTTTCCAGTTAAAAGTACAAAGAGGGAGGAGCCCCAAAACCCCCCAAATTTCTAAAACCAAGAGTAAATTTTAACTGTTGCTCAGTTCTATTTAAGCAAATAAGAGAGCTCCCCGTATCTACCGCTTTCATTCCCTTTCTCTGGTCTCTTCTTACATAATTCAATCTTGCTATTTCCTTAATGATGCTATCCACAAAAATTTTAAATCTAATTACCAAATCCATCCTACAAGAAGAGTACATTCAATGTAATATGTAGAATTCAAATATTTTCCCCTTAAGTTTTTTTTTCCTATCTTGAAACAGCTTGGGCTGTTTTCTGGCTTCTGACCACTATGCTTACACCTGTCACCTGATTTTCAGTCTTCATTTTTATTCTCATTCCCTAGTTTGTCACTGTTCTTAACTATTTTCTCCCAACTATTTCTTCCCCAACAATTACCCCCAATATATTCTCCTTTCCCATCAACTCAGCCTCTTTAGCATATATTTTACGTCCTCTCCTTTGAGTTTCAGCCCTCAATTTTTCCCCTTGATACAGAGGAACCTAAACGATGATTTTGTGTCTCAGATGCTTATTACCCTTATCCTTGCTCTGAACTCCTGTCCCGAAAGACCATGATATTGACAACAGTCATCTCCTTATCCTTGACCAATCCAGCTCAGAGGAAAAAATGTTTCCCCTGTGTTTTTTATTTTCCTTTGGTCCCCTGGTGTACCCTGGGGCATGCTTCTTTCTTATGTGCTCTCCTCTACTCACTCCCCCGTGGAGCAATGCAGCTCTCTCCTTGATATTCAGTTTGTAATTATCTGTTGGCCTCTGTCAAGGACACGGGCCATCTGAAACACGCTCTACTTGATGATCATATGAGATGTGAGATGTGGCCAACCACGGTCTGGATCCACTGTCAGTACGACATACACCTGATGTGTATTTCCAATAGCAATGAGACATTCACCCTGATCCATTTCTCTTGCACCTTGGGTTCTCTTGTGACTAATGAATAGCACTTGCCAGAGGGCTTGCTGGGTTAAGGGCTGGGAAGATGCTATGTTTCCAGCCACAGAAAAGAACTGACTGGCTCAAATGGGGCTTAAGTCTTTGACCTTGGCTTCATTAGCTCTCAGCACAACCAGCCACAGTCACATGACAGCAAGGGCCCCTGCTAAATGCAGGAACCCTGTGTCGATTCAGAAGGGAAAATATAAGCCTCAACAACACGACGACACCCACACGGAGACAGATCTGTTAGCAAACCAAGAAGGAAATGAACTTGAGATCTATGTCCCATTCTGATTTCCATGACACCTCCTAGGAGAAAGGGTAACCTTCACCCTGCTTCTCACAGGCCTTCCAAGTTAGTGCTTAAAGCGGAAAACCACTTTGAGGGACACCATATTGCTCGTGAATGTAAGAGCAGCCATGAACAAAGAGAGAAACATAGCTCTGATTTCAACAAAAAATCGAGAGAGCATAGAAACCACTTTTCTGTCCTCTCTGAACACCACACAGCAAATTCCCCTTACAGGTGGGACACACATACATCATGAGGAAGAGGGCATGGGAAAATAGATGAAAAATAAATTGTATTTACCTTCTTCTGTTTCATGCCACACGATCCCTTCCAAATTCACACTGGTCCCGGGTTCACAGGGCCCAAGACACTCTGGCTCTGTCACTACTCCAACTTCACACGTATTGACACCCACGGAACGAGTCCGAACCAAAAGCTGTTCAACCGGTGCTGCAATATTGGATGAAGATGGGGAAAAGTAGGAGGGCAGAATCTGAGGCGTGAGACTGCTGGAAATCGGCGGCGGTGGTGCTGGCACTGTAAACAGGGGGTCAACCTGAAAGACAGACAGGCTTACTGCAGTGGTGCTGCATGCTCGGAGCTCTTTTCAATGCAATCTGTTTACATCACTTCCAGAATACATCACCATTCCAAATTCCATTTGCAATTATAATACGCTTTGAGTGTTTTAATGGTGCCAAAATACAGAGCAGAATAGAAATAAGCATTTTCGTTTTTCATGACACAAGGTAAACACTGGAGCTCTAGCTTCCTGTGCTATAGACAGGCCTTCAAGGTCCTTCTAAATTCACCAATTAACAACCCTCGGCCTCCACAGATGTGAATGAAATATGCTTTGCCAAAGGAAGACTATTTCCCACTTGTCGTGAAATCGTATCTTCAACACTGCAGTATTTTCCAAAGGAGAAACTCTAATAAATACCCGTATAGGCATCACTGGCCATTCAAGTACAGGAGATGGACTAAAATTGTTTGCAAAGTATTTTATAAACCATAATGAATTAAATCACTACTAAAGTAGATTAACTACTCTGCCAAATATATAAAATACATAAATTTGATTACACACACTGAAACACAGAAACTGGATATTATTAGCATGTATTAAGCATCAACTTTTAACTAAGTGTTCTACTGCAAAGTTTGGCAGAATTCATATAAATGGAGAAATAAATACGTGTGCTCAACAGAATCTGAGTTTCTCCAATGCACAAATCTTTTAGTGGTTCAACAAAGATTCCTGATGAGTTTGGACCAAGACTCAGCAGCCCTCTCTATGTCTGAAAAGAGACAGCCAAAACAAGATCTTGTGGTACAATAACTCCTTTGCACCCCGATCCTGAGGAGAGCAAGCAAAGGGGTCCTTCACCACAAAAAGTTTAGGAGTCAGGCCATAATGAAACCAAAGACTATGCATGTACTAAGTAGGTAGACGGTCAACAGACTCATTCATTCCTTCCGCTCATTTTAACCATTGTTGTGACTGCTACGGAATAGCTTTGGCCCTGCTGACAGGTTATCAAATGAGAAAGAGCCAAACACACAGCACGTCTGCGCCAGGATTCCACATCACCTATGTCCTCAGGCTGCACAGAGACACCACCTACACACAAGAGATGATACCGTATGTGTTTTATCAGTTGGGCTAACAAATTAGATGTGTAAAAAGGACACAGAGAAGGTTGTTCTGGTAAAATGCCATCTTAGTCTGTTTATATATTCTCAGTAAACGTTTGCAAGAAATCAACATTTGGCTACAGACATAATATTATATAGTCTTTGTTCGTCAAAAAAAAAAAAACCCACACACACACAGAGTGTATTTCAAGAGAAGTCATATGAGGAAGTGTGCTCCTAGATAAACAGCTGAAGCAGTCATCTGTGTGGGCTCCTTGTTCATATGACTGTAGGAACTATTTCTACAGTTTGCATTTCACTAAAATGATACAGCAACGTTCACATGCCCGAGTGATCCAAGATGCAATAGAACAGCCCTTCATCCAACTGCACACTAAAGAAACTTAATTTCCTGCTCTCAAAGCTGCCATAAAACTCCTTTTGCCCCATGCTTTTTATTGTTCTTCCTTCTTGATCACAGAGCCCAAGAAAGGAAAGCATTTAACAGCCCCAAACCCCAGATCTGGTGATTTATGCTTTTGTGTAAATGCAGTTTAACATGGATCAAAGTTCACACTGATAGTTCCTATTTTAAAACTGAGCTGACAAATGAAGAAAGGGGTTCTGAGGAAGAAAATTTAAGGAGGACAGGGGAAGCCAATGCAATCTTGTAGTCTTTATTACAACTAAAAGATTACGTGAGATTGAAATCACTTTCTAGAATTTAAAAAAGAAAAAAAAGAAGACCAAGGAAAATTATAAACCACTACACTGCACATTTTTTTTGCGCATGATTCCCAACAACCTCTTAATCCGTATAGTTAGTTGTCAACTGTAATTTGGTGCTACACATGTAAACTGAAAAGACAAAATGGAACAATATTCTCAAGATATCCTTTATATCCTTGATCGACAGCGTACATTAATTCCAAGAGAACAAATATAGCTTCAGTTAGATACACAAGAAAATGGAATAAAATAAATGAGGTGAGGAGTCTCGGTATCAACTCTCTAATTTTGAATTTCAGGACACCCTGGGGCGACACGTGCAACAGAAGTTATAGGGACAGGGTGTGCTGACACCGGGACTTTGGCCCCACCTCCCACATTAATTAAGCTTGTGACTTGGGAGAGTCATTTAACCTCACCAAGGCCCATGTTCCTCAACTGGAAAATGTATTCTTTGGCCTTCTAATAGTGATGACGAATCCTCTCACAACAGAATTTCTAGACCAAAGCCCTATTTCAGTATAACTCTGCTTATGAATATATTTGTATAGAGATACACTCACATACTTATTTGGGATATTTATGTAATTTCAAAGATGAAGTTTCTAAAGAATCTAGAAGCTTGATGGGAGAGGCCATGGTATCCTGGGCCTACCAGCAAGTTAACTGTACTTATTTCCATTAACACAATTCAAATGCAATGAAAACCGTTCAGCTGATGACATCTAAAGAAGGGACCTTGGAGCCCTGTGCATGCTTGTTTTAAAATGAGAAAAGTAAGATTCAGAGAAGTTTCACTGTAAATATGAACTTAACCATAAACAGCCCCCCAATGTGGTAATAGTCTAAAACTCTTAAACTTGGTAGGAGAACTCAATAGGTAATATAGTTTTAAAGGTTCAACTCTTTGACTTGCACAAGTGAATTTCTCTTAGTTTTTCCACTGTACTCACTTCCTCCATGTAGCTCAAAACTCCCATTCCCACAGGTACCCATCATCATCATCATCAGTGAGAATAGAAAAGGGAACTTTTCTCCCTTGAGATTTCAGGATTTAGAGTGGAGAACAAAGACCTCCCACGTGGTCTACTGGGGGTCCCTCTTCCCCAGTGCTCACCAACTGGAAAAGGGGTGGGGAATGATAGCTACTCCCAGAGGCAGGTTTTATTTGGCAGGTATGCTACTTTTAAAAACCTTTTCATTTGTTGACCAACACAAAAAATTAGGGAAAAGTCTGAATTTCCACTATCTCGTAACATAATAATTGGCTCACATGCTATGCTGGGCCCACCTTCCTCGTGGCATCAGCTGACAGGCCTGAGCTTCCCTCAGCCTGCAGTGACCTACCCAGGCACAAGCAGTGAGTTGGCGTTTCCAGCTTTTCCGAGACGACCACAGAACGTTGGCGGTAGAATGTCATCTAACCCAACTTACTCATTGTAGACAAAACCATGGCCCATATCTGTTAGTGTGTGCAAGGGCAATTAAGCATCTCTAGGGGCAGCCCAGGTGAGCACAAAAGAGCCGCATCCTCCAAGCAGGACCTTCACAGAACGGGTTCAACGTACACTAACACTAGAGACAAAAGAGAGGTGAAAGGGAAATAATTCAGAGTGTGGCCATTTCTTCCTACCAGCTAACACCCCCAGTGGGAGAAGTTCCCCTCAAAAAGGTTTTGGTTCTCTTGTGTATCTCATGGTAGCTAATACACAGTCACGTGACACCATACGTCACGCAGGATTTTGAAAGATCTTCAACAGTTACTGTTGCCTTATACAAAAGGTCAACTCCACTGCACCCTGATTTCTCAGTCACTCACTGATCATACACTGAAACGTAATTTCTTCACCCGATGAGGCTCCTTAAGACAGAGAGCAGCAACAGTTCCCATGAGGGAGTCCGGGGAGGAAGCAACATACACTTGGACTTGGGCAGTGATAAACCTCGGGTTGTGCTGGATTCAAATCCTGACCTTGGTGGTACTTGCTTGCACGGGACCCTGAGCAAATGACCTGGCTACTCTAAGGCTCAGTGTCTGGACCTAAGAAATGGGAATAAGAGTAACAATAACCTGCACAGCGTCGTGGTGAAGACGGCAATGAGATGATTCATGCCCAGTGCTTAGCTCAGTAAACAATGACTTTGAAAAAGAAAAAAGAAAGTCCCTGGTCTGATATTACAGTTCTCTAACCCTGCATCCACTTTTACAAAGCTCCTTTTTATATCCTACTATGTTTAACATAAATCTATAATCCTCTCCAAATGCATGGTTAAGGGCGGTTAAAGTGTGTTAAAAGTATAAGAAAAAGGGCTTAACCCTGAGAAGCTCAGCCTGAGGAAATACTGCTCCTTTCATGCACTGGCATCTGGCAGCCGTCCACCGGCTTAATCCAACCCCCCTTTATAGCAGGCCCTGATGAGTCCTGCACTTCTAGAAAGTCTCCTTCTACTCGTCTGTAGCTGTACCTCTTTTTTTGTGCACTGCTCTCCCCAAAGTCTCCTTTTATTCACCTCAACTCGATCACATGTCCACCCAATAAATAATTACTAACACACCTGCTGTGTGTCAGGCGCCGCTAGCAAAACAAGAGTGGGCAAGACTGTAGCAGTAATCAACATACAAATCCAGCAAAATTACAAGTGTCGCTGCAGAACCTCATCCAAGGGGCTGTCCATGGTGGCCTGAGCACAAAAAACAGCATGTAGAAGACAGTGCGGGGCAGGGATCAGTCTCTGGATACGGAATCCATCTCAACCTTTAAGAACCCTTGGCAAGGTGCTTGATCTGTCTGGGACTCAGTGGCTTCATCTGTAAGATGTAAATAACACTTGGCTGCTAAGGTGACTACTACCTGAGATCATTCCAACAACATTAGCCCAGGGCCCAGTACGGAACAGCCCTCAATAAATAAAAGCTATTGCCATGGTCAATATGATGATTATTATTACAAATATACTTGAGACCTGAACTGAAAAGAAAACAATAGGTGGTTTGGCCCTTTAAAGCCAAATGCTAGGATTTGCTACGTTCAAAGGCAATTCAAGAGAGGCAGTTATAACTACCTTTCTGGAGGGAAGTACCCTAAAATAGTAATCATCAGATATTCCATTTAAACATTGGTGGGGAATTATTAGTCAAATAATACCAATAAATGGAATAAAAGAGCAGAAGAGAGAACTGGCCGGTTTTAGCGATCGTTCCTTTGTCAGAGCTCTTTTCTGTTATCTTGACGGGACACTGATGGAACCAGCTAGAGCCCAAAAGAGGAAAGCAGGAAAGCAGCCATCTCCAGTGGGGAAAAAAAAAAAAAAAAGAAAGACCCATAAGTCTAACAGCTGGTGGTGGCAGCCTGTCAAACTGAGGAAAGTTAATGTCAAGAACAGACGCGCGGCAGTCTCTCACTGTTATTTTTGCATGATTATTCCCAGGTGTTGGTGCACGCTGAGCAGTAGCCCGGCTATTTATCACTCGAGAGAGCCTAAGAGTATGGGAGTAGGGGAGCAGAGAGGGGAGAGGGAGGCGGGGAAGAAGAGGTTATTTACACAGATAGCGGCACTTAGGGTGTGTAATCAGAGGACTGGGGGGAAAAAATCTGCAGAGAGATTCTGGCAATATTTTCTCTGTTCACCTTATTTCAAGAGCTTCCTGAGTGCCGATGAGCAAGGAAGGCTGCAAAGCTGGAGCGTGAGTGGCAGCAGCTTTGCATCACGCGAGCACGGACTGTGGCAGCCGGTGATGGGTTTCCAGGACCCACAAACTGACAGCAAGTGAGGGGGGGTCGGCAGGGCACTCCGGCTCCGCTCAGACCCAACAAAGGGACAGTCAGGTGGCTCTGCTGCGGGGAGGGCTAGCGCTGCCAGGCAGAGGGGAAGGAAGTTCACAGCCTGGAGACGGGCAAGCCTCAAGGAAAGATTCCCTCCCACACCCCGTTGCAGGTCTGAACTCCCACTGGGGAGCCTGCCCAGGTTTCTGCCATCTGTTGCCACGAATCTCCATGCTCATCTTGCTCTTAACCCCTCAATCCTGGGATTCTCAGGTCACCAACAACCAGAGCGGGAGTGGTGTTTTATTATTTTGCTCCGAGTCAATATTTTTACCTTCTATGAGCGCGCCAGGGCACAATTACTTAATGCTCACATTTTCTCCATATCCTGGTATTTGGCTGTTTTATGAGATTGCCCACAGTCACCTCTTTAATTTAAAAAGCATCAGACAGAGACTGCACTTTGTGTAGGGGAAATCACAGCTCTTTAAAGGTGACCACTGGCACAGTCTATCACTTTGCATTTTAACTACCCTTTCTGCCTGACATCACTGCTTCATGAGTAGAGCAAGGGAGCTTAAAAAATGGTTTCCTTGACTCTCTCTCGCCCTGTCACAGCTCACCCTTCCCCCTCCCCATATCCTCAAGTCCGTTCTCCAGTAGGTCTGTGTCTTTATTCCTGTCATGGACATATACACACTAACAAACGTAAGGTAGATAGCTAGTGGGAAGTAGCCGCATGGCACAGGGATATCAGCTCGGTGCTTTGTAACTGCCTGGAGCAGTGGGATAGGGAGGGTGGGAGGGCGGGAGACGCAAGAGGGAAGAGATATGGGAACATATGTATAACTGATTCACTTTGTTATAAAGCAGAAACTAACACACCATTGTAAAGCAATTATACCCCAATAAAGATGTTAAAAAAAAAATGGTTTCCTTAAGCACCCATCTTTTCCCTAAAAGGATTCGTCAAGGGTAAATTTCCATCCCTGTCAGACACAACTGCAACAATTGTATTTCTGTCATTCCTAAGTCTATCTTTCCTACATGTAGTGAAGACTTTTCCATCTAGAACTGTGATCAGGGCAATGCATGCTCTACAACTTGCCGCCACACAACAGGGGCAAACCCTTACTAAGGGCCGACTGTGCACCAGGCCCCCCATATGTTGTCTATCTCCTTTGACACTCATTATGTCCCCATTTTATAGAAGCAGAAATTGAAGATCTCGGAGGATGGGCAACTTACCCAAAGAGCTGAAATTCAAGGCCAAACCTCTCTGATTTCCAAGTCCATGGGCTTTCTTGTAAAACCACTAATGACATCAGTAGCTACTGTTTAACACATATAACACAGGAGGGATTATACTGGGCATTGTCCCATTCAGTCCTCACAGGCTATGACTGAAAGTACTTTACAGATGAGGAATAAGAAACTTAAACTTAAAAGGTAACTTAGGGTCAGTGGCTGAGCCAGAATTTGAACCCACATTGGTCAAACGACAAAAGAAACTCTTCTCATTGTAAAAGAGAACACAAGATGTTTGAAACCTACCTCCCCAGGTGATTTCTGACCCTTTTCTGCATGTTAGAACGCACGCATCTGCTCACTTTTCTCAACACCTAGTTCAGAATGGTGCACCTCGCTGTGTCCAAGCAAATACTGCCATCCCTCCAGAAACCTCAACTAAAAACCTCACGGAAACCAAAGCTCAGGTTTTGTTTTGTTTTGCTTTTACACATCTTTATTGGCGTATAATTGCTTTCCAATGGTGTGTTAGTTTCTGCTGTATAACAAAATGCATCAGCTATACATATACATATATCCTGATAACCCCTCCCTCTTGCGTCTCCCTCCCACCCTCCCTATCCCACCTCTCTAGGTGGTCACAAAGCACCCAGCTGATCTCCCTGTGCTATGCGGCTGCTTCAGGTTTTGTTTTGCTGTTGTTATTGTTTTAAATCATCCGACTCCAAAAGCAACAGCTAGGTACAATGACTGGGAATCATACCATTATTTTCATTTTCTCATCCCCAGGTATAAAGATCAGAGACCGCCCCAAATAAAAAGCCAAAGTACTTTTTAGCTGTTCAAGTGCTTTTAAGAGCTTCTCCGTTGAACGGGTAGGACTCAGCCTGGGGCTGAAACAGGGCTCTGGCCCAGGGGGCCAAGACGGATGCTTTCTTTCCAACCAGGACCTCAGCCGTGCTGCAGTCGCAGAATGCCAGCCCAGGGTCTCTGTGGCGCTGCTTGCGGGGGGGTGGTCAAGGGAAGGTCCCTGACTATTAGCGTGTCACTCCAGAAGTGACTCCATACGTGCAGGTCACAAGGCAGAGGCACACACGGGCCAGCCACAGGTGTAAAATATATTTTAAACCACAGTGACGATCCTTAACTTCATTCTCTAGCCATGACAATTTTTCAAAGCAAAAGAGAAGGTACTGAGTATGGAAAGACAGTGTAATTCAACTACTCCAGACTCAGTGTCTTAAGTTCTTTGATTGCTGTTTTGAAGCCAAACCAAATTCTCCCCTAGAAGGCCCTCCATCAGCTGTGCTGAGTTCCATAGGAAAGCGCTGTCAGTGGAGGTGGAGGGGACACGGGGACGCAGCCTCGGGCACTTTCCACAGCAGTTGTCACATACTTAGCCTCATTTGTGTTCTTTGCAAAAAAAAAAAGAATCTGTCCTATTGCTGAGCGACAGATCCTTCACCTGTTTTAAAAGTGTCGGTGACATCTTCCACTGTTCAGCAAGCTGGGCATGTTTTAAACAGCAGGAAAGGATCAGTGTTTTCCTATCTTGTTCGTAAGGGTTCTCTGATTTCCTCACATCCTGCCTATTTCCAAAGACACTTAAACACACACGCACACACACACAAAGGAGGCAATGGTAAAAGCTATTTTAAAAAGTCTGTCTTCTTGGATTAATCCTTTTCACAAGTCTCTTTACTTTGTGTAAAGTTAAACTCCTGAAGAGTTCCACACAAATCCCATTTCTTTCAATTAGATCTGGCCCCCAATCCTAACAGTGAAACTTTTAAAAAAAGGAGGCCCAGAGGTAAAACTCTGAATTTTTAACTCTGCATTTTGCTTCACGTGGGTGCACCTGTATCAGCAAGGAAATCAATTTCAAAATCCCTGACTACTGGGTATCTTCGTAGATACTGGCCATCAATGTACTGCCTATCTTTGCATGACCCCAATTTCCCCTTGAAATTAGGGAAAGGTTGGAGGCCTATCATCCTCAACCATCTCTGGACACAGATATGATTTAAAGAAGGGAAAAAGGAAGGGGAAAGAACGAAAGAGAAGGCTGTTTGGGGAAAAAAAGAAAAATCACCTTATTCCTAATCCTCTCAACTAACAGCACTTCTTCTCTTTATAGTAGAGAATCTCACCTGCAACCACCTAAAAGGAATATTTTCGACGAATATTTTAGACACTTAAATTATGGACACAATACATGCTGGTC
Organism: Orcinus orca; assembly: GCF_937001465.1. NCBI lineage: Eukaryota > Metazoa > Chordata > Mammalia > Artiodactyla > Delphinidae > Orcinus > Orcinus orca. The sequence continues at coordinate 82,369,855 of NC_064561.1, read as the reverse complement.
ATAACAAGTTCAAGCAAGGAAGTGCCTGAGTCGCACCTTATGGGAACTAAGACTGCACTTCGGGAAGGGTCAAAGCCCCGCTTTCCACAGCAGGGTGGGCCAGCCACGGAAGGAGGCAGCTGTGACATCCTGCCCAGCATACTATCTTGGTACCATTCCCTCCCTGCAAAACCTAAACGCTGCTCACATAAATTCAGGTCTAAGATGCTCAGTCTGCATCATCAACATCTTATCCCTCATCCTTCCATAACTTCCAAACACGGATTCAAAACAGCCATCACTCTCTTAACGCAAGCTTTGAAATTTTAATTTCATATCAAACAACTAAGTAAAGCTCTCCATAGTTCATCGCAGAGATGGACGATTACAGAACGAAAGAAAATCACGAAGCTCCCCCAGCCACCTCCATACCTGTCTTCAAGGACACCCTGGAGACACTCACATTCATTCTTTTTTTTTTTTTTAATCCTTTTTTGGATTTTTTTTGTTTTTTTTACATTCATTCTTATTTCAGCTCTACCGAAAGGCAAGAGTGGGCTTTCTCGTCTGATTTTATAAACTAAGGAAACTAAAGTCTTAAGAGGTAAGCTACCTCACAAGGTCAGGAGCAAAAGAAGAGACCACAGGCTATCCCAGTGAGGGCTGCCATGCCCTCTACCAAGCTTTGTACCATTACTGAAACTTTTAAAGTTCTCTTCTCACAGAACCCTCCCAAACCCCGACAAAAAAGCTGCCCACAGGCCCAGAATTCTGTTTTCCCTCCCGAGAACAGAAGGAAAAGTCAGACTTTAAAAGTCAACAGGTCATTCTCCAGGGAGATCCTCTCTTCTAACAGTTTCTTACGCATCCTTCTAGAAACTTAATCCGTATAAAAAAATGCGGGGCAATGAGGAGGGATCGATTTTCATTTTATAGCCTTCTGTGCTTGCATGAATTTTAACATGAATATGTACTACTTTCATAATTCTTTTAAAAACTAGTTTTTAACAAAAAAGATGCTAAGCCATTCCACTTTAGAATAAAAGGAAACAAATGCTAATGCAGAAGGGAGAAGGCACGTGATTGAGACTATTTCAACTCCTTGTGCAGAGGTCCTGAAATCAACAAGCCAACGTGTTACTGCGTGGGACCTGGTGTGTGTGATGGGAGATGGTGTATTGACCCTGTGTCCTCCTCTTTACAAGGGCTGCTGATTAAAGGCCCCTCACCAGTGGGGAAGTCGTTCACTCATCTTGGTGGCCAAGTGCCACCACGTACCAAGCATTGCTCCGTGAGCCCTAGGGGGCCCCGAGGACGCTGGGGAGACCAACAGTGGCTGCAGAGCAGTGTAGGGTCAGGGCTGCGGTGGTCAGTCAGGCCCAGGGCACTGTGGGAGCACCAAGGGGTGGGGCAGGGAGTGTTCAAGGTGGATCTGAAGGAACTGCAGGACTGAGCCTGGGGAAGGGCGGGAGGTGTGGGCAGAGCTGAGCCATGCTGGACGGCACAGTCGGTTAAGGGGCTTAGGGGGTCAGGAAAAAGATGGAACATTAAGGATGGAGAAACAGACAGCTCGTGAAGAGCCCAAGTCAGGATAAGAATTTGGGGGGTGACTGCCAAGTTAGCAGAGAGCGGTGAGCATATGAAAGTGGGGGCATGGGAGGATGGACAGTTTCTATGGTAAAAAGGAAGCTGTGTGAGGGGGTTGAAACTGGAGGAAAGGAGGACAGTTAGGAAGTTACTAGAGTCACCCACTGAAGAGGGTGCGGCCATGGAGAGGGTCGGGGGAGAGGCCATGCTCTGCAAGGTGGGGAAGCGGGGAGGCTCGAGGACCAGTTCCAGGTTTCTGTTTCAGGGGCTCAGGGCGTCACTCCCTGGGATGGGAAGGATGGGCGGAGGGTGGAGGGGCGATGTCTATCACGCGGATGGACAGAACGGTGTGGAGCTCCAGAGAATTATCTAGACTAGAGAGTAGTCACTGGCAGAGAGAAAGTGGTGAAGCCAGCAGAGAGGACGAGACGGCTCAGGGGAAATGTGAAAAGTACGAAGAGAAGGGCCAGAACCCTGCAGGCCCCAACACTGATGGGGCAGAAAAAGAGCAGGCGGCGTGTCTGTTGAGGTCACAGCAAATCAGGGGAGAGCTGAGTGACCAAAACCAAAGAAGAGAGGGTCCAAGGTCACCATGGTCTCGGAGGTCTGGTGGCCAACACCAAAGAGCAGTCAAGGGGAGACAGTGCCCACCCTTGGGGAGCTGGCTTGGGCCTCGCGCCCCCATCTACCAGAAGAGCAAGACTGCTAGTTTTTTAATAGCAAGCCCTTAAATTCACCCTAACAGCCACTGGCAGCCCCACAGTGTGGGCCCTATACCTCTCTGGAACCTTCCGTTTCAATCCAGGTGAAGAAGTAATGACTCAACACCATGACTGCAGCCACCATGACTGCAGATCAGATGACTTGATCTGCGAGAACCCAGATTTCATCCCCAAATGCCAGCTCCTGCCGCCATCTCTGTGTGTCACTGGCAGCCAAGATGATGATGAGACCTTCACTTCAGGAGGCTGTTATCACAAAACCGGTGGGCGTTCTGAGTATGCTTTTTCAGACTGCCCCCACCTGACCCTGCCCTTCCCCAAACGATGTCCTGAAGGGTCCAAGGCACCTCCCCTTGAGAATCACTGCCAGACCCTAAGTAGAGGTAAACTCGCTTGCCTTCCCTTCTATCTTCCTACTCTGGTACCTTTAAAAACACGTCCCCTCGTTGCCTACATTCCTGTTCCCAGCCTGCAAGTCCCAGTTCCCCCAGTGTGAACACCCTGCCTTGCCAGTCTCCAGGCAACGATCCTTTACAGAGGAAGAATATCAGGAACAGTGTACCCTGCCTGGGATGTCTTTAGTTCAAGGGGCAGCAAACAAAGGCCACTGGGCCAAATCTGGCCCACTGCCAATTTTTTGTACCGCCCACAAGCTAAGCATGTTTTTTAAAAATGAAATGTTACAATCAATTTAATGATGACAACCACTAACTCTGAACCCATATGAAGTGAAATGTTATCACCTCCCCCATAAAAAGAGAATTCCATTCTTCTCATGAGTAGACCTGTATTACAAACGAATTGTACTCAATTACTATCATTAGATTTTAATTTTCATCAATTAAAAAAACATCTGTAGAGATTGTTTCCTTCCCTCATCATGTAAGGACCTACATATTATCCATGATTTTGCATCTGGGCCCACATGGTTAAAACAGGTACTATGCGCCCTTTACAGAAAAAGTTTGCTGGCCCCTGCTCTGGGTTAATGTGAAATGTTGGTCCTTTCAATAGCTCACTTAGGTTCACCGGTGGACTCCAATGAATGTTACCAGGGAGAGGGAAAAGGGATGAGATGGGGGGGTGCTGGAAAAGATCAGGAAGGAAGGGAAAAAGGGAAGCAGGAAGAAGTACAGGAATAAGGAGTAAGCGCATAGATTCATTTCTGAATGAGGGAAAAAGAAAAAAAAATTAATATACTACTATGCTTAGCTTTCCCATCAAAACTCAGGAGTCATAACCCACAAAAGAGACACAGGAGGTACACTTCAATTCTAACTTAAGCAGTCATGACTTTAAAAACTCAATAAATATTTATTGAACATCTCTTTATTATGACAGCTTGGCACTAACATAACGATAACCAAGACAGCCAAGATCCCTCCCTGCACAGAGCTTACACACAAGTCAAGTTTTTTGAAATAACAACACTGTTGATCAATTATACCTCTCTATTCCAGTAGAGGAATCTTAAGCATCCTGTGTAACTGCAATGTGTTTTGGGTCATATTTTTAATCTTGAAAACCAGGATATTTTATCTTAATTTTCACTGGCTTAAGCCAGTGAATGAGATGAAATTATGATTCTCAAATACATTTGGTTGGGAGCTAGAAATGAATCAAGCGATCCCAAAAACTTGGGTTCTTTTATCCGGAAGTCTAGTCATAAATGGGACAACTAGGATCATCAGTTCCAGAAGCCACTTCTCACAGAGTATCACGACGGACAGGTCAACGTCTCATGCCAAGTGTCCCACTAACACTTCTAAACTGAGTAAGAGCGTGTGTGTCACAAATAAGTCTCTGTGTTTGACTCTCAGATCACTTACGTACTAGCTGCATCATCTTACAATTTCACTTAACTCTGCTAAGCCTCAGTTTCCTCACCTATAAAGTGGGGATTGCAGTGTATAATGTTACCAATTTGCAATTAATGTAATGTACACATGAAATGAGGTCACCCAAATCAAGCCCTTATCATCCTCATCCTGTAGTAAGCGCTCAGACAACATGAGCGGCCCCTGTCATCCACACACAGTTTCCACCAAAACCACAAAAGCAACGTTTTCAGAACTTATTCAGTGTGTCACATGGCTAAACCAACACATTAAAAACCTGCTCCTATGGTCTCTGGAAACCAGAGGAAGGTTTTTCAAATGAAATGAAAAACATCAAAATATCTGGAGATAAATCTATAATCAAACATTTACAGTTACTTAGAATCAGGTATATGATTTGATTTGATTTGGGAGAAACAATGATTTTTCCTCTTCCAGAAACTGGTGTCCTGGGAGGAATCTTAAGTCTAATAATGAAATCAGGATTAGCGTCCACAAAATGGCATTAAGAATGCTTGCCTTAGCTATTTCATAGGGGTACTTCAAGAATCAAACTAAATTGAAAACGGTCTCGAAAGAAAGCACAAATATAAATTTTAAAAAGTATACTATCACACTCACTAATCCAGTTAGTTACTCTCTGGTGTCGAAAAACAATGAAGGCTAGCAGAGGGTGGGAGACAGGGTCACACTATCTTAGCAACCGTATTTCCAGAATATTTAATTTTACCATGTGTCTTATTTCAGGATACATTTTAGACGGCTACAACAAATTACTAAGCCTAATTTTTAGGGGCAATTCACTCAATCTCATACCTACCAAAGAGTACCTACTCTAAATCCTGTTCGCATAGAACCATAAGAGATCGGCTCCAAAATAAACAGGTAGCCGCACTTTTTAGTGGATATGTAACCAATGAACAAGAAATTCGTGTATGATGCATCCCCCAAAACAAAGCAAATGATGGAGGACATATTCTATACACGAATACCAAACAATAAGCACCCTGTGGGCGATGGAACTTTCCATATTTATATTAAAATGTATATTTCTAGTACTCTATCCCTTAATAGTACAGTAAATTCCAGTCAGTTGCTAAACACCTGCAAAGAGAGTTAGCATTAGACTAAGCTAAATTTAAATCTAGTTGATTTGAATTATGATTTAAATCATCAGTCAAGAAGAACTGGTATCTTTTTAAAATTAAAAAGCGCATACTTATTTTTGCCATAATGGTAATAAGCTTCATAAAACTCAGATAATATATACTGCTTTTTTAAAAAATTATTTAAATATGGTATCAAAAATCTTTAAAATATTCCAATTATTTTTAATATTAACATATAGCTCTTACATATGCATACATATTTTATATGCTCAAAAAGACTCAACACCTCTTAATAGATTTTTTTGTATTTTACAGCTACATTAGAAACTCTAATACTATTCCTTTATATATCAAAACTAAATGAAGCATCCGTTTACATCACTGAAAGACTATCTTCTCTAAGTTAATCACGAATTCTTCCCACAGAGCATTAAAATCTAATAGCATAACCAAAATAATTTACATTGTTTTGTTTAATTTTTTTTAAAGGGCATTTCCATAAAATAGATAATCAACAAGGACCTACTGTATAGCACAGGAAATGCTTACTCAACACTCTGTAATACCCTAAAAGGGAAAAGAATCTGAAAAAGAATAGATATATGTATAACCAAATCACTTTGTTGTACACCTGAAACTAACACACATTGTAAATCAACTACACTCCAATATAAAATAAAAATCAATAAAAATAAAAAGGGCATTTTCTTCAACGGCAAATCATTTTAAGATAAACAGCTTATTAATCATCTCTATTCTTCAATGCTAACACTTATCAAAAGTGAGGACTTGGGCTTCCCTGGTGGCGCAGTGGTTGAGAGTCCACCTGGCGATGCAGGGGACACGGGTTCGTGCCCCAGTCTGGGAGGATCCCACATGCCGCGGAGCGGCTGGGCCCGTGAGCCATGACCGCTGAGCCTGCGCGTCTGGAGCCTGTGCTCCGCAACGGGAGAGGCCACAACAGGGAGAGGCCTCCAAAACGCAAAAAAAAAAAAAAAAAGTCAGGACTCAAGTAAGAAACTAAACTGGAGAAAACAGTTTTATGTACATAAAATACCAAATAGTGTATAAAAAGCACATCTATCAAGCAGTTGTTTTAACCAACCACTTTAAATATCTTTAATAATAACTGAAGCACTTTGATATCTTATGTGACTTCTGTTTTGTTTTGTTTTGTTTTAGTGGGGTGGGCTGGGGGAATTTGTTTAGGATAGATCTGGTATTAAGTGTGTTCTTCACGCCTTCTTATATTCTAGAACTCTGGTAACTCTTTAAACTCTAACAATTTATTAACAAAACCTCTGCTCCTGGGACTTTCCTGGTCGCACAGTGGTTAAGAATCCACCTGCCAATTCAGGAGACACGGGTTCAAGCCCTGGTCCGGGAAGATCCCACATGCGGCGGAGTAACTAAGCCCGTGCACCGCAACTACTGAAGCCCACGCGCCTAGAGCCCGTGCTCCACAACAAAAGCCACTGCAATGAGAAGCCCGCACCCCACAACAGAGCAGCCCCCGCTTGCAGCAACTAGAGAAAGCCCACACGCAGCAAGGAAGACCAATGCAGCCAAAAATTAATTTAAAAAACTCTCCTCCCAATTTTTACCACATAATTTTATTCTGAATAAAAATTGTAGTTTGATAAAATAACCTCTGACACACCTTAAGCCGACATAACTGTCTCTTAAAAGCAGTGGTTTTAAAAACCAGTTTTTAAAAAGCCAGTTCTTAAAATCACAAATAATTATAAATACTCCTTTGAAATCTAATATTTCATCTCAAAATTTAAGTGAAGATTAATTAACTAATGTTAACAAAAAGATTTTAAGGGGTTCTGGAATAACACAGCCCCCAAGGATATGTAAAACTACGGTAGAAATTAGTCTTCCTTTTTTTTTAGTTTTATAGATGAGGAAAGTTAGCTCAAGGACACAGGAGTTTATAGCAGAACAAAGGCCCAAGACTCAGCAGAGGTTCCCAATCTAAGCTCCTTGTGCGCATGCAACGTGCAACTTGGTTTCACCTCTGCAGAGCCCAGGGCTCTGGGCAGAGAGGGGACTCTGGGTGTGTGTTGGGCCAGTGAAGTGTTGCCATATGGGCAGTGAAGGAGGACAACAGATATGATTTCTGTGGCAGTTACCTCTTCCCCTAGTAAAAGCTTCTTGCTTTCTCCTGCCCTTGTACAGAGTGCAGTCATACCGCGAGGCATGGGGTCAACACACACTGTGACTGCACAGTGACAGTGCAATCTCACAGCTCTAGATGGCCGACCCCCGCCATGTCACAATCTGAGCAGAGGCACACATTCTGAGGACTTCCTCCCCAGTGGCCTCTTCCTTTCTTCTTGCAGAGTGCCACAGCTCCAACAGGCATGGTCCCACTCCATTCCCCTAGGCGTGAGTACCTAAGGCGAAAACACAACCTGGGACCCCAACCTGTACATCTTCCCACTGACAGCAGGTTATCTTTCTCTGCCTATCATTCTCCAAGGGCCTGGTTAGAGGAACAAACACATTCTCTTTCTCATGCGTTAGAAAGTCTAATATTTTGTCAAACAGAAATGAAAAATAAACCTAATCTAAGCTGTCATAGAATCGCGAGATGCCTCTGGCAGTTCTATCAAAGTATGAAGACACGTCGGGATGCTTTGAAGAAATGAAACTGCAGTTTATCAAGTGTGATTTATAAGCAACACTGATGTAGCTGGTAGATAACACTGCTGTCTAATCATTAGTAGTCAGACAACAGCCATGTGAACACATCAATTATGGGCCACTGCCAAAAGCCCTTGAGATCCTGGAGATTAACAGCCAATCCTCTGTTTTACAAGCTCACATCAAAAAGAATATTAATAAGAGGAGGGGCAATGTGAGAGCTTGTCAGAGTAATTCAGCCACTAAAAACAAGGCACTTTTTTCCCTTCTCCTCTCTGTCGAGTTGGCCCAAGGAAGTAGCTGGCATCAGCTACAAAGTGCAAAGCTGCCAATTTCTTGGGAAATGTTTTTCACTAACATATGGGAACTTGTAAGGGTCTGTAAAACAGCTATTTCGTGAAGAAAGGCAGGCAAGCCCTCATGTCCCTTTTTTAAGTACTGGAATGAAACAAATGGGGTCACTGTGGAATTAGTGAATTATTTTTAAATTATTAACAGTATGCATGGAGAAGTATCCATTGACTTTGTCTCTACCCAATCAGAAATTCTGTAAAACCTCATATTATTCTTCTACTTCCACCAGCCAACAAAATTTAATTAACTAAGAGAAACAACTAGTACTACCCTGCGCATTAATGAGCTGCTTCAAATCAACATGGTTCTGACCAAAGTAGGACGAAAATCAAAATGTGTGGTCTCTAAGTACTTAAATTCCTTCTTTCCAGCTATCTCAGGAAGAGAGATATAAACCCCACTGATATTTCTGCAGTTAGAATTAAGCCAGCTCCCACAACCCACACACAGAAAGCATTTGCAAAAATATATGTCACAGGCACAGCACTGATTTCATTTATATTGCTTTTAACATACACACCAGTGAGGACTGCTACATCTTTGTAAATGATCAGGTTAAACCAAATAGTTGGCAACTAAGGGTTTAGTGGGGTTCCAGCAGGCTCCCTAATACGAGAACATAAGCCACACTACAAAATGCATGGCCTGGGTTTCCCCTGCCACTGAGAGATCTGTTTGCATTTTTATTTGTAAAACACTCTATATTTACAGAGTGTTTTCCTAATATTTCATTTGCTGCTTATCATTTCAAAATCAGCACGGGGTGGTAGGAAAAATCATTAGGGGAGAAAAGAGAAGTATGGGGTCCCTGTCACTTCTTAGGAGTCAAGCTATTTGGCCCCTAAGTAAGTTACTTAATTCAAGGCCTTGCTGACAAGCAATTGTTAAATCAAAGATTCTTTACCTGGGGTTCAAAGACTTTGTGGAGTCTGAGAAACCCTGTAATTACAGAAGCAAAGGTTTATGTTTGCACATAGGCGCACTTTCTTCTTTTTTTTTTTTCCCAGAGAGAGAGTCCATAGATGCTCAATAAAGTCATAACCTAGAATAGTCTTAAGAAGCGTGGACCTAGTGTAAAGTCAAGGGCAAGAGCTATCCTTCTATTTCATTATAGTGCATCCTCAATACATGTTTGCAAAGGTAAAGGCACTGCATTAGTTTCTTCACCTATAAAACCAGAACTGTAACGTGTTCTCTGACAACCTTCGAAGGCTGTCATAAAAACCTACAGGATATGGCTTTAGAAGTACTTAAACATAATTGAAGGTATTAATAAATTCAACAAACATTCCTTGGGCAGCAAGATGCTAGGCGCTGTACAAAGACTAATAATTATTGATTGCATTTTTGATATTAGAAAGGAATAGCCTTCTGAGTAAATAATGCACCTGGGAAACTTACTTGGGGGGGTAGGGGGGTGTCCTCAGAAAAAGAAACTATTCCCCGGCTTTATTGATGCTGCATTAGAAGCTCACTCCAAAAGATGTTACAGTTTTCAGTTATGGGCCTCATCATCTTTTTTTTCACCTGTGATTATGAGATTTCTTTTCTCTAGCAGTTTTCCAGCCAAAGCTCTCTTATTGTCAGAAACTCTAGAACTCATAGTAACTAACCACAACTGTGCCCTGGCCACCTAACACAGCAACACTGGAAGAGAAGAAAAAGTCTTTCACAAGAAACACATAGCGTCTCAGGCTATTAAATGTATATTTGCAAGTGCATTTATTTTGAAAAATATATTTTAATAACATGATGAGTTTAATAGGCAACTTCAAGGTAAAAATCAAACCACTGTTCTATTCAATAACAGTTATGACGATGAATGACATATGATTACAATCAATGAATATACACCAAAGCTGTCAGAACAGGCTGTGCTCCAAGTTCTTAGACAAATTTCACCAAAGATAAAGGGGCCAAATTCATCCCTGAGTTCCTAAGATCTTATTACACTCCAAACTCCGGAAGTGGCTTTTTTTTTTTTTTTCCAAAGTTAGATTGTTAACTCAGTTTAAACAATTTTCCTAAGGTCACGCCTAAGCTGTAAGCTATAATAGTCACTTCTCTCTCACTTGAATAATGACTTTTTTGTTAGGAGTAGCCTTCCATTCTTGCCCTGAGGGTTTTGCAGGTGACAAAGAAATCATCAGACAAAAATCTGCCACAAACAGGATGCCACAGCAATCTGTTATTCTGACACAGCATAACTCTTCCGGGTAAAGCATCTTTATCTTTAAAATTCAACAGACACGCTCTAGCAGACCCAGGCAGGCCGGTGCGATATAACCCATTATATACAGATGATGGTGCTTTAGAGAATGAAAAATGCCACATAAATGCAAGATATACCAAAATCCAGATAATTCCCAGCAATGTTTTTGCCTATGATCTCTGCATGGAAGAAAGATAGAAGACGTGGACCCTGTGGAGCCTGGCTCAAGGCCCTCCTCTCTCTACAACCCTACTAAGAGAGAAGCCAGGTCAGCAAGTAGTTACCAAGCGTTTCCTAGAATCAGGCACAGTGCTAGATGCTGAGGAGATCAAAGTAAGTAAGGTGGAACCCGTGCCCTCCAAGGTCTCAGGCTTGGGGAAACAGAAGAGGTAGAAATCAAATACACGCGTCTCCAGTAGAGCAGCTAGGAGTGGGGAGAATTACAACTCCTTTTGGAACTAAAAGGACACTCAGAAAACATAGTCCAAGAAGAAACTAAGACACAGTAGTCCTAGAAGAAACTAGGCCCAAGGTCATGAAAGAACACAGCGCCAAAGCATCAGGTGGGTCCCAGTCTCTCAATCCCCAGTCCCTGAGCTTCTCCCCTGGATCACGACCCAGGCAGGAATCAGAGTAAAGGACTTGCTACAGGGAACAGTCTACCTGAAGGCGCACGGGGCCAACATCAGTAGGGCTCATTGGCTATGCTCTGCTGACTAAGAGGACACGATAGCAACTTGGCAATTTTCTGAAGCCCAGCGGATCAGGAGAGATGACCTACTCCAAGTGCATGCTTCATACAGTCTCAAAACGTGTGAGGCAGCTTACTCCTGCTCAAACCAAATGGTTAACTAAGCAAAGCCATGGCCATCTTCACTATGTAAGTAGTTCACTGCGCAGGCATGCCTTTGCTCTAGGAGTCTAAGAAACACTAGCAAGGGTGTCTACCAGGCTCTAAATATTCCTAGGGCTGGAACTGCAAATCATGAGTCCTTCCTGCTCTCCCAAAAAGACTTCTTCAAATGAGCGATCTGAAGCTTTTTCTAAATGCACCCAAAGAAGCCCCCTCCCCCCACTAAATGGGTAGGGGACCTGGGACAGGGTATTTGGGGAAAGGAAAAAAATTAAGCACTCTTCAGGTGATCCAGACATACAGCTCTGATTAAGAAACAATGTCTTTGATTCAAGGATTTTGGATACTGGGTCAAATATTATTTACATTGAAATATAAACCCCAAAAGCCAGTAAGATGGAAATCATGTTCACCTTCAAGTTGAAAACTATAAAGATTGCCAATTACCATCAAAATAGTACAAGAAAAAAAATTTTTAAATAATCTTGCAGAAAGATCTTTCTCCACCAGTACAAAAACCAGAAGCCATAAAAAGAAATGAATTATAAACCTAACCACACAATTTAAGATATTTACACAGGGGGAAAAAAAACTAGCATAAACAGAATCAAAAGACAAACAAAGAGACAGGGGAAAAAAAAATTGTAAGCACATGAAAAAATATTTGTAAAACATGAAAAAAAGTAATTTAACTAATATACACTCAACTACTTTAAAATCGATAAGAAATGACCAACAACTCATTAGAAAATTACTCAGAGCTTATGAATTCTCAATATGTAGGAGATACAATGGCTTGTAAACATAAAAAGTACAAATTTTTAAAAAGGACTACTATCTATCACAGGTTAAAGCCAAAAAATCAGAACTCACAGCATTAAATTGTACAAATACACGCATTTCATGTTCCATTGTTGGTGGGAATACACCTGATGAAATCAAGTTGGGGGACAATCTTGAAATGCATTCAAAATGAGATTCACCAGAGCCTTCTGTAACTAGAAAAAAAGACTAGAAAACACCTAAATGCTATTAGCAGAGGATCAGTTAAATAAATTATGGAATCAAAGATAGAAAGGGAACATATAATATCTAAGACACAGAGTTATGTGAAAAGAGCAAGGTGCAGATCTGTTTCTTTACTATGCTCTGATCTGTATAAGGAGACAAGATATATAAATATACATGCTCGAACACATGGAAACTATTTCAAGAAAGACATACAGAACTGTTCAAAGTAGTTGACCCTGGGGAGTAGGTCTAAAGGGGAAGTAAAATCTACTTTCCATTATATAATATTTGCATACAGCTTAACAATTTATGTACTGCTTTTTAAACTTCAGGTCAAATTTAAAGTATTTTAATAAATACAACTAGTTTCTTAGGGCCCTAGATCAGTCTCCAAAGTAGGAGGCATGTTAAACCCCCAGGGAGCATACAAGAACTCCAATGGGATGCAAGAAAAAAAAAATTAGAATTTCTATTTATACTATGACTTCATCATTTTAAATTTCTGTTGTTAGTAATTTTAGTAATGATCAACTATTTCATACAATAGTGTGTGTGCGTGTGTGTGTATACACACAACTAGAGACATCCGGTAAACATTCGCTCTGGGGAAAGTAACAGTCCCTTTTTAATGTCTTCTGAGGAAGGTGCCATTTTGTCCATTCTCTGGGGAAAAAAATTTTACACTTATGATCTTGCACCTGAAATCAGTTGATAAAATCATGTGAGATAACCGCCCGCCCCCGCCCCCCCCACCCCGCATCTCCCTTAACCACTCAGAAACTAGAATGAAATCAAAAGACTCGAGGAATAGGGACGGAAGTTAAGCTTAGGGTAGATCCCCACCCACTGAGATCCTTGTGTGGCCTAAGCCACAGCCTGGCCCGCCGCCGCTCAAAACTACCGATCCCTCCCCATCTCTGAGTCTTACTTAGCTCTTCCTGGATCCCCGGAGCCTGGCCTGACTGCTGCCACTTGAACTTCACCTCCTTGCCCTCTCATCCACCCCTCCTGCTGCTCCAGCAACCCTGCTGTCTCCTGCAACACACCAAACACACTCCCTGCTCCAGGCTCCTTCACAGGCTGTCCCCTTGGTCTAGAAAGTTCTCTCCCCAGGGAGTCACATGGCTCCTCCTCACTGGCTATCACATCCCTACTCAAGTGTAAACAAATCCTCAACTCTCCTCTTCCACATCCCTCTCTACCTCCTCCTGCTTGATTTTCCCTTACAGCACTTAACACCAAGCAAAATATCTTTATTTGTCCCAAATATACTAGAATATAAGGGTCGTGAGAGCAGAGACTTTGTTTGTTGCTGACTGTATCTCCAGGACCCAGGCTGTGCTTGCCATTTAATCTGTGTTCAAAACATATGTGCTGCGTGAAGGAATGAATGAAAGAATAAACTGAGACCTGCACGGACACCTCCCCTTTCTAATATTTCTACTGTCAGAACACAAAGCTCTCTCCACCCCTCACCTAGGACCACTTGTGTTAAGGTCGATCACAAACAACAGTCATCCTTCCAAAGTCAGGAGTCAATTCTGAGTCTCATCTTAACCTGACTTCTTGGCATCATTTAACACATCTTCTTGCATCATGATTACACTGCTTGCTAGAATTTCTGCACTTGCTTTCCAGAAACGCCAGACTGGCTTGGTTATCTTCCTCCTCAGTGAATGCAGTGCTGGCTCCTCCAATGCTCCGCGGCTCAGCCCTGAGCCCCCGTCTTCTCCAGCTATACTTTCTAGGTGACCTCTTCCGGCCCCATGACTTTAAAGCCCACCTGCATTCCCACTTCTTCCAATCAACGCCTCTAGCACTGGCCATCCAATCTGAGCATCATTACCTGGCAGCTATGAGGTATATCAATGGTGTGTCCCAATTCTTGACTACACCCACCCCCAAATCCTGGATGTTATCCTTAATTCTCATCCGCTCACCACTCCCTAGCCAAGTCCTGTCCTCATTACCTGAGACAATGTGAACACTTCTCACCACCTCCATGAAGAAGTCTATCCTCTCTCACCGGGACGAATGAAAAAGTCTTACTGACTCATTTCCCTATTTCTCTCTATAGTCATTTCTCCACACAGCAGTCAAGGGCAACTTTTTAGAAACAAACCAAATCATGTCACTCCCTTACTCAAAACTGCATAAAGTCTTCTCATCATATTCAAACTAAACTCCAAACTCTTTACCATGGTCTACAAGGCCCTCCATGATCTGACTTGAGTCTAACTCCCAATCCAATACAACATGGTCTGCCCAGAACACAGTCCATGTGTATTATCTGGTGCAGTTAACAGCATGTGCAGTCAACCAAGAGAAAGACTAGGAAGTGTGTCCAGAAAAAAAAAAAAAAAAGTGTAAATATCCAACCAATCGTGAGAACAGGCTTTGATATCCCTCAAGTCAGCCCAATTCTTTCTCTCCCATCTCAAGTTCATACTTGACACAGCTCTCTACCCTGCAACTGGGCTTCAAAACCATACCTACATCAGACCCTGCTTCACACTTATCTCTTACACCCAATTCCTCGCGTCAGAGGTCTTAAAGAAATGTCAAGAGAAAAGGTTCTCAACAAGTAGGCAATCTTCTACTCCGTTGTTTCCAATGACTCTCTTCTCCACTGTGTCCTAAGATGCGTCAGGGTTTCCAACAGAAAAAAATACACAGCCGTGGGCTTTGTCAGCCCTAAAACCCTCTTCTTTCCCGAAGGCAAGGCCTCAGAGAAATTAGAGGCACCACTGCGTGCACAAACTGTGGGGAACTCTGGTGAGTTGACAGGTGCACTGGTGAGTTTATTACCCATTATCTTTCTGACCTGCGTCCTTAGAATTCTAGTAGCCTTGACCTTGTACAGCTGCCCGCATAGCTCTTCTTCAGTTATGCACATTATTTCTATTATTTTTATTTCTCAAATCAAATTCATCAGGTATAGTAGAAAAGTGGAAAGAAAACACAAATTATATAAATATATATAAAAATATATCAACACATATGGGAAATAGAAATTTGTGACATTTATACTACTATCAAGTCTGACTCTCCCCATAACTTAATGGCAATACCAATCCTCAGGATTTCATGTGCCTATCAGGTCCCAATTTGAGCTTCACTCCTTACAAAAGTCCCTTACAATATCCACTATGAAATCAGGACAGAGGGGAAAAAAAGCCACGTCAGACTGTGCTTCAACCTCATCACTTACACCTTGTCAGCTTCAAATGTTAAAAAACATCTACAGAAGAGGTTCTCTCCAAAATTCAGCTGTACAAAAAAATAAGCTTTGGGGGCAGAAAAGATGACCGCCCCAAAGGTATGATGAAGACACCAGGGAAGCCCGGCCTCTCCTCCTACCAGAAAGTCCTGACATTTGAGCTCCATTCTTGAGCCTTTAAGAAGTCTACTCACAGTAGACTTTTAAGATGGTACCATCTTAAAATCACCTTAATCACTTATTCAATGGATTGCTGTAGGGCAAAGCTCTTGATAAATGGAGAAAAATTAGGCTCTAAGCAGATGGGGAGATACCAGAAGGTAAAAGAAAGATATTTTTAAAAGTAATGTAAGCAAGGCAAAAGCAAAGCAAAGCAAAGATCACCTCTGCTTTGGGGTGGCTGGCCTTCCGTTTATCTTGCTCTCCCATGCTCCCAATAATAGCCTTGAAGATCTACACTTACTTCTCTTCAGGAAGCGCCTTCTCTTGGCCTGTATTACACAGGTTTTCCATAATCTGAAAATCATTAGCCTCACACAGCTGGCCTTCTGCTTATCTTCCTTACCGTGAAAGACAACCTCACGCTTGTTCCTTGTGCCATTTTTCAATGCTGAGAGCTCAATAATCAAATGTTAAAGCACTGGATACACAGTAAATAAAAACATACAAATTGAACTCATCTCTCTCTACATTTCCTGAATATTATGAAATCTGTGTGTGTGTGTATACACACACACACACACACACACACACACACACATATATGTACGCATGCATTATGTATTTGGGCATATTTCCATTTGCTTGCCTCGTAGATCACTGTTCCATGAATCCCAGCCATTCTACTTGAACCAAGTAGATCTTATCAATAGCCCCATGGTCTAACCTTCTCCTGCCCCTTGATAACTTTCTCTCCTTCCCCCCATCTCTCCTTTTAATTCCAGGTAGTACAAAGCAAGTCCACTCTAGAGCCCTATTAGCTTACCAACTTCAAAGCTAATTTATTGGCCCAAGACTTTAGGTCAGTGGTATCCCAACTACAATAAGCGAAGGGGACAATTTCTATCCTTTAAGGTCTGATCTGAATAGGAAGCAGCCAGAAGAAGGTCTTGAGCAACTTTCAAAGCAGCCGCTCAGATGACTGTACTCATGCTGGCACAAGAGCTGTTCAGAATACATGATGCTGAAAAGGAGGCTGGTCCCTCCATAGCACTAATCACCACCTAACTAATCATCAGCCCCTTTCTGCAAGCTTACTCCCTCTTTGAGCTTCACAGCTGCAGAAGAACAGGCTGGCACAAGCCTCAGAGAGCACCACAGTGAGGGGGCACAGGCCAAGGCCTGGGCAAGAGTGGTATTTCCCGAACTCTCGATGAGGTAATTGCCAACACTCTTTAACCAAGAATAGAGGGTGACAGGAAAGTGGTACCTTCTTAACACGCTTGAGAGGAAACCTATTTTGAGCCCAGGAAAGGCCAAACACACAAATAGTAGGAAACACTTGAAAAAGAACATACTAAATCATTAAACATTAAAAATCACTTATCTTCTTGATCCTAGCTGTTCTTGCTGACTGCTATAAAAACTTCTTCAAGCTTTTCCTTGACTGTATATACAGACATATATATATATGTGGGTGTGGGTGTGTGTTTTATAAATGTGTAATATACAAATATGCTATATTTAGTGACTTACTTCTCCTTCTCTTTTGTTGTTTAGTTGTTGTTTCCCGCACTCCCCCAAAGGGTACTTTGAAATCTTTCCAGTTTTTACAATTAAACCTAACCATCTGGACTAAAATCTTCACATTCACTAAATTAGTCACAGATTTTGTGGGTAAGCTGAGAAAGTAAATGCTATGCTCAGTGCTAGGATTTAAACCACATCTACCACAGCAAAACACTCTCTCTCCAATAATCTCTCCAATTATGCACGCACATCCAGGCTCAAATAACATGGAGGCGACCAGACCACATCGCACAGAATATTTGTAGAGTGAGTATTACTCTTCAGAGCCCTGAGTGAGTTACAAACAAGCCAAAATGAAATTCTTCAAAAACCCTGCAGAATTTATTTTCCAGGCAAAAGATAAACAGGTATATGTTTCCTCCACCATTAAACTTCCTACTACTACTAGTGTGTGCTGACAAGCTGCTCACCAAATTCAGAGGTAATTTAAAGAGAACTGTATCTACATGTTGAACACCAGTAAAAATGTGATTTGAATACACTGGGCATTTTCTAGATTTTTTCAAGTATGAAAGTCTACAAATCTCTTCAGATTTCACTATGTGTCAGAAAAGGAAAATTCAATGTGTTTAAGTTTTCAGCTGAAATCCAACAAGGGCAAGTGATTTTGTGTCATCAGCCCGTCACAGGTAAAGAGTTGTAGATGGTACAGAACTTCCATCCACCTAAGACTGGACAGGAGTATCTGCGGGAAGTAACTCCGCAGCTGTACTAACAACTCCAGGTAAGTAGAAAACACTGGTTTTTACAAGGAAATAAGGTAAATGAATTTATAGCAGGCTTATAGATTCGTATGTTAGCCTTTCAAAGGAGACTTTAAGCCTTTCATGTGAGCTAAAATAGAAAGTACCTGACTTTGGTGTAAGCAGGTTTATAAAAGTCATTTTCAGAGCATCTTAAAAAGGTTAGCATGTTTCCTTTCACATTTTATATGGACAAGAAAAAACAACCAATTAAAATAGTATACAGAACAGGTTAGAGAGGAGGAATCAGACAAAAGAGAACCCTTGTTAATAAGGCAGGAAGCTCAGCACCGCTTCCCCATTCTCTATGTACACGTGAACACAGACCAAACTCACTGAAATACAGGGTATGTTTAGGTGCTTTTTAAAACCCTCAGAGAAGCATTCACACTGTGGAGGCACTAACAATCTGGGGCGGTGGGGGGTTGGGGAACCTTTCTTTCCAGGGGGGATTAAAACTGCAAAGAGATTTCAATCTTGCAAAGCCTCTAGGCTGTCATAAATATTAACATGAGCTATGTTTCTTTATCTTTGCATTTTTGTTTTGGTTTCCTAAGTAAACCTAGGTTGAGCACGTATCATCAGTCAAACTACACCCAAAGAAATCAAATTTAGGTGGCCTTTGCAGGGATTTACCTCTTTGGTAAAACATGATTTTTAAAAAATGTATTTACACAAATTCAGTCTACTTAGTGACTATGACAGTGCTGAATTTTACGAGATTTAAAAGTTTGAAGTTTTATAACACAGGGAACTATATTCAACATCCTGTGATAAACCATAATGGAAAAGAATGAGAAAGAATGTGTGTGTGTGTGTGTGTATATATATATATCTCTGAGTCACTTTGCTACACAGTGGAAATTAACACAACATTGTAAATCAACTATACTTGAATAAATTTTTTTAAAAGTTTGAAAAATTATGTTGGATGCTCACAGAATAAAATCCAGTCTCTTTCTTTACTAACATAGAAAATGTTAATAGAAAAGCATCTAGAATGAACAACGGCACATTAAAAAGTCACTAGTTTGACAAGTCTGAAAACATTTACACCTAAATCTTTACACCCTCTCTGCGCCCCCATTCCTATAATCCTGTTACTCACCACCCGCCAAAGGAAAGATTTGTAAAGTGAAGCTATCAGCCATGATTTAGACTCGAAAATCAAGCCATTTCAAAAGGATCATACCAAAATAAAAGTACCAGAACTTAGTTAAGGAGAAAAACAAAACAAGATCATGTTAAGCCAATTTAACATATTTGAAAATTCAATTTATCAAATGTGCATCAAGTAGCAAACAAGTAATTTTAATGTTACAGAAGGAATGGGCTTTTTCATGGCCAAACAGCATACAAAGACATCTCGTAGAAACAATACTTGTAAGTAACCAGAGTTATCATTAGGGTGACAGTTTATACACAAAAGAGCACTTTGAGATAAAGGGTTTCATTCCCAAGAAGATTAATGCAAAAATAAAAAACAGTGAATTGGGAAGTGTTCAAAATGACACTTCTAGAAAATAGCACTTTACTAGTGATCTAGTGATGTCCTTAAACCCTTTGTTCAAAAACGGATTAAAAGGACGACAACTACAGTGGGACCAAATGCCAGGATTTCTGCTCTTCTATTGGAGGGAGGGAGGGAAGGAAAAAAAGACAACCTGAAATTCTGGCTGCCAGGCAATAGCTCCTCCCCCCCCCCAAAATTATATACCACTTCCCTGCCGCCGTGGCTGGAGAGTTTCTCTCTATTCAGTACCACGGCCACTAACTAATGAAATAGTGGGGAATTTCTGTAAAAGGGTCCCAATTATTTAAGAGAATGCATTGTCTAGGGCCATTTTAACAAAGGCTCTCCACCAGCCACCCGCTTTCCCACACACCTCCTTCCTACTTTTTACTCCCTACCTCTACCGCCACCATCACCAGTCCCCCTCATTTGAACAGGAAAATTCAGCGACAGCCAGTGTCCCCCTCTCAGGTGGAGAAACTTTAAGTCTTTAGCTTCCTGACCAGGCAGCAAAGAAATGACAACCTGCCTCCTCCTTCCTCCCCTCTCTCTTTAGAGCTTAAAAAGTACACTTGGCCAAGCAGTTCTCACCATTCAACAATTCATTCTTCTTTTGTGAAAAACATGGGTAAAAACAGCTAAGCATGATCACAAAACATAACACCGGGCACTCAATTCCTATACCTTAAGGCCTCATTCTTTTACCTCCTGGTCCATAGGATTTGGTGACTGAATAAATCTTAATCTGTAAACAAATGGTTTGCTCTACAATTAAACCATTCTTTTTTTTTTTTTTTTTTAACTGCTTGGCGGCTACCCAACCCAGAGACTTCTAGGTTCTTCCACTATTTAGTGATCCCAGTGGTTAAAAGGCAATAAGCTCATTTGGAGTTTATAAAACTATGCACCATCAACAAAAGCATGTAATGTTTCCAAGACGCACGGTGGCTTCTACACACACAATGGGGAGCTGTGTGTAGTCTCCCCCAAAACAAAAATGCCCAGCCCCAATTAAGCGCCCTGGGGGCCTTCAAAGCAGTTATGCTAAGTTGCAAATACAGCAAGATCCACTTGAACTCCAACTGTCTTGTGTGCTTTTCCTCCCAAGGTAGGGGAAAAGCTGGGGCAGACCGACCTCATTAAAGGGCAATTAGTGAACCCCAGGACTTGAGGGGCTAGCACAATCGTGCCCATTGTGAGCATTTCACTATGGGGCCACTCTTTTCTCTTTTTTTTTTTTTAAACCCAGGAAGTCTCTACAGCCTGAAAGGCCCACATTTTAAATTTTTAAGGATTTCAATCTCGCTATTTTTTCTACTACCAGTCATAGAGTAAAAAGAAAGGAAGCAAAACAAAGAACGTTCCTACTTCTTTTGTGGAATTCCAGCATAGCTGAAAGTTTTTTGATAAAATAATTTGAATAATTTATATCCTACATGTAATAAATAATTTAAAATAAGTTTTATTTTTAAACATAGTAAAATAAATGCTCCACCTCCTGGTTGTAGAGATTGAAAACAGCACATTAAAAAAGGACATTATAAATCAATCAATATAGGCCTTTTATGATTATATGTGACAACGTCGTAGAAAAAACTTGATCTATTTACATTTGAAGGTGTTATTTAGAAACTAATACAGAGTAACGTGATCAACATAACCACTTTACCATCAATAAAATTCTTCACACCTTTTTAGAGTCCATTATTACTGTTGATATCAATCTGCCAAGATGCTGAAGTCTGAACACTACAATAAAATACACCAGTAAACGTGGCTGTTTACATTCTTTAAGGCCACCACCTTCCTGCGAATACTAAAGCCGAGACCCCGCTGCCTCGGTACTAAAATTTGCAGTACAGGAGAGAGTAGTCTTTTAGACAAGGAATAAAGCTAAATTTGACCTCTCAGCAGCCAAGATGCAAACAACTCTAATATTTACATATAATCAGATGGATCCGTATCTTTGTTAAAAAAAACAAACACTAAAAAGGAGGAAAGAGAGTTGGAGTAGTTGAGCTCCCTCAAAGTAGAACCATCCCGAAACCCAGAGTCCAAGACATTCTCGTAACACTGGATTATGTAGGATAAGGGGTACTAGAGTCACAGGAAGCCATCGACTATGTCCGCTGCAGCCCACGAGTTCCAACAGCTGCCAGAAGGTGTGCTCAGGATCTAGGCACAAACTGGTAGGATAACATTAGTGCCCATAGTGACATCTTTAATGCTGTCCTTGTATCTGTTAGGCTAACTAATCGCTCGATTCGTTCAGTTTCTGAATATCACATGAAAGTATTTAAGAGTGTGTAACAAGTCTTTTGTGCCTTGACCAAATGTATTTCAGCTATACTTAGAAGCAAATTTGTGTGTATTCGTGTTCTATTAAAACATGCACCAGGAGGCCCCCTCCATTAAACTCGGGCAAACATCCTTGTTTTATTTTAGAAATACTAAAAAATTGATCTGTGTAACTTGAACAGACACATTTTGAGAAATCTTGAAAAAGCTGGAAAAGGCTTATTAAGAGATGGGGGGGACCCCACGGTGGTTATTGTGCAATATACTGAGTAGAGAAGGCTTCCAGAGAAGAAAATGCAAATCCTGGAAGTCATTCCCAACAGTTGGAAACTCTTCTTCTTCAAGGAAATCCAAGGGCTCAAAAAATAAATATTCAAGAGCATTAATTTGTTTCTGGATGTATGCGTGCAAGTAAAACAGCAGTCATAATGTGGAAATTTCAGTCACATTTTGCAACTAATTGGAAGCAGATTAGAATTCCGCCTCAGGGGAACGTTGTCAAACTAGAAGCCGGAGCAAATGAAGAAAGAGGTGACGGCGTCGTGAAGAGCTGACAGATTTACTGCGCTCGGGGCTATAAACGGGTCCTGGGAGGGAAGGAGGGCGCGGCCCCGGCGGCGCGCCCCCGCCACGGCCCCCAGCTTCGGGAGCGCGCGGGCCCGGCCACGCTCCCCGGAGCCCAGGGCCCTCCATCTGCTCCCCCGCGGAACAATAAACCGGGCCTTGCCGAGAAATCCGTGGTCCTGATAAGATAGAAAATCCGCAGGCTGATAAACCCGAGCGAGCGGGCAAACGTCAGAGGGAGAGAAGGTTTCTTTCTTTTTTTTCCAGTGGGGGAGGGGAGCGAAAAAGCAAGCAGATTGTGGAGGATAATACAGCCTTGGAGTAATGGAAACAGCTGCTCGCTTTCTACTTCAGTGTCTGGCATCTGCTGCGGCATCATGGGAAAGGCTGGTGAAGGATTTGGGCAAGGAATGTAAATGGAGACAATTGGCCAAATGGAGTTTGATGCGGAAAAGCTCAATTGCTCTGTCTTCAAATCATGTTGTTCCCTTCGGGGAGCAGAAGCCAACAATATTACTGAACTCACATTCCACCTTCAAAGCAGCTGAAAGGTTTGGGAATGGGAACCGCTCTTCAATCAGTTACTTCAGATGTGAAACAATATAAAGGGGTAAAGCCTTTCTGTTGGAACAGCCTCCATTTGTCCAAGTGTGCGGCTCATCTTCCACTGATCTTCACGGAAAAGTTAAATCGGAGTCCTTTTTTTCCTATGGATTTCACTTCCTTTGAGAAAAATGTTTCTTAAATCACCACTGCTTACTTCTGAACTGGCTCAAGGGACAATTTCTACTTGTTGTGCCTATTTTCTCCTTGGCTGCAAAGATTCGGTTCTAATTTCATTTCCATCACAAAAGAATTGGCAAAGAAGGGAAACGCAGAAACACATAACTAAGTGCTGCTGTGCTAGTCATAAGCCTATAATAAAGCACAGATTTGATAGCATTATCCATGTACTGTGGTGAACCACACACAAATAAACAGTTCTCCGTGAAGAATGAAAACCCGAGGCTTCAGCCCTTCCAATTCAAACATTATTGTTGCTTTTAACATGAGCCATCCATAAATCGGCCAAGGAGGTGACAGGAAATCCAAAAGTAATCTGGTCTGGCTATGCGCACTTTGTTAAAAAAAAAAAAGAGAGAGATGCTTTCCAACTCATCCTGATGATGTTCTAAGTGAAGAATGGGTAAAACTGTAAAATCCAGTCATTGAAACAAATGGTATTTTTATGCCAAGTGAATTCAAACACGTGGTAGGCGTAGCAACCAAAAAAAGGACAGCCCTCCAGTATGGGGAAAGCGTGCTAACCTACCAAGAACAACTCAAAAAGGACCTTTGAACCTGCAGGAACTAATGCACAAGACAAAAAAGGTGGATCTAAAGCAGCCAAAGGACCAGACGTGCTTTCCTAAGAAACCAAATCAGGAGTTTTCTTAAATCAAAAGGAGGAACAGTCACTTCTAGGAGTTCCTGAAAGTGTGACCAATTGGAACTTTGTTGTCTGTTGCTAATTGAAGCATATAAAAGAGTCCATTTCTTAAAACATACTACAAACCCTTTTTTTTTTTTCTTAATTCACTGCCACATGACAAAAACCAGAATCAAGTTGACTGGTAGAAGATCAGTACAACCAAAGACCAAGCTATTATTTCAAACTGTCAGGGGGAAGGCAGTAAAATTGCTACCAGGTCTCCTTAAGTTACCCTTCAATAAAAAGAAGCCATCAGGGAAATAAGAGGAAAAGAAAACACATCAAAACCTTAAAAGTCCCTTTAAGTAAAATTATACGTCTGTGGCACCATGCCATCTGCTCTCTGGTTAAGATAATAAGCCAATTCCACAACCTAAATATCTGCTTTCTAAAATCATTATGTACAACACAAAATACAATCGATGTATTTTTAAACTGTGAAAGCCGCCTTCATATGGCATTATTGGAATGTGCCTAAATGTCCCCCGTAGGCACGTTTTTCTTAAGGTGCTAGCTGAGAATGAGGATTACCAGGAGTTGCAAAAAGCTCAGTGGTTGAGCGAGAATAGTCACAGTGAATAATAATCAAACTGGGCTGGGAGGTGGGGATGAGAAAGAAGAAAGAGTAGCTTTGAAAAACCAGCAGCAGTATTTATTCATCACTTCCAACCCATTTGTTTGGACCGAAGCACCCTTCTCGTTGAGTTCTCTATTACAACCAAAATATATATTTCTAAATTTTCATTTAGCTTCATGGGGAAGGGGGGAAGCCTTCTGAGTACCAGATGAGATACAGGTGGTTCAAAGGCCACTGACCTATCAAAATATAAGAAGTATTCGCTTTGTAATCTCTTCAGTTCTTCAGGCAAAACCTATAATCTGTTTTAATACTTTCTCAAAGGTATTTCTAACCAAAATTTAGCAGATATTTAGCAGAACTCAGCTCTAGGAGCAAGGTGCCAATCTCCCCGTCTTGAATATCCTTTATGCGCTCAAAATAGCATTACAAACAGCCCGACTGATGGTCAATCTACTATGAATTATTTAACAACCTTTCATTCAGTTGCAAAGGCTTTGTTCGCACTGCCAAAACCTTTAGCTTAAATTAAAAAGAACTTGCTACGGAGAGCAAGAAGTCACTAAAGAAACTTCAGCTGGGAGAGAGAACTGGATGGATATGAAGGGGCCAATTACTTGGCAGCAGAGTGGAACAGAAAATCAACGGTGACTTCTTTTAAAAGAATAAAGCCCACACTTACTAAACACTCCCAGTCCACTCCCAACCCAACAGCTATATATGCCATTATAACATTTCTACACACATACCTATGAAATAAATACCAGACACAGGGTACCAGTCTGATCCCTGTATGAGCCTGTAATGACTGAAGTCATTCCTGGGTCAGAGATTTCACCTGTTCTCTTTCCCTATAACCTTAAATGTACAGATTAAAAGGGTATTATTATTTATCGACAACTGTCCTCGTGAAGAGGGGTTATTTCCACTCCGCTGTTGCTAAGGAGCGCCCAGTATTTCCTTAGTTCTGGTTTCCATGTTCTACAAGAATGTGATACAAGTAACTTAGGAATAAACTGTTTAGTATTCAAGCAAAACCCTTGATGTTCAGATCACCGGCAAGTTCAGAGTGCTGGCAATCAAAACTATGTTGTGCTACAGTAATTACTATGAAAAACTTCCAGTGCTTAATATTAAAGAATAGAATAACATGATCCTTCCACCTCTTCTACACCTCTAGAGTGTGTTCAACATGGCAATTATCTCTGTTCAAGAAGCAGAGAGTTTAAACTGCATTGAAACTCAATTATACCCATGACTTTTTAAACATACACTTCAAAAGGCAGGTTTCATTACATTCAAATCACTGAGCAAAATCTTTTGCCCAACTTAGAAAAAACAGATTCTATCCCTCTCCATGAGACATCTTCAAGTATAAAAATGATTTCTTTTTACTTTTTGGACCCACTTCTTCGTTTACTACAGTAGAGGGATGACTGAGCCCTGGTGAAAGACAAAGAGAGATCCCATCTGATAGAAGCAGTGGGATGTGCAGCCCTCCCAAACGTCATTACCACGCCGCCTAGAACTGCCACCATTTTTAAAAACCAGATCACACACTTGTTAACAAAAAACACATTACTTTGCTACTTTTAAGAATGCAAAGGAACTAGGAGTGGTAGATTTATGATTTAAGTGCTTGTGGCTAAAATAGCTTTCCAATTATCAAGGGCCTCTTAGGAAGAGCAAGAATGCATTATGTGTTAATGACCACAACCAGGGGTCCCTTCTCCACTCTTTTGTCAGAACCCGGGCAGATCCTCCCCGCAGCTTCACCATTAACATGTCTGTTTCCTGTCAGCCCACTCAGAGATAATGTCATTTATCTGAGGGAGGCACAAGCCCAGTCATTAGCTTCTATAAAAGACCTCAAACAAAGGCCGGATAATGTTTTACCCAGGGCTCTTACTAAAACCAGAAGCCAAGAAGCTTACCATCTAAAAGTCAAGGACTCCAAAGTTATCAGTGTTAAAAGAATATTTCCCTCATGATCAACAATCCTAGACTAACAGCTCTGAACCAGAGCAAGGTCTATGTAGAACAAACATCGGTCCAGGTGTGGCTACCACGTACAATTAGATTAACGGATAAACGCTGACCAGAGTTAGCCTGGGAGAGCCTTTGCCCCCCCCTTGCCTCCAGGGGGAAAATTGACAGAATAATTCAGATACTGACTAAATAGTTAGATCTTTGAAGAACTGACCCCTCATTGTGATTGCCTGCAGGAACTGAATAACCATTATAAAGTGTTCAATGGCTGAGCTTCTGGAAATCTTTTAAATAAAAGTGGAACTGGTTAAAATAAATGTAGGAACACGTGTTTTCACAGTGTTGCTCATATTACAGCAATTTCGAGTTGCTATGAAGTACCAGGTGAACTTTTTTTAAATTAAAAAAAAGGCACACAGTCAAAATTGGAGCAAATCTCAGCCGTTCAATCCTTGTTTTTCATGCTGAAAACGAAGAACAGATGGTTCTTTCCATGTTGTTTGAATCTGGTTATTGAACACCTCTGTGGTTAGGGAGATTTCTGCTTCGCACTTTCGGCATAGATTTCATTTACTAACTATAAAATGCTGCTTAGGAAAAATAAGTCTTTCTAACACCCTAATTAAAACCATCTTGCAGCCAAGCAATTTCCCTTGAAGAGCATTCTTAACCTCATGACACTTGGACAATCAATCCCTCCCCGCCTCTTTTTTTTTTTTTTTACAGACTATTTGCAAAGTTATTAAAAGTTGCTAAACGTTATTTATCTCTTTTAGCACAATCTTGATCAGTTGCTGAGTAATTTTTAAAATTTCTCCAGCAAGCCCAGCAGATTACAAATACTGTGCTCAGAACCCAGTGATGTGCCTGGTTATGCAAATCTTCCAAGCTTCCACGGGGTCTCACAGAAAACTTCGTTGGGGAAAGAGCAGCCCCTCTGCACCCACTGCAAAAGCCCTGTCATCCTCCGAGGAAGCCTATAGAAAAGAAAGGAGCTGAATCAATGCTGATCGGGAGCCACCCTTAGTTACCAACGTTTTCAACAGCTAAATCCCTTATGTAGCTTTCAAAACAGTTTGCTGTCCAACAACAATGGACTTTGTTCTTTAATTATAGCAAGTGACCTTTCTGCCCTTTTATTTCACAGTAGATAAACTGCACTCTCTAAGCAGAATTTGTAGGGGGCACTGTATTTGGGGGGGAAGCATATCATCCACAAAACTTATTAATCAAAATATGTTCTTCAACTAATCACACTCACTTAGAAAACGTGCCAGAATTCCCTAGTGAAGTGTAAAAAGGCTTCTACAAGAGAATAAAATAAAATGAGTGATATCCTTTATAGACAGGTCCATTTGTAGAGCCCACACTTAGGCTGTTAAGGACCAGCTTAATGAAAGCAGCATGATATTACTCAAATCATTCTCTTTTCTAAATGCATACTGAAGAGTCAGAATCCTAAGACCCAACCGTAAGATCTCCTATGCTCTTCACATGTATTTGAAGTCTCAGCTGTTTTTAAGAATTCTTGTATGTATTTTGGAATATCCCAGCGATCAAATAAACCCATGTACTGTATTGAACTATTAGCCCAGCCGAATGCCTCCGTCTGATAGGTCAAAACTGTAAGACGGTTAAGGAGGATACATGCAGAAGAGCCTCAATACAGGCTATTATGCTTCAAAAGAAAAGGAGGGGGCAGGTGGGGAAGCACCTTTGGTGCTTTGGTTTTAACAACCAAAAACCAAACCGTCAAATCTACTTATTCAGACACGTCACTGGTGGCTTAACCACAAAATGGGCTATAGAAATACAGCTCAAGTATCTTAGAATTATGGCATGTTTTGATTTTGTTCACATAGTAAGAGAGTGGCGACTTTTACAACATACTTGTGGTTTCCACATAAAGGACTAGAACGCTCATTGATTTAATTTCATAATTGGACCTCTCATAAGGTCCAATTTATCATGTTTTACATGACTTTGTGTAGTGAAGAAACAGAATAAACAGACCAAAAATAGACATAGAAGCATGCTGTGAAAATTCACCGGTGACAGCAAGTCTTATGAATCTCCTGGAACCATCCAACCAGGAAAAAGAAAAAGAAAAAAGCACACACACCACATTACACCCCCCTTTGGTTTTCACATTTGACCCCTTCATGAGCCACATCCGATTGCTGAAAATTAACCACCTTCACTCTTAAGACACTTACTCTTCACAAACCCAGATAATCAAACAAGGCTGAAATTAAAACATTGTACAAAAACATCAAAAAACCTTTCTCAAAGGATGCCTCGGTGTCGAATTATGTTGCCAGGTAAAGCTTGTCCTACTAAATCTTTCCCGCCTCAAGAGGTCTCCTCCTTGTCATTAAGAAGTATTTTCTAAATTGAAGTCAAATTTTACACAACCAGGAGTTAGTGGAATTAGAGCGACTTCCCTGGGTGGCATCTGTACAAGGGAGTGCCATCTCTGTGTGCCAAGGAGGAAAGCGTTCTTAAGAGAAGTCCTTCTGGGGTGCAGTGGGCGTGGGGAGGAAAGCTGAAGGAACAGGCTTCCAGATCCTGAGCCAGCACCATAGCTTGACAGAGAATGGCCCACACTGCAGTATTCAAGCCCCTCAGAGCCATCCCTGAAGGGGCCCTGTGCCCATACCAGCAGCTACGGTTGGCAGTGGTATGAATCTAAATGCACTGTGCTCGCTCCCCTCCCTCCACCCCAGACCCATCATGACTTGTTTGCTCTTTATTTAGGTAATTCACATTATCACACTTATACTCCTCTGACTGAAGATGAGTTGCATGTATATGAATAACTTAATTCTTCCATTTTTCATCCAGTTTCCTGTGTGACTGGAAAGTGAAAAGAACACAAAAACTGGAGAACCGACACCACGCTCTCATCTCAGTTGCCATGACAGCAGCCTTTGAGATACTGAAATGTTCCAATTGCCAGCTAAACAAAATTGTTGACTGTGAACATTTGGCTGGAAGATTAAAAGGCTAAGGGCAGTACCTCCCACATTCCAGGCAGCAGTGAATCCAATCAAATGGCTCTGACTCCTTAACCACAGCCATTGTGAGCACTGGATTAGGGCAATTCATCTAGATAGTTAGGGCAGATTAGAACTGCAATTTGAAGACTACTGGCAACAAAAGTAAATGCTCTACTGTACTAATAAGAAGACTTCAGAACGCCTTTTAGCAGAAATTATGTGAAAGTCCACATTTCAGCATAAGAATCGAAACCTGGATTGTATTTTTTTTAATGCCTTTAAAGTCATCAGTGTAAAATGCTGTCTGACCAAGGGGATATGGCTAGAAGAAGCAGGCGTTCAGAGGCTTTTTGCGATTTTGGCATCATCTACACCTTAATGTACCTTCATCGACTTCTAAAATCATAAAACCGAAACTTTATTCCTGCAAAAAGAAAAAGGTTTAAATAGACAGCAGTGAGAAATTGTACACAGAAATAATCACCCAAAGACACTTCACAATTTTGACCAAGTGAGAAAGAGCAAAGATCAAATTATTTAATAAGCATATAACCAAACAACCATGCCACGAACCACACGACACGCATTTGCTTCTGCAAGGCACAATCTGTAGAATTAAACGTTAATTTTATAGAGACAGCACTCACTCCACCGGTTCACTCCCAACCTGCTCTGTGGACAGAGCACCTTCAGCTCTTGGGACATCACTTAATGCACAGTAATTGCCGGACCAGTAAGTCCTAGGCCTCCAGCACAAAGCAGCACAACACGAGGGGCAGTTTTTCGAAGGCAGTGTCTCACTAGACTTTCCGACAATGACAAAGATGGGAAAAAGGGTCCGAATTACCTAAATCAACGCTCCCCACCGCTCAAATGCAACACGTATTTCGGGTATCTTTTGGCTCCGTTTTCACCTTTCAGCACACCAATCCACCAAGTCCATTCCACTTTTCTTACCAACATTTCAGCTCCCTGGTCAGGCAAGAAATCCAAGTGATAACACTCTTAAATCTCCAGCTAAGAACTGGGCAAGGGAACAAGGAAAGAGTCCTGGCGCTCACCAAAACCATTCCATTCTTGCTACACGGTTATGAAACCAATGACCCTAGGAGACCAAGGTTTCATTCGGGACCAATAACAGTACCATATCCTTTGACAAGACTATCTTGGAGAATATCATGAAAAAATAAATGGGTGGAGGGTGGAGTGCAAATTCGAATCCTCGACATACCTCTCCGGGGAGGCAACGTGAACCCCGCACCTAAGGACACATTACCAGAAATACTAGGACGTGTAAATTAAAACAGAAGACAGTTCTCCTTAGGGGGAGAAATCAGGAGAAGAGGTAAGTGGGTACAGGAGCAGGTTTTCTGTTAAAAGCACACCGCAACGAGCTGACTGGCCAAGAGCCCTTCTGCAGGGCAAAAGGTACTTGGAACACCCAGACCCTCCCACCTGGGGACCCAAACACTAGCACCACAAGCAGCAGCAGAAGCAGGAGCTAAACACTGCACCCAAGTTAAGCTGCCCCATACCAAAAGTTCACAGGAAGGATGCACAGAAGAGAAATCTCACAAAGAACCAGAAAGCACGAAGTGTAAGGCACACAGAGGCACGTCCCCACCCACCACGCACCCACACAAATGCACACAAAGAGGAAAGTAGGAGATCTAGGAAGGCGTCTTTATCCTACCTTCTCAGTTTTCAGTTTCTTGATTCGCCTGTGGCTCTCCTCCTCCTCCTCTTCCTTCTTTACCAACATAGAGTTTCCCATGAGCCCTGAATCCGGGGCACTTTTGCTAACTTCCCCAGCAGCCGCGACGCTGCCACTCCCAGTGCCCCCGCAGTGGAAGGGGCTCGCGCCACCTCCATTGCTCTTGGCCCCAAAGCCATAGAGGCCCCCGGAAGGGGCCTGGCTGCCACTGCCATTCTGGTGGCCCTGAAGCAGGTCGTGCTTGTCCTTCCTGGATTTCCCCGCATCCTTATCCCGCTTGGCGCCTCGGCTGCTCTGGCTTTTACCTGGCTTCTCCTCTTTGCTTTTCCCGCAGGAGGCCGTTCCCGCGGTGGCAGCGGAGGTGCCGGTGCTGGTACTATTGCTGTTCGGGTTGCCGCCGCCGCCGCCGCCGCCGCTCACACTTTGACCCAGCGCTGAATTCATGCCAGTTGCCTCTCCAGGGCGCCCTTGGACTTCCTGCCTCTTGCCAGTGCCGCTGATCTCGGGAATCCCATACAAGGCAGCAGAAGGCAGAGATTTATTAGCATCCTTAGAAGTTTTACTCCTTTTCACTTTTGATTTGCTGGTCTCTTTGTGTGAATTCCCCTGGGGAGCAGAGGGCTGAACAGAAGCAAATTTTAGGCCATCCGCTAAGGCTGCGGTAGCACCGGCCCCACTGGAGGCCAGACCTCCACAATCCTTAGAGTTGCTGCTGCTAGTGGTGTTGGTGGAATTATTCATTTCAAATTTCTGTCTGTCCTTCTCCAAATCAGCGTCCAAATCAATTATTAAATTTCCAACCCCGATTTCCCAATCATCGCCACTGTCATAAGTATCAACCGTATTTGGATCCACACCCTTTCCTGCCGTAGAAATGTTCACTGACATCCTGAAGATGAGCTCTCTAGAATAAAAATCCGATGAACTTTCCTTTGGAGATGAGGGGACATTCGTTTAGCTCCGCTGGGCTTTCTCTTAAAAAAAAAAAAAAAAAAAAAAAAATCTTCTAATCTTCCTCTTCTTTTTCCTGCCCCAGGAATGGGTCCAGGGGGTTTACACCCTTCAGTCCAGGTCCACCTTTTCCTGTGAAGGGGGGAAAAGTCGAATATTTCTTGTCTGGGTGTTACCAGAATAAAAAACGATTAATACTGGGGAGTCAGTGAGGGGTACAGGGAAGGATGGTGAGGAAGGTGGCTCATGTATTGTCTCCACAGTCCAATATCAGGTTTAAAGAAAAATAACCAAACCCGAAAAACGTACCCATGACAGTAAGCATCTTACAGTAGCTAAAAAAGAAAAGCCCTTTATCAACAACACAAGGATAATCACTTTTTAAAAAGCATTAAAATATCTTAAGGATCTGAGTCAAGTCCAGAAAGATTTAAGGGAAAAAAAAAAAGAGTTTAGGATTTTTTTTTCTAGCACAGACACATGGTAACAACCCCAGAAACACAGCCTGAACACTCGGACAAGAGGAAGGAACACGCTTTAAACATCCTTAAACATGTCCTAGATCTTGCAGTTTTTAAAAGACCAGACCCTGGAAGTTCTCTAAGGCTAGTTTCAGAATGATGTTGCTAAATTTTCCTCATTTCTAATTTTATTACTTCTTTTTACAAATTGTCTGGGCAATCTGGTTTTTGTTCCCAGTAAGGAACAGAAAAAAACAACCAATAACGCCCCCATACACATACCCCCCCATCCTCTCTTCCCCAACAGTTTATACAATTTTATTTTTGAAATATACACACACGTCTTTAAGAGCATTTCTCTATTTTAGAAAAGACAGTGTCAAATAAAAGGCTAAATATATGCCTTTTGAGAAAAAGAAATTACATCTAAACAATTCTACCGTATTCCTAGGTCACAGACTGGCTCAATCTGTTAAATATGGTGCTACTGACTGTACGGGAAACTGATTAAGACATACACTTTAAGTGATCTGCGCCAAGGTGGCCTCAATGACCGCAAATGAGTGTGTGTTTGACAAAGATCAGTTAAAACGGTTTTTAAAGGGATCAGCCCCTTTTTAACAGTTGATTGTCAAGGAAAAAAATAAATAAATATACATACACACACACACACACAGACATTGCTTACCTTTACTCCTTTATCATTTTTTAATTAGGCCAGCAAATCAAAATGCCTTTCCCACTCCACTCGGCAAACAAGCCTGTGCCTCATTTTACTTAAACACCAAATGATCAAGAAGGAAGGAACCAAATAACACATCTCAGCCAGAATAATCACTCGATAACATTATTCCACTTCCCCACCCCCCTTTTGGCAAACGGATCAGTCCTTTTCTCCTTAAAAAAATGTGTCACTGTACAGCTGGAAGATAATGTTTCACATTCACAACAGAAGCACCAAAGGGTTTTTTTCCTCTTAACAAGCATCGAGAATAATAGTTTTTAAAAAAGAGAGAGCTTAGAGAAAAAAGTTTTCCCAACTTCTCATTCCGCCTTCAGTTCCAGACTTCAGAGTCACCGTGATCAGTAAGTAATGATCCCATGTAGCAAACCTACAGGCGTCCGCTAGTAACAAGACAGAATGTGCTAACATCGGGATAAATTAGTGAAAGGGAAGAAAGAATAAGAAGAAAGGACTGAAAATCTGGGCTGGATTCCGCCTGTTAGTCGGGAAGTGGCATTTTTCCGCCCGTCCTGACAGATTTGATTTCTTGAACTAACTTAAGAGGAAAGGAGGGGGAAGGGGATGGGGGAGGAAGGGGGAGGGAGGGAGCAGGAGGTGGAGGAAAGGGTGGGATGAGAAGTCGAGCAAGAGGAGAAAAAAGAAAGGTGTGGAGGGGGAGGGGAGCAGATGATTCAGTGAGCTGATAAACCAGTTATACCAGCATTCAGGGTGGGGGCCGGGGGGCGGCGGGGTAGGGAAAATAACGGCGTTTAAAATTGGTTCAGTCTTCGAAACCTAAAGGATGTGATGTTTTCCTGTTTTATGTTGTTTTAAGAAAAAGGAACCGAGTTCCTAGTATAGTCCCCGAGGGGGGGAAAAATCCGCTGTCGTTCAAGCCGATCAGTCATGTGGTAATTAGATAATTAGAGTCAAAAAAAGATTTTTTTTTTAAGGCGACCTTTTTCAGGACAGTTTTTCCCGTTTACAGTCGCAGCAAACGGTGCGTCTCCTTTTTATTTATTTTTCTCTCCTCCTCCTCTCTCACCCCCCCTCCTGTGTTTAGTCAGATGGCCCCAGAGCTTGGCTTAGTATTTTTAATTAGCTGGCGTTTGGAAGCTAAAAGCAGTAATGAATTGTTGATAGATTGGAAGTGGAGAGTCGCTTTGCTGGAAATGTCGGGGCTGGGGGAGGGGGATGGGCGAGTTAGCAACAACCAACCATCGAAAAGGAGCGATTTTGTTACAGTGCAAGCCTTTCACATCACGTGAGGATCAAGGGCTCAATTGGTTGTCGTGAGAACAAAAATGGTGACAAGCGTATCAAGAAAATACTGATCTGGTCTTTAAAAAAAAGCTGAAGGTCTCTCCCCTCCCCCGGCACACACTCTCCCCCCCCCCGCCGCCTCCCCCCACTCCCGCCCTTGCAGTGGGAGCAGCTACAAGTTATGAATGTGAAACATTTCTCGCAGATCTAGGCTCTCGGAAGTTCGGAAGGAGTGAAATGTAATGAGTACAAGAGCAAAGCAGATGTTTTAAAGAAACACCTTATAAACCTTTCCTCAGCTTATCTCCAATTTGCCGTCTTTGCCAAGGGGCCAGGGATAGGGACGACTAGGCGAGGGGGGCAGGGCACCTCCACGCTACTTGGATTTTAGGGACCCCCCCTCATGTCTTAAACAAAGAAAAACATTTTGCTAGCTCCCAATCCAGGTCCTGTAATAAACACACCATTGTTACTATTTGCGGGTTTGTTCGGGCTGGGTGGGGCATTTTTTTCCCTTAATGGTGTTTTTGCTGCTTGCTTTTTTAAGGAGGTGGAAAATGGTAATTATAACCATTACAGGTAATGGGTGACTATTCCCTTGTTTAATATTAAATTATGGGCACTAGATGTGACAAGAGACAGAAATCGGCTTGTTCTGCCCTTGCCCCCATTTTCCTGGTTCAGTTTGGAAGAGGGTCCTTCCCAGCTAGGATAGGAGAGGGAGGGGTGAGGTGCGCTAGAGAATGGACACTCCAGATCAAGATTTGTAACTGTGTCACTTTTATTCTCCTTGGGTTAGAGCCCCAAAGGTAGTTTACTCTAAGTTACCCCGAGTGCCCAGTCAAGCTTAATTTGTGTGAAGAAGTTACAAATGCTTCACCCTCCACTGAATAAAAATTCACCCTTCTTGGATTGTTGTTCTCAATGCAAAAGCCAAACCCTGTAACTAGTTCCTCATTTCAATGCATAAAACTCGCACATTCCCCTGCATGAAGTCCCCGCTAAGTGCTATATAGAGACACACCACGCAACCGTACTTACGGTCTGTATTGGATCGAGTTGACCTTTTCCTTCTAACTGCATTGAATGTGTTTGGTTGCAGCCGCTTTATTTTGGAAATTATAATCTCTTCAACAAATTTATTATTAAAGAAGATGGACCATCAAATGTCACAGACCGGCCTGTGTATTTTTTATAAAAACAAAAATGCAAATTAAAAAAAAGAAAAGAAAAATTCCCCTGGTGCACACACACAACAAGCTTGTTCTGCAACACTGAAATCAGGACTGAAACACAACACACACACAGGGGGAGTGGAGCAAAAGGAGCTCTCAGCCTCTATACCTGAAAGGGACTTTTCTTTGTTCCCATTGCCCTTTCTCATCGGGCCAATCAGAGAGCAGCTTTTATGAAACTGGGCTCTCTCATTGGCTAGCTGCTTTCTCTTGGCTACTGTAGGGGGTTGAGATATACACACGTATAAAACACACACTGAGAGCGGGTGGGGGTCCGGTGGGGGGCGGTTGTGGAGACAAAGCGTTTTATTTTCCAACCAGATTGGGGTTGAGGAACCTCCTGCAGTAAGATGAAAAAAAAAAAAAATGGTGCGCCTGTTTCAATTACTACATCATTCACATAAAACACTTATTTATTAAAACAAATCTCAAACAGGCTGCGAGGAGAGGATGTCGGTAAATATAAGTTTGATTGTGTTATCTTGGGGGAAATAATGTATGTGATCGCTCGGTGGCAGAGGGAAGCCAAATGAGCCACTAGCGCGTAGCGAGGAGAAAAGGGAGGTTGGCTGTGTGGAAATGACTGCGAGCGTTTTGCCGGCTTCCATTCCGTGTTGCAAGGACTCGGCAGCGCAAACTCCCCGGACTGATTTTCTGTATTGCACCTTCTGGCTTTCAACTCTCCCCCCGCCACTTTGCCCTTCTTTCAATGGGTGTTTTTTTTTTTTTCCTTGTGTCTCTCATTTTATTCGCTGATTAAATAAGAAAAATCGATCTGGGGGTGAAGGCGGTGGTGGGGAAACAAGTAACCCTTTTGTTCCCAGGCTTCTGGTCCACAAGCAATGAAATGTGAAAGCTGGCAACCATTTAACCACCACTACGTGAAAGGTTCTTCCCTGGAATTAGTAACAAAGCTTTTCCACCTGGTCCTAGGCAGCTCCAAAAAAATTTTTTTAATTTTTAAAAAATGAGGTCCCGGCCAACCATGTTAACACTTCGGGCTAGTCTCATTTTTTTAAAAAATCGATTTGTGGGAGATAAATATACTAGGAAGATTAACCCGTTAAACAGTCCCAGTACCATTTTTAAGCCGAGGGATTGTCAGAGTTCCCCTTCCCCAAATATTTAACCCTCTCTTGGGGAGAGCCGGTGTCAAAGTCCTCTGAACGCAGCACCGTGCAATCCACCAAGAACACAAAAATATTTTAGAATGTATTGTAGGACAAATGCCAGCAACCAAGTTAATGGGACTCTGAGGTCATAGGACCAGAGAGGTTAATATGAAATAACAAGTTTAACAATAACAAGTATCGTACTGTAACCGTTAATATACTTAAGCTAATGTATTTATATATGTTAAGCCTTTAAAGCACTTTTAGTTTTAATTTTTCATTGTTATTTTCCATCACTTTTAGGAGCTGGAATATGGAAATTTTAAAGTCAAAGGGTGCACTGAATTTAATTGAAAGTGTCATGATCCCAAGTGTTAAAGATGCAGCACTACCGGGTTTGTAATTTCCACACGACAATCGCAATTTAAGAATGTGTCTTAACTGAGTCAAATGGACATATAAAGTGAATTAGAGCTAGCAGAAGATTGCTTATGATATAAATATTCAGTGATGACTTTGTGGATCAATAAAAATATTTATGTCACATGTTTTAAGTAATGTCTATTGACTCGTGTTTGAGCTTTCGATGTATTTAGTTCATTTTTTTAAATGCCAATTAGTTGTTTCACTACCCAAGATGAACTCGATTTGATGCTAAAATAGTAATAAACAGCAGTTTCCATCCTTTGCTGGGGTACATAAACTAGAGGAATGCAATCTATAATAGTCCTTAGATCTGCCTAAATAGATTTATTTTCAAAGCAAAGCCGTACATTAACAAATAGGGCAGAGAAGATAATCTGATACGCACTTATCGTCTATTTTAACTTTCATATTTGTTTTATAATTTTGAACGTACAGATTTTACAATTTGTGTGTGTCCCACTGCTAATAGAACATGCACGTTGATTTTTAACTCTTCTTCTTTTAGAAGAGTGGTTCCTCAAAGGACCAGATCACTCAGACACCTCCTATGTCCCTGGAGTATTTCCATCTTTGGAAGCCCATGGCTACCCTGTATAATCAGCTTGGAAAAATCAATAATTAGCTTTTAAAACAACTGGACTTGAAAAGGCATAGAAAATAAGACCTGCTGAAGTTCATAAAGGGTAGAAGCAATACCTCCAACACACTCCCTTGGTAAAAGCAGATCACAGGCTCTGCAGTATAGATTTAGTGTAACTAAAACCAAAGTTTAGGCTTCCTGATATTCAAATAATCTGATCTAACCCTTACTTCAATACTTAACCCTAATTCTTCAACCTTTTTAATAAACCCCACCTGGTTAAAGATAAAGGCTTATGCCAAATTCAATCACATATTTAACCCAAACCGTTTTTGATAAATTCAAGCATTTTCCTTCCATTCCAACATCTCCACACTCCGTTCGCACCCCGCCCCCACCTCCTACCCTCCAAGTTCCGCCTAGAGACTTGAATCAACCAGAGTCATTCTGCTGGCTTTGTGAGTGTTTGTTTTCTTTTGTTTGACAAAGGGGCCAATCAAGAGACATCAGAGGGCTATCAGCTAATTGATGAATGAAACTAAGATAATTAACTACCGGCTTAGAAAATCAGAGCTACTCCCCTCACAAAATTAGGAAGTTCTACCATATTTTAGAGAAGAAAATTTTATCCGCCTCTCTTATCAAGATGATAGGGAACATACTAGCCTGCGTACTGATATCCACACGCATATAGTTGATAATACCAGTACACTATTGTATAACATGTATACTTTGTAATTTTACATCTTAGTGTGTGTCTACTCAGAGATGTGGTAGAGGGGAGCAGCTGTCTGGAAAGGAGTCTAGGAGGAAAGAAGAGGTGGAGAAGGATAGTGTAAAAGGAGCAGTTAAAGAGTGCTATCCCATCTCCAATAACCACCACCACCAGCTGAGCTCCTGCTTGTACTGCTTCCATTACTAGGTGATCAGAAGATCCTGGCACAAGACTTTTCCTCCTTTTTAAGGGCAAAGAGCTCAGTGCTGAGGCCAGGGGCTTCAGGCAGTAACACAGGAAAACACAGTGGTCTTTCTTTGGTGCCTATGTCCTCTGGTTTGTGCTGTATCATAAAAGGATCAGAAATAATTTCTTGGATTTTTGTTTATTTGGAAGGCAGTCTGTACGTGGGTCTAACTTTTTTAAATCTATGCCAACTTTGACACTAGAGAGTTGTTCAAGACCAAGGGGAAAAAGTGGAAAGCAAAGTTATTTAAAAAAAAAAAAAACCTACCTAGGAATGGACTTATGAGAAAATAAACTTAATTTAGACATAATGAGAAACTTTCTGGCTGCCCAGGAAGATTGTGGAGAAAGGGTCTTATCTGTCTGGGCTTGGTTATGAACAGACCTGCCTCAAGGCTGTGGGCAAGTGACCTGGTTTCTAGGGAATATGGAATGGGTGATTTATTAAGACACCCGCACAAACACTAGATGTTCTTCACTTTACCTAGAGATAACATCCTAACTTGCTACCGAGGAAAGGTCTTTTAGAGAAAACTCTTTTCAAACATGCTTCCTAAATCCAATTCAAGTTTCTGTATTGTTAACAATATCCATCTCTAAACAACTGTCCCCAAAAAGAGATAGGCAGTGTTCTCAGTCAAACATTTGACGTTTTTGCAATATCCTGAAATATCACTGGACCAAAAAAGAGTGCCAAGAAACAGATGTCTAGTGGAGAGAGAGGACCTGGCACAGAAACATTTTATTTCATCCCCATAGGAATGGGGGAAGTACTTAGGGAAGCAAGACACGGATGGTGTTCACCCTGCCATGGAAGACGCCTCATGAGAGACCCATGGACATTCTGATATACATTTTGTGAATACAGACATTCACACACACTGTAAAACACAGCTGTGTTAACTTTTCAGGTCATTTCTATGCTCTATTAGTTCACCTTCTATTTAAACTCCTCAGCGTAAAACAAAGGGACTCTACATCCAAGGGAGGGAGAATGATGTCTATCTTCCAAAACCTTTATAACACGGTTTTGCTTAAACAAATTGAAATGATATAAAGCAAATTTTCCATGCTCTGAGACTCACGACTACAATGAATTTTAATAGTAAAGAACTGTAAAGTTAAAGGAGTTTCTCCCTGTACGTGTCGGTATTTCCCCATTCCTTCTCCCAAACCTCAACCTGAAAAGAATCCAAAAGGAAAAGCAGCAAATCTTGTCCCTTTTATGCCATACAGTCCTAGGGAACCCAGCAAAATATTGCAAAGCAGCACATTCTTCTAAAGGAAAACATCTGTATACTGCTCACATTGAGAGAACTGTGATGTAGGTCAGTGTTAAGTATCTGAAATCTTACCTCTGCTTGCCGGGTCTTTCTGGTGTGGTGTGTGCTACTATATCTGAACGGGTGCCCAAGCAAGGTCTGCAGATCAGTTAGCAAAGGAAGGCAGTTTACATCGCATGTAATGAAACCATTTCTGGAAAAGGATTTTTCTTTTATGCCAGTGGAGACCGGGTGCCTAAAGAAGATCAAAACACAAGTTACATTTTTTTAAAACTACTTATTGGAGATTGCTGTTGCTGGTTTTATTACAATATGTATTTTACAGATTTAGGTAATAGCCCTGATTTTTCAAATCGACCTCTGTTTAGACACGTTTCACTTTGGGCTGTTTCTTGTCTGCAAAATTACAGTCATTTGCACGTTATTACAGTGGGTAGGAGACAGATTGTATTTAGCATTGGGTGGGGGAAGGGTTATTATGGGAAGTGATCTGCTACGGTCAGCACATAATTTCAGCCTGAAGAAAATTG
This sequence comes from Orcinus orca, assembly GCF_937001465.1. NCBI lineage: Eukaryota > Metazoa > Chordata > Mammalia > Artiodactyla > Delphinidae > Orcinus > Orcinus orca. The sequence goes on along the minus strand of NC_064561.1, from coordinate 82,329,175 downwards.
CTTCTGAATGGCTGGTCTGTTAGCTAGCCAAGGAATGGTCACTGGGAGAAACTGAAAAACACTTCTGCTTAATCTGCATTATAGAATTATTCTCATTTCCAGAAAGATGGTTGGTGGAAAAAATGATTGTAAAACCAAGTTTTAAAATGTGGAGGTGAAATGTTGTCAATGCTCTATTTGAATCTAAAACAACTACAACAAAATACAAACCACCAAGCAGGAGAGGGCCAAAAGGCAGCAGGATACAGCCGTGTTCTACTCCATCTTTCCTCCTTGCCTCCCTTTTTCTGCTCCCCCTTTGGTTGTTTTCAAAAATCTCTATGACTTAATGACAGTGGATTTTTTATGTATGTGTAAACATTTGTGAGAGTAACACCAAATACATTGATAAATGTATCTCTTGCTTTCATACGTATATGACTACATGAAAAAGATTTCCTAATATAGCTTCTTTATGGAGGGTAGCAGAATCCCCTTAATTGTGAGAGTATTTCATACGCTTTTGGCACTAGAATTTAAGGACTTTCCCACACTTTACAAACTACATTGTATTTGTGCGTACTTCACAAAGCTGACAGATTAATAAAGCAAGGATGAAAGCGTATCAGAAATTATAGCCCTTGTCTAATTTATAATTTAAATCAAACCCTTATGAATCGCCTAGGAAGTCTTAACATACTTGGTTAGAAAAAAATCAGGAGACAGGTTTATTTTAAAGAAAAATAAAAGAATACGATTATACTCAGCTCCTTGGCTGCTGAGTAACACTTTCGTTGTGAACAACTGTGCCTCTTTTGTTTTCAAAACAAGCTTTCCTAAAGGATGAATCACTACAATCATTTGGAGAATATGCAATAAACAACAGAAAGCCAGAAAGTTGTTTTGCTATTTTCTCAACAGAGCATTTCCGTCCCATCCTCAGCTCAGCTGAGCCTCCAGTCCACCAGCCAATCATCATTATGGAAATATGGTTCTCAGCCTCCTCATTGGCTGATTCCTGGGCCAGTATGTTAAGGTTTCTTCAGCTCAATGAACACTGCATACCAGCCTGCTCTGGGGACCCTCTTCTTCCAAAAATATTTTAATCACCTTTCTTTTCTTTCCTTCCGTCTTTTTTCAAGATTCTTAAAATCATCCAGGGAAGAACCTTGTATTCTTTTTAAACACTTTTAAAACGTAATGATCATATTGGGGATCTGCTAAGAATGGAATTTAATGTCCAGGGACATTTCTTCTAACCATATTTTAATGTTTTCTATTTATTGGGTTCTCATGGTGTTTCCTTGGATTTTAGAGGAATTCCCACACAAGTTACATGAACAAACTGTTCTAACACATGCTTTAATTTTTTTTTCTTAAACATTACCTGTCCCAACTAGAATTCTTTTCTCTGAGATCTTTTAAATTTAAAACATGAAATTAAAACACTTAATACTGAAAAGTAATCGCGTCAAACAATTTTTAGGAGCAAAGAAGACAATATATTTTCCCTCATAATTAAGGCAACTTATCTATAATTTTTTTAATTGTTCAACATTTTACATTGTTATCCCCCAAAACCCACAAATGTCTTAAGGATGCACAACTTTTTCAAACTTAAAAGAGGTTTGTAATTTAAGATAGTGAATAATAATGGGAAATATATGTGCAACTTACCATGTTCCAGAAATTCTTCCTAATTCTTCGTATGTATTGATTCATTTAATCTTCATAACAGCCCCATGAGATATCATCATCAGATGAGGAGACTGAGACAGAGAAAAGATAGGGAGCGTTTTCAAGTAACAAAGCCAAATCTTGGTGGAGCCAAGATTTAATGGAGGAAGCCTGGCCCGAGTCTGGTTGCTTGACCACTGCACTTGACTGCCACCCACACATGGTTCCAGACAACAGTTCCACCCATTTGGTTGAGCATAGAAACATTAGCAGGTGACTGGTGACTTCTCTTCCTGAAAGAATAATGAATTCAACTGCTTTTCAATCAAAGAAAAGCCACTGTGTCTTCTTTCCACCAGAGATTAATACTATGCCAAGCAGAAGATGTGGCACCTAAGACTCAGAATTAAAAAAAAGAAAATCAGTTTCTTGTTATTATGCAACTGAAATGTTTGAAACATTAAAAAAAATACAACGATGGGTAGCACAGTGAGGTTAAAAATGACATACGACTGGTTATTTATTTTTTTTTTTTTGCGATATGCGGGCCTCTCACTGTTGTGGCCTCTCCCGCTGCGGAGCACAGGCTCCGGACGCGCAGGCCCAGCGGCCATGGCTCACGGGCCCAGCTGCTCCGCGGCATGGGGGGGTCCTCCCGGACCGGGGCACGAACCCGTGTCCCCTGCATTGGCAGGCGGACTCTCAACCACTGCGCCACCAGGGAAGCCCACGACTGGTCATTTTTGAGACTGGTGATGTATACATTGGAATCATAATATTATTCTTTATGTAATACACACATATATACTTGGAAATTTCTATATTAAAAGGGTAAGAAGAAAAGCTACTAGGTCTTTGAGAAGGAAGAGTTATTCAGGAACACAATTTGTTCCTTGGCTTTGGAACATTTTTGGCATTAACCTAATAGGGTAAAATTCTCTCAAATGACAATGCTGTGTATACAAACAAGCAGGAGCAGATTATACTTGCTTCCTACCATTTGTTTACTCAGGTTTTTGTTTGGTTATTTGTTTTAGGTCAAATTCACTTGCTGGGCTATATATGGTAAAAATCTGTAATGTTCTACTTATATTTTCAACATGCACTATTTGAACACTTTGTAACTTTCTATATAAACTATTTCAATCACAAAGGAAAAAAAAGAAAAGAAAAATTCCCCTGGTGCACACACACAACAAGCTTGTTCTGCAACACTGAAATCAGGACTGAAACACAACACACACACAGGGGGAGTGGATCAAATCAAAACCACAGTGAGATGCCAACCTCACAGCTACAAGAAGGGCTATTGTCAAAAAGACAAAAGTGGGGCTTCCCTGGTGGCGCAGTGGTTGAGAGCCCGCCTGCCGATGCAGGGGACACGGGTTCATTCCCCGGTCCGGGAAGATCCCACATGCCGTGGAGCGGCTGGGCCCGTGAGCCATGGCCGCTGAGCCTGCGCGTCCGGAGCCTGTGCTCTGCAACGGGAGAGGCCACAACAGTGAGAGGCCCACATACCGCAAAAAAAAAAAAAAAAAAAAAAAAAAAAAGGAAAAAAATCAATCCCACATAGAAATATATTCAATAGAAATTAAGAAATGAAGATTCAACATTTCATCACAGGTATATTATACACTGGGAGAAAGAAAAAAGTATTTGGTAATTTAGATTTCTTCAGGGCATGTTTTCTGTCTTATTCAAAGAAATAGAGTTGTAGAAGTGAAACCAACAGTTCAGATACAGAATTAAATTCTTTAAAATAGTAACATACAGTGAAAGACACTATATAATATAAGCAACACTGAATAGAATTAGACTAAATGAAGAGAAAAATGTTTAATCTTTACACAAAGAAGGCTATGACACAGATTAAAAAGAGCATTGAAGAAGATGAAATCATGGTAACAGTTACTATTCTTAACAAATAGGATATAATTTTGTGAAATAATGAGATTATAACACAAGGAGTCACTGATAAAACTGTTATAGCAGAAAATGGATAAATCATTAAATAAAATGAGATTTAACTATCATTGTGAGAGAAATGATATGTAATTAGAAAAAGGAATAGAATATAAAAAGAAAGCAATGTTTCTGCAGTTCTACATTACTAAAAGTCTAGTGATAAAAGAGGAAAGTATTTCGAGTCTATAAATAAATTATGGACACAATTATCATTAATTATAATAACAATAGTCCTCTCAAATCCAAACTCAGGACCTGGCAACCTTTCATTTTACTTAACAAACACCTGTATAGCACTTACTCTGTGAAAGGCACTATGTTAAGCATTTTATAAATATTAACCCATTTCCTGAGATTAAGTTTGAGATATTCATTCAACCTCTATTGTGTTATACAGGTTCACAGAAAATACAAAAAGGAATAAGACATCACATCATCTCTGATCTAGAGATGCTTCAAATTTCATAGTTGAGGTAAGACACTTGCCAAACTCCAGAGAGGATTTAATTTATGATAGTCCGTAAAAAAGTATTACTTTGGGGAAGAAGAAGAGCTAACATTATCTCAAGAGTCAGTACAGACTCTAGGAAAGAAGTAGGTGAAATTGTTGTCCCACATTAGGATGCAGCTGGAGGAAGGTCATGCCAAGAAGAGGAAACACAGCGAACATAGGTATAGAGGCAAAAAAGAAGAGAACAGCAGTGTTAGTTCAGCTTACCTAGATCACAGGGACCCTGAAGGGGAAGAATGGTGGTCAGACAGATGTAGGTTGAAGGCTTATTGTAATAGGGCCATTATGAATCTGCAGAGAGGTGTTTTGGTGAGGGAACTATGGAAGCTGACATCCAGCTCATGCTCTGTTCACCAAGCTATGTACTCTGGCTCTGTGCTGGGTCAGCCTAAGAAAGGGCAGCATTTCATAATGTATAAAAGGGTGCTCTCAGCCAGACTGGACTGGACGATGGTCTTTATCCCGTGATGAGAAGTCTGAGTTTATCACAAGGCAATGAATGGCCTAGCTTTAGTAGGCCTATGGAAAACTCTTAAATCTCTTATAAATTAATTTACAGTCATATATATATGTGTGTATATATATATGTACATATATATGTGTATATATGTATACACACACACATATATATGTACATATATATATACACATATATATGTACATATATATATATACGTGTATATATATATAAAGAGAAGGTAGTCAGAAGGTAGTAAATGAATCGTATCATCCATGATGCCTGGCAGAGTTCTTGGAAATTGTAATGTTCAAAATATGTTTGTTAAATTAATGAACTTATATTGAACTTCTAAATGTGAGAAGAGTAGAAAGGATTCCCAAAAAACGTAGGGGATCATAATGGTTAACGAGCAGCTCAAGGTGTATTGAGATAATATTCAAGCCAACACGTAAATTCAGTGGACAAATGATAACAATAAACATGTAGTAAACCAACTCTGAACTTAGAAACTCTCAACTTAGAAAGTACAATTTCTATAAGAATACTCTACAGCCAAATTAAATAAACTAACCAGAACAGAGAGAGGTCTTTATGAATGTAAACCTGTTGAAAGATAGGTCTTTATGAGTGAAAACATGTTGATTGAAGCAAAAAATGTCAACAAACAGAACATAGGGTCAAAAATGGTCTCCCTGGGGAACACCAACATCTAAATTTGGGGTAGAAAATACAACTGCTTGAATGATGAATGAGTGAGCAGAGAGAATAAAAGGAAAAGCAAAAAACCAACAGGGAAGGGATACTTCTGTGAAGGAGAGAGTGATCAACAATTCAAAATGCATCGGGAAAATCAAGTAAGTGTAAGACTGAAAAGCCTCCATTGGTTTTTACTTGGGAGAAAGACTTAGTGATCGTAGAAAGAGCAACATAAGCAAAATGGTAGCAAAAACCAATGGGTTCAGGACTGAAACAGAGGGGAGCAAATCAAGAGATCAAATGAAGCCTACTCTTTTTAGAAGCTTGCTGTTGAAAGGGAATAGAGAGGGTAGTTTGAATAGGGTCTGGGAGGAGACTTTTATTGTTGTTGTTAATATGAAACAGCCTTCAACACCCATTTTGAGAGAAAGGAATCGGTAGAGAGAGGAGTTGAAGTTTTAGAGGTTAATTGATGAACACAGATCTGAGCTGAGAAAGGAGGGTCAGGGAAGGAGAGACCATTCAGCTGTGTCTGCCGCAGGACCATTCCGTCATGAACAAGTATTTCTAGCACAGAAAACCCAAAGTGGAGGGAGTTAAGTGGAGACTCAGGGAGCTGCTTGAACAAGGAGACTGTCCCTCATGCAGCAAGATCATAAGGACCTCAGTGGAACCCAGAACAGTGAAATAGCTAATATGAATAGAGACCCAGATAATCAGAATTTTTTATTCAGATACCTAGAGTTCTTAATAATTCAGTATATCCTGTAACTTTCTGGGAAGCTGATGAGTTAAGGAAAAAGAAACTTGGGATATTAGAACAGATTTATCTTGCCAAAGTATAAAAATTTTAATGAGTGTATTGTTTTAAATTAGTCTCTCCCTTTCTTAACAGGGTTTAGACGATAAAAATAAGAAGGAACCTTCCATTCCAACTTTACATCCCACTGGGTCATATGTGTCTAAGGTAAGAGGCTTCTGTATTTACAGCTATTTGTAAACCCAAAGTGAAGGTTTGTCATTGACCCACATTTGAGGCACCTGCCTCAATATAAAATGTAGCTGACACCATTAAAATCTTACTAGTTTATTTTACATTGTTATTTTATTCCTTTACTTAAATATCATTTATCAAACACCAAACTATATTCTAGACACTGTGCTAGACTTAATACAAAAAATAACTTTATTGGTTTATTCTTGAAAAGGACCCATTTTTTATATTTTACTTTCAAATTTTTTAGAAAAGTTGGATGGTCACTTAGTGATGAACGCAATTCTACAAAGTCATTAACCCTTGCACTCTAGAAACAAGAAACTAATTAATGAACTCCCTGCATCCCTTAGCTGAGGCATAGGTCAGTATCAGAAAACAGGGCTCAGGATGTCCAGTTCCAGCAGCAAGGTTGTCAAAACCATAAGTAACACCAGGTCACAAACAAAACTTCCAAGATGAGACTGTTTCAAGAAGAAAATAAAAATAATCTGCAACCTCAGCAGCCATCTCAGAAAATTTATTTAAATTCAATAGAATAAATAGTGAGTAAGAAAGAGGAAAGTTCCTAGGATGATAAATATCATTTTGCTGCCAATAGAATCAAACTATATATTAAAGATGATTATACAAAATATTCTAAAAATATTTCCCCAAACATTCAAAGATGTTCTAATGGAAAAAATAATTAGAAGTGGTATATCATTCATAAGAGGAGTCAGAAAAGATTTATGGAAGTCATGAAATATCGGAGCTCTGGAAAAAATATTATAAAAAGGAAAAAATGTAGGCACTGGATATGCATGTAATATCTGATAAGTCTTAAAACTATTAAATGAATTAGCAGTGGAAAAACAGGTTACCTAGCACTTCTCAGACCTTTAAATATATATTGTCTATTTTTCCATTTGAAAAGTTTAGCATATAATTAGTGTCTGACTTAAAAAAAAAAAACAATTTTATTGAGATAGAATTTACGTACCATAAGATTTACCCTTAATTTTAAGTGTACAATTCAATGAATTTTAGTACATTTACAGAAATTTGCAACCATCACCACATCTAATTTTAGAATATCCCCATCTCCCTAAAACCTTGTGCCTATTTACTGTCACTAATGGGGTTTTAAATAATCATTTTGGAAATAACATTTAATGTTTTGATACTCTAAAACATGGTATTCACATAAAAGTTATGACTGGAAAATGAGTTTGATATTTCAATATGACCATCACCATCTAAAATATGCACATTTTGGAAACATCTGGATAATCCTTCCCAGAAGTTGGTATGAGAGGTTCAAGACATGATAAAGCAAAATCTTGATGTATATTTCATAAAAATTATCACAGTTATCTTTTTTGAGTTACTCAGCTCTGAATTCATCCTTTTTGCCCACTTGGTAAAAGTGGATCTGAGCCTTTTAAATAGTTTTCCTTGCAAGCTGGCACAGTATTAAACTTTGTTGGTAGAGGGCACTAGAGAGACATTGAAGAAGGGAAGGGTTTTGCATCCTGGTTCTAGCATATTCACTCACCAGGCTCCTGCAGTATATGGTGACCAGCAACCTCCCTTGGCACCCAGGTGGCCAGCACCATTGCTAAACGCCTCTTGTGAGATACTTCCCTGTGTACAGATTTCGCCAACACTCTAGGGAGCAGATTTCCTGCAAGTTCTGCTGGCATGGCCCCGCAAAGACTTCTCCGCCATCCAATGAACCAAGGCCATGTGTCTCCAAAATGTGTGGATCTCAGTTCTGGGTGTGAGGGAACAGAGAACTCTTCCTTGGGTGCTTTATCTCAGCACTAGGGATAGTGGTTGTATTATACTGTATTATTTCTGATATTATATTACATATTAAATCTTTTATTCTTACATTTTTTTAAAGTTCTCGTAACTTCTTATTAGCCAGTCCCTCATTACTACAATCCCGTTATACTTAATAATTATTTATATTAAACTTTCCCTGCTCAATTACTATTTGGTTCCTCTCCCTGATTAGATGAAGACTGATATAAAAATATACTGTGAGCCCAAAATATCTGCTTTTTAAAAAATCTTTATAATCATTCCTTTATCAAAAGACAGTTTAACATCCACTTACTATAGACCAATAAGTGTATCTAATATCTAGAAAGCTATGGCTAAATTTAGGAAGAGAATCTATAGTAATTTTGAAAGGAAAAAGAAAATCATGGGAATTCCCTGGTAGCACAGTGGTTAAGAATCTGCCTGCCAATGCAGGGGACATGGGTTCAAGCCCTGGTCCGGGAAGATCTCACATGCCGCGGAGCAACTAAGCCCATGCACCACAACTACTGAGTCCGTGTGCCACAACTACTGAAGCCCATGTGCCTAGATCCTGTGCTCTGCAACAAGAGAAGCCACTGCAATGAGAAGCCCGCGCACCCCAATGAAGAGAAGCCCCTGCTCGCCGCAAACTAGAGAAAGCCAGCACACAGCAACAAAGACCCAGTGCAGCCAAAAAAAATTAATAATTAATTAATTAAAAAAAAATCACAATGCTGAGTTGTGATAGACCAAACACTGGACCAGAACTGAAGTGACCTGAGAATCTACTGATAATTTCAGCCACTGTTCTAATTACAGCTATGTAGCAAACAACCCCCAAATTTAGTGGCTTAAAATAACAACCAGTTTTATATATTTCATGATTTTGAGGGTCAGTAATAAGGGCAGGTCTTGCTGACGAATCTTTCTCTTCTGCGTGGTGTTGACAGAGGCCACTTGGTGGTACTCAGTCAGAGCATGGGCTATTCTAGAGAGTCCAAGACAGCTTCATTCACATTTCTGGCACCTTGGAGAGGTGCCTGAAGGTCTGAGCTCAGCTGGGACTGTCAATCAAAATACCTACACATGGGCATTCCAACCTGGTAGGCTCACAATGGTCAAACTCTTTACACGGCTTCTCAGGGCTCCAAGAGTGAGACCTAGTGAATGAGGTGATAGCTGCCTGGCCTTTTAGGATCCAACCTTGGAAGGCACTTAGGTCACTTCTCTGGTTCTGAGGAGTTTCTTGGGAGCTTTGCAGTGCCAAAACCAGGAGTGTCTTGGGAAACCCTAGTGCCATACTGTATCAGTTCCAGTGGTCACAGGCCCATCCAGATTCAAGGGGAAGGAACAGAGACTCCACCCCTACAGGGGTCTGTGAAAGAGTGTCAAAAAGAATTGAAACTATGTTTTTATAAACACCCAGCCAGTTAATCTCTCTGTGACTCAATTTCCTTATTTAAAAGAAATAAGAGATCTACAGAAGCAGCTTCTAAGCCTTGATCCACCTCTAAACCTTGATTCTACCAACAGGAGACAGAAAAGACATCAAGAACTATTGTTAGGCTATAACAAACTCACTGTTGGTGCATTTTGCTTGGAAATAGATTACTGTATTCAAAGAGACCCTCACATCACTTTTTTTTTAAATTTATTAAATTTCACAATTGTGTGGGTCTTTTAAAAATGAATCTTGCTCAGCAAACCTGAAACTCCTTTAACTAGTAGTAACTTGTTTTCAATTCTAAGAATTTTTCTTGATTGTATTCTTTCTTCCATTATCTGTCTTCTACCTATCTGGAAGTCTGAGTGAATACTTACTAAAACTTGTGGGTATATCTTCTGTGTTTCCTAACTATTTTCTCATACTTTCCATGTTTCTGTCTGTATTAGCTTACTAGGACTGCCATCATCAAATACCACAGACAGGATGACTTAAACTACAGACATTTATTTTCTCACAATTCTGGAGATTAGAAGTTCAAGATCAAGGTCTCTCTCCTTGGCTTGCAGATGGCTGCCTTCTTGCTGTGTCCTCACATGGCCTTTCCTCTGTCGGCAAGCATCCCTGGTATGTCTTTTTGTGTGTCCAGATTTCTTCTTGTTAGAAGGACACCAGTCAGGCTAGGGCCCACAGATATAACCTAATATAACCTTAATTACCTATTTAAAGGCCCTATCTCCAAACATAGCTACATTCTGAGGTACTAGGGGTTAGGATTTCAACATATGAGTTTGGAGGAAACACAATTCCGCCCATCACATTGTCATTCTGAGCTGCATTCTGGTAAAGACGTGGGCTCAGTTTCCCTGTGCACTGACTGGATCATAGCAAATGCATTCTGCTACTTCTCCTATCAAGGATTTTTATTTCAATAATTATAATATTTTATTGACGTACAGTTGATCTACAATATTGTATTTATTTCAGGTGTACAGCATAGTGGTTCAGTATTTTTGCAGGTTATACTCCATTATAGGGTATTATAAGATAATGGCTATAATTCCCTGTGCTATACAGTATATCGTTGTTGCTTATCTATTTTATACATAGTAGTTTATATCTGTTAATCCCATGTCCCTAATTTGTCCCTCCCCTCTTTAATAATCATAATTTTTATTTCTGAGAACCTTAATGTTTCTGTCTCACATCAGCCTATTCTTTCACGAATAGTCTCTTGAATACCCTATTATTTTTTTTTTCTAGTGTAAATACACGATTCTATTATTTGAGACTTTTCCTCAGGACTTAATTCTTCTGCTTCCTGAATTTTGAGTCTATTTTTCAAAATGCTTTCCTTCAAATATCTGGTGCTATCTCACCATCTGGGGAGGAAGAGTACACTCCTGGCTTATATTCTGGGTTGGAAGCTCCTCTGGGCATCTGTAAGCTACCTGAGGTGCCACCTGTATGGCACCTGTAAGGACTCCCGCTTCAGAGATCCTTATTCAAGGTTTTATTCTAGCAGCAAACGCTACATAAAAGGAAAGGACAGCAGTCGAATCCAGCATATATTTCCCCTCCTCAGTAGACTTTGTGTTACATGGGGTTCCTCTCCAATTTGAACTCACATGCTAGAGGCCTTCACTTCAGTCTCTTAAGGAGTTGGACCCTATAGTACAGCTTTTTCAAATGCAGCTTCTCAGGTGCCCTGAGAATTATACTGGGACCCCTATTGAACTTTATACATGGTAGGTCATTATTGGGATTACTGGTATCACCTTTGTAGTAGCTTTCTTCTATCCACTGGTTTCTATCTTCCAGGAATTTCTCAAAATATATGGACCTCTCATGGTAACCCATGTTGTTTTGCAGCCCTCTTAAAAGATGATTTTCTATCATTTCAGTGGAGTTTAGGGTGTAAGGGGAATTACATAGTATGTTTATAGCACTATATTGATAGAACCCCTGCTGAGTTTTAAATTGAAGAAATAAAAGTAATCATGCTCATCTTAAAAAGCTTTAAAAAAAAAAAAGGATAGAATACATATTATATGAAGTAAAAAGGCATAAGCTTCCTGTCACTCTCCTCCTAACCACATTCCGTTCTCTGGTAGAAACTTCTCCCAGTAGTTTAGTAGGTGCCTTTCCATAACTTTCTCCCATGCATTTACAAGTACGTAAATGATACATAGAGTTTTTTTCCTGCTAAACCTGGAATTGCACTATTACAACTTTTCTGCAATTACTTTTTCACTTAAAAATAAATGATAAACATCTTCTCAGCTCAGTACCTATAAATGATTTCATTCTTTTTCTTTTTATGGCTGCATAATATCTTCAGGATAGAAATACTGTCATTTATTATGTCAGTTCTCCAACTGATGAATTGCATGGACTGAATATTTATGTCCTCCCCCATCCAAATTCATATGTTGAAATCCTAATGCCCAATGTGATGGTATTTGGAGGTGGGATTTTCGGGAGTTGCTTAGGTCAGGAGGGGGAAGCCCTCATGAATGGGATTAGTGCCCTTATAAGAGACCCCCAAAGAGCCAGCTTGCCCCTTCTGCCATGTGAGGTTACATTAAGAAGATGGCCATCATCAAGGAAGTGCTTCATTGAGGAAGTGGGCTCTCACCACTGGTGACACCTTGATCTTGGATTATTAGTCTCCAGAACTGCAGAATATGAATTTCTCTTGTTTAGAAGCTGCCCAGTCTATGACATTTTGTTATAGAAGCCTGAACAGACTGAATGGATATTTAGGTTGTTTTCAAAAAAGCTTATGTTTTGATATCAACACCTCAAAGAGTTATTAAGTTATTATACAAGTCAGGAGTATCAAGTAACATTTTATATCCCTACAGAAACTATTCTTAAACCACTAGTAAATATGGAAAATGGAGGCTATTCCAGAAAAAGTCATTTAGTTGTCTCTTTTATGCTTAGGATTCAAATTATGAGACAGAAAAAACTAAGTAACAGCGGCCATGGCTGAGCATGAAAGCAAATGTCTCATCAAATATTTGCTTTACATGGGTCATTTGAAGTTCTATCAACTCTGAGCACATTGCCTTAAACTGCTGAAAATTCAAAAATAGTTGTGCTACTGCTCTCCTTATTGTTCCTCATTCATTCCATATCAGCTTACTTCTATGAGATGTTTTATCCTAATATTTATTTAAGCGCTCTCTGTGTGCCAGGCATCGTACTAAACCTTTAACCAGAGTATTTCATTTAACCCATAACCAACCCAGAAAGGTAACTTTATTAGCTGTGTGATCTTGTGCAAGTAATATAACTTCTTTCAGCTTTGGCTTCCTTGTAAATAGAAAAAGGACCATGCTCTAGTATTAAATAAGTTAACACACATCAATTGAGCTTTTACTATGTGCCAGGCATCCTAACTCAGGCAGTTACTTGCAGGATTAAATGAAATAATGAGTGTAACATAATACTTGGTATAAAACAGGCATTCAAATGGTAACTCCTATTATTGTAGCTAGAAAGACAGCAAGCTTGAATTTGAACCCAACTCTATATGAGTCCAAAACCAACTGCCACCCCTTTTTCTTGTGAGTCCATGCTATCTTCCTAAAAACCAACATCATATGACTGTACCTGTACTCCACTGTTCTTTTCACTCATTTCTGTAATTCAAGCCATACAATTATTCCAAGGTTAAAAAGTTAAGTCTAAACCCACCATGGTTTCTAGTCCAAATAATTTTTTTTTTTTTTTTTTTTGCGGTACGCGGGCCTCTCACTGTTGTGACCTCTCCCATTGCGGAGCACAGGCTCCGGACGCGCAGGCTGTGAATGGGGGCAGGCACCATGGAAAGAACCCTGAATTCAGAGTTAGAATCCCAAGTTCTTGTCCTAGATGTCACCAATCAACTGTGGTACCTAGGGCAAGCCACTTACATTTTCTGCTGTGCCCCAGTTTTTCTTGTTAAAAACTGGGACAATAAGGCTTGCTCTACTTACCTCATTAGTTTGTGAGGGTCATAAGAGATAATGTGTATGAATGTACTTTGAAAATATAAAGCCATCTGTAAATGCAATGCATTTTCATTTTATATGTGGACTAGTGAAACTATCAAATAAGCCTGCAGTTGGATGATACTGCATCTTGACTGCTATGGGTCATACAAACAGGTAGAATAAACTTACTAATATTATATACTGAAATTGCATTTCCAGGATGAATTGATAGAGGAGTCAAATCAGTTCTATACATATGAGCTTAAGAGTATGTTAGAAACTGATAGCTATGGGGGATGTTGAGATAAAGACAAAATAGCAAATGTGCAATCTAGATCAGTTAGTTTGATATTTGATAAAATAATAGTGAGGTTGAATACTTTGCTATAGTAGAAATTCTTTGAAAATCCAACCTGACCAGGTATGGAAGTAAAGATTACATAATTAGAATCAAATGTTTTTAGCTGGAAAAGACCTTAAAGAATATTCTACTCTGACTCCCTTAATTTTGTAGCTGAAAACGTGAAACCTCAGCTTGCATGTATTTTGCCCAAGACCACACGTTTGAGATGGTAGCAAGATTATTCTAATATTCTAGCTACTCAGAGCCATCTTTGAAACCTTTTTTTTTTTTTTTTCTGGTATGCGGGCCTCTCACTGTTGTGGCCTCTCCCGTTGCAGAGCACAGGCTCCGGACGCGCAGGCTCAGTGGCCATGGCTCACGGGCCCAGCTGCTCTGCGGCATGTGGGATCTTCCCGGACCGGGGCACGAACCCGTGTCCCCTGCATCGGCAGGCGGACTCTCAACCACTGCGCCACCAGGGAAGCCCCTGAAACCATTTTTTAAGTCCAGAGTGAGAGACTGGCTCACGGTGGTGGCTGAATTAAGAATCTGGGATTCCAGAGATGGGCAAGATGGATAATGCTGGTGGTGCTGGGTTAGGAGACTAAATGAAGTTCACAGACAGCCATGAATAAAGGCAGGTTTGTTGATTGATCCATTCCAATGAAAGAGCAAAAGTGGGTCAAACAAATTCTAAAGGCTAATGAAGGGAGACCTTGAACTGGAGACAATGTAGACATAAGGAAAAGATTCCATAAATTAAGACTGGCTAACCACACTGGGCTTGGGAATAATAGTAAGAGAATAATGATACTTCTACTTCTTAGCGCTCAGAGCTAACTTTTATTAAGTGCTATGTGCCAGGCATGGTGCTAGGTGTTTTACATAATTCTCTTTTTAAAATCTCTCACTCTCACAAAATTGAGATGGGAACCATTATCCCATTTTGGGGAGAAGGAAATGGAGACATAGTAGGAGAGTTGGAGCTTGGCCTGCACAAGTTTGAAGTCCACATGCTCAACCGCTGCGTTCCATGACCTCCAAAGAAGGCAGGAACAGTAAGAGGACTGGATTTAGCAACACCAGTCTTTGATTCATCCACTGGTTGGTAGGGGTGCAGTGTATGACTTCCACAGACTATCAATGAACTTGAATACAATAAACTACCCAAAACGTACAACGAAGCTTTGTTTCAAAATTATAACTTCACATTAGCATCTTGCACTGATTCTGTGTCATTCATTTGCATATGATTTTTCATTTTAGTGTAGATATGATAAAGTAGATGTAGAGAGTCACTGGACATTGGTTTGTAATTAATTCTAGTGGATTGATGTTTGTACCAAACGAAAATCAAAATAATCAGGTCATTTCTATACTAGTTAAATATTTATAGAACTATAGAGTCAGAAATCTATCAAATGTTGATATATCTGGTTAGAAGGAGCTATTTCTAGACATTCACCATATTATCAATATCCATTCATTCATTCAATCAACAAATATTTCTTGAGCATCCATTGTGCGCCAAGCTCTGTTACAGACACCAGGTATATCTATTATAAATACCAAAGTTCCTGCTGTCATGGAGTTTACATTCCAGTGAAAATGAGAAATAAGTAAACAGGTAAATAAAAATGATAATTTCAGATAGTAAGAAACACTATGAAGAAAACAGAAGAAGATGATACGAGGGAAAAATGATGGGGGCAGGAGGAACTTTAACGCTCTTACTGCCCCCACTCCTTCATTAAAAAATCAATGAAGAACTCCTTTCCTAAATGTAGAATATTCCTCTGGATTAGGTTTAAAATAAGCAGCAAAAATATGCTTGCCTTAAAGCGAATATTAACTAAGAATTTCCCATCTAAAACAGGGCCAGCCCCAGAAAAATCATGTCCTGGTTCTGTGTGATCATGGGATGCACAGGAGGAGGGCTTACTGGGCATCTTCCACTCCATCCCTGGCCATCTTCCACTCCATCCCTGGCCATTTGCTGCAGCCTCTTTCAGGGTAACACAAAGCTAGGATTCCAATCAGCTGTTTAAGACTGGTGAAATAACTGACTTCTGTGGTCTCCCTAGTTCGCAAATAAAAACATGGGACATTGCTTTCCTTTGTTTTATCACAGCCATTGATAAAATTAGGCTAGGTTGATAATACAGACTGGCATTCAAAAGTTATCAGGAAACTCCCGACATTGGCGGGATCATTTTCATAATGTTGCCATTTCACTGTCATAAGCAAAAAGGCTCCAACTGGAAAATAATGCCTGTTCTGCTTTATCATGTAAATGCAAACCATCGCTGAAGTTCAGAAGCATAAAGCTAGGGAAGTGTGGAGTTGTAACCAGATAGATCCATGTGTCTCTATGGTTAATACGGAAATGATGAACGCAAACTTTATGACTTCAAGATAAGCTGCCATAAAAATTTGGCTCAAGATATGGTTTTCATGAAAAAAAAATTCTTTTAAAAAATCCACAGTTTGGGGGAATAAGACTGGGAGGGGGAAAGAGATTGTGAGGTAGAAAGAAGGGAGAATTGTGAAGAGGAAGGAGAAAGTCTGCAAAAAAAAAAGTGGACTGTTAGGAAGAGACACTGATGTTCAACCTGGGCCTTGACCATGTACACATACGTCTCTTACAATAAGAAGCCTCTGTATCAACTTGTGGTTGCCAAGGGGGAAGGTGGTGGGGGAGGGATGGATTGGGAGTTTGGGATTAGCAGATGCAAACTATTATATATAGGATGGATAAACAACCAGGTCCTTCTGTATAGCATAGGGAACTATATTCAATATCCTATGATAAACCATAATGGAAAAGAATACAAAAAAAAAAGAATATACATACACACACACACACATATATATATATATAACTGACTCACTTTGCTGTACAGCAGAAATTAACACAACATTGAAAATCAACTCTACTTCAACAAAATAAATTAAAAAAAAAAAAAAAAGAAGTCTCTGTATCAGATTTACATGGAAGTCCTGACAGGTACAACAGTCTCCAATGGAAGCTGCTCCTTCTAATCACAAAAACAGACCCAGCAAAAAGAGTCCACTTTGAAAGATTTCATTTGGTTTGAGGCAAAATCACATGGGCTCAGTCAGGGGAGCTGTCCCCAGTGTTTTCCTCAGAACCAGCACAAGGACTATATTCCTTTCAGTTGGTCCTGAGTCCCTGTGGGATACAGGCACCATCAAATGCAGACTGACATCTATTTGTAGCACAACTAAAAAAGGCAGTTTCATTCTGAATTATTTATCATGGCAACATTTTGCACATATTAATCATGCCCAGCTTTATTAGATTAGGCCAACTGAAGAAATATATACACCTGCCTGTCATGTAAAGCCCTTCATCTTGGGGAGCAGGCTCCCCAGGGGGACATCGCAGGAGGTAAATTGAATACTGAGTAGTTTATCTTGTGGTAGGGCCTGAATTGGAAATTGAAATTCCTGCATGGACATCGAATTTCACATCAGAAAAGAGAACCTGGCTCATCTCTCTTGGTTACCTAGGTACTAATCACTCTAGAAACTTAGATTTACATGACTATAGCTGTTCCATGCCCTTTATGTTGGAGCTGGGCCCTTTGTGATACTGTTCCTCAGGCTCTTTGAGTTCCTCAGATGAAAGGCATTCTACAAACACAAACTATCACTTGCCTAAATCAGCCAAGTAGCTTGATATTATTTCTCTCCATCTTCGGGTTTGTCAGAACGGGACAGGAGAAAGCAAACGGGACACAGGGAGATGAAAGGATGGAGATTAACAGGCAACTGCTTTTTAATCAGATAAGGCATGAGGATGCACAGCTGATAGGCCTGATTTCTATTATGAGAAAAAAAATACACCCGGGGTTGTTCTCATTGTACGCAAAATCTCAGAGGAAAATCACTTTCATAAAAACAGGCTGTATCTCAAACGCTTTTCCTAATTCAAGTTCAGGAAAAAAAAAAAAACATCACTTCATGCCACATACGAGACCGGCACTAAGAAAATGGGATTGGATTCCTTCTTCCTCCATCCCCGCCCCCCCCCCCCTTTTTAACCTTGTTAAAGGAAGAAACTATGCATCTGAAAAGAAAAACACGAAGAGGAGACCCAGTGCCATTACTTTGGAGAGCTGAGAGGTGGAGAATGAAAAAGCCATTGGTCTCAGTTTTACTGCCACAATGGCCTTTTATGAGAGGGATTAGACACGCCAGGAGCTGGCGAAGCATTCACTGGTGCCCGACGACAATCTGGAAGAAGGACGATAAAAATCAGTTTGTCGTAAGGTTAAATCACCAAAGACTTCCTAGATTGGCTTTTCAGATTGTTTTCCCTTTGGAAAGAAGATGAAAAAAAGAAAGAAATATGGGCGAAAAGCTGATTTTTTTTTCTTTCCCTTTTTTTCCCCCTCAGTGCAAGATGTAGCATTCAGAAAACATGTTGAGCGAGCTGAAGCATTAAAAAGATCAGTCTTTGGCTGGTGAATGAAAGGCTGTTGTGTGTGTGACTCACATACTAAATGGAAACCTGCCTTCAAAGCCTATTTTACTGCCTAATTATATATACACAAAATGTAGCTGTCTGTTTCAATCAAATCATAGGAAAAGGAATAAAACTCCTCTAAAGATGCAATTTTCATGGTTTGTCATAACCTTAGAAACACTGCTTATGCAAAAGAAGGAAGTACAGCTGCATGGTCCAGATAAGGCTCCAGTAATTGTTTTTCTTTTAATTATTACTTTATAAAGACATTATACCTCCTACTCCGAAGAGGGAAAATTAGTGTCCTCTGTCTCCTCTTTTTTTCCCCTCCTGCCCATTTTCACACCAAGCTTGTTGATACGCATTTCAGCTGTGGCTAGAAGCCAACGTAGCTATGGAAATAATATTTAGGTAACCACCATAACTACAGGCTCTCAAAGGGCTCCAGGGAGGATGCCTTTTCCAAATTTATGTTTTGAATTGAGTAGAGCCTTCCAAAGCACAAAATTGAGTGCCAGGGATCAAGATAACACGCTTAGACCCAAACAACTGTGCGTACTTGGCTTTCATGGAAATAATTTCTATTCATGACAGCGAATATATTTATTTTTTAAAATTAGGAATTGCATGAGCATTTCCATTGTTGTCATCCTTGCTGAAGGATGATGTAATAAAATACACAAAAGGCGTTTTGCTCTCTAACATTTTATATGTACAGATCTTTTTTGTACGATAACCCGAAACTGTAAAGTTTAATAAGCCATTACTAATT
This sequence comes from Orcinus orca, assembly GCF_937001465.1. Lineage (NCBI taxonomy): Eukaryota > Metazoa > Chordata > Mammalia > Artiodactyla > Delphinidae > Orcinus > Orcinus orca. The sequence continues at coordinate 82,310,068 of NC_064561.1, read as the reverse complement.
TACATATTTTCATAGATTCAAATCATTAAAATGCAATGATATTTTAATGGCTTAATATATATCTAATTGTGGATTAAAACTTTTTAACACTGGAGACGGTGCTGAACATACTACCAAGGGGTTCCAAGTACCTAATTCAGAAAGCATTGGTAGCTGCTAACATTTCTGCGGGAAACATAAAGTTTATCACTGGATGAGTAAATTGGTTATCTTGTAATGTGCTTGTTTTTAAAAAGTCATCAATTTAACTACACCTACCACTCTTCTCCTTAATCTCTTCCAGCCTACTCCCAGTTCTGTCTCTAGCCCTATTAAATTTGAAACCTGCTGTATTAATCCATAGAATAAACAACTTGATGAAGAATTCTATGATAATTAACTGGAATGATCATTAAGCTACTCTCAATGACTCTGAAAAATCCTGGGGCATGAGAAATATGGAGAAAATCAGAAACAGGCAAGAACTAAATAAGGCTTACGTCTAGAAATCACTGCCTGCATTCCAAATTCCAAAATGGGATTTGTGACCTATTGAAAACAAATGTGCATACGTGTTCATAGCAGCACTATTCACAATAGCCAAAAAGTGGAAACAATCCAAATGTTCATCAACAGATAAATGGGTAAACAATACACACACATACACTCATACACAGGAATATTATTCAGCTATAATAAAGAACAAAGTACTGATATATGTTACAGTGTGGATGAACCTTGAAAACATGCGAAGTGGAAGAAGCTAGACATAAAAGGTCACATAATTTATGCCTCCATTTATATGAAATATCCAGAAGAGGTAAATGCACAGACTCAGAAATCAAATTGGTGGTTTTAAGGGGTTGAGGGTTGGAGAGAATGGATAATCATACTGTCATATCTCTAGTTTTCTTTTCCATTGTCACTTCTCTCTTCTGCCTCCTTCTTCCACTTTTAAGGACCCTTGTAATTATACCGGGTCCACCCAAATAATCCAGGACAGTCTTCCCATCTCTAGGTCCTTAATCTTAACTAGATCTGCAGAGTTCCTTTTTCCATGTAAAGGTAACATATGCTCAGGTTCTAGGAATTAGTATGCGGACATCTTTGGGAGGGCCATAATTCTTTCCACCACAGGGATAATTGGGAAAGGACCAGGTTTAAGCTGATAAATAAAGATTTAACTTTGAGATGATCTAGAGACATCCAATGCGGACGATGGATCTTTACTTGTATATCTGTCTGACGTTCAGGGGAGAGGTCTTGGCTAGTAGGTATAAATGTGGAAGTCATGGTATTTAAAACCATGGTATAAGGTTTTACCATGGTATTTTCTAGGGCAAGAATGAGACAGGGAAGAAGGTCTAAAACCGAGCCCTGAAGCACTCCAGCATTTAGAATTTGGATAGAATAGGGTGAGCCAGCAAAAGAGAAGAGGCAGTCAGGGAATTAGGAGGCAAAGCATAAAAGAATACGGTATCTTCAAACTAAGAGAAGAAAAGCATTTTAAGAAAGACATTTTAATGTGGTGAAGAGAGAGAATAAGAGTAGGTCAGAGAAATGACCTTTGTATTTGGCAACAAGAAAACCAATTGGTAAATTTGCTAAAAGATGTTTCTGGGGTATCAGAGTGAACAGGAGGTGAGAACGTGCAGACTGTGAGAGTAGACAGTGTTGTGAGGAAGTCTGGCTATGAAAGGGAAGAGGGAACAGGAGCACCATTTTTGAAGGTATTAACAAAATCAGGAAAAAGTTTTGTTTTGTTTTTAATGAGATGGAATATATCAGGTTGGTGGTTCTCAAAATGTGGTCCCCAGACCAGCAGAATCAGCATTAGCTGGGAACTTATTAGAAATGTAAATGATTGCTCGCATGTCAGACCTGTTGAATGAGAAATTCTGGGGGTGAGATGTAGCAATCTGTGTTTTAACAAACCCTTTGGGTGATTCTGACACAAAATCAGATTTGAGAACAAATACTGCAGTGGTAACGGCTATGATCCAATGAAGAAGGAAGACTGCCACTACAGAAGAGAAGGGATGCCTGAAGTCTGTGAGAAGATATGAGGAAATAATAGGAGAAGTCCTAGTAGAAGGATGGAACATCAAGTGAATTAGGGATGTTCTCCCCTGGAAACATCCTCTTTTTAAGAAGGAAGGTAAAGAAAATGGAGCCAGTGGCAGGAAATGCTGCATGTAGATCAGTCAACGAGAAGGTAAAAACAAGCCATGACCAAATCATTTCTTTTTATTTAAAAAAATGGGATTGGTTAAGTAGGTTGGTATAAAAGCGAATGCTACAAACATTTGATACCTTCATTTCAGCAAGACATATGCCAAATTGCTAATGACATGCTCAGAAAGGATAGAGAAATGAAAACTGGAGGATAGGAGAGTTGAGTGGGTGTGTGCTGGTTAAACCTAGAGGAAGATGTCCAGGGGTACGGTAGTGGCAGGTCGCCATGGGAGGGCTTCCCTGTCTAACATTTTACCATCTACTTTGCTGAAGACAGAGGAAGTGTGCTTATCAAATTTGAATTTGGTACAAAACTGAGAAGGCAAGCAGATGTATTTGATGACATAGTGTAGATTCAGGACAATCTTGACAAATTAGAATGATGAGCCAGAAACTGAAGACAAAACTGAACAGGGGCAACACTTATGTATTCATGATATTTTAATTATTTTTAGTGAACGTTTTGGGATGAGAGAACGCTAGGATTTGGACTGATAGTTTGTAAGAGAACACCCTAGGAATTTTAGTTACCTAAAAGTTCCACGTGAGCCAAGAAATTCAATCTTAACAAAAGTGAAGTAACCAGATCAAGAGATACTTCTTCCCTTCTCTAATTGTCACTGAACACACAAGGGGGACTGTTTACAGTACCAGAGGACACTGAGGACTAGAGGACATCCTGCATCTTGATATGGGTGAGTGCAGTGAAAAAAGTTTGTAAGTCACGTTATAGGAGGAATTTCGAAGTGACTTGGACTACATTTAATTAAACAGCAAGCATTTCTCGAGCTAGACAAAGCTCTTCATGCTGGGGACAGAATAGAAAACTGGACAAAATCCTTATTCTGTCTCATGGTACTTAGAATCTCATGGATAGATGAAGATAGATGATAAACAAGAAAACAAACAAATGAAGCAGATAATTTTAAACAGTGGTCATTCCCTAAACAAGTTCAGATCATGTCATTCAACTTGTGCACGATGTATCAGTAAGTCCCCATTGCTGGCTGAGATAAATATCAACCAATACCTCAATCAACCCTCCATAATGAGGGTTGAATTTACCTTATCCCACACTTTTTCCATTTCTATGCCCTAGTGATCTAATTGACAAAGAGGAGGGAATAAGTTTAGTTTTCGCAATAGTGTTACATTCCATATATTATTGTTTCCATTTCATAGAGAAAACAGGGAGTTTGTTTGCAAGGTGGCTACAATAATTCCTCCCATTCCCATACTCATACTTTTCTGCAAAGTGACTTTGCCTTTCCTCCCCAAATGAGGTAGAGTTTATTTCTCCACTCTTTGAATCTGGGCTTGGCCATGAGACTTTCTTTGGCCAATGGGACATGACAAATGTGAGCAGAGGTTTGAAAGTGTTGCACGTGGATTTGCTTTCTTTGGGTTGTGGTTACAACCCTGAGACCACTGTGTGAACAAGCCTAAGCTAGCCTGCTGGAACGGTGATGGGGCGGAGAACGGCGGTGCCCCAGACAAACATGTAAATGAGACCATCTTAGACCAGGCAGCCCCATTTGAACCACTGTCTCACTTAGCTAAATGGGTGACCCCATAGAGACCAGAAGAACTGCCCAGTGGAACCAAGTCCAAATTGCTAACCCACACAATGATAACCAAAAAAAAATTATTGTTTCTAGCCTACCAAGTTTTGGACTGCTTTGTTACACAGCAATAAATAAATGATAGCTAGAGAGAGGTCCAGAGAATTGCTCATAACCTCACAGGAAGTAGTGTTGGAGCTGGGATTCCAACTATTAACTGCGCTATCTATTCGCTTGCCAGTGTGTACGCTAATTCCCCCAAAGTGTCCCAGGAGAGCCACTGTCAAGGTTAAACTATACGTGAGTGAAGAGTGCATGATCGCACACTTAGCGATGATCCAAACTTAGGGAGACAGTTCTCTCAGAGGAGCCAGATACGTGGCAATGCAGTTTGCTTGCTAAATAGAGCAATGTCTTATAAAGTCCTTAGCCAAAAAATAGGTTTGCCCTAGATTTGGAAAAAACCTCTGACCCACTTTTTTCAGCCTCTAGAAAATGAAATACCTTTTTTCAGAAGCCTTTTTCCATCCTTTTAAAGACATCTCCAGACAATCATGTAGATCTGAGCTGAAGAGTGGCCCTGGTCCTTTGGCTCTCGGGCAGCTGGGCAGGGTTCCTCTGGGGTAGCTGGAATGGTAGCACAGGGGGGCAAGAAGAATGGTGAGCTCTGTAATCATGATAAGTGTATCCTAAAGAATCACAGGTAATCGTGCATTTGTTTATTTTTGATAGGGATTAAAATAATAAGAGGGAAATTCAAGGGACCGTATAAGGCAGAAGATGCAGAGGCTAACTCCATCTTGGCCTTAAAATTTCATCTGGACCTATAGCTTGTTGAAGAATGGTCATGGAGTCATCAGCACCAATGTCTGATGGAGCCTAGATCCTCTCTGAGAAGCCAAGGATACCACGTGTTCAGTGCCAGTGTACTGAGGGGTTAGCATGTGCAAAGAACAGGAGGCGTTCAGACAAACAGCAAGCTGAGTATGTGTGTGCTGGGTGTGTAGTGAACCCTGGGTTGGACACAGAAGGCTTGAGTCACTGGATGAGACTACGTACCCCTCAGTAGGTTTCTGGAGGGTAACCTCATGACAAAGATTTCAGTAAACCCTACTAGTGTGAACTAGTTTTTCTATCAGCACAAATAAAACCTAACTAGAAAGATAAATCTATTACCCTGGAAATGTTAAAGATATTAAAAAACTAGAAATAGGCTTATAGTTAGACCATTCTCTGATTTGAATTCCATGGAACACTGGAGAAATGGGAAAAGCATGGTCTCTGGGTCAGAGTGAACTGAGATCATATCCTGGCTACAATATCATGTGATGTTGCGACTGTGGGTCTTTGGAAGTAACACAACTGTTATGATTGTGAGCACTGGATAATGTAATGTCTGTTATATGCTTAGTACACTGCCTGGTTCCTTCTGGGTCCAAAATATGTGTCAGTTCCTGAGTATGGTCTAATTTTTTAAAAGATTGACCCAATATTTACATATTATTTTTTGATTAGCAGAAATTAAACACTCTTGGGGGAAAGGGAGAGGAACATATTTGAAAGCAAATCTTTATGCTACAACATGGATGAACCTTGAAAATATTATGTTAGGTGAAATAAGACACAAAAGTACAAATACTGCATGATTCTACTTACACGAAGTACCTAAAATGTCAAACTCATAGAAACAAAGTAGAATAGAGGTTACAGGGGCTGCAGGGAGGAGGGAGAGTTATTGTTTAATGGGTACAGAGTTTCTTTGGGGGATGATGGAAAATTTCTGAAAATAGATAGTGGTGATGGTTGCACAACACTGTGAATGTACTTAATGTCACTAAATGATACAGTTAAAAGTGGTTATTAAAATGGTAAATGGTGTATATTTTACCACAATAAAAACACATAAAAAAATTTAAGCAAATGTTTGTTAAGTTTTGCATAAACGCTAAGCACTTTCCTATGTGTCACTGAGGATATAAAAAACAAAAAGCCTCCAAATCTAGGAAGATAGTGTCAAGTCAGCTTGGAAGGTTAGCTTTGAATGTTCAATACTTCTTTTTTTTTTTTTAATATTCATTCTCTTTGTCATCATCTCCATAACAGGTTGAATGAGAATTGATGGATTGGAAAGCAGTTGGCTCCACCTCTGAGCTTAGAGGTCAAGCTCTGAACGAGCTTTATCCATCCTCTCACTGACTGCACTGGGATCCACGTTACCCTAAGCTGGAATACACATGTGGAAGAACATGGCCACTAGATTGTCTGAAAAGGCATAAAAGTTACATATTATACAAGAGGTAACAGGACTGGTGACTATGTCAAGATTCTTGTAATTGTGACAAGAAAACCCACTCAATCTGGTTTATGCAAAAAACAAAAATGAAAACAAAAACAACAACAAACAACAAAAAACAAGGGAACGTATGGGCTTATGCAACTGACTTAGTCCTGGCCTTTTAAGAGGCTTGATCCACTGCTCCCATGACGTCACTAAGGACCCGGGTACTCCCTCCCCCTATCCTGCCTACCATATCTCTGCCTTCTTCAGACTCCACAGGATGGAACTCAGTAACTCCAGGCTCATGGCTCCCACTGGCAAAACACCTGAAGCAATTCCTTATATCTCACACTACATCCAGCAGAAAACAGTCTCCTTTGGGGAGCTCTCAGGAAGAGAAAGGGAACTTCTTTTTACTAGAAGTTCCAGCAAACACCTCTTCACATCTCACTGGCTCTGACTGGGTCACATGCCTATCTCTGAGCTAATCGCTGTGACCAGGGAGATGCAGGTGCCCACTGGCTTAAGCTGGGGCTGGGATCACTCCAGGGCTTCACTATAGCCTATAAAGGATGGCTCCCTCTGGAGTTGTACAGAGCCCAGCCGGCATAGCCAATCACAACAGCAATCTGAGAATCTATCTCATCTTTTTGCCAAGAGTATTAATTTCTTGAATGCAAGGACCATATTAGCATCCTACATCTACTAGTCGAGTCTGGAACATAATGGCTGCTCAGTAAGTTCTTACTAAATGAATGAATGATTATATGAATGAACAGAAAACTAGTTAGAAGGCATAAACTTCCCCCAAATGGTGTTCCTGAATTCTACATGCAGTATTGATTTTTCCAATGATTTCTTGACACTGGATGATAACGAATTCTTAAATTTTCAATATTAATAAAGGTGAGGCCAAGCATAGATGAATACGATTTCAACCCTTTCCTCTATTAGAAGGCAACAGTTTTGTATTTCATATTTGCTGTATCTATGTTGTTAGGAAAATTTAGTCCTTGAAATACAAAACTCCATGAGCAAAAAGCTCTTACCTGGGCCTTCTCTCCTTACTCAGCACGGGCAAGACAGACACCGACTCTAACGCTTTTTTGTGAGAGTAGTAGTTAGACTATAAACACTAACTTGGTGTGGATTTTTACGATTTAATTTCTCCTTTTTATGGGAATATAAAATGTATTTTTAAATATAAATAAATTTTTAATGGAAGTGTATGATGGTGACATGGGAAGTATGTAAATCTGTCACATACAATGTAAGAACATATTTAAATATGCATATTATGAACATTTAAAGCTGCGATGGTTCAAAATAATGTAAGCCTCTCATATGAAACATTTCTTTTCAAATATGAGCCCACTAGCGTCTTAAATACAGATTGCATTATATATATATGCAACCAGTGGTAAAATATTTTAATCAAATATTTGTTCTTAAATTTTCTCTCTTAGACATTATTATTCTGTGTACCAAGTTTACTATTTAGAGAAAAACATAAAAATTCCTCAAGCCTCTAATTTTTTTTTTCTCAACGTGAAAACTATCACACAACTGAGAAATACTTTCTCCCCCAGAAACTCTTCCCTAGACTGTCTTTCCTTCTTTTTCTACCTTCTCCCCTTAAACATTCTCGTCTTCCCTGACGACTTAACCTGGTATAAGTTAATGGTCCCAAATCAGTGTATCCAGTCCCAACATCATTCATTAGTGCCGTGTAGTATGTCCAACATCCTAACAGAAATCACCATTTGAATGTTCCGACGACCTCAGATGCTTTGGTTAGTGGCATTACCATCTGCATATTCAACCCAGCTAGATCCCCTGGCACCATCTTGGATTCTTTTTTCTCCATCATCTATCCTTGGCTCCCTTCAGGAACTCAGGTGAATATTCCTATCACATCTGGCTCCATAATACATGTCTCTCTCCATTCTACAGCCAAACGTAAGCTGTTATCACTTTCATGGATGACTGAATTCTCCTCCTTTTTGAAGACAATGATTCTAGTTTCTTACCAGTGAAACTGCCATCCAACTTGCCCTCACCCCAAGTTGTATTCAGTTTCTAACTTAATCTGGTTCTTTAAATTTTCCTACTTAGGGGGCTTCCCTGGTGGCGCAGTGGTGAAGAGTCTGCCTGCCAATGCAGGAGACGCGGGTTCGGGCCCTGGTCCGGGAGGATCCCACATGCCGCGGAGCAACTAAGCCCGTGGGCCACAACTACTGAGCCTGTGCTCTAGAGCCTGAGAGCCACAGCTACTGAGCCCACGTGCCACAACTACTGAAGCCCGTGCGCCTAGAGCCTGTGTTCCGCAACAAGAGAAGCCACGGCAACGAAGAGTAGCCCAGGCTCCCAGGCTCGCCACAACTAGAGAAAAGTCCACATGCAGAAACGAAGACCCAATGCAGCCAAAAATAAATAAATTTATTAAAAAAAAAAAAATTCCTACTTAAAATTCTTCAAAGGCTTCTCATTGCTTTTAGGATAAAGTACATGTTCAGAGATTTTGCAGTCTGGCTCTAACTTACTGTACAATCTCATTGTCTGCCGCTGCCTTCAGCTCTTGCACAAAAGCCTTCAGCTCCAGTCCCATCAAATCACTAATTAGTTTGGGAACACTCACTGGGTCTCCGCCTGGACTGCTTTGCTCACCTTTCTACCCCTGTAAAGTTAATGTCAGTAAAGTCTTCTCTGACTTTCCATCACAATGAATCATTCCTTCCTCTGTACTCCCACAAAACTCTGCTCAGATTGTGCACATCTGGTACCCATCTCCCTGGGTAGATCATGCAGTTCTTGGAGGAAGCAGGAAAGGGAGGACCATGTCTGTTTCATCTTTGCCTGGACAGTTCCTAGCCGGTACCTGGTGGTTAGCATGTACTAAAAAATTGTTTAGTGAATGAATCTTCATTTTGAATGCTCAGAAAAACCTTAAATTTGACCTATAAACTTCCAGAGATAGGAAGCAGGATGCCTACAGATTCACAGAGACGGTACTGACCCCATGTAGTAAAAGCAAGCATACTGTAAAGTCAAACTGCCGCAGAGTTAGCCCATTTAGCCACAGTCATTTCTCTGTCTTTTAAGAAATGTCTGATTTGAGATCCCTTTCACGTGCTTCCCTTCTAAGGTTTAATGTACGTAATTAATCTTGACTTGCCTTAATACTGCTAGGAATGTGGCAATGACCTCAGCTAACACTGGCAAAGTGATTAATGTTACATGAACTGGACCTTTTTTTTTTTTAAACTCTAGATTCTGAATAAACACATTCATGCAAGAGTCTGTTGCAGACCTTTGCTCGATAGAAAATGTACCATGATTTCAAGGAGTAATGTTTCAGATGCAATAAACAACGTTAACGGAAACATGGCTCTTGTTAAAGAAAATGCTGTTTCAGGCTAAAGTCCCAGTGATCATAAAAGATATATGATGCAATAAACAAAATGAACCACAGGCAGACAGGTCCATTCGATGACTAACCACTGATTGAATTTTCCAACACTCCTGCACTTTCTGAGAGATAAACTATTCACAAAAGGTCCACGTTAAATATAAGGCTGTCATTTCTTTTTCATGTTTCTGGTGAGGTCCAAGAACAGTAGAGGATCCCCACCCCCACTTCCTTCCTTTTTTTTTTTTTTTTCCCCTATTGGTTGTTTGTGTTTTTGAACTTTTTATGATGTGGGAAGACTGGCAAACAGTTACTGTGATTGTCAAATGCCTTAAATCAAGAAGAGAAGATGCAATAAAACACAGTTTCCATGGTAACACATTGTAACCTAGTACCTCTGGATTATGAGCCAGCTCACATCTCTGATCACTACTTGTTGACAGGCATAAATTGACCCTAAAAGCATTAATTTTAGAGATAAAACTGGAATGTAGAGCTAAGTTATAATGATGTTTAAACATTTCCAAGGTAGTGGCAGCAAAGCAACACTGGTTATGTCACAATTTAAATAATGTTAATAAACTAAGCATAAACACTTGAAAAATCTACAAGCTTTTCTCTAAAGATGGTTTAACAAATTTGTATATACTCGAGGTTGCAAATGGTAGGTGACGTGGTTTTGGTGGGGTTAAAAGAAATTACATGGAATGATGCATGGATGTTTTAATGAAAGTATGGTTCCATTATGAAAATGATTCTTAAAAATCTTGATCATAGAGAAGCTCCTAAAACTATCTTAGGACATAAATATACAATGTTTCTGGATATTTCCCAATAGACATAATTTCTTCTTTTTTCTAATTAGAAGAGACTCAAATAAAATATGAATTATCGTATTAGAATGCTTTCAAACATGCTTTTTTTTACACAATCACTTCCATGTTCTCATTAGAAGCACTCACACTTCTGTCACATTTTAAGGTTTAAAAAAAAAAGATTGATTGTCTTGTGTATATATGGCTGCCTCTAGCTGGCTTCAGTTATCCATTAACCAATACAATCAACCATCAAAAGGCAATTTTTTTCAAGGCTGTTTGTCACACTTCTAAATATATCTTTATGACAATCAAGAACATCTGATATGATGTGATTTAACATGATACGACAATAAAGAATTGGTCGATTTTCTCAACATCTACACTTGATGTAAAAGTCCACTTTATTTCCCTGGTAACTTCTGAGTTCAACTTCCCCGCTAATAATTTTAAAGTGAGAGTGGAAGAAGCAAGGGAAAGACAGGTGGTCTTTGCTCAAGGCTTGACTTTAACTACCTTGAGCCTCAGGGAGGCAGAGAGTGACCAACAAGCCTTAGTTTCCAATTCTGTACTGCAGGGATTAGACCCCACCCTCCTAAGACTGTTATAAGCATTTACTCAGATGGACGTACATAGGGAGCTTAGAACAGTATTTGGTGCATAGTAAGCCCCTCCCCCATAAAGTAACCTTACCACCACCACCACCACCACCACCACCACCACCACCATCATCATCATCATCATCATCATCATCATAGTATCTGCCCCCCTCCCAGTGGCTAGCACTGTGCTTCACACCTAGAGGTGCCTAGCAGATGTTTGTTAAAATGAATGAGCATACTTGTTCAACTGGGTGTTTCTTTTTATGTTGTCCTTGTTGTTTTGTTTGGTTGGTTTTTGGCCATGCTGCGCGGCATGAGGGATCTTAGTTTCCTAACCAGGGATCAAACCTGTGTCCCCTGCAGTGGAAGCATGGACCACTTAACCACTGGACCACCAGGGAAGTCCCCTCAACTGGGTGTTATAAGAGAATTTACTGTAACTATTTTTGCTAGAATATGGAACATTTCCAGGAAATTTGACTAGATTCCTTTTATTCATTTGCACCACACCTCACAGAGATTCACAAAACACCTGTGAAGAGAGCTCACCGAGTTAGGCAAGAATCCTGTCTCCCAGTGTTGCTAATCTGTAGGATTAAACCCTTGGGGACACTGCAGGGACTCTGAACCCATGTAACATAGGCTTGTGTTTAACCTATTGACCTGGGAAGGGCATGGATTTAAGAACCCTCCATACTTGCAAGCACTGGCTCAGACATATGCTAGGGACTTTGATTTTCTCTGTTCTTTTCAGCCTAGCTTTTAAAGAATATGACCATTTTAAGAATGAAGAAAGCAATTTGTGACCCTGGATTATATCCACATGGCACTTAAGTTTGTCTAAAAACAATTAAGACCTTGACCTATGCATATCCAGCTCTCAATACTACTTGGCATTCCTTTTTTATCCCTAGTCATTTTCCTTTCACCTTCCCTAATGCATACCCTCAAATGTACCCACCTTTTTAATCTGACCTCTATCTTTTTAAATCATAGCTAGTGTCCTTGTCCTGTAGACACAGGGAGAATAAAGGCTGTCATACAATAGCCTGGTCTCTTTTAACAGCATCCTAACATATGAGAAGTGCCGAAGTCTTATGCTAGGTACATGCAAAGCCATCAATAAATGTTAGTTCCCTAGTTTAAAGGAAGGAGTTTCCTAGCTTAGAGCAAGATGTTTCCTTGTTTAGAGGAAGAGTGTCCCTCTTTCCTCTTTCTAAAGTTAATCCTTCAACCTATACACTGAGTTGGTTCCTACTATCTCCTCTGAGTCCTGGTTCTCTCTGTCGTCCCTATTTCTCTGTTTTCAGGAGGTTCTCTTTTCTAATTCATCCCCATGATGGGTCTTTCTCCTCCAATCCTCATCTTCCTGCAGAGTTTCTATTTCAATAAAAACACCATCATTCTATACAGAAATTTAGGGATTAGCTCTGATACACAATTGTCCATCACTGCCCCTCCTGCCCATATTCAATCCATCTTTGCCAGTTTTCCTCCATTCCCTTCTCTATCTCCTCTGTCATTGCCCTAGTTCAGCCCATCAGTGGGATGGGGGTTTGTGGTTGAAAAATGGTGGTACAATGCTGCTTTGGTTTGCGCGTTAGTCTTAATTTAGGATACGTTCTGATAGTTTTGGGCAATGAATACATTTAGAATATGGGGGTGCAGAGTTGCAAAGGATTCCTTCATAATTCCACTCTCATTTTCAGGATTATTGCTATGACACCCTCACCTTTGGACAAACAGCCTTGGAAAAAAGTCCCCCATTATAGGAGCTACATTTCCTTTGTAATAACTGTTTAGTGGACAGCAATGTTCCATTAAAGGAACACTATTTTCTTTATGAGACTGATTATTTCATAGTTCCTTTTGCTTTCTGTGGGTGACAAGGCCCAGGGTGTCATTCTTCAGTCTGGCGGATTTCAATACCAAACAAGCTTAACCATCATGGGCTGGCATAGGGAAACAAGAGTGGATTCGTAGCCAACTCACAGTTGCGGTGTTTCTGGGTGACCTAGAGCAGTGTGACTTCAAATTTGGCACGTTTTTACTCACTCTGGAGCCTTCCTTTATCCCAGGGAAGTAAGTACTCGACCCAAAGGGCAGCAGGCAATAGATGAAAGGAAGCTAAGCCTCACCCAGTCAGGTCAGCCAGCTGAGTGCTTCACGCTTCCAAGCTACCTTTAAAAAGCTTCCTAGGTATGTTAAAGCACAGTCATCTTTTCTCATTGTGTATTACTGCACCCTTTTCATTATGTAAGGGTGTTTGAACTTGGTCGCTACATTGTCTATATCACTGAAATGCTGATCATCATGCTGTTGCTTTCTCACATTTTTCCTAAAAGGACACAGTTTTCCTATTCTGGAGACATTTGGAAGCTTGCAATAAAGAAAATCAAGGGCCGGGGTATTGTCTAGTTTGCAGGCCAGAGACTCCTGAACTCCAAACTCGCTGTTCTGCTTCCCAGCTCCAACGCCCACTGCTGGCTTCCTAACGTTGACTTGTCCTAGGGAGTATTGAACTGTTGTCCACTGCGCACTCTGGGTAAACCCTACACTTACCTAAAGACAGCACAGGATAAGACATCACCTCCACTCCTTCCATTTAACCTATATTTCTATCTTTGATCTTCCGATGGCTCTGCTACTAGTAACACCGCATTACTCTCATTAATTTAAACATTTCTGTGAATCAAAGTTTTCTTTCTGTTTAGAATTCTTTTTTAAAGGACAAGACCTTCCTGTTGTTGATTATTTCCATAGTACCTGGAAAACAGCTGATGCTTATTGAGTGACAGTTGATTTAAATTGCCCTCAATTTATTAACTGACAAGTACATACAAACAGCCAGAATAGAACAGCCACTCAGCACAATGACATCACATTCCTTCTTTGAATGGCACTTAAAAAAAAAAAAAGAAAAGAATGTGTAGAACTCAATTTGCAATGTCTTAACCCAGCTTTGGAAAACAGCCCCACCATCACCACTGGGAAAAAAAAAAAAATGAGATGGTTGAAATTCAGATCCATCCAGATTAGGCAAGAAAAGGAAGGGCTGCTTTGCTTTCTTGCCCTTGTGCTGCCTCTTTTCATCATTAGTAATTCTATCCCTCTCTTAACTGATCATGCAGGGACACATTATCTCACTAGCAAATGAATGCACTGTGGAAAAACTCCCCAAATGCAAATGAACAGGAAGGACGTGCTGATAGTGAAATTAAAGGAGCTCTCTTTTCCCCCTCCCACTGCCCGTGGATGGAGCAGTTATGGAGATTCTGAATCAATTCCACCTCTACTTATTCAAACTTTGTCAAGATAAACCTTTTATCTCATTGTTTTAACACTACAGAGAGGAGATAATTTACATGACAGTAATTATGTTGCTATATTTAGGAGTGTGTTCTCTGCCCATTTCCGGTAACTTGCTTTTATATAAAACACTGAATGGGCTTTTCAGAACTTGGAAGGTGTGTGTATGATGCTATTTAAAACATGACAGCTAGCAGCGCAATATGGGTAGATTTTGCTCACCTCTGTAGCTTTGGGGGAAGATCACAAGAGGAATAATAGCTCTAAAGTTCCTTTTAAACAATGTGTACTACTAGAAGGAAGCTTCTCTAAATTTTATTGGCTTTCTCTTCTCCCCACAAGCAAACGAGTATTTTCATTTTTAATATATTGTATGGAGCTACCAGCAGTTTTCTTTTTTTTTTAATCTGACATTGATTTATTTTTCTTCATCCCTTAGGTTAAAACAATGAAAAGAAAGAAACTAGTCTGTAGGACCAAACACTTTATATGAAACTTTGACTTCAGAGAGGCTCGAGTAGCATTCTTTCATTTGTTTCACGGTGCTGGTTGGTTTAACCTTTTCTGCCTCGTCCAAACACACTGATCTCCCTGCCAGCTGGGAGTCTGCTGGCCCAGCTGCACTATGTCATGTCAAAAACCCACGGGCCTTCCTTCCTACCTGGTATCCACAGTTCCCAAAGGATTTAGTCAAGATAATACTGCCCCCCATTTTGAGCTGACCTCTGTGTGAGAGTTACCCAGTTTCATCGAATTTTAAGAATGACTCCAGGATAATATCTTGGGAGGTTATAAAGCTTTACTAAATAGAAAGTCTAGTGTGCCCTGACCCTAAGCCTTCTTTCCTCCATCTAAACTCTCAATCCCTAGTGATTCTTAGCCTTCCTAGAACCACCATGAAGTTGTCCACATTTCATGTCTTCTTTCTCTTTCACATTTCATTTTAGTTGCTGAGCTAAAGTCCTGAAATGGCATTTTCACAAATTCTCCTTTCAGAACTAGAAATAACTATATCTCCTTTAGTCCAGTATATTACAATACAGTATTGGGTTTTTAAAAATAAATTAAAACAGAAAAAACTTCAATTTAGGCATTCAATCAATGATTTTCTTTATTTTCCATTTTTGTGTAGGGTGGGGAGCACAGAAGAGAGGGGAAAAAAAACCCCAATGTGTAACATTGCAGGAACAGTGTATATTTCATGTATTATAATAGAATTAGCATATTTCCTGATAAATTCCTCAAAACTGTGACCATGTTAGATTTCCAGTGGAGGTGGGAAATCTATAAAGCGGCAGTGCTTTGGAAATCAAACTTCTTGTTACCTGTACTCCATGTGCGCATGACTTTGAAATGGTGTTTTTATTAACAAGTAGATCTATCGGGAGGCATCCCTGCTGCCTCTGCCCCAGCTCATTCCTCTCTTCCCGGTTTCCATTCTCTTCATCTTAGTCTTCATTCCCCACTTTTTTTTTTCACTTTTTTTTCTCATTAAACTTTCTTTTAATGGTTTTCAAAATTCTGTGACAGATTTTTGGTCAAGTTGTTTCCATGAAAGAGTACTGTTTTTTTAAAATGAATACCTTACACACACACAAAAATGGTTCACAAAACATTCTCCTTTCCTCCTGAAGGTTTTACGATGCATTATTATCACTAACTAGTCTTTTACTAATAAACTTAAATGGCCAATTCAGACCACCCATTCTGAGACTGTTCTACCACAATTAAGAGCAGGCTGGCAGGTATTAGGGATAATATTTATTTAGTCTTCTGAGTCTTCCCGGCAGACTTGGTGACTGAACCAGCTCCAGCCACCTTCTTGTCCACTGCTCTGATGACACCTGTGGCAACCGATTGTGTCTTATCTCACAAACAGCAAAAGGGCCCAGAGGCAGATAGAGAAGCTATCAACACAGGTGGGCTTGTCAGGAACCACATCAACTCAGCAGCATCACCAGATGGCGTGAGTTTGGGCCCAGAACAACAATCAATCTTCTCAGCTCAGCAAACTTGCAAGCAACGTGAACTGTGTGACAATTCAGCGCAGGTGTGTAGCCAGTCCTGATTTGGCCTGGATACGGCTCAGGATCATCACCCAAGCCATGAAGCCAGCTGCCTCCACTGGTGGGTCATTTTTGCTCTTCCACCAGCCACACTGCCCATGATGAACATCTCTGACAGACACGTTCTTGACACTGAAGTTCACACTGTCCCCAGGAAGGGCTTCACTCAAAGCTTCATGCGTTTCAACAGACTTGACTTCAGTTGCCTGGAGCAAAGATGACCACCATGCTAGGGGTGAGAACACCAGTCTCCACTCGGCTGCCAGGGACAGTGTCAACACTACCAATTTAGTAGATGTCCTGGTGGGGCAGAGGCAAGGGCTTGTCAGTTGGACGAGTTGATGGCAGGGTGCGATCCCAAGCCTCAAGCAGCACGGTTCCACTGGCATTGCCATGTTCACAGGTGACTTTCCATCCCTGGAACAAGGCACGTTAGCACTTGGCTCCAGCATGCTGTCACCGTTCCAACCAGAAATTGGCACAAATGCCACTGTGTCAGGGTTGAGTCAATTTTCTTAATGTAGGTGCTGACTTCCTTTATGATTTCCTTGTATCACTTCCGGCCACAGAGCAGCTCAGTGGGATGCATTTTGTTAACACCAACAATTCGTTGTTGCACACCCGGTGTGGAAGCCAGAGGGGCATGCTGACGGTCTGCCCGTTCCTGAAGGTCCCTGCTTCAAATTCACCAACACCAGGAACGACAATCAGGACAGCACAGTCAGCAGGAGATGTGCCTGAAATCATGTTTCTGATAAAGTCTCTGTGTCCTGGGGCATCAGTGATGGTCACAAAATACTTGCCGGTTTTGAATTTCCATAGGGAGCTATCAAGGGTGACACCAAGCTCACCTTCAGCTTCCAGTTTATCCAAGACCCAGACCGCCCTGAAGGAGCCCTTTCCCATCTCAGCAGACTCCTTCTCAAATTTTTTGATGGTTCTTCTGTTAATCCCACCATGTTTCTAGGTCAGATGGCTAGCAGTGGTAGACTTGCCCGAATCTAGGTGTCCAGTGATGACCATGTTGATAGGAGTCTATTCCTTTCCCATCTTGGCTTAGATTTAGCAGTGGTTTTCATGACATCTGTGTTCTGGCAGCAAACCCAATGCTTCTTCCCTCTTTTTATGTCTTTAATTCCCATTTTTCTCCTTTGGACTTTGCCTTGCCTTCAGTGTGCACACTGGACCTTAGCCCTCGGTGAACTAACACTTAACGGTTTCATGACCCTTAAACCACATCAAGAAAGTCACAAAAGGCTCCTCAAAGGATCGGGAAGAAATACTGCACCTATAAATACACACAGCCGACTTTCTAGGTCTCCTTCAATCATAACTTCAACCTCAAAAAGCAGTTGAAAAGGCCGTCTAATTGTTTACAACATTTGTTAGAACCCTGGATGCAGTTTGGTTTGGAGGTGTGATTCTGATTTGGAAGTTTCCCAGATGATTCTTGTCCACACCCAAGTCCCCACTGAGATCCTTCCCCAGATAGCCATTGAAGAACCAGAAATCACAATGAAATGCCATAGTCCATATGAAGCTATTTCCACTGTAGGGAAAAACTGTGCTTCATGGGAAACTATGCATTGTCTGCACACAGCACACCCTTCCTGTTATCTGATTCTAGTCTTCACTGCCCTTGAGCTATTTTACAACTTGTGTGTTATAGGTAACTGACAGACATGCAAATGCTTCCCTGTCTGGTAGAGGTTCAATTGATTTCTCTCCACTCCCCCTGGAAAAAAACCCAGTTTTGTTCTATTTGCATTCTCATTTCAATATTTCTGATCTTTAAATGTCTCTTTTCAGATTCTCTTGAACCAGTTATAACATCTGTCGGTTCCGTCTTTGATTAATGAGGAGAATCAAATCTTTAACATATACACATTTTTATATCTGTATGAGGGTCACGATTTTACCTTTCTATGAAAATTATCTTTTAACACCACTCTCCCCAGCCTTTTCTCATCATTCTTTTCCCACCTCTGATGGTTCGTTCAATGTATAAATCAGGTGATGGTGATTCAGCATTTGATGGGTATAAATAATTTTATAGGTACAACAGGCCATAATACTTTGGAGGTGGGGTGTCCCAGAAAATCTGGGATGTGTGGTTGCTGAACAATCTTTTTCATAGAACAATATAGCTGGAAAGGGTCTTAGTTCCATCTAGTCTCCTTCACTATAGGAACTAGGCCAACCAAAGCCCCGAAATATGGAGAGTTTTTTCAAAATTGCACAGATTTTCAGTAGCAACAAAATTGAGTTTGAACCCAAATCTGGCTAATTCCAGACTCCAAAGCCTTTATTACTACAGTCAATCTTCTCTTCCTAAAGTGGGCCTGACAATATGAACCTGAAGCCCGAATCTAAATAGAAAACCCTAACATCAACACCACAGCAGGCCCTCTGTGCTCTCCCTCAATGCCTGAAATGAAACGACAAAACAAATGGCAGAACTCCTGTGTCTGACTGGTCAACCAGTCTCCTTAATTCATAGGCACACTTCACATGTCATTTATTCTCCCACAGCGCTGAAGCACGTAATAAATGCTCGATAAAATTCTGTTGAATAGAACTGATTGGAGTAGAAGTAGCAGAGACGCAAAGGACCCACAGCTGATTTTAAACAAGGAAGCTTTAACTAGAGAGCTCGAAGGAGCCAGCCTGTTGTTTTGATCCCACGTTGCACCCTAATCCTTCTGTGAACCATACATTCTAAAAATAACCCAACTAGGTTTGTTGTGAATAATTTATAATCTAGAACAATTATTATAACTAAATACCCTGACCCACTTTTTGCTGGTACGTTCCGATTGACATAGGAGGACTGTCAGAAACGCTTTGGAGTGAATGACAGCCTATTTTAGGAAATCAGTAGCTGCACTTACATTGGTTGCGCTTCCTTCCCAGGTCGGTTTTCAGTTCGGGTGGATGATGCAGGGCGGTATTAACAAAGGCGCCCTATAGCATGGATGCCTGAGAGCTCTTTAAACTGTGTGCTAACAATATTTTTATATACTCTGTCTTTCCCTCACCTTCCCGCCCCCCGCCCCCCCAAGCTGTTTCCTTAGCTGCCTGAGCTGTTTGGCCCTGTCTGAATTGCTGCTGCTGAAGCCTTTTCTGGCAGGTTGCCCAGGGAGCAGCTCTCCTGTCGATTCTGCCTCTCTCCAGGAGTTGCCTGCCTTCGGTATAATGGGCAACATTGAAAGCCGCAAGGCGTTCGGTCGACAAGGTCAGAGTGCCTTTCATTCCCGCAATAATCAACCAGTGTAGCTCTTCCTCAGACCTGGGGAGAGAGAAGATAGAGGTCAAAAGAGCAATTACATTTCACATTGACTCCAGAAAAGGCTTGGATCACGAGACTAAAAAGCAAAACGGATTCTTGCTTCATTCTGTTCCATTCTCTCTCTGGTCATCTTTGTTATTAACACTAGCCTGAAACCATAACAAGTTTTAGCTTGATGACGTGCAAAGCGCATTTTCCGCCTCCAGATGAGATCTTTCTTCTTAGACATTTAGCACTGTCAGAATATTGCAAAAGAATGCAAATGAGCTGCAGGATCTATAACCAGAGACAGTAAGCAAAGGCCATTAATTATGTTTTTAAAAAATGTTAACCCTAGCAGACTGTATAACAAGCAATTGTGCTAATTTCAATCTGTAATCAGTCCCTACATTAGCATAACTTTATTTATTTAGCATTAAGGCAACAATTTAGAGAATATAATTTAGTTGCAAATGTCAGTAATTTTGCAGTGGCAGACTGTTGTTACAAAGCTACCTCTATTTGACCTTACAGCTGCCAGGACTAATTACTTTAATTGCATTAATTGCACTGACCATTCTGGTGTTTAGTGTAGTTGCTGTTTCCCTTTAACCATTGAGCAAATCAACCAGGCTGAATTCTGAGGAAAATGGGCCAATGTTTTCTTCTAAATCTTCTTTGATTCTTTTCTGCCTTTTGAGATGCCAGATAATTCGCAGATGATCAGTGCTCTCTCACTGAGATCAAGAATTTTGAGGAAAGCCCATGAAAGGGAAAAAAAAATCTGTGTTTCTTAACTGAACTTTATTGCTATTGCTGACTCGATTAAAATACAATCATTTTACTAACTACCAAGAAGCATTTAAAAGATGGTGTGGCAGGTTGACAGTAAGTTAAAAGTCCCTCATTTCACACTTTGGAATGAAAACATTTCAGGTTATTTTTTCAGATAACTGAGATTACTTTGCTCAACAACTTGGATTGCTAAAATATTCTATTATAAATGATACATATCTATCTGCTTTGTAATAATAATAGCCAACAATAGCCGGTGCCTGCTATTATTCCAGGCACTGTTTTAGACACTTGACATGTATTTATTCATTTAATCCTCTCAAAAAATCCTATAAAATATGTATTATTACTGTTGTTGTTGTTATACATAGGAAGTAATGTAATTCATGGCAGAGCCAGGATTCAAATCTAGATATCTAGCTCTGGAGCCTCTGAGCTTGACCTTGAAGCTAGATCACTTCAGAATTAGATCAGATTCTTCCTACAATTCTGCTACACAAAATTGATAAAACAGCTTTCCTCCTAAGTCCTGGCTTGCTGTCTCTGGTCCCTCATATTTATACGACAGAGCTTCAGTTTGGCAAAATTCCTCTTGGAAGTGAGGTGGCCAGATCTGATTAAAGTCTTAACACTCCCAATGTGTGCAATACTTCTTCAGGCTAAGTTCTACTCATCTCTAGGCTTTCAGCCCCTACATCATGTCCTTGGCGATGCTTTCCTTGACCCCCTCATCTTATTATGAGCTCTGGTGGGACCATGAACGTTTCTTTCTTAGCTCTAACATCCTTCAATTCAATATTTAATAACCCCAAATTAATACAACATTGTAAATCAACTAAACTTCATTAAAAATAAAAAATTTTAAAAAAATAATTAATAACCCAGATACCCTACCTTTAATAGGGTAAGGAGGAGTGGTACTGTCCATTTTCAATAGTTTTACTATTAACTATTCAATCCCACAAAAAAGCACAAAAAAATTCACAAAACTCCTGATTCCATTAGGTTTGAGATGTATATTCCAATTACCTGGTGTCCACAGGATGAGATACATGAATGGCTTCTATCACTTTTTTTTTTCCAATTCCTCCCTAGCTCCTCAGCAGGTGTGGAGCCCTCATTCTGGATTTTCTGATGAGTAATAAACCTTTGGACTTTATCCCTTCCTCCATGTCCCCTTTATATCCAGCTATTATAACCCATGATTCTGGCAAATCTGGATTCTCCCTGTATTAAACATACCCCAACTCTCTGTGTCCATGACTAGGTTCACATGATTGCTCCCCGCCTACATTCCCCACTCCCCCATCCCATCTGCTTTTTGTTTTCACAGAAGATCTGTGAAATCCTCATATAGCATATTCGTATCTTTTCTAGAGCATCTGCAATGGGTTATTCCATCAGTTCTATCTCCTCAGCCTTGACCTCCTTCCTCTGACCCTCTGCTCGGCCTCCCTTCAACCCTTCATCATCTCTTGTAGGGACCGTTGCAGCAGTGGCCCAACTTCTGGCTGATCCCATCTCTGTCCTTTACACAGCTGCGTCCCCTGTGGACAATCATTCAGGAGCTCCCTGCCTGGCATTTAACACATTTTGTTTTCAGTCCTCAGGCACATCTGCCAGGCATCTTTACATTTTGAATCTGAAGGGTGTTCTTCTGGTAGAGAAGACAGAGCAAAACAGGAGCTGAGTAATTTTATTTTCTCTTTGTCTTGTTACCATTACATCACAATCTTTTAGAAATATGACTAACGCTTCCTTGTTCTTCTTTGCTCCCTACACATTGGTAAAAGTCATTCTTTGTTATCCCTTTTTTCCCCTAGCAAAACTGAGCTTATTTTTTCCCTTATTCTTTATGACTCTACTCTTCTAGGTTCGTGCTACTGTGTTGCTTTTGTTCTTGGCTACGATTTCTTTAATCTGATTTCAAACGTGCTTTTAAAAATCTTAGCTCAAAGGAGAGTTCTCTGAGCAACCATATCGATTTCTGTAGTTTTTCTTCCATATTCGGCTTATTTTTATGACATAGCTAGAATTTCATTTTCTACTCCTTATGGACCTATCTACACCCTTTTAGAAAACCCTCTGGTCAAGAGACTGAACGTATATTTTCTTTGAACTTTTTGGAATTTGCTTTTCCATAGTCTTGAATGCATGTCAGATACTGATGAACATTCCTGGCTTTTGCTCATTTGAATTCTGAGAAGCTCTCATTTTCTCCCAAGGTTCTCAGCACTTTGTTCTAAACTTGCCCTGTCTTGAAGATCAGAATCAAGTTTAGAGGAACTGTGTCCTTCAGATCCAAGCCGACAATCTACATCTCTTGATCTGCTGAGTGGAAGACCTCTGTCCCTAGAAGCAGAGAAATGCCCAAACTCCACACTGCCTAATGACGAGGGGTGATCCTACCAAGATTTGTCTCCTGTGCACAGGCTCTAGGAAAGAATGACAGAGGAAGTGGTGGCAGCCTCAGGAGAGGTACCCAGCCTCATTCGCAGGAGGGGAGGCCACCAGGTCAATCAAACCCTTATCTAAAGTTATTGAATGCCATCTTCCTTTGCCCAGAGGTGTTCCTCTGAAGATACAGAGTTGCAAAACAGAGTACAGAGTGTGGAGGTGGGGAAGTAACAGCTATTGAAACTCTATTGTGTGCCAGGCACTGTGCTAGGTACTTACATACCCCTATCATTTATTCCTCCCAATACCATTTTTAAATATGTGGAAACTGAAACACATTAAATACCATTTTTAAATACACGGAAATTGAAACACATTAAAAAAGTTGACTGCCTTCTCTAAGTCACAGGACAGGGGATGCAGAAGCCAGGAATTAAACCTAGACCTGAGGATGAGAGGGTAACACAACAAAACAAAACCAGAAAATTAACGCTGCGTTGTTAATACATATATTACAAAAGTCATGACCTTATAAAGAAGATATATGTACAAATCAAGGCCTATTATGATAAACTTCAAGAAAATATCTATAATATTTTGTTGCACGTTACTAATAATTTTGATGTATATAAGTAGAATTTTTATCATATCCATTTTCTTAAAAAATATAACCTTTATTTCAATATTTTTCCTAGGCAGAGTTTTTTTGTTTGTTTGGTTTTTTGCGGTACGCGGGCCTCTCCCTGTTGTGGCCTCTCCCGTTGCGGAGCACAGGCTCCGGATGCGCAGGCTCAGCGGCCATGGGTCACGGGCCCAGCCGCTCTGCGGCACGTGGGATCTTCCCGGACCGGGGCACGAACCCGTGTCCCCTGCATTGGCAGGCGGACTCTCAACCACTGTGCCACCAGGGAAGCCCATAGGCAGAGTTTTTTTGTTTCCTTGATTTTTGTTTGTTTGTTTTAGTTTTAAAAGCTATTGGTGAAATTTCTTGTGAAAATAAAAACGAAATAACACCACAGTGATAGTCACATAATTTGTGATCCTTAAAGGAACTAGTCTTCTTGGCACATAACTGTCAGCTACACATATAAACGTTCTTTGGAAAGTCTCTCCCAGATGTTAATGGAAATACTGATTTTCCCCTCTTTTTTATAGCATCTATTTACCATGCTACCTCCTCATCTCCATTCTGAGCTATGGTCCCTTAAGTGTCTGTGTCAGAGGCAAATGCCAAAACCAAGGTGACTAAGCTGATGTCAAGCCAGTTGCAGAAACAGAGAGAAGACTTAACTAATGGCACAGATCTTCTAAGTCAATGGACTCTGTCTCCCCTAATTTCATTATCAATTCACCACAGGAATCTGACAGAGTCAGTATGTTAAGTCAAATTCAAAAGCTCAAAAACGAACAGGGAAAAAAAAAAAAAATCCAATCTCAGAGTCAGGTAGACACATCATATTTCAGAGAAAATCTTTAGTATCGATTTATAGCTGCAGACTCTTGTCCAATGGTTTCCTCTTTAAATTAAGAACACTAATGATTTCCCATCCTGAAATTAATAAGCCAAAAGCCGCACAAATTCAAAAAAGGCACTGATTGTCGTACTTCATCCAGGAAGTGCCAATAAGTGGATGCCCAGCCTGTTCCCTTCAGCGACTGTGGTTGATGACGCACTATAGCATCTTGAGAGTCACTCGCGTCCTTGGGAGGCATTCTGGCGTATGCCGAGAGGCCATAAATTTGAGATGGAACATCCTGTTTGTTGAGGCTTCTGTGCATGCAATCTAACTGCTCTCTGATAAACAGATTTGTTTGGGAGAGAAGTTCCTGCCTAAGTAGTTTGGAGACCTAATTGTGCTCGTGGAAAGGCGACACAGACCCCACGTGGAGACAAGCCAGGCAGTCTGGGGCATGTGCAAGGCACAGAATTAGTTCCAGAGGTGGGACAGCCACAGAGACTTGAAACAGAATCGAAACCAGAAAAAAGGAAACAGTTGTTTGTGGGGAACAGGAAATAGATAGTAAGAGGAAATCGACATAGAGTCATTTTTGTACTGAGTATTTTTATTTACCCTGTGCTGTTGTACGCCATCTTTGTACGCCACATTAAATTATTTTAAAAATAATGTGGGAGTATGATTGAATAAATGAAGTCTCTTTAGAACATTTTAAGTTAGTTGATTAGGAAAAAAACAAGATTCAGAAACCTTCCCAATGTTCCCTAAAGGAAAAAAAGGGCAGCTTATATTCCTACTTAATTATCTGTTTTTACAAAAGTAAGTTGATTGTATTAAAATATTGGAGTCCTCTGCAACTACCTTGGAATCTCTTCCAGGGGGTGGTAAGTCTACCATTTTGATTGGTGCATACATTAAAGAGATTTACATTTTTAAAACGCACACTCCTACAGCCTTCTGTTATATATCTGTTATGGCCGGACTTCCTTGGTGGCGCAGCGGTTAAGAATCCGCCTGCCAATGCAGGCCACACAGGTTCAAGCCCTGGTCCGGGAAGATCCCACATGCCGTGGAGCAACTAAGCCTGTGCCCCACAACTACTGAGCCTGAGCTCTAGAGCCTGCGAGCCACAACAACTGAGCACACGTGCCGCAACTACTGAAACCCGTGCGCCTAGAGCCCGTGCTCCACAGCAACAGAAGCCACTGCAGTGAGAAGCCTGAGCACCGCAACAAAGAGTAGCCCCATTCACTGCCACTAGAGAAAGCCCATGCACAGCAACGAAGACCCAACACAGCCAAAAGTAAATAAATAAAATTTAAAAATTTATAAAAAATATATATATATCTGTTATGGCATTTTTCTTTGTAATGATTCACTCATATGTTGTCTTGCCCACCAGACTGAATTCCTGGCGGGATCACAATGTCTCCAGCACCTACAAGGGTACCTAGAACAGAGAAGACATGCAGTAGATACTATCTGGGGATTAATATTAAATAATACAATGTAGCAAATTTGTAGGATAGTTACAAGAATTAAATGAGATAACATAAAAATCCAACACGTGTCTGAATCACAGTAGGAACTCAACAGTTAGTTCTCTACCACCTTCTTTGAACTAAAGGAAAAATATTCTTTAATTTTTAAAGCCGTGTAGAATACTAAATACCAAATTTCACTTAATAAGAAATATGTACTCTGTAGAACTTAGTTAGCTCATGAAAATAATCATATTTAGAAATTTAAGGCCCAGGTAGATGGATGGGAACAGAAAAACATTGGGAAACAAAATTTGGCTTCTTTCCTCACAATGCTTCATGGGGAAAATGGCCATAGGGAAATGTTGGTCTCCCTTCTCCTACAATCTCTTATCAGTTCCTGGAACTAACCTGGATCCTTTTTCCATCTTGGATGAACCCCTAGGCCCCAAGCCCAGACTAAGGCTTGGCCACTTGAAGGGAGCAGTAGGAAATTTGGCGCCAACAGCTCAGATCAATACTTCCTCAGACTGGGTCACTCATTGTTCTGCACAAATTTCATGGCTGAGTTGTCTTCTGGACTCTCCTACCCCAGAATAACCTGGCATTTACATCTTGCAAACAGACAAGCTCTTTGCTCTAAAGTTGGCTGCTGAGGAATAGCTCTACAGGTGTTATAAGGAGAGGAAGGCTTTGTGAAAGAAAGTACAGTATAGATATATGGTGGGGGGTGGGGAGGGAGGCAGTGTGCACCTAAAAGGTTTTTAGTCAGTTGTTAAGGACAAGCTATGACTTTGGCCTTCTAGGAAGAACGATTTCCCGTATATGGTAAACGTTGAGATTCGCCAGACAAATCTATATGCTGGTTAAAAAATGTCCGGTATGAAGCAAAGGTGAAAGAGAGAGTAATTACTGTGTCCACAAGTAGTCTTGTCTATTCTTGTGAAAATGACCACTAGGCTACACTGTATTGCCTTTGTGGTTGGTTTCCATCAGACCATAACTAGCTACAAAAGAGTGAACAAAGGATGTCCCTTTCTGAAAACAATGTCTATCATTTCAATGATTTCTAAACACCTCTCTCTCTCCATCAACTTTCTAATCTCTTTAAATTGCTAGTGAGAAGGGCTTTAACACATCCAGTTAGTGATTCTTACTTCTTGGGTTGTAATTGGAAGAGAAGCAGTGCCTCTGATCACTTAGAAGAGATTTTGGAAAGAACACCTATAATGAGATTTAAAAATAAACAGCATCTTTTTACTGTGGTCTCTGTCTGCCATTGAGACTTATTGTTGGTGGACTGACTGATGGGAACAGCATGGAGCTGACTCTACTTATGAGAGATCTATCTGCTTACTCTTTCAAGAGGGAACTGAACAACTTTCTGTTGAATTCTCCTCTTCTGTGTCACCAAAACTCTCTGGTCATCTACAGTTCTTCATTTCAAGAAATGGGGCATATTTGAGACTCTGAGGTCTTTGCAGAAACCAGAAAAGAAATGAGTCTAAGAACGTGAGTCAGGCATCAGCACTGACCTCAGTGTTTTCCTTAAAAGGCAATGCTCCACTATGACTCTGAAAATAGGGCTCAAAACACTTTTGGCCTCTGGAGTAGCGAATCCAAAGCTTGATATTGGACCATATTGATGAAAAGTTCTCAGCCCCACGCTGCACCTCAGAAACATCAGGGGCCTTAAAAAAGAAAAGGGAGAAAAAAAAAAAAGAAAAGAGAAAGGAAGGGAAAGGAAGAGAATAGTATAATATGATGAAAAAAAGGCAAACCATGCAAAAAAGTGCACTGTGAAATAATGTTCTCTCCCAACCCAGCCTTCAGTTTTCCAGTCTTCAATTCCCTCTCATCCAGGATTAAAAAAGAATAGAGCTGTCCAGTCCTCATACCTACTGAATCTGTATCTCTGGCAGGTGTATGTTTAATAAGCTGCCCAGATGATCCTATTGCTCAGTCAGGTTAAGAACCACTGACCTTGACAGGGTGACAACACTCCCAGGACCTCCCACTATAGTGGGTACATGATATGATGCATGGGCTTGGGAACCGACTGAGTGCAGAGGACTTCAGAATTGGAAATCGCTTCTTGTGTGTACTTGTTAGGGAGAGGAGGTTTGGCACTACTTGTTTAAGAGGCAGAGTAGTATAGTTCAAACAAAACAACACAACAATAAAACAGATGTCCTGCCTGGGACTTAAGAAAAAGGTCCAGATCTGACTTTACCAGCAATTCCCTGTGCAACATTGCCCCCAGGTATGAAAACCTGGCTCTCAGAAATTTGTAAATTTCACCTCTCTAATCTTCTATAGCTTGGTGGCCTACCCTGGACCTAGTCATACTTTCTTCTTCCTGATCAATTCCAGTTTTGTTAGAGTATCTAAGGCCCCCCCCTCCCCCGACACAGCTCAAATTCCCCAAGGGAAGCTGACCCCCACACAGCCCAGGGAAGAGCCTGACTGGTCAAGGGATAAGTCCTTCCCTCTTCAGGAATGGGTATGTGACCCAAGTCCAGTTAATCTAAAGTGAAGACAGATTGGTGGGAGGTTTCTGAATTGTGAGAAGCCTTGTAATAGGGAAGAATAAATCTGACTCCATATTAGATCTGTTCCTTTTGCTTTAATCTTTGTGCTCTATTGTCTGTGCTTACTCATGCTGGCTCTGCACCTTCTGTAAAAGAATGTTGTCTATACCCTGAAATATACAGGATAGCCTATTCTCAAGGCTCGACCTTTCAGAGTCCATTCATATAGAGGCAAAAAGTTGCAGAACAGAGAATAACATTTGTCTTTTGGAGGTTTACAGGAACATCATGACCTGACCTATGTGAACAGCTGTAAGAACAAACGATTCCGACACCAAGTTTGCAGCAACTAACCATGCCCCTCCCTCACCTTGCCTTTAAAAGTCCTTTGCTCAAACCCTTTGGGGAGTTCGAGGATTTTTGGGCACGAGCCACCGAGCCACCATCTCCTTGCATGGCCCTGCAATAAACCTTTCTCTGCTGCAAATTCTGGTTTGGCTTCACTGTGCATTGGGCACAGGGATTTGTGTTTGGTAACAGCCTGTTCCTCTCTCCTACTAAGTCAACATAGCTCTGATGGCTACTGGGGCCATCCTGTGGACTGAACTCTGGTGATGAGCTGACACTCGGTCTGCAGAGTAGAAAGACTAGAGAACATAGACCCAGTCGATATATTGAACCACAGAATCCAGCAATGCTGAAGCTCTCACTCTATCCAGACTTCCTGATATACGAGCCAATAAATCTATTGTTTAAGCAATGTTGAACTGAGTTTTCTGTTCCCTGAAGCTGAAATCTTCCTAAATAATCCATCTTCTTTAAGTCTAAATCTCTCACTCAAGGCCTTAATTCATTCCTTGCTCTCAGGTAACTATTATTAACTTCTTGGCCATTTACCTTGTCTTTATATCTTTTTCAGCTTTATGACCCTTAGATAACTTAGTGACTATCAAATCGCCATTTTTACCATTTCTTCTCTGTCTACTCTTGGCCCATCACAAATTAGCATTTAGGAGCACCGAAGTGTATATATAATATACGTAGCCCAGTTCTTGTTCACAGTATGGGGACACTTTACCCAGTGCCAAGTGGAGAGGGAGCTTACGTTCAGACTGTCACCAGCTTTGGAAATCTAGGGGTGTCTGTAGGAGATATTACCAATGTCCCTTTCTAGCTTTCACTAAGAAAAGGACCTTTTGAATCTTAACGCTAAATGAACAAGAAATAGATTATTCTCTTCATGTGGAATGTAAAGTTTTTTTGTCTTTATCTTGGGAAGGCGATTTTATAGGAACTCAGGAGAGAAGAGGAAGGAAGGAAGGAAGGAAGGAAGGGAGGGAGGGAGGGAGGGAGGGAGGGAAGAAAGAATAAATTTTTTTCTAATCTTATGTCCCAGGATGCTTTCATATATAATTTCAGTTAAATCTTACAACAAGCCTGCAAGGTAGGTTTACCTTCACTTTACATTTAGGGCAACTGAAGCTTAAAGCAGTGATTTTCTCAAGGCCACTCAAGTGCATGTCAGAGCCAGATTCACACCAAGGACCGTGCAACTCCAAAGCCATATATCTTCTACACCTTAAACATTTTTAGCACTTTATCTATCCCCTCGGAAAGGTTTTTGGACTTTTGCAATCCCCTCGGACCATCCCTTTGCTGAGCAGGTGGTAGGCATCACCTGGGCAGGCTTCTGGCATCTGGCTGTTGGGCTTCCTTCCCTGGGTATTTCCCATGCTTCTCCTAGGGTCCCCAGAAGCCAGCCCTGTGCCCGGCTACCCCTCTCACAGGTGACTGAGGTAAACTCAAGGTCACTGAATAAATGGCGGATAACGAGGCTGTGCTCCCGTCACATAGTTCCCTGGCTTGATTCCTCTATGATACTTTGGTGGTCTTGGGGTCACCATTGGTGAAATTATAGTCCTGGCTCTAGCTAGCAACCTGGTCTTGTGGATCACTGCGATGTACTGAATCGTTCACAAATACCTACTACACAGTTTCTATGCTGCATATTTTCTCTCAGGCAATCTGTCCCAGTTCTCAGTGAAGACTGCTACAGCTCCCAGGTACACACATCTATGTACTCACTCACAAGTCAAGCTTAGAGCATGAGGAATCACCGTGAGCAGAGTGGGGCCGCCCTCTTTTCAGCGTTGTCCCCGGTCATGATGTCAGAGAAGCGTGATAGTACGGAGAGAGAGTGGATGGGAAGAAATGTTGCAAGAAGGGAAGAAAAAAGAGAGGGAGGGAAGGAGGAAGATCTGGACTGGTTCAACTGATGGTACCGCTGATAAGATTTGTACCAATTCTACCTGCATAGAGATTGTTGTGGCTTAGTGATGTCAATATCAACACTTCTGAAAACTATATTTAGAGGAGAATAGCGTAAGAAGATCCAGAAATCAACCCAAAGATACTGCCAGAGTTCCTTTTGGTGTTGCAGTGTGGTCATTCTTCTTACTGAAGCAAATAACTGAAGGGAATCCTGATGATCTGGTCTCTTCCCCCAGTCCACCATGTCCTGTAATTTGATGGGAAAGGGGGAAGGAAGAACACAGATTCCCACATTTCATGATCATTTCTTGTATGACAGGAATTTTCATATTTATACTTCATTTGTTCATCACAAATCCTCTTCAGTGAAGGTAGGTGGAAATTATAAGCTCCGTTTTTTACAGTGAAGATAACTGAAGCTTAGAGAATTTGAGTAATGTTCCCTATCATCACTAGCGAGTGACTAAGTAGAGACTAGAACTTGCTCTTGTATCAATGCCAGGTTCTTCACATGCATCATCTCATTTAATCTACAGAACATTTGTATGAGGTACGTACTATTCTCTCAGAGTTCTGCAGGCCAGAAGTTCAAAACCAAGGTTTCAGCAGGGTCATGCTCCCTTCAAATGCTCTAGGGGAGAATCCTTCCTTGCCTCTTCTAGCTCGTGGTGGCTCCTGGTGTTTCTTGGCTTGTGGTAGCATAACTCCAATCTCTGCCTCTGTCTTCATATGGTCTTCTCCCCTGTGTCTCTGTGTATCCTCTTCTGTCCCTACAAGAACTCTTTCATTGGATTGACTCTTTCATTAGGATTGACCCTAATCCAGTAGGATCTCATTTTGATTCTTCCCTTGACTATTTCTGCAAAGACCTTATTTCCAAATAAGATCACATTCTGGGGTTCTGGGTGGACATGAATTTTTGAAGGACGCTACTCAACCCACTGTAGCAGGTCAGGAAATAGTATGCTTAAGATCACACAGCTATGTGGGCTCAAGATCTAATTACCAACTATATTTATTTAATACTAAGTGTTGTTTATAAGAAGTTTAGAGCAACCTTTGGGGGCTCACATACTTAAGTGGTGGACTTTGCATGGGGGTCTAGGTCTCATAATAGCAGGTAGAAAGGGAAGCTGGAGAAACAGTTTATTACAATTAATGTGGCTCTGTTTGAGGCCCCCTGCCTAATAGGTGTGGTAGTGTAGAAATGATAAAAACCACATGAACATTTTTGGTGAACAACTAGAGCAGAAGAACCTTGTCTTAAGGGCTCTGTTGGCACAGGGGTTACATGGGACAACACATGGTGTGAAGGGTGAGAAGATGGAGTGACAATGATGAGATACTGTGATGACAGGGAGCTCAATGTTGGGACAATGAAGAGAAAGGCTCTCAGGTGTTTACAGGCTTTTTAAATGAGAGTAGGAGATTTTAAGCAAATTAATTAAAACTACACTCTTGCATGTCCTTAAGTGTTTGATGAGGATATCAATAAAGGTTAGGAATTACTTTTTTGGGTGTGCCTCTTTAGTTGAGATACATCTGCAAAAGTGGTCTAAGTGTTGGTCATGGATTTATAGACATGATACAAAGATTATATAGAAATTAGAGAAAAATTCTTGACATTGTGCTGGAAGTTTTGTATCTTCTATGTATTATCCAAATCTTGGGGGGAAAGAGCATGATTCAAAAATTAGGAGATGAAAAGATCAAGGAAAGGTCAGAAATGGGGGAGGGGTTGGGCACTCAAGTAATCCAGCAAATGAAAAAAGCGTAGACAAGAAACCTGATAACATGGAAATCAGATTTACAGTGGTGGGTGAATTAAGTCTAAAATCAAAAGCAGTCTTTAGACGCTCTTGTGAAACAGGTTTTTTTTTTTTTTTTTTTTTTTACTTCCTCATAAACTTCCTTCTGTTGATAAGCTGCAACATTTTTATTATAGAATTGTTAAGTGCTCCATTTGGGGGCATCCATTGCTAGGCAGGTCATTGAAATCTAACAAAATGAACATTAATACATTTATTTCAAAAGAGGAGGACGAGGGCCTTATGGATGTGTCTACATATGAAGCTAAGAGGAAAAATGTGTTTTTCCTTAAGACTGTTGGTCACTTCAACAAAGGAGAAACTAGAATATCAATTAAACGTCTGATTTCACCTAAGTAACATGAAGGATGAGAATTCATTTAGTCCCTTTTGTACCCCAGCCCTGACTGTGCCCAGCCATTTGCTGGAGACTTTCTAGTGCCTTGAAACATTCTTAGTGTTTTGAGAATGGTGCTGAATTGCTTCCTTTGCAAGAGATTTAACCAAAAAAAAGGAGCGTTTTCTTTTCTTTTTTTCTCATTTTCAGACATAATCTTGGCAGAATGTTTAAAAGAAAGATAAACAAAATGTCAGGAACACTTACAAAAGAACACTAAAACAGAGAGGCAAGGGGCGGCAGGAAACAGAATGAATGGATATTGTCATACAGATGGCGGTCACTGCTCAAGTGGCGGATACAGTGATAACTGAGTTTTCTCTCATGAGATGATTGACAGTGAACTCATTTCAAATAGCTCTGACAGGGCAGAAGAAGAAAGGAAGCGCCTCTCCTTTTCTTCTCTGCCACAAGGGGTAAGTCATAAAGTCCCTCTCAGTAACATAGAGTCATGTATTTGCGAGGTTAAGAGCGTAAGTGGGAGAATAAATGCTTAGCTTCCCAAATTACCTTGTTCCCTGGGAGGCTTCATCAAAACCTACCAGAATCTGCATGGATGCTCCAAAATCTGCCTGTTCTAAGCACCCACAGATGTTTTCTCTTGGCACCGATAATAAGGATCTAGGATTAAATGTTACCATTTAATAATTAATACCATTCAAACTCTCCCTCCCTTCTGTTTAAAGTTGGCACGAGGGCATAACTGCCGATGTGCTGACATCCTGGAACACCCTGCCTGCTGAGTTCCATGCTATTGGAACATGCTATTCAGGATAAAAGTACTTTAATTTCCCAAGATGTAATAATTGTAGTTTTCATAAACTGGGGCCATATGTTGGAATCTGTTCACATACCTGCAGTTACTTACACATATATATAAAAATTGGCAAATGATTTCTTTCAAAGAAATTAGGATGTGGATTCTCTAACATTCTCCTGAATATTTTAATTGTGAAATCCTATGCTTTTATCATACATAAAAGAGCATACTCTCACAGAATTCTGTAAGACAATGCCTGTTTCTGAACATGGAATTATCTTCCTCTTCCTTTAAATCACACTACACATCTAGAAAATGGTAACATTTGGGAAATCTGAGTAAGAGGTATCCAGATAATCTTTGTATTATTCTCTCAACTTTT
This sequence comes from Orcinus orca, assembly GCF_937001465.1. Classification (NCBI taxonomy): domain Eukaryota; kingdom Metazoa; phylum Chordata; class Mammalia; order Artiodactyla; family Delphinidae; genus Orcinus; species Orcinus orca. Next base: position 82,276,266 of record NC_064561.1, on the reverse strand, counting down.
CTGTAATTCTAAAATTATGTCAACATGAAACATTAAAAAAAAAAATTGGAATCGTATCTGCACTAGCTTGATACACTCTTTTTAAATAAGCCGAATCTTCTGTTTTTATCTCCAAAATCATTGACAGATTGATGATCTGTCATCATTGATCATCACTGACAGATCATCCTTCTGTATACAGAAAACACTTAGAGTAAAAGTTCTACCCTAATACCTATAGGAACATAAAGTAACAGATATGTTTGTTGTATAACTAACAAGGTCACAGGCTGTTCAGCTGCTGGAACAAACTCGATTAAGACCGCGATAATCTTCTGAAAGATTGTAATTTATCTCCATTTGAAGGGCATTATCTTAGTTCTTCAGCTATCACAGGGAGCAAGGTTAACAAATATTCACTGATGAAATTTTGAAAGCTGTAGTCAGATCTTATTCTCTTAAACCCTTCTAAAGGGCTGTCAAAAGGCAGTGAAATAAAAATTGTCAAATTTGTACACAGACGTACTTCATGGCTGTTATCTGAGAAAGTGGTTTATGACTCATACAGTCACTACCTTTACTTAAGCAACTTCTCGTTTGCTTTAGATTGAAGACAATCTGTTCCCATTGCTCACGTGGGAGAGATTACCACAAAATGCTCTTGTTTACTTGAAGTAAGAAGCTATGAGACACAAAATCCACCCAGAGGGGATCTGTACTTTCAAAATAGTCTCATACTTTTGCTAAGGGTCCGCATTACTGAGAGTCTTCTTACTAAGTACATTCTATTCTAAATGTGGATTTTGGGGGCTTCCCTGGTGGTGCAGTGATTGAGCGTCCGCCTGCCAATGCAGGGGACACGGGTTCGTGCCCCGGTCTGGGAGGATCCCACATGCCGCGGAGGGGCTGGGCCCGTGAGCCATGGCCGCTGAGCCTGCGCGTCCGGAGCCTGTGCTCCGCAATGGGAGAGGCCACAACAGTGAGAGGCCCGCGTACCGCAAAAAAAAAAAAAAATGTGGATTTTGGGGCCTATAAATGGCCTTGAATATTTCAAGTGCGTTTTGTTACTAATTTTTAAGGAGGATGGAAGGAAGGAACTAAAATCATTGAGCATCTTCTATGTGCTAGAGGCTCTGCTTGGTAAAAAGGTTATTCTCATTGAATTTTCCCAACAACCCTGCAAGCTATGTCCTATTTACATCTTACAGATGAGCAAATCTAAGCATGGAAAGATAAAGTCCACAGCACCTATTCACGTAGTGAGTCATGGGGAATTGAATCGGGGAAAGGTTCACCAAAAGGTCATGTCTTTCTACTACTATCCATACCTGCAACTCATTGTCAAATGTTCTGCCTGATTTTTGCCTGGACATTTGCCCGAGTGATTGATTTTCCCCCCTATGCTGGGGCCAGTTTCTTTGAGGTAGAGTATTGCTATGATGTAGACTTGGAACAGGCCTGAAAATCCTCAATAATACACAGTAATATGGACTCACTTAGTTGCAAGGAGGGGGAAGTGGGATGGGGCAGGCAGAGGGGAGGAGAAACTGCTAGGCCCCTCCCAGTGTCTCAGATACTTAGAATGCATGGACCCACTGTAACAGAGAAGAACAAACCTGACTCCATATTGGATCTAGTCCTTTAGCCCTAATCTTTGTGCTCTGTTGCCTGCGCTTAGTCATGCTGACTCTGCACCTTTTGTAAAAGAAAGTTGCCTATAGCCTGAAATATACAGGATAGCCCATTCTCATGCTCTGACCTTTAAAGGTATAACACTTTTCCATTCATACAGAGATAAAAAGTTGCAGAACAGAAAATAACAATTGTCTTGTTGGAGGTTTATAGGAACATTGTGATCAGACCTACCTGGACAGCTGCAAGAACACAGGATTCCTGCCCGGAGAATTTTACAGCAACCAGCCACACCCCCTCCCCTTTTAGCATAAAAGAAGCCTGAATTCTAAGTTGGGTAAGGCAGTTCTTTGGGACACTAGTCCACCATCTTCTTGGTCTGCTGGCTTTCTGAATAAAGTCACTATTCCTTGCCCCAACACCTCATCTCTCGATTTACTGGCCTGTCGTGTGGCGAGCAGTACGAGCTTGGACTCGATAACACCGCTAGCTTTCGGATACTACTTTATGAAACTTAACTTCTTGCCACTATTACACTTGAAGGTGATGATGAGAGAAGTGGGATAAAACAAGGATAGTGCAAGAGAAATCCAATTCAACTTTCTGTAAAAAAGTGTTGTGTGCACATCCTTTATTTTCACAGTTTCTTAGCTGTCCACAAAATCTATCACATAGTTAGGCCCAGTCCTCTCAGCAGAAGAGAGAGCCCAGGAGTACCTCGCTTTTTTGAGGTATAATTTTAAAAATGAACAATGGCCCAAACAGGCTTAAAAACCTTAAAGTATATTTAGAGACTTACACTGAACACATTTAATGCTTCTACCTTCAAATTATTAAATGCAGACCCTATTTATGGAACTCATCAGGATGAAAAATATTTTCAGTCACGGGTGGTGTGGTCTAGTAACATGAAGTAAGCTTAAAGTAATGTGATGGTAATAGTCACACAACTGTATGCATTTGTCAAAATTCACCAAATGGACACTCAAAAACAGTGATTTCTTTTAATATAAAAACTATCTCAATAACCCCAACTTTAAAAAAGATTTCCGTCTTGTCAGTGTATTCCTGTGACTATATAACCTTATTTGAAGATATCACTAAAAGCTTATGTTTGATTCCTTTGAAGACTGTTAAGTCCAGGCAGGGTCTGATTGTTTCCCTGAAATGCAAAGAGTGGGGGTACTCATGTGACTGATTTGGGATGGAAACCCAGTGCCTAGAAGAGCATTAGGCACGTGTCTGGGCCTCATTTGTATCGACTGATGGAATACGTGGAGATCCCCACTAGTCCAGCAGGGCACAGCCCAGATGGCCCTGTTAGCTCTAGGTCTTCCTGAGCCAAAGGCACCCTACAAACCGGGCCGCTTCTTAGGGTCCTAAAGATCTTTACAGGTGTTGGTGGCACTGGTCATGTATTGCTTACTACCAGGATATGATCTAGATTGGACCTTATGGACATTTTAGATCCTCTTTCATCCTGAGAGTAGTCACAGAAATGCTCTAGAAGTTCATCTTCCTGCTGGCTGAGAATTGGGACATAACTTTCACCAAACACAAAATCATGTGTACCTTGAGGCTAGCCTGGAAAAAAATGAGGGGCAAAGTTGATCTACCTGGAAAAGCATGTTTGTTCAATCATTGTTCCTCCTGCTTAGGTAGTGATGGATAATTGCTTTTGGGATTCATTTTGTTTTACTTGCAGAGACATAACTTTACAATTAATTATTCTTCAAAATAAAGCTCAGCTCTTAACAACAATGAAAAAATCTTACTATACCTGAAGTCAAAATTTGACAAAGATAAATCTCCTTTAGACTACAGAAGTATTTATAGGGTCTCCTTCCTAATTATGAATTTATACTACTATGTGAAATTCATTTGAAGAAATAGTTGTATAGGGCTTCCCTGGTGGCGCAGTGGATGAGAGTCCGCCTGCCGATGCAGGGGACGCGGGTTCGTGCCCCGGTCCGGGAAGATCCCACATGCCGCGGAGCGGCTGGGCCCGTGAGCCATGGCTGCTGAGCCTGCGCGTCCGGAGCCTGTGCTCCACAACGGGAGAGGCCACAACAGTGAGAGGCCCGCGTACCGCGAAAAAAAAAAAAAAAAAGAAATAGTTGTATAAAACTAACAGAATATCACAAGCATTACGGATTTCTCCAGCTATTTATATTTCAGTATGTAGATGTAACAATATTATAACTAAATACTTGCACTATGTACATAAATACGTATCGGTTAAGCTATATCATCACATTTCTCCAGGAAACTGGCTGAAGTCTGTTTTTATCAGTCAACTAAAATTATGTGGGAATATTGCTTTCTTCTATGAAATTTAGCCAACCTTAGAAATACTTTCATAAATGTTAATTGCCCACCAAATTTCTAAAATCCTCTGAAGTCTCACCTCAGTGATTTTGGTACTTTATCTCTGGAAAATATGTCCTGCTCTTTTTATACGTCAGAGAGATATCTGCTCTAAATTGTCTCTTGTTTTAGTCCAGGCATGATGATGGTGCTGGCCTAAGCCAACCTATTTACTAATAATTTCTCCAGTGGGATAAATCTTTGGGGCCGCCACACAGGCCAGGAGCATTCCAGCCAGTGGAACCATTTTTTTCTAAGAACTGATGGTTCAGTTTTTAGGATTTTGGTGAGCTGGTTGTTAAACAGTCATTCTTAAAAATTAAGTTATGTAAATTTACAATTGAATGAATTACATTCGAACAAAGGTAATACCTCAAAACTTACCACTTCTTAATTATTTCCTATTACCTATCCTTTTGAGGTTATTTACATTTGACATGCCTGTAGGATGGAAATATAATGATGTGCTATTTCATCTCTTCCCAACTCTATGTTCAGTGACATTGCCTGGGTAACTTAAAATTGGCCATCATAGGAAATCAACAAACGTTACGATTTAGAGCCGCCTACCCACTCCCTCTCCCATACGCTCATCGTTTCCTGCCCCCAAGAGTTGTTAAGCATTTATAAACACATTTAGCAGCTTTATATTTAAAGTTAATTGGACCAGAAAAAAAAAGCCCCATGACTTTAGCCTCTCCCACCCATACCATAGGCATTATCATTATACAGCCATACTTAGAGAAATTACCTACCCATCCCTTCATTCATCCATTCATTCAATAAATATTACTTACTGCTGTTAGTACAAAGCACTGTGCTAAACATCGTTGTAATGGAAGAAAATATACACTACACAACTCAACAAAGAAATGCTTAGTAATGGAAAGAACATGTGCTTTGGATTCAAAAGGATCTGGAGTCTGAACCCAACTGTGTAGGATGACCAGCCTCAGGGGTTTTCCCGTGATTGTACTGGTTTTAGCACTGAAAGTCCTGCATCCCAGGAAACCATTCTGTCCTGGACAAATTGAAACATTTGGTCATGCTACAACTGTGACACTTAATGGTTTTGAAAACTTAGGCTAGTTCCTTTATATCTCTGAACCTCAGTTTTCCCTTATAGTATATGGGGGAAAGAAAGTCAATTTTCAGGACTGGTGTCAGGATTAGGGTTATATGGGCACTCCATATAGAAGTGTGCCCATACACGTAGGTAATTAGAACGCTGTCTCACATATGTAATATGCTCAATGTAAGTTTTTATTACTATTCATAATAAAATGCAGAATAAAAGAGGTAAAGAACTCTTTTGTTGGAGTTGAGATTATAACTATAGATTCTAACTGAAGGTTTTAGAATGGTATAATGGAAAAGGCAGTGTCTGACTTTGACCATTAGAATACAAACTGCCCTTACCCCATTATCAAACTATATCCTGCATATTCTGATGCTGCTATATTGTTTTCCAGAATTTCACATCCTGATTTTCAGGTCCTCACCAACCTTACCGTGAAAACCAGGCTACTCCTTTCTACTTCTGCTCTAACTAGCTCAGGGCCTGCTCTTCTTTAATGCCTGTGGCTGGGCGGGATAAAGCAGGTATTTAAATCCCAGTCTCAGAACACTGTCAATAAAATGGTGTGCTCAGCTTGTATATCGGTGAAACAAAATTCATTGGGAAAAAGGAAGATGTAATACCTACACTGCAGATTCTCAGTGAGGCTTAAAAGGTATGAAAAGTTCCCAAACATTAGTAGGTACTCAAGAAATGCTAAATAATATTCTCCACTTCTGCTTAGTGGCTTTCCGAAGTCTAAACAGCCAATAAAATGTTATGCATTGAGTATGTTCTTGATGCTGTGAAAATGTGAAAGCCTTTCATTTAATGATGTTATTAGGCTAGAGATAAAGGTTCAAAATAACTTAAAGATCTTGAAAAGGAAAGAAACACAATGTTTTGTTCTGGGGGATGAAAAAGTCCACAGAGAGGCTGATTAAAATACCGACAGTGGGCATTTAAAACTATAAATGGAATATAAGTAAAGCATCACTGTTGTTTGAAAGCCTTTTACATATGTGGGTACAGACATAATTTTGAATAGACATTAAAGTAAGACACATATGCAAATGTCCATCGATCTCACTGCTGGGGAAGTGGCTTCAAAATAAGTCTTATATTGTTTTTTATTTTATTTATTTTTAAAATTTATTTATTTTTAAAATTTATTTTATTTATTTATTTTTGGCTGCATTGGGTCTTCATTGCTGTGTGCGGGCTTTCTCTAGTTGTGGCGAGCAGGGGCTACTCTTCATTGCAGTGCGTGGGCTTCTCATTGCGGTGGCTTCTCTTGTTGCAGAGCATGGACTCTAGGCAGGCGGGCTCCAGTAGTTGTGGCTTGTGGACTCTAGAGTGCAGGCTCAGTAGTTGTGGCACACGGGCTTAGTTGCTCTGCAGCATGTGGGATCTTCCCCAAGCAGGGCTCGAACCCATGTCCCTGCGTTGGCAGGAGGATTCTTAACCACTGCGCCACCAGGGAAGCCAAGGCTTATATTGTTCACCTCCTTCCTTCAAGGGAAATTACTCTTATTATTCTTATTTTGTGCTTGATATTATAAAATTCTGATAACGGATGCTGAAAGTTCACTCCTCCTTTTGGGAAAACTGTGAGAAAACTGAATGACTCCTTGGAGAAAAACCTTTGGTGACGAGGTTGCAGATCTGGTATCTTAGCCAGCCTCCAAGATGGCTCCCAATGATGTCTACCTCCTGGTATTAACATCCTTCTGCAGTCTCCTCCTACACTGAATCAGAGCTGCTCTGTGTGGCCAAAAATTACTGTAAAAGTGTTGGTGGATGATTTCTGAACCTGCATCATGCAAGTAGGGTTGCCAGATGACATACAGTATGCCCAGTTAACTTTGAATTTCAGAAACCAACAAGAACAATTTTCATATAAATATGTCCCCAATATCGCATGAGCCATATTAACACTAAATAATTATTTATTGCTTATCTGAAATACAAATTTAACTGGGTGTCCTGTATTTTCACTTGCTGAATCTGGCAACCCTTTTACGAAGGGCAGTTCAGCGTCTATCTTCTTCTCCTGGATTGTTAATCATCTTGTGAGAATGCTCTAGCAGCCTGGTGGGTAGGCCCACGTGAAGAGGAACTGAGACCTCCTACCACCGGCCAGCACCAACTTGCTGCCTGGGTCAGAGAGTCACCTTGGAACCACTTTTATGCTTCAGGTATCTCTTTATGTAACAAAATTTGCCTCACTTCTGATTTGTTTATGTCTTTAGTGGATACTCTAGACTATGGATTCCATTAAAACAGAGACATACCCGTTTTTGATCCTTATTATGTTCAAGTACCCGATATAGCACAGGGCCAGGCACTTGTAGTTTCAGTTTTGTTAAAGGGAGTAAAACGGAGCTCAGAGCCTCACTTTTTTTTTTTTTTTTTTTTGCGGTACGCGGGCCTGTCACTGTTGTGGCCTCTCCCGCTGCGGAGCACAGGCTCCGGACGCGCAGGCTCAGCGGCCATGGCTCACGGGCCCAGCCGCTCCGCGGCATGTGGGATCTTCCCGGACCGGGGCACGAACCCGTGTCCCGTGCATCGGCAGGCGGACTCTCAACCACTGCGCCACCAGGGAAGCCCAGAGCCTCACTTTTGACATCTGTAGAATGGGATAAAAATGGTGTCCACCATATAGGGATGGTGCGAAGACTGAATGACTTAATAGGCTTAGAAATGTGCCTGGTACGTAAGAAGTGCTCATTACACAAGGGAAGAGTATTCCTTTATCTCAATGTTTAACTTGTACCATAACTACAGGGAGGACTTGTTAAGATTCTAATTACCGGGACCCAACCTCCTTATTTTCTGATTCAGTGGGTCTGGGTGTGACTAGATGATACTGATGCTACTAATTTTGGGAATGAGCCACTGCTTTGTCTTAATGCTTTCAGTGACCGTGGCTATACTGGGAGAGTGCCTTCCCGCTTCTCTTTATAAATGATTCGTGCTGCCTGGGCACAGACCTCAGCCCAGGCAGAGCTGTCAAGAGTATGGAGTCTGATTTCTCTTAACACAAGCAGGCACAGACGTCTCTGATTTTTTTCTGGCTGTAATCAATATCTCTAGACCAAGGGATGCTCTATACTAGCAGGAAGTCTGAAACAGGAGAAAGACAGCAGCCTCCATTCTAAATTCAGAGATGAGTTCTGTTCAAATACTACCATTATTGCTGATTCCTGGACCCTAGTCTCAGTCTGCTTGAAAGCTAAGTGCATACATTCAGCTGAAATCCTCACTGTGCTCCAATGTGGGAAGAAATGTTATAGTAAATAGTGAACAATGCTGCAGTGGATCAGAAACAAACGTTTTTTGTTCTCCTAAGTGGCACAGGTTTAAAGCATTAAACAAACAAATCTAAAAGTGTTCCCTGTCATTAAAAGTAATGTTATGCATAATATGATCACATAAAATCAGTGAGAATACAAAGTAATTTTGTCTGATTTCAAAAATGAATAAGATGGCTGCCAATTTTCATATAGCAAAACATGTATCTTCATTTGATTAAATAGTTTTAGAGTTGTATATATGGATTAAAAGCAAAGTAGAAAACCAGGGGAAGGCATAATCATTTATTTTTGAGGGCTTTATTTTGCTTCTGATTTGTATGCCTTACTCATTTTAGACTTACAAACGTGGATGGTCTCAGGACCAAACCCAGGGTCTGATGCTTATACAATTTGGGGAACCCTTTTTAGGAAAAAAGTCTAAAAGATAGTTTACTTCTGCCAAATTTACAGAAATAGATGCTCTCATGAACTTGATTAGGGCTCCTCACCAAGCCGTGGAAGGGGCCCATTCTATCATGCAAGTGATGAGTTTGAAGTTTAAGCTTCATTCTCTTCACAGAAAATACACCTCTGGACTTATATACACAGCAGAACTGGGACATGAAGTTGAAGTAATCTACCCCTCAAAACCACAACGTGATTGATTTATGTAAGGTTTGTGGAAATCAGTTTTACGTTTCAGTCATATTGTGAGAAAAAAAAATCATATGTCTATATTAATGGACTGGTAAAAGATCTTTGCTAGGCATATGGAGAGAGCTTTGTGGGGTCACCACATCACTGATTTGCTTCTACGAGGACGACTGCTTGGTGACTGACCGTTATCAGGATTATTTTTTAAAAAATTAAAAATTAAATAACAGTTAAATTTGGTTTTGTTATATGCACCTCATCTAAGATCTTCAAACTTTTTGGTTGTATCACACAGCAAATTACTTTATTTGATTGCATTTATGGACAAATAAGTAATAATACAAGGTAATTTGTATTGTGGGCAAAACACAGCAGAGAAAAACCAACGGTTACTATAATCAGAGATCGAAGAAATCCTTAAATCCGGTGTGATGTGGAGATTTCACAGAAATGGTGGAATTGTTTTATGGCTAGGGTAGGCACCTGTTATAAGCAGCAGAAACCATTTCAATACAGATGGGAGCATCAATTTTGGAAATAACAAATAGAAAAGTTCCAATAAAATAGAAGGTTCCTGTGAAGGAGATTCATGGATGACCCTTTGAAGAGTTAAATAAAGGTCACATTACTATAAGAAAAGGCTTTGAAAGTCATACTAAAATCTGAGTTTTAAATTAGGAGTTTAAGGGACTTCCCTGGTGGTCCAATGGCTAAGAATCCGCCTGCCATTTCAGGGGACACGGGTTCGATCCCTGGTCCGGGAAGATCCCACATGCCACGGCGTGACTAAGCCCGTGCACCACAACTACTGAGCCTGTGCTCTAGAGCCTGCAAGCCACAACTCCTGTGCCCCACGTGCCTAGAGTCCATGCTCTGCAACAAGAGAAGCCACTGCAATAAGCCCATGCACTGCAACGATGAGTAGCCCCTGTTCGCCACAACTAGAGAAAGCCTGCTTGCAGCAGCGAAGACCCAACGCAGCCAAAAATATATAAATAAGATAAATAAATTTATTGAAAAAAATGATAAGTTTAAGATGAACATATACACACTACTATATATAAAATAGATGACCAACAAGGACCTATTGTATAGCACAGGGAAATATAATCAATATTTTGTAATAACCTATAAGGGAAAAGAATCTGAAAAAGAGTATATATATATCTGAATCACTATGCTGTACACCTGAAACTAACATGATATTGTAAATCAACTATACTTCAATGAAAAAAAAGGGCCCATTGGTGTGGAAAAAATAGATAAATAATTTTTAACAAAATAATAAAATAAAATCTGAGTTTTTGCGGGCCTCTCACGGCTGTGGCCTCTCCCGTTGCAGAGCATAGGCTCCGGACGCACAGGCTCAGCGGCCATGGCTCACGGGCCCAGCCGCTCCGCGGCATATGGGATCCTCCCGGACCGGGGCACGAACCCATGTCCCCTGTATTGGCAGACGGACTCTCAACCACTGCGCTACCAGGGAAGCCCTAAAATCTGAGTTTTAATGTCAGTGGTTGTCAAAGCTTGAGCTCTAGACCAACAGGTTATATATGTAAGCTCTCAGGCCCCATCCCAGTCCTACCAGATCTGAAACTCTGGGGAGGGTCCCGACAATCTGCTTTAACAAGCCCTCCCTCCGGGTAGAGAACCAATGCTCTAAATTACTGTAAGCCACGAAAGATTTCCGAAAGGAACGTAATGCTTATAAAGCGGTGTTTCTGAAGATTAAGCTGGCAACTGTGGGTGAGATAGATTGGATAGAGAAAGGATTGGAGGCAGGAAAGTCTGTTTTCTTAACATAATGTCTTAACTAGCATCATATATATAAATTATAATACCTGCTGCTGAATTCCAAAGCTGTTCTTTGTCAGAGTTTTAGCATCTTCATTTTATGGTACAACATATTAAATTGTGGCAATCTACCTTAGTGAGCCAGCTTTAAATTATTTAACAATCAATTAAATGCTTTCATTTTATTATCGTGAAAGTTAATTTAATAACTTGTAGCTAGTAACTAGTAGGAGGAAACTCCATCTTTTACACAAAATACAATAAAAATTCAGCAACCTTATAAACACAAATCAGAAAGATAGGAGGACCATTTTTATGTAATGAATTTGGGTGCTTTAAGGGAGTTTTAAAAGATACTCTCCTTCCCTAGACATGATAACTTCAAATAAACATGTGTGAACTCGCAGTATTATAGGATATTTAAGAGTGAGAAGGGGGATGGGGGGAGGGGATGGAGAGGAGAGAGCTAATGGTTATTTTGAGTGGTGAATGAGAGCGTAAGGGAGCAGAAGAGTGACAAAAAGAAGAAAAATGCAGCCAGAAAGTATAAAAGAATGTGCCTCAAAAATCACTCAAATCCATCAGCTGTTGGGTCTCAGTGAATCAGCGGAGCAGGACCCAATCTGGCTCTAAGTGCGGGGTAATGAGTACCACCTATGACAGCCCAGCTGCAGAGAACTTATGCTTCTGTGCCTTGGGGCAAAAAATGACTCTAATGCTGCTGGACGGCTGCCCTTTGAGTGTTTTCTTAAGTTTGAAATCTTGGCACTTTTTATATACCCATCCACAGAAAACCTGCTATGTGAGAAACACGCAGAAAATGTACTTATGGAACCCCATGTGTGACGTGATATTGTTTACATAAGGCTTACACAATTTGAGAATAACGCAATTTGACAGAAGAGACAGGTTGATGAAATGCCTGTGGTATTTTTTTTTTTTTTTTTTTGGCATTACAGTTGAGTGGGTAGAATATAACCATGGGAAAGCCGAGAGCTGGCCCCGATTCCTGGCTCTGTTACTGACATCCCGTGTGATTCAGGACAAGAGACACGGCTTCAACCCCACGTTCATTATCCAGGAGGACCTGAAGGGAGATGGGTGTAAGGGCTGGTACAGGGCTCCAACATCCTCGTTTTTCATCAGATTAGAAGGTTATCCAGCAGACAACATCCAAGCCACATGTGCCCCTGCCAATCTCCCCTCAGGTCAGGCACTAAAAAGAGAGCTTTTCATCAAGACCAAACCTTGAATATTGTTAATGTTGGAACCGTGTAGGGCAGCTGGTCATGGAAGCAGGGTAGAGGCCTGGGAGAGTGTGATAAGAAAGGTTTGGAAATGGGTCAGACGCAGGCATAAGTGCCCCAAAGCATGAGGCAAGCTGCAAGGGCCTGGAGTCACAGAAGAGACCCAGAATCAGAACACACATGCGGGTTCCATGCAAAAATCAAAGCAGTGAGATAAATTGCGGAGGTGGTCAGGGGCCAGAGCCCAAGGTAGGGAATAATAATACTACTCATTCACATATGCCCAGAGCTCAGCATGTGCCAGGCACAGATCTTAGCATCTGGACTGTATTAATTCATTTAATCCTGGCAGCCCACCTAAGGGGTAGTATTTTGTAACGCCCATTTTTAAAAACATTTATTTATATTTATTTATTTTTATTTATTTTTATTTATTTATTTTTTGCGGTACGCGGGCCTCTCACTGCTGTGGCCTCTCCCGTTGCGGAGCACGGGCTCCGGACGCGCAGGCTCTGCGGCCATGGCTCATGGGCCCAGCTGCTCCGTGTAACGCCCATTTTACAGATGAGGAAACGGAGGCACACAGAGATATCACTGAGGCACACAGAGATATCACTAGGCAGAGGCTCAATGGCTGGGCATGCAGGCAAGCTGTCTGCAGGCTTGAATTTCACAGGAATAGAAGAGGAGCAAGAGGTAGCATTGTGTATGTAGATCAGAAATAAAGTATCCAGCATAAAGGTTAACTTTCTGCTCCCATCAGATGCCTCCTACATGCTTCCCGTCAGAGCGCTAACCAATCACAGAATGGAAAGGCCTACAGCCCAGCAATTTGCCACATCTCGCAACCCTGAGAAAAGCAGCTGCCTGAATCTGTTTTACCACCGCCAGCCTCTTCTGCTGGTCCTGGTGCTCCGCCAGGCCCAGGAGGCAGGGGGTCGGCGGCCTCTGTGCCAGGATGGGAGAGTGGGCTCCGTCTGATTGCAAAACCATAGCCTTAACACAAGCTCTGTGTTCACTCAACAGAAAACGAAGTGGAAAGTTTGCAATTATGTAGCTTATTTGAACCAAGGAGTCATCCAAAGTGGTAATTCGACTCTCAGCCGTGAACCAAACTGGGGGAAAGAGATGAAGATGTTCACCGCACAATATAGAGGAAAACATTCACCCTGGCACACATGCACACAACCCTGTTTGAATAAAATGTAATTGGAAAAAACCTCACTTGGTTAACAGATTTGTTGAGATTCTTTTAAACTGTACTTTAAGAAGAGCACATCAGTGGACAATTTTGAAAAATAACACTATAATACGCTGCAAATTCTCACAACACTTACAGTGATATTACAAGTGAATACATTTTTCTTTTCAGAAAGAATATAACCCACAAGGAGTATGCCCTGGAACACTCATTTTTCTCTTAACTCCTTCTTCTGAAAAATGCCAATTGCTTTTCATATGAATGTCTTGTTTCTCCTTCCCTACAAGTGGGAAACGAAGTTTCAGAGCTTAAAAGTAAACTTAAAAGCCAACAAAAGCCTCGAACTTTGGATCAAGCCCTGGAGCATCACGAACTATCATGTAAGCTTTGGTGAGAAGTCCTGAGTTGATTAGACACATTAAACCAAGGAATTATAGAAATGAAATGGAGACTTAATCACATAATTAGAGGCTTTTATTCTACAGATGAGGAAACTACAGCTAAAATGTCTCTCATTAGGTCATTTGCTCACAAAGCTGGGAAGTCACAGAGATGAGTCCATCCTTTCTACCATCCTCTGCTCTTGCTCTGCTACCCACTAGACTGAATTTCTTTTCTGAATATTTCTGAAGTGTTTTTTTCCCTCCCACATATGAAATAAACACCAGAACTCAGCTTTCCTATTTAAAAATACATGGGAAACAGGACTTCCCTGGTGGTGCAGTGGTTGAGAATTAGCCTGCCAATGCAGGGGACATGGGTTCGAGCCCTGGTCCGCAATAAAGCCACCGCAGTGAGAAGCCCACGCACTGCAACGAAGAGTAGCTCCTGCTGCAAGTAGAGAAAAGCCTGACCGCAGCAACGAAGACCCAATGCAGCCAAAAATAAATAAATAAATTTATTTAAAAAATAATTTTAAAAGATCTCTTAAGCTAACTTTTAAATTCAGCTTTTCACAATTTGCTAATATAGGGTTAAGCTCTATTAATTCTTTCTTCAGATGTTGAGAACTTATGACATACCTGAACGGTGAATTTGGCATGAAACCAACATTTTACTTTTGTCAGCTCTGCAGAGTCAATATATCATATCCCCAGAAGAGAAGGTTGTGTTCCTCTTTGCCTCAAACATCATTAACAAAACTGACAGTGAAGCGCTAATTCCAGAACTGTTCCAGTTGTTACTGACGTGTAGAGTGGAAAGGACTGAGCCTGACTGTCAGATGTCAAGCTGGTTTCCACTACTAACGAATAAAAACCTGTACCGTTTGACTTGTAAAGAAGGGCCAACTGGGCTTCCCTGGTGGCGCAGTGGTTGGGAGTCCGCCTGCCAATGCAGGGTACCCGGGTTCGTGCCCCGGTCCGGTAGGATCCCACATGCCGCGGAGCAGCTGGGCCCGTGAGCCATGGCCGCTGGGCCTGCGCGTCTGGAGCCTGTGCTCCGCAACGGCAGAGGCCGCGGCAGTGAGAGGCCCGCGTACCAAAAAAGAAGGGCCGACTGATCAGAACAGAGTAGGTTAGGAAAAAGTATTAAGAAACATGATTATGCCACCTTTTCAGAATTTTTTTAATCATAAAAAGGAGAAAACAGACGTCTAAGTAAAAACAAGGATGCTTTAAGGATAAATGAAAAACAAAGGTTCAATTAGTAAGAATTACATTTCAGTCTTCCTTCCTCTTTTACTAAAAGAAATACAATATTCCTCACACTTGTTACATTGCTAAAGACAGTTGAACTTCTTTACGGTCATCTTCTCTGGGTCTGTGGGCATTTCCAGACAGGCATAGCTTCCAGCTTTATGCTCTGGTTTCAAAGTGAAACAGGTATGTATCCCAATGTTATGGGTTGTCTTCCATGTATGATTTTTTTTAAATGTATTTTTAATTAATTAATTTTTGGCTGCCTTGGGTCTTCGTTGCAGCATGCAGGCTTTCTCTAGTTGCAGCGAGCGGAGGCTACTCTTCACTGCGGTGTGCAGGCTTCTCACTGTGGTGGCTTCTCTTATTGCAGAGCACGGGCTCTAGGCACACAGGCTTCAGTAGCTGCAGCTCGCAGGTTCTAGAGCACAGGCTCAGTAGTTGTGGCACATGGGCTTAGTTGCTCCACGGCATGTGGGAATCCTCCCAGGCCAGGGCTCGAACCTATGTCCCCTGCATTAGCAGATGGATTCTCAACCACTGCACCACCAGGGAAGTCTCCCATGTATGATTTTGATGGCTTCTATAGGTAGACACAAACATCAATTTTTAAAAAACTTTTTTACAAGTTAATTAATTAATTAATTATGGCTGCAGTGGGTCTTTGTTGCTGTGTGTGGGCTTTCTCATTGCGGTGAGTGGGGCTACTCTTCGTTGCAGTGTGCGGGCTTCTCATTGCGGTGGCTTCTCTTGTTGTGGAGCACGGACTCTAAGTGCGCAGGCTTCAGTAGTTGTGGCATGCAGGCTCAGTAGTTGTGGTTCGCAGGCTCTAGAGCGCAGGCTCGGTAGTTGTGGCGCTTGGGCCTTAGTTGCTCCACGGCATGTGGGATCTTCCCGGACCTGGGCTCGAGCCTGTGTCCCCTGCATTGGCAGGCAGATTCTTAACTGCTGCACCACCAGGGAAGTCCCCATCAATTTTTTTTAAAGAGGCTTTTGGAATTCCTCAATTATGATCTTCCTTTACCTTTCTGAGTGCTTGGCTATAACTGGCGATGCCGGTTGCTTACCTAAGTTCAATGTTCCCACCTTCCTTCCTAGTAGAACCCGGATTTTGTTTGGGGAAAAAAAATCTGTCCTGTTAGCTTTTGCACAGCAAAGGAAACCATAAACAAGATGAAAAGACAACCCTCAGAATGGGAGAAAATATTTGCAAACGAATCAACGGACGAAGGATTAATCTCCAAAATATATAAACAGCTCATGCAGCTCAATATTAAAAAAACAAACAACCCAATCCAAAAATGGGCAGAAGACCTAAATAGACATTTCTCCAAAGAAGACATACAGGTGGCCAAGAAGCACATGAAAAGCTGCTCAACATCACTAAGTATTAGAGAAATGCAAATCAAAACTGCAATGAGGTATCACCTCACACCAGTTAGAATGGGCATCATCGGAAAATCTACAAACAACAAATGCTGGAGAAGGTGTGGAGAAAAGGGGACCCTCTTGCACTGTTGGTGGGAATGTAAATTGATACAGCCACTATGGAGAACAGTATGAAGGTTCCTTAAAAAACTAAAAATAGAACTACCATATGACCCAGCAATCCCACTACTGGGCATATACCCAGAGAAAACCATAATTCAAAAAGACACATGCACCCCAATGTTTATTGCAGCTCTATTTACAATAGCCAGGACATGGAAGCAACCTAAAGGCCCATTAACAGACGAATGGATAAAGAAGATTTGGAACATATATACAATGGAATATTAGCCATAAAAAGGAACGAAATTGGGTCATTTGTTGAGACGTGGGTGGATCTAGAGACTATCATACAGAGTGAAGTAAGTCAGAAAGAGAAAAACAGATATCGTATATTAACGCATATATGTGGAACCTAGAAAAATGGTACAGATGAACCAGTTTGCAGAGCAGAAATTGAGACACAGATGTAGAGAACACACGTATGGACACAAAGGGGGGAAAACAGTGCAGGGTGGTGGTGGTGGTGTGATGAATTGGGCAATTGGGATTGACATGTATACACTGATGTGTATAAAATTGATGACTAATAAGAACCTGCTGCATAAAAAAAAAAATATATATATATATATATATATATATAAAATTCAAGTCATCCAAAAAAAAATTACATCATCTCGGTGTGTAGTAGTATATTAGAGATAATAGTTCCCACATCATTAAATATCGCTAGTGATGTAGCTAACATTAAAAATTCTAACAATGTGATCATAGGCTTCTTCAATGAAGCATCCAGCCTGGGATATAAATTCACTGAAATTATGATATGCACGGGTAGGAGATTTTGCAAGCAAATGAGGCAACAGCTTTTGGAGGCATCTTCAAAAGATAGTACAAAAGGCCATTGGTGGGACTTCCCTGGTGGTGCAGTGGTTGAGAATCTGCCTGCTAATGAAGGGGACACGAGTTCAAGCCCTGGTCTGGGAAGATCCCACATGCTGCGGAGCAACTCGGCCCGTGAGCCACAACTACTGAGCCTGTGCGTCTGGAGCCTGTGCTCCGCAACAAGAGAGGCCGCGATAGTGAGAGGCCCGCGCACTGCGATGAAGAATGGCCCCTGCTTGCTGCAACTAGAGAAAGCCCTCACATAGAAACGAAGACCCAACGCAGCCAAAATAAATAAATTAATTAATAATTTAGAAAAAAGAGTAGCTATTATCATCATTGAAGGGAAGTAAAAACTTAAAAAAAAAAAGGCCATTGGTGAGAAAGAACACTTATATTTCAACCCTCTTTGAATCCTGTGTATTCAAATTTTTAAATTAAAATGTATCTTAATGTCAGCATAAAAAATAAATTCTCACTGTGTTCATGTATTCTTTTCTATAATCCAATTAGCATTCTTGGTAGTAATGCTTTGAACTATTTTTCTGGTAAATTATCTATTTCTGTTTATTAGTTGTTTTTTTCAGGTGTTTTCCCTTGTTCTTTCATTTGAAATAAATCCCTCCGTCTTCTCAAAAAAAAAAAAGTGAACAGGCAAGTGACAGATAGGAAAATGTATTCACAAAATATGTATCTAACAAAGGACTTCTATCCAGAATTTATAAAGAACCCCTACAAATCAATAACAAAAAAGATTGGCAATCCAATATAAAAAGTGGGCAAAGGAACAGATACTTCCTAAAAAGGCAGTCTAAATGACCAATATGTACATGAAAAGGTGCCCAACGTCATTATAAATCAGGAAAATGCAAATTAAACCATAATAATTTACTCAGGAATGTCAAAGTTACCTACCAGGAAGGCTAAAATAATCTCAAGTGCTGTTGAGGATGTGGAATAATGGAGCACTCATATGTTGCTTGTGGGAATTTAACTTGGTTCAGCTACACTGGAAAACTGTACCATACACCTGTACATTTACCTAACCTATCACCCAGTAATTCCACTTCTAGGTATGTACTCAAGAAAAATGAATGCGGTTGTTCACCAAATGATACATACAAGTATGTTCACAGCAACTTCATGCAGAAAAGCCAAATATTGGAAACAATGAAATAACCACCAACAATAGAATAAATACGTTGTAGCCTATTCATATAATGAATATGAAACAACAACGAGAAGAATGAACTCCTGACATATCCAATAACATGGACAATACTCACAGACAAAATATGGAGTGATAGACACCAGATACAAAAGAGAATATACTATTGATTCCTATTTGTATAATATCAAAAAGGAAAACAAATCCATTGGTCAAAGTAGCTGTTACCTTTGTGGATGAATATACACTGGAAAAGGGGATACAATGGAGATGCTGAAAATGTTTTATCCCTTCTTAGTGATGTTTATAAGTTTGCCTATAAAAATAAAAATCCATGCTCCCCCCCCCAAAAAAAAAAATCTGTCCTGTTGAAAACTGTTCGCATCAGGCTTTCTTCACCACCCTCCTTACCATCACTCTCACTACTTTTCACCCCACTTCACTTTGTAGCTAAAGGTGGCCACGTGATGGTTTGGGTCACCAGTATGTAAGTGGGGATTGCTGGGTAGAGCTTCTAAGCAAAAACGCTTTAGAAAGGAAGCTGACTCAGCTGGTGGCTGGCCTTGGCTTTCCCCTTCTTGCTGGAAATGGGGTGTGAAGTTGGGGTGGAGCAGCCATCTTGGCACCCTTTGAGGGCTCTCCGTGAGGATGTGCTGAACAGAAATAGAAAAGACCCTGGATCCCTATTGGCTGACTGGGGCCACAATGTCAGCTCTTGACAGCTTACTTCCAGACTTCTGGTTATATTAAAATAATGACAATAGTGGTAATCATGCCATCAATTTGTTTAAGCACTCTCCTTTCAGCTTCCTGTTACTTACAGACAAGCTTACTTCCTACTCATGGGAATATTTTATTTCAAAAAAATTTTTTTATTTTTTATTTTTGGCTCAAATTTACATTTATTCATTGTCAAGATACGTGTACCAAAGCGGTACAAGTGTATCCAAGGTGACTTGAAGCATGATTAACATTTTGGTCAAATCTCAAAGGGAAAAAATTACGTAACAGCTCATCTCTCTTCCCATCCATTCTTTTTTTTAACATCTTTATTGGAGTATAACTGCTTTACAATGGTGTGTTAGTTTCTGCTTTATAACAAAGTGAATCAGCTATACATATACATATATCCCCATATCTCCTCCCTCTTGCGTCTCCCTCCCACCCTTCCTATCCCACCCTTCTAGCTGGTCATAAAGCACCGAGCTGATCTCCCTGTGCTACGCGGCTACTTCCCACTAGCTAGCTATTTTACACTTCGTAGTGTATACATGTCCATGCCACTCTCTCACTTCGTCCCAGCTTACCCTTCCCCCTCCCCGTGTCCTCAAGTCCATTCTCTAGTAGGTCTGCGTCTTTATTCCATGGGAATATTTTAGAGCAGGAAATTCAAAAGCAAAATACACTAGAGCCTTTGATGAATGGTATTTCCCTAGGCTAACATGCTTAATTATGAGGATGTTTAGTTAATATACAAATTATGAAGCTTCGAATAACTGGCTTTTATCAGCATCCTCATTATTATCATTAAGGAGGTTTTTATTCAGAACTCATTTGCATGGGAAGCTTTCTCAGCTATTTACCTGGTGAATGGTTTTCTGTATTGGAAGCCTGTCTCCAGCTTGGAAATCACTGAGGAGAGTCTGGAGTCTTCAGTACGATTACAGCAAGAGAAGAGTTTTATAAATGAGTGACTTTCTCAGAGGTGCTGCAGCATGTTGAAGCTGTCTTCATGAGAGTTGTTACAAATGATCTTTAACTGAGACTAGTTATTTGTGAAAATTTGATATGACTTAATATCTTTTTATATAAAAGGAAATTGAAAGTTGTCAATTATTATATGGTTTGTAATAATATCGTTCTTATCCCCATTCGTATATACTTTCTTCAGTGGGATAGAAGATGATGGAGTTACAGTGAGCAAGCTGGGAATTTCTTTTCACTCTGGGCATGCCCATGGGTGTTCCACATTGTGAATATCATCTGTTCTATTTCTTGAAGCAGAAAAAAAAAAAAAAGAAGTTGAGAACTGCTTTATACACGAAGAACAAATCCCCCTAATGAGTACCTCTGGCAGCACCCAGACAGACCATGGGAGCTCTGTTCTAGATATTCTCAACAGGCATGGAGTGTGTTGGGGGGTAATAACCCTTCAGGGATGTATCATTATCTCAAGGGTGAGGGCTTAGAGCTTTTTATGTGTACCAGAAGTGGTATCAAATTAAAAGTTGAGAAAAACTGCTGGAGAGCCTTCATTTAATATGTTTCTCTCGGCCTATGTCCAGTTCAAAAATTGGTAGTAGTGACCTGAATCTTCACTGAATTGAGAAGTTTTATGAGGCTATGTTCAGGCCCAGTACGGGGTGAATACAGTGATTGTCTCCCTGGCCTTTGGGCATGGCTCCCCATGTCCCATTGGTACCTCCTTACCCTTTTGCTTACTAGGGCATTTAGGTTGAAGTCATTTCCATTAACCTGTGTAAACAGCCTTGGCCAATTCTTCTGCACTGCCAGCACATTTGGGCATTCTGTAAATCTGTATTAGCTGGGATTACTTTCAGCGGCAAATAATAGTGAGCTCTCAAAGGACAGTGGCTTAAACAATACAAAAGTTTAATTCTCTTTTAAGTAAAGTAAATCTGGAGGTAGTGAGTCAAGGACTGACATGGTTCCTTCTAGTTTTCTGCTCCATTTTCCTTATGAGGGGGTTTACATTTTTATATTCTGTATAGCAGGATGAGGAAAGACAAAAAAAAAAAAAAAAAAAAGAAAGAAAGGTTTAGTCCCTGCCTTGTAAGGAAACTTTCTGTAAATACTATATAACACTTTGGTTTTGTATCATTGGCCAGAACTTCATCACATGGTCACATCTAACTGAAAGGGTGGCAGAAAAACAGAGCCCTCTATCTGCGTTCTTAGATGCACTCAGATAAAGTCAGGATTCTGTTACTAAATAACTGGAGAATGATTACTGGGAAGCAATAGCTGTTGTTGCCGCCATTTGCAAATAACTGTAATTAACAGTATGGCTATTTGTAAATGCACTGATTTCAACATACGGGCTGTAACCCTTGTCTCATTTAGCACCTGAAATGCTTTCTCTACTTCCAAGGATTTATGGAAGCCAGATGGCGGCCAGTTACCAGCCATAGGGGTTTAAGTTTTCTCCACTGCTTTTGTTTACCTTGATTCTGTAGATGAAAGGGCTCTAATTTATCTTTTTGTTCTCCCAGGCCCCATTCCATTTAGTGGAATTGCTTTTCAGATAGGATACACATCTTCCTCCCCTGTCATGTTGGATGCCTGCTTATTTCTGAAGATTATTAGGGTGCTCTTCTTGTGTACACCCCTTTCAGGGGCCCATTCCAGGGGCTTGATCATGACATGTACTAAAGAGCTCTGGTGTTTAACTAGACAAGGAAAAAAAATGCCAAACCAGTGAAAAGTAGTTTTAATATCTCCTAGCTGGATAAAGAATACACCTTAGGGATTATTAGTAGCAATTATTAGGCACAGGTGAACCTCTTATTGCAGAAGGAGTGATGACGTCCTCTTGGTACTTTCTCAAAGAGCCAGAATTCTAGAGCACCTCCCTATTAAGTGACCCACAGTGGCCCATCAATGAGGAGTAGTAATAGGCTAAACAACTGGACTATTTAATTCCACATTTCCTGGCTTCTAACGGTAGATTTTGGTATTTAAAAGACTTTTTAGCAGTGGTTCTATTCCTCGAAGGGATAGGATTTTGAAAATAGATTAAGGTTTGAAGGAGTGATAATCCTGAGAATAAAAATAACACGTATACCTATCAAGACAATTTAAAAAAATTCTTTTTCTCTGATTCATTCAACAACTGAGAGTTGTGGTGGTGTAATTTATTTATTTTTGGACATTTTTAATAGAATAGTACCTTCTTCACTGGGATGGGACTTTAAGAGATTTTGCTATCTTAAAAGATTAGAAGTCTTTTTATTTTGTTGTTAAAATCATGACACTGAAGGCACCATGTTGCCACAAGAGTAGAGACATGTTTTAACAACTGCTCAACAATTCCCATATGGCTCTCTTTAATTCAACTCAATGCAGTTCACTGCAATAAATCAATGGAATTCAATTTAATTAAATACTTACCAGTTCTATGGAGGGGGTAAAAAGATACCATTTTATTTAGGACATACACATATATGCACCAAGAGAAAAAATATGAGACAGGCTACATCTCAATGCCAAGATGTTCGTAACAGGACATCATTATATCTGTATCATAGTATTTATTTTACTTTCAGTTGGATTTGTGGAAAGGAGTCCCTGAAAGACAATCAGGAGATTGTACCTGATGGCACGTCTATATTCATCATACTCCTTTGCAAAGGTGACAATCTGAGTACAGAGTTATTTACAGAGAAAGAAGTCAGTACACCATCAAAATCTTATTTATGCATGCAGAATACTATATATAAATTAATGTTAATGGTAGTTGTCAGTGGGTTGGGGGATTTTAGTGCTTTTACTTTATCTCTTACACTTTTCGGTATTGTTGGAATTATTTACAATGAATTTGCATTATTTATCTATTATGAAAATGTAAATGCAATAGATGACATTTCCTATCATTGTTAAAGAAATCTGGGTATTAAATTAATGATGTCTTTGAAAGAGGTCACAGCCATCACTTAATATTTTGCTTTGTTCATCCTCTTTTTTCAGTATTCTACCCAGTTCTCTAAAATAATTGAGGAAAGAAGACCTACTAAAATAAGCATAATGCGATGAGGGGTTCAAGATGGTGGCAGAGGAAGATCTTGAACGCACCTCCTCCCAGGGACACAGCAAATCTACAACTAAATATGGAATAATTCTCTCTGAAAAAGACCTGAAAACTGGATGAACAGAGTCTCCACAACAAAGGGTAAAAGGACACAGGTGGGTAGGAGAAACAGAGATACGGCCACACCAAGGAAAAAAATGACATCCCAGGTACGGCGATCCACAATTGGGAACAATCACAAAGGTATAGTTAATTTTCCTGAGGAGCAAGGGATTTGAGCTCCACATCAGGCACCCCAAAGCATAGATCTTGCACAGGAGAGATGAGTCCCCCAAATACCTGGCTTTGAAAATCAACAGGGAACACATACAGGAAAACTATGGAACCACAGGGAACAAAAAAAACCCACTCTTAAAGGGCTCATGTGCAAACTCACCTGACCTGAAAAGCAGCACAAAAACATCACATTGAAAGTGCATGGACCATAGGTGAAGGGGATCCATTTACTAATCTTGAAACATCTGCTGGAGAGGCAGGAACCAGCAGGGATGCTCCTGGGCCCTGAGACACCAGAGGAAGTCATTTTTGTGATCGTAGACTACCTTGCTAATACCAGCACTGGTGAGCAACATTTTGGAAATCTCCATCTAACCTGTTAGTGCCAGGCGGTGAGCCCTGCTGAGAACCCTGTACATGCCTGCATCTCAGCTAGGCCTCACGACCTGCTGGGTGGTAACTCCACCCACCAGTGCCTGGCAGCCACTAAGGCCAGGTCTCACAGCTATTCTGGGGGCCAGTCCTGCCCATCAGAACCCAGCAGCTACCACACCCTCACCAAAGCAGGAGGGCCCACACAGCCCACATAGGGGAGGCCCCTTAAGTGCTTGGCTATGGTGGCCAGGTAGGACTGTGCTTTGGAGCCCCACAGGACCTCTCTTATATAAGGGCACTTCTTCAAAAATGGGAAGAGTAGCTGATTTACCTAATCCATAGAAACAAACACAAAATTAGGCAAGATGAAGAGACAGAGGAACTATGTTTCCATCCAAAGAACATGACAAAACTTCAGAAAAAGGGATAAACAAAACAGAGTTAAGCCATCTACCTGATGAAGAGTTAAAAGTCATAGTCATAAAGATGCTCGCTGAACTCAGGAGAAGAATGGACGAATATAGTGGGAACTGTAACAAAGAAAATACCAAACAGAAGTTTTAATTGAACTGAAAAACACACCAGAGGGGTTCAACAGCAGATTGGATGAGGCAGAAGAACAAATCAGTGAACTGGAAGACAGGGCAATAAAACTCACCCGGACAGAGCACCAAAAAGAAAAAAAAAAAATTAAGAAAAGTGAATATGACTTAAGGGAATTTGGGGACAACATCAAGTGGAAAAACATTCATATCATAGGGATCCCCCAGAAGGAGAAGAGAGAGAGTAAGGGTCAGAAAAATTATTTGAAGAAATAGTGTCTGAAAACTTCCCTAATCTGGGGTATGAAACAGACAGTTAGGTCCAGGAAGCCCAGACAGAATAAGATGAACTCAAAGAGATACATACCAAGACACATTATAATGAAAATGGTAAAATTTAAGGATAAAGAGAGAATCCTAAAAGCAGCAAGAGAAAAACAACTTGTTACCTACCAGGGAAACCTCAGAAGGCTATCAACAAATTTTTCAGCAGAAACCTTACAGGTTGGAAGGAAGGGCATGACATATTCAAAGTACTGAATGGAAAAAACTTCCAACGAATAATTCTCTACCTAGCAAGGTTATCATTCAGAATTGAAGGAGAGGTTAAGAGTTTTTCAGATAAGCAAGAGCTAAAGCAGTTCACTGCCACTAAAGCAGCCCTACAACGCTTTATCATTTTACTCCCCCATTCTGCATTTTATACTTTCGATGACACATTGTACATCTTTTTGTTTTATGAATCCCTTAACTAATTTATTGTAACTTTAGTTAATTTTACTACTTTTGTCTTTTAACCTTCATACTTGCTTTATAAGTGATTGATCCACTACCTTTATTATATATTTACGCTTTCCAGAAATATTTTTACTTTTGTATGTTTTCTTTTCATTAGTCAGTGCTATTTCTTTTCAGCTTAAAGAAGTTCCTTTAACACATCTTTACCCTTCTTCTCCTACCAGTTAAGATGTGTGCTTCATGAAGCTGGTTACGTTTGTTCCCAAGCCTATTTAAGCAAGTTGTAATGGCTATTGTAATGATAAAATCTAGTTCAAATTTATGTAAACCAATAACATATGAGGTTGAGAAGAAACTTCTTATTTCAATGTAAACTAAGTTGAAAGTGTTGGAAATACTTAACAGAGTAGCTATAGAGGAAATGCAGTGGATTAGGTATGGTAGAGACAACTATGAACATTGTGGGGAGGGGATCCTGATGCTAGGAATCTAGAAGTGATTTGCATCATATTTCTCCATAAATATGTTTAAGTTTCTCCTACAGAAAAATTAGTGATGCATTTTGCATGTGATTTCTGAAAGAAAGCCAATGTTCAGGTCCCTGATCTCAGCTTTATATCAGAACAAATGGCAAATGAGTGTTAAAATGTTTGAGATAAGCCTGTATTTTGTTTTTTGGGTGATTTCCTGTTTCAACTGACATACTCAATAACACTGGTACAACAAACAGTGCATCCAGAGAATAATGTGTTAAGTAAAAGGATTATAATTTGTCTGTGACATGTTTTTGTTAATTTTTATCACAATGACATTTTAAGCTTAACAAGTGCCTGACAGCAGCAAAGACTGTGAAGGTGTGGAGTGTAGAATTTGCTGACTCATGCTAAAACAGCTTCACTTCTCTCCTTACAACTTTCTCTCACTGAATTTTGTAAAGGCAGGTGTTTTTCATTTGACCTTATCAAGAAAATGGAAAACAAAAGATTATCATGAAATTTAATGAGAACATGTTTCTTTGTGTGGTTTGCAAAGCAGTGGAAGTCGATTTCTCCCTTCTCAATTCATACCCTTCCTTAGTACATCTGGGCTATTTTGCACACTGGGGACTATTTTTCCTAATGGTGTTTTCATTCTTTTGTCCAACTCCTTGCTTCAGTTTTCAGAGTGGGAGGCATCTGTGGTTCCAGATAAATGGTAATGCCACACTGCTCTCAGTTGCTCAGCACACCAAGCTCTCTGCTTTCTCAGGAGTTCCCAAATGCCGTTCCCTCTGCTGTTCCCTATGGCTTTTCCTCATAGCGTTCACCCAGTTAGCTCCCTGTTTGCATGAATGTGCACATTAGTGGGGAAAAATATAATAAGTACATAAACCACAGACTTCTGGGGAGGGGAGAGGGGCTGGAAATTAATTTCAATCACCAATGGCCAGTGGTTTAATCAATCATGCCTATATAATGAAGCCTTCAAACAAAAAAACAAAAAACAAAAAGAAAGGATCTGGAGAGCTTTCACGTTGGTGAACATGTGGCGATGTGTGGAGAGTGGCTGACTCAGAGAGGATGGAAACCCTGCACTCTTTCCCCATACGTTGCCCTATGTCTCTTCCATTTGCTGTATCTTTTTATATAAAACTCATAATCTAGTAAAGTAAAATGTTTCTCTCAGTTCTATGAGCTGCTCTAGTGAATTAACCAAACCCAAAGGAGGGGGTGGTTGGAATCTCCAATCTATAACTGGTTGGTCAGAAGCACAGGTGACAACCTGGACTTGTGATTGGCATCTGAAATGGGGGAGGGGGGCAGTCTTGTAGGACTGAGCCCTTAACCTGTGGCATCTGATGCTATCTCCAGGCGGACAGTGTCAGAATTGAGTTGAATTGTAGGACACCCAGCTGGTGTTCGAGAATTGCTTGATATGGGGAAAGACCCATACATCAGAACTGGTGACCAGAATGGTTAGCTATTAACACATATACCAGGAAAGCTTTCATTTCTGTTGATTTCTTCCCTGATAAGAACAAAATAAAAGGTTGCTCATAGTGCCACTTCCTATCATTGCCTCAGAATGTCCCAAGTTTCTCTTATAGTAAATTTTTTATGTGGGTTAGCTAAAAAATTTGAGAAATGAAACGAAGAACCCCTGCAGCTGCTTCCCTATTGGTCTCATCTGGTGTGCATTGCTGGGTCTGTGTGTGTTGCTAACCACCATCACTGGTTCATCAGCTACGTTCCCCTGAGGGTGGTTCAAGTCATAGCGTTGGTGATGTCACTCCCGCCACCACTGCTGAGACTGGCCTGGTCCCAGTCAGTGATGCGTATGGTAGCAATTTGCATCATGCTGTGCTATCCAAAACTTTCTGAATGTGCACTTTCTATAGCAACTCAGTCAGAAAGTCCAGCAGCCCCATGCTTGTTGTCTCAGACCTCTTGCGCTAAAGTCTGATCACGCAGAGAGAAAGATGCACTCACTGATGCAAAAATTCCTGATTATTATTGCCTCCACCTCTTTATTTGGAAGGGGGTTTGGTATATTGGCTAAAAAGGAGGAGGAAAATAAAAATAAAAACCATTACTGTTCACATCCACTACAGACACAAAGCATTACCTGACATCCTGAATATTTACCAGAACTGTAAGGAAAGGGCAATGCAGATCAATTTCAGATTCAGGCCCCTCTCTGTCATAGTCCTGAAAAATTTCCAAAGGCTTTGACAAAATGGTGACCTTGATGAATTTCAGGAATAGGACTTTATATGGCCTTCCCTTTCACAGTCTGAAAGGCTAAACAATGGGCTTATAAACAAACATCTTAGTAGTGGTATAAGCTCTGTGGTTTGACTATAAAAACGGATGAAACTATGCTTTTAAAGTGACACATGAAACCGGCCACATTCCTTCATCTGATATATGGCCATGCTTAGTGTGAGGGTGATAGCTATGCTGGTGAAGATGACGATGAATCCTTTAGGTATGTTGGGCAGGATTCAAATCATTAACTGGAATTGGATGAAATTTCAGAATTGTGAAGACAAAAGAAAGTACTGAAATGGAGGAAATTGAAAGCCCACTAGAAATATTTGGAAGAACAGAACTTGCTGCCTTGCAGTTAATGATCTGAATCCTGCTCAGCAACCCTGAGGTCATCGGCATCATCTTCATCAATGTCATTATCATTGAATTTCTCTCAAGCTCACACTGCGAACGGCCGTATAGTAGGTGCTTTGGTGCCTTCTACTGCTCTACCTCCTGGCTTATTTAGAGCTTGTTAACGGTGTCATCTGGTTTTTAATTGGTCAGCTGTCAGAAACTTAGAAAACACTGAGTCATCTCCCTGAGCAAAATTGGTGCTTCGCAGCTTCAAACTTGAGTTTACTGTGAGAATAAGACAGAGGCACGTCCTACTGGGAAGCAGTGGGGCTGGGACAAGTGAAAGGCCTCCCTCAACCCACTTACAGCACTTCACCTCATCAGGGTGATTTGCCTGTCACTGTCCATATGGTGCCCGAGGCAAAGGGTTACTGCTGCTGATGGTGACATCCCCTACAGCAGCGGCTGCAGCAATTACCTGGGAGTCACATTATATTTGCAGTTTGTTTGGATGGATGGAAGGGAGAGGCTGCAGGTCAACATCCAGTTTTTTTGGTCAGACTTGTCAAACACAGGAATAAAAATATGACCAGGATGGTCATTTAAATACAAGCTATTATAGTCTTATATCTATTCACCCTTGAATATGTCCTTCTGTTTATGTTTCTGAGTTCTTACTCTATATAACTCCTTCATGGGATTATATTTCACATGAGTCTTACTTTCCTCTAGGTGAAGCAGGTTTTCCTCAAGCACGATCACAGACAGGGAAAGAGAAGGAAGGAATGATAAAGGGAACACAGTAAAAGGATTTAAGGATGATTTTTAAAAACTGAATTCAAATAATCAGAAAAGTAAAAATGAGAAGAGAAAAATGGAAAAGTGTACTGAAAGCAGTGACATGCAAAGAAAATAAAAAGAACAGAGAATGATAGTAGCAAAACCTGAAGGTCTCAATATATCATAGAAAGGAAAAGGGAGCAAAAGGCAATTAAATGCACTGCATTATGGGCTTCCCTGGTGGCGAGGGCTTCCCTGGTGGTGCAGTGGTTGAGAGTCCACCTGCCAATGCAGGGGACATGGGTTCGTGCCCCGGTCTGGGAAGATCCCACATGCCACGGAGCGGCTAGGCCCGTGAGCCATGGCCACTCAGCCTGTGCGTCCGGAGCCTGTGCTCCGCAACGGGAGAGGCCACAACAGTGACAGACCCGCGTACCGCAAAAAAAAAAAAAAAAAAGCACTGCATTATACCATATGATCCAGCAATTCCACTCCTTCATATGTGCCCAAGAGAACTGAAAACATGTCCACACAAATGCCTGTACACAATGATCACCCTAAGCCGGAAATAACCCACATGTCCATTAACTGATGAATGGATAAACAAATGTGGTATATACATACAATGGAATGTTACTTGATGATAAAATGGAATGAAGTGCTGATATATGCAACAGCATGCGTGGATCTTGAAAACATTATGGTAAGAGAAAGAAGCTAGTCACATAATGTATTTGTTGTATTTTATACATATTGTATTTACATGAAATCAGAATAGGCAAATCAATAGAGACAGAGAGTAGATTGGCAGATTAGGACTAGGGGGAGGAGGGAAAGGAGGAAGACTGTTAATGGATATGGGATTTCTTTGTGGGGTGATAAAAATGTTCCCAAATTGGACAGTGGTGATGATTATACAACTCTGCGAAAATACTAATAACCACTGAATTTTACACTTGGAAATATTACATTTTATGGTATGTAAATTATATCTCAATAAGCTTCTATTAAAAAAAAAACTCAGGGCTTCCCTGGTGGCACAGTGGTTGAGAGTCCGCCTGCCGATGCAGGGGACACGGGTTCGTGTCCCGGTCCGGGAAGATCCCACATGCCGCGGAGCAGCTGGGCCCGTGAGCCATGGCTGCTGAGCCTGCGCGTCTGGAGCCTGTGCTCTGCAATGGGAGAGGCCACAACAGTGAGAGGCCCACGTACCGAAAAAAACAAACAAACAAACAAACAAAAACCTCACTGTATTATTTTTCTTCGATTCTCTAGGGTCTTCCATAGGGATGGACCCTAGCAGTATGTCTAAGGAATAGATGGGGGGAAGGAAAAGAGGAAAAAAGAAAGAAGGGGGCTTAGAAGGACAAAAAGAGACATTGGAAGGAGGCAGATATAGAAGAGAAAGCAACAGTTGAGACTTTCAGTTGGGCTTGTTAAACTGCAAGGAACAGAGACCTACTCCAGTTAACTCAACAAAAGGGTCCACTGGAAAAGAAACACATGAAGAGACGTTGAAATGGCAAGCCTTAGGCACAAAGGCAGATCTTGCAAGCAACTCTGTCATCTTCCTCACGGGCTGCATGTTCTCTTTCTCACATGATGTTTCTATTCTCTCTGTATCTGATCCACTTTTTTCCCCTAACGTCCGACTTTTTCTGCTGTCTCATAATTTCAGCCAGCATGCGACTTTGACTTAAAGCCTTCTCTCCAAATGTGACTCTACCATATAGCATTCTTAGTACAATCTTTGCCCTCTGCCTCAGTGGGTATACGATTCAGTCTCTGTTTCCTGATTCTCATTTCCTAAGAGAGAAGTCGAACTAGTTTAGCTCATGTTTGTAATCCAAAAGCTGGATCATAGGCTACTGGTCAGTGAGCCAGTCTAGACAGACCCTCTTCAGATCATGGGCCTATCCCAAGAAAAATTAGCATTAGAGGGGAGCAAGGCAGTGGGATTATCTGGTTCATGAGGGGCACAGTGGGCTGGAGGGAAGAGAGAGGGAAGAGACAGGCTGTTTGCCAAAGGACACTGTAGATGGGCAGTGGAAAACATTTCCAGTACTGTAAGAGAGGAGAGGTACACAGGAAGCTGGGGATGGAACTCTTGTCAGCTGTGTCTCCCAAATGATAACTATTGTTAAGAAGTATCAAGTTCTTGCTCTGTTTATAACTCAGAGAAAGATATTCATTACCCATGTAAGTCCTTTAGTTGGGACCTCAACTCTACACTATTTGCTAGAAGAAAATTATAAAGAGGATGGATTCCATTTCTTTTCCCATTTTCTGAAGTTTCAAAATCTTCCTGCAAACATTCCAATAATTGAAAGACAACAATTTAAAAGATCTTGGACTAGAATCAAAGCAACTAATACCCAATATTTGCTAATTAAAATTTCTATTCTTTTTCTTACCTCACATATCATGGCCTAACTTATACACTATTACACACAAAAACTACACTTTGCAACTCCACTTCTAGGTATATACCCAAAAGAATTGAAAGGTGGGGTTCAAGCAGATATTTGCACATCAATGTTCATAGCAGCATTACTTATAATAGCCAATAGGTGGAAACCACCTGAATGTCCATTGACAGATGAATGGATAAAGAAAATGTGATATATACAGGTAATTGAATATTATTCAGCCTTAAAAAAAGGGAGCAAAATTCTGACACATGCTAAAATACAGATAAACCTTGAAAATATTATGCTAAGTGAAATAAACCAGATACACAAAGAACAAATATCATCTGATTCTACTTACATAAGGTACCTAGAAAGGTAAATTAATAGACAGAAAGCAGAATGGAGGTTACCAGGGGCTGGGGTATATTAATCTGTTCAGACTGCTATAACAAAATACCACAGACTGGGTGGCTAATAAACAATAGAAATTCATTTCTCACAGTTCTGAAAACTGGAAGTTCAAGATCAGGGTGCCGGCCTGTTCAAGTGAGAGGCTCTTCTCTTCTGATCACAGATTTCTGGCTGTACACTCACAGAGCAGGATGGGCTGGGGAGCTCTGTGAGGTCTCTTTTATAAGGGCACTAATCCCATTCATGAGGGCCCCTAAGCATCTCCCAAGGCCCCACCTATTAATACTATCACATGGGGCATTAGAATTTCAACATATGGATTTTGAGGGGATACAGACATTCAGAACATAGCACGGGTTGGGGGAATTGTTTAATGGCTATAGAGTTTCTGTTTAGGATAATGAAATAGTTCTGGAGATGGATGGTGGTAACGGTTACACAACATTGTAATGTACTTAATGCCACTGGACTGTACAAATGGTTAAACTGGTAATTTTTTTTTTTTAGATTCCATATATATATATGTGTTAGCATATGGTATTTATTTTTCTCTTTCTGACTTACTTCACTCTGTATGACAGACTCTAGGTCCATCCACCTCACTACAAATAACTCAGTTTCGTTCCTTTTTATGGTTGAGTAATATTCCATTGTATATATGTGCCACGTCTTCTTTATCCATTCATCTGTTGATGGACACTTAGGTTGCTTCCATGTCCTGGCTATTGTAAAAAGAGCTGCAATGAACATTTTGGTACATGACTCTTTT
This sequence comes from Orcinus orca, assembly GCF_937001465.1. Lineage (NCBI taxonomy): Eukaryota > Metazoa > Chordata > Mammalia > Artiodactyla > Delphinidae > Orcinus > Orcinus orca. The sequence goes on along the minus strand of NC_064561.1, from coordinate 82,243,705 downwards.
TGAATTATGGTTTTCTGGGATTGTAGTGGGATTGCTGGGTCGTATGGTAATTCTATTTTTATAAACTGGTAAATTTATGTTATGTGTATTTTACTACATGCACATACACACAAATCCAGGAAGAACAACAAAAACTGTATAATTTGCATGAGTGCTTCTTGGTGAAAATCATTTCCGTTTTCATGAAATCACTGGAAAGTTGTAGTCTCCACTAGATCTTCTTACAGAGGTGTTGCTATAGAAATCAGAGCCGTGGTGCCCCATCCCAACCAGGATTTACTCTGCTGCATACAGAACTTGTGGGGTATAGTTACACAGAGGCCTTTTTATACACATACAGTAACCCACTTCAGTCTGGTTAAGAGATCCAGCCCTACATGGCATCATGATAATTACATTACTGTTAAAACATCTCAACTGTTATATATAGTAACATGTTCCCTTTAGAAAAAACCATATTGCTTGCTCCACCTTTTCTTGTTTCTTTTGTTTTCCCATGTAATAAAGTTGGCTGTCTTATGTGAAATTGTTCAAGTTACAAATTTTAAGTTATTAAAACAAGGAGCCGTGAGTATCAGGCAGAAGGCAGGGATTTCTGCCCCTCACCCACATTTTCGGCTATTACTTTCCTTTGAAAAACGAGGTATTCTTGGAATAAAATGAAATGTAACTCTCTTAGAGTTCTTTTTTAAGATATGGTTTCTGGCTTGTAACTAAAGAGTTATGTTTATGGCCAAGAAATAGTAGTAGCTTAGAAATTTTAAATGGTGGAATGGTAGAGGTCGAACCTTTTCTGTACAAGGTTTGTCAACTACCCCTCCCCTAAGTGCTGGCCCACAGGTGCTTTTATAGTTGAGTACAGGGACATGTACCCTCTTTGAGGATTGTCAGATCAGCAAAAATCGAATGCTTCTGGGAGCAAAAGGCTTAAAGACTTAAAATTTGTTTTTAATTTTAACGGTGGTTATTTTTATTATCTTTGTGCATCCATTTTTGTTTTGCTGCTTTGTTCTTGTGTGAAACGAAGTTTTAGTAATCCAACACCTTTTTATCTTGCTCTTTCTTTCCCTCTGGCTCACTCCTCCTGCTTCCCTTTTCTTTCCATCATGCCCAAAGCCAGATAACACTTTCCTGCTGAGACATTTTTAAAGTCACCACACAGCTCTAGCAAATGAGGGCTGTCATAGTTTTTGGATGAGAAAATCTACTACAGCTCACGCAGATCTAGGAGTTGATAGTGGTTAATTGACAGCCGGAAGGACCTGGTCTCCTGGCAGAGTTAGAGGGAGGGTGAGCCCTGTGGGTTTCATTTGGGTAGAGATAAAACAGGTTTTTATTCAGTACTCATGGAGAGAGCATAATTAACCTTTTAGAAGTTTAAGGATGATCAAATTGTTATTCATTTTGCAAATGAGAAGAGCGAGCTTCCCTTCCTGCCAGCAAAATGCCAGTGCAGATTTCAAGGTCACTAGATGATCTCTTTGAGGAAAAAGAAAGCAGTAAACACACATACACACACACACACACACACGCACGCACACACACACACGCGCGCGCGCCACCCCTAAACCCACAGACCGAGAAATGTCACCATGAAAACATTCAGGAATGAAAAGGAACAACTGTTCTTTTCTATCAAGCTCCACAATAAAAATGGAAGTTAATGTTTGCCGCACATTCACACAGGCCTATTGGATTATAATGGCACTAACCCTGCCAGAGAAAACAGATATATGGCCCCAGCTGGTAACTCCTATGCTCTGGTACGTTCTGAGTTTTTTTAGAGGATGGGGGAAGGGCTTTTTGAGGTCTAAGCATGTTTTAAAGATGGCATGCATAACATTGCTATCACATGAGAACTCTGTGGTGTAAATAATAAACTCTAGTGCTTCAAAAAATTCTAAAAAGGATTTAGCCAAGTCTATGCGCGAAAAAAAAGGGGTTTTCACTAGGTATCATGCTTTACAGATGACGATGCTTGTTGTGTGAATGACCTTATTTTGCAGCTATGTGCTTTACCACATCACAAACAACACTTCATTCACTGTTGCTTAGGAGAATATGCTGGCTATCCTTTTTTTTTTTTAAAACTATATTTTGTGATAATTTCAAACACACAGAAAAACTGCAATAATGGTACAAAGAACAAATAATAGTACAATGTGTACCCTTCATCCAGATTCAGGAGTTTTTAATATTTTTACCTCATTTACTTTAATATTACCTCTCTCTATATATATATCTCTTTAGGTAGATAGAAAGATAGATATTAACTCTCTCTCTATATATGTAGATAGATAAAAAGATATATATTTGCTGCAAAACAAATATGGGTTAAAATGACACATAATACATATATATGTATGTAATGATTATATGATTTTTCTGAACCTTTTGAGAGTAAGTTGTAGACACAGTGTCTCTTTATTCCTAAATAGTTCAGTGTGTATTTCCTAAGAAGAGGGATATTCATTCACATACTTATGGTACAATGATCAAAATGAGGAAGTTGAACATTGATACAGTACCATTATCTAATCTACAGATCTTTATTCAAGTTTTGCCAATGGTTCCAGCGATATCCTTTAGAGTAATTTTGTCCCTGGTTCAGAATCCAATTTAGGATCTTGCATTTTGTTTAGTTTTTATGACTTTTATTTTTCTCTAATTTGGTATGTGTCTTTAACCCTTCTTCGTCTTTATGATATTGTTTTGAAGAGTATAGGTCATTTATTTTGCTGAATATCATTCAGTTTGGGTTGATGTGACGTTCCATTACAATTCAATTCAGGATCTACCTATCTATCTATCCATATCTCTCTCCTTTTTTTAATTCTAATTATTTTTGGTAAGCAATACAAGGTAAGTGATAAGTGGTACTGTATCCCTGTGTCCTTTTTTCACGATGCTGTTAATCTCACTATTGGTGATGCTAAGTTGGGTAGGGTGGCAGCGGACAGAGTTCTCCACGGTTCAGCTGCTATTTTTCCCTTTACAATTTATTAGCAAATTTCGGGGAAAATCTCCTTTTCTTTGTTGGTTTTGCTCTAAGATAAGCATAGCTGAACAACAAGCTGCTAGAAGCTATTCTCACATATTTTAAGAGGAGGCTAGATAAGATTTCTTAAATAGTTTAGAAAACATGTTGACTAAACATATTTGGATTTTATTTTTCTCTTACTCTGTGGTGTACAGTCCCGCACAGAATCAATCAGTGCCCTTCCCTTATCCGAAACTCAAGGCTTATCATTTGTTGACAAAATAATCTAGGAACTCCCTGCCTGCCATTTCTGTGAGGGAAGGTGACAGGGGTGTAAAGAACTATTAATGGGGAAGAGGCATGAGAGAAGAATGGGGAGAGCACATACATGCTAAAAGCACGATAAGGACAGTTTACAAAGTCTTCTCACATAAATTAGATGTGCACAAATCCTCTTCAGCCCTTTCAACATATACAGGTCCTAAGCCATTTGCTTCTCCCCTCACAGTTACTCCTACTTCCTACCATTGTTTTCCATTTCAGTGGAAACAGTGGCATCTTCCTGCAGGAAATAAGCTCAATTAAGCTGACACAAAGTTTGTTATCGGTTTCCTCAAATTGTCTTAGTCATACTCATTCTTGAGAGCATTCAAAAAAGTAAATATTATTATGTATATGTTGGAAGATGAAAAAGTATAGCCAAAAGGGGACACGCCTGGGTACGTGATTGACGTGGTCTGTAGATCAAACCCAGGGTTGAGGAGAAACAACTCGTCCTGGCACTGAGAGCTAAGAGAAGTTTCTCCAGCAGGCCTTCACAAAGAACGCGCTTTGTAGTGAAGTAAATACCGTCCTTGACAACATCCTTACAGGAAAGCAGCAAATGAGCTACAGGGTTGTTTCTTACGAGGTCTCTCAATGTGGCTGATTGCCTTATGCCGAAGCACAGGGGATAAAAAGAGATCAGTCAGCTGGTGACAATGCTCTCTGTGGTCTGGTTTATTCCAAGGTTAACTTCTAGAGTATCTAAAGCAGTATTTCCAAATGTCCTTTTTTTAAATCTCCCTCAGCCATGTCCTCAGATCTGTCAGATGGGAATTATAAAGCTTCCTCATTGATTGCAGTGAGGGTTGAACGAGGTAAACCGATGGGATCCAAGCAAGGCAGAGCCAATGATGGCAGAAGAAGAAATTAACAAATGGAAGTTATTAGCAGTTTTGTCTCTCAGGAAACAAAAAGGAATGAATGGATAATCAAGGCCCCAAACAGGGAATGTCCACAATAATGTAGCTGGAAAATTTTAAAGCAGTTTTACCACTCCATGACGCACGCTGTTAGAAATGATCTTTGTAAGTCATCTAGTGAATGTCTGGTTTTATGTAATTTATCTTTCTAGGAGACAGGAAAAGCAGGATATAAAATATGTCCCTACGTGACTTAGTAGATTTGCTAGGTGGGGTTGTTAACTATAACCCAGTTACCTTTCAGCTTGGGTGCTGGAAAAGCACACAATTTCAGTGACTCTCAAAGTGTGGAATTCGAACCTGCAGCATCAGGACCATCTGGGAACTGGTTAGAAATGCAAGTTCTCAGCCTTATCCTAGATCTACTGAATCAGAAACTGTGGCGTGAGACCCAGCATGCTGTGTTTTAACAAGACCTGAAGGTGACTCTGATGCTGGCTAAAGTTTGAGAATCACTGCTCATGTGTCATAATTAAATAAGAGGGCTAATAAGCTATTAAGGCCTTTCCCAGGATATGACTGTCTCCTCAAAAACAAAAATCCCCTGTTCACATAGAAGGATGCTTATTTTTCCTTCTCTATGGAGAAGGAGGAAGTAGAACATCCAGTTTATGGTTCAAGTGATATCACATTATGGTATATTATTAAGATCAAAATTAATATGAAAGGGGATCAAACTACATTTGTCTCTAATTTATCCCAACGGAAAAGATTGAATTTGGCCAATACTGTACCTCCTGACTCTAATATTGGCTTAGCCTAAAACTGGTTTCTCTTCACAGAGTTAAAGGCTGTGGGACAATCAACAAATGTTACAAATGATGCTATGAAAATTAAACCAGTACTACTAACTGGCTTTCTTCTGTTGCATAAGGCAAAGGATGCTGAAATATAGAGCACGTGCTCATAGGAGCAGAGGGAAGTTAGAGGATGAGCTGTGTATACTTTCTGGTGTTTGAGCTTTAACTGGGCTCCTTTCTCTTCTAATAAGAAAAACATACTGAAGGGCTTCCCTGGGGGCGCAGTGGTTGAGAGTCCGCCTGCCGATGCAGGGGACACAGGTTCGTGCCCCGGTCCGGGAAGATCCCACATGCCGCGGAGCGGCTGGGCCCGTGAGCCATGGCCGCTGAGCCTGCGCGTCCGGAGCCTGTGCTCCGCAATGGGAGAGGCCACAGCAGTGAGAGGCCCACGTACCGCAAAAAAAAAAGAAAACAAACAAAAAAACTGAAACGCAGTAACGAGTGTGATATTTTATAGGAAAATTCATAAATGTCATCTCATTTCTGTTTTAATTAATTGTTTGTCTGCAACTTTTGGTACTTTACGAAGAGCAACAAATTTCCGGTGGTACCCACATAACCAACATGACTCTTTACAACTATACTAGTGCATTAAACAGTATGCAGGCAAAAATGGGTTCTGAGCAGTAATTCCAGACCTTATTCTGAGTGAACCAGGCTTATTAAGTTTTTTTTTTAATATGCTGCTCAGTCTTGAACTGCACACTTAGGCTGTAGCACTGGAGGTGATTTAGAATTTGGATTCCCAAGTAGAGTTAAGGGAGCAAAATGAACATTTTTCTCTCCTGCTCAGTAAATATTTAAAAGGAAGAGAGAGCTAACTAGAGAGAAAAAGAAAAGGAGGGAAAAAAAGGGAGGGGGGATTTTCAATTTTCGTAATGGCCCAATCATTTGGTCACCCTGGGGAGAAGTGCCCTGGCTTCACCACTACCCTGAAAGCCTCAGCCAGATGCCGGGTGTCGAGAACAAAAATGCAGATGGCAATGACCACACAGACCGGGGTGGCTCATCGGGTACATGCTTTAAAGACAGATCTTTAACCATAATCCCATGCGATATGGGAAAAGAAGTGGGGAACTCTGTAAATATGACTGCTTTTCAGTTTAGTCTAAATGTTCAATAGTAAATTTTAGAAAAAACAGGTTACCTTTAATTCTAAAATTGGCTCATTTGGCTAAATGTCATATCCCTGTCAAAAAGGAAGAATGAATGCATTGCTGTCTTCAAACTCGTAGCAGGCTTTTAGGTTTTCCATTTTTAAAAACTTATTTAGTTTTTACAATATGAAAATTATAGACAGAGTGACATTTAAACCTTTGCTTTTCATAGCATTTCACACTTACACCATTTTAAAAGACAGCTATTAACATTTACAAAAATCTTTCAGAAACCAAATGTTCTAACATGCAGAATTCCAATTATACTGTGTAAGAGGGATATCAACCATTCTTCTACAAGAATACTTTGAAGTGTCTGGTATTAAACCAAGAGCTAAAATGTCAGTTGCACATAGACAATAAATTAGGGTTTATAAAATCTTGTAAGATTTATTTAACATTACAATTTTGACCTTTAGGCTGTCCTCACCATAGCTTACTTAAGTTTCTTTCTCTCTCTCCCCCTGCCCCCCATTCCTGTAATTTTACTTGAATGTTAAACAAAGCTTGTGTGGCAAGTTATATAAAAGTGATAGGATCCATTCATGCTCCTCAAACCTCCCCAGACGCCCCTGTTTGGGGTGATGGAATCCATGAGGCACTGCCCATTTCCCTACAGAGAGCACTTGTGGGGTTATCAGTGGAATGCTAACCCTCTTAGCAGCAATGCCAACAGAGCACAACCTGTTCTGTTCCTGGAGCAGGAAGGCTGTCCACCTCTTTTAGGACCGACTTTGGAAGGCAAGCCTGAAAATGTAAGAACCACTCTCACACCCCTTAACTACTTTGCAAGAGAGATTAAAAGAAGGTGGTATCCACATTTATTATGCTTACAATCTGGGGTGAGATTCGCTGAAATTCCCAGAAAAAATGATCAAAAGAAAATTTGATCATTCCCACTGAGCTGAGGAAGAGTCAGGGCATTTCCCTTGAAGAATGGGATTCCGACCAGGTACCATCCCTTGGACATCTCGTGGGAGGCTCCTACAAACAAATCGTTCTCACCATTGGGCGCTTTTCCCAGAAATGTGGGAAATGTGGAGGGGAGACAGGAAATACGAGAATAGAGAAGCGAGTAGTCGATCATCTTGGTCTTCTCCAGCTGTTGGCAACAATGAGAAATGCTCCCTCTCTTCCACATGTTGGAAAGCAGCTAGAACCGTTGTGGTTTTTAGGAATGCTCTCTCAACCGCTAAATAAATCTTAATAATATCAGCCAACTGTTATACAGCGTTTCTATAGCCCAGACTTCATTCTGAGCACTTTACATATTCACAACTCACAAGGACTCTAGCATTTACTGATGAGTAACCAAGACATGGCGAGCTTTAAGTAATTTGCTCAGGGTCAAACAGCTAGGAGATGGTCGAGCCATGATTTGCACCCAGGCAGTTTGGCTTTAAGGATGGCAAGGGTCTTTCTGAGAACCAACCTATTCAGCTGGGTTAAGAAAACTACACCAGCCTATTAATGCTCTTACGTTTTTTACCAACAATCTGTGAAGTTACAAATGACCTGAAATAAGGCCGTAGACTTGAGCCTTTATAGAATTCATTTTGTCACCTGCTTTTGAAAGCAGCTTTGCGCTGGAGCCAAAAGCAACAAGCAGAATCTAATCGCGAGGAATTGCTTAAGTAAGTGGTTCTCTTCAGCCAGCTACCAAGTCAGAAGCCTGTGAACAACCTGCAGCTGACGCATTAATGACACTTTTCATTTGTGGCAGATATGACTTTTTTTCTATATTTTTGTTAAACAACATATTGTGACATATTGTGCGAGCACATTTCTGAATGTTAGCTTCTGAGATAGATCTATGTAAAAAATAGATCAGTATTCATGAACCCATGGAAGGGTATCTTGCTCTACTAGACTACATTTTATGATTGTAGTACAAATCAAATTCCATTCCAATGAAATATATTCAAAGACTTCTTACTTTCAGCCAATGGCCCACTTATTTTAAGTAATATTCCATACAACAAAATTCTAACATAACCATAGAATTGGGTCATTTTCTTGGAGTTCACTGAAAGGGATTTGGCATGCAGCCGTAAGATTGGCACTGTAAGCAGCCATCCATTTATACTGATATCTATCTAAAGTGGTTTTAACCCCTTATCCACTTCTACTGGATTTCTATGCACTTAGGTCATGGGTAACAAATACTTTACACCTGAATAGGCCAGCTCTGTCAACAAGAAATATTTGCCGATTTCCATTTCTTAAAAGGTAGATATCCATTTTTTTGTGGTAACTCCTGATAAAATGGAGGCAACTGGGATTCTTTTTCACCTGACATGATGTTGCTTTTTCTGCAAGAAGCGTTCTCTGGAAGGCAGAGATTGCACAAGGCCTTTGTTATTTTATTTGTACTTAACTTTCAAAATATTGGCCTTTGCACTTGGCAAGTGGCCCTTTTAAAGTAAATTCTATCATTTACTAGAAATTTACCTCTAGCGTTAAGCACCAACCTAGGATAATAGAAACAGTCATCTACCTACATTTGGAGCTTTGGTTTCAAGACTCCATTTACAAAAAAGAAATCAAGGCTGTTAAAACTGGTAATAAAAAGATTACATTTTAGTCTTATACAGATAAAAATAGGAACACAAGTTAAAGATTTTATTTACTTCATTAATGAGGAAACCAGTGAGCTGTTTGAACCAGTTCAAGGGAGAAATTTTTTTTAAGTTTACATTTTTAGATCAGAAATGTTGAAATAAACACGCAAATGGAGGCAAAACTGGCCTCTTCCATGTGGGGAAGAAAGTCAGTTGAACTTCCACTAGGCAGAATTTATACACCTGCAGACAAGAATTATTTTGCATTGCTAACAGGTGTCTACAAATTACAGCGTTGTAAAAACTCAAAGACAATTACAGACTAGAATAAAATAACCTGGAAAGGTGTGCTCCAAAGAATGCATTTTCCACTGAAGCACGTTTTTTCCTTTACTAAAGTCTCTGTGAAAAACCAGGAAGGAATCAGAAGCAGACTTACTTCTGTTGGCCTACCATCTGAGCAGTTAACAAATCTCCTAGTTCAATCCCTCATTACTGCATTACTTCTCACCTGTAGAGGTGCAAAAGCTTCCTACCTGGTCTCCCCTTCCAGACTTTTCTTTCTCCAGTTTGTGCTACTTGCTGCTGACAGTTTGATCTTCTTAGAGCACTTCTGTGATTGCTACAATCCCCTTAAAACTTGTAAATGGCTCCCTGCTGCCTGTAGATAATATTGGAAAGTTCTAACCTGGTCCCCCAGGATTTAGTCCTCTATCAGTCAGGGTCCCACGTTGTAAGTTACAGGAACCGACTCTGGTTGATTTAACCAAGAAAGGAATTTCTTAAAAAGGATACTGGGCAGTTCACAGAATTGCTGGGAGGGCTGGAGAACCAGGCTCAGACGTTTATGCTGCCAGAGCTTATTCTCAAAATCATGCCGAGGAACTGTTTGGATGAAGACATCACTGCTGCCGCGACCAAAAGCTGGAAGAGGCGGTTCCCACCACTCATGTTGTTGCCATGGGCACTGGCTTCTGCTTCAGCCATCACCCTACTGCTGCCCCCAGCACAAAGTTCCGCAGCTGTCACCAATGCCACCGTGGATTTCTTCCTCTCCCTGCTACTTACATTACAAACCCCCTATTCAAAAATCGGGGGGTGGGTGGAACTTAGGTCACAGGCCCATGCTCTAGCTGCAATGCAGGCTGGGAAAGAACAGTTGGCAACTGGCCATCTTTAATGGTGGGTGGATCTACCTCCTTCCATGATTCAAAAATGGTGGATTCCATAAAGGAAACTGGGAATTCCTCAGAAGAAAAAGAGCGGGGGTTAGATTCCGGGTAAAGGCACAATGTTCGCTACAGGCTCCCTCTGTCTTCCCAATCTCACGTCCTGCTACTCCCACTCCTATATCCTACATTCCAACAAAACCCAAGAGCAAATCAACTAATAACTGTCTCACTTAGCAAATATTTGATGACACCTATATTCTCAGCACTGTGCTGGGTAATGAAAATAGAGAAATAGTGGTTACTTCAAGGAGATTATAGTCTAGGCAGGGGCACATACAGGTGTAAGCAGGCAATGAGAAGCCTGTGCTGTGAGACAGGTGAACTCAAGATGCTTTGGGAATGTTCGGGGGTGGGGGGGATATTCTGGAGGGAAGAAATCATCACCTAGTTGTAGTGGTGATTTCTTCCTTCAATGCAGACCGAGTCAGAACAGGTGGTCCTGCTGGTGCCTTTGTGCCTCTTCTGGTCATCCATCAAACCATGGATGAAACCAAACTGACTCTTCTATACCCCACAGCACTATTTAGGTCTGGCTGCCAGCATGTTTACTAGTACCCTCAGCTGTCCATCTCATAAGCTACCTTCAGAAGCTGCCAAGAGCACGTTCCTGCAGAATGGAAGGAACTCAGCCCTGCCCCTTTCTTGTGTCTCTGTGGAGGTGATCATTTTCCTACTCACAACCCTCTCCACTATCTGTGCCTCTACTCTTCGACTGCCCTGTTGCAGCTCAGTTTATTCAGAGAGAAGCTGCTCATACTCATCAGCCTGGTCGCCAAAGCTCTGTTCAGGCAGCCTGCAGAGTGGCATTGGCCTGCCCCTGACCCCTGAAGTCCCTCGTGATGTTCGGTCTTTCTGCCTGCCTCTTGGCATACTTTGGTATTTTTGCCTACCTCTAGATTAGTGGATGACTTTCCCTGATCCCAGCTGAGATACTCTTAACACTTTCTTCATCCAAGAAGCTGCTTTGATTTTAACTAATTTTTCTGAACATGATAAGAAAGGGGGTATGATGCTTCAAGTTCTTGGAGCATGGTTTCAGAACACCTAAACTATATAGAGTGTCATGTGCCAGCTTGGCAGTTGGATGCTGGCCTGGAAAAACTGGTTCCCAGCTGACAGCAATGTCTTACTTCATTTTTTTCACCATTCCTGAACTTTGCTGCCAGGGAGAGATCCAAAAAAATGTCAATGGGTTGTTTAAACTGAGTTATTGTGAAATTTGTGTTGAATGGCACGCCACACTGCTGCCCTGTGTTAGCCTTTTGAGTCTATCACCCTTGTAGACTGTTGGTCCCCAGAGGACAGGGCCTCTGACTCATTTTGGTAAGACTCAAAATCTCCATCAGACTGCCTTGAACTCCAGAAACAGATGTCAAATACATGAATAATTGAATAAATGGTCTTCCTACTAATAAAGAAGTTGGCAGCCTACGTTTCATGGGATGATTTGACCTACTTAATGTTTTCAAACAACCTGCAGTGTCTTCAAAACCTGTAATTGGTCTGACTCATGTCCAGGGGCTAGAGTGAATGCCAGTTCTGGGCCCTGGCCCAGAGGTTTGCTGGCTTATTGTTTTTCTGAGCAGATGAGGAGTGAAATGTGCTGGTGATGAGCAACGGGACTGGAAACAGTACGTCGTATTCTATTCTTTCCCTTCTTTGCTTCATGAAACTAGATGACCTCTTAGGAAATCAAAAAAGGAAATGATTTCATAGCTGCTAGTCCTTGAAACTATGTTCTTTTTCTATAGATCTTTATAAAGGTATTGTTTCTCTGTTTGTCAGCCACCTAAATAGTAAATATTTAGTGTCTTTCACATATTCATGTGTATAGAGCAAGCACATTAGACACCATTAGCCCTCTGCTTGAACTACTTTGGAGAAAGGTACCAGGTTCTGCTGATTGAGTCTTGTGCTATTGATTTGGGCATCTGACCTTTCTTTCCCCTCCCACTGCCTCCATCCCAGCTGAGTCTTTATGAGATCTCATCTGGACATGCAGTACCCTTCCAGCTGTTCACCCTGCCGTTTACGGATTCTACCATTTATCTATTGCATGAATTTAGATGTCACTAAGTACGTTGTGAGCAGCATAAAGTTCTGTTTATCTGTTCATACACTCCACTGCTCAAAAATTCTTCCATCCTGTTTACAGTATGAATGAAGCCCCTTAGAGATGTGCAGGGCCCCATCTGCGCAACTGTAATGGTGGTTGTCCTAGTCAGACTCTAAAATGGCCCCAGATGATCCCCATTTTCTGATAGCCACAGCGCTGTGTAGTCCCACTCATACGGCAGGAGGGTTGGGCTGAGAGACCCATAGGATATGGTGGAAGTGATGGTAGTCGTTTCCGAGATCAGGTTACAAAAGGCACTAGAGCTTCTGATCTGGTCTTTCTCTCTTTCTGCCTATGTCTCTCATTACTTACTCTAGGGGAAACCAGCTCCCGTGTGGCGAGGTCCCCACGGAGGTGGACCGAGGCCTCTGGCTGACAGCCATGTGAATTGAGAAATGGAAACTCCAGCCCCAGAGAAGCCTTAGGTGACTGCAGCCCAGACTCATAGACACCATGATTGCAGCCTCATGAGAGACTCTGAGCCTGAATTACTCAGCTAAGCTGCACCAGGATTCCTGACCTACAGAAACTGTGATGTAACAATTATTTTTTGCCTGAAGCTGCTAAGTTTTGGGTAATTCGTTATGCAACAAAAGAGAACTAATACTAAATAGTCCTGATGCTCTTTTCCATCTATCTTCTCCTCTCTCTTATATCCTTATATATGTTTTAAGCTCCAGCCAAACTGAACAGGTCTTCTTCCCCCAAACAGAACCAGAGGATACAGACTTTTACATCCACGCCTTCTCCTCAAGATGCTCTTCTATCCAAACTGCCCTTCCCTGCTGTCTCCACTTGCCAATGTCCTCCTCATGTTCGTTAAGGCCCAGTTCATGTCACATCTCCACCTTAAAGCCTGTCTGATCATGTCTATTGAATGGAGCGTACTCGTTCCATCTAAGTCACAAAATTACTTTTGTTCCTCTCATGTCATTTAGCTCTTGGTGTCTTTTATGTGTTCATCTGAATATGTCCTTCTTGCTGTATGAACTGAGTTACACAGAACAGGGATATGTAAATATCTGTCGAATGAGAAGATTACTCTTAAACCTGAAAACCAACCTGGTTTGGCTGGTTTAGTCATTTTCACTGCAATGACGTCTTCTCCCTTGTGCTAAGCATAGGAGACATTTAAACTTCACGACCATGTCCAGGGAGGCTTTTTCCATCTATTTCAGAGAGACAGGTCTCTGGGAGATGAGATTTTCAAAGGCAACATTGTTTCCTGGACAATAGTGGTTTCCACTGTTCTATGATTTCCACCATCACCCTAAATGAGCAGGAGTCCTTGTAACTATATGTTTGATCCACAGACATGCGTTTTCAAAAACACAGAGCTTTGATCCTGAGCTTTAAACTTAGGCTTCCATTTTTCAAACTACTTGAAAATCTAAATAAATGTCCTTAGGCAGGCCCTTCTTCCAACCATTTCCTTACATCATTTATTAATAAGTAAGATGCTAATGCCGGAAAATGGTTACGCAAATGAGAAATGAATTTGCTTTGCTGCTGGCTCTAGCACTGCATTCTATGTGAAAACAATCACGTTCAATTCTTTGTCCCCTTCGGTTGTGAAACTAAGGTACATTTTTATTTTATGGCTCTGTGGGGAATAGGAGAACGATTGAAGCAAATGGGAAGCTGGTTCAAGAAAATGAAACAGAGAATATAGATGGATAACGGTAAAGAGGTTTCCTCTGTGTTTACATCAGATATCCAAGGCTCAAAGGGCAACATATATGAGGTCTGTTCTTATGTGGGAAATCTGGTCACCCGGACTTTTAGAGAAGTGAGTATAAGATGACTCTAGGCAATTTAAGGAATGAGGTTCAGAGAATGGGTGGAGAATGGGAATAGCAAACTCTAATTAATATGTAAGGGAGAAAATGGGATCTTATGGTAGAAATTTAAAATTTTCCAATTGGTTTGTCACTTCAGTAAACCAAATTCCTTAAACTTAAAAAATAAAGAGGCTTGGGCTTCCCTGGTGGTGCAGTGGTTGAGAGTCCGCCTGCTGATGCAGGGGACTCGGGTTCGTGCCCCGGTCCAGGAAGATCCCACATGCCACGGAATGGCTAGGCCCGTGAGCCATGGCTGCTGAGCCTGCGCGTCCAGAGCCTGTGCTCTGCAACGGGAGAGGCCACAACAGTGAGAGGCCCGCGTACAGCAAAAAAAAAAAAAAAAAAAAAAAAAAAACCCAAAAAATAAAGAGGCTTAAGAGAATGAGAAGACAAGCCAGAAACTGGGAGAAAATATTTGCAGAAGATATATCTAATAAATGACTGTTATCCCCCAAATTCAAAAAACACTTAAAACTCAAAAATAAGAAAATGAACAACCCAATTAAAAAATGGGCAAAAGACCTGAACAAACACCTCACCAAACAAGACAAACAGATGGCAAATAAACATATGAAAAGACGTTCAACATATGTCATCAGGAAATTGCAAATTAAAACAACAATGGGATCCACTACATACCTATTAGAATGGCCAAAATACAAAACACTGACAACAGCAAACGTTGATGAGAATGGGGAGCAACAGGAACTCTCATTCTTTGATGATGGGAAAGCAAAATGGTACAGCTACTTTGAAAGATGGTGTCTTAGTCAATTTGGGCTGCTATAACAAAGTACCATAGAGTGGATGGTTTATAAACAACAGAAATTTATTCCTCAGAGTTCTGGAGGCTGGAAGTTCAATATCAGGGTGCCAGCATGATTAGGTTCTGGTGAGAACCCTCTTCTGCGCTGCAAAGTGCCAATTCTCATTATATCCTCACATGGCAAAGAGCAGAGAGGGGAAGCAAGCTGTCTCTTATACAGTTCTTATAAGAGCACTAATTCCATTCCTGAGAGTTCCATCTACATGATATCTAATCCTAAATACCTCCCAAAGGCCCTCCCAATGCCATCACATTAGGGAAGGGGGTACGGATAGGGTTTCAGTGTATGAATTTTTGGAGGATACATTCAGTCCATAACAGAGTTTGGCAGTTTCTTACAAAACTAAACACACTCTTGCCACACAGTCCAGTAATAATTCTGATGGGATTCAGTATATGCTACCTCAAAATACAGCACTTTGGCATACTGAATATTTCAAGCTGAAGGAATTTGAGAAACGGCAAGTGTAGGAAGGACTTTCTGATCTTCCCCTGAGGCAGGTCATAAAACCCTTCTATGAGAGGTGCCCCCCCTCTACTTGGAAAAAAGCAGCATCCTTGTCACTGAAGATGGAAGGACACAGAAGAATCTGAAGGAAGAGGCCATATAAATTTCCCCAGTTTACTACACTTGCCTCATACTCTTTCTACGTACGACTTTCCATTCTTTCTCAAAACTAGCATACAAACACTCAAGTTTAACCATTTCTTTGGGGTCTTCATTTCCTTCTGAAGGTTCCTGTGCCACATACAGTTTTATCTTAAATAAATGTGTAAGCTTTTCTCCTGTTAATCTGTCTTATGACACTTAATTTTAGGCCCAGCTAAGGACCCAAAGAGAGTTGAGAAAAACTTTCCTCCCCTATAGCACTCCTTGGTATTTCCCCAAATGGATTAAAAAATCATGTCTACACAGAAACCTGCACACAGATGTTTAGGGCAGCTTTATTCAAAACTACCAAAGCTTGGAAGCAACAAAGACATCCTCCAGTAGGTGAACGGATAAATAGACTGTGGTACATTCAGACATTAGAATATTACTCACCGTTCAAAAGAAATAAGCTATCAAGCCATGAAAAGACATGGAAGAAACTTAAACGCATATTACTAAGTGAAAGAAGCCAATCTGAGAAGGCTACACACTGTATGAGTCTAACAATATGACATTCTGGAAAAGGCAAAATTATGGAGACAGTAAAAAGATCACCGGTTTCTAGGGATTAGGGGAGAGGGATAGATGAATAAGCAGAGCACAGAGGATTTTTAAGGCAGTGAAACTATTCTTTACGATACTGTAATTGTGGATATGTGTCAATACACTGGTTAAAACCCACAAATATAAAAAACCAAGGAAGAAAAGTAATGTGAACTATGGACTTTGGGTGCTAATAATGTGTCAATGTAGGTTAAACAATTGTAACAAATGTACCACTTTGGTATGCGCTGTCAATAATGGGAGAGGTTGTGTATGTGGGTGGACAGGCAGTATATGGGAATCCTCTGTACTTTCCACTCAATTTTGCTATGAACCTAGGAGTGGTCCTAAAAATAGTGTGTTAAAAAAAAAGAGACCAATAACTCACCAGAAAATGGCATGAAGAACTGAATTTATCATGAAGTTTAGTTATCTGAATTTAAAAAAATTAACTTTACCTCTATAATTTGTATTTAAATTTATGATGTGATCTTGAGCACTGGAATATCTTCTTATATATTTTATATTTTTACATAACCTGATTCTATTAAAGTTATTTTCCAACAAGTTGTGTGACAATTGAATATTTGTAAATACACTCCTGTTTTTCCTACGTTTGTGAAACTACAACGTTCCAAACTTTTTTATTTGCAATGTAAAATATCCCTTTATATCTCAAGTAACAATTGAATACATGGTCATAAAAAGTTCAACAAGAGCAAAACACTGAAGGTGGTTAACCCTGTTGGGGGGAGAGGGAGACTTCAATATTTTGTTTTATAGTTTTCATATTGCTTGAATTAAAAAAATGCATTACTTTTGTAATTTGTAAAACATGAATTACAAACTTTTTTTTTTTTTTTTTTTTTTCTTTGCTGTACGTGGGCCTCTCACTGCTGTGGCCTCTCCCGTTGCGGAGCACAGGCTCTGGACGCGCAGGCTCAGCAGCCATGGCTCCCGGGTCCAGCCGCTCCACGGCATGTGGGATCCCCCCAGACCTGGGCACGAACCCGTGTCCCCTGCATCGGCAGGCAGACTCTCAACCACTGTGCCACCAGGGAAGCCCGGCATGACCCTTTTAAACAGAAATCATGTCCTGTCAGTTTTTTGTTGTGACCCCTCTAATGATTTCGCATCTCATCTAAAATAAAACACGAAGTCCTTATAGTGTTCTACGTACCATACAGAATCCTTCAATTCAGCTCATTAGAAAGGCCTTCAGTGGCCGCCCTTTACAAAATGGTATCTCACCATGACCTTGCCCTATCACTCTGTAACTTCATTCTTTTCTCTTTTTTTTCATTCTTTTCTTTATAGCACTTATCATCACCTGACATAGAATTACCCCTACTGGAAAGTAAGTACCAAGAAGGCAGAGATTTTGTTTGTATAGTTTACTATTTTAAAAAACAGCTTTATTGAGATATGTCACGTCACCCACTTAAAGTGCACAATTCAATGGCTTTTAGTATATTCACAGAGCTGTGCACCCATCATTACAAATTTAGAACACTGTCGTTGCCCCTAAAAGAAATCCCATTTATCCTAGCCATCACCCCCATTCTTCCTGTTTGCTCCAGCCCAAGGCAACCACTCAACTGGCTATATAGATTTGCCTATTCTGGACATTTCTTGTAAATGGAATCATACATGGTTCTTTGTGACTAGCCTCTTTGACTTAACACAGTGTTTTTTTAAAAAAACAAATTTATTTATTTATTTATTTTTGGCTGCATTGGGTCTTCGTTGCTGCGCACGGGCTTTCTGTAGTTGCAGCGAGCGGGAGCTACTCTTCGTTGTGGTGCGCGGGCTGCTCATTGCAGTGGCTTCTCTTTGTTGCAGAGCAGGGGCTCTAGGTGCATGGGTCTTCAGTAGTTATGGCACATGGGCTCAGTAGTTGTGGTGCACGGGCTTATTTGCTCCACGGCATGTGGGATCTTCCAGAACCAGGGCTCGAACCCCTGTCCCCTGCATTGGCAGGCAGATTTTTAACCACTGCACCACCTGCGAAGTCCCTAACCCAGTGTTTTTAAATTTCATCTATGTTACAGCATGTATCAGTACTTCATTTTTTTGTGTGTGTGCCAAACAATATTCCACTGTAAGGATAAACCACACTTTGCTTATTCATCAGCTGATGAACATTTGGGTTGTTTCCACTTTGTTTTTTTTTTTGCTATTATGAATAGTGCTGCTATGAACATTCATGTACCAGTTTTTGTGTGGACATTTTTTTAAATTCTTATAGGTATATACCTAGGAGTAGAATTGTTAGATCATACGGCAACTTTATACTTAACCATTTCGGAAACTGCTAGACTGTTTTCCAAAGCAGTGGCAATATTTTACATTCCCAACAGCACTGTATGAGAGTTCTGGTTTCTTTTCATCCTTGCCAACATATTTAAAAAAATTCTCGCCATCCTAATGAGTATGAAATGGTATATCATTGTGGTTTTGATTTGCATTTCTCTGATGGATAATCATGTCAAGTATTTTTTTCATGAGCTTATTGACCACTTGAATATCTTTTTCAGAGAAATGTCTGTTCAGATACCTTGCTCCTTTTAATTGGATTATTTGTCTTATTATTGAGCTGTAAGAGTTCCTTATATATTCTAGATATAAGCCCCTTATCAGAAATATGATTTGCAAATATCTTCTTCCATTTGGCGAACTGCCTTTACACTTTCTTAATGTTGTCATTTGAAACACAAAATTTTTAATTTTGATGATGTCCAGATTATCTATTTTTTTCTTTTGTTACTTGTGCCTTGTCATATCTGAGAAAATCATCAACTAATCCAAGGTCATGAAGGTTTACATCTATGCTTTCAACCAAGAGTTTCATAGTTTAGCCTTTATATTAGGTCTTTCATCTATTTGGGGTTAATTTCTGTACGTGGTGTGAACTATGAGGTAGGGGTCCAAGTTCATTCTTTTGCCTGTGGATATCCGGTTGTCCTGGCACCATTTTTTGAAAAGACCATTCTTCCCTAGTGAATTGTCTTGGTACCTTGTTGAAAATCAGTTGACTAATTATGAGGGTTTATTTCTATATCTCAAGTCTGTTCCATTGGTCTACATGCCTATCCTTATGCCATTTCCATACTGTCTTGATAACTGCAGGTTTGTAGATAAGTTTGACATCAAGAAGTGTGAGTCTTTCAACTTTATTCTTTTTCAAGATTGTTTTGCTGTTGTTTAGAGAGTACTGCAGAGCTGTTATTAAAATACTGTCTTGGGGCTTCCCTGGTGGTGCAGTGGTTGAGAGTCCGCCTGCCGATGCAGGGAACATGGGTTCGTGCCCTGGTCAGGGAAGATCCCACATGCTGTGGAGCGGCTAGGCCCGTAAGCCATGGCCGCTGAGCCTGCGCGTCTGGAGCCTGTGCTCCGCAACGGGAGAGGCCACAACAGTGAGAGGCCCTCGTACCGCAAAAAACAAAACAACAAAACAAAACAAAACTGTAAAGTAAATGCAAGTCATGCCATTACAAAATACTCAGTTTATCTAGCTTCCTTTACCTTTTGCATGATCTCGCTTCAATCTCAAACAGTTATCAATCAATAACCATGGTTTTACCACTCCTACCCAGAAAAGTCCTATTTAGGTTGTTACGGAAAAATTGCCAGATGAATGGACATGTACTTATTCTGCAGAATACCTACTATGCGCAAGAAAAATGTGCAAACAACCCAGATTTTAGTGTGCTTCAGTTTGGTGCCATCTACTTTAAAAATAAAGGCTCTTTGCTTTTGTTTCAGTTTAGAGACTCAGTGGTGAATCAGCTCATTTGATGAGTTATAGATGAGAGCAAGTACTCAGGGAACATCAAGCGCTAAAAGTTCGGAGGATTTGATTTTTTTTCAGTCCAGTAACCAAAAGCATTTGATCTTTTATTGACTGAATATGGTTGCTGTAAAAAAGAAATGAAATGTCCTAAGTATTCAGGGTTGAATAACTACAAATGCTTTCCATTTCCACTGTCCAAACACCCTTAACTTTATGCTGTGTATAATAATATATTAGCCTGTTCAGGTTTTATTAAGAAAACAGACTTTTTTTCCTGACAGTATTAAAATGGTCTCTTTAAAATGTAGATTTCAAAGGAATGAAATTCTCTCCAGGCTGTAGTTCTTTGTATTAACAATTATTTTTCCAGATTAGTCTTCTGTTTTACCTAGGTAAAACAAGTCAAGGGAAAGTAACAGAGAGGGATGCTTCTTATTTGAGAGAGTAGGGAATGCAGTTTTCTTCCGAATTGTCATTTCCTTTGATAAATGTGCTGTAACTAGATCCTGGGGGCTACTCGAAGTGCACTCAGGAACAACATACAGCTCTTTGGGCAAATCCTCCCAGGAGGCCCTGGAGACAGTCCCACTGGGCTAGAATAACAGTTCTATTATTCAGCCCAGCAAGTCTATCACCCTACTTATTAGCATAGTTTGGAGGTTAAACAATGGTATCTCCTCCTACTTATTCATTATCAAATTACTTCACGATGTTTATTTAGACTACTATCACTGAATCAGTGATAAAAACCAGTTATAAAAACACAACTTTCTGAGAAGCCTTCATTAAAGTGAACACTCCAACAGAAAAGCTCTCTGGGTAGGAACACGGGAAATGTGCTCCTTTGCACTCAACGAAAACAATTCCGATACGTTTCAACTATCTCAAAATTACTATGTGGGACATATCAGTTACTTTAATCAAAAAATAATACTTAGAATAGTATCATTTAAATATTAATGTAATTAATGCCACATCACAGTTAATTGAAAATCACTAACACTTGTTAATAATAAATGGAAAAATACGCTTTACAGCCAATGCCAGCAAGTAAAATGTGTATTTTGCACATGGCGGTTTAGAAATACATAAGCAAACCAAGAGGTGTCAGTTTTTAGCGGGCAAGACTGAATCGGTCTCCTTTACATTTATATTTGACGGCAACACTTATTTAATTTTTAAGAAGTCTCTGTGATGAATCAGAGGAGGAAGGATGATCTGTGGGTTAAGTCTGGGGGTTTGGAACAGAGAACTCACTTTTCACTTTCAGTCACTGAAAAACTGATAAACTGGTTAATCTTTTACTAGGAAAATGTCCACTGATTAGGTAACTTGGAAACATGCTCGTATTTCCTACCTAGGAGGGTAGATCTGCCAGGTCAATTTACACGTTAAGTCTGGGAAGTGGAAACTGTTGATCCTGGATGTAGGTCTACCCAAAGCTCTTTGGTGTCCAGCCCTCCTTCCTTCGCCCCCAGACATGGTTTCCCTAGAGGAAGCAGCCTTTGCAGTGGGTATGTGAGCGGCGCCCTGCTCCCCAGCACACACGGACAGTCAGCTGTCTCAGCACCATCTAATAATGAAGTGAGCACCTAGGCAAGCCCAGATCCTGAGCAAATTCTGTTTGAAAGGCAAGCAGCTGTGTAATCATTCATCTAGGCTTGGGAGGAAATGGCTTATTTTACATCATTTTTTTCAAAAGCAAACTTGAAGTTCTAGTTGTAATGTGACACCTCGCCTATCCTCAAAGTGGAGTGAGAAAAGGAAAATTTAATATGGGTGTCAGCTTTCCCCCTCTCCCCCTTACTAACAGTATGCTAAAATCTGGGAAGAGCTGAGGTCACCTTTTTTGGGTATTTTCATTTTACAGTTGGTTGTCAGTGCTAAACTGAATTACATTAAGTTCCATGAAGTTAAGGAGGATAAGAATTGTGTTAACTGCAGGATAAACCCACCAACCACTAGATTGTTTACAGTGAAAAGGACCCTCAGTTTTTTCATAGACCCTTGATATTTACAGCCTTCCAACCATCCACCTTCTCCAATTATAAATGTTAAGGCAATTTCAAAATCGGAAGGACTATAGTCAATCCGTGAATTTAGGAAGAGAAAAATTTCTTTACGTGCTTACTTTGCATTTCAAGTCTTCCAGAAAGAAGACTCTGGCACATCTGGAAATATCTTGGGAGTTAGTTACACAAAGGTATGCAAGGCATCTCAGATTTATCTTTGGCATCTCTGCCATTTATTTAGAAGCTGCACACAAACAGAATTCCTCCTGTTCTGGGCAGCCCTTGCATCACACTAGGAATACATCAGCGTGCTTCTGTTTCTCATGCAGAAGGGAGCGACAGATATGGTCCAGTTATACTTTTATAGCCTCCAGTTTACAGTTGAGCACTATGCCTTTTTAGGGCTGACTAGGAAATCAGATTGGATGAATCTGGGAACACAGCTTCACAATGTGCATAACCCTGACTCTGCAATGGAGGAAAATCAATGAGGGGAAGGAAGCATTGATCTCCTTGCAGAGTGCAAATGCAGTTGGCTCAGAAACACTCTGCCCAGGGATTCTGTTATTCAAGTCATTCCGTTGCACATGTTTTCAAACCAAGCTCTTATCATGAAGCAGCTCTCTGGATTCAGCTTAGCTCCAGTTACACATGCATAAAACCCACGGCTTCTAGGAGGGAAAGGAACTCTGCGTATCCACAGTTCAGCTTCTGTGTTTGCTCCAGGCTAAACGAAACAGCCTTCACTTCAGTGATATTTCACGATGTCACTCTGTCACTGGGTGGAGAAAACTCCTGCAGGAAGGTGAGAATATGACTCACTTCAAGAAAATATTATCTTCAGCTATGATGAATGTGATGTGCTGCTTGTGATGGGCTGCTTGGCCAATTTGTTTTCCTTTTTTTATTAAGAAGTAAATGTGACCAAGAAATTACCTGGAGGGCCTACTAGAGATATGCACGTTTGTGCAAATACACACAAAAATGAAACATATAGCCACATGCAGTATGTATAAAAATATATATTGCAATATTTCATACTTGTTAGTGAAAATATTTTTACAACATAGTGCCTCCCAAGTGCAGGAAATACATCAAGCCTCTTAAAAGTGACTGTAGTTGATTCATTTAGTGCTGTCATAATATAGCGTTTTCTTTAATGAAAATTTATATCGTTTTTTTCCTGGATTCAGTGGAATAAATTTATACTGAAAGATGGAAGCGATCGATGTATTCAGTATTAAACACACCCAATTCCTGACAATATACAGGAGCTTGATCAAGTGAGGTACAGACGGACAGAGCTTAAGCTTAAATGCACCTTTTCTGCTCTGAGCTTTTCCACAGCAAAATTGTCATATAAACGTAGTAGAAACCAGTGGCTTTTGGCAATGAGACACAGCACTTTCAGATCAACCTTGTGCTGGTATCACAGTGAACTACCAACACACTGATTCAGATTCAGATAATGGATTTATGTTTAAAGCAATTTGCAATTGTGAACATCTGCAGTAAGAAAGAAAGGAAGTTAGCGGCTCTAGCTTAAGAGCATTTAAAAATGCAGACAGATGTAAAAAATAGTACTAGAGAAGGATGACCCATATAAAATCAGCAGGAAAAGAGAGTAACTGAAAGATTCATATACATGCATGCCTTGTTTTACTGTGTATATTGCTTTTCTTTTTTTTTTTTTTAAACAAATTGAAAGTTTGTGGCAACCCTGCGTGGAGCAAGTCTACTGGTGCCATTTTTTCTAGTAGCATTTGCTCACTTTGTGTCTCTGTGTCACATATTGGTAATTCTATGTACACTGTTTTTTTTAGACATATTGCTATTGCACACTTAATAGACTACAGTGTATTTGTAAACATAATCTTCATATGCATTGGGAAAGCAAATATTTGTGTGACTTCCTTCATTGTGGTATTTGCTTTATTATTGTCGTCTGGAACCAAACCTACAATATCTCTGAGGTATGCCTGTGTGTATGTATGTATATATATATAATCTTATAGTCCTAGAATATGAAGCAAGGACTCATGATAAACAAAGAGTCGGGGCCATAAATTAGGACTGAAGAGAAAAAAAATCCTTCCTGGTGTGGTCAAGGTAATCACAGAAAAGACTGTAGTTCAGGAGATAACAATCTTTTCAAGTTTTAATGATGAAATAAAAGGCTCTCCTGCCTAGGGGCGGGGGCAGGGATGGGGGAGGTTTGAAGTCGGGCTAGGTGGGAAGTGGGAGAAATGGGGTGAACCATCAGGACTGGGGTTTCATCTCAGTGTTTTGGAACATCAACTTCATAAACACTGTGAGCTGTGGTCCACCATGGACCACAACTGTGTGCTGCAGAGTCCAGAAAACAAACCAGGCAAGAACCCGTGGTCCTGTGTTAATATTCTCCAGGATTACCAGTATGAGAGGGAGGGCGGCTTTTTATTGCCCTTGAAGTAAAAAGTGATGTTAAAATTTGATTCTTGCTCTTATGATAATCTAACTTGGAACATCAAACAAAACCTTAAGTACTGTATCAGTCAGGGTCCAATCAGGAGAGAGAATCCATACAAGAATCTCAACGGGGAAAGTTTAATATAAAAACTATTAATTTAAGAGGGGAGTGGAGAAATGACGTATTGGCTAGTAGGAAATAAAGAGAAGTCTAAAGACAGTAGGAATGGCAGGTAGAATAGCATGTAGTAATATATGATATGATATGATATAAAACATATAACAGAATATAATATAATATGTTACTACCCCTATGGCTGAGAGAGAAAAACCAAACCAAGGGAGAGGCCCCCAGAGCTCAGATCCATAACTTGCTGGAGAGGGCGTAGCCACGGCTCACACACTGGGTGGAAGAAAAGTTGCTAGTGGAATTTTCCGGAAATCCACCCTCTCAGAGGCCAGGGAAGGCTGTTCACAGGAAAGTGTCTCACTGGAGTCACTCTAGTGCAGAACCACCTGAGGCAGGTGTAGGAGGAGGTTGTAAGGACTGTGCACTGGAGAATCTGTGGGCACATCAGGAATCAGGTGCTGGAAAAGCCAGCCGTGCTGCAGGAGCTGGGCACTGAGGGAGCAGCGTGCCCTGCAGGCACTGAACCTGAAGAATCCACCTGTGCTGCAGTTGGCAGATGCTGAGAAAACATCTGGAGAACAAGGAAGAAAACACTTCTCCTCCTGCAGTGTCTCTGATATCAGTGTCTACTGATAAAGCTATCACGCCTGTCAGCAAAGGGAACATAGTTAAGGGGCCCAGATCCATTTTCAAAGAGCAGGCAAAAAGGTTTAATTTGGAGCTGAGAAGCAACAAGTCACAACTGGCACAAGCATACATACAGAATCATCATAATCCTTTAAGTTGAAAATTTGAACACATTGAGAGTCTTTGTACAGTGAGATGATTCTTACACTGTGAGTTGTTTTTTGTTCTCTTTTACATCTTCATGAGATGAGTACTCAGAGGAATAGCAGAAAGGGTAGCTGTGTAGGCAGCACAAATCACCCAACTTACAAAAGTCTAAATCAGTCCTCCTACATCATTAACATCGTATTTGGATTACAGACAATAAAGAAATAGAGCATTATCGATGCTTCTTTTTAAAATTCTTTTATACTGCAGAGCGAAATACATAAATAAGTGACCTGGGCTCAAGCCGATTCTTTTCTCTTTTCATAACATTGCTGTTAAACGAATGTTCTTCATCTCTTTTCTGTTAGCCTCGTAGGATGGTGTATTAGTTTGCTAGGGCTGCCATAACAAATACCAGAGATTTCTTTTCTCATAGTTCTGGAAGTTCTCAAGAAGTCTGAGATCAAGGCATCGGCAGGACTGGTTTCTTCTGAGGCTTTTCTCCTTGGCTTGTAGATGGTTGTCAGCTCCCTGTGTCTTCACATGGTCTTCCCTCTGTGTGTTTCTGTGTCCAAATGTCTTCTTTTTATAGGGGTACCAGTCATATTGGACTAAGGCCCACCCAATTCCCTCATTTTAACATAATCACCTCTTTAAAGACCCTATCTCCCAATACAGTTAGATTCTGAAATATTGGGGATTGGAGGCTCCACATATGAGGTTTGGGAGGAACAGAATTCAGTCCATAACAGGTGGTTAACTGCGAGGGTCGTTAACTTCGAAAGCCTGGGTTCAAACTCCAGATCAGCCAGTTTGATACGTCAGTTGTGTAACATGGGGCAACTTATTCACCCACCTTGAATCTCAGTTTTCTCATCTACTTTGTAAAGCTGTTGTGAGAATTAAATTAAGTAATATAGGCAAAGTATTTAGAATAGATTCTGGAGTATACTATGAGCAAAAGATGTTAACTATTAGTAATGGTGATATTATTTTTATCTTCACTTATTTATTTGATTATAAACACATAATGGCTACTTCCCAGATGACATAATACCTTTGCTGGTAATATGATAAGGAGGCACACAAACTAATAATTACCAGGTTAAATTTGTGCTTTCCTCAGGACCTTTGCACTTGCTGTTCCTGGTGCCTGGACCTCTGCTTTGCTGGCTTCTTCCAGCCTCTGCCCAGATGGTACCCACCCAGAGAGGCCTTCATGGACACTCTATGTAAAGTAAATGCTCACTCCTGCTCTGTGTCCATTCTATCGCCTTCTCTTCTTTTTGTCATCGCCCTGAGTGCAATCTCAGATTCTCATTTATTTTCCTATTTGTTCTCTGTCTCTTCCACCATAGTGTAGACATTGCTACATCTCAACTTCCTAGTGTACTAAACCTGGCACACAGAGCCATTCAAAAATGTTGTTTACATGAATAAAATACAAAAAACGGTGTAACACCCTATTTTGAGGTAAGTATGTGGTGAAAAAAAACACACAGCCATGCGCTCCAGATCATAAATAAAAGATCTCAAAAAGGAGAAAGGGACATATTAAACACATTTGGAACACTTCTATTTTTCTAGTTCAGTGATACAATATTAATTGTTTTTATTGCTGGAAAACCTTTTGTTCCTTTCCAGGACACTAGCATTCGTGTTACTCTAACAGTAAGTTGGTATCTTAAAATGTTAACTTTTAAATCTATGAATGGAGAGCTAGAAGTCTTTCAACAATCACTGTCATCCACTGAAAATGATCTAAAAATGGGAACACTTAATGAGCACTCTTCTCCTTTCCTTCCCAACCCACTCCAATGCGTTTGTTCTGATCTTAGGGTTACCACAGACTTCAAAGGGGGCTACGGTCAGCTCTGCAGGAAGGAGAAGAAAAGTCCCAGTAAACACAAAGGCCATCAAGTCTGAATACACATTTCTTTGACTGAGTCCACAGTGCATGAGTATTGGGACAATGATTGGTTCTGGCTGAGGACTGTTTTGTCAGGCCTATATGGTTAGGCAGGCCATTTAAATGGTCATATTTTATTCCGGGAGCACGAAAGAGTTATAATCAAGTCAAATATATTTTGCGTATGCACAAATGAGCCTCTGTATATCTTTTTGGCATGAAAATTTGAATGCAATCCTTATTCAAAATTCTAGCTAAATTATTAGATGATTTGGATTAGGAAATATTACACTTACAGACCTTTGTCTGCCATGAACCTCATCCGTCGTAGTTTTATTATCAATATTTTAACGACACTGACGGAAATTTAAGCCTGTCCAAATTTGATGCCACATCTTCGTGGTGCTTTTCAAATAGAAACTGAGATAATCTGAGTTTGTTAATATAGTTAGTGAAAACTTTTAACAATTAACTTTAAAGTGATTAAGGAAAAGACAAATTCTCTGCAATCAGTATGCCAGTCCTGGTACAACAAAGTCTACAGTCTAGCATGAATCACTGTTGGGCATGGGTCAGTATGGGACCCAGAGGGATCAGGGGGCAGCCAACAAACAAGATTATTTTCCCCTAAACAATAGGTGGCTAAGGATTTCACCATTTTACAAGTGAAATACTGAAATTAACGCTAAAACCACGTACCACAGACTAAGATAAGAGTTGAGTCAACTACGTTTAGTCTATTTCACATTATGAAATTAATTCTTCCCAGCTCCTAAGTTTTGCTGCCCTTTAAAAGATACGTGTAAGGAACAACTTCATAGGCATATTAAGGGGACTTTATCTGAGTGAGCTGGACTCAGATGATTACTGCAATCATGATTCTGATGTCCAGAAACGTAAGGTCAGTTGATTAGCTCCTGAATACTCAGCTTGGCAAAAAGTAGTCTTTGCGGCTGGTTACTCAGAAAGTATGGTGATTATTGATGTGGGTAGGGGGTAGCAGAACTAAAATGAGAACGCTTGGGCTTCCTTGGTGGCGCAGTGGTTGGGAGTCTGCCTGCCGATGCAGGGGACGAGGGTTCGTGCCCCGGTCCTGGAGGATCCCGCGTGCCGCGGGGCGGCTGGGCCCGTGAGCCATGGCCGCTGACCCTGCGCGTCCGGAGCCTGTGCTCCACAACGGGAGAGGCCACAGCAGTGAGAGGCCCGCGTACCGAAAAAAAAAAAAAAAAAATGAGAACACTTGCTTTGCCTGTCTTAGAGAATAATGTCTAAATGTGAGGTACCACATAGAAGCTTTTCTGCTATTATGCAATACACATGTTCCTGAAAGACTTTCTTGTTCTGAAAAATTATGCATGGAAAATAATAGGGTTCTCTGGCTAAATAGGGTTGGGTCAGATCATTCAAACATATGCAACTTCATAACCAGAGCACCAAGAACACAACAATAATCTTAAAATACTAACACAGTTAAAAAGATATTCCAAATTCCTGCTGAATAAATATCTTAGCAAACATAGGATTTTATCTTTTTTTTAAAAAAGTAGACTACGTCTGAAAGAGGGTACAAAGAAGAGCCAAGGTTGCTAAATAACACAGATAAGGAAAAATATACAAAGACTGAGGAAGAACCAAGCCCAAAGCACCTACATGAAGTTCAGAATAAACTGAGCCAAGAGGAAGACCATGCAGCAGATATGCATCACTGGGAGAACCCTGTTTCTTGGTGGTTCGCCGCATTCAGTGCCTACTGCTTGGTGACATAAAACAGTCATGTGGGGAATGATTCTTTTGTGTGCCAAATCAACTGGGCTAAGGCATGCCCAGATAGCTGGTAAAACATCATTTCTGGGTGTGTCCGTGAGGGTGTTTCTGGAAGAGATTAGCATCTGAATCAGTAGAGGAGAAGAGAAGATGGCTCTCGCCCATGTGGGTGGGCACTGGACAATCAACTGAGGGCCCGGATACAACACAATATCAGAGGAAGGGTGGATTCATTCTCTGCTTGACTTATCTATCTTCTCCTGCCCTCTGACATCCACAGTCCTAGTTCACAGGGTTTTGAACTTGGACTGAATTACACCACTGGCTTTCCTGGGTCTCCAGCTTGTACACGGCAAACTATAGGACTTCTCACCCTACATAATGACATGAGCCAATTCCTATAATAAATCTCTTTCTACAAAACACAAGTATAAATTAAACAGATATTTCCTATTGGTTCTGTTTCTCTAGAGAGCCCTGACGAACACAATGCAGTGGGAAAAACCCACGTAAGAACTAATAGGACATCCCAGTTATGTTAGCATTGCTTTCTTACTTACAATTGCATATGAACTTGTGTCCTTCAGAGAGGCATGTGTGGTACCAGAGTAGACTGAATTTCACTTTGAAGTGTGTGTACTTATTTCTATCATCATTTACTGATTTGGGTCACTGGCTTTCAAACAAATTTTACTGAATTTAGCTAAAAACTCTGTATTTGTTTATTGGATATTGAGATCACTGCTATCCTGGTTTCCCTTTTTTTCTTGACTATGGTTTTCTTCTCAACTTCTCTGCTTTGTTCCAGGTGGGGTTTTCAGGTAAAATTTTTTTTCTTCCTTTCTTTTTTTGTTATTGCCCTTTTGTCTTATTCTTTGTTAATCATCCTTGTTCTTAATGTACCTGTGTTTCGATGGTAAGATATCTCATATACATATTTGAAGCAAACAGTGCATAAACAAGCAGTAACACATATTTAAAGACGTTGATGGACTCCTCCTTTCATGAATGATTTCTCTGCAGTATGCCACGGTCTTTGATAGCATTTTATCCATGGTGGAACTTCTTTCAAAACTGGTGCCAATCCTCTCAAACCCTGCTGCTGCTTTATCAACTAAATTTATGTCCTATTCTAAATCCTTTGTTGTTATTTCAACAATCTTCATAGCATCTCCACTGGAGTAGATTTCATCTCAAGAAACCACTTTCTTTGCTCATCCATAAGAAACAACTGCTCATCCATTGAAGTTTTATCATGACATTGAAGCAATTCAGTCGCATCTTCAGGCTCCACTTCTAATTCTAGTTCTCTTGCTATTTCCACCACATCTGCAGTGACTTCCTCCACTGAATTCTTTAACCCCTCAATGTCATCCACGAGGGTTGGAATCAACTTCTTCCAAACTCCTGCTAAGGTGGATATTTGGAGCTCTTCCCATGAATCATGAATGTTCTTCATGGCATCCAGAATGGTAAATCTTTTCCATAAGGTTTTCAATTTACTTTGCCAGATTCATCAGAGGAATCACCATCTATGGCAGCTATAGACTTATGAAGTGTGTTTCTTAAAGAGTAACACTTGAAAGTCGAAATGACTCCTTGATCCATGGCCTGCAGAACGGATGCTGTGTCAGCAGGCATGTACACAACATGAATCTCATACCCCTCCGTGAGAGCTCCTTGGTGACCAGGTGTATCATCAGTGAGCAGTGATATTTTGAAAGTAACCTTTTTCTGAGCAGTAGGTCTCAACAATGGGCTTAAAATACCCAGTAAACCAGCAGATGTACCGTCATCCAGGCTTTGATGTCCCATTGAGAGGGCACAGGCTGAGAAGTTTCAGCTTAATTCTTAAGGGCCCTAGGATTTTCGGAGTGGTAAAGGAGCATTGGCTTGAACTTAACGTCAACAACTGTGTTAGCCCCTAACAAGAGGGTCAGCCTGTCTTTTGAAGCTTTGAAGCCAGGCGTAGACTTCTCTCTGGCTATGAAAGTCCTAGATGCCATCTTCTTCCAAGTTAAGGCTATTTTGTCTACATGGAAACCCTGCTGGGTAGTGAAGCCACCTTCATTCATCATCTTAGCTGGACCTTCTGGATAACTTATCACAGCTTCTACATCAGCACTTGCTGCTTCACCTTGCACTTTGATGTTTTGGAGACAACTTCTTTCCTAAAACCTCATGAATCAACCTCTGCTAGCTTCCAACTTTTGTTCTACAGCTTCCCCTCCTCTCTCGGCCTTCACAGAATTGAAGAGAGTTAGGGTCTTGCTCTGGATTAGGTTTGACTTAAGGGAATGTTATGGCTGGTTTGATCTTCTATCCAGACGACTAGAAGTTTCTCCACCTCGGCAATAAAGCAATTTTGCTTTCTTAGCATTCATATATTCACTGGAGTAGCACTTTTAATTTCCTTCAAGAACTTATCCTTTGCAATCATAACTTGGTTAACTGGCTCAAGAGGCTTACCTTTCGGCCTATCTTGGCTTTCCACATGCCTTCCTCACTAAGCTTAATCATTTCTAGCTTTTGATTTAAAGTGAGAGACGTGCAACTCTTCCTCTCACTTGAGCACCTAGAGCTCACTGTAGTGTTATTAATTGGCCTAATTATAATATTGTTGTGTCTCAGGGAATAGGGAGGCCCAAGGATAGGGAGAGAGACAGGGGAACAGCCGACAGTGGAGCAGTCAGAACACACGCAATGTTTATGGATTACATGAGCCGTCTTATACGGGCATGGTTCATGGTGCCCCCAAACAATTATAAAGGTAACGTTAAAAATCACTGATCACAGATCATCATAGCAAACTA
Source organism: Orcinus orca (assembly GCF_937001465.1). NCBI lineage: Eukaryota > Metazoa > Chordata > Mammalia > Artiodactyla > Delphinidae > Orcinus > Orcinus orca. Next base: position 82,212,110 of record NC_064561.1, on the reverse strand, counting down.
ATAATGAAAAAGTTTGAAATATTGTGAAAATCACCAAAATGTGACAGAGACACAAAATGAGCAAACGCTGTTCGAAAAATGGCCCCAATAGATTTGATGTACGTGGGGTCGTCACAAACTTTCAATTTATAAGAAACACAGTATCTGTGAAGTGCAATAAAGTGAAACACAAGAAAACAAGGTATGTCTGGATAGTATGGTTTAAGCAATTTTTGTTGTCTGTCATGGAATGATGATGATAGATATTACTTAATTGTTGATAATCTCGTGTTAAATAATTGGCTTGGTTAGGACTGTGGACAGTGGCTGGGAGAGTTTTCCTCTGCTTGAAATTAACTTATTTTTATTGAATCTGTGACCTTGGCTGTGTTAGTTGAATACCCCATGAGAAAGTACTTTGATTAGACAGGCAAGTTCAGGAAAAAGTGACTCTAAAGGCCCAACAGTATTAATGTTGGCTCTCCCTCACAGGCAGTATAACTCTTAACAAGTCAATTGCTTTACAGCAACCAGAGTGTGAGATCATTCATAAATTATACAAATTCTCACAGTGGCAAAGTGAAATTTACCTGTAGGGAAAAACACAAATGTAAAAACGTTTCCTGTAGTCTAATTCTGTTTGTAGCAAGATAGAATGATTGACCTCATCTTCTACCACTATTATACAACCCCACACCAACACACACACACACACACACACACACACACACGCAACACTTTGACTAAATACCCAAAGTGATTTCAAGCAACTCACAGAGTATAGACTCAGTAAGCAGTAATTAAGAGCAATGAATTTATTTCCTTTATTTCTTCCTTTTAGTACATTCTAGACTCTGTTTTTAACCTTTCAATATCACTCACTTAATTAAGAAAAACGACCCCACATTTCTTTTACGTAATACACCACTCCTTAGCAAATATAAGGGGATCTTGGCATACAAGGCTATTGTTTTCCTTTTCACTGATCTTCCTCTCTAGAACCAAGGAACATGAATCGCAATTACTTTATCCACTGAGAAAGGAAAGTTTAAATCAGTGCTTTTATGTATAGGGCTACATGAGGCTTTTAGATCACTAGATGAAACTAAATGCCTGACTTAAAAAATAACTGAGTTTACAGATACTACCAGAATTTTACTAGCGTTTCTGTTTATCTGTGGTTTAAAAAAAAAAAATAATGCCAGGGCTTCTGGTGAAATATAGATGACCCTTCGTAGACCTGAGTCAATGTCAAATATCTTATTTTCTCTGGAGCTTCTTGTGTGGTCAACTGTAATTGCTATTCATAGACCCACAGGGCAGGCTTCCAGGTCCAAAATGTACACATTCTACAGTTTGACCCTTCAAGGTGCTGTAAAAACATAAAATACATTTCTTTGGAGAAAACTCTCTGCTACAGCATGGTCCCTTGAACTGTCCAATTTGATCTGTGATTCCTGCTGAGATATGCATTACATCATGGTCTATTTTCAGCTTGTTACATTAATCAAAACCTATGCCATTTATTAAACAGCTTCCTGCAGCTCAGGCATTTGAAATGCAGAGTGCCAGCACGCGGCTGCCAAGCACCGTGAAGGAAAGAGGTGGGCTGGATTTAAGTAATGTACAAATTGAATTTCAAGTGACTGAGCAGCCTCTTTATCTCTTGGTGACACAACCAGGGACTGTAGCAGCGTTCTTAAGGAAATGAAACCCAGAGCCATGGTTCAATCATGGGGTGGTTACCAAGCCTCTGCCCAGCAGTCCTTCCGGAACTGCTGATGAATGTGACCTTTGCAAAAATGCACAAAGCCTTGAGTTCTGCACGGTTAACCTTTACAAGCTGGAACCCCTCTGTGAAACCTACCCACAGCAAAGGGACGCTTCAGAATCAAAACAGACACATACACATTTCATGAAAGAGCGACTACAGACACGCACATGCTCACGCGCATTCTCAGAGGATGAAGACATTGAACCATTTTCAATGATTCTCTCAACTGTGTGTTTCCAAGCATTTACACTCCTCTTCCTTATGAGCAGGAAAGTACCAGAACTCGATGCAGTGTCAACTCTGTACTTAAATGCATTCGCTCCATTTCAGAACTGCCTTGACCGGAATTGGTGGTGGGAATGGAAATTATATGTGTTCAGGTTTGAGAAGAGTCACTGAGACCCTTCGTTCACCATTAAATAATGATCGTGTGCACATGTTGAGGAGAAGGGGGTGGGTATTAAATGGACAGCCTCGATTTCCACTGTTGGTCTACCTAAGAAAACCATTGTGCTGTGATAGCATCTCACCACGTTGTTTTTTCCAAACGTATTGGATATTCACTGTGAGGAGCAGGTAGGATGAGCATTATGAGAGTGACTATGTCAATATTCTTAACCGGTTACAGTAGTGAATCAAACTTCCTTTCTATGGCTTCTTCCTGATTTTAATAGAATTTTGTTTTTAAACAAATCTAATTTTTCTCATTATTAATAAGTTGATTCAGATGACATTAATCAGTAAGGAAAAGTAAGTTACACTAACTTATCTAATCCTCTTGTAATGTCTACTTCTAGTGGTAATTTTTTTTTTTTTTTTTTTTTTTTTTGCGGTATGCGGGCCTCTCACTGTTGTGGCCTCTCCCGTTGAGGGGCATAGGCTCCGGACGCGCAGGCTCAGCGGCCATGGCTTACGGGCCCAGCCGCTCCGCGGCATGTGGGATCTTCCTGGACCGGGGAATGAACCCGTGTCCCCTGCATTGGCAGGCAGACTCAACCACTGTGCCACCAGGGAAGCCCGGTAATATTTTTTATATCATACTTTTCTCTCAACTAAGTTCTTTACTACCTGATCATGTGATTTGCCTAGCAAGCCTATGAAGTAATTAGAATAGGGTAAGCTATTATTATTGATGAGAAAACTAAAGTCCAAAGAGGATAAAGAGCATGCCAAAGGTCAGCATGGCAAATCACTAGTAATCCTGGAACGTTAACCTCTCTTTCCTGTGATTTCTATGAACCATGAGGGCTATGGCAATAAGGATATGGGGAAACCAGTGACTTCAAAAGACACCTTGATTCATCTTTATAGGGTCTCGAGCTGCAGCTTCCTGTCCACTGTATTCACTTCAGAATCCTTGTCAAAGTGCAGGAAACCCCTGATCCTCAAACACCCAGCTTAGAAATGACCCAGCCATGCAAACACCCGCTTTCTGGCTGTCTGTTTACTGTCAACTGATCAACCGTGGGGAAACAGTGGGGAGGGTGTAGGGCAAACTTCTAGAGACATCAAGTGAAAAAAAAAAAAAGTGGGAGGGAGGATACACTGTAAAAGAATAAAGAAAGAGCAGGTGATCCCCAAAGTCATTCATTCATTCACTCACCCACCATGGGTTAGGCAGGAAAAATGCAAGTTATCGAAATTCATGAACCCTTTTTAGTCCTTGTGCACTGCACTAAGTATTGAGAACATAGACCCAAGATGTGTCTACAAGTAACTCTAAGCAAAGAATGAGTGAGAAGAATGGTATTTGAAAAGGACAAAGCAAATTAGAACACAGAAGTTGGGAGGTTTATTTCTGTCTGAGGTAACCAGGGAAGGCTTTGTGTCCAATGATGGGGCTGTGACGGATAAGCTGGACTCAGTAAAATCCCAGTTCTCAGAAGTCACGCTAACGTGTTATTACTCCCTTGAGTCCAATTTTCAGCCCAAAAGGTTTTGTGGGGATTCTGGTTACTTTCATAAAATGTAAAATACATAAAGCAATGGACATTGTATAAGGCAAAGTCATACCAATATGTTAGGACCCTCTGTGTACCAGGTGTATATTATCACTCATCTTTACAACTGTTTCCCAAGGTAGATATTCTAATATTATTTTACAGATGGAGAAACTGAGGCTCAGAAAGGCTAAGTCTCTTGCCATCACCAGTAAGTGGGAAATGAATGCAGTTATTTTCGAGCAAAGTGTCAAACACACAAATGGTCTTATAGTCCTAACGTGTGCAGATAACCTAGCCCTGCTGGTTACTTGGCTGGCTACAGTGTGCTGAATCTTCCACAAAAATATTTTGAGATGGTGAGCTACCGTCAGTGTACTTGACCCCTTTAAAGCTTTCATGTATAACGCAAACTTTTCCAAAATACGTGTTCTTTTCTGTAAGACAGTGTCCCTTTGATTTTGGCTAAGTATGGTTTCCCTCCTTCCCTGTTCAATACGGGGGCAACTGCCTCAAAGACATGATTTAGCTGAAGTTAAAAATAAGGGGGGAAAGGGTATAAGTAAATGTGAAGGCTGATCCTACTTGAACGAGAGGTGATTGTCCCAGGGAAAAGTAGGCGATTCTTTTTTTATTTTATGCTGTCAACTCTGGCCTATGTCTTTAGAGGCACCTAAGGCCTTAGTGTATTAACTGTTCAGACTTTTGATTTCAAAAGATTACTTCTTCCTAAAGGCTGACCCAGGGCTTGGCTGTGCTGCTTTAAATTCGGGTCTCTAAGAACTGAGCAACTTTCTTTGAGCCTTCAAAGTAAAGCCAAATGCTCCATCCTCAGCCGGAAAGTGACTTTAATTAATTCTGGACGACCTTTAGGTTGAAAAGCAAAACACTGCCCCGAGCTTTTTTAGAAAGGTTAGGTTGTACCTTTTCCCTCTTACTGTGATGAGTTTTGAGAAACACATGTGTGTTTCTCACACAAGTCTCTGCTTCCTGCATTCTTGTAGATGAGCATGTTCTTTAATAAGGGCAAAACAAAATAAAACAAACAAGCCAAAAAGCCCTGTTTGTAGCCAATTAACTTCTCAATTCTAGCTAGAACTAAACCACAGTATAAAATCTTCCGTAACAATAAAATATGACTAAAGACCTCATCAATTCTCATTTAGCAAAAGCTTCCTACTGGACCATCTTTTTCTAATACTTAGGAATTCCATTATTTCTTATTTCAGTGAACATGTTAGGAAAAAAAATTAAGTGAAATGGGATTAGGTTTGCCATTTGTCATTTACTCGGAGCAGAATTCTGGTCTGACATGTGGGCAACTCATACCCAGAGCTTAATGCTTTTAGTAATTATAAGGATCATGTAGAGTATGTTGATTGGTGGGGGGAAAAATTCTTTATTAACTGCTCAGAAATAGTTAATTCTTCATTAGTCAGAGCACTGCACTAGAGGCTGCAGCCTGTGAACCATGGATTAGAGTTTATGATAGTAATAACCTCCCTGAAAAAACATTTGTTACTATACTTAATGACCAGATTTTAGTGCATTAACCTTCCTTGGGAGGTCAACTAACAAAATGGATGTTAACTGCTGGTAACAACCAATTCCTCTGAAATTAATATTTAGATGCCTTTGGTGTCAAAAAACCTTCCTTCCATATCAGGGCATTAAAAACACTTCTAAATTATTAATAGCAGGCAGGATTCAATGCCTCAAAGATTTCCATGCCAATGTTCTTTATCCTCGGCCTCTTCCTATTTTCTCAAACAGTTCTCTTCTGCAGGAACAAGGAAGGCATTCAGGGAAATTAGGTCTCAGAAATGCATGTGGGTCAACAATGCACTGCAGTTTGGAAAAGGTCACTCTTTAAGTTCAACAGAAATAAACATAACAGGAGTGTGAAAGGCGATGCTGAGAGCACTGGGAACCCGACGGGGACAAACTCCCCACCAGGCCTGGGCTCCGGAGCCACGGCCCTCTCACCACCTGTCAGGAACTCCCTGCCGACACATTTTTGCATCCCTTCTGTGACTGACCTCCTGGCTCATCTCTTCAGCCCCTCCCCCTGCCCTCAAATTGGAAACAAACCACACTTATGTCAAAACAACTCCTGAACTATTTCCTTCCCAAGCAACCCCAGAATATAAAACATGTTCTGAAAAGCTGCACCATTCCCTGGAGAAATTTTATGATTTGGTTATTGCAGCGTGTGCTGCTCCTTGGCCGGGGTAGCCTTGAGTCCTTGCCAAACAATGAAGCATTGCTATTATTAGCCTTCCTATTCAATGGCCACAAAACAGTCCCTGTTGCTATTTTCAGACTGTGTTCTTCTGGTGTAATAGGGCCGACGTTGCACCAGGAGGGCAGAGTAGCTGTCTATTGCCAAAACCTGCACAGTGGTATGAATGTGAAAATGTTTTCATGGGGGTATTTTTAGGCAGAGGTGAAATACAGATAGAGAGCCAAAGCCCAGCCTGCTGAAAGCTCTGCTAGTTTCAACAGAGACATACCTACTGGCCTTGGGAGAGCGCCCCTGGGACCTCAGTGATGAAGCTGCTGTGTTTAATAATTTCCTCAAATCCCATGAAGGCAGTGACAGTCCTGACTCAGTCATTTACATCAGCCCAGGTACAGGCACAAAGTGATAAACCAATATCATACAGAGCTGCAACGGGGATGATAAGGGTGACCATGCAAAATGCATGTACATTATAAAAGGGCCTTTCCCTCATGGCCTGGTCAGTTACAAACCCAGCAGCAGTGTTTCCAGAGCTGTAATTGATATAACATTGTATCAGTGTCAGGTGTACAACTTAATCATTCAATATATATTTGTGAAATGATTACCACAGTAAGTCTAGTTAACATCCATCCCCGAACAGGGTTACAATTTGTTTTCCCTTGTGATGAGAACTTTTAAGATTTATTCTCTTAGCATCCCACTTCACCCATTTTACTCACCCCCAACCCTGCCTCTGACAACCACTAATCTGTTCTCTGTATCTATGAGTTTTTTGTTTTTTTTTAAAGATGCCACATATAAGTGTGATCATACAGTATTTGTCTTTCTCCGCCTGATTTATTTCACTTAGCATAATTCTCTCAAGGTCCATCCATGTTTTCACAAATGGCACTATTTTATTCTTTTTTATGGCTGAATTACATATATATATATCTCCATATATATATACACACACACATACATATGTCTGTCTGTCTGTCTATCATCTATCTCACATTTCCTTTATCCATTCACCCATCAGTGGATACTTAGGCTGTTTTCCATGTCTTGCCTATTGTAAATAATGCTGTAGTTAACATGGGGATGCATATATCTTTCCAAGTTAGTGTTTTCATTTAACTTTGGCTAAATACCCAGAAGTGGAATTGCTGGATCATATGGTAGTTTTATTTTTGGTTTTTTGAGGCACCTCCATACTGTTTTCCAGAGTGTTTGAAACAATTTTCACTCCCAGTAACAGTGTACGAGGGTTCCCTTTCCTCCACATACTTGCCAACATTTGTTATTTCTTGTCTTTTTGATAATAGCCATTCAAACAGGTATAAGGGGATATCTCATTGTGGTTTTGATTTGCATTTCCTTGACGATTAGGGAAGCTGAGCATCTTTTCATGTACCTGTTGGCCATCTGTGTATTTTCTTTGGAAAAACATCTCTTCAGATCCTCTGCCTACATTTTAATTGGGTTAGGTTTGTTCTTGTTGTTGTTGAGTTGTATGAGTTCTTTATATAATTTGGATATTAGCCTCTTATTCAATATGATTTGCAAATGTTTTCTCCCATTCCATAGGTTGAGTTTTCATTTTGTTGATGGCTTCCTGGACTGTACAGAAGCTTTTCAGTTTTGATGTCTTCCCACTTGTTTGTTTTTGCTTTTGTTGACTTTGCTTTTGGAGTCAGATCCAAAAAATCATCCTCAAGACTGATGTCAAGGAGCTTACCACCCATGTTTTCTTCTAGGAGTTTATGGTTTCAGGTCTTATGTTCAAGTGTTAAATGCATTTTGAGTTAGTTATTGTGCATGGTATAAAATAGTGGTCCAGTTTCATGCTTTTGTATGTGGCTGTCCAGTTTTCCCAACACAATTTATTGAAGAGACTGTCCTTTCCTCATTGTATATTCTTGGCTCTTTTGTTATAGATTAATTGACTGTATAAACATAGGTTTATTTCTGGGTTCTCTTCCATTGATCGAGGTATCTGTTTTTGTGCCAAAACAATACTGTTTTGATTACTATAGCTTTGTAATATAACTCGAAATCAGTGAATGTGATGTTTCCAGTCATCTTTCTTTCTTTTTGTTTGCTTATTTGTTTGTTTTTTTATACTGCAGGTTCTTATTAGTCATCAATTTTATACACATCAGTGTATACATGTCAATCCCAATCGCCCAATTCAGCACACCACCATCCCCAACCCACCGCGGTTTTCCCCCCTTGGTGTCCATACATTTGTTCTCTACATCTGTGTCTCAACTTCTGCCCTGAAAACTGGTTCATCTGTACCATTTTTCTAGGTTCCACATACATGTGTTAGTATATTTGTTTTTCTCTTTCTGACTTACTTCACTCTGTATGACAGTCTCTAGATCCATCCACGTCTCAATGAATGACTCAATTTCATTCCTTTTTATGGCTGAGTAATATTCCATTGTATATATGTACCACAACTTCTTTATCCATTTGTCTGTTGATGGGCATTTAGGTTGCTTCCATGACCTGGCTATTGTAAATAGTCCAGCAATCTTTCTTAAGATTGCTTTGGCTATATGGGGTTATTTGTGGTTCCATACACACTTTAGGATTGTTTGTTCTATTTCTGTGAAGAATGCCATTGAAATTTTGATAGGGATGGCACTGAATCTGTGGATTGCTTTGCATAGCATGGATAGGTCATTCTTGTTTCTTTCTGATGGATACTTTTGTACTATTGGAAATTTAGTACAGACAGGGGTCCATTAAAATTTTGGGCCTGTTTTCATTTGAAAACACGATTTGCTATCTGACCACTCAGCTAGGACAAGTAAATCAAGCAATTTAAATTTAATAGCTAGATTCTTCATTACTTTGGGAATAATTTCTAATCGAAAGGCTGCAATGCCATTGCATATATATTATTCCTCCTTTCAATTGTTGCTGCTTTTCACTTTTTTTATATTGTCTTAGGAAAGAAGTATTTGCAAACAGTAAATAAGCAATTCTTTCTTTTAAACCATGACAGATTTTGCAGATTCAGTTGCTAAAATTTCAGATGATGGTATCTCTCTCTTAAGGTTTGGTGTTTTACTTTTTCATTTAAAAATACAAATTAAACAATTAAACTTTTTATAAATTCAGTGAAAAAGACAGGATGTTATCTTGGTTTTTAAAATATTTTTTTGCTAGACGTTTTTTCTTAACAGAGGCATTTAGAAAAAGATCTCTTTCCAAATATAAAACTGAAATATGAACTGTTGACATTCTCCCCTGCCACCCTTTCTCCCACGGAAATATCAGTTATATTCTGCTGGTAGCCAGCTTTCAGACATAGTGTTCTGAACTGGTAGGAATGATGAAAATACAGTTATTGTCTTGCTCTGCTTTATCTCTAAACTGATAAGGTTTCTGAAAGCTATTTAATTGTCCTGTGAATCATTAACTTCATTACGTTTACAGAGAATATGTTATCTCCCCTGATTCTTGGGAACTGTGGATCCTTCATCAGTGACCTGGAATGGTTGCTATGTGCAATGCAGCTAATGTACCTGTGCAATTTATTAGTGCCAGGTAGAGTTTTAAATCAGCATGTTGATTGTGGTGTTGTTCACTTAATGAACTTCCATGCACTGCTTCCTGAAAACCCTTTTATGGTTTCTGTTGGCTCCATATGGCATTCTGATGAGCTTACACTTCTCCTTAAGTGCTTCTATATCAGAAAACAAGAGCAAAGCTAAAACAAAGTGAGTCATCTGGTTTTGTCTTTGCTTTCACTGCATGAGATAATGTGGAGGTGTTAATTACAAGACTTCACTGAGTCTTGACTAATAACAGTGTGCAAACAAATGCATGTCAGGCTCAGCCACAGAAATGCTTCTACTAATAAGGTAAAACTAGCAATTAGAGCTGACAATGAAGTAATACTTTCCGCTGAATATTCATTAATGAAGTTCTTGTTTGGGAGAAGGGAGGCTTCTGATTGTCCAGATGGATACCTAGAATAGGAACCCTGGTCATTCCTTTTAAATGAATTAACCACCATTTGGTGAGCCAGCACACTGGATTAATTCCCTTTTGTACTAACGCACTGACCCTTTGCTTCAAAGGCAGAGCCCTGATGACCACTGAGATCCCTCAATCCGTGACCTTGGCATAATAGGGACAAATTGAATTCCCAGAAGGAGAAAAATGATAGTGACCACAGAACATCACGAACAGCGGGCTGGAGACACAGCATGTTTTATTTAAATTCTTCGCTACAGCTCCTAGGGTTTCAGGGAGAAAAAGTGTGATTAGCTTACCTAACCCAGTCATGTCACTTCATCTGATGTTTTCCTTTTTTTCCCTTTTCCCTTTCCCTTTCCTTCCCTCCTCTTGTCTCTCTCATTTAGAGAGCAGTTCTGACATACTTCTTTAAGCACACAAGATCCACTGTTTTCATGTCAAAAAAGACACCTCCCAGGAAAGAGAGCTTTGGGCACTGACGGCTCTTTCATACTCTGCACCGTTATTTCTTTTTCATTTTTTAGTTACTTTTTATCAGAGTACAGTTGATTTACAATGTTGTGTTAGTTTCAGGTATACAGCAAAGTGAATCAGTTACACATATACCTGTTTTTTGTTTTTTTTTTTAGATTCTTTTCCCATATAGGCCATTACAGAGTACTGAGTAGAGTTCCCTGTGCTATACAATAGGTCCTTATCAGTTATCAGTTTTATATATAGTAGTGTGTATATGTCAATCCCAATTTTCCAATTGATTCCTCCCCCCTGCACCGTTATTTCTGATGCCAGATCACGAGCTATACTACCCAGGTGATATATGCCTTTTTGGCATTTCTTAGTAAAGATGCCCAAATGAGAGACTCTACTGATGAAAGCATTTCCCTTAGGGGACCCTTTAAAAGCTCTCTATATATTTACAGAAATACAAAGGGGGATGTATATTTTTTGGATTGGGAGAATACAAAATCTTCCACTGCAATAAACCGTCAACATATCAAATTTTTAGAATGGATCATGACCTGGGTAAAATAAAACAACCTTCTGTCTTGACTTCCTTGACAGCCCAAATCCTAATTTGGTGGAAGTGACTCTGCCCTGATTTAGAAAGCCACAGTCCCAGCCTTCTTTGCAGTTAGAGGTGGTCACATAACATACATCTGGCCAATGGTATATAAGAGGAAGTTACTCAAAGCTACTTAAAATAGGACAGTAGCTGCTGAGAGGCACAGATTTTGTTCTGTGTGTTCTCCTGTAGTAGCCGGAACCAACTAGCCAGTCTGCACTAGACCATGAGAAAAAAGTGAAGAGAATCATATATTCAGAGCAATAACGGTGCTCTGTACTTCTCCTGATGTAAGGCATTCCTCCTTCCTCCTCCACATTATGCTAGTAATTTTCAGTTCTCTGATTTGCACAGCCAAATGTAACTCCTAATTGAAATAGACTATGGTATCAGAACCATTGGGGGGTGTGGGCAGGAAAGGATGCTTCAAGTAATAGAACCTAAAATGTTTAATTTGCTTAATGGAAGAGGTGGGATAATGAGGGCACTATTGCAGGGGGTAAAGCTGGATGACCCATATTAAACAGGGCAAAACATTTTTTCAGACTCTAGGAACGCTGTCTACTGACTCCTAAGTAATACAGAACGTTGGCATGTGTTGGACCCTTCTTGCTGCTTTTAGCAAAGCCCTAAGGGACTGATGAACTAATTCAGTACACACACAGTCTACAAACAGATGCGGAAGCAAAGACAGCGCTGCTAAGAGAAGTGCTTTTCTCAAGACTTACAATCTAAGTTGTTTGAGAATCTCAAAAGCTGGAGCCTTTTGATAGCTAGGATCAATGTTTGACGGCTGGAAATGAAACTCAAAATATAATGGAAAAGAAAAACAGAAGCTTAGTTCTCTCTCCTGTAATAGTCTGAGCGTAAGCCAGAAAGCCGTGAAGTGCATCACTCCAAGGTGCATTTCTACCTTACTGCTTCTGCATCTCTTTGTCACAGAGATCCAACATGACTCGCAACCACTTGGGCATTTCAGCAGGCAGGAGGGGAAAGAGGGAAAGAGAGGGTACCCTCTTCCCTTTAAAGGCATACTCTGGAAGTTGCACACATTATTTCTGCACATAACTTATTTGGCAGAATTTAGTTATATGTCCACTCCCAAGCACGAGGTCTTTAATCTGGGCCACATGTGCTCAGCTAAAAGCCATGGGTTCCATGACTATGGAACTGGGGGAAGAACTGACACTGCCTCCCTTGTAGAGTTGAATATCCAGCTTCTCCTCTACCTCAAGTGGAAACCATCTAAGCTGAAGACCCTACTCTGTTTTCCTCCTCTGATCTCCTTCTGAAAATCCAGCTTTGAAAAGCCGCCTACACCAATCTTAAATTTTTCATGCTCCACGTTAAAAAAAAAAAAAAGCAATGTAGGGCTTCCCTGGTGGTGCAGTGGTTGAGAGTCCACCCGCCGATGCAGGGGACACGGGTTCATGCCCCAGTCCGGGAAGATCCCACATGCCGCGGAGCGGCTGGTCCCGTGAGCCACGGCCGCTGAGTCTGCGCGTCCGGAGCCTGTGCTCTGCAACGGGAGAGGCCACAACAGGGAGAGGCCCGCGTACCGCAAAAAAAAAAAAAAAAAAAAAAAAGCAATGTAGCTTTAATAAGATAGCAATACTTTGTATTTATATTTCACTCTTCCATTGGGCCAAAGGGTTATAGTGTTGGAATGCTCTTTGGCAATTCCAATCAGGAAAAACAAAATCTAAAAAATCTTTTGAAGATATCTAGGATAGTGGAAACGTCTCAAGATTTAGTTCTAATTAGCCTCTGAAATAATGTTCCTGGCAACTCTATTGCATTAACTGAGTTCAGATCAGGCATGCTGGGACATTTTCTTCTGTTTTGAATGAGGTCCATTGCTAATTCTCTAATCAATGAATGAACACTCCATTTGTCAAATGGCATAATTGCCATTCAATGAATATAATTCATAGCTAATTGTTAAATAGGAATAATTTGCTGTGACTTGACTAGGTTGTATTCCTTGACTTATGGGACCATCTAATTAAATAGTGGAAAAATCTTTTTTAAACCTATATTTTGGAGAAAAACTTGGCAATATGTTTTTGAAATCACACATGGGATGGATTAATTGATTCAAACATTATGTGAACAAGTATGCTGCTACAAGGATGTTCATTGAAGCATTATCTACAATACCAAAAAATTTCAAGCAACTTACCTATCCATCTACAGGGGATTAGTTAAATAAAATATATTATATCTATGCTAAAAAACCAAAAAGTTATGCAACCCTTAAGATAAGGAGATAGGTCCATGGGGAAAGATATTCAAGATACAATATTAAGATTTAAAAAATTATAAAACAATATGTATAGTTCAAGTTCATTCGTGTAATACAGAACAAATCAGGAAACATACACATATAATTGCATATGCATGGAGGTTTCTGGAAGCATATACAAGCAGCAATTAATAATGCTTACAACTAAATAGTGGACTGGTTGTCCTGGTATGAGGAATGAAAGTCTCTTACCTTTTACATTATAAACCTTCTGTATTTGTTGAAATTTTTACCTTAAATGTGCATTCGTTTTAAATTTTAAACAATTATTAAAACCTCTAAAAATAATTTTGTTCCAATGTATATTGTCTTTAAACATTTCATAGAGTATACAGCGTAAGGAATTATTGAACGAGTGTCTAAATTGAATTCTGCTTCCCTTTGTTTTATATTGATTAAGAGCCTGCTTCCAGACAATTTACTGTATTTGTTTAGATAACATAAAATCTGATACTGATTTGTTTCATTTGTACTCTTGCCCCAGAAGCAAAGCCACTGTAAAGGCACACCATAAGATCTTTCAGTAATGTATTTTTTAAAAAAATTTTAATTTAATTTAATTTTACTTTTTTTGCGGTACGCGGGCCTCTCACTGTTGTGGCCTCTCCCGTTGCGGAGCACAGGCTCCGGACGCGCAGGCTCAGCGGCCATGGCTCGTGGGCCCAGCCACTCCGCGGCATGTGGGATCTTCCCGGACTGGGGCACGAACCCGTGTCCCCTGCATCGGCAGGCAGACTCTCAACCACTGCGCCACCAGGGAAGCCCTCAGTAATGTATTTACTATGTTGCAAATTATTTTCTTTTTTTCTAAATTTTACTTTCACAAACGGTTTCAAAATTAGTGAAGTTTGTCTTATTTAGCAGTTTTGGAATTCACTGGAGAAAAATGAGAAATGTTCTTCGTCTCAAACTAAGCTTAATCCCTTTCCTTATAACTACGAAGCCCTGGCCAGAACCTGCCAAGGAAGAAATCGTCAGTAATTTCCTACCTTATCTGCAAGGTGAAAAACAGATGAAAGGAGCTGATGCTCACTTTGACAGCTCACAAATTTATTTTAAAAATTTCCCCATTTATCAAAATGAAAAGTGCTCAATCAACTGGGCCTCAAATTTCAAACAAGTTTGTGGTAAGTACAATTTCTGCTCATTTTAAGAAAGAGTACATTCTTCTTAAGGGGAACACAAGGCTGAAGTCTGCAGGAGCATGAATTTGAATTTGATTGCTGTATGAAATTGTATGAAATCAATAAGAAGGCCCGATTTCTCTAGCCTCAGGGGGTCATAGGTCACAGCAGAGAAATGTTTAATTCGTAGGAGCTCACGTAACAACCACACTTATCATTATGGTAAAAAAAAAAACAATGATTGAGGCTATGTCCTATAAGCTACTGTGTCCTAGGCCCTCTGCCTGCAAAGGGAGAAGACAAACTGTCATCTGAGACTCTATCACCTAGTTGGAGGAGACCAGATTTTGCTATGGAAATTCTTCATAACGAAAAAGTTTTATGTTGCTATACCACAGTATTCATTTCTGAACTTCAGAAATTGAGAGCTTAGCTATGTTATAGAAAGACTCCTCCACATGAATGTGATAAATGCTTTTTAAATCTAATTTGCAAACAGAGAAGGGTAAGAATGGCTGAACAATAACAGAACTTATCACGATAGGCACCTACTCTGAGTTCCACCCTTCACAGACATTCTCTCTAAACTTCACATGGATCCTGCAAAAATGGATACTATTAGTTTCATTTTGCAGAGGAAGAAACTGAGGTTATGCACCAGTTAGCGACTGAGTCAGGAATCAAACCCCAAGCACAGGTTCTTTGAACCTCTGAGCTCTAATGCTTTGTACTCCTAATGAAGGGAAGTGGAGATGGGGAGGGGGTAGGGAAAACCTTTACATTCTTTTTTTCCTCCTGAAACCCTTTAAAAAGACAGACAGGACAAAAGAAGAATGCGTGTTCTATATGCACGATTCTTTGCCGCCCTCTGACGAAGTACCTCAAAAGCTAAGCTTCTATCAATCCTGGAGAGATAGGATCGGTGGAGCATTAGTGATGGAATGAATGGTTGAAAAGAACGGCGGTGACCAAAGAAGTTTTTATGCAGAGAAAATCCCAAATCTGGAGCAAAGCCCTCCTGTTCATTTTATCTCACAAAAGGCAGGTAGCGCTGCCTGTTAAGGTAATGCATTACTACACTATTTGGAAAAACTACAGTTCTAATTAGACGAGCAAATAAATGTTCATTTCAATTTATTAATATAGCTGTAGGCCTTGTTACACTTTATCTCTTGGTTCTGAGACCAATCCATCTCGAGCTGGGAATCATTGTGGGGAAGTAACGGGTTTTAATAATGGATACAGGCAGTGAATTATTCAGGCAGATGGGAGCAAGCCTTGATGCCTTCACTCACTTCTTTAATTAACTGTGAGATGCTGACGAGTCTGGGCTGTCTGGAGGCTTTCTAAGTTCATCTCCATCAGAACTGTGAATTTTTCTTGAGCCATGGATATGTTGTGTTCTGGCTCATCCATATCTGAGAAAAAGGAATGCCCGTTCTCCTGTCACCATTTTGTCTTATGGTCTGAATTTCTTTGTCTGCTTCAATATTATTTTCACGCAACTTTTTAGCAATGAACATTTTTCTTGATAAAACCCACACCTTCGTTTGACTGCCCCTCTGGACACGACTTTAGCTAAAGAAAATCCAAAATATTTCAATCCTGATTTAAGTCTGGGAACTAACCCATAAACAAAACAAAATCCGGTTCTGGTCACTGAAGCCCATTTGCTTGGCTTAAAGCCACTTGTTTTAATGGCTTAGAAAGAAAAGAACTGCTAGAAAAGAATTTTTACAGTCTTCATTTGACAGAGCATCAAACAAACAAAGCTAAAACTCTTATGAGATGCAGATTGCATAATTTGCATGGAACAGGGTATATTAGTTATGGAGCTTTGCAATGTGCCCTAGTGGTTCCTGTAAATAAAAGTTCTAAATGATGGAACATGGCCTTGTCCAGTGAATTTTCTCCTTTGCTTAACACAGATTTTCTGAGTGGGAAATACAGCTTATAGACTTTGCCCCAGTGTAAATCAATGGATTTGCTCTGAACATGTTAATAACATGTTAGATAACCGATTGCCCTTATTTGGGCAATCTACTTTGCCATTACCTGTTACTATGAAAATTTTGTTTCAAAAGTGCACATAAGCTGCTATACAACCATTTACTAATGCTGTGACAGGAGAGTTCCTCTTTCAGTTTTGTCACAGCAGAGAGAAAGTAAGGATCTGGGGGAGGTCTGAGCTCACCACTTCTTGGTAGAAATTGAATCACGATTTCTATAAATCAAAAGTCATGTTAAAAGCGCTGTGAAGTAAACAATGATGTATACGAATTAGCAGCATGACTGTAGTCAATACAAATCAAAGTGGCTTTATGAACATATTGATGTTTTCGGCTCTTCTAAGGTTGAATACATTTAAGTGTTTATCCCCCAGGGCATTGTTGGTTTAAATGAATCTATTTACTCTGAGACCAGACCACAGTTGCAGCTGGAGACACAAACTATCCACACTGACCCAAAGGTGGTTCTGACCCAAACCCAGTGACCCCATCTGTGTCCAGATGCTCATGGTAAACTGAAATTAAATGAACGACACTCAGGACAAAGACACTGTATAAAAAAGTGGCTACGTTTGTGTTCGGTTTCCTTATATATTAATTTCAGTTTGGAGTCTCTTGGAATGCAACACAAAATTTTTTTCTAAGGATTTGGCCCAATAGCACGCGTCTGGATGTGAATCCTGTATCAGGATTTAACTTAAACTATGCTCTTGAGAGACTGATTCTGTATCTTCAAGTTGCATCAATACATCCTGTTACGGGATATTGACTAACTCAGTAGGTACCATAGACATATCTTGCTTGTCTGAAAGGAAAGTTTATTTTTATATCCAAATATCATGTTTTAAAAATCAGATAATGCAGGCATCCTGTTAGGATTTACTAGATTAGCTAAAGAACACAAAACATCAGATTGTAATTAGATGACTACAGAGAAAAAACATAGGATGCATATTTCCACAAAATATCTGGCATCCTTCAGCATATTCAAAGTAAAGATAAGTCATCTATTTTGGCCTCTCTGTGGTTTAGAAAAGGATTCCTTTGCACAATGGCTACACATTGGAATTCATCTCGCTTTTCTGAGAATATTACAGCATCTCACTATGCCTCCAAAAGGACCAGCCTCAAAATTATCAAGGGCACTTACATAGAGACCAGCAGTTAGAAAGAACACAGAAATGAAACATAGACTGATAAGTGGGTGGAAGTCATTCATCTTTTAAAGCCCATTAAAAAAAAGAGAATTTTAAATTAAAATGTCTACAATAGGTTCAACACCTCTCTCTCAGCCCCTCCCCTCCCTTTGTCACGGAACAGCATTCAAGTGTGGGAATGTTTCTCTTAAACATGTGTAAATCACACATTTAGTCATGCTCCAGGCAGGAGCCCCTACCAAGGGGTCCAAGGGGAGGGAGGCAAAGGATATTAAATACTAGTCCAGCAGTGTGTTAATGAAACATTTACACAAGCATTTTGTGTGGTTATAATAAAAAGGGGGACCTCTTTCACGGCACCCTTTCATTACTTAGCACAATCTTTAAGAGGATTAATGTTGGGGGAGGTAGGGGTAAGAATGTGCTTATCAGTTGAGTCTCAGGATCAGTAATGCCGAGTTCTTAATAGATTGCCTCTGGATTTGGGATTACTGCCGTGCAAATTCTTCCAGGCTTTCAATAGAATAGAGAGCAGTTTGTTTTCTCCCCTCCGATGCGGAGAGCTATTGACTTCGTGATGAAATGACCTGGTTTATTTATTTATTTATTTACCTCAGTTTATTCATATTCCTCCTTCCTCTCCTCTGTCACTTCAAACAGACAGACTTATTTATTTATTTAGGCTCCTGGTGGCTGATGCATCAATATACGCATTCATGCCACTGTTACTCTGATTAAGAAGCAGCTAAGGAAGCAAGTTTAATAGCAACCAACTGACTTTTATGACATTCATATCAAGAAAAGGAAGTTACTGACAAGGCAGATCTACATTTTAGAAGTTGTTCGTTCTCTGCATCTCATTTTCTGAAAGGTTTCCAAACAGCTCAGTTAAACTACATATTTTGGAGGACACTGAAGCTTGTAAGTGGCCCTTTTATTTTTCTGGGGAGTTAGAGGCAGCTTTTGTTGGCAGTCTCCTGAAAGAGTACAGCACTGATGGATCATGCTGCCTGAGGTCCCGTGGCTTCTCACTATTTTTAGCACAAGAAAGATGTTAGTTGAAACAGTGTACAATGGACTAATCAGCCATAATAGAACTCACACTGTTTTTTACTTCACATTGCACTTATTATGTGCCTTGAATGTAAACAGCTCTTTGCTCTGACAAAGATGGCAGCTTGCCATGGTGGGATTCAGTCTTCTCTAAAGCTCAGTAAACATTGAATAGAAACAAGCCTGAGGACTCTGAAAAAGCAATTGTTTGAATGTATGTCACTTGCAGCCTTAGACAAAATTATTTTTGTTCCTTCCATCCTTTACTCTCCACCTCCTTCCTCAAATTAGCAAGCATTCACATACACCAGTTATCTGTGTATGAAAAATTATTTTGATCATTTCTCCACCCACATTTAAAGAATCAGAAAATCACATTTTACATAAAAGGCTTGAATGATGACACCCTGTACAATTTACACTCATTGTGAAACATGTGCAACTTAATGTAATAATATAAAGCTTGATCACGTAAGTAAATTGAAGTCCCTTTAAAGTATGATAAGAGAGATTCCGATTCTATTTAAAATTATACCCAGCACCAAAAGGAAGGTTATTTTTTTGTACCATCTGTATCTGCCATTAGCAGATTCAATAGTTTGCTCTCAAAACAGATTTAGAGCAATTTACTATAAAGTAAATTGTTGTTGGCCAGCCTTCCTACATTGTTATCATCCCATGATTTTCCAGCCATGTTGGCTTATTTAAAAGTATTTTGAATTATGATCACAGTAATACATGCCTATGACATAAACAATCAAATAGCAGAAGAGGGTTTATAAAGAAAACTATCCCTTTCCCACATAGCCCTTTCCATGCTCAGGCCCATTTCCAGCAACAATTTTTAACCTTTTTGGTTTTTTAGCTCTTCTGGGAATTACCTTCTAAACTCTAAATAAATAATAGGCTTATAATGGTTATTCTTGACTCATTCAACGAATGAGTCAACAAATATTCATTGTGTGGTAGGAATGTAAATTGGTGCAGCCACTGTGGTAAACAGTATGCAGGTTTCTCAAAAAACTGAAACTAGAACCATCATATGACCCAGCAATTCCACTCCTGGGTATATGTCCGAAAAAAACAAAAACACTCATTTGAAGAGATATTTGCACCCCATGTTAGTAGCTGCATTAGTTACAATTGCCAAGATATGGAAGCAGCCTAAGTGTCCATGAATAAATGAATGGATAAAGAAGATGTAGTACATATATACAATGGAATGCTACTCAGTCATAAAAACGAATGAAATTTTGCCATTTGCAGCAACATGGATGGACCTGGAGACCATCAATCTAAGTGAAATAAGTCAGATAGAGAAAGACGAATACTGTATGATACCACTTATATGTGGAATCTAAAAAATACAACAAACTAGTGAATATAACAAAAAAGAAGCAGACTCACAGATATAGAGAACAAACTGGTGGTGACCAGTGGGGAGAAGGAAAGGGGGAGGGGCAATATATGAGTAGGGGATTAAGAGGTACAAATTACTATGTATAAAATAAGTCAAATACAAGGATATATTGTACAACATGGTGAATATAGCCAATATTTTATAATAACTATAAATGGAGTATAACCTTTAAAAACTGCGAATCACTACATTGTCCACCTGTAACTTATATAAAATTGTACAGTAACTGTACTTTAATTAAAAAAACCCAAGTATTCATTGTGTGCCCACTATCTGTCAAGCTCTCTTCTAAGACTGAGATACAAGAGTAAACAAAACAGACAAAAGTTCCTGTTCTCATGGAGCTTATATTCTATTAGGGTGGTGATGAGGAGAGTTAAGTAATAAACAACATCCATGAACAATTTCTACAGTATATTCTAAAGTTAAAACTGCTACTGAATAAAAGAAATGGGAAAGGTAGGCAAAGGGAGCACTGAGGAGGAGAGGTGGTTTGCAGTTTAAAATAAGGTGGTCATTCCATCTAGAGGGGTGGGATAGGGAGGGTGGGAGGGAGGTGCGAGAGGGAGGGGATGTATGTATACATATAGCTGATTCACTTTGTAATACAGCGGAAACTAACACAACATTGTAAAGCAATTATACTCCAATAAAGATGTTAATAAATAAATAAATAAATAAAATAAGGTGGTCAGTGATGACCTGAGAATGTGATATTTGAGCAAAGACATGATGGAGGCAATTCAGTAATCCACGAGAATATCTCAAAGGAGAGTGAACGGCAAGTGCAAAGGCCCTGAGGCAGGAATATGCCCCCGCAAATGATACAAATTAACTTATTTACAAAACAGAAATAAAGTCACAGATGTAGAAAACAAACTTATGGTTACCAAGGTGGAAAGGGTGGGGGAGAGGGATAAATTAAGAGCTTGAGATTAACACACACATACTGTTATATATAAAATAGATAACCAACAAGGACCTACTTTACAGCACAGAGAACTCTACTCAATACTCTGTAATGACCTACATGGGAAAAGAATCTGAAAAAGAGTGGATATATGTATATGTATAACTGATTCACTTTGCTATACACCTGAAACTAACACATTATAAATCAACTACAGTAAGTCCCCTACATACGAATGAGTTTCATTCTGAGAGCACGTTTATAAGCCCAGTTCATTCCTAAGTCCAACAAAGTTACCAGAGGTACCCAACTAATACAATCGGCTATATATACTGTACTGTAATAGGTTTACAATACTTTTTACACAAATAATACCAAAACAAACACAAAATATAAACAGTTTTAATCTTACAGTACAGTACCTTGAAAAGTACAGTAGTACAGTACAACAGCTGGCATACAGGGGCTGAACAGGCAAGAAGAGTTACTGATTGGATGAGGGAGAGAAGGTGGGAGATGGTAGAGCTAAAGGACAGTCAGCAACAGGAGACAGAGGGCAAGCTGCAATTTCACTCACACCTGACGTTGATGGAACTTTGCATGTTCGCATCTTTGAAAGTTCGCAACTTGAAGGTTCATATATAGGGGGCTTACTGTATACGCCAATAAAAATTATTAAAAAAAAAAAAAGAAATAAACAGCAAGGAGACCAGCTTGGCTAAAGCAGAGTGAACAAAGAAGACCGTGAGATGGGGCCTGTGAAGGAAAGCGATTGGGAGGTCAATCATGTAAGGACCCCACTGAATTTTACCCAGCAAGAGATGGAAGTTACAGGAAGAATTTGAGTGGAGAACTGATTAAATAGTATCTAAGTTTTTGCTCTATTGAGGAAAGGATGTACGCAGACAAGAATGGAAGCAGGAAATTGTTTTGGAATGTCTATGGTGATCCAAATAAAAAGAGAAAACTCAGAATGGGCTAATGGCAGGGGAAGGGGTAAAGTGGTCAGATTCTGGGTGTACATTGAAGCGTACATGATTTTCTGACAAATTGGATTTTATAGAATGTAAGAGAAAGACTTTGCCTGAGCTACTATAAGGAAGGGGTGGCCCTTAACGGAGATAAGAGAGACTGAGGTAGAGT
Source organism: Orcinus orca (assembly GCF_937001465.1). Taxonomy (NCBI): domain Eukaryota; kingdom Metazoa; phylum Chordata; class Mammalia; order Artiodactyla; family Delphinidae; genus Orcinus; species Orcinus orca. Next base: position 82,190,010 of record NC_064561.1, on the reverse strand, counting down.
GGGTTTTGGGAGGAAGATGTGGTTATGGACACGTTCAGTGTGAGATGCCTTTTAGACTTTGAAGTGATGATAACAAATAGACAAGCAGAAATAAGAAGCTGGAGTTCTGAGGTGAGATCTATAGTATACATTTGCATTTTTGGTCACTAGCATATATATAGTATTTAAGGTCATATGACTGGATGAACTCACTAAGGGAATGAGACTAAAAAGCAAAGTCCCAAGACTGAGCCCTGGAACACTCCTGCAATAAAAGGTTAGATAATGAGGAGAAACCTGAAAAGAAAATGGAAAGAAGTGAGGTGGAAAGAAGTGAGGTAGGAAGAAAACCAGGAGAATACTGGAAGAAAGGAAAGTAGAAAAGTAGACTAATAAGTACATAACAGGCTCACATGATTCACAGTAATATACCCATGTTAGAGAAAGAATTATGAAGAGAATGGAGATCTTGCAACCAAATAAAAGGTAGCACTAAAAATATTATATGAATAGCTTTTATTCAATGATAAATAATCATATGAATAATGTTTCATTAAACATTAGAAGCATTCCCTTTAGAGCAGGGTTCCCCAACCCCCAGGCCGCAGACCAGTACAGGTCCATGGCCTGTTAGGAACCAGGACACAGCAGGAGGTGAGTGGCGGGTGAGCGAGTGAAGCTTCATCTGTATTTACAGCCGCTCCCCATTGTTCGCATTACCGCCTCAGCTCCTCCTCCTGTCAGATCAGCGGCGGCATTAGATTCTCATAGGAGCGCGAACCCTACTGTGAACTGCACACGCAAGGGATCTAGGTTGTGTGCTCCTTAAGAGAATCTAATGCCTGATGATCTGAGATGGAGCTGAGGCAGTGATGCTAGTGCTGGGGAGCGGCTGAAAATACAGATTACCATTAGCAGAGAGGTTTGACTGCACAGAGACCATAATAAATCAATTGCTTGCACACTCGTATCAAAACCTTATCAGTGGGCTCCCCTGGTGGCGCAGTGGTTGAGAGTCCGCCTGCTGATGCAGGGGACACGGGTTCGTGCCCCGGTCCGGGAGGATCCCACATGCCGCGGAGCGGCTGGGCCCGTGCGCCATGGCCGCTGAGCCTGCGCGTCCGGAGCCTGTGCTCCGCAACGCGAGAGGCCACAACAGTGAGAGCCCCGTGTACCGCAAAAAAAAAAAAAAAAACCTTATCAGTGTGTGGCAAGTGAAAACAAGCTCACACTGATTCTGCATTATGGTGAGTTGTATAATTATTTCATTATATATTACAATGTAATACTAATGGAAATAAAGTGCACAATAAATGTAATGAGCATGAATCATCCCAAAACCATCCCCTCCCCACCCCGTCCATGGGAAGAATTGTCTTCCACGAAATCAGTCCCTGGTGCCACAAAGGCTGGGGACTGCTGCTTTAGAGTTTAGAATCAGTATTCTAAAACTGTCTGGAATAAAAGAAAATATACGTAAGATAACATTGCTATGTACTAGTAATAATCACTTTTAAGTATTATGAAACTCAACATCAGCAGAGACTATATACACCAAAGAGTAGCTTTAACAAAGAATGTGAGAGATGCGAATGGATAATATCACAATACTGTTTTGAGAGGTATAAAAGTTAAAAAGATTTAATAGAGATACACGTTTATTTGATTATGAACTGTAAGACTGGATACTGGAAAAATGTCGATTTCCCCTAAATGTGTGGGTTTATTATAATTCAAAACAGAATTTTGATGGGCAAATTTTGGGTACAATAATGATCAAAAGAGCACTATCTGTAATAGCCATCAAACTATAAACAATTCAAATGTCCATAAATAAGTAAACAAACAAATAGTATGTTCATTTAATGGAATAATATATAGCAATGAGAATGAATGAGCTCTAACTATTGACAATGATGGCGATGAATCTCAGTAATATAATACTGAGCAAAATAAGGCAAACACTAAAGAGTATGTACTTTATGATGCCCTTTATATAAAGTTCTGAAACAGATAAAAGTAATGTACGATTCCCAGAAGTTTTGGAAGGGAATCTTTAGCTCTGGTGATGTTTCATTTCTTGATTTTTTGGCTGCTGGTTACATATTGTGTCCATTTTGTAAAAATTCGTTGAAATTACATTTGTAATTTGTGTACTTTTTATATGAATATTTGACTTTGATAAAACTTTAAAAATACCAATAGTTTTAAAAAATTGGGCATACTGATTTAACCATTTGCTTGTAATTGCAGACAATAAAAAAGTAGTTTCTAGTTTGTTCAGAAAGGAAAGTAATAATGAAAAACTGTATAAAATGTATAAAAAATCAGAAATGAGAGGAATATTCTGGCAACAGCTAAGGATCAATGGACAGAATACAACATTTGGTTGAGAGGAAAGATAATTCAGTAGGGGAAAGGCATGATCAATAAATGATGTTGCATTTTCAAACCTACCTATGCAACTGGGTACAACCATGTGATCAGATTTTAGCTAATGGGATATAAGTGAAATTGAAAAATACCACTTCCAAGTCTTGCTGCTCAAAGGATTGGGCTTCTGGTCCTTCTCTCCTGTCCTTCTAATTTAGAGAAGGTCAGATTTAAACAATTGCCTGAGATGCAGCTGTTTAAATGGGAGCCGCTGGTCAAGAATAGCAGAATCACCTTCCTAGGCTTGGCCTGTTAACTGTACAAGAAGTAAACTTCTAGCTTGTTAAGCAAATAAGCAAACAAACAAAAAATACAAATAAAGCTGCAAGTGCTGGCTGTTCCTTTAGGAATATATCAGTTACCTATTGCTGTATAACCAATTACACCTAAACGTAAGAGCTGAAATCTACAAACATATATCATAATTTCTTTGAATAAGGAATCTGGGGAGCAACTTAACTGGGTACATTTCACTCAATCAAGATCCCTCATGAGGTTTCAGTTGAGCTGTCAGCTGGAGCTGCAGTTATGATCCAGACTCAGCTGGGCTTGAAGGACCTGCTTCCAAGCTCAGTCACTTGGTGGCTGGCAGGCTTCACCTCGTCACAGGCTGTTGGCTAGACAGTCTGAGCTCCTCTTGTTCTATTGGTTTGAGGGCCTGAGCTCCTCGCCACCTCGCGTGGTTCTCCCATAGGGCTGCTTGCAATAGGCTGCTTCCTCCCCGTCAGTGTAATAAGTGAGCCAAGAGAAAGGGCGAGAGAGAGCTCAAGACAGGACCTGCAGTTATTTATAATCTAATATTGAGCTACTGAGTCCAGCCCACACTCAAGGGGAGGGGGTGACACAAAGGCATAAAAGACAAGAGGCAGAGATGTTCAGTGCCACCTACCACAGGAAGAAAAATCAGGTTAGATCCTCACTTAACACCACACCAAAATAATTTGCAGATGAATACAAAATTGAAATATAAGAAGTCAAGTCCTTCTTAAAAATAGAACCAAGTCTATGTGAATGTTTCTCTAGTATCAGGATGGGAAGAACAGCTAAGCTTAAAAGCATGGTAGCTCCTGTCACAGGCTGGGTTTTCTAGGAAGCAGACACTGAAATGGGTTAGAAGGTGAAAGCCTCACTGGTAGGCAACAGTGTGAAAGGTAGAGAGGAGGAAGCAGGATCGGGCAGGGAATGTGGATCTGAAAGAAGTCGGTTAGCCCCAAGGGGAGCTCCGGAGCCAAGATTTCCCATTAGATCCGTCCCAGTCTGGGTAGACCAGCTAGGCCCTTGAACAAGTTTCTTGTTCTATATATGGTTAGGGCTGCCTTGAGAACAAGAGCAATCATGGCATGAAAGCTGAGGAAGATCAAGAAGGAACTTATAGCTGGAGGTTGTCCACCAGCTGTACCATTTAACTGGGCAACAAGTCCATTTTTGAAGATCTGAGCTGAGCGTCTAGGTCTCTGCCACAGTCTACCCCTTGCGGCATTTAGACACAGCGCTTCAAACACTTGTGCAGAGCAGCTCCTTAGGGCTGGAATGGGCTTCTTTTCCTGAGGAGGAACTGCCCTCAGGCTCCTGCTCTAGGCCAGAAATACCCATTAGAGGGATCATGCACTGGGCAGAAATGGCCAAGCTTCAGTGCCTCTTTACTGGCTGAAGATGATCCTGAAAATAGTGGGCCCTCAGCTCAAAAGCGGAGGCAAAACCTAAAAGGCTAACAGCTAGCGGCTGAAGCTAAGCACACGCCTGGTCACGTGGCAGGGAGTCCTTTCTAGGAGGGCTGTCTGAGCAACACACAGTCACAAAAGAATATACCAAAACAATTTTTTTTACTTCACAAAAACATAATCCTCAACATGCAAATATATAAAACATAACAGGAAAAAAAACCATGACATGTTAATATCATAATTTCATAAAAGGCTAACGTCCTATCAGAACATCAGTCTTTAGTAAAGTCCATAGTGTATGTACTGTATATGATGAATTTAACATATTGTTAAACACTTAAGACATAAGTGAATACTTAGAACAAAGCTCTCAAACCCAAATAAGTATAATTAACTAATAGATATGAACAAATATTCAGCTGGCCTCCCAAGTAGTCAAATGAATGCAATAAAGTTTTATTAAAGCAATAAAAAAGTTTTGGCAGCCTATCGAATTTCCAATTTTTTAGTAAATGATTTAGTTTTGGCAAATGAGCTTTAAGTTAGACATTTGCACATGCCTGGCAGGAGTGTCAATTCATGTTTCTGTAAATCAATTTGGCATCAGGTTTTAGGAGTTGTAAAAACAAATCCTTTTACTCAGTAATTCTACTTCAAGAGTTTATCATCTCTGCTGTGTCTCAGAGGCAAGCAACTGCTTCAAGACAGAGCTGAACATCTCTTTCCCAAACATGGGCTGCCAGAAACTCACTGAAGTGGACAACAAAGGCAAACTTTGAGCCTCCTATGAGAAGCGTTTAGCCACAGAAGTTGCTGCAGATGCTCCGGGTGAAGAAGGGAAGGGCTATGTGGCTGGAATCAGTGGGGATGACAAACCAGGTTTCCCCACAAAGCATGGTAGACTAGGAGGACTAGAGAAAGCAAGCACAAATCCGTTCAGAGGATGCACTGTGGATGCCAATCTGAGTGTTCTCAACTCGGTTACTATTTTAACCAATAATAACCATTGGAAAAAGATATTCTTGCACTCACTGATACTACTGTGCATCATCACCTGGGGCCCAAAAGAGCTAGCTGAACCCACAAACTTTCCAATCTCTCTAAAGAAGATGGTGTCTGCCAGTATGCTGTGCAAAGCTCCTGAACAGAGAAGGTAAGAAACCTCGGTGCCCAAGACTCAGTGTTACCTTATTCCCTGTGTCCTGCAACACCAACGTCGGCTTGTTGCTCTGAAGAAACAGGGTACTAAGAAAAATTAGGAAGAGGCCACAGAATATGCTAACCATTGGCCCAGAGGATGAAGGACACCAAAGAAAAACTCCAGGAACAGACTGCCAAGAGATGGAGGCTGTCCTGTCCGACAGCTTCTACCTCTAAGTCTAAGTCCAGTCAAAAACAAGCTTTTCTAAGAGTAAGAAATAAATAAAGTCAGACTTAAAAAAAAGAAAAAAGTTTATCTTAAGGAAATAATCAGAAATGTGGACAAAGATTTATACATAAAGATATTCATCTTAGCATTATTTGTTATATCAAAAGCCAGAAGCAACCCAAGGGCTCAAACTTAGGAAAAGTGTTAGATAAACTACATCGTATCTGTAGGATAGTGTGTCGTGCAACCATTAAAATGAAAATGGGTGATGAAGCTTTAATGTCAAAAGATAACGCTTATGATGGACGTGTTAAATGAAAATAAAAAGAATTGCATATATAGCATTACCCCAAGTATGTAAAAATCCATAAAAAGATGCGTAGAAGAAGATATGCCAAAACTATAAACATGGATTTGATTATCTTTGGTTGGGTGATTTCATTTTCTTCTTTTTACTTTCAATTTTTACAAAATAAACATTCTTGGAGTCGTCTCAAGAGACAATTGCTAGAAGCTTTCCTTGTCCTTAGAGAAAGGGCTGGGTCACGTGCTTCTCCCTGTGTGCCTCCTGCACTTTCTCAGTGCACACCCCTCTCTTAGCATTTCCTCGTGGTGCTCCAGTTTTCTGTGCATATATCTGCCATGCAGTCCTGACACTAATGATGTGGAGTTGGGTCAGATTTCACAGGTCGAGAGCACAGTGCTCTACAACATACCCCTCACTTCAGACACCAGATGCAAGCTCTAGAGCTCTCAGGCCACTCACACTTCTGACCAACCGGCTACAAATCTGGAGCTTCCCACTACCTCCCCAGGTTCTATAATTTGCTAGAATGACTCAGAGAATTCAGGAAAGCATTATACTTAGGATTATACTTTTATCATAGAGCACACCAATTAGAACCAGCCAAATGAAGAGACACACAGGGTGAGGTCTGAGAGGATCCCAAACAAAAATGTTCCCTGTCCTCAGGATGTAGGACCCTCCTGGCACGTTGATCAGTATCGCTAACCTGGAAGCTCACCAGAGCTTCAGATATACAGAGTTTTTATTGGGGTTTCATGACATAGGTTTGATTGATTGAATCATTGGCCATGTGATTAAACTCAATCTTGAGCCCCCGTCCCCTTCTCAGATCTTGGACTTATAAATGCATGGCTCAAAACCTTAACCCTCTAATCATGCAGTATGGTCTCTCCAGCATGGAAGCGCCATCCTGAAATTATCTAGGGGCTCACCAGGAGTCACCTCATTGGCATAAATTCCAGTGTGGTCCAAGGGACCCACGATGAATAACAAAGACACTCCTTTCATTTTGGAAATTCCAAGGATTTAGAGGCTCCCTCCTAGGAAGTGGGGCAAAGTTCAGCCGAATTCTTTCTTATACAACAGTATCTGTCTCACCCATTGGCTGTGGTGTCCAATATGGAGGGACCATGCCTATGCCTGGGACTGGCACCCAGCAGATTTTTTTTTTAGTAAATCTGGCAGCTTAGGAAAGTTAGCCTAAGGCCCATTAGTAAACTAGAGAAGCCCCTTTCTGTCTGTGAGTCCCAAGTTGACACTTTCTCTTTTACCTTCCACCACAGTATCCTCAGAAGGTCATTTTTCCAGGAATTAGTAATGCACTGATATTTTGGTCCTTTGATAATTTAATCCATCATTGAGAACAGTAATATGACAGCAATGACCACAAAACAGTTTTTTCTTTCACCATCTCTTTTCCCCCCTCCTGGGTGGTATCTATCTATAGAAACATGTTAGCTAGTCTTGAATTAACTAGGAAATTAATAGAGAATGTATTAGCTTTGTACCAGGAAAGGCAACAAATAGCACAGGATTGACAATTTCATGGCTGTGTTTATGCGGGTGCTTAAGACGTCAATATTAAGTAAGTTACAGAAGTAAGTGCTGGTGTTTCCATTTTTGTTCTTAATCTAAACATGGCCTGGGGATGGGCTTTTAGAACATCAATATGGTGTTTGGTGAATTTAACAACTTAGTTGATTGTATTTATGTTTGCTCGTTTATTCCAAAAGCTATTTACCTCTGGTAGGTTATATAGTCAATGCTGAGTATTGAATATTTAACTTAGTTCTCCAAGTCTTTCATAATTTCTATTTCACAATTTACTAAATTAAAACTAGGACTACTGGCTGGAGTTTTTTTGTTTTACTTCATAAGACTATGTACTCAAAATTAAGTCGCTTAAGATTAAATCAACTTTTTATTGAGACAAAATAATACATATCCTAATTTTAAATGTTTTACACAAAGACAAGGGCAGAAGTTTCTGGGCATCACAATTCACTAAGTTTTTCCTCTAAGCACATGGAGACGCCTTGCTGGCGTCCTAGGACAGTGGCCCTGGGTGTTGCTTCACTTTCTCCAGACCCCTGACTGGTCTGAACTCTTATTTTTTCTCTTCTTATCTGAGCAGACTTGAGTCCAAGCTTGTGCGAGAAGACAGGACGTTTTGTAAATTAGGATGAACAGAGAGCCTTCTCTGTTTAGTGGATTTTTTATAGTCTCCTGTTGTTGCCTGAGGGTAGGGGTCTCCTGTGACTATATTCACAGTAATTTCTAGGTAGCATCCAATACCTGGTCCATATTTAAATTTTCCTATTAAAATCAAGGGTTGATTTTACTTTATTTAAAACTGTGGAGAATAACAGCATGTTTGTATGTAACAGGATGATGCAGCCAAGAAGGGAAAACTGATGATGCAGGATTGAGTAGAGACCTTTGCAGGGGTGATGCCCTTAACCAGGGCCGTGCACCTCACTCAGCTCCAAGTGAGACTGTCACATGGCCTTCTCTGTGCATGGTTGTCCCAAGAGGGTGCATCAAGGGTACATCAAGCCTGTCTGTGCAGGCTACAGGGGATAGGACTGAAGGAATTAGCAGCCCACCAAAGTGGTCTGAAGATTATTTTAAACAGAAAACATCTGAACAGACAGTAGCCACAGAAAGACATTATCTCAAAAAGAAAAACCTCCCGAAAATACAGCTGCCACGGACTCCCCCCATCTACCCCACCCCGCCCCCCAGGGAGTTTCCTGTTTGAAAGAAGACAGACCTTCAGCCCTGGGAAATATGAATTCAGCTGCCATACTCCGAACTCCCCACCAGGAGGAAATTTCTACCCAGGAAGGAAATAGTCCGCCCATTTCCATTAGCATCTAAACACTCAACAAGGGCTTCCCTGGTGGTGCAGTCATTGAGAGTCCGCCTGCCAATGCAGGGGACATGGGTTTGAGCCCTGGTCTGGGAAGATCCCACATGCCGCGGAGCAACTAAGTCCATGCGCCACAACTACTGAGCCTGTGCTCTAGAGCCCGCGAGCCATAACTACTGAAGCCTGCGTGCCTAGAGCCCATGCTCCGCAACAAGAGAAGCCACCGCAATGAGAGGCCTATGCACCACAACGAAGAGTAGCCCCCGCTCGACGCAACTAGAGAAAGCCCGTGTGCAGCAACAAAGACCCAATGCAGCCAAAAAATAAATTAATTAAATTAAAAAAAACCCAAAAAAACACCCAATAAAAGCTTCCATACATTCCCACTGACACCCTAAGCCCTGCTCTTTGTTAAGCTGGTATATAAAACTTTATCTCTATCCATTCCCTCAGTTACTCACTACTGAGCAACTCCTGTGTGCTCCTGTTAAAGAGGTCTTGTCTTTTTCTCTAGCTAATCTGTTTATTTTCAGTTAATTTTCAGGCCTCTGACTATTTGGACCTAAGCTGGTAGAGAAAAACTTTTTCCTTCCCACAAGATCGTAGGTACATGTGGAGAGCTGGCCTTAGTTAAGAGCATGGACCCTTAATCTATAGTAACAGGAGAGAAGGCAGAAGGATTTATGTATATTCAGACTCTCTCATTCGCAAACACACTAGAAGTGTCATCTCTTCTCACTGACTCATGTCCTCACTTCCCATTCACTACTCTACCTATTCCAATAAGGCTGCCAGGCTTAACACATATTCATCCAATTATTCATTCATCAAATGTTTCTTTAATCCTACTAAATAGTCTAGGCCCTGAAGATACAGCATTGAACAAAATCCAAAAATCCCTGCCCCTATGGAGCTAGATCTCTGGTGGGGGAAAACAGATGTGAAACAAACTACATAGTACTTTCAGTGGTAATAAGTGTGATGGATAAAAATACACACACACACACACACACACACACGCAAGGCAGGAGAGAGAGTGATGGCGTGTTGGCTGCCTCACCAAGAAGGAAGCACTTGAATAAAGACCTGAGGAGGTAAAGAGCAAGCACTATGGATACAGTGGGAAGTCTTTTCCAGGAAGAGGGAGCGGATAAGCAGTGGGAGTGTGCCTGGTATATACAAGGAAGAGCAAAGAGATAAATAGGGAATAAACAAGGGGAGGAGGCACAGCAGGAGATAAAACCAATGAGGTCATATGGGGCCAGATTGTGTGGGAGCTTGTAATCATTGCCAAGTGCTTTGGCTTTACTCTGACTCAGCTGAGGAGCCAGTGGAGGGATGTGCGCAGACAAAATGGACTTGGGGAGCAAGGATGGAAGTAAGGACAGCAGTAACAATGTTGATGAAATAATTCCACCAAGAAATAATGGACACTGCTTTGGAAAGCAATCTGGCAGCTCCTTAAAAGGTAAAACATAGAGCTGCCCTGTGATCCAGTGATCCAGCAATTGCACTCCTAGGTACACACCCAAGAGAAAGGAAAACAAATGTTTAAACAAAACATGAATATCTATAGCATCATTATTCCTAAGAGCCAAAAGGTAGAAATAACTGAAATGTCCATCAACTGATGAATGGATAAACAAAGTGTGCTATATCCATACAATGGAATATTATTCAGTCATAAAATGAATGAAGTACTGATATATCCTACAACATGGATAAACCTTGAAAACATTATACTATGTGAAAGAAGCCATTCACAAAAGACCTCATCGTGTACAATACCATTTATATGAAAATTCCAGAATAGACAACTCCATACGGATACAAAGTAGATTAGTGACTGCCAGGGACTAGGGGAAAGAGGGAATGGGGAATGACTGTTGAATTTTTTTGGGGGGATGACTAAATGTTCCAAAATTAACTATGGTGATGGATGTAAAACTATGCAAATACAATAAAAACCACTGAGTTGGGCACTTTAAATGGATAAACTACATGGTACATGAATTATATTTCAATAAAGCTATTATTAAAAATAAGAAGAAACAATGGAGTTTAGCATAGGGAGGTGGTGACATGTGGCTAGGGGTCGGAATACTTTGAAGGTACAGTTAATAGAACTTGGTGAAGACTGGATGAGTTGTAGGAAAGTAAACTAAGAGTCAAGGATGGTGCACTGACACTAAGTGAGATGGGGGAGAATGCAGGGGGAGCAAATTTGGGGAAGAAAATCAGGAACTTTCTTTTGAATGTGTTACGCTTGTGATGCCAAGTAGACATACGATATGCAACTGGAGATATGAGTCTGGGGTTCAGGAAAGAGATGGACTGGAATTTTACATTTGGAGTTATCAGCATATGAATGGTACTTAACTGGTTAGAGTCATCAGTTACCTCGAGGGAGCCAAATCTTCACCTTGGCTTCTCAATAGCACTGGACATTATTGACCACTGTCTTCATGTAAAATTGTCTCTTCTCTTACTTTTAGTAGAGTAATTTTTGCTGTTTTCTTCCTTCCTTTCTTGTCTCTCCCAATCCGTTTCATTTGCAGGCTCATCGTCCTCCACCTGATCTCCAGTTCAGAGTTGTTTAAATTTTGCTCCTGTATCATTTCCTTCATGATACTGTATATTCTCTGAGAGATTGTATCCACATCCTAATTTCAACTATTTCTTATACATAAACTTGTAAGTGAGCTTCAGATCCTTCACATAACCACTAAATACATATCGAAAACATCTCTAATTCAATCTGTGCAATATTGAATTCATCATTTCTACCTCCACTCCCAATCCAAAACCAGTTCTCTTCCAACATCCCTCATTTCAATGAATGAGTTATGTATGAGTTATGTAAACCACAAGCCAGAAGCCATCCTTGGTATCTCTCGCCCCAGCATATCTAATCCATCATCAAATTCTGAGACTTTCATCTCCTAAAATATTCTCTAAATGTCTCTACTTTTCTTTATTTTTACTGGTGAGCAATGCAAATACATTTCTACTCTATAATTTTTCATACAACAACCCCTACTGATAACCAGCATTTCTACCATTCTTATACCCTGGAGACAGACTAATTACAAAATATTGTGGATTTTAAAAAGGGGACGATGGGGGCATGGGCTCCTTTTATACGTTGAGGATTTCTCCTCCTCAATGTTCTCTACAACTTTCCTTTTCAATTTTCCTACTTCTTGTCTCTTTTAAATCCAAATCATTCCACCAGTTATCGCCAGACTAATTCTCGTAACACGTAGTTCCATTAATTTCCCAGCTAAAAATTCAAAACTGCATTTTGCCTAGGAATTTAAGAGCAAACTCCTAATACTAGCATTATCGTTCCATCATGACAAAGTCTAAATACTCTTCTTCTCTATGTCCCAGTGTTATGGGTTGAAGAGTGTCCCCCAATTCACGTCCTTCCTAGAACCTCAGAATGTGACCTTATTTGAAAATCGAGTCTTTGCAGATATAATCAAGTTGAGATGAAGTCATCAGGGTGGGCTCTAATGCAAATGACTGGTGTCCTAATAAGAAGAGAGAGATTTGGAAACTGACCCACAGAGAGAACACCATGTGACAACAGAGGCAGAGACGGGAAGGATGCATCTCCAGGCCAAGAAATGCCAAAGATGGATGGCTTCCACTAGAAGTCAGGGAAAGGTAAGGCGAAGTTCTCCCCTACACGTTTCAGAGGGAGCATGGCTTTTCAATGTCTCATTTTGGATTTCTATCTTCCAGAACTATGAGACAGTAACTTTCTGTTATTTCAAGCCACTCAGTTTGTGGTAGTTTGTAATGGTAGCCCTAGGAAACTAATACCTGCAGTTACTTTGGAAAATTCAGTGTTCTCCTAAACCTGCACTCTGTTTTTTAAAAAATTCAGGTATAATTCATGCACTATAACATGTATCCCTTTTAAGTATACAATTCAGTGATTTTTAAAATATTTTCACAAGGTTGTATAAACAACACCACTATCTAATTTTAGGACATTTTCCTCAGCCTTAAAATACATCCCATTCTGTTAGAAATATAGTTCCCCAATGCTCCCTCCTCCCAGCCCCTGGCAACCATACATCTTTCTCTATGGACTTGCCTGTTCTAGACTGCACTAATTTTATTTGTTTCCATGCCTTTTTCTCATGTCCTCTCTCCATTACTCCTATTTGTGTCTTATAACTATTATGTCATTCACTCACTCACTAAACTGGTTCTACCTGAGGACAGGGAATGTGTATCCCTGTTCCTAGTACATATTAAGCATTATAACAGGCTTCCTGAGTGAAAATATGAATCAATGAACGCCCATCTCAAAGGCCATCCTCTTTCTATCATCTATCTTTTCTCATTTGGTTCAAATCTATGCTTCTAACTCACGTGGTTCTCCTTGGAATCAAATTGGTTTTGATGTATGAAATATAAACACAGTAATGTGTGCTACAATATTCAGTGGACAAAATTTATTGAATAAACTACTCTGCAAGTAGCATTGAACAAGACTCTACTGGGCAAAATAATTACGATCATGAAATAGACATAAATGAATGGTTGAGTTTCTTGTTTTTTAAGGCCATCTGCACCCTTTAAAGATATTACAGTCTGAATGGGGCTGAGACTAGAAATACTATGAAATACAAGAGATCAGCACGTGGAATCTTGGTCTAAGTATGAATTGCTGATAGAAGACAAATGATGTTGCTTGAAATTGTAACTTGAAAAGCAAGTACCATGAATCATCCCCATGTATAAGGTTGTAATCAGAACAATGGAGAACTGATACGTGAATAGTTGTCATTTACTATGTTGTTGGCAAAACACTGGCCAATTCATGGCTATGCATGAAGCTTAAATGTTGCAACATGAATACACTTCACATTATCTGGAACAGCAGACACTTCTGTTTCCAATTATTATTTTTTTTACCGTATGTTTAGAAAAAAGAAGATATCTTAAATTAGCTACAGCTAGGACAGCACGTTGTGCTTCTCTGGTTTTTTTTTAATAATTAATTTATTTTTATTATTTATTTTTTTATTTTTGGCTGTGTTGGGTCTTTGTTGCTGCACGTGGGCTTTCTCTAGTTGAGGTGAGCGGGGGCTACTCTTCGTTGTAGTGTGTGGGCTTCTCATTGCGGTGGCTTCTCTTGTTGCAGAGCACGGGCTCTAGGCACGCGGGCTTCAGTAGTTATGGCTTGTGGGCTCTAGAGCACAGGCTCAGTAGTTGTGGCGCACGGGCTTAGTTGCTCCGTGGCATGTGGGATCTTCCCAGACCAGGGCTCGAACCCGTGTCCCCTGCATTGGCAGGTGGATTCTTAACCACTGGGCCACTAGGGAAGTCCCTGGGCTTCTCTATTGAAGGACACCATATTAAAAGAGATAGGACTAAGTATGTATAGCACTGCATAGTACTTTAAGATATTCACAATATTTAAAACACTCTTGTGACTTAAGCATTATTATTGTCCCAAATTTACAAATGAGGAAATGTCCTTGGTAAAATGAGATGACTGGCTTATGAATCTATCAAGGTAGTACATGGTAGGGAGGCAGGACACAAACCCACATCTTCACCTTCAAACTTCAAACTCACTATGTCCACAATCCAAATGGTAAGCACGCACTAATAGGCAAAGTTGCTCTATTTAATCATGATGATGATGATGTTGTAATAAAAATAACAATAGTAAATCTATTGATTTATTTGTCTCCATTAGAATGTGAGGGCTATGAAGAGAGAGATTTAGTCTTGTTCACTGCTGTATCCCAGTGCCTAGAACAGCCCCTGGCACATAAACCGTCTAATAAAACTTCTTTGTAAATCAAAATAATACATCACATTTTCAAAGACATTTCACAAATATTACTTCATTGTTGTCATAGCAATTTCTAAGATTTCTGACTCTGCTCCAATATTCTTTTCATTACTCCCCATTGTATAAAAGAGGACTTCAAATATCAGCACTGAGATATTACGAATAGGATATATTACTCATCAAGACCAGTACCATAATAGGATCCCAGCTGATCTTACCTCAAGGATGACAAGTACTGACTTGAATAGGTTGGCTCCTCTATGGATGGAAGGCGTTGAAAGGCACGTAGAGAAAGTCATCAGTGAGGAACACACACACCTGTCAAGATTAAAAAAAAAATTCTGTTAAAGTTCTGAAATGTGGGAGAAGGTTGGCTTCCCTTCATAAGGAAGGTAGTGTTCAAGATCATTGCCTGTTAGAGTTACTAAAATGACTTTCTCTACTATTATCCTGGTTTTTTACATTCATTATGGAGAATCAAAGAGTAAGTAACTGAGTTTAGAAATGAGTATTTTGTTTTCGAATAGAAAGGTAGTAAGACCCTGGACTCTGAGGAGTCTCTTCTTAAGGGGCCCAATGGTTTTGAGAGGAGGAGATGCCAAGTAAGTGGGATGTGGCTCTGCTTCACTTTCTTTAACATAGGAAGTGGGAAAAGGGATTCTGCTGTTTGAAAACCACTTTTATTTAAAGTATAATGCCATCTGTATCCAGAAAAGATGATTACTCTAATTGGAAAAGATACATACACTCTAATGTTCATAGCAGCACTATTTACAATAGCCAAGACACGGAAGCACCTAAGCGTGCATTGACAGAGGAATGGATAAAGAACATGTGGTACATATATACAATGGAGTATTACTCAGCCATGAAAAAGAATGAAATAATGCCATTTGCAGCAACATGGATGGACCTAAAGATTATCATACTAAGCAAGGTAAGTCAGACAGAGAAAGATAAATATCACATATCTCTTAAATGTGGAATCTAAAAAATGATACAAATGAACTTATTTGCAAAGCAGAAATAGACTCACAGACATAGAAAACAAATTTATGGTTACCAAAGGGGAAAGGGGGTGGGGGAGGGATAAATTAGGAGTTTGGAATTAACAGATACACACTACTATATATACACTAGATAAACAACAAGGACCTACTGTACAGCACAGGGAACTATATTCAATATCTTGTAATAACCTATAATGGAAAAGAATCTGAAAAAGAATATATATATCTGAATCACTTTGCTGTATACCTGAAACTAACACAACATCGTAAATCAATACTTAATTGATAATTAAAAAAAAACCCAATGTGGATATCAATGTGCAAATCAGAAAAAAATTAAGGATTTTTTTAATAAAAAGGTATAATGCCATCAACACCATTTTGTATGGTCTTATTTATGTTTTACTCTCCAGCCAGAAGCAATATCCAATCAAAGGTAGGGCAAGGTATTTTGAATGTAAACGTTGTTTATCCAGCTCTCTCAGAAAACTGGAGCTCAGTTAAGAAGCTGAAAGGTCATGAAGAACCTAGGGGCAGGATGGGAATAAAGACGCAGACCTACTAGAGAATGGACTTGAGGACACGGGGAGGGGGAAGGGTAAGCTGGGACGAAGTGAGAGTGTGGCATGGACACGTATACACTACCAAACAAAAAACAGATAGCTAGTGGGAAGCAGCCGCATAGCACAGGAAGATAAGCTCAGGGCTTTGTGACCACCTAGAGGGGTGGGATAGGGAGGGTGGGAGGGAGGGAGATGCAAGAGGGAGGAGATATGGGGATATATGTATATGTAAAGCTGATTCACTTTGTTATAAAGTAGAAACTAACACACCATTGTAAAGCAATTATACTCCAATAAAGATGTTAAAAAAAAAAAGTCTCACAAATAAGCATAGGCCTCCCTGACACCACAACACCATCTTCAAAACTATTAAGCTGTTTACTCACAGGCAAGTCTTCAGTCTTCATCAGGACCCGCTCCCTGGAATGCTAAGAGCCTCAGCTCTCTGGTTTCTCAACCCCTAACAGGAATACAACACCCACGGAAGGACGAGAGGCACCAGGAGGGTGATGGGGCTCTTAGAAGTAAGTTCTACTGGCCGCAAAATGGAAGTGGGAGAGATTGGTTAGGAGGACAGAGCCCCTCCTCACCACCTCACCGCCCTCTGATTTTGCAGAGGAGACAGGTGTGCATCGTGAGGGACTCAGACTAAATAACTTTATAAGCCTCAGCTGACTCACAGGACCGCAGATAGGGAGGTGTCCTCAGTAATGTTTATAACAGTGGTGGGAGTATTTTAAAAATATTTAAAACACTCTTGCAAATTAAGCGTTATCAGTTTCCCACGTTTACAAAGGGGGGGTTAACTTATGTTTAAAAGATTAAATTATGTTTAATACTGCTCTTAAAAACAAAGAGAGACCTATGCGGTACAATTTTAAGGAAATACTTGAAAAATCTTGGTAGGTTAAAGGGAAAAGGCTCAGTTACCTGGAAAAAATCCCAGTGTTTGGAACAGTGAATCCCTAAGGGATTTCCAATAAAGGAGGTGTTACTTTACTTAGATGTAACCATATGTTCAATTACAGGAAGGCACATTGTGGAAAATCAACAAAATATCCACAGATAGTTTTATTTCACAAAGCATAGATGATAATGTGGGTTTCTGTAATTGTTTCCTTGAAATCTACATTATTTCGAATAAACGTTTTTAAAATTAGTTTGTGGAAAGTAAGTCTGTTCAAGTTTGGTGTTTTGTAAATAAATACATTATTTTAAAAAATGCATTCCTACCAGAAAAATGAATGGTACTGTCTACTATTTTGCAAAGAAATATGTATAAAGATAATTGCTCTGTTTTAAAAACTAAACAGATAGTGTTTAGGCTTTTTAGTCACCTATTATATTAAAGTGCTTTATTATCATTAAAATTACTTGTGCCCTTAGTTCACCTAAAAATTTGTGATCTCAATTCACCAGAGAAATCATTCATCCAATAACATGAGTGAAGAGAACTGATCAGGTACACACATATACACACACATACACACACGCACATCTTGTGACACCACACAAAACCCACAGCAATGGTGTCAGCTCAGAAATACAACAGCTACTGAGAAACAAATATTCTTTTGAAGAAATATTTCCTTTGTGTCTATCCCACTTTTCTGTTTTTAAAAATTACTTATTTCACTGTGAAAAATGAAATCAAATGAAGTATCCTTGAAAAAATGAAAGCTTCTGTACACCCCATATGCAGGAACTAAATCAGGACATGTGGAAAAGTGTATATGTGCTATGATATAATGCACTTGGAAAAAGAATTAGTTTTTTCTCCGCTTTCTGATGGAGAACTCCATGAAAAAGTGTGCCAGGAAGAACAAGTTCCTCTAAGTGACATTTCATTTCTTAGCAGCTAGATAGATTAATGCTTGCTTCTCTACAGCTCATGCATTACTAGCCCTAGTACTTCAGAAATGAAAAATCATGTACTCAATTTATTCTTTATTGCATAAATGTTATACAAAGAGAATGGAAATTTGCATTGGGGTCTTCATTCCTGATAAAATATTGTGATCTTGATAATAGGTTAAGAAATACTATAGTACCACTGTCCTTTCACATTTAGCCTCTAAAAAACAGCCTACTGCATTATATGTATAAGATGAGGAGAGATGAAAGTAGAATTATGTTAAACTGTGTAGCCTCTAAATAGATTACAAAAACTTTTATCACCTTTTCAGGGCATGGCTAAAGAGACACACCTGTAAATCTTCTGAAGCGCCGAGTCCCAGAGAACCAGAGACATTTTCAAATTATCAGCAACAAAACTCAACCAAAGGGCAACTGAACTACAAAACTCAAAAGGAAAGTCTAAAGGAATACACAGTGAAGGACTGAGAGACTCCTGAACAAAATGCTTGAAAGCAGGTCTAAGAGTCTGATCTCTTCTCCTCCAGACAAGAGAAAGCAATTTTCAGTCAAGCAAGTCCAAGGAGCAAACTTGGACTTTCATTTGTGGTGCCCACACTATTCTGCCTTTATAAGAGTCCCTGAGCCACGACCTTTAGTACTTTGGTTAAGCTTGAGCTTTTGTTCTTCAGATCTCTATTTTTTGCCTTAGTTAGAACCTGAGCGAGTTGGGATGGGATGGGGGTGGAGGAGGACTGGGGTGAGAAAAGATATTAAGCTTTTGCTGCTTCTCTCCAATTGTGAGTTTATCCAAGTAATCTTCAGTGCTTTGGAAAAATATTGTTTGAAAAAAGTAAGTAGAATTAAAACAATTATGGCTGGTAGACTTGTATACATGACAGATCATTACGTCTGTTATAAATATATTTGGAGGGTGAAATAAATTCTGGGCAAGTGCAGATGTTTCCAACTTAATGAATCAGCATGAGAATCTTCAATTCTGAATCATTTCTTTAAAATATTTGATCTGATCAATGTTTTAACCTTGAATAAATTTTTGGATAATAATTCTACACAGCTGCCTAAAATTCCTTTCCAGCCACGCAAAACTTTGGAAAACAGCACTTCTCTTCCCCCGCACCTCCCCCCAACCTTCAGGATGCACCCTCAACCCCTTCTCTATCCACAAACACTCTGGCCTCCAGTGTGTTTCTACACTCAGCTGAACACAGGGGCTGTGTTGAACATATGAACGACAGATCCTAGCAGCATCTTTCAAGGTCAAAGTTTGAATTTCTGCTCCCTGTGGCCTTGTGGACTGCTTCTAGAAACTTGCTGAGTTAAACTTGAGTCTAACACTCAGAGGAAGGAATTGTTTGTGGTGCTAAGGAAGAGAAAGGGAAACACTTGGGGGTTTAATTTAAAGTAATTATGACATTGGACTACTGCCAATGGAAAATTTTCAGAAAGCCCTTCTTTTGTGAGAAAGTCAACTCCTGAATAGTTGCAGGAGTAAAACCATTTTTCTAAGAAAAAAACACCCTAAGAACCAAGTAATTATTTAAAGCAGTTTTTTCCCCCCATGGGTAAGATCTTTGTACTTTCCTAAAACACAATGTAGAGGAAACATAAAATACAAAGAAATGCAATAAAACTGAATATTGTCTTTATCTTAGGAAAGTCATAGCCATTTACGTAGTTCCATGGGCCCTAGACTTCAAGAAAATCCTAACAATGCAGCGTAAGCCTGAGGGAAATGAAACGTGGCATTCACCTCCCTTCTGCTCCGTTTCTGTCTACTTCAGGAATTCAGGTAGCCAGACAGACAAACTGAACGTTGCGGATATCCAAGTGTTCCTGTGTTTTGATTCAGTGGGGGAGAAGTAAAACAAAGTTGGGATGTGTTGAATTACTCACGTGTTGGTCAAAGGAGTGAGGGGGAGCTTAAAATGAATTTAAAAACTATTTGTTTAAAAAAGAAAGTAAAAGCCTCTTGCATGCCTGGGGTGTAAAGGTGCCCAGAGGCAAAATAATTTCTGATGACTTTTCCTAAATGCATTTGGAGAAAGAATTTTCATGTTTAGAGACCAATGGGCAGACAGGGTAAGTTCAGTTGGCACAGAGAATATTATTTTTAATAGTGTCAATGTGATTGTGTTGCTGCTTTTATTTTTGAATGCCTTTAGGCAGGTTCTGCATTGCCCAGCTGACGGCTCCCCATCATCTTCTACATAACTGTTTTCATATGTTTATCCTCATTAGCCTTTAAGTTAGCAATTACAGAAGAAAACTGTTGTTAGATAATAATAATAAAAGCTATCCTTTTAATGAATGCCTACAATATGTCAGACACTTAACATTCACCATTAACCTTTAGAGCAGTCCCAAAAGATAGATATTATTATCCCACTTTAAGACTAGAAGCCTCATAAGTGGCAAAGCTGAAATTTGAACACAGGTATGTAAGGCTCCTACACACCTCTTTCCATTAAGCCTCAGCTTTGTTGTGGTACAGAATTAATGTCGTGCGCCAATTTTGAGGATATGCCACTTCAGATAATACACAGGATAAATGACACCTATATCCTGTTAAGTTCCAATATAAAAGAGTGCAAGAGCATTTGGACCTCAACTGAGATTCGTAACAGAAAGAATGATGCATTTGTTCTGCATAAGATCAGACCAGAAAGAACAGATTTTTCTCTTTTTCCTTTTGGTAATACGGCCCCAGGGCTCAAAGTGGTCAACCCTTGTCATAATTCATTTGGCAGTCCTGTCAAAGATAGCTCAGTCATTTAGTCTAACAAAATATTTTTTAACAGTCAGGGTACATATTTGATTTGGATCCAGGGACAAATTGCTCTCCAAAGGCTTCCTGGCAGGTTGATGATGCGATGCATCAACCGGATGTATCAGGACTTAATAGCACTGAACCATGGAGTACATTTTAAAAGCTCACATACATTCTCAAATATTATAGTATATAACAAATTTCATTGCCTTTGACTCAATGATATTTAGCATATGTGATATATCAGTCTTTCTGCTCTGGGATTTAGTCATATTCCAAGGTTGTTGTCTTCTGTTCAAATGTAAAAAGCTTAACTTGAAATGTAGGTCATTTATCTTGGGCTCGGTTTGAAATGGCATATATTCAATCATGTTGTAATGTATAATAGCTTATAATTTAACCAAGGAGGAAGTTACAGTCACACATCATTTATCCAGAATCACTAACAATGGAGATGTTACACACAAGGACATTTTCCTGAATACCTTAAGAGTATTTTCAAAACCACAAAATCTGTACTTATTTTTATCCATTCAGACTTGATTTAAACAGGGTCATCATGACAATTTGACTTCTTGATAACTTAGAGTTTTTATATTACTAGCTTTTTTATTAAAAAAAAAAGAGAGAGAGCACTAAAGAAAAACTCATGAATCTGTCTGGACCCACATTAAACCTTCAGCACTGCAGAGATGAAGGTGCTGTTTTTGCTTTGTTTTCTTGCCAGTTATCACGCTTTCTTCATCCTCTTCTTCTCCATCTTCCTCTTCCTCCTTTTCTTCTTCCTTTTGTTCTTCTTCAGCCCATTTTAAAATCAAATTGTTTTCTTATTGTTGAGTTTTAAGAGTTCTTTGTATATTTTGGATAACAGTCTTTTATCTGATATGTCTTCTGCAAATATTTTTTCCCAATCTGTGGCTCATGATCTTCTTCTCTTGACATTGTCTTTTGCAGAGCAGAAGTTTTTAATTATAATAAGTTTTGATGTCAGGAAGTGTCAGTCCTCCAACTTTGTTCTCCTCCAATATTGTGTTGAATATTCCAGGTCTTTTGTCTCCATAAAACTTTAGAATCAGTTTTTTTTTTTTTTTTTTTTGGCAGTACGCGGGCCTCTCACTGTTGTGGCCTCTCCCATTGCAGAGCACAGGCTCTGCACGCACAGGCTCAGCAGCCATGGCTCACGGGCCCAGCCGCTCCGTGGCATGTGGGATCTTCCCAGACCGGGGCATGAACCCGTGTCCCCTGCATCGGCAGGCAGACTCTCAACCACTGCACCACCAGGGAAGCCCTAGAATCAGTTTCTTTATATCCATAAAATAACATGCTGAGATTTTAATCAGGATTGTATTGAATCTATAGATCAAGTTGGGAAGGACTGACGTCTTGACAATATTGAGTGTTCCATCCATGAACATGGAATATCTCTCCATTTATCTAATCCTTCTTTGATTTTGTTCATCAGAGTTTTATAGTTTTTTCTCATATAGCTCTTACACATATTTTGTTCGATTTACACCAAGTAGTTCGTTTAGGGGGGTGCTAATGTAAATAGTATGGTGTTTTAAATTTCAAATTGTACTTTTTCATTACTGATAGGAAAGGGATTGACTTTTGTATATTAAACTTGTAACCTGCAACCTTGCTATAATTGCTTATTAGTTCCAAGAGTGTTTTTTGTCAATTCTTTTGGATTTTCTACGTAGCTTATCATGTTTCCTGTAAACGTAGAGTGTTTTATGTGTTCTTTCCTTGTTAGATTAATTGAAGAGATTCCCATTAGCCAATTTGGGCATAAATAAGAATATAACTGGAATGGATTAAAACATATAAAATATGGTTAAATTTAGAAGTGTATACTGATCTTACAAAAACAAAACAAAATCTCACTGCTTTCCTTCAGAAGATGCCAGAGAAACAACTCATTATTTTTTAAACTTGTAAATATAGGGAAACATTCAAGCATTTATCCTTCCTTTCTTATATATCTATACTGCAGGATAAACAAAAGAGTTTGCAAGGGGAAGTTACTGTTTATAGAAGTACTCCAGCTGGTAAATGTAGAAGCCATGCTAGAATTATCATATCACCATTTTGCAACACTTTATGAAATAATGGATCTACACAATAATTATCAAAGAGTCCTAGCAACTCAAAAGGAGAAACAACTTGACATTATATGCTTCATGATGGAAGTATACAATACCACCAAATAAGCATTACTACAAAAAATTAGCACTTGAAATGACCAAGCTTCTAGAATTGCAGGAAATATACGGGGCAGAGGAATATATTAAATATTAGTACTACAAAGATACAATTAGCAAAGTCCAGACTGAGAAACTCTACAGGACAAATGATCTAGTTCTTTTCCCCTTAATAAATTGTAGGAGAGAGAGAGACAGACAGACAGAGAGAGGGAGAGAATGAGAATATAGTTTAAAGTAGATTTAAGAAATATTTCAACAATGAAATTTTATGAACCTCATTTGGATCCTTTAAAAAAGAGCATTTTGAAAAATCTGACAATCAGGACAATTTGAACAGTCTGGATTTTAAAAAATATTGCTAAATTATTATCGTTTTTAGTATCTAATATTCTTACCGAACCAAACTTGGGTCTGCTTGCTCGTGAGTGGTAAAGTCAATTTACTGACACCTGTTTAGGGTGAAGGAAAGTGCAGTGTTTATTGTAAGGCGTCCCAGGGGTTCTGGGACAGCTAATGCTCAAAAAGCCCGAACTCTCCAATGGGTTTCAGCAAAGCATTTTTAAAGGCCAGGTGAGTGAGGGGAGTCTCAGGATAAGTGATCGGCTTGTGCATAATTCTCTGATTGACTGATGGTGAGGTAACAGGGAGGTGTCATAGGGGTAAAATTATCAATCCTTCGGCTCCAGTAGGCCTGGGGACCTGGGGGTCATCAAGTAGTTAACATCTTCCATTTGGTGGGCGTTTTTTAGAATCTGTAAAACAACACAGGAAATGTGCATCAGATACTATTCTCTAGGTACTTCAGAGTGGAGCTGAAGTCGAGGTTATGGGGGAGGGGTCTGTCCTGGGAAGGCCCCATAGGGCCCTGCTGGGTTATAATGTCAGTGTGATTTTTTGTTAGTGTGATTTTTTAAAAAAATATTTTAATAGATCTTTATTGGAGTATAAAATTGTTTCACAATACTGTGTTAGTTTCTGTTGTACACCAAAACTGAATCAGCCATATTCCATCCCTCTAGGTCATCACAAAGCACTGAGCTGATCTCACTGTGCTACACAGCTGCTTCCCACTAGCTATCTGTTTTACATTTGGGCAGAAGACCTAAGTAGACATTTCACCAAGGAAGACATACAGATGGCCAAGAGGCACATGAAAAGATGCTCAATATCACTAATTATTAGAGAAATGCAAATCAAAACTACCATGAGGTATCACCTCACACCAGTCAGAATGGGCATCATCAGAAAATCTGGAAACAATAAATGCTGGAAAGGGTGTGGTGAAAAGAGAATCCTCCTGTACTATTGATGGAATTATTAGTGTGATTTTTAAAAACAAAAGTTTCTAATCTTTTGGAGATACACTCTGAAATAGTTAATGGATATAATCTGAGGTCTGGGGTTTGTTTTACAATAATCTAGTAGGTAAGGCAGGGTATAGATAAATCAAAATGAGTAATTGTTGAAGTAGAGGATAGGTATGTGGGACTCATTATATTATTCTTTCTGCTTTTGTATATGTTTCAATTTCCCATAATAAAATGTTAACAACAACAACAAAATGAAAACACACCTAAAGCTCTGATACATTAAATTATTTGCCCAATGCCATATAGGTAATTAGGGATAGTTCAAACCTGAAACTGGACCCTTGACTTCCCATCAAATACCCTCT
The DNA here is from genome assembly GCF_937001465.1 of Orcinus orca. Taxonomy (NCBI): domain Eukaryota; kingdom Metazoa; phylum Chordata; class Mammalia; order Artiodactyla; family Delphinidae; genus Orcinus; species Orcinus orca. Next base: position 82,165,462 of record NC_064561.1, on the reverse strand, counting down.
CCCTTATAACAAGCTATTCTGCAGAGAAGCCAAACTTCTGGGGTACCAGATATCTGCCCAAAGCTTGACAAGCCAATGGGTGAACTAGGGAATACACTCTGGGGCTATCAGACACTGGTACAAGCAGCTCATCAGTAAGCAGCCAAGTGGCAAATTGGGATTGACTGGGAGTGCAGAGCAGCTGTTGACTTTTGAAGTACTGCCCAGAGTTCTTGGCATCCCCCCGTTTGGTCTTTAAGGGAGCCATTTCAAAATCAGACCAGCCTTAAAAATGCCCAGAGAAACAGAGTTGAAAAGCTGCTTAATCTGTACCTAGACTTTTAACTGCATCACAAGAATACGTTTTTGCTGAAAACTATATAGTCAGACCAACATGGAGTTGTGAGGTGACAGCTGAGGTTACAGTGCCTGGGCACGAAGGATTAGAGAATAGTTAGATTGGAGTGTCATTTCCACATTGATGAAGATTGCTGTTTCATGAGACACTAAAACTCAGTGGCCATTGCTTTAGGTTTGGTATGGTTGAGACACTGGGCTCGTGAATAGATCTGTGCGTAGGTGGAGAAATTATGAAAATCAGACGGAAAATCAGAAAGGGGATACAGTGGTGGTGGCAGCAGTACAAAACCAGGAAAGGGCATTCAAATCCTCCAAAGGAGGCCAATACTGACCTAATGTTACCAACCAGACCCAACAGCAAGGTGAAGCAAGGCCAATCTACTGATACCTGGTTGTGGTGAAGGAAAGCACAGCGTTTATTGCAGGGTGCCAAGCAGGGGAGTGGGAGATAGGCCTCAGACCAACCTTTACTTGGTTTTTGAGTTCAGGGTTTTTTTAAAGGGGAAAATAAAGAGGCTAGAATTAGTCATTGTCTTTTGACATTTCTGTGACATTTCTTAATCCTAGTTTCGGGAGTCAGGATGCCTCTGGTTTATGATTCTCTCGCTAGGTGGTCCATGGCTTGGAGGTCTGTTAGCTCATCTTGCCCTGGAGAAAAAACCTGAGTTTGTATATTAATGATGATATCTATAGTAGCAATTTTAGTACATTAACAATGTTTCCGACAACAAAAATTTTAGTCATCTGATCTGGTTGATTAGTGTTCAGTTAGCACAGGATTGAAGTCAGAGGGAACAAGACAGGGAATAAAGTTTTGGATAGAGAGATTAATCATAAACTTGGTAAGGGAACGTGTTTTTAAGGGGACTCGGTTTCACCAATATTTAAATGCAGCTAGCTAGGCAGACACTCCCTGCCATTACACAGCATCCTTATTTCTGGGTTTTATTACTATGTATTAAGAGACTGAGGATCTCCTTGGAGGTCATTTTTGGGAATGAAAGGCAGCAAGAACTTTTTCTGTTGCCAGTGCTTATACTCTCACCTCTCATCTTTCCCTAATCAACACTCAACACAGGTATATTTCAGGCAGCTGCTCCTAGTAGACACCTGTTGCGTTTTCCTGTCCAGTGTTCATTCTCATTTTTCTAACAGCATGCATGCTTTCCTTGAAAACCTATTATTTCCTCATCATGTGTGGTCTTAGTGGACTTGATCATCAAATGGGCACCTGACCCAAGTTTTGCTAACCTGACCCTTTTTAGTTTAAGTTTGGATATCGAGGCTGTTATTTATCCCAATAGTGGTTTCCTAAAACGAGTGGCTATTGGGTTATGCTCTCTAGAACCCTAAAACTTAGTTAACTCTGCATCTTGTCCTTTCAAAGACCAGGAACTTGTCTTTAATTCTGTGACTTTTCTCTTTTCATCTAGCAGTCCCCTTTTGCTTAAGTCAGAATTGGTTTATATTGCCACAACCCAGTCTAAATGCCATATTGTCTACATGTGATAGGCAGCCACTAAAAGGGAACAAATCAAGGGTACTGAATATTCATTTAGCACGTGGCAGGGCAGTATTTTTGAGCCACATCACTCAGGTTATTGGCAAACACGAAAATCAAATCTTCTATGCTCCTTGACTTGTTCTTAGAGAAAGATGAATTGTGTACTGAAATTGTGTTGTATTTTTGGTTTTGTTTCTTTTGAAAATAAATTTTAAAGTTATGGTATTTTTATCAGCCCATAATGCAATACACTGATATCACATTCATATTTTTATTCTTCTGCCTTCTGAAGAATTAGATGCAGTAGATAGCAATAGCATGACACTGAGATAAAACACACCTTCTTAAAGTGGAAGAACATTCATGATGGTCAGAATTCACACCCTGTTTAAATTGTTTTCATCGGTGTAGGTGAAGTGACAAATACTTCTTTTGGTTAAATACCCACGAGACTAGGGGGTGAATAAAGACCGTTTCTTGGAAACTCTGAGAGAGGGGAATAATGGGTTTTTACTTCCTGCAACAGGACTTTCTCATCTACAGGTCATAGACAAACCCTTGAAGATGGACGATCATCTTTAGCTCCCAGGTAGGAACAAGGCAGAACTCATAATCTTTTCCATCTCTTAGGTTCACTCATGCAAAGTCCATCCTGGCTCTTTGTTATGGACTGAATTCTGTCTCCCCACATTCACATGTTGCAGCCCTAATCCCCCGTGTGACTATATTTAAAGACAAGGTCTTTAAAGAGGTGATTAAGGTTAAATGAGGTCGTAGAGGTGGGGTTCCTCAGGAAAGTAAGTCTTTGTCCTAATGTTAGGAACTATGTCTCCCCAAAAATCATATGTTGAAATCCTAACGCCCAGTAACTTAGTATGTGATTGTACTTGGAGACAGATCTTTAAAGAAGTAATTAAGTGAACATGAGATCATTAGGGAGACCCCTAATCCCATAGGACTTGTGTCCTTATAAGAAGAGACATCAGAGCTCACCCCCTCTCTGTGTGAACACAGAGGAAAGGCCATGTAAGGGTACCAAGAAGGCCACCATCTGCAGGCCAGGAAGAGAGTCCTCACAAGACATCACTGATGGCCCTGTGATCTTGGACTTCCAGCCTCAAGAATGAGAAAATAAATTTCTGTTGTGTTAGCCACCCTGTCTGTGGTATTTTGTTATGGCAACCCTAGCAGACTAATACACTCCCTGTCTGTTCTCCAGAATACATCATATGTCCATATAAAAACCTCCTTTAGGCCTTAATAACCTGTGATTCTTAGGTAAAGTCAACTTAACATTTTGATCAATAACTCCAACTTGACTGAATCTTAACTCCCTCCCTTTCTTTATATCACTACCTTTGCCACTACCAGCCCCCTGACGTTCCTAGGCTCCGTTGCTGCTCAGATCGATCCCAGCAGTGCTTCTGGCACTGTCTCAGCCCATTACCACTGCTGTGTTCAGGCCACCCAAATAATGGTGCTTATCAGCTTTTAACCTCCAAAACTTTAGGCACCCTGGTCTCTGTGCTTGACCCTGAGTTCCTTGACATTCTTGTATACTTTTGGACCAAAAACACATCTACCTCTTCTCCTTTTCTTATCCCACAACCACATATGGCCTTCTTTTCCCCAGCATATCCAGGGGATCTCTGAGGATTAGGTCAGGATGGAGTCAAGTTCAGTTTCACTCCGTACCTGAGTCCACTGTTCCCCGGTTGTTAGACCTGTTTTTGCATCTGGTCCACAATGCAAAACTTCTTTCTCATTATGGTTTTCCTTCTAAGGGATGCCATTGTTTCTTCTGCAGTCCAACCCCTCTTGCCCTCACTTACACCCCATCAATGTATGTCTGAACACACACTACAGCGTTCAAGATCTTTCCCTTGAATCTGCTGAGACTCATGCAAATCACTGCTAGATAGGGAGTGAAGGGTGGCCTCAGCTTATAAGCTATCATATCCAAGCCTCACCAAGCCAAGCCAAATCCCTGTGGCAGTTTCACCAGTTGGATTTTTTAGGTTTCACTCCATTTTAGCTCAGTTCTTAGGACAGAATCTATGACACAGAGAGGAGCAATTTATTCATATGAATGAGGGAAACAACAGTGTCACAGCCCAGAGGATCCTCCACAGTGTCTCCTCCCCCCTCATGCTTTCCGTGGATTCCTGCTGCCACCCAGCCTGCAGTGTCTTTCTCTGACGCCACCTAAGCATCTTTACTAAGGTCCTTATCACTCCAGTACCACCCCAACTTGCTTCTACTGTTGGATGTTTTGACAAGTGCTTTTCCTCTGTTTGCCTCCAATATAAAGAGGAGATATTCATATGATCTCTTACTCTCCGTCCCTGTTCTCTCTCTCCATTTTTTCTGAACATTCTAGAAAGCTGCTGGGAACAGAGACAGCCCGCATCCCTCCATCCCTTGCTTTCCTTCATCAGACCAAATAACACTGTAGAGTAGACTCTTGATCACTCTTCAGTTTGTCCAGACCTCACCAGACCCAGGCCAGAATGTATCCCTTCTACAGGGAACTGGTTGGTTTTCCAAAAGGAAAAATGCTGTGTACAATTGCATACCTCACATAGGTATCTTGCTTTTTTTAGGTTAAAACCTAAAGGAGATGGTTACTTAAAAACCATCATTCATTATCTGCTGTTTCTTCTCTTTTCAGAGAACAGATATATCACTGAAAAGAGTCAGCAGATAAACCAGAGATTACTTAAAATGACTCTCCTAGCTTATGCTGGCTAAGTCTTTAGAATCAGATACAGAGGTTATCAACCAAGAAAGTGAGCAATCAATAGCTTCCAAAGAAGTTCAAACAACAAAAAAATAATAGCCTGGGTGTTCCCTAAATAAACAGGGAATTCCCATTTGGCTGATTTGTTACAAATTCCCTAAAGTGAGAAATTTCAATGCACAAAACAAATAGATATAAGTGTTTTCTCCTCATCACCTTATTATGCCTGTTACTACAGGAAGCGGCATAGCTTACTGGTAATTTGTTGATGTTAAATTAGCACTTACATGCCTTTTTCTTTGTAAACTGCAACAGAAATGCTTATTACGGGAGATTTTAGGTCACTGTTATTTGAACTGTATGTTTAAACTCAGGAATATTTTGCCTTAAACTCTAGTCCTACTAAGTGTTCTACTCTTGTCCATAGGTTTTCTCCTAATTTGTATTGCTTGGCTGTTGTGTTTTGACCACGTAAGGAACTTGCATAAATTAAATAAATTTGTATAGTCAAAGAGTGCTTTCCAAAGTCAATTCTAGATTTTTTCCATATTAATATTTATATAACTTTTGAAATTTCAGTCTTCAAAGTGTTGCTCCACGAATGTAAATTGGTACAGCCACTGTGGAAAACAGTGTGGAGGTTCCTCAAAGAAACTAAAAACAGAGCTACCATATGATCCAGCAATGCTGAGGCAAGAGACAGATGGGCCCCGGGGCAAACGGAGTTCGTTCCCTGCAGACCGATACTCAGACAAGACGGGAATAACAGGACAATTGAGAGAGGAGGCTGGGCCCTGCCCAGATAGAAGATAAGAGACCACAGGGCTTCCCTGGTGGCGCAGTGGTTGGGAGTCCGCCTGCCGATGCAGGGGATACAGGTTCGTGCCCCGGTCCAGGAAGTTCCCACATGCTGCGGAGCGGCTGGGCCCATGAGCCATGGCCGCTGAGCCTGCGCGTCCGGAGCCTGTGCTCCGCCATGGGAGAGGCCACAACGGTGAGAGGCCTGCGTACCGAAAAAAAAAAAAAAAAAAAAAAAAAGAGACCACATATTCCTCCTTCTCAAAGTCAGGAGACCTCCCCAACTACACATGTGCAGAAAATCTCCTTGGAAGTCAAAAGGGGAGTGATGCTAAGTGGCCAAACCTACCCATAGGCCTCTCTGGTAGAATCCATCTTGGCTAAGAGATGCACGCACACACCGGAAAATCCTGAGATAGACCAAATACGGACTCTGAACCAGGTAAATCAAAATGATTGGTCAAAGGAAACATGGAAGAAATGCCCCACGTAAGTGATTTAAACTGCCACAAGGGCACAACTCTCTCTGAGTCCACACATACTGTACTCTTTTTTTCTCCTAATAAATACTTTACTTGTTTCACTACTTTCTTTGTGGGAATTCTTTTTCTGCAAAGCTGTAGGGCCAGGGCCTTGTCACTGACCACTGGTCTAGTGGCTAGGATTCGGTGCTCTCACTGCTGTGACCCAACCTCAATCTCTGGCCGGGAACTGAAACCCTGGTTCGGGCCACTGCAGGCCGAGGCCACCTGAGATCAATCCCACTCCTGGGCATATACCCAGACAAAACTATAATTCAAAAAGATACATGCACCCCTATGTTTATAGCAGCACTATTTACAATAGTCAGGACATGGAAACAATCTAAATGTCCATCAACAGATGAATGGAAAAAGATGTGGTACATATATACAATGGAATATAACTCAGCCATAAAAAAGAATGAAATAATGCCATTTGCAGCAACATGGATGGACCTAGAGATTATCATACTAAGTGAAGTCAGAAAGAGAAAGACAAATACCATATGATACCACTTATATGTGGAATCTAAAATATGACACAAATGAACATATCTACAAAACAAAAACAGACTCATAGAGAACAGACTTGTGGTTGCCAAGGGGGAGGTGGGGGGAGGGAAGTACTGGGAGTTTGGATCAGCAGATGCAAACTAGTATATGTAGGATGGATAAACAATAAGGTCCTACTGTACAACACAGGGAACTATATTCAATAGCCTGTGATAAACCATAATGGAAAAGAATATGAAAAAGAATATTTATATGTATAACTGAATCACTTTGCTGTACAGCAGAAATTAATACAATACTGTAAGTCAACTATACTTCAATAAAATTTTTAAAAAAGTATTGATCCATGAAAGAATCCCAGGGGTTTCTTCTGAGAGATGCCACGTCAAGACCTGTCTCTTCATCAAGTTATCCGCTTAACAGTTAGCCCACAATAACATGTTGTGTGAAATCATCAGGATTATTTTTACTCCAGGTCTCAAGATAAATGTATATTTTGTGGACATGGAAAGAGTTAATTTCCTTTCCATCTGTTCCTCAAACTTAACATGCACCCCCTGCCTCCCAATACCCATTACTACAAATGCTTAATTTTGTGGGGAAAATTTTCACAGACAGTGATGGCACAAAAAATAACGTATGAATTACTATAAAGCAGTCCTCCTTTTTTTTTTTTAACATCTTTACTGGAGTATAATTGCTTTACAATGCTGTGTTAGTTTCTGCTTTATAACGACATGAATCAGCTATACATATACATATATCCCCATATCCCCTCCCTCTTGGGTCTCCCTCCCACCCTCCCCTATCCCACCCCTCTAGGTGGTCACAAAGCACCGAGCTGATCTCCCTGTGCTATGCGGCTGCTTCCCACTAGCTATCTATTTTACGTTTGGTTGTGTATATATGTCCATGCCACTCTCTCACTTCGTCCCAGCTTACCCTTCCCCCTCCCCATGTCCTCAAGTCCATTCTCTACGTCTGAGTCTTTATCCCTGTCCTGCCCCTAGGTTCTTCAGAACCATTTTTTTTTTTAGATTCCATATATATGTGTTTGCATATGGTATTTGTTTTTCTCTTTCTGACTTACTTCACTCTGTATGACAGACTCTAGGTCCGTCCACCTCACTACAAATAACTCAATTTCGTTTCTTTTTATGGCTGAGTAATATTCCATTGTATATATGTGCCACATCTTCTTTATCCATCCATCTGTCGATGGACACTTAGGTTGCTTCCATGTCCTGGCTATTGTAAATAGTGCTGCAATGACCATTGTGGTACATGCCTCTTTGAATTATGGTTTTCTCAGGGTATCTGCCCAGTAGTGGGATTAAAGCAGTCCTCCTTAACTGTGCTTGGGTTAACAACTGGTTAGTCTTCCCAAAGAGGTGAAATCCCACTGGCACCTCTCAACCTAGGAGAGGTGGGCCAAATCAACACTCGTTTGTGTGTGTGTGTGTGTGTGTGTGTGTGAAGCAACAAGAAAGTACCATACCAGTGTGTTTTAAAATTCCAGTTTGTTTAATGTCTGCAAAGGATGTGGGGTCTTTCTCAGAGACTGAAGCAATAACAAACAAGTTTAAAAGTACCCAAACATGAGTGGCTTTCATTAGTTTCTATGATTTTCAGTATTTTCTCATTGTGATCAGGTGAACACATGATTCTCATGATAGCAAACATTAAGAAAAAATTCAATAATGTACTTAAGAACAATAGCAACAATCTACTGAGAACTGTAATTCAGTCCTCAATGCTGCCTCTAATCCCGTTTTTCTTTCTTTATGATTCCCCCCGCCCCACCAAGGAACGATTATTTATTACTTGTAGCAAGTAAGGAGAACATTTCTTTCCCAAAGCAGTGTCTCCTCTTTTCACATGACTTTCAAAAGTTGTTAGGATTAGTAGTAAATAATTTTTCTGGAAGATGAGTAATTTTGTTTTGTTTTTTAAAGAAACTAAGAGTATGGGATGGAGAGGGTTCACAGGACAGGATGAGCCGGGCAAGTTAAGTGTGAGTTCAGACCCCAAACAAGACTTGAAGGCAAGTGGGGGTGGGGGAAGGAGAATTCGAGGCAGAACTCTCAGTGGCTAGAATGTTTGTTTAGAAAGCAGCAGGGATTATCTGATAACACTGGGTAAACGGCTTGTCATTTTTATAATGTAAATGAAACCAGTAGTAAAAGGAAAAGCTGACATCCTCTCACAGGACAGATAAAGCCAAATGATTATTTTTAGAATCATACAGAAGAAAGCAAACATTTTTTTCCTTGTTTGCAACACTCACCACCTCCTCTTTAGCCTCTTGGAATGTTTATTGGGGCTGAATGAATGAAAAGTGGAGGAAAGGCAGAGGGAGGGGTGGGTAGGTGGATGAAATCCTGTTTTGCCTTCAGGCTTGGGATGAAGTCTACCGAGCATTTGAAATTGGCGACACAATGAGGATTTACACAGAAGTAAGACTTGGTTGGTTCTCTCTAGGCCATAGAGACGTCTGCAACTCACAATCATTATTCCAAAAAGATTTTGCCTTCCATTTCCCCACAAGGACCTGACCCAAAAGTTATTTCATTTTTAAATGGGCATACAAATCATTCAAAACAAAACAAGCTTTTAACAACAACAACAACAACAAAACCCCCTTATTTAAAATCCCTGGAAGGCTTTTAGTGAGAGCAGCGTGCGACTGACGTGGTAAATTAGGTCTGCTGGAGAGAAACCAAGAAAAAATATGGATTCATTGTTTTTTTGAAAGGCAGCCATCTTTCCAAGAGAATGTGTACACCACGTTTTATTAAGAAATTATATCTTTCCCCATGTTTTCCATCTCTTTCACATGCTGGCAATGGCAAGCAGGTGGAACAGATGTGATGAAAGAATTAATACCAGTCTTGGGAACATGTAAACGAAATATTTCTTTTGAAACACCTACCTTTAAATTCCATTAGTTCAATCAGACACTGGAAGAGCCTGGATTAGGGGAATGATTTACACAGCACAGGCTGTTTGTCCAGACTCAGAACTCCTTTGTAATATGAAAAACGTGAAGATGAATTTAATAGTTCTCCAATGAATTGGCACGGAGTTTAAAATCCTGCTCTGACTGAGATAACTGCGTTTGTTTCAGTGCTAATAAATTCACCTCGGTAAGAATTTTTCTTTCTTTTTTTCCCCAGATTCATTCATAGCTGCTACACATTTGTCTCTGTGTAAAACCAACTCTCCCCTCTGAAAAAGCAGCGTAACCAGTCAAAGAACAAGTATATAGGATTAGCGCATTATGAAGAAAAAAGAGAAGCTTTCAGCTCTCTGTCATGGGTGATATTTATCACACTTTTCATGATCGGCTCTAATAACAGTGCAGAGATAAAATAGGCTTGATGCTGCTCTCCTGTACAGAGAATTTTACAACAGCAACTCGAAGAAATCCAGGAGATGAAACATGTCCTTTTCCCCTCTTGCAGTTTTTATTAGTTGAAAAATGGGAGGTGTTGGGTGGGGGGGGTATGATTTCTACCAAAGTGGGCTTGAATTTTCTGTCTGTTATGCTAATGTATTCATAGAAAAAGCTGGTGCTGAGGGCGGTTCTCCAATTAAGACAAATGAGGCACATTGAATTTTTCCCCCAGGGCACAGCAGGGGTGCTGGCAAAATCTACTTTATTCTCTTCTGTCAGGGCTGAACTGGAAACAAAAGCATGAAAATTCAACACATCCACTTACAGAATAATAAAGGCTGTTGTTTAAAGCGTGAAGAGTTTTGGCACCCTTCTGGGGCCTTATGCAAATCACTCTCCCTCTTCACTGTTACCACACCATCGGTCTTGGAAATTAAAGATGTACTTGGTCGGTTAACAGCTGAAAGGAGAAGAGCAGGCTGAAACTCAATTAGATTTGTATTAAGCAAATAAATCAGGACTGACTGATATTGGCTAAACTAAAATGCATTATGGGCTGACAATAATTCTAATTTGATTGACAAATATGTGTGGTATGTTATTAACCTAAATGAAAGATAAGAATTTTTTTAAAGAGTTTTATTCTAGTAAACAGTCCTCTCCCCCTCTGAACTTACACAAAACCATAAACAGAGACCACCGGCTTGGTGCTCAAGACCACAGGAAATCTATTTCCTGGTACATGTTAAGAGTTGAAGACAAAATTATTTTGCAGAAAGACATTTGTTTTCATTATTTGGTGTAATGCAACAGCTAAACACATTACTTATTTGTGGGAATGAAGCACACTCAACACACTATTTTTATTATGGTGAGTAACAAAAGCCTAGACCTGTATACGCATCGTTATTTTTTTCCGGAACTCTGCAGTATGTGATGTTTTTCTATGGGTATATATGAAGGAGCTTCAAAGTCATAAATGAAGATTTCAATCAAATCTTCCAAGGTTTTAGGGAAAAAAATCTTAAGTAGCATAAATGTGTTGGTATGTGTGGTTACGAGTGAGGTTTTCCCTTGTGAGAAGATTTTGGGAGTTCCTTTTTAACTCATTTCCTTGTCTGTGCTGCTTACACTTTTAGAACACATAGAGATGTAAGTCATCACATTCAACATACTCGAAGTTCATCATTGCACAGTAATTTCATGCTTTTGCTTTGGTTGTCAGCATCTTCTACTTACCCCACCTTTTCCTTTCATCCGAAGGAACACCTTTTCCTTCTGGCAACCAGATTAAAGATTCATTCTTATCTTTCAATAATCTTTCCTTCTCTCTTTTCCTACCAGGCTCTTCTTGCCAAGTCCTGCTGTGTTCTGTGCTGCATCAGTGCCAGAAATGGTTTCTTCCTCCCCTTAGAAACTTACCCAAACCTTTGCTCCGCGTGGGCTGCCCCCTGCTGTAGCTCTTGCCAACGTCTGTCCTTCACCCTTCCGGTCCTCCTCTCTCCTCCGATGAGCACATCAAAGATACTCACACGAAACACTTTCTTTGGCCCCCGATCCCCAATTTTCTTCCTCATCACCATCCATAATACTCCTCATTGATACTGAGAGTAAAGTTAGAACATCACGGGATGAGACATCGCCAGTCGCGGGCAGGTTTCACACACACTGGTTAATCCCAGGTTAAATTCTCTATTTTTAGCTTTTCAGGTACTTGCCATCTCAGACCATTCAATCGCTACTCTCACTTATCTCTTCTTACTCCCCTGCAGAGCTGGTCATCTGATGAGCGTCTTTTTTTTTTTTTTTTGCGGTACGCAGGCCTCTCACTCTCGTGGCCTCTCCTGTTGCGGAGCACAGGCCCCGGACAAGCAGGCTCAGCGGCCATGGCTCACGGGCCCAGCCGCTCCACGGCATGCGGGATCTTCCCGGACCAGGGCACGAACCCGTGTCCCCTGCATCGGCAGGCGGACTCTCAACCACTGCGCCACCAGGGAAGCCCTGATGGGCTGCTTCTTGTCTCTCCTATTTTGTCTAGTTTTTGCTCTCTTTCCTCACACCTCTTCTGAAATTTACCCAAGAAATCAGTTTTAAAACTTCAGTATCCATCCCAACACTCACACACAATCTGCTAATGACAATCCCTACCACTCACTGTGGGTTTAGAATAACTTTCTGCCGTAATATTTAATTAACTTTTTGGGGGGTTTCAAACTCTAGTTAACATTCTTTATTATTTGATGATTGGTAAATGTGGGATTAAATATCATTTTCTTGAAGGGCTTTGTTTATGCCTATTAGATTATCCATTTTGGTTTTTTTCCATTTAAGAGCATTGACATCACAGAACTTTGACATTTGCCAGGAACCCATTCTACGGACCTCCACGAATCTTGGGATTTATTTTTTTCACTTTTTTTTTGTGGTAAAATATGCATAACATAAAATTTACCATATTAACCATTTTTAGGTGTACAGTTCAGTAACATTAAATACGTTCACAATGTTATGCAATCATCACCAGTATCCATTTCCAGAGCTTTTCCCCCATCCAGAACTGAAACTCTGGACCCATTTAACAATAACTCCCCATTCCTCCCTGTTCCCACTCTTCTGCTTTCTCTCTATGACTTTGACTACCCTAGGTACCTCATATAAGTGGAATCATACAATATTGTCGTTCTGTGACTGGATTATTTCATTTGCCATGACTATGATATCTTTAAGGCTCATCTCCGTTTTTAACATCAAAATTTCATTCCTTTTAAAGTAGTATTCCATCGTATGTATATACTGTATTTCGTTTATCCATTCATCTGCTGACGGACATTTGGGTTGCTTCCATGTTTTGGCTATTATGAATAATGGTGCTGTGAACATGAGTGTGCAAATATTAGAGTCTCTGCTCTCAATCCTTTTAGGTATTGAATTTTGAGATTTGACAACACAAATGCAGCATATGATTTTCCTCATAAAGCTTTTATCTTGCTTCTTAGACCCTTTCATGTCTCCCTCCTTGCTGTAACGCTCACAGCAGCTCATTTCTCTTTCTGGTGATTTTCTGTCAAGAAATACAGCTTCATATACACTTACAAGACAAAGCTAAGTCAAAACCAGCAAGATGATATTGACACTCCTTTCCCACCCCTCTTCAAATATGCACTGAGTCTGGGAAAAGGAAAATTGAAGACTCCCAGATCTGTGATCAACTGCCCAATTTAAACTAAATTATATCCTAGAGGATATAATTTTCACACCTCAAATTCATATTCAAAGTATTTTTCTGCTTCTTACAGTGCCAGGGAAGGAGTGAAAGCAACACAGGAAGCCAGACTTGAGAGGGAGAGATTTTCACCTGGGTAATCAGAAGGCTTTGTTCCCTAAAGCCCAGTCAAATAGTGTTGAGCTATCACTCAGTACTAGCAGAAACAGTTTTCTCTTGCATTGCTCTAAAACCAACTACCAAAAATAATGTTAGGATTTCTTTGAGGCAATAATGTGTAATCATTCACAGCTCTCTGGAAGGGAATGTAGTTAAGATTTTTAAAAAAGCCCAAAGGCAGAGAGCTTTTAACTAGTAGCCAGAGAGCTTTTAACTACTAGCCATTTGGCAATATTACTTTCACTCTCCTTCCAGCCCTATTTCCCTCCCCCATAACCCTTAGTGCAAATTTTCTTTCTGTATTTAGAGTTGGAGAGGGAGAGAGATCCTGCCTTCACTTGAAGAAAAGTTCTTATTGTTTCTTCATTTGTTCTGTTGACTTCACTATATTTTAAAATGTAAGTGTTGTGAGAGCAGACTGAGTTCTGAATTGCTAGGTGGCACATCCACTTGCTGTAGAAGAGTATTTCAATTCACCAGTCAGAAAGCTCAAATTTTCTCCATAGCAGGTGGTCTAGAGCTGTAAGGCAGGTAAAAATCAGATGGGGTTAGGGGGAGAATGAGAGAGACAGAGGAGAGAGAGAGAGAGGAGAGAGACAGATGAGACAGAGATGAGAGAGAGAGAGGTGTGTGATTCTCTAGGAGATACTACTACTCATATCTCCTAGCTTATCTTGCAGGTATAGAGAAGGGAGGGAGCCAGTGATAGTCTTCAGGGGACGTACAGGGAGTCACAGTGTTATCCCACATGATTGGCAGGCCTGGTCCAAGCCAGTATGGATAATCTCTGAAGTATCCTTGAGTGGAAGTTTCCAAAGAGCAGTTTTCATCTGGGGTGGTCTAGTCAAAGTTTTTCTTTATTCAATTAAGTATAGGCCTGATTTCAGATACTAATAGCCTAGAGATTGGTCTAAAAATCCAGGTCTCAGTGCTGTGTCTTTCCTTCAGATGGGGGTCCTGTCTCTTCACACAGCTCATGTGGCGGCTCTGCCAGCATCTCTGGGTTCCAAGGCCTCTGAATTGGAAGTGTTCTTTCTTAGTTCTTAGCATCACATTCCTTTATTTCACATCAAGATATACTCCAAATATAGACATTTAAAAAAGCTAATGCCCTCTGTGTTTCTTAAGGGATTTACAGAGGAATGCTTATATTCTTAGTTCATTCAAAATAGATCAAGTTTATCTATCTATCTATCTACCTACCTACCTATCTATATCTATCACCTATCTCAACTTTTTTATAAGGGAGCTAGAACACACTTGGGACCAGCCCTAACAATTGATCAGTTAATCAAAAAGTTGCCAAGAGAGGAGAAATGACTGATACCACAGATATTTTTAAAAAAATCATAAGAAAATTTCTTTCATAAGAAAATATTGTGAACACTTATATACTAACAAATTGGATAACCCAAAAGAAATGGACAAGTTTCTAGAAACATACAGCCTGCCAAAACTGAATCAAGAAGAAACATAATTTGAAGAGACCAATCACTAGAAGTGAAATAGAATCTGTAATTAAAAAAAAAATTCCTTGCAAACAAAAGTCCAGGACTGGATGGCTTCACTGGGGAATTCTACCAAACATTCAAAGCAGAACTTACACCTCTTCTTCTCAAACTCTTCCCAAAGATTGAAGAGGAGGGACCACTCTCAAAGTCATTCTATAAAGCCACCATCACCTTGTTACCAAAACCAGAAAAAGACACTGTCAAAAAAGAAAATTACAGGCCAATATCTTTGATGAATATAGATGCAAAAATTCTCAACAAAATATTAGCAAACTGAATCCAACAACACATAATAAAGTTCATACACCACCATCAAACTGGATTCATCCCAGGGTCACAAGGATGGTTCAACATACACAAATCAATCAATATCACATCAACAAAAGAAAAGACAAAACCACATGATCATCTCAATAGATGCAGGAAAAGCATTTGATAAAATTCAACATCCATTCATGATAAAAACTCTTACCAAAGTGGGTACAGAGGGAACATATCTCAACATAATAAAAGCTATTTATGACAAACCCACAGCCAACATTATACTCAACAGTGAAAAGGTGAAAGCCTTCCTGCTAAAATCTGGAACAAGACAAGGATGCCCACTCTCACCACTTCTATTCAACACAGTATTGGAAGTCCTGGCCACAGCAATCAGAAAAGAAAAAGAAATAAAATGTATCCAAATAGAAGGGAAGAGGTAAAATTGTCATTATAGGTAGATGACATATACTCTATATAGAAAACCCTAAAGACTTCACAGAAGAGCCATTAGAACTGACAAATGAATTCAGCAAGGTAGCAGGATACAAGATTAATTTACAGAAATCTGTTGCATTTCTTTACACTAACAATGAAATATCAGGAAGAGAAAGTAAAGAAACAATCCTGTTTAAAATTACATTAAAAAAACCCCCCAAACCCCCCCAAAACCAAAAACCTAGGAAGAAACCTAACCAAGGAGGTAAAAGACTTATATGCTAAGAACTATAAAACACTGATAAAGGAAATTAAAGATGATTCAAAGAAACTGAAAGATATCCCATGCTCTTAGGTTGGAAGAATTAATATTGTTAAAATGGCCATACTACCCAAAGCAATCTATGAATTTAATGTGACCCCTAACAAATTACCCATGACATTTTTTTACAGAACTAGAACAAATAATCCTAAAATTTATATGGACAACAGAAGACCCAGAATTGCCAAACTAATCCTGAGGAAAAAGAACAAAGCTGGAGGCATAACCTTTCTAGACTTCAGAAAATACTACAAAGATACAGTAATCAAAACAGCATAATACTGGCACAAAAACAGACATATAGATCAACGGCACCAAATAGAGAGCCCAGAAATAAACCCACACATCTATGGTCAATTAATCTTTGACAAAGAAGGCAAGAGTATACAATGGAGAAAAGACAGTCTCTTCAACAAGTGGTGTTGGGAAAGCTGGAGAGCCACATGTAAATTAACGAAGTTAGAACACTCCCTCACAGCATACACAAAAATAAACTCAAAATGGCTTAAAGACTTAAATATAAGACATAATATCATAAAACTCCTAGGAGAGAACATAGGCAAAACATTCACTGACATAAATCTTAGCAATATTTTCTTAGATCTGTCTCCCAAGGCAATAGAAATCAAAGCAAAAATAAACAAATGGGACCTAATCAAACTGAGAAGTTTTGCACAGCAAAGGAAACCATAAACAAAACCAAAAGACAACCTATACGCTGCGAGAAAATATTTGCAAACAAATAGTCGTGACTGATAAGGGCTTTCCAAAATATACCAGCTCATATGACTCAATATCAAAAAAAACCAAACAACCCAATGAAAAAATGGGCAGAAGACCTAAATAGACATTTCTCCAAAGAAGACATACATGAAAAGGTACTCAACATTGCTGATTATTAGTGAACTGCAAACCAAAACTACAATGAGGTATCACCTTGCACCAATCAAAATGGCCATCCTCAAAAAGTCTACAAATAATAAATGTTGGAAAGGGTGTGGAGAAAAGGGAACCCTCCTACATTGTTGGTGGGAATGTAAATTGGTGCAGCCACTATGAAAAACAGTATGGAGTTTCCTTAAAAAACTAAAAATAGAGTTACCATATGATCTGGCAATCCCACTCTTGGGCATATATCTGGAAAAGATGAAAACTCTAATTTGAAAAGATACATGCATCCCAATGTTCATAGCAGCACTATTTACAATAGGCAAGACATAGAAGAAACCTAAGTGTCCATCAACAGATGATTGGATAAAGAAAATGTGGTTTACACACACACACACACACACACACACACACACACACACACACGGAATATTACTCAGCCATAAAAAAGAATGAAAATTTGCCATTTGCAGCAACATGGGTCTATCTAGAGATTATCATACTAAGACAGAGAAAGACAAATATCACATGATATCACTTATATGTGAAATATAAAAAAATGATATAAATGAACTTATTTATAAAATAGAAACAGACTCACATATATAGGAAACAAACTTATGGTTACCAAAGGGAAAGGTGGGAGGGATAAATTAGGAGTTTGGGATTAACAGATACACACTACCACACATAAAATAAACTACAAGGATTTATGGTTAGGCACAGGGAACTATATTCAATATCTTGTAATAACTTATAATGGAAAATAACCTAAAAAAGGATATATATATATATATATATATATATATATATATATATATATATATATATCACTTTGCTGTACACCTGAAACTAATACAATATTATAAATCAATTATACTTCAAAAAGAAAAAGTTGCCAAGGTAGGAATACATGAAAAATGAAACATACATGCTTTAGACATCTATCTAGCAATCTTTTTATGAAGGGATAAGGATGTTTCCACTATTGGGAAAATCTGTATTTTTTTTCTTGCACGTACTCACAGTGTATGGTCTACAGTTTCCAGTTTTTGCTTCTTTCAAGTGAAGTAAGAGTTTATAGTCAATTGAGAAGCAATGTGTAAGTAGAATCACTCCAGATGAGTGATTCTCAAATGTTGGCATCTGAATCACTTGGAGGGCTTGTCAAAACACAGATTTTTGAGCCCCATATGAAGAGTTTTGGATTCGGTAGATATGAGGTGGGATCTGATAACTGATATTTCTAACAAATTTCCAGGTGATGCTTATGTTGCTGGTCAAGGGATCACTCTTTGAGAACTGCTGCTGTAGATTTTCATCATACTTTACAGAAAGTGTCATATTTAATTTAGAGAAGGAAGAATGTTGATGAGTAGCAGAGTTGGTTAATAGAATGTAGGTTGAGGGTGAGTATAAATAAATACCTATTTTATATAATTGATAAACAGCAATCCATATTTACATGCATTTTTTCCAGAGCACTACTAAATCTGACATAGGATGTTAATAACATGCTGTGAATAGGTGAGTTTACAAGAGATAGGAGGGAGTCCTGGAAATGGGAATGTTCTTTGAAACAGTTCCTTTTCCCAACTGAGCAAGCTAAGTTCTCAGTGCTTCTTTACCAGTAAATTGGGCATGATTGCAAATACATCACAGGGCTCTCCTGAAGACAAGGCGATACTATAATTTTTCTCAAATATTTTCATCACTATCTTTCATGGTAGGCAGGGGAAATATTCAGAAAACCCGTAAGTACATATTAGAGAAAAACTTTATTGAGTTATCTTCATGCCTTAGAAATGAATACATATTTTGTCTAAAATAGATCTGTTTGCTTTAATATAAAAATATTTTACCCAATCTGGCATTATCCATGTTTATCTTTGATTTCTGCTATGAAGAACAAGTACCTCAGTTTGAAAAACTTAGGAAAATGCTTTGTAAATAGTAGTGTATTGCATATGATTTTCTTCTTATTAGATTTTGTTTTATTTTGGCAAGGATATGAGACATTCATTAGCATATCCACTGACTTTGATGTCTCATTTACAGATTCCTTATGCTGATATTTGGGTTTTAAATGATCAGACATATGATGAGATCTTTTCCCCGCCAGATGTTGTCTAAAATCTTAAAATTTTACTTCTAAATTGAGATTCAGAGATGCACCAAGGTCAAAGCCATTTTAAGAGTGTAACTGATGACACATGGATTTATTTTTCTCTTAAATAAAGTAATAAATTAGGGGGCAGTGAATCAATATAACAACTAATGGTTTCTGTGTTACATCATTATACAATCTCTGGCATAATCAAAAAATTTAAATGTGCATCTTAAATTTACACAAAATACTGCTTTAATGTCATTTCCAACAACCTGAAAAAAAATTCCAAAGTATGTATGATCCATTTAATTATTATTACTTGAACATTTCCTACGCTAGTCTCCATGAATGGTACAGAGATAAATAAGACACAATCCTTCCCTGATTCTTGAGAATCTCAAGAATTTTCCATTCTAGCAATTGACCAGAGACCTGCTGAACTTTTCCACTTATAGACAACAACCCACTTATAACTAATAATCTTTAACAGCATGGCTAAAATAACTACCTGGAGTCAGACAAAGGTTGGTGTGAATCAAAGCTCAGCCACTCCCTAGGTATATGATGGTGGGAAGATTACTTCAGTCTTTCTACTCATAAGTTTTGCAACCCGTAAAATGAAGCTAATTATATTTGCCATGCAGGGTCTTGTGAAGAGTGGATGTAGTAGATTTAAAACACGAAAAGCAGGGACCAGCACTTAGATCTCCCATCCCTGCTTCTTCCTAGTTGCTTATCTACTAGCTTGAGTTTGTGAGCTGGTCTGACACAGAGCCTGGGGGACCTGTGAATAGAGCTGCCTTGGTCTAGCCTCAGATCACGGTTCTGGGAGCTAAAAGCAAGCAGATCACAAATTATATTTCTCAGTTAGCCTTCCATCTTGTTCCTTGGTATATAAAATCATTCCTTCCTCCTTCTCTCTCCTATGCACTTGCCTGGACGGACATTTGACTGTTTGACTCAGATGCAATTCCTGTTCTAAGATCTCTTTAATAAAATATATGGGATTTGTTGTTCTATGAACCTGATTATACTATGCGGGATATAAACAAACTGTTTATCATTAATAAATGTGAAATCTATGGCCCCTCCCTTTTCCCTAAAAAGTTTGTCATCAAGGGCTTGTTGGGAATATAACATTAAATAATCCTTATGAAAAAATCATTTGATTTACAGAATTTTTTCTCTAAGAACATAATTTACCAATCTACTTTTTTTTAAATGGAAGTATAATTGATTTACAATGTTGTGCCAATCTCTGCTGTACAGCACAGTCTACCAGTCTACTTTTAGTTAAGAATTGCCTGTGTTAGCTGATAATGAATGCATTTCTGTTATTTACAATCAAATAATATTCGAATTGTAGACCTAAAAAAAAAAATTGTAAATTTTTTTCATGACAATCTGAAATCTGTAGGCAAAGTACTAAAGCTGGTTATTTACAAATAAAGAGAAATTCCTTGCCAAATTTACAGTTTTTCATGCAAGAAATTAATATACATACTCCAAAGTGGGTCTTCATATTGATTCTGGCATAAAATTTGCTGGCATAGAATTGGAATTTAAATGTGAATATACATCAGTAATAGATCATTAACTAAATGTCCATCAAAAGATGAATGGATAAAGAAGATGGGATATATATACATGTGTACACACACACACACACACACACACACACACACACACACAATGGAATATTACTCAGCCATAAAAAAGAATGAAATAATTCCATTTGCAGCAACATGGATGGCCCTAGAGATTATCATATTAAGTGAAGTAAGTCAGAAAGAGAAAGATAAATATCATATGATATCACTTATTTGTGGAATCTAAAAAAATGATAGAAATGAACAAATTTACAAAACAGAAATTAGAAAACAAACTTATGGTTACCAAAGAGGATTGGGGGGGCCGGGGGTGGAGAAATAAATTAGGATTCTGGGATTAACAGATACACACCACTATATATAAAATAGATAAACAACAAGGACCTACTGTATAGCACAGGAAACTATACTCGATATCTTATAATAACCTAAAATGGAAAAGAATCTGAAAAAGAACTGAATCACTTTGCTGTACACTTGAAACTAGCCTAACATTGTAAATTAACTGTACCTCAATAAAAATTAGAAAAAAATCATTACACATGTAATAAATATTTCTCCATTTTGTCATTTACCTTTCACTTTGTGGTGTGGTGGGATTTTTGTTTTGTGTTGTGTTTTGCCAATCAGGAAAACAATTAAATTTTATATGATCAAATATTAAAAAAAAAGATTGTTAAAATCTAAGTTAAAAACAAAACCCGAGAACACTCTTTCTATAAGTGAACATTTCTTCGTCCTTTCCTTTTTTAGCAAGATAAGTGTTTTTGACAAGTTTTCGAGAAGCAGCATGTTGTTCACATTGGACAAAAAAAAGGAAGCTGCTCTGGTCTGGGGTGGTACTGTTAGATTTTTGTCAAATGTAAAACTCACTCAATCCTCCCCAAAATGAAGTACCAGTGTAGCTGGTTCTTTAGTCTTTCTTATGCAGGAAAAAAAAAAAAAAGAGTGAACACTCACATAAAAACAAGTGCATAAAAGCAAATAAATAGCTTGTCATGAATTTCATGATAAGGAATGACTAAATCCCAGAAGCTAGTTCTAAGGTTTAAATATAGGGCCCACACAAATACTAGTGGTCAAAGTCTTTCAAGTAGAATACTTATTCTGAATTACTGATGCCTGCTCAGATTTAGTTTAAAATGCTCCCATACCATCAGAAAAAGAAGTGTTTACACAAAGATGGAAATTCCTATTTTTTTTTTCCACACGGAACTGAAATTGTTCATAGGTCACAGCTAAAAGAGAGGGGAATGTCCAGACTGACTGTCCTTTTTTATTTTCTCAGCTGGGCATTGTGCATGTCAATGGAATGTATCTGTACAAACAGCATACTTTACATTCGGGAAGTGATATTTCAGAACAAGCTTTTATAAAACAATACTCCATTTTCTGTAGTTTGGGGGTAAAGCCAAGGCGAAATTTAGATTCCTTCTATTTCATAAATGAACTCCATAATAAACAAAACAAAGTCTATAAAGTAGGTTTATAATATGGTCATTGTGTGCGACTCAACACGACTGCAAAATATCACATTTGACAAAATTAATGCTGCTGAAAATACCTGCTGCCAGCAGCTCTTATAATTACAAGGAAAGGCAACTGGTAATGAATTCTTTTAACTCGGGATTTCAAATCTCGGGACTGAATGTTGCCCATTATCGGAGTTCAAAGGCAACTATCTCTAGAATTGTTCTTTTAATGCTTGTTGGATGGCTTTAGTTGTTCTTTTCTTGTAGGCACACAATTGTCGTCTTGATCTTTGTGATAAAAAGAGCTTCGCTGGATCTTTGTAGTGAACTCAGTTGGCTTGGTAACAGGCCTGTAGTCAGAATTCCAAAGTGGGGAAACAAAGGCTTAGAAATTAGAGGCTGAGAACTGTTTGTTCAGGACTGTGGGAATCTTACCCCAGCTTGGGGAACCAATGGACTCTCTTCATTAGATCCACATTCATCCATAAACTCCCCAATTCCTTGCCCTTTGTCTTTTCCCAAACTAGAGCTTTAACCACAATAAAAACAAATGTGGCAACTTATTTTGTAAATCAATTCATACCAACATTCCCAGCATGCTCTAATTCTTCCCCACCATGTCATAATTCCAAAAGAATGACATTAACTTATTCAACGTTACATTTATTTCCATAATAAGGATGTGTCAAGGGGCAAGACTTTACTTAAAGGCAAAAAAGAAATAAAATAAAAATAAAGGCTGTGTCTAGGCCTATTTGAATGGTGATGAGTTGCCTTTCTCCCTGTCCAGATATGGTCCTTTTTCCCAAGTTAATTAAATGACCAAATATAGTTCAATATGAATTTTTAAACTGCTTAGTTTAAAAAATTCAGTCAAATTGAAGTATAATCTGGTAAAATAAATTTCACTGAAAAATACCATATAATAGAAAGAAAACAGCAATTTCACTTTTTTCTTTTCTTTTTTTTTTTTACTGGGCGTAAAGGTATTCTTAAACCAACTGACACTGTCATCTGATTACACAACTGTGACTTGGAAATGTCAAGATTTTCCTTTGTGTGTCTAAATAATGCAAGTTGAATTCAGCAGTGTTCATATAAATACATTAATTACACTGAAGCTTTATTAGCGGGGAGTCATGGGAAGTATGTGAAACACTGGATAAATGTTTTTAAAAGCAAGAACCATTCAAGGTACACAAAAAACAGGACAGTCATAACAACAGCAGGAACCACAACCACAACAAATGAGGGACACTGGTAGCTCAATAATTTTTAGGAGCCTAGGACTGAATTGTTTCTTTTCCTTTTATTTACCACCATTGTTCTGAGTAAAATACTTAAAAAATGGGAAAGATGAAGCCTGAGACACTGAAAGGACTGATGAATTCTAATAGTGTCCTGTGAGAAAAAATAAAAAGAAGCCTGAACAATAGTGGTTCAGATAAATGGAAACTCAGAGTATTTCGGCTTGGCTATTAGATCTGAAAATTAAGAACCAGGACAAACACAAATTCATTTTAGGAATGCTTTAAAAACTTTTTTCAAATTTGAGAGAATGCCTTACCAATGTGATGTCACACACTCATGGCTGTAGGTCACTTTGTTTCTACATAGTCTTAGGTGACTTCTAAATTTCCTTGTGAAATGTGTAGGGCCTTAGCATTATGGAATGAAAGTTGAATGTGGTGTTGGCTCCAGGGCTGTTAGGGAACCATTGACCGAAACTGACTGCCTTGGCCAGGCACGCTGATAACCGCTTGTATGAGCTGTCTCACAACAGGAGGTCCCGATAAAGAAAACGAACCGGGAGAATTCGGGAGGGGCTGAAAGGAGGAGGAAGGAGGAGACGATATATCCTGCCAACCTCTCAGAAGCCCTCACGATGGAATCCATCTTGGCTGAGAGATGCACACGCCACCAGGGAGGACCCTGAGTCAGACCCAGTATGGGCCAAGCAAGATGACTGGCCAGAGACAACCCGGAAACTAACCCCATTACCATGAAACGTGAGACTGCAAGCCATGCGGCAGAGCAGTTCTCCTGGGTTCCCTTACCTTACTGCTTTCACCCCTTCCTAATAAAGTCTCTTGCTTTGTCAGCACGTGTGTCTCCTTGGACAATTCATTTCTGAGTGTTAGACCAGAGCCCACTCTTGGGCCCTGGAAGGGGTCCCCCTTCCTGCAACAGTGCTATGACTTATAGCCATTGATGAGTGACTGAGCAATTCATGGCTTCATACAAGGAGGAAAATAAATAATAAGAAAGAAATCATACTACTTACCTTTTGTGAAGCTTGTAGTTTAGTTTACTCTTTTTGCCCTGAGTGTGATGGAGTGCAGAATCCAATCTAAACTTTATCATTGCAAAGTTGATGAATGGTCACTGCCATATTTATCTTTTCCTTACCTTGGTCTTCCTTCCTTCCTTCTTTCCTTCCTTTCTTTCTTCTACTATTTTTTTTTTTTTTTTTTTTTTTTTACTATTTTGTTGTATATATAATTGTTAAATGCCACTTGGATTACTTCCTGAAAATAGATAGAAATTAAATAAATATAAATACATATTAAGGAAAACACCTTGTGAAAAAAATTTTAAATACACTTTTTAAGCAGTGTCCGGTGCAAGGCAGACGTTTTGTGGTTACTGGGTACTTTTTAGGCTGTAGTTGCCTCATCTGTTTGTTTTCTGTTTGACAAGATAATCTTTGTGCACCAATGTTCTGTGACTCAATAAAATGAGTAGATCCCAATAAGCAAACAAACCTCTGTTTTCAGATTCTCTTTTCGAGCAGGTGAATAAAACACATTTTCAGGTGTAGGCTGTGCCTTAACTCATGGGTCCCCATACTGGCTGAGTGTCAAAATCCTTATAAGGTTGTAAAGTATAGATTTCTAGGTATCAGCTCAAATGTATTGAATCAGAACATTTTGCATTGTGCTCTGGAAATTTTTGGGTTTTTTAAAAAAATGTTAACAAAAATTCCCCAGAGAAATCTGATGAATGGCTGAAATGATCCAACTAGATTCCCCCAGAATAATAAAGAGAAAATTCTCTTTTAAACCAGAGGCACAGAGCCCACATTTTCTCTAATTGCATGCTGATCACAATTATTTTTTAAAAATGTATCACTCCTGGCATAAGCATAGTTCTCATCTGATATATAACTGTATATGCATACTTATTTTTATATTCATTTAGTTATTTTTCTTCATTTTTCATGATTTATGTACTAAAAAAACCCACTTATTCTCATGTTTATCTCCCACCAAAAAATCTAGGAACCTTTTTTTTCCCAGTCAGCTTAAAAGACCTGGGTCTAACTCTTCCATTAGCTAATGGTATTCTTTCAATGTTCCCCTTTCCTGCTTCACTCAGTCAAAGTAAATTTCTCTAGTTTGCAAACAAACACCCATTACAGGCTCAGTGACAGAAAGGAACAAACAGCAAGTTGTCTTTCTATACACTTCACAGGACAAGATAAAAATAATTTTCTGGGAATATTTTTGTGCTTTGACAATCTTGTGCCTTTGAATTAGGAAAGGTTTTTCAAGAGTGAAAAATGGACTGTGTGAGTTTTGCAAAGTTATTTCTTATTCTTGCTGGGTTGAGCAGAAATTCTCTGGTGGTCTCACTTGTAAAATATTCAGCAAGAAAGAGCACTCTTCCTGTTTCCACAACTCCTACTCTACTCCAAGCTATCATAATCCTTCAGTAGACTGCCAGAGCTTTCCTGATTGATCTCCAATAAATCCTGGCCCCATCTCACACAGCAGCCAATATCAAATCTATATTGCATCATTCCGCTCCTAAGCTCAAAACCTTTGTAAGGGAAGAAAAATCTCTTCCTTTACCCATCTTAGGTTCTCCTGCTGGGGCCCTATAAATCAGACTGGCCAAAGACAGATTAATAAGAGTAAAAACAAACAAGTTTATTAACATGTGCATCACACATGCACACATGGGAGCGCTCAGTGCTGAGTAACTCAAAGGGGTGGTTAGAGCTTGGGCTTTTATACCATCTTAGGCTAAACAAGGAAAAGGGCATATGGGAGCAGCTGCAAATCAGGGAAGGGAAGGGATGCAGAGACAAGGGAGGAACAGTCAAGAAACAATAGTGCAGCCTTGGGGTAGGTCCCTGTTCCACCTCAAAGAACACACATAATATCTTTGAGCTCTTTTACAGAACTAAAACCCCCTAACAAATGGAAGATGTTAGCATTCTTCATTCCAGAGAAGGTCACAGTTTGATAACCATGAGAAGCTCATCAGGAGACGACCTGAGGCCAGATTAAAGGAGTGCAGGCCCTGCACACACCCTGATCCTTATCAGCAGCCCCACCTTTGAACCATTGCTATAAAACTCCTCACCAAATCCTCCTGGATTGGGACACACAGTTTTGAGAGGTATGAGCCCGATGTGTCCCCCTTTTCCTGGCAAAGCAATAAAGCTAATCTTTTCTACTTCACCCAAAACTCTGTCTCCGAGATGCCATTTGGCACTGGTGCAAAGAGGCTGAGTTTTCGGCATCAATAGTATGAAACATCATCTGACATATATACTAATAATTTGCTTGTTTACTTACTCATTTTCTTTCTTTCTCCATTAGAATATAAGACAGAAGTGTTTCTTTTTTGTTAACTGCATTATCTTCAGCACCCAAAACATAGAAATATAGGTACGATAGGTATGAAATAATATTTGTTGAATGAATAATTAATCCTAAGTACCGTCGGAAGTCTAACCAAGTGTATTCATTCATTCATTTGTTGAATCAAGAAGATTCAACAAACCTGTAAAGAACAATGTAAAACTTTAGAATATGCAAAATAAATTACTGGATTTCTTTTCTATGGAATGTTGGAGGCTCCAGGGATTACCTGGTCCTGTACACGTTATGCAACTTTCTACAACTTTGTAAAGTAGAAAATAACTTGTAAAAAACTGACAGTCATGCAAATAATTCTTATCTACAGACAAGTAAATCAATTCTGTTTTGTGGAGTTTCAACTTGGCTCTCCTATTTTAGAAGGAGCCACTTTTGCATACATTTGCAAATTCAATTCAATATTCCTAATTTATATGTGTCTGTTTTTTGGATTCTCTTTTGAACCAGTTGTAACATCTTGCCAGTTTCCTCCTTCAATTTATGAATTAAAACACATCTTTGACATGTGTTCATTTTATATTTATATGAGTCATAATTTTACCTCCTTTTGAAATTTGTCCCTTAACAATTTGGAAATATAACTTATATGATTTTTTTCTTTGTTTGCATATCTTTGATGTAATCATTTTAGAGCTGGCCACTTAATGTCCAGCTCTTTGTTTTGTTTGCTCATCTGTTATGACTAAGTGCACTATTATCTGGGACATAAAATGCATGCTGGTAAAGGAGACATGGAAGAAATAGATTGAAAGGCCAAGATGAGTAAAAATATGGGAGGATACTGGGTGCTAAATGGTAGAAAACTGAAGGAAGATATTGCCTTAGAAGAGAACATTCATTTGTTAATTAAGAACCAGTTACCTTTTTAAGAGTCATTTTAGTTTTCATAGGCAGAGCCCAGTAGGTCTGATGCTGAATCAGGACTCTCAAAGAAAATCTTTATATTTAGGAGCACTTAGATAATTCAGCTACTGGAACAAGTCAAAGAAATATAGAATCGCATCTCACGAAAGTCAAATACAGGCATACCTTGGAGATATTGTGGGTTTGGTTCCAGACCACCACAATAAAACTAATGTAATAAAGCAAGTCACGCAATTTTTCTGGTTTCCCAGTGCATATAATAGTTATGTTTATACTCTATTGTAGTCTATTAAGTGTGCAGTAGCATTGTCTTAAAAAAAAAAGTAAATACCTTAATTTAAAAACACTTTATTGCTATAAATGCTAACCATCATTTGAGACTTCAGTGAGTTGTAATCTTTCTGTAATAGTAACATCAAAGATCACTGATTGCAAATCACCACAACAAATATAATAATAATGAAAAAGTTTGAAATACTGTGAGAATTACTAAATGTCAGAGAGACATGAAGTGAGCAAATGCTGTTGGAAAAAGGGTGCTGGTGGACTTGCTTGACACATGGTTGTCAACAACCTTTAATTTGTAAAAAACACAATAGTTGTGAAGTGCAATAAAACAAGACAGGCCTGTATAAAAGTAAAACAAAAATGGGCAAAGAAAATATTTTGTAGGGCAGACAATTTTGAACCTGAGTGATGAAAAGCAGATAGATACTGTTTTATGTATTATGCACTAAAGCTAATGGGAGGGGTTGTGGGAGAGCCTATTTGTAAGAATAATGTGGACATCATCCAAGAAGGCCCCCCACTTTTTTAAGGGTTTCACTCTCTGAGATCTGACATCACAAATGCCTTAATGTGGCTGGAATTCATGAGAAGGCATGCAACTACTGGGAAAATATTAAGAACCCAGAATATTTAAGAATATTCAAGACAGAGGAGATTAGGCTGAAACTCCTTGACACTGACCAGAGCAGCCACTGGTGCTAAATAGAGTTACCCACCACCAACAACCATGAAGGACAGATATAGCCAAGAGTACCAAGGAAAGAGCACAACCCCATGGACTGGTGGCCACCCCAGGGCATTAAACTGACAATAGATCCATAAAGGCCCTTTGCCTTTTTATTCATTTTGGCTGTAGGTATTTTTTGTTCCCCTTTGGTGAGAAGGAACTGGCTAGCATGGGACTCTGGAGTGGGACCAGATTCTTTCCTTGTTGCTTTGAAAACGTGCTGCTGGTGCAGCTGTTATTTCTATGAAAACGTCCAGTTAATCAAAGAATCAAGGGGCCAAATAAAATAATTTAAGTATAATTGGCAACCAGATTCTTATAGCCTGAAAAAAGGGAGAAGTGTTTTGCGAATGAAAAAATAGATCACAGTCTATTGCAGGATCATATGGTCCATTTTCTCAGTATATTTCTTGGCAGGGCCCTTTAGTCTGTAGAACTGTGAGGCTTAAGTTACAAACCCAAGGGTTATATAGACCCAAGCATGGTGTTAAAAAATATTCTATTTGAATAACAAATCGGTTTCCACATTACTATTAGAAGTTTTACTTGCCTGGTGGAGGCCATACAAACCAAGGACTACGTTAAGTGCTTAGTCCAAGGGCCTGGAGTGGAGAAGATGGGGAGAAGCAGGGGTAGAAGTATGGGGTTTGAATGGATCTGGGTAAATTAGTTATAGCATAGAATTGCTCTTTATCCCATAAATGAGTATTCAGGAATAAATCTTACAGTAGTTAATTGTTTAAGGCCACATCAGTTTGGGTGTCTGAGATTTACTTACATAATATGCATATATGCACATAGCATAGTTTATTATGTAATCTTTTGGACAGAATCTCTTAAATCATGCCAGGGTTTAGGCTTGTGTGGCCTAGTAATTTCCAGTTTAGTCCTAGGTTATAACTCTACCTTCTCCTCTGTTAGATGGTTTACAAAAATGTTAATAGGTATAAGCATGACCAAGATCATGAACCAAGTATCACACTGGGAAAGAGATAAAAAGCAAATAAAAAGGCACCATGCTAAATGCTCTCAAGAGGGTCACCTTTCCAATCCAGCTACCATTACCAGAAAATACCTACATCAAAGGTTAATTTGTTTATGACTATGGTCCACTGCTTATCTGCACAATTTATTAGTCACGTAAAATATTTTGTAATTTTGTACTACAATGGATTTGACAGATTTGTCCACATATCTTACATAATGCTTTGATGGGCTCTATTTAAATTTAAGTCTGTATATATTATTTGCAAAGTTTCTAGGTTGGGTACACACACTGTACATATGCATTGTATGCATAGATAGTTAAACCTAACTTAAACCTAACCATCACATTTCTAGGAAATGTGTTGTTTTTCCTATATTTTCTTTGAGTAATCAGAAAAAATTGCATTGGTACTTATATTTAGGCACCAATCAAGCTCCATCTTTTACTTTCAGTGTAGATGAATCTTTCTTTTATATAAATGCATATATTTCTACACAGAAATCCCTCAGCTAATTCATGACACTTGACATTAATCATATACACAGATCAACAAAGACTTTGCTTTCATATAGAAACTAATTTAGAACATATTTCTAAATTACTGCTTGTTATTGCAGTCAATCTAATTAGATAGCTAATGACAATATCTGTTCATAATCAAAGTAGTCAAAAATACCAAGTTTAGTAATTAGACCATATAATTCCTTAACAACTCAATTTGATAATGGCAAAGTACAATGCTTTTAGTCAATTTTCTTCAAAAACTCCTCTATATTCAAAATTAGGAATTCCACAGTGTATTCTTATGACATTTAAAGCTCAAGATGGAGTGGTTAGGTTAGAAAGCACAGCTCCCTCCCGGATTCCATGTGAAATTGCTTGTAAGTCACATTGCATTCTAAAGCCATTTCCCCTCAAACCATTCTGAGGGTATAACATTTACTCTTTGTCACTAATGTTCTTTTCTGTAAGACACACAATTATGAATTGTAACACAATGAAACAATTAATCTTTGGGGGCAATTTTAATGATTTTATAATTATACAAAACTATAGAAAATCATGTTTTCCTCTTTATCAATCCAGATACTCAGGGACATTCCAATTCTAAGACAAAAGCAAAAGGGGGGAGATTCTCTATATTTCTAAGAATATCGTATTAACAGAAATCTATAAACCAAACATAGATAGTGTCACAAATGCAAACTGACACGTGGCATAACGGGTGGTGATGCAAAAATCCAGCCGGAAAAGCACTAAAATAGGCTAATTTCATTTCTCCCAGCTGCCTGCCTTTCAATGCTTTATCTCGGCTATTGGGTTTGAATAAATTTCATCTCCCACACCACAAGTAATGAGCAGGCAATGACTTATGAAGCACAGAGACCGAGTTAAGACAGAATTAGAATACAATTTTAATGAGACGGAGCTGAGAAAGTGAAAGTGCTCCTCATTTGACAGACTTGGCAAAATATCCAATATTATTTCAAATGTTCTTTCCTTTCTACAAAGAAACTGTCAAATATTAAAATAAAAATGAAAAAAAAAATAGGGCTCCAAAGAATTCATTAGGGGTAGATTTTTAATGTGATGAGAAGCTAAAAAATAGAGAAGTCATTTAGGAAGTCAAGCAAATGTGACTTAAAATGTAAACGTGTTAAGTATAAATACTCCTGTGAAAACAAACAGCACGCTTTGGTTTCTCTGGAAGAAAGAAAAGCACATTACCATTCCGACGACATGCATCTCTTTGAAATGAGGTCCAGAAATTGTTGGGGAAATGGAGGAGAGACAAATAGTTTCTTTGTTACCACTTACTCAGAAGTCTATAAAATAATGTTACTATATGGCCTTGAAATACACTGAAAATAAGCTGATATGGAAAAAAGATAAACTCAGGCATGAAGTTCTTTTTCTGAGGCCCAATGGTCAATGTTCAGGACAGGAGAAAGAACCTAATGGAGGTGGTGGGGACAGTCCCCAGGGAAGTGTAAAGGGAATGGTCCCCGGATAATAAGGAAGGTTTGCATCAAAATGAAACCATTTCTTTTCATATTAAAAAAATTACAGGGTACTTGTTCTGTGAAACACTTAGATGCCACAAAATAAAGAGAACAACTGAAAAAGTTAAGAACTCCAACCCACCAAAGACAATGCAAAGGAATTTTCAAGTGTGTTTTCCCACTCAGCTTATGTAAAGGATGCCCCATCTTCCTTACAAGGCCTGTACCTTCTCAGCTGGGCTGAGTTGGAGCCTGGGTCAAGCTGAGCCACACAGCAAGGCTACTCACATTCTGCATTTTAAATCGATTCCCCCAAACATCCCCTCAAAGGTAAAGGAGTCTTTTTTCTCCCCCTTCTCCTACCTATTCCACACTGTTTCTTTTTTTTAGTGATTACTTCCTGTCGGTTTTTCTAGTGCATAAAACATCTGTGATTTGTTGCAGGCCTTCAGTATTTATACGGAGAGCCTCACAGCAGGTGCCACTTGCAAAAAAAAAGGCCCCTGCCAACGTGAGCACACCATTGTTATCCCATGACCCCGGGGGTCACGCTGCTGGTACTGCACAATGTTTAGCAAAGGAAGCCTTCTTCCATCAACAACTGATAAAACAGTGTTTCGTCTGGTAGGCTAAACGTTTTATGAAATGATAAACTAGTATCTAGACATCTTTGAAAATGAATATGTGGGCTTTCAAAATTATGGGCAGATATCTGATTCTGATTTGCAACCTGTAGCATAAAAAGGAAGAAAGAAAGAAAGAGAGGAGGGAGAGAAAGAAAGAAAGAAAGAAAAATTTTCTAATGCTGACGAACAGTCTCCCTTGGTGTCCCCAGGCTCCCATGCCCCAAATCTACTTCCTTGACTTTGAAGTCTGGGTCCTCTAAAGCTGTGAAATTTCCTGGATAACAAACAATGCTGAGGAAACTGTGTTGTGAGCAAATAAATTTGATAGCCATGGGACCTGTAAATGTAGTTTGTGTTTAACACTCAAAAACAATGACCAAAAAAGGGGTGTGCAACATTTTCTCATAAAGGTCCCCATTCTTTAAACAGCGTGTTAGAAATTTAGTTAAAGGCATTTAATGGAGCTAATTATAGTTTGTGAATCTCACCAGCTTTCTCCTTGTTGTTGTTTTCCTGCATCCTCCGCTATGGAGTTTGCTTTAGCCTAGCTCTCTACAGCGATATTCCACATTCAACATGCCCTCCTTCAGTGTTTCTATTGCAATGGATTGTGAACATCAAATCCAAGAAATCCAAAGAAAGTCCAAGGCAATACCAGGAGTTTAAAAACTGCTTTCCCAAGTATAGACAACAAATCGTGTGTTTGGCGTGTTACGGGTAATCCTTTTGGGTGACCTAATTAAATTGGTAGAAAAATTATGTCATATATAAGGTATAATGTATGATGTTATATATAAAATAATACAGAATTGGAAGATGAATTTCCAATTCATGAAAGAAGATGAAGTTTTAATTGTCTAGCATGCTATGCATTTACAATATGTATGGGGAGAGGTAACACTGCCAGTTTATGCCCACTCAAGATTCTTAAAGAAATTTTGATTTTCACAAATAATAGAGTCTTATTTCACAATCCCCTTCTTACTTTCCCTTCCCCCCACTTCCACACACACACATCTAGTTCCTAATAAAGGACTATAGTTAGTCCTCAATAATAGGATATAAAATATTCTTGGGCTTCCCTGGTGGCGCAGTGGTTGAGAGTCTGCCTGCCGATGCAGGGGATACGGGTTCGTGCCCCGGTCCGGGAAGATCCCACATGCCGCGGAGCGGCTGGGCCCGTGAGCCATGGCTGCTGAGCCTGCGTGTCCAGAGCCTGTGCTCAGCAACGGGAGAGGCCACAACAGTGAGAGGCCCGCGTACCGCAAAAAAAAAGAAAAGAAAAAAGGATATAAAATATTCTTTATCTGTCACTTTTGTCACTTGTATTTAATGATAAGGCAAAAATTAATATACTAGG
The DNA here is from genome assembly GCF_937001465.1 of Orcinus orca. Lineage (NCBI taxonomy): Eukaryota > Metazoa > Chordata > Mammalia > Artiodactyla > Delphinidae > Orcinus > Orcinus orca. Next base: position 82,132,130 of record NC_064561.1, on the reverse strand, counting down.
TACTGCTTAACTCTCCTAAAACTTTAGGAATCTTGTACAGAAAAGGCAGAGGTGGACCTTAGGCAGAGCCTTGGGCTTGGGGAATGGAGCACACCCTTCTTTCTCATTCTCATTGCCCTGGGTTCTAGATACTATATCCCATCCATTCCTTCCCCACTAACTTCTTCCTCCATTTTGCTTTTTAACTTTTTTCCCACATGGAACCATGTGTATACCTCCACTGTGGCAGGTACTTAGCATACTTATTACCTATCAGCATTTCCCACTAGTTTCTTGAAGGCAGGGGTGTGATCATGTTCACATCTTTGTGTCTAAGGATTACTGTATTGGTGTTCAGTCATCATAAGGATGGATACTGAAATAATGGCTAACGCAGGACAGTGAGGGGTCCATGGTCACTCTAGAATGCGGCCTTCGATTCCCAGGAACCAGGGACCATAAACAGACATAGTGTATGGCATCATCCAGAGTATGAGAGCTGAGAGGACACACTAGGTATGCCTCTGTCCCTCAGTTTCACTCCTGACTTTCCAAAATGGTGTCACAGAGAAATGAGGATTGGACTGTATCAGATTCTCTGAATTGGTGCAACCTTTCTACTGATATCAGTACTATCTGAACAAAATAGGGCACATTCCTTAACCTCTCAGATGCAATTTCTCTCATTAGAAATATGGGATAATAGTACCTACCTCACAGGATCAAATGAAATATCACTTGTAAAGCACTGTGCAAGCTCAACAAATCTTATTTCCCTCTCCTTTACTTTCATCCAAGGAATTTCTTTTCCCTCTTGTATATCTGACATTTAGAAACTTGGCCTTGTGTCAATGTCTAAGCAATGATCATGTCAAGGATCAGTAAGCATTATTTAGGAAGAGTGTTTTTCACAGCTTTCCCAGCCACACTTTTCATGGTGAAAGGTTTATCTGAGAGGTGATTTCAGTTATTCTGCAGGAATTAAGATTATTCAAGGAGACAAAGGCATTGATCATCTTCTCTTTGCTTCTTGTTTTCCTTGACCCCTGTGGTAGCTTTACCAACCTTCTCTATAACTGCGTCATGTAACTTAAAGCTGGCTTTTGGCAAGAAGATAATGAATCCCACCTAGCCCATTTTCCTTGATCCAAAGGAGAATATTTCTCCTGATTATGTTTAAAAAATTTTTAACTGTGGTAAAAAACCCATAAAATTTATCATCGTAACTATTTTAAGTGTATGGTTCAGTAGCATTAAGTATATTCACATTGTTGTATAACAGAAATCCAGAACTTTTTCATCTTGTAAGACTGAAACCTGCTAGTGGGAAGCAGCCGCATAGCACAGGGAGATCAGCTCGGTGCTTTGTGACCACCTAGAGGGGTGGGACGGGGGAGGGAGATGCAAGAGGGAGGAAATATGGGGATGTATGTATATGTATAGCTGATTCACTTTGTTATAAAGCAGAAACTAACACACCATTGTAAAGCAATTATACTCCAATAAAGATGTTAAAAAAAAAAAATATATATATATATATATACAGGTAAAAGCTCATTGTGATAAATTCCCCGAGACTTGCAAAAAACAAAACAAAACAAAACAAAACTGAAACTCTATGTCCATTAAACAATAACTTCCCATTTTCCCCTCCCCTAGCACCTCTGATTACATTTTTAATTGTTGATTTTGGTCTAGTTTCAGATATGGTGATACAGAAACATGTATTTGGTAATAATTAGAATATCTTTAAAAAATAGTCATCTTTCATTTGAAAAACACCTATGTTCACAAAAGTGGTATATAAAATACTCATTTTCTGCTACACATAACATTAATAATAGAAGTAATTACCCAAGAAATATGGATCTCACCCGTAAGATGCTGGGTGAATGTTTGTAACCCTGGGCTCTGATTTGATTGAGAATGGAAGACAGTGGAATGTGAAAGGTTGGTTTTCCTAGAAGATGGTGATTTTGTTGGAGGCGACTAGATTACACGCTGTTTAGCCACGTAAAGTGATTCTTGAAATCGTATCTAGATAATTGAGGTCAAAGTAATTTGGGGGCATCTAATCTACCACTTCTCTGCCTCATTTGGCATATTTAGATTCAGCCTGTATTAATATTTGAAGAAGGCTTATTGTCTTTGAATAAGTTACAACTTAGAACACTAATTGTTAAACATGTACTACAGTGAAACCACAAAATTTGAAAAAAGAAGTTAGCAACAAAGAAGGAGAATTTTACTTCAAATTCTTAGTTATTATGTATGACCATATTCCGTTTCCATTTTCTGATTTATCTGCTAACCTTCTGCACTGATCTCAGCTAGAAATATAAATCCTAATATCACATTTGCCTAGCATTGCCAATACTTTTTCTTCCTAAAGTGCCACTAAATGTTTTCTTTCATCTTCATTCTCCATATATAAACAAAATAGTTTTTAAACATTAAAAACATTATCTTAAAGAGGTTCCATTATAATCTATCCCTGAAAATGATAAAAAACAAAGAAATACCATGCCACAAGTTGGGAAAGAATACAAATTCCATTATATAAGCATATTTCTTAAAAAAATCCCTCTACTTATATATTCTTACTGACACATTTTGCCATGATAGACATAGTTAAGATGTCCTTAATTTTATTACTATACCAGATTTTAAAACCACAATAGAAAACAGTATTTACTGTTGCATTTCTTAAAGTCAAATCATTCTGACAAGCTAAGGTCACTTCAGTTTAAACCCCAAAATGTTCCCATCCCTTAGGAGGCTGGGTTGTTATTAATATTTTTGTCAAGAAAGAGTAGTGAATGATGCAGTCTTTTTCAGTGAGAAAATGAAAGGTGTATTCCATTGTGGCTGGGAAAGAGATGATGTATCTTCCACAGACTCGGTGGAGGATTCACTGCCAGCTTCTTCACGGTGTGAACTCCTGATTGAAGCACCAGCTGTGATCCTAGGTTTCAAAGAGACCTTGGAAATGGCAAAGCAAGACCCTGTGTTCAGAACTGACAAAACCCAGTTGACAAGAGAAGCAGTAGCTACTCTTTCGGAATGCTCATCATGGGGAATGTCATTGACAAAAAGAAAAGAGTGGGGGAAGGAGGGGAAAAGGAGGCTTTTGTGTGATACGACTTGACAGAACTGAAATCAAATTACAATGCCACAGAAATAGGAATTTTCTTCCTTATCCATTGCACGTAAGACAAATAACTTGGTCATTATAGACAAAATAAGTAGTTGGAAGAATATTTCTTTCTGAAGTTAGCCTCCTCAATATTATTGGATATTCTCTGGCTCATAGTATTAATAGAACAACCTGTGAGTAAGTCTTGGCCTGATAGGTTTAAGGAGATTCCAGAGCGTCCTAAATTATACCCACATTGTCACCCCTGTAGCTCCAAGGTAGAGTTAAAAGGCCTCTGCAAATTACCCAGGAATGAAAGGCAGTCATTTCTCCCCTAGGAGGATGGCTTGTTTCTTTATTATTCTTAGCTTCCAAACACTTTTAAATATTTTTTTCCCTCTCTTTTGCTAACCGCAGCCACAGAGAAAAATGTGTATAAGGAAGTTATTGTTTTGCAGCAAAACTGTTGATATGTCCTTTGGTGCCCCTTGGAGACTTCCACTCTAGGGCGTGGAGGCTGTCATCATGCACAGGTCTGAGCTGACCTCCCTGATGGTGCCTGAGTTGCATCCTCGGAAATCAGAGATGCCCCAATGGAAGACCATGAGACAGCAGTCTGCCCATGCCCAAGCTCGCTGTGCCCAGAGGCACAAGAACAGCATTATCAAGAGTGTGCCATGCAGTGCCAGGCCATTATGAAACAGCAGTTCTCCATCTCTGCCAGAGGACCTTGCGTAGGGCAGCACATTATCCTCAGCCATGAAGCTCCATCACAAAGAGATGGTCTCCAGAGGGCTCCAGGACAAGTCGGGGAAGGCTTTACAGAAATGCAGACCCAGCTGCATTCGAAAATCTGTCTTGCTAAACTCAGTGTACTCCGGACCTTCCTTTTAACCTCAGAATCACCTCCCTAGATACCGGTCAGTCAGTTAGACAGTATTTACTTAGTGACCCAAGGCTGAGAAGATGAATTTCCGAATACTTAATTGTTTAAATCAAGATAAGTAGCAAAACTTGTGATGTTATAATCAGGTTCTTGCCTACAAGACAATTTTGAATGAGGCAGGGTATTAAAAACAATCTGTTTACACTAGCTTACACTGTTTTTGAACATTGGTAAGTCTCTAGAACGAATCGATTAATTCATGTTTTTTGCTGACGTACATGGTAGAACTTTTATTGGCTTTGTTTCTTATGCCACAAACCTTACAGAAAGCTGGGAGGTGATCACGTGCATCCCCTGCCTCTGAGCCTCTGATGAATCTAGTCATGTGAGAAGGATAGGGCTCTGCCCTCTTCTGATTCGCTGGCAATAGACCTTCAGCTAACAGCATATCTTGCTCAGCCGAAGATGGAGTGCTAATCTAGAGGGACTTGAAATGGCTCTGGCATTTTCTAGATGACAGCTCCTATTTTCCACTGGCTTCTGGCACATGTGCTATCATCCATCTATGTCAGGAAGACACTTGCTTATCTGGTTGCTAGAAATGCTTTTGCTAAAAACACGTAACTGCAGTTCATCAGTCTTGTGAGCAAGTTGTTGATTTTGCTAAACTAAGTTTGAACTCTGCTGTGGTTCTGTGATATGACATCTGTTTTTATTAGATATTGTCATGATTATTTATAGTGTCTTGGAAGTATACTAGAGTTTACAAAAAGGCAAGTTAATCAGCCAGTTGAGTGGTGCAAAACAAAAGTTTCAGGACTACGGTGTACATATATTAACTTCATTCTTCATTTTTTGGCACCTCTTAATTAAGAAATTACTTACTAAAGAAGAGATAGAAGTTGAATCAGGACCATTAAAAAAACAAAATTCAATACAAATAATGTATGTTTTACAACAAATGCTGGCAAGTATTTAAAAAAATTTATTATATAAAACCAGTCATCTAACTATAACTCATGAAGTACTATCAAACATCAAAGAATATCACAGAATATATCCTTAATTAATTTGTAGAAATAACATTTTTATTTCAACTGGAAAATACTTATTTTGATGACATTCTTTTGGTTTTTACCAGCCTGCTCATGTCCTCCTGGTTCAATCAAGACTTGACCACTCAAAACTTGGGCAAACTCTGTCTAACTGGTTCAAGCTAGCCCTAACCTTTCAGGAAGCTTCTGAAGAGTTCATATGCACCACAACCAGCTAAAACTCGTTCAGACCCCTTTGGCATATATTAACTCACAGCCAGGAGGGTTGTTAACAGTGCCCAAAGCAAGGACATGCCACATAAGCTTTCAAAAGTGGTACCTGGATGTCAAAATCAAGTGCTATTGCCATCTGGCTTTCCTCATACTTGCCAGTCTGGGCCACACCCTCTCTTTCTCTTCTCTCCCTTCCCTTCACACAAACACAGACTCATGGCCCTCCTGCCAGCTGCTGGGAGTCTGCCATGAGTCCTGATTAATGGGCATGGATGGAGGAGCCAGGGAGAGTCAAGGGATGTTGACTCAGTCAAGCAGCTGCCTACTTTCTTTCAGCCTTTTAAAATTGAGTGGCTATCAGAGTCACCAGAGAAATTTTTGGTAAGAGCTGTTTTAAGATTTGCTGCCCACCAGGAGCCTCGGCCTTGTAGAGGACAGATGAAGCCAAGGGCTGAAGCCAGTACCACAAGGCTTTCCTGAGAGGGTCTAATTGTGGGTGGGAGGTTATAAAGTGGCTCCTGAGTGTGCAAACAGCCCTGGAACTCTTTCCTTGTGTCCATTTCAAACTGATGAAATGGATTCTGAAGAAAGGATAGGGACCTGAATATTATAATATCAGGAAGATAGTTGAGTACCATTTGATGTGTAAATAAAATCAGAAAAGTGATTGCAATGACTAAAGACACAAAATGACTAGGTAGCTCTCATAAACAGAGGCACTATATTATATTTCTTGAAAGGAAAAGGAATACAAAAAAGTGAAAAAAGAGAAAATGGAAAATCTTGGATTTATTTTCCTTGTAGTAAAATGGAAGCATGTTGGAAACAGATTTGTCTTTGCCTGAAGGGGTGATGATATCAATTTTACGACAAGGAATTATATTTCTAAAAAATAAACAAAGTTTGATAAAAAGCTTCCAATTAATTAGGTTTGACAGTAAAATAAGTTATTTACTCTTTTAAAACTCTCACAGATGTGTTTATTTTTTGAAAACCAAATTTTATGTTATTTTGCAACTTATGAGACACATACACAAAAATATTAAAAAGAAAATCAAGTGCCTCTTTTCTCCCTGGATCTCTGTCTGACTCTTTTAAAAATGGATGAAATAACTTACATAAAGCAGAACAAAACCAAATAAAATGTATATGAACTTTAGCCCCACTGATTTGAATGAGACTTTTAAACGACGAGCGCTTTGGAATTTTATACTAATCCCATTTGACTATTTTTTTTCATGTCATTTCTTCAGCTATATCAATAAAATTAACTGCCGATGAAATTTTGACAGTTATGCCTGTGATTTTCAGAGTGATATAGGTCAATACTTTCAATTAAAAAAACCATCTTGCAATATACATCTTTACAAAGGAACAAAAGCAATGTTAAACCTCCACAACTGTAATATATCTGTTAAAGAAAGAACGTTACTATCTTCAGATGAAGACTAGTACCTAGAATATGTCCAAAGTGTTAGCAGTAGTATTACAACTGTATTCTGAGAACAGAATCAGAAGAAATGAGATTAATCTGAGGGGAAAAGATTTGGGGAAATGAACAATTTCCCCAACAGTGAGTTAAAAACACTGCTTACTAAGGCATGTTTCTTTTAAGCACCAACATGGGATCTTCTTTAGAGCCCAGCTTTTACACAGGCTTGGCACACAGCTGCACGTTTCCCTACAAGTATGGAAGTGAGCAGATCACGTGTCTCCCCAGGGTGCATGGATGGGAAGACCCAGAGCCGGAAGGGAGATTTCAGGGACTAAGGTTTAGACAACAGAGAAAGAAACCGATGTCACTCTAGCATCTTGCATAAATGTGGTGAGAACTTCAGTGTGGTGCTGAGTCTGTGCTGGATCTCCTCACTCCTAGCCACATCCATAGCAAGAAAACCTATCATTATTTAAGAGAACTTTCTTCCTTCTTCCCTCCCTCCCTCCCACCCTCTCCCTCCCTCCCTCCTTCATTCCTTCCCTCCTTCCTTCCTTCTTTAAAATAGTATGCCTTACAAAGTCTAATAGTTCATACATAGAATATGCAGTAATATTTGAAATATCAAATAATGAAAAAGAAGTAAGAAAATGTTTTGATCGTCACCTTCATGTAAAATACAAGTTGAAACCATCCTACCTAGAAATGTATTAAGGCCCAGGGAAAATGAATAAATAAAACCCAGATAAATATGCGATGGGTGTAGGGACAAATCCTATTTGTTTTCCTTATTTTGAGTTCTACTGTATCAAATAAGATGCAGTCGATACAGCAAACTAGCAAAGTACCATGGAATGTCAGTGTCATTTCCTAGCAATGTGTCTAATTAGTGCTTCAAAGTCCAATTTTCCTGTCTGTTAACTGGAGCCACACTGACCCTGCCAGGGCTGTTGTGACGATTCCACACCAGGCGCCTTGGCACAGTGCCTGCCCTGCAGGCAGCATCTCCCAGCTTCAGGGGCTTCGTGGCTGGACTTCAGTCCATCACAGCCACCGGTGGCATACAGGAAAACGAATCACAGGGCACTGATCACTTTAGGAAAATCCCATGTTCATCTTATTTTATCATTGCAGAAGTCAGTGGGACTCCAGAAAACCTCAATATTAAAAAGCTATATCAAATATACTCCTTGAGCTCATCTACCCTGAGATTTTATTTGCTTGAGTTCCCATTCCTTTCCCTTTAGATAGAAGATGTCCTTACTGGGATGTGATGTTTTCCGTTTCATCTTGTATTGTCTCTTCTTTCCTTATCTCGTAGGCACCAAATGCCTATCACGGAGTTAAGAATTTACCACCCCTCTTCCCAGATAATATGTCAGGACTGTTGAAAGTAATGGAGAGGGATACACAGTCAGCTGGGATTGTTACATGGGGCTGAGCATGTCAGATTTTAAAGTTTCTGGGCTTTTAAGAATAGATTCTTTACTGTAAGTTTCAGCCTTAGTTGCTTTTTTCCCTAGCCAATATCAGGTACTTAGTTACCTTTGGGTACAGGGTAGCTAGTATTTTAAATATTATTACTTTTTATTAGCAAGGGTTTTATTCCCATTTGATTGAAGTCTGTCTGGGGGAGCTGGTCCCCGAGTTCCTCCAAGGAAAATTCTGATTCCACTAACTCTGCTAGATGCTGCCAATACTCTGTTCCTTCCACACATACAAGATTCTGCCCCCAGCAGGTCTCTCCTGGCCACCACGGACTACCCATTCTTCTTTGTGAATTCTTTGCACATATTTACTTTGTATAGTATTTTTCTCTCATTTTTATATTCCCAAGATATATGTTCCTGGGTAAAGAAAGCTTTCTCGGTGCACATATTCAACCGTCATTCTCACACTGGCTGATGAGGAAGCATCCTTCCCAAGCAGTGTGGTTATAATCTAGTGTTTTGAATCAGCATCAGGCCTGGTGTGAGTTGCATACTTCATTATTATGCCTGATTTGATGCCATCAAATGCCCAATTTACCAAATTCACTAATTTACAAGAAGCTGCTACTTCTTATGTCTACTTACTAAGTTTTACGCCATTCCCATGGAAAAGAATCGTTTTAATGGTTGTTGAAGATGTCTGTGAAATTATATTTGACTGTTGTGAAGTTCTAGTGTTGTTTAGTTTTATTTTGGCAGCAAACATTTTACTGTGGCCAGGAAAACCTTATTAATGTCTGGATTTTTCTGTACTTTTGGTCTATGGCTTTTGGAAATGCACATTGTTGCTGTGTTTCGAATTACAACTATGATGCATATCTTGATGTCAAGTATTTTATAAACGATTGAGTGGATTTCATTAAAACATACACAATAGAGTCCATTGTCCTTTGGACCTCTCAGAATTCACAGATATTTATATAAAGCTCAATTCAAAGAATATTTTGTGAAGTCTCAGCGTTTGAAATGTGAATCAGACACAGAAATGACGTCCAATGTTGAGGGACTAACAAATCTCTTGCATAATCAACTGGATGAAATGGCTACAGTTAAACATAAGCTTAAACTTAATCTAAAACTAAATATAAACTAAAACCTCAAAACAAAGCCTTAAAGACTTGAAATTTTCCAAATAACTTTGCTGTAAACTTTAAGCAGATAACACAAAACAAGTATTTGGGAAATCTTTAATTTGGCTAGTTTTTCTTTTGGCTAACAGGCTTTCAGCAAACTTGTCTTGAGTGAGTTGATTTTGGGTGAACTGGTTTCTGAAAATAAGCTTTTGGTAAATGATTGAACTTGAAAAATTTGGTAAGTTGGTCATTTGGTCACTTGGCTTTCAGAAAATTGATTTTGAGGGAATTAGGTTCTTCCACAATTTCCCAGAAATAAATGGGAAGCAAGAACAAGATAGTAGATAGTAATACCAATTAGGAGTACAATAGGACATCAAGTGTGCTTTTTTTTTTTTTTTTCCCCTTGAGTCCAGAAGTTGTGACTATGGACTGAATTTGAGGACAAAAGCATTAAGTACCTCATCTTATAAGTTTAAAGAACTACCAGCAATTGGGTTTATTAGAGAGTATAACCAACGCAGAACTGGCCCTACCATCTACCGTCAACATCCCCTCTCATACCCTCCACTTGCCCAAACTGATAGGATGCAGTCTTGATGCTTTTTGAAGAAGTGCAGTGCTCTTGGGGGAAGGTTTTCCTTCCCCAAATCCAAGGGAAGGGGGAGGAGACGCCAAAAGAATTGTTCGTAAATATTGGGGGTATACACAGAAGGGAAGACTGATGTATATTCCCCCTTGGGATGTCTTGTCGGCCACTGAACTTATTGAAACAATCTTGTGCCACTTGGTCTAAAGAAAAGAGATTTGAAGAAAGACGGTGTGGTAGGGAACTGCCAGGAGGACAGATGTTAGGATGGGCCTGCAGGTTCTTAGTTCCTGAGTTAGGAGTAATGATGGGACCTGCATATGTCAGCACCTGCAAGATCTGTCTGTGTTATAAAGATGAGACAGAGGCATCATCTTGATGGGATTGCTGACATGAAGGGAGCAAAGACATAAGAGAGATGTAGTAAGCACAACTGTGCCTGGGGCCTGCTGGACGGGCAGGTTGCATCTCACAGAGGACCATGACTGCCCAGTGTTGGCCTCACCATCCATTCTCATCGAGCCCACAGGAAACAGCAGTTGCAGCTACTCAAGAAGAAGCCTATACTCTTGCCCATCTTAGTAAGGAGAGATTTGTGACTTTCCCTTTTCCTTCTTATATCCTCGGGACATTGGATGAGCCTGTGACTAAAAGGAAGGATGTGAGTGAAGACAGGATGCCTTCACATTCACCACCCTTTCTCTAAGCTGTTAGAAACACAGGTCCTGTATAACAATGAAGGCGGAGAATGATGGACTGCATGGAGTCTGAGATTAGAGCTTTCAGAATGAATAGACAAAGACACTATTCTTTGTAACTAAAATTCAAGAAAGTTATAGAAACCTGGTCTAAAAAACAGACCTCTACTAAAGCACAGCTGAGGGCAGGTGCTGGAAGAAATACCCTTTCAGGTTTAAACTTCAATGAATTGGACTCCCCAGTAATCAAATTATGAGAGTCCATGGAATGAATCAGCTCCAAACTGGTAGAACCAGAATTAAAGTGTTTTCAAAGGGGATGGAGAAGAGGAACTGGGTTCAAGAGAAATTTAAGGGAAAGGATTTGCAAGATTTGGCAGCAGAGCGGATATGAAAAGGAAGAGCATAGGATGACTTGTGGGTTTCTGGTTTGCGTGTCTTGGGTTGACGTTAACTCGAAGACTGAAAATACAGGTGGAGAAGAAAATAAGACATTTAGGGTGGGTGTTTGTAGTGACTGGAGAATCCTGAAGGAGATGGCAAGAAGAAAAAGTAAATGAATAATTTTTTTCCCTTTCTACACTTAAGAAATAAAAGATACAGTTAGTAAAAATAAAACTACCATACAACCCAGCAATCCCACTACTGGGCATATACCCTAAGAGAACCATAATTCAAAAAGAGTCATGTACCACAATGTTCATTGCAGCTCTATTTACAATAGGCAGGACATGGAAGCAACCTAGGTGTCCATTGACAGATGAATGGATAAAGAAGATGTGGCACATATATACAATGGAATACTACTTAGCCATAAAAAAACGAAATTGAGTTATTTATAGTGAGGTGGATGGACATAGAGTCTGTCATAGAGAGTGAAGTAAGTCAGAAAGAGAAAAACAAATACCATATGCAAACACATATATATGGAATCTAAAAAAAAAAAAAAGGTTCTGAAGAACTTAGGGGCAGGAGAGTAAAGATGCAGACATAGAGAATGGACTTGAGGACATGGGAAGGGGGAAGGGTAAGCTGGGATGAAGTGGGAGAGCGGCATTGACATATATACGCTACGAAACGTAAAATAGATAGCTAGTGGGAAGCAGCTGCATAGCACAGGGAGATCAGCTCTGTGCTTTGAGTCCACCTAGAGGGGTGGGATAGGGAGGGTGGGAGGGAGAGCAAGAGGGAGGAGGTATGGGGATGTATGTATATGTATAGCTGATTCACTTTGTTATACAGCAGAAACTAGCACACCATTGTAAAGCAGTTATACTCCAATAAAGATGTTAAAAAAAAAAAGATACAGTTAGGAATTCTAACTGTATATATTATGTATATAACGTATAGCTAGAAATATATGTATAATATATATACATATACTTACACCAGTATATGTATATCTAACATATATATGTATATACACATATATATGTATAAAACAACATGAATATTAAATCATAAGGCACAAAATGGATATGTAGGTGTTAACAAACAGAAATGACTGTCTAGAGTGGAATGTCCCTAATCAGGAGAGATTTTGTAAAAGCTATTTCAGTTTTGAACATTATTTGTCCACTTTGTTGAAAGTCTCTCTTTCATTATCACTTTCTCCCTCAACTTAGAGACCAGAATTTTATATTGTTTTTTTTTAAAAAAGCCACAGTTTTTATTTAGAAGAATAATACCTACTCATAGTAGAAAGTGTGGAAAATACAGATGAGAATGAAGATGTTGCTTCCCATTACATACACATTTTATTGTGCCTGTTTGAGTAAAAACCTCACTTTGTATCCAGATTATAAGTTTGAAAACAGGTTGAAATGAGTGAGGGAAATTGCTGATTTTTGTAGAACATTCCAAGTATAGAAGATATGAATTTGTGAGTCTGCAATATGCATGTCCATGTGTTGGAGGTGGCAGTTATATCAAGTTAACAATGACAGTTTTTGTGCCGTTAATATGAAAATAGAAAGTGTGAGTGTGTCCCAGATACACGACAGCATATTATTTTTGTTCAGTGGAAACAGATTTATGAAGAAACTGAATCAGAAGTAATCCTGATGGAAATAGTTTCACTATGTTATATACCGTGTAAAGATGCAAATTACTTTTCTCTTTTTAGCTGTAACTTCAACTCCTCTGGGGAAACAGGAATGTAATATGTGCATATATTTTAAAGCAATAAATAACATAAAACAAAGAGAGTAAATTTTAAAGACAAAAATCTGGTGTCCTAGATGCTTCCAGTACAAGCAATCTTATTCTAGCCAAGTTGTCTCCCTTTTCTTTCATTCAATGTCTGGAACAGAAAAACAAAGGTAAGATCAGAAGTCAAGAGTCAACTAAAGTGACAGTAGAATCTGAAGGTATGAAATTGACTTTGTCTTTTCCTTCTTTCTGATACCCTTGATAAAATTTCCAGGGGAGTTGCCATTTTCATCTTTCTCATTTAGGGATATGCAAATGTGAGATCTCCTATACTTTTTTGTCACTCATTATTAAGTCATTAATTTTTCAAGTTTTCAAGTCTTAAATCCCTATGCTTAGGATTTCAAATGTACTTCAAATCAATTCAATAAGGTATCATTCATGATTCAGTCAGAGAAGCAGAACCACTAAGATGAATGTATATATGCATATGGATTTCCTCTTTCCCTTCCTCCTTTTTCTTTTCTTTTTCCTTTCTCTCTCTCTTTCTCTTTCCCCTTCCTCCCTTCCTCCCTTCCTTCCTCTTTCTTTCTTTCTCGTTCTTTCTTCCTTCCTTCCTTTCTTTTCCTCTTTCTTTCTCTTTCTCTCTTTCTTTCTCATCTTTTTATCTACCTATGTATGTATCATCATCTACTTAATGTTTTTGGTTTTACTGTTGTTGTTTAGATATTTAATTCATTTGCAGTATGTTCTGGTGTTAGAAGTGGTTGGGGAGAGTAGATCCAGATTTAAAATACTATGTTTTTAAATATTAAGATTTCCATTCCCTCTTTCCCTATTATTGGAGTCAATAGTTTAGAGGGTATCCTGCACATTGTTTTCTAAATCAAAACTTTGGGGCTCTATAATAGGTGCAGTCCCATTCTTCATTTCTTTTTCTATGAAAAAGCTCATGTTATTTATCTTCTCTTACTGTCTTTTCCTTTTCATCTTTATTAGATTAGATTCCTGGTCACAGAGTCTGAGGTGGAAAATTACCTGCAGAAGGTTCATTGGGGAGAGCCTTTAGGGCCTCCACACACAATGAAGTGAGTCAGGAAGCACTGGGCACTGAGAAAGTGGTTGCAGTTGAGGTCTCAGGTGTTCCTGCAGGGAGCCTTGGAGCTGGAATGATCTTTCCGAATTATCCCCAATTGAGGCCAGGGGACTGGGACTTTGTAGCCTCACATCAGCCAGTCACTTTTGCTTGAGAGAGAAACCTTGAGTGAAGCAGCTCCCTGTGGCGACAGTATGCAGCAAGGCTCTCAGCTGTGGTCCATCAGCAGATAGTATTCCCAGCAACTTGGGGGTTTATGGTTGGCCCTAAAGTGGGACTCTGGGTGGGGTATCACAGTACCCACTGGGTACCAGAGAGAAGGCAGCTGTCCACGAATTTTATCGTCATTCTTACGCTCTGCCCTGATGTGGTTGCAAAACTTCTACTCTGGTTGGATTCTAAGATTACAATAGGTATTTAGGTAGCTACTTGGTTATTTTTGGCTGTGTTAAGGTTTTCTGTCAGTTTCAAAGCTGTTTCTTCACTTCTGTTTATCTATGTATGAAGAAAACTTTAAAGTTTGAATATTTTATTTCTTCTGTAGAATCGTTTTCATAGATTAGTAGGTCTCAAAGCAATGATTCTGGTATGGAGATCAGGAGGCAAATGCAAGGCCAATTTACTGAAATTTGTCAGATACTGATGTAAGATCATTTATGAGCATATTGAGTACCTTCTGGGGGAAGTCAGGTGCTTGATAAAGTGGTATAAGGTATAAAACAAGAACATTCTCCCTAAAGAACATGAAATTTAGAAAATTAGAAAGTATAATTGAATCTGTTCAGCTGCAAAACAAAATCATTTGGGTGGTGTGGTGGTTATTTCTTTGTGTAGTAGTGACTGGGCCAAGGAGTGCCTAGGCTAAACATGATTTCTGGGTGTGTCAGTGAGGGTGTTTCTGGATGAGATTGGCACTTGAATCAGCAGACTCAGTGATGTAGATTGCCCTCCCCCGTGTGGGTGGGCACCATCCAGTCCACTGAGGACCTGAATAGAACAATAAGGCTGAGGGAGAAGGAAACCTCCCTTGTTGCTTCTTGCCTGCCTGCTTGAGCTAGTACCTATTCTTCTCCTGCCTTTGGACTGGGATTTACACCCTCAGCTCCCCTTCTCAGGCCTTTGGACGCAGACTGGAATTACACCACTGGCTTTCCTGGGTCTCCAGCTTGCAGACTGCAGATCCTGGGACTTCTCAACCCCCATCATCATGTGAGCTAATTCCTCATAATAAATCTCTTCATATATATTTATTAGTAAGTCCCCTACATACAAACAAGTTCCGTTCTGAGAGCCCAACTCCGTTCGTAAGTCCAGTTTGTTCGTAAGTCCAATAAAGTCAGCCTAGGTACCCAATTGACACAATTGGCTATATAGTATTGTACTGTAATAGGTTTATAATACTTTTCATACAAATAATAACATAAAAAACAAGCAAAGACAACAAATAAAGAAACCATTTTTAATCTTGCAGTGTAGTACCTTGAAAAGTACAGTGGTACAGTACAACAGCTGGCATACAGGGGCTGGCATCGAGTGAACAGGCAAGAAGAGTTACTGACTGGAGGAGGGAAAGGAGGTGGGAGATGGTAGAGCTGAAGGATTGTCAGCTATAGGAGACGGAGGGTAAGCTGCAGTTTCACTCACGCCTGATGCTGACAGAACACACATTTGCATCTTTGAAAATTTGCAACTTGAAGGTTTGTATGTAGGGGATTTTCTCCCTTCCTCCCTCCCTCTCTCTCTCTTTCTCTCCATATAGATATATAAATCTCCTATTGGTTCTGTTTCTCTGGAGAACACTGGCTAATACATTTAGACAAAATGGAAATTTATTGGCTATTGTAACTGGAAAGTCTGTGGATGGCTGGAGCCAGGGATTCAAATGATGTTACCTGGATCTTGTCTCTCTCCGTCTTTCTGCTTGGCTCTTATCTGAGTCAGCTCCAACCCCAGACAAGCCCCCACGATGACTGGGGTTGCTGCCAGCAGCCCCAGTCTTATTTCCTCTTCATGAAAAGCCCAAGATATAGGGTTCCTTTTCACTAACAACTTCCAGAACACATCTGGGTCTGAATCTCATTGGCTAAAGGATAGAATACAATGATTAATTGGCTTAGGACCTCTATTCACCACTGAAGCATGGAATGTACCTACATGGCCCGAGAGTCAGAAAAGTGGGATTTTATCGAGGGAATTTGGGGTGTGACTGGCAAGAAAGAGGAAAAGGATGCCAGGTAACAAAAAGAACAAATGACTTCTAAAATGAGCCAGGCTATATAATTCTATTTTCATTTAACGGATATTTTTTTGAATTCCTTCTATATCCTGGGACCTGTATTAGATGCTGGAACACAGAGGAGAACAAGATAAAGTCCCTACTTTCAAAGCGCTTGTATTCTAGTGGGGGAGGAAATGGAAAATAAACAGATAAATAAGCACCTGGCACCTGTTGTGCCGGTTATCAATTTATCATCTCTCCAAACCTTCCCTTCTTTGCCCTGCTCTGTAATACTAAAGCTGAACTCTGTGCATATTTCTCCTTCCAGCTGGCAGAATGTTAAATTTCATTAATACAAGTCACAATTAATAAATTTCATTAATGCAAGATGATATTTCCTTTCAGAGTTCCCATCCTCCATTATTATTATTCTGTGAGGAAGCGCAGCGGTTCCTACAGATGAGTTCCAACCGCACCCTTAGGCCACTTCCCATGGGTTCTGTTCTGCCCATAACCTCCTGCAATGGCAGACAGCAGAGGCCTGGCCACACCCTCTGGCAAAAGCAGACTTCTTCTAAAGACCAGTAATAGCCCATAGCCTTTGGTAAGTTTTCTTGGCCACAGTCAGACTGCATGCTCCTGTGGTAGCCATGCCCTTCCTGAGAAGGTCTGAATCTCAGCCCTGGGGAGGGGGGCTCTCTTAGCCCTTAGCTCCCTTAGTGTTTCAGCCTAGAGGCAGTCACAACCTTTTTCCCTAGGCTACATCTAGGCTCCTTAGGGTCCTCTTCTACCCCTTTTATTAGTTAACTGCCTCCTACTAGTTTAAAAATTCTTTATATTAAAATTCCCGTCTTTAAACATCTGGTGTGGTTTCTGTCTCCTGACTGGGCAGAGACTAACACACAGGTCACACAGTGATAAGCGTTAGAAAGAAAAATGAGTTCTGAAGAAAGAGAGGAATTGTTCTGGATAGGGTCTTCAGGGAAGGATTTTTAGGCCTGAATAGAGCAGGGGTATGAAACTTGTAGAACAAAGTGTTCTAGATGGGACACCCAGCACATGCAAAGACCCTGAGGTAGAATCAGCTTGGTATGTTCAATGTAGAGCAGAATCCTGATGTGACTGCTGGTGAGTAAGTGAGGGGAAAAGTGGTAGGAAATGAAGCCAGAAGGGCAGTCAGGAGCCGGATCATGGAGGGCCTATAGCGTCATGGTGAAGAGTTTGGATTCAAGTCTGCAAGCAAAGTGAAGCCACCGGAGTGCTTTGAGCAGAGGAGTAACTTGACCTGACTTATGTTTTTAAGAATCCTCTCTGGCTTCTGTGCAAAAGAATCAACTGTAGTAGGTAATGAGGCTATTAAAATAATCCATGCAAAAGGATGGCGGTTTGGACTAGGTGAAGACGTAGAGGTGGTGGGGAGCGGTCACTTTCTGGATATATTTGAAGGTAGAGCTAATCGTCCTGGTGGACTGAGGAATGAAGTTGCCATTAACTGAGATGAGTAACATGAGAAGGAGCATGTTTGGGATTTCTCTGGTCGATTATTTAGTTTGGGAGAGTTTTAATATACATTAAATTTGAGAAGTCTGCTAGAATTCTAAATGGAGCTATTGAGTTGGAAATTTGGCATACAGCTGGGAATTCAAAGGAGAGTTACAGACCAGAGATGTGCACTTGGTTATCATTAGCATACAGACAGTAATTTTAAAGGATGAAATTCCTAATGCAGTGAGGATAAATAGGTAAGATAAGTTTGAGAATAGAGCCCTGGACCAAGGAATATTTAGAGGTTGGCAATACGAAGAAGAAACAGCAAAGAAATGGATGGAAGTGCCCGAAGAGCAAGGAGGAGAATCAAAAGAAATTGAGAAGTGTGCCAATTGTTGGATAGGTGTGTTTGATCAGGAGAGATTGTGCAAGTATACTTTCACAGTAAGGGTCCACTCAAGGGGAAAACTGAAGATGCAGGACACAGAGAATAAATGCTAGCTACACCAATATCCTTGCATAGACGAGAGGGGTAAATCCTGTGCACAGCTGGTATGCATGACCCTTGATAGGAGCACAGACAGTTCGTCTGCAGAAATGGCAGATTACAGACAACAGTAAGAATACATTTAGCAGTGGGAACATGTGGATGCTCTTTTGATAACTTTTATTTCCTTAGAAAAATAAGAGCAAGCCTTTTAGTTGAGATTGAGGAGTGGGGAATAGTGGTTTGAGGTTTGTGGAGAGAATATAATGTGAAAAAATATTGTCTGGGAAAACTGGGAGAATGAATTGACTAGAGAAATATGTAGAATGTAGGGCCATGAGTGTGTGCAAATAAAACAGCACATTTTTAGTAAGTAAAATCAAATCCAGGGGCTTCCCTGGTGGCGCAGTGGTTGAGAGTCCGCCTGCCGATGCAGGGGACATGGGTTCGTGCCCCGGTCTGGGAGGATCCCACATGCCGCGGAGCGGCTGGGCCCATGAGCCATGGCCGCTGAGCCTGCGTGTCCGGAGCCTGTGCTCCGCAATGGGAGAGGCCACAGCAGTGAGAGGCCCGTGGACCGCAAAAAAAAAAAAAAAAAAATCAAATCCAGGGAAGCTAGAAATACTCTTTCCCCTATGCTGCCCATTTCTTCCCTAAAATATGCACATCACAAAACCCATCTCACAACAAAAGGCCCAAACCATAGCCATTCCTCCATTTAAAGTTCTGCCTATCATTTACCTATGGGAAGAGAGAACTGGGACAAAGGCAGATAGCTGACACAGGTACACTAGATGGACTAGAAAAAGAGATGGACCCAAAAACCTGTAAAAAGTTTTTTTTCAGCATTTGATGTTTAGGTTCCTTGGGCAAACAGAATCATAAATATCTGAAACTCAGATGGCTTATGTTTCTAAGCCCAAAAGAATCTCTGTTTGAGACTGGCTTTTCAGACTTAGCAATTTGTAAACTTATCCTTAAGTCTGAAGGATAGGTAGTCTTAAGTTTTCCAAGTGAATGGAACCCAGTTTATACAAGCCTCTTCTATTCCCATGTAGGTTAGTGTTTAAAGTAGCAGAATAAACTAGTATTTGTTGAAATACTTTTTTTTTCTGTGTTGGAATAGACTTTTTTTTTTTTTTAAAACAAATATTAACTCATTGAATCCTTAAATCAGCTTAACCAGTTAGGTATTTGTGGCAGAAATCTTTTGTCTTCTCATCATACTTTTTCTACTGGGAGCTGCCCATCACCCATCATTTGTGATTTTGATGGAACTCTATCTGCTAGCATGAACATGTGGTCCAGCTGATTTCTCAGCATTACCCTTTCTCTGTGAATGGTCCAATAGAGTCTTCTCTAGGAGTTGATATGTGGGTACTGGGAGAGACAAGGTCTGTATTTATTCATTAATTAGCTCAATAACTACTGGGCATATACCCTGAGAAAACCATAATTCAAAAAGAGTCATGTACCACAATGTTCACTGCAGCACTATTTACAATAGCCAGGACACGGAAGCAACCTAGGTGTCCATTGACAGATGAATGGATAAAGAAGATGTGGCACATATATACAATAGAATATTACTCAGCCATAAAAAGAAACGAAATTGAGTTATTTGTAGTGAGGTGGATGGACCTAGAGTCTGTCATACAGAGTGAAGTAAATCAGAAAGAGAAAAACAAATACCATATGCTAACACATATATATGGAATCTAAAAAAAAAAAAAAGGCTCTGATGAACTTAGGGGCAGGACAAGAATAAAGGTGCAGATGTAGAGAATAGACTTGAGGACATGGGGAGGGGGAAGGGTAAGCTGGGATGAAGTGAGAGAGTGGCATGGACATATATACACTACCAAACGTAAAATAGATAGCTAGTGGGAAGCAGCCACATAGCAAAGGGAGATCAGCTCGGTGCTTTGTGACCACCTAGAGGGGTGGGATAGGGAGGGTGGGAGGGAGACCCAAGAGGGAGGGGATATGGGGATATATGTGTATGTATAGCTGATTCACTTTGTTATACAGCAGAAACTTAACACAACATTGTAAAGCAATTATACTCCAAAAAAGATGTTAAAAAAACCCCAACTATTAATTTCAGATACTGTTCTAGGTTTGGGGGATAAAAAATGGGCAAATCAGTCTCTCTTCCCAGGGAACTTTCCTTCCTTTGAGAACAGTAAGGATCATATTATTCAGGAGGTATCACTTGCTATGTTTTTTTTTCCTGCACAACCTGCCTGAGGGTGAAACTAACGTAAGGAAAACTGAACCAAGAGACTGAAAAACATACAATAGTAATGTGTCAATCTTGCATACTTGGTTTCAGCCATACCTTACATTAAATATAGTCCTCAACCTTTAGGTTGCCTTTATTTTTTCTATTTATCCTTAAGCCAGTTTGAGTTGGATTTCTGTTTATACTATAAAAAATATTTAATGAGTGCCTAAAACCCTATGAGGTGTGGCGGTTGTAGAGGAGAAGAAAAGATATAAGGTCTTGTCTTTATGGAATCTTATAATGGGGAAGGCAGGTAGTAAATACATGATTAATAAAATTTCAGATAGTAATATGTGCTTTGAAAAAATTTAGAAAGGTTAATGGAATAGAAAATATATGTGTGCTTGTGGATGAGCGTGGAGACAATTTTATTCAAAATGTCAAAGAAAGTCTCTCTAAGGAACTGCCATTTGAGCTAAGATCTGGGTTGTCAGGGAGCCAGCCATGTGAAAATCTGGGGCATGAGCTTCCCAGTAGGGGAAAATATAAGTACATTGTCTCTGAAATCCAGATGTGCTTGTTATATTCAAGTATCATAAAGGAGGTCACAATGAACAAGGTGGGTGGGCGAGGCAAGATCAGTTCATGTAGGGCCTCTTAGAACTTGCTATGGATTCTGGATTTTATTATAACTGCATTGCAAAACCATTGGTGGTTTTGTAGTAGAAGCATGAACTTACTTATTTGTGTTATATTCCAAAACAATTACCTTGTTACATGAAGATCAGACTACAGTGGGACAACAGGAAAAGCAGTAGGGAAACTAGGTAAAAGTCTGTTAATCCAAGTGAGAGACATTGACAGGTTGAACTAGGGTGGTTGCAGTGAAGACAGGGGAATTGGTGGGATCAGGATACATTCTTAGAGCAAGTAGGACCTCCTGATGGATTGATTAGATATATGAATGGAGGGTGGGAGAGATGAAGAGTGGGAGTAGGAGGTCAAGAAAACAATAAGGCTGTTTCCCAGGATTTCAGCATAAGCAACTGGATGAATAGTTGTGAGACTAAAGGAGATGGAGATGATCTGGGGAAGAAAAGGTTGGTGGGACTGAGAATAGATGAGTGGATAGATGTCACAATATTGGATGTGTTAAGTGTGACATTTTTCTTACCTATAAAAGAGCAGATGTTGAGTAGACTGTTGGATCTGCCAGTATGGAGTTTAGGAAAGCCATATGGTCTGCAGATATAAATATACATTCTATCTGAAGCCATAGCATATGGTGAGATCTCCTAGAGGGGTGGGGATAGATATAGAAGAGGGACAAGGACGGAGCCCTTGGATACTCCAACATTTGCAATTCGGGTAGAAAAAGAAGAGTCGGCAGAGGAGATTAAAAAGTAATCTCTATTGAGTTCATAGAAAATCCAAATGTGATATTAACGAAGTTGGGAAGGAAGTATTTGATGAGGAAAGAATGTGTTCAGCCATGTCCACCGAGGCAGCTATTGAGAGTCCAATAAGGTGAAGACTGAGAATTGAATATTGCTTTACTAAGTTGCTCTTGAGAAGTTTCAGTGGAGTAGGGATAGAGACAGGAGCTTCCTTGTGATGGGCTGAAGAGAGGTGGGGAAATCAGGACCTAGAGGCAGAATATGAACGATTCTTTCAGAAGAGCAATGAGGTAGCTGCCAGAAGAGAATATGGAGTTAAGGAAAGGTCACTTACAACCGAGAGTCCTGACCAATACTGTGTCATTATCCTCATTATACACATGAGGAGACTGGGGCCTAGAGAGTGTACATAGCCCTCTCAATGACACGCTGCTAACATATGGCATTACTACAGTTTAAAGTCAGGGAATTTTTACCAAAATCCATAGCTTTTCATACTATATGTCAGGCTTTGCTGTTTACACACTACATATAGTATCTAGCATGAATAGGCAATATTACAGTTAACAATATTTTCAATATACCATGTTATATTATTATTATCCTGATTCCAGGAGTCTAGTACACTTTTACCATCGTGCCCTTGTATGTGCCATCCACATAAAGTAGAAAAATGACCACAAACGACACTTATCATTGGAGTCTGAAGCACAACGAAGTTAATGATTTAGCTGGTGAG
Source organism: Orcinus orca (assembly GCF_937001465.1). Taxonomy (NCBI): domain Eukaryota; kingdom Metazoa; phylum Chordata; class Mammalia; order Artiodactyla; family Delphinidae; genus Orcinus; species Orcinus orca. The sequence goes on along the minus strand of NC_064561.1, from coordinate 82,109,773 downwards.
GAAAAGTTTTAAAACTTAGAATTATTTATATTATTATCTATTCAAGACACAAAGGTCAAAAGTAATCACTGTGCATCAGGTGTATAAAAGAAGTTAATTTATTTTCCAAGAGTGTTCAAAGCTGTGTGTTTACCCACTTTCTAGAATTTTAGAGTTCCTAATTGTCAACATTATTTGATGGTACAGGTGTATATCCAAGTAAGAATTCATAGGACAGTCCTCTCATGATTCATTGTATAGTCACTTGTCATTTGCATTTATATTTTGAAGTTCTTCATTAATGCCTGAACTTTAAATTCAATGCCCAGTGTGCCTGTTTTCTGAGATACATTTTCTCCTTCTTATATGATTAATTTGAATATTTATGACTTTTTCTTTGTACCTTACCTCCACATTATTTGGTTGTATGTAGGTGACCTTGAATTTGTCAGATACCCTTAACTCTTGTACAGAGTTTTGACTGAATTACCATGGTCTAACTGCTTTTTGGCCTAAGCATAGCAATGGGCACTAGGAAAGTGAAAACTAATTGCTACCCTGCTGCTGATTCCCTTTGTGATTCTGGATAAATCACTAGCCTTCCCAACTTCCTTTTACTCTCACAACTGAGCTGGTAATCAACAATCTTCTCTTCCCAGACTATTAGGTTCTGGGCTTTTTGTGATGTCATGTGTTTCAATGGTTTGTGCTGTTTTTATTTCAGGACTACTTACTAATCTTACAAGAGTGCTGTGAAAATTAATTAGTTAATGTTCACAAAGTACTTTGAAGATTAAAAGCCCAGGATAAATGCTTATTATTGTTTCATGCACTCCAAGGGCCTACCTGGGTAGGCTGGCGAATGTGTTTCCCAGAGATGAAAGAATTATGCAACTTAGAAAACTGTGGTGTAGGATTGTATGGTTGGCAAACAGGTTACTCAGGATTGCATATATGGGAATTACTCTCACCAGAATACAAACGTGCTGCCCAAACCTGGAAGAATGTCATTTGTTAGAACTAGTGCTGACTTCCAAAGCATCCTAGCCGAGATGATTATTATTTCATGATACTGAGTGAAATGATAAGACTGATGAGTTTGTCAGGTAGAGATGAAAGGAAGGAGAAAGGTAGCTCCAGGGCTCTGAGGACTTAATGCTAGTGCAGAGCTCTGGGAACCCCACTTGATGATGAGATGGAACACTGACTGGAATCATGCTCAGTCAAGCTCAACACGCTCAGCAGGCTTCCAGCTGAGGTCAGAGGCATTAAGTAGAACCTGCAGGTCTGCAAATGCATATCTCATCTTGAACACTGATGGAAGAGTTTAGGTTGGTACAGCTTTTCTGGAGGCGAAGGTGATAATAATTATCCAAAATGTTCAAAGGGTACATACCCTTAAGTCATCAATTTCCCTCCTAGGAATTCACTTTTAGGAATATTTATCTGTTTACTTAGGTGTCACTGATAATTGCAAAAATTTAAACAATGTAAATGCCCAATAATAAGGGATTGACAAAGTAATGGTTCAAACATAAAGTGAAATGTTATAAAGCCATTAACAATGAGATTCTAGAGAGTTACTTGTTAACAAGAAAAGATATCTAAAACATATTAAGAAAAAGCCAGCTAATTGACATATACCCACTATTATACATAAAATAAATAACAAATAAAGACCTACTGTATAGCACAGGGAACTCTTCTCAATACTCTGTATATGGGAAAAGAATCTGAAAGAGTGGATATATGTATATGTATAACTGATTCACTTTGCTGTACATCTGAAACTAACACAACATTGTAAATCAACTATACTCCAATAAAAATTAAAAAAAAGAAAAAGCCAGCTATAACTACAAAGTATATCATGATGAAGAGACTTTGAAGTATTTTTATTTTCTTATCTCCTAATCCCTAATTTCTCTATTCTAAGTGTGTATTACTTTTATATTTAAAAAAAACCCTTTCTTACAGAAAAGGAAAATATACCTTCCTATCGGCATTCATGGGGAAGGAAATATACAAAATAACAAGACCATAAGATTGGTACAAAACCTTTGGAAAAGATCCAAAACAAATATAAGAGGGAGAGATGAATGACAGGCTAGCTTAATTTATCTCATACTTTATCAGGCTTCTTCTTGGACTCAATTTTTTCTGAAACGTTCAGCGGTTTGGTTTGTCTCTATTGGCCTCCATGACCAGCTCTTCCTAGGCTCATGGTCACTACCCAACAGGGCCTTTCCTCAGGTCCGTACCCAGCACTCCTTGGCTCCCACCCAAACTGAGTCTTGAGATACTGGGGATCTACTCTGCACCCATTGGAAGCACAAACTAACATTATGGAGGAGTTAGTGTCCGGTGGGCAGGATCTTTGACCAGCGGAAGACAGGAGCCAGCACTCCCTCCTTCTGCCCTGAGATGCAGTAGTTCATATGCTTCTCTGAAGACGAATGTAAGGATGAGCCATCAATAGCAGTCCATACACAGAAGTGGCCAGCTCTATAAAGTACTCTTTTATTTGGCTCTTCCCTTGTGCTCTGGCCCATTTACCATTTTCCTCACTTTTGTTTCCCTGTATTGCATTCCCTAATAAAGTGGCAGAACCCAAGCTTTGCCTTGGGCTCTGTTTTCCTGGAAACATCCAGCTAAGACACATTGTGTGAAACACACAAAGAATCACTGGATTTCAAAGATACTATGGCCATTTATTCAATCAAACTTAAAATAATATTATCATTTAACCCTTAGAACAACATTTATGATTGAAAAAACTGTGGACTAGAGAGGTTGAGAAGCCTGCCCAAAGTCACAGAGCTGGGAACTTGAACTTAGGAGTGTCTAACGCCAAGTGTGATGTCCGTCACACCACATGGTATACATGATGTAGAAACACAGGCTACAGAATAATCTTCAGAGATGTTTCCTGCCTTAAGGATTACAGTCAAGCTAGGCAGCCACAACCAGAACGCACGAAACATCAAGGGTGAAGGATGCGTGTTTAGTAAAATGTTAAATTACGTGACATACACTAAAATGGCTACCAAATGCAGAAGTAAAAGAGAAATTCTGGAGGCCAGAAGAAGTCCCTGACAGGGAGGATGCCGCACCAAAGTTGAATCTTAGAGTGAGCCTGATTTGAGAAGACAGAAGGAATAAGGGAATACAGCCAAAGCAGTTCCTGTCTGAGATGATAGTGGAGGGGTTAGGGTGACATGTGGGTGAACAGAGAGGGAGTCCAGAGTAAAAGGAAAATGACTGGTGGTGGGGTTTAGACCCAGTTCCTGAGGAGCCAGGTTATTGCTTCTTGAAAGCCAGTAGAAGAGTGTGTTTGTTATGTAGGGAAAAGGAGCCATTCACTCTTTCTGAGCAGGTGAAAGGAAAGATCATGTGGTGGATGGAATGATTTTGCAGGAGGAAGAATGTAAAGACAAGAAGATTTGGCTCTTGTGTTAGAGTCATGAAACTTTCTAATACTTTGCTTGGTAGATGTAAGAATTCTGTGTTTATAAATTAAATACACACACACACAAATCTGATGCAATTGCGGAATGGCATATCATGAAAATATGGGTTAGGATGCTCTACAGTCCTGTGTCGCAAGCATGTAAGCTCCCATAACAGAAATTTAGTTTCAGCTAAGACCATAAAAACAGAGAGCATTTATTTAATACTTACTATGTGCTGGGCACTGTGCCAAGTTCTCGACATGTCATTAACCCTTACAACCCTTTTATGATCTCCCGTTTCCACTTGGGGAAACTTGCTATTGCGAGAGTTTCAGTAACTTGTCCAAGGTCAGGGGCTAGTAAACGATAAGAGTCGGAATTCCAACCTTGATTTGTTTAACTCCTTGGTTGAAGTCCTCTCTCTCCTGACTCTTTTGGGAGTCAGCTGCCCAAAGCCCTTCCCCTGGGAAGGTTTGGGTTACCTGAGACACAAAAGGGACACCTGTTCTTCACGAGCATCCATGTCAGCTAATTCAAGTTTAAGAACTTCTCAGGTTATGGGGATCTTAGAAACCTCTGTATCAATCTAGTTGGTTGATAAATTCCCCAGTTAAGTTGATTTGGCATTGAGGAAATTTAATTCAGAGCAATTTCCCACCACTCATAGACTACAGCAAAATTAAATAATGAAATTTGCCAACGTACTTATGCTGACATACGTGTTAACAATGGGTAAAAATAAAAGTCCCTGTGGGAAGAAAGTTCTAGGAAATAGAAAATGGGAAGTGGTGACACCCTTTAAGAAAATGGATCACTTTTTTTCCCATGGAGAGAACTTGTTGCTAACAAAAAGGAGTATAAGCAAAGCAAATAAACCTTGGAGATATTTTTTTAATTCACAGTAGGGACTAGCAAGGGCTCCCGTGAGCCTGTTTATTTTATTTTTATTTTTCGGTACACGGGCCTCTCACTGTTGTGGCCTCTCCCGTTGCGGAGCACAGGCTCCAGACGCGCAGGCTCAGCGGCCATGGCTTACGGGCCCAGCCGTTCCGCGGCATGTGGGATCTTCCCGGACTGGGGCACGAACCCGTGTCCCCTGCATCGGCAGGCGGACTCTCACCCACTGCACCACCAGGGAAGCCCCAGTGAGCCTGTTTAAGTCCATTTTGCGCACAGGGAAGCTGGGTGGTGGCCCTCCTGGTGCAATTTGAGGGGGTTCTGGGGGAGACCTCACAATCTAATAGGATAGAGATGTACTTCACATTTACAGGTGCTTGCAATTTCAGCAATTAGGTATTCCTTTCTGTCTTCAAATAAAAGCTTTGGTGCTTTACAAGTGACATTAAAATGCAAATAACCCTAGGAGGCATAACACCTTGGACTCTTTTCAGATAATATGTTGAAGAAGATTCAACTTTAATTCAGCTCATTTCAGTTCACTTGACTTCACTTTGATTCATATGAGCCCCTACTAAGTGCAAAGCTCTTTTCTGGATTTTCATTGTGGAAGGAAAAGATGAATCAGATAAGTTTTTGTCTTCTGTAATCTTCTCAGAGGGACAGAGAGAAAATATTTTGGCTTTGTGCGCTACATGGTCTTTGACACAATATTCAATTTTGCCATTTGTAGCCAGAAAGCAACACGTAAATCAACGTGACCGCTGTTCTAGATGCTTATAATAGGTCAGAAAATTCACTTAAGCTTATCCTCTGATGAAATAACACCCCAAGAGGCATTTGTAGGACATAGGCATTGACTGGAAAGATCACTGGAATCACCTGGAAAACTTATAAAAATATGAATGTCTGGGTCCTCTGCTGAGGTCCAGGGATTCAGATAGAATTGGTCTGGGGGTATAATCTGGGTACTGGGATTTTTCAAAGATCAACCAAGTTTTGAGAAGCACCGTTGTAGATATGAAAACACCTGGGAAACGTTTCTAGATGCAGAAGGCTCCAGCAGCAGTACTGGGCTGGGAGAATGGAGATTTCCACAGGTGGGCTGTGTGCCTCAGTTCTTTGGGAAAAGGACATTAACGTGAAAACTTTCCTACCATACTGAAGAACTTGAAGGAAATTTAAGAAACTTTACTATACTTACAGAAAGATCAGTAATTGATGATAAGTTGTTTTACAAAATCAGAACAGCCTGTATCTACCTGAACCTGGAAATTATTATAGCAAAGATTGGGCTGCTATAGGCCCAGATACGTAATATCTGTATTCAGATGCTACCTATGTTAATTTCCAAGGACTGCTGTAACAAAGTACTGCAAACTGTGGCTTAAAACAACAGAAATTTATTCTCTCACAGTTTTGGAGACTGCAAGTCTGAAGTCGAGGTGTTGACAGAGCCATGCTTTCTCTGTAAGCTCTAGGAGAGAATCTTTTACCAGCCTTTCTCCTAGTTTCTGGTAGTTTCCAGCAATCCTTGGTGTTCTTTGGCTTGTAGACGTATTGGGTTGGCCAAAAAGTTCGTTTGGGTTTTTCTGCGAGATGTTACAGAAAAACTGAACGAACTTTTTGGCCAACCGAATACCACCCTATCTCTGCCATCATCACATAGTTCTCCTCCCTGTGTCTCTTCCCTTCTTAGAAGGACCCCAGTCATATTGTATTAGGGATCACTCTGTAATGGAGCAGGACCCTAAAAGGGCTTCCTGGGACAGAGCCCCTGCCCACGTCCTCTGCCTGCCTCCTGTCTGTAGAAAAACTTTAGCCTCCTAGGTCTTCCTCGAGTTCCAAAGAATAAATTTAATCAGAGACGTGAGAAAATGCAAAAACAAAGGAAAACAGCCAAGCAAGACAAAACGATAATAGTTTAGCCATTAAACAAAGTCAAGGACCTTTAGTTCCCCCTCAAGGGCTATAGATAATATTCTGAGCCGTGTCCTTTGAGCTGTTTTACAGATACTGAAACCCCCGCCAGGTGGAAGAAGTTAACTGCATGCTGCCCACAAGCACGTAGACCCCAGAACAGTGGAATCAGAAGGTTGATGATGTTGACTCCCAATTACCTCACCACCAACCAATCAGAAGAATGTCCATGAGCTGATCATGCACCCCATGACCCCCTCCCTCACCCTGTCTTTAAAAACCCTTCCCTGAAATCCTTCGGGGAGTTTGGGTCTTTTGAGCTTGAGCTGCCTGGACTCCTTGCTCAGTGCCCTGCGGTAAACCTTGTACTTTTCTTCACCACAACGCGTTGTCAATAGATTGGCTTCACTGTGCACGGGTGAGAAGACCCAAGTTTAGTTCAGTAACAACTGTGCTCCACTATGACCTCATTTTATCTTACATCTTAATTACATCCACAAACATCCAATTTCCAAATAATGTCACATTCACTGGTACCAGCTGTTGGGGGACACTCTCATATGAACATTTATGTTAGTTATCCTTGTGTTCGAAGGGCAGAGGTACTATGGAATAGTGGAAGGAACACTGGTCTTGAATCTTAGGGAAGAGTTTGTAGCTTCATTGGTAAAATGGGACTAAGAATCATGAAAATAATAATTAGCATAAAGAAATTTTTCAAACAGAAAAGCCCTATAAAATTTAAAATATGAAATGTAAAGGGAAACTATGTAAATAAATTAAAATGTGATGTGTGTATTCTCAGGTTAACAGGCAGTTTGGATTTAATAAAGAGGCAAGTTCCAGACCACATTGGTGGCCTCTGCAGTAGCAATGAAGTCCTTGTTCTATAGGCCAAGGTTCTTGCTGCTGTTACCATCTATTAAATCACAGATGGCCAGAGCCTTGGGCGCCCCCTAATCACTGTGAGAGGGGAGTTGCTGTTTGGAAAATTGTTGTCCCTTGAATTTCTAGGAAGGCATGAAGATAGCGTGTTCTCACCTTGCCAGTTTGTTGCAAAGTGGGGTGCCTCCTCTGGGTAAATCTCCTGCCTCCTATTTTCTCAACCTAAATGATGCCACAGACACACTGCTTCAAGCCTTCAACATGCTGAGTACTAAGCAAGAAAGGGAGTGGCATAGTCGAAAGTTGGGAGAACTGGCGCCTGGGTTGGATGAGACATTGTGTCTCACTGTCCTCATCTGTACACTGGGGATGAGAGTACCAATACTTCAGACTCACTCTGAGTGTTCACAAACACAAGATGTAAAGTTCTTAGCACAAAGTCAGTGGTCTATCACGTTAATACAGCATCAGGACAAAAGCTTGGCATTTTAATTCTCTGCAATTCAAATCCAGCATCAGGACACAGACTGTGTCAGGGGAGTGAAAGGGGCCAAAGACACCCTGTAGGATTCAAAAATCGCTCCTTAAAGAGATTAGCAGTGCCCAGGATGGACAGAAAAATAATGTTGCCAAGACAGAGGGACTCTCCCACTGGAGCCCTGTCCCCATGAGCGCAGGAGTGAGGGTCGGTCATGGCCCCAGTGGGCAGCCTGAGCTAGATGGCCAGAATCCAATTCCCACTCTGCCCGTATGGCAAACACTCACCCAAAAGGCTGCTTATGAAGGGCAACAGATGCACGCCCAGCCTAAGGTCCACTTCCAGGGATGTACGAAGGGTGGGTGGAAGGTAGTGCAGCAGGCTCCACGCCTAAGCCCACAGACCCAGAGCTTAATGTGCATTTGCAAAGAGGTTCCCTTTGGCACACGAAGCTCTCTTTGGTGAGGAACACCATGAAGCTGGGACAGGCTGGGAGAACTTAAAATTAACCCAAGGGTCGTGGAGAGCATCCAAAGGGCAAAGAACAAAGTCTCTGTTTATTCTTTCCACCCCGGTTCCCTCCCTCTCCCAACCTCTTCAGAAACCTTTGCTCTCTTTGGCCCTTTCTCAGGTTGCAAGTCCACACCACCTCCTCCTCCCACTTAGACACGGTCCCCAGATTCAGGCAGTGATGCTGAAGGGGCACGGGGCAGAGATCTACACGGGAAAATGAGACCAGATGATTGTGTCCAATGATTACTTTCACATCTCGTGTGTGTGTGTGTGTGTGTGTGTGTGTGCGCGCGCGTGTGTGCGTGTGTGTCTCGGGGGTGGTGCGGAGAGTGTTGTGAGGCCTATTATTAGAATGAATCAGGATTAGGGACTCTCACCCAGTAACAAAAGATGGGGTATCTGGACTATGAATGACTATCAGCCTGGCTTTCCTGCTCAGCCTACCCCCACCCCACCCTTCCTAATGGGTAAAACCAGCAGTATATTAATTGTGGGGTAATTAGAATGCTGTGGGTGGAAGGGTGAGATTAAAGGGTGGAAAGTCGAATTAGCAGGTGTCTATTTCAAAATGCAGGTGAGCTGTCAGCCCTGAAGCAATAGGGAACAGAAAGCCAAGCTACTGCCAACCAATGATGCATGTGAGTTCTTATTTCCTTCTTTTGTCCTAAAAGTTGGAAGCAAACCCAGCCTAATGTATAGCAGGAGGTCATACGGCAAAGGGGACTATTTTGATTTCTTTTGTTATGGAATCCCATAGACAATTTTGTATTTGGTCGGTAAGTCTGAAAAATGACAAGTTGTCAGTGAGAAGTAAAGCAAATATACTCTTAGTTGATTCAGACCTTAAAATGATTAGGGGTGAGTGTTTGCCTTGAGAGCAAACGGTGACTTGGGAAGTATTAGAAGATTACTTCTACTTAACTGGCTCGGTGACTTTGTTGTCAAAAGTATTACACAACACTTGTAGAAATAAAAAGGCATATTTTGATTCTTCAAATTCTCATGTACCATGAAAACACAAAATTTTATTACAAGTCAACTATGGGAAGGGTTCTTGGCAAGGCACTAGAGGAAAGAAAGGCAGCACAAATACAAGAACAACGTAACAGGCCAAGAGTGATGAGCGGCAGAGCAAGGGGTGTGGATGAAATTTTTCTTCATTCAGAAGATGGTGAGAATGCTTTCAGTTGGAGATTAGGAAAGCCTTTTTAAGAAAATGATATTTGAGTCAGACTTCAGCGATGAGAAATAGAGGTCGAGGGGAGCATAGGAATTACACATGAACAGAGAAATACAAAGAAGCATGGACTGTATTTTGTAAATGTTGCACAGTTTTTTTGGACAAAATATAGCCAAAGGCAGATTGCTGTGTTGGTGTTTCTCAATCCTGGTCGTGCATTAGAACCCCCAGGGAGCTTTTAAACATCCAGTGACCAGGTCATATTCTAGACCAACTGAATCAGAAACTCAAGACGCAGGACCCAAGCATCAGTATTTATTTATTTATTTTTTAACATGCCCCAGGTGATTCCAGTGTGCTGGCATGGTGAAGAATCTGCCTGTAGCTGACAATTAACTACAAACAAGGCCCCAGATTCTCTTCTCACTTAGTACGGCCTGGAGAGAAACTTTTCACTGGAGAAAAGGTACATTAAAAAAAAAAGTTGGGGGCTTCCCTGGTGGCACAGTGTTTGAGAGTCTGCCTGCCGATGCAAGGGACATGGGTTCGTGCCCCGGTCTGGGAAGATCCCACATGCCACGGAGCGGCTGGGCCCGTGAGCCATGGCTGCTGAGCCTGCGCGTCCGGAGCCTGTGCTCCGCAACGAAGTTGGCTCTTTGATATATTTTGACTAATTTATCTTGAGAAGCATTATTAAATGGTTTCCTTGTTCACCTCAGAAGAGATTATGGGAATAGCAATAGAGAAACCTAGGACTAGAAAAAGAGACTGTGGCCAAATCACAGAAGATCTTAGTGCCAGGCCAAGGAGCATGACTTTTTCTTTAATTGAAGTATTTAACTGAAGCATTACAATATTGTGTAAGTTACAGTGGACAATATAGTGTACAGTGTACAATATAGGGATTCGCAATTTTTAAAGGTTATACTCTAATTATAGTTACAAAATATTGGCTATGTTCCCTGTGTTGTACAATATATCCTTGTAGTTTATTTTATAGCTCGTAGTTTCTACCTCTTAATCCCCTACCCCTACATTGTTCCTCACTCCTTCCCTCTCCCCACCAGTACCTGCTAGTTTGTTTTCCACATCTGTGAGCCAAGAAGGATGACTTTTATTCAGTGGTCACACTGAAAGTTTTAAATTACGAATGAATGAACAGTCATAGATGTGGTGAGGGATATTCATATGTTAGGTGTTTGCAGGGTTGAAGCAATGGAGGGAGAAGGCCAATTAGGAGATTACAGAAGTAATTCAAGCAGGAGCTTGTGGTAAAACTCATGTGTACTCATGCGGTAAAACTTCTCCTTCCCTTCCTCTGGCCAAGGGAGAAACCTGAGGGCTAAAATTGTGTCCTGTACCTTCTAAAGAAGCCAGGAGTGAGTTGGGGCACATGCCATTTTAGCTTACATTTGGAGGAATGATGTAACAGGGGTAGGGAGGAAGATGTAGCACTGAGAGGCTGTGGATTCCTCAGAGACTAGCTGGATGGGATTTCTGAGGAGTTTCAGTTTGGGGGATGCTTGGTTGTATTCGATTTCAGATTTATTTGGGGGGAAAAAGAGTCATAGCTTGGAGTCACCCACCCTCCTCAGCCCCAACCATGGGACTGCCCTTTAATCCCTTTTCCCAGAACAAAGGGAAAGAAATAGTTCCATGGTATAGCATGGTAGGAGATTCATCAAAGGGGTTCCAGAAAGCAGATGTGGTCAGGGTATTAAAGGTTACAAAGAGGTCAAAGTAAGTGAGGAGCCTGAGTGACAGCAGATTTTGGTGTAAACTTTCATAATGGGTTAGCATAGCAAGCCTGAGACCGCTATCCTTAGAAAGACCTGCTTGCAAGATTGGCCTAGGCTGGCAGCTGGGTTCCTACATTTTAAGAACGCTCTCCCCATTCCCTAACTGATAAGAGTGGCTCCCTGTGCCTAAAGGCTATGTGCAGTGCAGGTGATGCTAAACCCTGGCTTCTCTCCTGGTAGTCGGAATGCTGCTGTGTATGAGGTAGAGGGTGCCCACCTGAAGAGCCTCCAGGAAAAACCTTGGGCACTAAGTCTCTGATGGACTTCCCTGGTAGATGACATTTCACACATGCTACTGGTTTTGCTTTGTGTCCTTTTGCTGTAATAAATCAGAGCTGTGACTATATCCCAGGTCCCATGAAACCTCCTGGTAAACCATCAAACCTGGGAGTGGTTTTTTCTTTTTTTTAGCATCTTTATTGGAGTATAATTGCTTTACAATGCTGTGTTAGTTTCTGCTTTATAACAAAGTGAATCAGTTATACATATACATATGTCCCCATATCTCTTCCCTCCTGTGTCTCCCTCCCTCCCACCCTCCCAATCCCACTCCTCTAGGTGGTCACAAAGCACCAAGCTGATCTCCCTGTGCTTATGCGGCTGCTTCCCACTAGCTAGCTATTTTACGTTTGGTAGTGTATATATGTCCATGCCACTCTCTCACTTCGTCCCAGCTTACCCTTCCCCATCCCCGTGTCCTCAAGTCCATTCTCTAGTAGGTCTGCATCTTTATTCCCATCTTGCCCCTAGGTTCTTCGTGACCATATTTTTTTTTTTTTAGATTCCATATATATGTGTTAGCATACGGTATTTGTTTTTCTCTTTCTGACTTACTTCACTCTGTATGACAGACTCTAGGTCCATCCACCTCCCTACAAATAACTCAATTTCGTTTCTTTTTATGGCTGAGTAATAATCCATTGCATATACGTGCCACATCTTCTTTATCCACTCATCTGTTGATGGACACTTAGGTTCCTTCCATGTCCTGGCTATTGTAAACAGACCTGCAATGAACATTGTGGTACATGCCTCTTTTTGAATTATGGTTTTCTCAGGGTATATGCCCAGTAGTGGGATTGCTGGGTCATATGGTAGTTCTATTTTTAGATTTTTAAGGAACCTCCATACTGTTCTCCATAGCGGCTGTATCAATTTACATTCCCACCAACAGTGCAAGAGGGTTCCCTTTTCTCCACACCCACTCCAGCATTTATGTTTTGTAGATTTTTTTTTTTGCGGTACACGGGCCTTTCACTGTTGTGGCCTCTCCCACTGTGGAGCACAAGCTCCGGACGTGCAGGCCCAGTGGCCATGGCTCATGGGCCCAGCCGCTCCGCGGCATGTGAGATCCTCCTGGACCAGGGCACGAACCTGTGTCCCCTGCATCGGCAGGCGGACTCTCAACCACTGCGCCACCAGGGAAGCCCCTGTAGATTTTTTGATGATGGCCATTCTGACTGGTGTGAGGTGATACCTCACTGTAGTTTTGATTTGCATTTCTCTAATGATTAATGATGTTGAGCATTTTTTCATGTGTTTGTTGGCCATCTGTATATCTTCTTTGGAGAAATGTCTATTTATGTCTTCTGCCCATTTTTGGATTGGGTTGTTTGTTTTTTTGATATTGAGCTGCATGGGCTGCTTGTAAATTTTGGAGATTAATCCTTTGTCAGTTGCTTCATTTGCAAATATTTTCTCCCATTCTGAGGGTTGTCTCTTCATCTTGTTTATGGTTTCCTTTGCTATGCAAAAGCTTTTAAGTTTCATTACATCCCATTTGTTTATTTTTGTTTTTATTTCCATTTTTCTAGGAGGTGGGTCAAAAAGGATCTTGCTGTGATTTATGTGATAGAGTGTTCTGCCTATGTTTTCCTCTAAGAGTTTCATAGTGTCTGGCCTTACATTTAGTTCTTTAATCCATTTTGAGTTTATTTTTGTGTATGGTGTTAGGGAGTGTTCTAATTTCATTCTTTTACATGTAGCTATCCAGTTTTCCCAGCACCACTTATTGAGGAGGCTGTCTTTTCTCCACTGTATATTCTTGCCTCCTTTATCAAAGATAAGATGACCATATGTGCGTGGGTTTAACTCTGGGCTTTTATCCTGTTTCATTGATCTATATTTCTGTTTTTGTGCCAGTACCATACTGTCTGATAACTGTAGCTTTGTAGTATAGTCTGAAGTCAGGGAGCCTGAGTCCTCCAGCTCCGTTTTTCGTTCTCAAGATTGCTTTGGCTATTCGGGGTCTTTTGTGTTTCCATACAAATTGTGAAATTTTTTGTTCTAGTTCTGTGAAAAATGCCAGTGGTAGTTTGATAGGGATTGCATTGAATCTGTAGATTGCTTTGGGTAGTAAAGTCATTTTCACAATGTTGATTCTTCTAATCAAAGAACATGTTATATCTCTCCATCTATTTGTATCATCTTTAATTTCTTTCATCAGTGTCTTATAATTTTCTGCATACAGGTCTTTTGTCTCCTTAGGTAGGTTTATTCCTAGATATTTTATTCTTTTTGTTGGAATGGTAAATGGGAGTGTTTTCTTAATTTCACTTTCAGATTTTTCATCATTAGTGTATAGGAATGCAAGAGATTTCTGTGCATTAATTTTGTATTCTGCTACTTTACCAGTTTCATTGATTAGCTCTAGTAGTTTTCTGGTAGCATCTTTAGGATTCTCTAGGTATAGTATCATGTCATCTGCAAACAGTGACAGCTGTACTTCTTCTTTTCTGATTTGGATACCTTTTATTTCCTTTTCTTCTCTGATTGCTGTGGCTAAAACTTCCAAAACTACGTTGAATAATAGTGGTGCGAGTGGGCAATAAATAATAGTGGTGAGAGTGTCTTGTTTCTGATCTTAGTGGAAACGGTTTCAGTTTTTCACCATTGAGGATGATGTTGGCTGTGGGTTTGTCATATACGGCCTTTATTATGTTGAGGAAAGTTCCCTCTATGCCTACTTTCTGGAGGGTTTTTGTCATAAATGCGTGTTGTATTTTGTCAAAAGCTTTCTCTGCATCTGTTGAGATGATCATATGGTTTTTCTCCTTCAATTTGTTAATATGGTGCATCACATTGATTGATTTGCATATATTGAAGCATCCTTGCATTCCTGGGATAAACCCCACTTGATTGTGGTGTGTGATCCTTTTAACGTGCTGTTGGATTCTGTTTGCTAGTATTTTGTTGAGGATTTTTGCATTGATGTTCATCAGTGATATTGGCCTGTAGTTTTCTTTCTTTGTGACATCTTTGTCTGGTTTTGGTATCAGGGTGATGGTGACCTCGTAGAGTGAGTTTGGGAGTGTTCCTCCCTCTGCTATATTTTGGAAGAGCTTGAGAAGGATAGGTGTTAGCTCTTCTCTAAATGTTTGATAGAATTTGCCTGTGAAGCCATCTGGTCCTGGGCTTTTGTTTGAAGATTTTTAATGACAGTTTCAATTTCAGTGCTTGTGATTGTTCTGTTCATATTTTCTGTTTCTTCCTGGTTCAGTCTCAGAAGGTTGTCTGGAAATGGTTTTGTTGACTCCTGACATAATAAGGAAAATTTAAGACCAGCTTAGTCAGAGAAATCAAGAGGTCTTGAACTAGCAAATCTTTAATAGCCATAGTGGGTCTGTGTGCCTTTGAACGTCATAAGGGAAAAAGTTTTGAATTGAAACTGTTTATCCAAGCTTTCTGATTATGATGGAAACTGATGTTTTTTACTTCCTTTAGAGGAATGAAAGGTGAACACAGTGAAAAGAACAACTCAGAAAAATAAAATTTAGACCTCAACATAATAAAGGTTGTTGATTACACTGTTGGGGGGAATGTAAATTGGTTCAGCCACTATGAAGAACAGAATGGAGGTTCCTTAAAAAAGTAAAAATAGAGCTACCATAGTATCCTGCAATCCCACTCCTGGGCATTTATCTGGAAAAGACAAAAACTCTAATTCAAAAAGATACATGTACCCCAATGTTCATAGCAGCACTACTCACAATAGCCAAGACATGGAAGCAACTTCAGTGTCCATTGACAGATGAATGGATAAAGAAGATGTGGTACATGTATACAATGGAATATTACGCAGCCATAAAAAGAATGAAATAGTGCCACCTGCAGCAACATGCTGCAAAATATCATGCTAAGTGAAGTAAGTTAGACAAATATCGTATAGTATCACTTATATGTGGAATCTAAAAAGTGATACAAAGGAACTTATTTACAAAGCGGAGATAGGCTCACACACATAGAAAACAAACTTACGGTTACCAAAGGGGAAGAGGGGGAGGGATAAATTAAGGATTTGGTATTAACAGATATAAACTACTATGTATAAAATAGATAAACAACAAGGACCTACTGTATAGCACAGGAAACTATATTCAATATCTTGTAGTAACCTATAATGGAAAAGAATCTGAAAAAGAATATATATACACATGTAACTCAATCACTTTGCTGTACACCTGAAACATTGTAGATCAATTATACTTCCATAAAAAAATAAAATTTGAAAGAAGAAATTATGGAGCCTTTATACCTGTATTATAAAGTTTTAAAACTTCATTTTTGTCTCCTGCTGCCTCAACATCCTCCACCACAGTAGTGAGCATCCTGCCCAGGTGACCAGGTAGGTGCACTACTGTGACAAGGCTGGCCCCTGCTGCAGTTCTCCTCTCTGAACTCCTAGGAAGTTTCAAATGCTCCAGTGCAATCCCCTCGAGCCTTTTCTAGTGTATTCCACCCTGACCTTCAAAAAAGGTGTTTGCCCACAGGTCTTTCTCTTTCTCTCAGCTCCCCTCCTGCTTGGTTGAGCCTGTTCTCCAGGTACTTGTCTCATATGGCCCCCTCTTGTTGTGCAGTGACACTCTCTCTCAGACTGGTGAGTATAATAAACTTTGTTTTCCTGTGCCTCTCTTATGTCCCCTCTTGTGGCCACACCTAACTGACCACCACACAAAAGAACACAGAATAGGGCTTCCCTGGTGGCGCAGTGCCGTTGCAGGGGATATGGGTTCGTGCCCTGGTCTGGGAAGATCCCACATGCCGCAGAGCGGCTGGGCCCGTGAGCCATGGCCGCTGAGCCTGCGCGTCTGGAGCCTGTGCTCCGCAACAGGAGAGGCCACAACAGTGAGAGGCCTGCATACTGCAAAAAAAAAAAAAAAAAAAAAAGAACACAGAATAATACCACTCAGTGACATTCATTTTTCTAGGTCTAATTTCAACATCATAAAAGAAGGACATGATAAATGCTGAATGAAGTAGAAAGGCTAATGAAGAGGATGGGCATGCTTTACCTGTATCAGCTTAGGCTGCCATAATAAAATACCACAGATTGGGTGACTTAAACAACAGGAATTTATTTTTTCACCATTTTGGAGGCTGGAAGTCCAAGATCAGAGTGCTGGCAAGGTTAAGTTCTGGTTCTCTTCCTGGCTTGCAGACAGCTGCCTTCTTGCTGTGTCTTCACATGGTGGAGAAAACACCATCTCTCTCTTCCTCTTCTTATAAGGGTACCAGTTCTATTGGATCAAGGCTCGACCTTATGACCTCATTTAACATTAATCATTAACATTCATCACCTCTCTAAAGGTCTGATATCATGTGGAGATTAGGACTTCAACATATGGACTTTGTAGTCGGTACAATTTAGTCTATAGCATTGTCCTTCTTGACGAACCTTCTCTGGACCTCCAGCCACCATCTTTTTTTGTAACCAACTGTCTCAAATGATAAGTAATAACTGTGCAGCATTTCTACACCAGGCATCATGCCTTGAACCCTCTGCAATTCTGTTTGTCTGTCTCAAAAGTCCACTGACATTTCTGTCTTTCTTTTCCTGGTTTTCACACTCTTTCTCTTTTGCATCCATGCTGCTTTTGCCTTCCGGCTTCTCAAAATTCCTTCCTTTTATTGCTTTCCAAACTCTGTATTTACCATGTTTGTAATAATATCCTTGACCCACTTCTTTCTCTTTCAACTGCTTTGTAAAAACTTTTAGTTTGGAAAATCTCAAAAATACAAAATCAGAGAGAAGAGTACAATAAACCCTCGTGAAACCATCTTATATTATGGCCAACTTTTTTCATTGATATCCTCCATCCCAGAATTTTTTTTTTAACATCTTTATTGGGGTATAATTGCTTTACAATGGTGTGTTAGTTTCTGCTTTATAACAAAGTGAATCAGTTATACATATGTTCCCATATCTCTTCCGTCTTGCGTCTCCCTCCCTCCCACCCTCCCTATCCCACCCCTCCAGGCGGTCACAAAGCACCGAGCTGATATCCCTGTGCCATGCGGCTGCTTCCCACTAGCTATCCAGGATTGTTTTGAAGCAAATCTCAGACTACATGTCATTTTGTACATAAATATTCCAGAATATATTTCTTAAATATAAAGATTTATAAAATCACATCCATAATATTTATTATCACACCTAAAAAGATTAACAGTAATTCTTTAATGTCAACAAATATCCAGAAAGTGTTCAAAATTCCTTGTCTCTTGAATATTTTTTTTCACAGTTAGCTCACTCAAACTAGGACCCAAATACAACCCAAACACTGCAAGCTTGAAATGCCTCTCAAGTGTCTTTTAATCTACAGATACTCCTTTCCCGTTTTTTTCCCCCCTTGGAATTTCTTTGTTGAAGGCAGCAGGTTATTCATTTTCTAGAGTTTCTCAGGTTGGAATTTTGCTTGTATTCCATGGTGTCATCCCTGTAAATTGGTGGCAAGATCTAGAGAGGCTGGATCAGATTCAAGTTCCATTTTTTTTTTTTCCAAGAATGGTTCAGTTTCAGGATGTGATGCCCATTGCTGTTTGTTTTCCTTGGTCTTCAAAATAGTTTCCTGGTAAGCCTCAATCTCTGGTGCTTAGTTCTTCTGCCCGTGTTCTTTCGGAGCATTAATATGTTCCCAAGTCTTAACTATCACTTGTAAAAAGTGACGTAGAATATTAGCCTAAAATGATATAGAATGTTGGCACTGAAAGCAAAATTACACATCAGTCAATGTAGGGCTCCTGGACTGACGTTTTCTAATCTAATTCTGGAAGATATTTTGTGAATAAAGAGCCCTTAGTCAAATAATTTTGGGAAAACTTTGAATGAATAAACAGTTTTCTTTACAATGTAAATATAAAGGAGGAGATGGTAATCAACATTTCCTAAACCTATCTGACTATGGAACTACCCTTCTTATAATGATATTTATCAAAGCTCCTCATAAACAGTGTTCCATGGAACACACTTTGGGAATGCTGGAAAACTGGGTCTTAGTGAAGGCAAGTCTAGGGCTCTTTGCTCTAGACCCTGTTTACAATCTAGTAAGCAAATACTTTGTCTTACTTAACTGCTTTGTACTGTATAGGTCTTAATTTACTTAGAAAAAGAAAGTCTCCTGCCCTCACCTGAGTTTGAGCCCATTTTTTTTGAGCAGCATATTTACTGCTTTGTTCCTTCGAATACATTGTCACCAAAACATAGCAGTTGAAATCAACTTCATCTCTCTGCTAGATGTCCTTAGCATCTTGTTTTCCCTTCTTGCGCTGATAGAATGTCCACTTTTTAGCAATAGACTCCCAGAATAAAGACTCTATTTCCCAGCATGGTAGCCATTGTCTCTCAGTGTATAGTACTATTGAGGGCAGGCATTCAAATTGGTTGTTAGAAAGCTGAAGGAACGTCTTAATTAGCAAAATGAAAGATATTAACTCTTGAGTAATTCCCAGAAACAGAAATGGGCTCATGTTTGATTGCAGTTTGAATCCTTTTAACCTGTGGTACTCTTGTTTCCTTCATTCCTTGAGTTAACATTGATCAAATACACTTTGGGCTGCACTTGGGGCTGTGTTTACAACAAAGATCGGCCATGGTTCCAGGTCTGGGAGGGCCTCAGTGTGGTGGGTGACATAAGTCACACAAACAGATCATTATAACCCAGGGTGAGCTGTACAGTGATGCTTTATGAAGGATGCTAGGGGAGCATATTGACTGTTCCATTCTCATTAACCTTGTCACTTACAAGCCATTTTAAGTTCATTGTCCCGGGCTTGGGACAATGTTTCCTATCTTTCTTCCCTCCACACAGCATGGAATAGCGCTTGGGAATACAGTCAGTGTTGACAAAATTCTTACTGAAAAATCTACCTACATCTGTGTTTCAGAAACCACACATTCTAGCCTTGTGATCTGGTGAACATTCAGCATTCTCATCTTGTTTTCCTTCCTTTGTTACGGAGAAATCTCACAGACATAAACCAGGTGAATTTTACAGTGTGGTTAAATGGCATCAAGTTTGAGAGGAACAAAAACACCATTGTGGCCACCTGCCAAAATGCCCTTCATGACCATCAAAGCCAGACACTGTCATGCGAGGTCTCTTGCACATCTGGAATCAATTTCTTTTGTGATGTGTGTGTGTTTTCTATGCAAAGAAAGTTCTAGATTTAGGAAAGTTGGAATGAGAAATTTTTAATCTCATCAGGAAAAATTACTCACAGTTAAGAGGTCCTTTGCTTCAGCTTGAGTCAAATGAAAAGTTCACAAATGGTCAGTGAAGCTGCTTATTGACTCTTATGACTTCTGCAGTCAAGTCATGGAATGGTGCTCTTCAGCTCCCAATAGACATCACCCTCTAAAGTTAGATCAGAGCAAAACCCTCTAACTGGCCAATAGAGCCCAAATGATTTTCATTTCACACATGGAAAGCAATTTATTATGTCAAATGACAGAAGCTTATCTTTGGATCCAACACCGATAAAAACGTTCATATTAAAGTGGTAGCCAGTAAAAACAACTCTAATTTTTTTTTTTTTTTTTGTTGCAGTACGCGGGCCTCTCACTGTTGTGGCCTCTCCCGTTGCGGAGCACAGGCTCTGGACGCGCAGGGTCAGCGGCCATGGCTCACATGTTGGATCTTCCCAGATCGGGACATGAACCCACGTCCTCTGCATCGGCAGGCAGACTCTCAACCACTGCGCTACCAGGGAAGCCCAACAACTCTAATTTTATGTTGCATAAATTAAAGCTCCTTCTTTTAACAAAAACTAAAGGATTAAAATTTCTTCCTTATTAATATTTCTAAAAAACTATAAACCTTCTGCAGGCTCCAATGTATAGAGATATATTTACATACACATTTACACCTACAGAACTCACCTATCCCCAGATCGGGCTTATGTGTATACAACCAACTGCTTACATACTGTGCCCAAAAGGCTTACATTTAGGAATAAAAGTGGGTCCTAGTGGATTGTACTGAGCAGGGAAATTCTAGGTGGGTGTTTTGGGTCTTTGCTGTTGATATAGGAGCCTAGCTGTATTTTAAAGCTGACTTAAATAAAAGGAATAAAACTTATTTGACCTTTTCAGTGCAGGGAGAACAGGATCTTTAATGATAGCTTTACTCTTTGGACTAGTATTCTGTGGAAGGAATAGTTAATAATAAATGGTAATGGAGGTTAGAATATTATAAGTTTACTCCGTGGGACAAGTCATTTCTTTCTGGGACTGACAAAATTTCACTGATTCATTTTCTTTTTGTTTTGCCTTGCAGATTTGGCACTAGTTACTATATTTCTTTTTCTTAGCCACAGACAAATGGGCCTGAGCAACATTATCACTATTTTTTGTTTCTCTTCTCTTTTTTTGTCAACAACTCACATTTTCATGAAATCAACAATACTGACAGTAACCATTTTGGGGGTGATAAAGTACCTTACTTTGACATGTACTATCTTACTGCAACCTAGCTTCACAATCAGCTTTCAGGGAAAGGAGAGGAAGTAGCAATATCCCTGCTTGACATATGAGGAAACCAAGCCTTAGAGACTCAGTGACTTGCCTAAGGCCGCACCACCCGGACCAAGAATTGCTCAGTCTTTATCCTCAGTCTCAGGTTTCAGATGCTCTTTCCACCATCCCTCATTGCTTTTACTGGGCACCCAGCATGTGGACATGTGGTGTACACAGTTGGTTATGTGTGGAGTATTCAAGTGAACCTGCTTCAAGACAACAGGATAATCAGTCAGGACTGACCCAAATAGACATCACTCTCTACCCGCATGAGCAGCAGGTTAGAACGTGGGCAGGGAGCCCAGAATGTGTCTCCTAGCAGGCAGACAGACAGGAATCTCTCTGGAGACTGGCCAGGAGCCCAGAAGGTCTCCCAGAGGGTCAAGAGGACTGCTAGGAGGAATCTGTAATGCTTCCATTTTAGGTTTAAAGGACATTATAGTCACAGCAGGCATATCTCGTGCCCTACATGAGGCTGACACAAATGCACATATATCGGCTCCTGTGTAGATAGATGGTCTCTTGCTGTGAAGGGTGAATCCACAGGCACTTTTCTAGTTTTAACTTTCAGTCAAACCAATCAACATAAACCAGTCCGCAGCGTATGTGGGATGACAGATACTTCCAGATCTTTGCTGACTGCCCTAGCCGGGTAATTAATTTGGGCATAAGTCATGGTTGGGCTGCTCTGCCACTGCATGTTCAGATTTTTCCCACGGCTGACTGTGGCAGAGGCTGCTAATTGCCTACCCAACATCCATTCTCCCCTCCTTCAGTCATAGAACTCTGGTTTTATAGAGGACAGCCAGGGTACAATTAAAAGACTATTTTCCACAGTTCGCCTTGCAGCTAAGATTGGCTGTATGAGTATGTTTTGATCAGTGAAAGGTTTGCAGAAGTAGTCTGTGGGACTTTTGGGATGTTTCATTAAAGGGAAGTGGCTTGACCTGCCTTCTTGCTGCCTGGAATGTGAGTGTGATGGCTGGAGCTCTAGAAGCCATCTTGTAAGCCTGATGACCAGGGCAACATCCCAGGAATTGAGGAGTGGAGGACAGTAAGGAGCTGGAGCCATTGAAATCTCTGTGGAGCTGCCATGACAGTCCTGGACTGTTGATCTCCAGACTAATTTTACGTGTGAGAGACATAAGGTTTTATCTTGTGTAAGCCACGATTATTTGGATGTTTTGTTACATTGTAGGGGGACTTTATGCCAAGTGACACATCGATGGGCACATGATACAGAAGAGATCTAAAAAGTGGTAAAAATGGAGGTGAAAAAGATTTTAAAAATATAAAAGAAGGAGAAAGAGTTTGAGGTGGTCTAATAACAAAACAAAAAACATAAGCAAATCATGTAGTTGGATAACATTCAACTCTGCTGTTTGTCTATTCTTTCTACTCTTTTTTAATTTGCCCTACTAATTAAGCACCAGTGTCCTGATGGTAGAAATTATACAGAGAGAATAAAGTATCAGATTACTGGCTTCTACGGTTTATGTAGACTTTTAAGAGTCTACAGAAAGTCCCATAATATATATTTTAAAGTTACTTAATTTTTTATTACGGAGAATTTACAACTTAAAAGTAGGCAGAGCAGTATAGTGAACCCCATGTACTCATCCCCCCATCTCGACAACCATCAGTCCATGGTTAATCCTGTCCCATCCATACTTACATTCACTTCTCCATTCTCATTACTTTTTAAGTAAACTTTAAATTTTGGAATAATTGTAGGTTTTCAGAAAAGTTACAAAGAGAGCACAGAGAATTTCCATATGTATTTTCCTAGTTTCCTCTGTTGTTAATATCTAAAATTACCTGTTACATTTGTCAGCTATTTAATTGGGTGTTTTGGGGATCCTGAGAAGTGATGTCAAAGTCCCAAGACTGAGTGTGTGTGGGGTGTGTGTGTGTGTGTGGGTGTGTGTGGGTGTGTGTGTGGGTGTGTGTGTGTGTGTGTGTGTAAATTTGGCGGAATCTGGGAGCTGCAGACTTTGTGCTTGTTCTCACAGTGTAGCTTGAGGAACCCTTAATCTCTTATAAGCCTCAAGGTTGGTCTGGCACTGGAGCAGCTGGTATTGGCGTGACAGCGTAGCCATGAGCAACGCAGGGAGGCCCAAGGACAGCTCCATCTAATCCTGTGCAGAGTGGTGAAAAGGAGGTGGTGTGAATTCCTGGGTCCCAGGGTGGGGCCCAGAAGGGCTGAGAGGACTGGACTGTGGGGCTGGCGGAGCCTTCATGGTTGGACAAGAATGTAGAGAACATCTCACATCCAGATGGGCAACCTACAACCAAGCAGAAGCCGGTGGGACGGAAGGTGGCCTGAGAACCAGACACTGGAAATTAGAATACCCTGGCCCAGGGGAGAAAGAGAGGAGTCAAGCAGAGCCTAACCCTGAATTTGATCAGCTACCACCCAGAAGAGGTTAAGTTATTTTCTTTTTCTCTGTACAACTGAAAGAAATTTAGCCCAGGAACTTACATATTCACATACGAGCAGAAAGATTTCATCCTCCCAATACAAGGTTACATTCTAGTAAACTGATTTCCGTTAAATAGACGTGAATTAGGTAAGATTACTGTCCATCCAGGACTGTAAATTTAAATCTCTATATAAATATATAAGTGGCTCAGTGTTTGAAAGGAAGGGAGTCAGACTGACTGTTGGAGCTTGTAGCTCTGCCCTCCAGGAAGTAGGAGGAGAATGGGCTGGCTCGATGGCTGCAGTGGGTGGAGGTGGGCGTGCAACAGGAAGGGCTTCCATTTAGGGTTATGACTGCTCCTCCTCTCAAAAGTTTTCA
Organism: Orcinus orca; assembly: GCF_937001465.1. Taxonomy (NCBI): domain Eukaryota; kingdom Metazoa; phylum Chordata; class Mammalia; order Artiodactyla; family Delphinidae; genus Orcinus; species Orcinus orca. The sequence continues at coordinate 82,086,076 of NC_064561.1, read as the reverse complement.
TTAAACCAACTACAATGTCTTGAGGCTTTGACTTTGACTGTGCAGTGGTACCAGCCTGAGAAAGAGGATCCTGGTCCTTTCTCCGATCTTGATTAGATGAATAAGCTCTTAACTGGCATCTTCAGACTTCACCTCCAAATCAGGCCTCACCAAATTCTGATAGGGTATGTGAGTCAGGATGTCAGATCACCCTACAACATGCATTGGGAGCAACTGGATTTATTCTTAACTGTTTGCTATAGTCTGAGTGTCTGTGTCCCCTCAAAATTCATATGTTGAAACCTAATCCCCAATGTGATAGCATTCGGAGATGGGGTCTTTGGTAGGTGATTGGATTGTAAGGGTGGAGCCCCTGTGAATGGGATTAGTGACCTTATAAAAGAGGCCCCAGAGAGCTCCCGTGTCCCTTCTGCCATGTGAGGACAGTGCAAGAAAGTGACCCTCAGCAGACCCTAAATCTGCCAGTGTCTTGATTTTGGACTCCTCAGCCTCCAGAACTGTGAGAAATAAATGTTTGTTGCTTAAGCTACCCCATCTATGGCATTTTTGTTACAGCAGCTCAAATGGACTAAGACACTGTTACTTGCAACATTCATGTGTGTGGATTATCTTTTATTTCTCTAGGTTCTATTTCCCTGTCTGTTGAATGAAGGGAATTTGGACTAAATATTGGACAGGCTGTACCATGAATGCACAAGTCTCAGTTACTTGCCTTACCCACAGCTGGCATATTAAGTAAAGTAGCCCAGCGGGTTCTTTATTACACAGATTGCTATAGCTTAGGCCATATTATATGTAAGTAAAAGCAAAACCTTTCCCTCAGGTAAGTATATAACTACTGCTTTACCTGCTTAGCATTCACTCCTCCCTGCTGAGGAAGTTCTTTTCCCCTCAGGCTAACTGTGGAGATCTCATTGGACTTGCCACTCTTTTTTTTTTTTTTTGGCGGTACGTGGGCCTCTCACTGTTGTGGCCTCTCCCGTTGCGGAGCACAGGCTCCAGACGCGCAGGCTCAGCGGCCATGGCTCACGGGCCCAGCCGCTCCGCGGCATGTGGGATCTTCCCTGACCAGGGCAAGAACCCGTGTCCCCTGCATCGGCAGGCGGACTCTCAACCACTGCGCCACCAGGGAAGCCCCTGGACGTGCCACTCTTGTTCCTTGACTACCTGGCCATGGGAATGGTCACATGGCCCAGGCCAACCAATAAGAATCTTTCCTTGAGACTTTTAAATTTTATTTTTTATTCATAACTAGGGGAAGTACTTTCTTCTTTGCTGGCAGAGCTAGAAAGATTTAAGATATTGATAATTACAGTTTCAACCTCAAGGAAAAACCTGGTATGCTGAGAATCACAGAGAAGAGAAACCTAAAGAATCCTGGTTCATCTGAGCTCTAGTCCCTGTTAACTCCCTGCCTTAGACCACCACCTTTCCTGTGATTGGGATATGCCTGACAACAAAGCCCTCTTATGGCATCGACTAGATATAACTTACTTTTGTGTATAACCAAAGAGCACCAATTAAACTAGTCAATGGAGTTCAAACTAAAGTCAGTCTCACACATAGGCTGAAAATCGTGGAGGAACGTGAAGTGGCTTAGCATAAATTCCTGGCTAATAGAAGTATTCCTTATTGAATCGCAGATTACTGGCCCTAGTTTCATTTGGGAAAAATAAATTCTAGATAAATGAAAAAGGTGCGTCAACTGAGTTCAGGTTCTTTCCACAAACATTTTGAGCAACTGTTCTATTTTTCCATGAAGCCCATTGTGTATCCAAATCCTAGAAGCTCTGTGGCTTAGAAAGACTGTAATAGATGATATTCTTTATGTGTTCTTTTAATAATTCCGAAGTCCAAAGTTAATCCACACATGTTGTTTCTCGACAACTATAAATAACCCAACTAATACAACTAAGATCAGTGATTTCTAAGGGTAGCATCTGAGTCTCCATAAACCTTTTTAAAAGACAAAATTTTGGTATTGAGGGGTCTGAAAATCCCACAGGTAAGTAGAAAATGCATCCCACTTAAAGTTCATTTTACTGTATTTTCTTTCAGCTTCCATGATTTTAGGAGAGTTGTTTAGGTGGACATTTGGTATTGATGGGTGGTCAGTGGACTCTGTTAAGGTCAGTGGACTCTGTTAATATACAACTATGCTAAAATCCTGAAACAGATGCTCAGCTTATTAACAGCTATCCGCATCTCCAGTTTTACCAGGTTAAAATATTTACTATCCGTCTGGCTTTTTCCTTCCAGAAATAGATGTCAGACTTTGAACTTAAAATAGTTTTTGGTCATTATGGGACTTAAATCTGAAATTTCTTTCTATTTTCCTCTCTATTTCTCTCACGCTCTCTCCTATCCTTCTGGTTATAATTTCAGCAGCCCTACATTCCCAACATCAAATGGAGGTTAAGTACTGTGTTATTTAAACAAGATGAGTGTATTTGATAATGAGTGAGTAAGGAAAGTGGAGGAGGAATAAAGCAGAGAGGAACGGCAACTCCCACAGCAGGGCATGAGGTGAAACGTCCCAGCAACTCCACATTCATTGGTTTATTCAGTAAAAATACTCCTCTCATAACATTATAATTCGTCTCCCTAAATTTTTATGTTTCCCACTTTGGAAAACAACTCTGTCTAGTATATAATTTCACCCTTTTATTATGACATTTGAGAAAGTAGCCAAAACTGCTTAGGTTTAATTACCCCCATCAAGTTATTTTAGATGTCAGTTTCTACAAGTCATTCACAAATGTGCAGATGGCAGAAACATGTTATTCCAGAATGACCAGGCTTGGGTAGAGCTAAAAACGTTGACTCCCTTCTTCAAGATTTGTGGTGGTGTGAGTATATATCCTGTATGTTTGCTTGTGTGATCTCACTGTATATTTATAGAAGAACCATCATTTGATTTGCTTTCTGTTTCTTTAAATAATCTGAAAAAATGTGACCTGATTGTTTTTATTCAGGGATCGTAAAATAATGGACGTTCTAATTGTCTTGAATTTACTATTTGCTATTATTACTTTCTTCAAGGTATTATCTTGAACTTGAGTTTGAGATGTTAATGGATTCTTATTCCATGTCCTCCTCTGAATGTGGCAGGTGGAGAAATGGAATTTGCACTCCTTGAAAATCTTTATTTTCAGTGTTCTTAGTTTCGGTAATGGTATACCCCTGGACTGTGTATGTGTTCAGAATGTACCACATTTGGACATCTCTAGTCACTAGCATAAACCTTTAATTACTGTTTAAATATAGACAGGTATTTTTCTTTTTTAAAAGAAAAATGTGGGTAAAGAATAAATCAAGCATATGTATTTGAGTGGCTTGAGAATAAAACAGTGAAAAACTCATTAAAGTGAAAAAGTTAGTGTTCTTATGATACTATTAAATCTCATTGCAGTAAATCGAATTATTGATATATACTAAATAGGATGTGATTATATACTAACTAGGATGTGAAGGTTCTGAGATTTTACCTACTTGCAAGCTAATAAGTTATCCTGCCAGTGTCATGGATTTTGGCAGAAAACAAGAGACTCTTGGGTCAGAGACAAAGAAGTATTATTCACAGCATTAGCAGTAGCCAAAGTGCCCCAGTTCCCATAGGGAATACAATGAAGGACAGGTGATGTCTGTACTTAGAGTGGGTTGTTACAACAGGGGAACCCTGAGCTTAGGGAACCAAAATCTTTTATAATGGGCAGTGAGCCTGCCTGAACTTTGCCCTGGAGAGAGACACTATCTTTATTTTACTGGACAACAAACAAACATGCCTTGTTTTCTTAGGAGGGAAACAGTACATCTTCCAAGGTCTTCTACTATACAAACAACCTTGAAAATATAGTCTGGAAAAAAGGCAGTCAGTGGCTCTACTCCCAAGATGTGTTGAAACAGGGGAGAACCAAGGATAATTGTCTTACAATGGATGCAGTGTACAAAACTGCAGGTTTCTTTATATCTCTATAATTGAACTGAACCTAGCTTTGGAATCTCCATCTTTTATGGTGGAAAACAAACTTGTCAAGGTAAACTCAGTCACTTCTAGTTTAAAATATATTTCCATATATTATAAATTTCAGTTAATTTAGAATTCTCATACTGTTTTTTTGCATTCCTCTCAGGAGTAACAGTATAATAGCAAACATATAAAACTGTACTTATCCTCATCACATAATATTCTAAGCTCTTCATATAAGTTAATTCATGTAACATATACAGTGTTATGGTCTCTACTTAACATGTGTGAAAACTAAGGCACAGGGAAGCCATGTTGCCCAATGTCACATAGCTAGTTAGTGACAGAGCTGGGATTCTGACCATGGGGTCTCTTCTAATCTGTGCTATATTACCTCTCTGCTTTAACTTCTCTGGGCTCTCTATGCTCCTGGGGACTTATGTATCATCCATGCCTCTGATCCATATTTAATCCAGTCTCTTCTGGCTTCCACTGGTGTCTTACCCCATGGTAGGTAAGAACCTTCTCGGGTATCTACTGATATCTACACTTTTATCACATTCCCCAAGATTTTTCTTTTACTCTCTACTGATTGAATGCTTATTTAATTTCAGGTGGAAAATGGTAGGTTGTTAAGTGTCCAGCGACAGATGAATGGATAAAGAAGATGTGGCACATACATACAATGGAATATTACTCAGCCATAAAAAGAAACGAAATTGAGTTATTTGTAGTGAGGTGGATGGACCTAGAGTCTGTCATACAGAGTGAAGTAAGTCCGAAAGAGAAAGACAAATACCGTATGCTAACACATATGTATGGAGTGTATAAAAAAATGGTTCCGATGGACCTAGGGGCAGGACAGGAATAAAGACGCCGACGGAGAGAATGGACTTGAGGACATGGGGAGGGGGAAGGGTAAGCTGGGACAAAGTGAGAGAGTGGCACTGACATATACACACTACCAAATGTGAAATAGATAGCTAGTGGGAAGCAGCTGCATTGCACAGGGAGATCAGCTCAGTGCTTTGTGACCACCTAGAGGGGTGGGATAGGGAGAGTGGGAGGGAGGCACAAGAGGGAGGGGATATGGGGATATATGTATACCTATAGCAGATTCACTTTGTTATGCAGCAGAAACTAACACACCATTCTAAAGCAATTATATTCCCAATAAAGATGTAAAAAAAAAAAAAAAAGAAAATGGTAAGTTCTTATGGCATCACACATTTTCCCTGTTGTGTGATTTAAGGTATAAACACTATGACTGACTTTTTAAGGGTTTGTTTCTTGATATTAAAACACAAACTTTTAGAATTGAGAAAAATCTGCCCTCTCTCAATCACTTGACTCTTGCAATTTAACATTACAGCTTTTTAGACTTTCCCCCGCGTATATTTACAAAATCTATGCAGCCACTCAATTCACTCCTTTGTTCTGGGGCTCATGTCCTCCTTTTGGGGCAATGACTGTCATACACTCACTGGGTGCAGGGCTACTGGCCAGAAGTAAGAGTCAGGAAAGAAACGTATCCCGATTGCATCTCCAAATTTGTCACCTAATTTACATAAAATGTTCCAGACTCCTAAGAATTTTGACATGTATTTTAGAAAACAATAAGTGTTGGTGACACCAATAATTAAAAACTAGTCTTCAAACAACAAGGTCCTGCTGTATAGCACAGGGAACTATATTCAATATCCTGTGATAAACCATAATGTAAAATAATATAAAAAAGAATATATATATGTATAACTGAATCACTTTGCTGTACAGCAGAAATTAACACAACACTGTAAATCAACTATACTTCAATTAAAACCCCCCCCAAAACAAACAACAATAACAAAAAACTAGTGTTCAATTCCTATGTTCATTGAAGCTTGCTAAATTTAGGAAAATCACTTATGTCAGTTACTCCGTTTTGTTTTGTTTTATTTTTCTCTGAAAGTAGGGCCAGGACTAGGGTAAGGTGAATGAGGCCGGTCAGTCACTTGCCTTGGGTACAAAATTTAGGGGATACCAAAAACCTGAGTAATCATGATAAATGATATTTTAATGCAATATTTAAAAAGTCAACATTAATGCCAAAAATTCATGATGAACAAACTACCAAAGTTTTAAATAAAACATAATTAGTATTATTGATTTTTCCTTTTGCCCCAGGCTCCACAACGGTGGGGTACAGCATCGTTACTGATCCCAGGACTCTTTTTTCCCCGACTGTCAGTCCTTTAAAAGAGCTCTTAATGTGTGTAGTGGCAGGGACAACAGTGAGAAAGCCTGCAAACAGATACTTGAGAGCATAAAATCCTTTTCCTTCTAGTTATTTTTGTGGCTTGACTAGTTTCTATTCTTTGTAACTCTGCTTGAGGAGCAAAATGTTGATGGAGTTTTTGCTTGAAATGTGTGTCTGCTTTCTTCATTCTCTGTCTTATAAAATTTAAGCAATTAAAGATGTTTTCTTAGGAGCTTTTCTACCTTCTCATTGTTACCTAATAAGTATAACCTTTTCCCTCCCTCTCCCTGGTAATTAAAAAAAAAAAAAAAAAGCCCTGCCCCTTGAAAAGACAGTGATATTCTCATGGTTTTCTTACCAACCTGGCAAAAAACCCAACCAACCTAACTATTAACAGCATTTTAATACTGGGAGCCAGTGAGGCTGATATATTGGCGACGGTAATGTTGACATTACGTTATTTCCTCAAAACTAAACCAACCTCAGTGTAGACTAGAAAAGTGGTTTGAAACTTGAAAATGCTTCATCATTTCTTTGCTAAACATGGATCATCTATGAGTATTGAAGTTCTGGGCCAGAGTAAGACCACTGAGGCCAGAAAAAGACAAGGAACAGACAATCAGTAGGAAATGACATTTGCCCTCCTGTGACTTTGACCCCAAGGACCAAGCTTGAGGTCATCTGGAGGTAGGATGGGGGAAGGGGGCAGCAAGAGAACACGTCAGCTGGGAGCCAGGCTCCTGGTGTGACCTTACAAATCTAAAGGGTCCCTGATGCCCAGGCTGACAGGCAGCTGGGTGAAAAGAGGCTCCTCCCACCTCACAGTTGTCATAACAGCCTTTTATTCCAGCATCATCAGGGACTGCTTCTAAGAGCGTTTTGATAGATGGCATTTTCTGCAGTGCTAGTAGTGGGAGGAGGGGGAGAAGAATCTATTTGCTGCACAGGCAGCTTGTGATGTGAGCAAGACTCCCTCACCCCCTTCAAACCCAGCCCTGTACGACAGAACACACACGCTCGCTTGTTGCCACTCGCCTTGCGGCCTCTGGGATTCCTTTCTCTTTAGCTGTGTTTCTCAATCCTTTGCATCTCTCTGAGGCAGAAGTAGCAGAACCAGCAGGAAGTGGCAAAGGCATACAAGTCTGGGCTGTTTCTGGAACACACTGAGCTTGTGTCTACACTCTGGAGGTAGAAATTCTGCCTGAAGAAAAATATTCCACTACAGCGCTCTTTCTCTGCTTGCCAAAGCACACAGAAACGGATCAGCTTAAAATGTAGGCACCCAAAAGCCTGACATGTAGATGACCCTGACTAAAATGACTGTTTACAGAGTAAGGATAGAGAGGGGTCCTCGGGATGCAAAGAATAGTGCTTTCTTCCACCTCCCCCATTAAGGCATACACAACACGTAACAATGCTCAGGAGCGTTACAAAAAAATTTCTGCTTCTTCTTGGGGTGACTCCTCCCCCTTTTCTCCCATTCCCATCAAAGCATTTCAAAATTTAAAGTAACAGAGACTGAGATTTTTATGAATGTACACTTAATTTGGTCAATATTTAAAAAAATAAATTAGTTGTGAAGTTCAATATGTTTTACTACTCGCAGAAACAGATTTCTTTTAGCACACCTCAGGTCTCATCCACACCCTTTCACATGTTGAGAGACTTTGCCTTGGGAACCTGACCCAGTATGTCTCCTCTAATATATTCATTCTTATACCCAGGTGATAACAGGGTATGTTACGTGTATTTGTTGGCACCATTTTGAGCAAGGTATGGGCAATTTTTAAAACACACTTTTATCCTTTCTACATGGTCTTGCAGAAATAGAAATATCTGCCTGATGAAGAGGGTGGGATGACTCTGCGTCTTCCTCTAGTTGCTGAGCATGGATGAAGTTTTTTATTGGGCTACTTGGCATACTCTTACCTGACAGATGGAACCAAGTGCGTTTTATTCAAGGTACTAGTAGATTTTGTCTTTCTAAGACATGTAGCACAAAGAACAATTTCAAATTCTCCCAATGAAAATCTGTATGACCCTTTGCAAATGTATCACAAAGGAGTTCCAAGAAAATTACAGGAAATTCATCGAGCATTACTAGCCTAATCATGTGATCATCATCTGCTCAGTATTTTCCTTTTTTTCAGTAGGAGATTGATATTTGTAGTATGATGCTTGCTCGAGCAATAGGTTGGAAAGGAAATCATTTCCTTTCCTGTATTTTAAGAATGTTCCCTTTTGGCAGTACATAAGCTCTTAAAAATGATCTTGCTTTCAGATAGCTACAAATATATCATTTAGTGCTTTCTGTATGAATGCGGGGCTGATAGATTTAGATACAAGGGAGGGACTGCAGGTTTTTCATTACCATAAATCCCGCGTCCCATCACCAGCATGATGGAAGCATTTTGATAGATAACATAAACTCATTAATCACCACTCTCTTAAACGAAGTACAGAGAAAGAATTTTAAATTCTTCTACATTCCCACATTTGTAAATGCCTCCTCTTTTAGAAATGCCATGCTTTATTAGTTCATGCTGTTTAAGATAGCTGGCGTTAACTCCATGAAAAGAGACTGTGTATTTAGGGAAGAAAGGACTGGCAAGGGGGAGGGGAAAAGGGAAAGGAGGCAAGAAGATTAAATTCCGTCTTAAATCCAAACACGGGCTAGATTGCATGCTAGCATTAATGTCTCTGTCCTCTTCCCAGAGAATGTTGGCAGCCTTCCAGTTTATTAAAACAACAACCCAATGCTGATCTTCTCTCTGTATACACAACTCAAGGACGGATCATTTACTCAGAGCTGTTCACTGAGGTATAAAAGCAAAAATGCATTTTAGGTGAGGTGGTTTATGACCGTTGCGTAAAGCACTGTGCTGCTGTGTTTCACACAAGTAATCCTCATCATCATTAAGTGTAGAGAGAAAGCCACTTTGTTATTCTAAAAGCAGTAAGCCCAAGTCGCGTCCAGGCATTTCATGATGCTGCTTAAGCTTGGGAAGCGGTACTAAGTACAGGTATGTGTTTCTCTTACGAAATATTTCTACCTGACAAACAGATGCATCCTGGAATGCGTATTCTCTCACCATTTCTTTTTTTCCCTGAAGCAATGCATCACAGAATTTATTTCACGGACGGGTTTTCCTCCTTCACTTTAACACTTGGAGAGTATCTGTGAATAGACAACTTTCTTGGCATGCATTTAACGATTAAAATGAAGTTTATCTGTTCACACGTTCATTGCCAACATACGAGTGTTTATGAAAGAAAAGTGATGCATGCCCAGGTGTGTATATTAGTGTAAGAACACTGTCATGGATGTTTCTTTTGTCACATAAAATTACGTAATTCACCCAGCAATTTTCAGGCTTGCAAGTTCCCAAAGGGCAGTGACAAATGTCAGACAGACAGACTTCCTACTAGAAGACCCATCTCAGGCAGCAGAGGTGGCCTCAGGGACAACAGCCTGTTAAGTGGGCTTTGTTTCCAGGTAGCATTTTGTAAATCCAAATCTTTGATAATGACACGGTATACTGAATGGTGACCCACTGAATGGTTGTTGAACTTTTAAGATATGATTCAGCACACCACGGGGAGAACAGAGGACAATAACATTAAACACCTGATGTATTTCAAAGCCCATCAGATAGATACACAGATTCCTTTTTCTTTTCAACAAAAGATCGGCAAGGCCTCAAGTCTAAAAAAAATAATAAAAAGAAAGAAAGAAAAAAGACAAAAAATAAAGCCCATTAAGATAAATGGGATGATTTGGTTTTGTCTTGACTATCATAGGAAAGCCATCTGAATGGGTCACATTACAAACTAGACTCCAGATCAAAGGATAACTACTGCCGCGGTGGGTCAAACTGATCTGAACTGTGTCAACCAGATCAGCATGAAATTCTAAACTCTGGGCCAAGAAAACATGTCTCTCTCAAACTGAGACCTGACCACACCAATTAACCGAAGCATTTGCCTCTGCCTCAGAGGAAATCTGAGAGGGTTTCATTGGTCGGATCACTGTATGGACACGCACGAGAGACTGGGATCCTATAACATAGCTTAGATGGTTGGGCTCATGACTGAAATACAACTGTCCACCAAAAAGTCACACAAGAGCTGCTACTGGGTGAACAAAGAGGTGAGTGAAACGTAGCTTGCATACATGTGATGCTAGTCCAAGAACACTTCATTCACTTGAGGGAAATCAGAGCCTGGGTGACTCTGAATGTGCCGACGATGACAGAGAAGGAAAGTGTGATTTTGTGTATCAACTTGGCTTAGCCACACTGCCCAGATATTTGATCAAACATTAATCTGGGTGTTTCTTTGAAGGTTTCTTTTGGGTGCGCTTAAAATTTAAATCAATAGAGCTGAGTAAAGCAGAAAGCCCTCCAAAATGTGGGCCTCATTCAATCAGTTGAAGGTCTTAATAGAACAAAGACTGGCCTCCCTGAGTAAGAAGGAATTCTGCCAGCAGACAGCCTTTGAATTCAAACTGTAACTCTTCCTTAGGTCTCCGGCCTGTGGGCTTACTCCATCAGATTTTGCCCTTGCCAAGCTTCCACCATCATATGAGCCAATTCCTTAAAATAAATCTTTATTTCCCTCTATACACATCCTGTTGACTCTGTTTCTCTGGAGAGCCTTGATTAATACTGAGAGGTATATAAATAACGAGAGCTCACAACACTTTGGCATTTGAGAAATAAATTAGCTGGACTCAGCGGTCTCAAAGGTCTGCTCCAGGACTACGATTCTGGGAGAGCCGATTGACCGGGGTAGTGTGTATAGTGGTTAAGGGCTCCAGCTCTGAAAGGAGACAGATCAGGGTTGGAATTTTGGCTCTGCCACTTACTAGCTCTATCACTTTGCACAAGTTCCTTAGGATTTTTTGGCCTCAGTTTCCACATCTGTAACATGGAACATTAATATGTACCTCTGGGATTTCAGAAAGGAGGTGGATCCAGAAAGAAAGAAGATTTAAAAAATAACAAAAAATGGGCACAGGGCTGTAAACCACAAATGACTCCTCAAAATTTCTTTGTGAGAGGAGGTCTGGTTGTGAATCTCAGGTCATCCAAACACAACAGAAGTTCTCCTAAACTTATAGGCACCTGGAAGATACAAAATCCTCTCAACGCAATGGCTCCACTGGACCTGTCTCACCATAATTTCCCATCCTCCACACTGGGGCTGTTGTGGGAATCTTCACGAAGAAACCATGGGATTCTTAGAAAATCTGGGCTCAAAGGGGAAGAAAGTGAAGAAACCTGGACAAGATGTTAAGGCTTAAGGACACAGATTCAAGAGATATTCTGATAATATTGGCCTGCTTATGGAGTCCTTTAGTCCTAGAGAATTCACCACTGATATTCCATAAATTGGTCATTTTTAAGGATTACCAAATCTCATATTTCCAAATCTCTTTGAAGTTCAAAGGCCTTTTTGAAATGGGCTTACCAGAGGGCACCGAGAAACTGACAGTTTTGACTGGGAGATGAAGTGTCTTCAGAGAATAGAGTGCTTTGAAGGAGTGGAGGGTCAGCTTGGAGGGGAGAATGGAAAGGGGAGGGTGGGTGCTTAACACATCTCCAGAGTACAGTGGACATGAGGGTACGAGGGAGAAGGGTGTTGGGTGGTAGGAAAGGCCTACAGAAGGAATGTGGGGAAGGCCAAAACCGCTCTCCATTTCCAAATTCTGCCCAGGACCAGCTCTGTACACTCTTCTTCCTCCTGGCTATAAATGAGTTCTGCTACCAGGCTCCAGGATGAGGATGATACCTATAGCTCTATAGCTCAGATTGGTACAGGTTATAGAGGCCTTGTGGGCCAGCCTGGGACTCTAAACACTAAATTATGAATATTCCAATAAAAACAAGTTCTGAGTTCAATACTGACTTCTATTTTTGAAAAAAAAGTAGCCTAAAGTGTACTGTGCATGAAAATAAGAATTTACATAACTGAAAAACCAGAAGATTAATTACAAAAGGACACTTCTATGCAGGATTGGATTCATCATAAAATCCTCTCAAGAAGCAAATTTCTTAGACATCCGCCTTCCAATGCAGGGGACACAGGTTTGATCCCTGGTTGCGGACCTAAGATCCCACTGTGCCTCAGGGCAACTAAGCATGCGTGCCACAACTACTGAGCTTGCGTGCCTCAACACGAGAGCCCACATGATGCAAACTATAGAGCCCATGTGCCGTGGAGCCCATGCGACACAACTAGAGAGAGAAAAACCTGCACCCCACAAGTAGAGAGAAGGCTGCACACTGCAAGGAAGGAGCCCGCATGCCTCAACAGAGATCCCGCATGCCGCAACTAAGACCTGATGCAGCCAAAAAAATAAAGAAAATCAATGAATAAAAAGAAAAAAGAAAGTGTTGGCAAGGATGTGGGGAAACTGAAACCTACATACATGGCTGAAGGGAATGTCAAGTGAATCAGTGCTATGAAAAACAGTGTGGAGGTTCCTCAAAATGTTAAGCATAGGGTCAATTACCCTATGACCAAGGAATTCCACTCCTAAGTATATACCCAAAAGAACAGAAAACAGGTACTCAAACAAATGCAAGCATACACATATGTATAGCAGCACTATTCACAATGGCCACAGGGTAGAAACAACCCAAATGTCCATTAACAGATGAGTGGATAAACATATTGTGGTATATTCACACTATGAAACATTATTCAGCCATAAAAAGGTACACTACGAGGTGGATGAAACTTGACATCATTATGCTAAGTGAAAAGAGCCATACACAAAAAGTCATATGATTCCATTTCAAAGAAACATCCAGAATATGTAAATCCATAGGGACAGAGTGCAGATTATTGGTTACCAGGGGTTAGGGAGAGGTAGGAATGAGGAATAACTGTTTCATGCATGTGAGATTTTCTTTTAGGGTGATGAAACGTTTTGGTACTAGATAGAGGTAGTGGTTGTACAATCTTGTGAATGTATTAGATGCCACTGAATGATTTATTTTGCATTATATAAAATTTACCTCAATTAAAAAAAAATCTAAGGTTGGTTGAATGTCCTGGTTATACCAGGCACAGAACTGGAAAGAGAGTTAGTTACTCAATCAGGTTTCGAGACAGATGACCACGACTGCAAAGAGCCATAGCAAATCTGATGAATTCATCACCTAAGTGAACAAAAGAAAGTGTGTCTCCATCCACCCGCTGCCACCAGAAACCTTGTTTCCACATTTTATTTTGTCGAGATCCCTAAATACCTTCCTGGGGCAAAGCAGCTTTGAAACATGGAGTCACCACCTAACAATGGGCACGTTTCTCCCTCAGCACAGCTTTTCATGTGAAAATCAGACCAGGTTTTTTGGCTGACCACTCGCTTCATTCACTAGCCTTCTCTCATCACGAAACTGCTTATTTGGTTACACTGGGGGCCTGGATGTTTGCTTTTATGTTTGATTTTAACAGGGTCTGCAGGCATGGAAGGTTTTCTGTGGGAGCCAGTGGCCTAGTTTGAGGTAAATAATAAGCTTTTTACTTAATGCCGTATCTCTCTTTTCAGCTGCAAACAGTCTCCATCCTTTTTTCTTCCCAGGGCTGGGCAGGGTGAAATGCTACTCTCAGAAAGATGAGGGTGTCAAAACCCCCAGTGATTTCGAAGGCTTATGGAACACACGGCAGAGGAGCAATTTAGATGACAAAAAAGAGCCCACTTCAGTCCAGATTTACACTGTGTTCTATTCACCGCCACATCAGCAAACATTATAAATGCCTTGCCTGAGTAATGAATGGTTTCTGAGCGAGTTCCTGGGCTGGCAGCAGGTTTGAAATTCTATAGAGTCAGGCAAGGGAGAAGGTGACGAGGGTAGAATTACGGGAAAGGATTAATGACGGGGTGCTGGCTGAACATACTGCTTCACTGTTCTCTCAGTCGCTAGACTGAGGAGTCACTGATTTTTGCCTCCAGGACTGTACTTTTATAACTTAAAACAAGCCTCTTTACACAAATCTGCATCAGGCAATGTGTCAACACTTCATTGGTTTCAATAGAATTAGTTTTCTAAATGTTCTTTTCTGAAGCAATTTTTGTACTTGAAAATGCATTACAAGGAACATTTACTATAACTACAGTACAACGATACAGAATATGACAAGTTGGGTTTTAATCAGTGCAAGCTGCAACGCTGAACACGATCCACATGGATCCTCCTACCCCTCAGCATCAACAGACCCAGGAACTTGAGGTTTTTTTCACCGGTATTTGCTGTAAATAATATCCAAGACCTTAATTGTATTTGCCCAGAATGAACTAGGCTAACAGCCTTCGGAAGACATCTAGGCAGGTTGTGATTTAATAGCCTTATGTAACTTGGGCCCCTTCTGCACCCCATGCCAAATAAACCATAAGACCGTTCTGCTATCTGAGAGATAACACACCAGAGCCTGAACAAAGTAGGGGAAACCACACTCCATTAGACCTGCCCTGGTCAAACTCAAAGCCCAGCTAGAAGCAGCCAAGAGTTACTGAAAATTCAACGTCCCTAATTCTGACACGTTCTGCAAGACACGCTCTCTTGGTAAGATGTCTATAAATATGAGCAGCATGAGGGCCTGCAAAATGGCAAAGTATGTCCTTTATGCATTCTTCTCATTAATCTCAGGTGTGGTTTGCTTGTCATTAAAAAAATGTTTTTTTTCTCCAAAAGGGAGACTGAAAAAAATAGGGCCTTTCGCATGTTCTAATAGTAAGAGCTTGTGGGTCCTACTATAAGAAGCCAGCTGACCTCATTCTACTTCAGTTTCCCCTCTTTCTAAATGTGGCTGGAACAGGGATGAAAGGGCAGCATCCACTGCGCCTATGATGCATCCAACTGTGCAAAAGGAGAGCTTTGGTGGCAGGCGAGTCCTACGTTCCCGTGTGCCAGGATGTTCCAAGCATGTTCTTTCAGACTTGCTCGAAACAGTAAGTAGAGATGATGGCCTCTCTTCTTGCTTCTTCTGAGATGTCTCATCTGCTTATCTTCAAGGAATGCAGAGGGTGTAACCAAAAGTGTAGTTTGGGGTCACACATGCCAGGGGCAGGATCCTAGCCTTTCCATGTTGGCTAGTTGTGTACACTTAGACCGATTACTTAAATCCTCTGAGCCTCAGTTTTCTCATCTGTAAAAGTGGCACAGGACCTAACTTTTCTGGTTGCTATGAGGGTTACAGATAATGATGCCAGTTGCCTAGAATAGCAGGTGTTCAAAAACTGCTAGCTTTTATTGTTCTTACAGTGAGTCCAAGAGGGATATACATTATGCAGACAACATTTATTAAGAACCAGCTAGCTGCTGGGCACTGTGTGAAGGCTGAGATTTGGTCCCTGTCTGAGAGGATCTCACAGTCTTGTTGGGAAAGTAGGCAAGTAGGCATGTGAATCCTTTCAAAAGTGGTGAGTTCCGTAATCAAGAGAGACACTGCATCCTTTGGGAGCAGGTGAATCTGGCCTGTTCTACATCACATTCCTATAGTGAAAACAGGAGTTTTCAACTTGAGGAAGACAAACTTGTAGGGCTTCTTCAAATTAGCAGTCTTAAAAAGGACCTTTTCCCACAAATTAGATTCTAGCATATTCAGAGGATTGAATGAGTGGAAATTTCTCCCTGCATTTAATCCATCAGTTTTTATCAAGATTTTACTTTTTTAGAGCAGTTTACGGTTCACAAAATTGAGAGGAAAGTATAGCAATTTCCCATACAACTTCCCTGCCCCCATACATGCACAACCTCCCCTATTATCAACATCCCCACCAGAGTGGTCCATTTGTTATAATCTATGAACCTACACTGACAGGTCATTATCATTCAGGGTCCATAGTTTACCTTAGGGTTCACTCTTCATGGATGTAGAGTGAAAGGTACATTAAAAAAGAATCCCCTAACTTTGACCCTGATGTTCAGTTTATATTCACATACATGGCTCTTTTCTATGACTCTATGTGAAAGAAAGTATAGTTGGCTTTTTGTTGTTTTGTTGTTGTGTTTTGCTCATCTGAAAATTTGGCTCATGTGAGCGTTTCTCATAAGAAGGCAAGAGGCTAGTTGCTATGGTTCAGTGAAAGCACTAGAAAGAGGGGAAAGAAGATCCTCACAAAAATACATGTGGTCATCAAAACATTACAGTTATCACCCTCTTCTACGGAGACCTTACTTGATTTGATATCTCCAAGTACCAGAGGGCCTGGAATGGGTCAGCTGTCTCCTGATGATTCTGATTATTGCCTTAAGAACTTCTGATCACTAAATACCCCTGACTCTTCCTGAAAAGATCCATTTAAATTGGACCAAAGTGAACTGGGTAGACAGTTAGAAGCCAAAAATGTAAAGCTAAACCATCTGCTTGGATATCCTTGGTCCCTTTACTCTGTGGTCCCTTGTTCATTGAGGTTTTTCTTGATCCCTCTATTAAAAATTGCAAACCCTTGTTTATTCTCTGTTCCCTGCTTTATTTTCCTCCATCACATTCTACATAGTCTCTGTTTCTTTTGCATAGTCTCTGTTTCTCCCACTAGAGCATAAGCCCCATGAGGGTAGGCATTTTTGTCTATTTTTTACTGCTGAATCTTTGGCTCCTAGGACAGAAGCACTGGACACATTGAACACTTGGGTGTAAAGGTTGGTTGAATGGCTGAATAAATTAGAGATTTATGTTGTGGTTATACAACACTATAAAACATTATAAAAGGCTAAGAGAATGGTCCTGAATGAGAAGGTTGGAACAAGGGGATTTAAATTGCTCTGCATATTTAAGTAAAGGGAAATTTTTAGTTTTCTTCTAGCAGGTTCAGAGGGTAAGAGGAGAGTGGGGAGACCAGATTCAGGGAAGAGAAGGTTGGGAAAAATAGTCCATAGGGTGTATTCCCATTCCCAGTCTCTTGCTTTCTTGAGGAAACCTAGTCTTCCCTATACCCAGTGTTCCTGGTCTATAGTATGTGACCCACTGTACAATCTTTGTCCCATTTTATTGACTGGAGAAAGGCACCTGACGTGGGCCACCAAGGAGATTTCCTGGAGCAGAGAATGGTCAGTGAAGACTGATTACTCGTTTCTGATTTTCAATTCAAAGTTGTACCTTGTACTGTTACTGTGATGTAATTAGCTTGTAATCTTCATACCTCACTAAATACAATACAAATTAAATGCAATAGCAAACTAAAGTTTGAAAATGTAAAAAAATTAAGAATTATATATTTAGAGATCATGGAAGGTAGAGTTGAGGCAACAGTACACTTAGCAAAGTAAAAAGAGAAAGAAAATATGAAAGGAAAGGTGAGACCTTCATAAATTCAGAAGGTTCAATATTTGATTAGTAGAGAATATGGAAAAGGGCCAGGAGAGAATTGTCAAAAAATGACGGAAGAAAATTTACTGCAGTGGAGAAAAGACAAGAGTCTTCATTTTAAATGAATTCAAGTGTGGCCAAATGATCTAGACGTTGTGCCATGAAATTTCAGTAAAGCCAAGATAATGACAAGATTCTAAAAGCTTCCAGAGAGGAAGAAAGTCCTGTGAAGTTTTTGTTTTTTGTTTTTTTTTCCGTACGCGGGCCTCTCACTGTTGTGGCCTCTCCCGTTGCGGAGCACAGGCTCCGGACGCGCAGGCTCAGCGGCCATGGCTCACGGGCCCAGCCGCTCCGCGGCATGTGGGATCCTCCCGGACCGGGGCACGAACCCGCCGTCCCCTGCATCGCCAGGCGGACTCTCAACCACCGCGCCACCAGGGAAGCCCCCGCTGTGAAGTTTGATACCAAACAGACTGGTATCAAGTTGTACTTTAAGAACAATGAGTCTCTAAGACAATACCTTTAAAATTCTGAGAGAAAGGGTTTTTAAAGCTAGAACTAATCTCTAACAACATTCTGATCTAGTATGAGGTAAAAATGAAGACATTTCAGGCAAGGTCACAGAAAGTTTCTTCTTACATGGCCAACCTGAAAAATACACTTGACAGCATGCTCTAGAGAAATGAGGGGATAAAACAAATAACAGGAAGACATGAAATAAAAGAAATGGTGGAATTAACCTAAGAGTACAAGGGAATGAAATGCCAGAATGCTAGCTGGGTAGCATTGAAAGCAATAAGTCCAGTGTGTTGTGGACTCTAAAAACGACATTAGGAAGAATGGAATGGATGCCCTCAATTGCTGCAAAAAACTGAAAGATCATATTGAAAAAATGAGGATGATATATGAAAATACTGGTATAGGGAAAAAGTTGTAAAGGGAAGACATGGCCAAATGTGAAGCAAACTGAGATATGGAATGCTTTTGAGATATTGATAGAATCTAAAAAAAGAGAAACCATTTGATCTTATCGCAGAAACATGTTCCTTCAGGTCCCCTAGGATTCATCACACTAGATCAATAGAAGTGGAAATGTAATCCTACCACATAACATGGCTTTTCTGGAGAAAAAAAATGTTTACATTGTCATAATGCTATAGTTATGTTCTCAAATATCAGTATCAACCTTTAGATGGAGCATTAAGGAATTACTTGGACATGGAACACGGCATAAATGTAATCAGGTTTTATGATCTTAAAGCAAAGGCAGAACTGACAAAAGATAGAAGATGGGTAGGCGTGTAGAGTGGGGTGGAGTCACAGAACCCTCATATTATATATTGAAATTAAGAGGTGCCATTGAAAGTTGATGGGAGAAGACAGAGAGTTTTAGGCATATCATTTATATTCTCAACTATAATGGACAGAATTCCCTCACTCACTAAAGGACACAATTACCAAAAACTGGGAAAAAGAGGAGGAAGGCATTGCAAATGGGGGAGGTGAGAGTGAGCTAATTCTTATCTGTTGTGGTTGAACATTCATAGAATATGTTCAAAATTGATACATGAAAAAATAGAGGTGCATTTGTTATCTACTGCTGCATAACAAACTACCCCATACCTTTGCAGCTTAAAACAATAACGTTTGTTAACTCTGTGCACCAGGAATTTGGAGTGGCTTGGCTGGGAGTTCTGGTTCAGTTTCTCCTGAGGTGGCAGTCACGTTAAGTCTTGCCTGGGGCTGTAAAATTCACTCCCAATATGGCGCAGGCCCCCTCCCCGCCCCCACAGATGGCAGGAGGCCTCAGTTTTTCTCCACAGGGCTGCTTTAGTGCCCTGATGACACAACAGCTGCTTCCTCCTGAGTGAGTGATCCAAGACGCCAATTGTTAGCCCCAGAAGTCACACTGTCACTTCTGCAATATCCTATTGGCCACATATGTTCTTCTTTCTAGAAGAGGACTCTAGAAGAGTTTGAATATCAGGAAGTGAGGGACCACTGGGGGTCATCTGAGGAGCTGGATACCACAAGAGGTGTGAGCCCATTATTTAGAGCTGAGGACTAAGTATCAAATGAACAAAACAGAAATGCTTATGAAAGAAGTTTTTGTACTCTTTGATTTTTTTTCTGTATGTAGACATTAATTTGAATAAAGGTAGTTCCAGGAATTTTAGAAAATATAGAAAAATATAAAGGAATACATATTATCAATAATTGTTTAATCTAGACACTGTTTACATTTTGTTTCCTTTCAGTCTTTATTCTCTTTTCATATTAAGGCATGTATATAATTTTATGAAAATATAGTTTTGCTGTGTGTACTATTCAGTAACTGCTTCTTCCATTCAAGATTATCTTGACCATTATTCAGTCCATTATTTATTCTCTAAAGATGATTTAAAAAATACTGACTTTATATGAAGTACAATAATAATACACATTTGTTTTGAGATGTTTAGAAAATCACCCACAATCCTATCATTCACCTTCATCATGTTAACTTTCTGGAGACTATCTCATACTCTTTCTCTCTCTCCATCCAGATACATATCTTGTTTAAAAGTGGAAGCATTCTGGAAAACCTGATTGTAATGGCTGCATTTTATTCCACTGTAAAGGTATATCATAATTTAACTATCTTCCTGTGATGGGACATTAACTATTTCCTACTTTTATAATAAGTGTTTTATAGCAATCATTTTGTACATCTCTTATTTCTTTTGGGTAAATTCTTAAAAGTGGAAACAGAGGAAATTTATAAACATTTTTGAGGCCCTTGAGAGAGCACAGGCAACTTTCCTCCTGGAGCTTGTACTGACACTTACACTACAGTGTATGAGAACACCTGTCCCATTGTGCCTTTGCTGTCCTCTGTGCTCTTATCGATGTATATTGATTGGAAAAAGGGATGATACCCTAGGGACAACTTGGAACAAAGAAAGGAACTAGGTTCCAACTCTGAGATTTAGTTTAAAGAGGAAAAAACAAGCAAAGCAACAGATAACAAAACTCGTACTTTCTTGGGCTGTCCCAATGGAATTGACCAGAAGTTACACACAGGGGGCATCTATTAGGAGACTTCTGTCATTATTTCACAGTTCCTCCTTTGCACAGGGGACTGTTTCCATTTTCCCTACTTCCATGCTCATAAACTCTTAAATTACACTTACCTTTACTGGGATATAAAGGTCAGATGTAATTTACCTAATAGAACCAATTGATGAAAATCTATACAGTGAAAGAGATATTAGGCTTGAAAAGCTAAGAACATTTTGTCCCTGCCTCTGTGCTGCTCTCAGCATGTTTTAAATACAACCCAGCATTTGTTAACGGATACCACATGTCACCATCTTTAAATGGCCTTATCCATCTTATCACCGCAATTTCAAACTAAGGGATAAAACCCCACCACCAAATGATCCTGAATGATGCTGCCTGTCATGTTAGCCGTCAGCAGCCTTGACATGGTCAGTTATTCTTGTATATAGTGTATTATTTACTAGATTACATTGAAAATAAAAATCTCTTGAAAAACATCTCTCTCAAAGTTTTTTCTCTTGGCTCTCAGTATAATGGTAGTGAAAAGAAAGAAATTATTTGATTAATTTGAGCCTTCTAGATAAGCAAATCCAATCATTCACATCTGGGAATGGATCAGGAGGCCTGTGTTCACATTCCCAGCTCTACTCATGAGCTGCCCCCCTTCAGAGGGACCCCAGCTCCTCCTTCTTGCTCTCAACTTATCACATGTGGCACATGACACTTTTTTTAAGCTAATTCTCAGAGTTCCTCTAAGGATCAAGATATTTAAAAACTCTCATTTTTATAAGTATTATGTTGGTGTTAGGTGTTCAGAGCACAATTTTGGTCTCACAGTTTTAAATTTTTAATTATCTTTTTCAAGCTTGGGTTAGGTCAATTGTCCTGAATTACTAGTAACAGGCCCACAGGACTAAAGCCAATTTACCTAATACCATTGACTTTTGTAGTTTTTAAATCTATTTCCTTTGTTATTAAGAAAAGTTATCACCAATTTGACTAACAGTACGAAAATACTAAAAGTTATGGTATTTTTTTTAAATGATAAACTTTTTTTCCAGTTCTTGTAGATGGTTGTCTCACTGCTTCCCCAACTCCCTCAATTTATTTTATCTACATTTGAACAATTAACAACTTTTTAACCAGTTTGACTAAAAAGACTAACACTTAAAACAAAAGATTCTAACAATTAGTATTTATCAAATCTCAGCCTTGCATCGAGAATAGTTAATTTTTCCTGCTAACTTACAAATCACCACTAACCAATGAAACACAAAATTACATATAGATGCTAGAACCCAACACGAACCCAACACGAACTCTGCCATGTCCTTTCTTTCCAGGACAGATCCCAGCAACCCAATCAATTATATAATCGTCCAAGGAGAATATTGCTCATTTCTCTGTGACAACACTGACAACCCCACTGCCTTCAGTACCTTTCCAAATGCCTTTAAAAAAGCCAAAATGCTCCCAAAGCATCAGTTGCCTATGTGGAATTTAGCAGAGATACTGTAGGGTAGATCCCATGGCGTAAAACCATACACCAACAGGTAACAAACAGACCTCCTTAAATGGCAATTTGGCTACCTTTCGTTTCTAGAGCTGCCATTGTTAATATTGTCTGCTCAGTGGCCTTATCATATTCTTGTTTCCAACAACTTACAGGGCTTTCCCTGAAGAGAGTCCTTCTGTTAAGTTTCAGTTACCCTGTGAGTAGTGTGGAACTTTGGTAGAGAGGGTCATGTTGTGATGTTGTGCTGGTCCTGTGTGCCAAGGTGACACAAGGACCTGCAAGACCTTCTGGTTCTAAGGTCTCCACACTCTGGGTCCTTCTTCTGACCCAGCTTGGAAGTCAAAACTGAGCATAGCCTCTTTCCATTTCTGCTGTATTAATCCTAATCCTCTCTGTGACTAAAGATGCTTCTGCCTGAATAGGTAAATACGTTGATGTATGAAAAGGAAAAACAAGAATATGTTTTAAGAACCATTATCATCATCATGCTGGGATACGAGCAGTCTCACTGTGCTTGAGGTTAAGGTGCCAACTCTGGCCTAGTAGAAATAAAAATGGGGCCACACTTCAAGACTTGTCTTTCCACCCTAGGCATTGGTACTTGATACAGCCTGTGGTCTGAATCCCACTGGGGGCAAATACTGGGTGTTTTGAGCTCAGTCTTACAAAGGCTGATCTTGCCTCCTAAGAGGGTTAATTGGCAAAGCGGTGTGAATGGAATGTGGGGAGCCGATACAATGGCCAGGAAAGGCTTAGAGCAGTCCAAGCTCCAGGGAACGTGGAGACAGCATTGAGGCTGCAGGGTAACCAAGAGAGGAGCAGTCGTATTCGAAGAAGGGGGCCAGGAACAAGATGGAGACAGAAATGTACAGGCCTCAACTAATAGCCCCATATAGGAGAGGGGCCCAAAGAGGAAGAAGGTCAAAAGTGATTCCTACGTTTTTGAACCTGGATACTGACGCTCTCAACAGTGAAACTTGGTAAGTCATATGGAACAGGATTGTGGGAAATGTAATGTTTTGGGTTCAGGCACATTGAATTCGATGTGTTAGTAGGTCATCAAATAACTGAGGTTTATAAATAAATAACCCATCATTTATATTTAGATTTCAGCTTTTGGCATTAAGATAGCTCACCACTGCATGCTAGAAATGTTCTGATTTTTATTTTCTTTTGTGCTCTTTCCTCTGCTTATCAGGCCTTCTTGCCAAAATGGAGCATCTGCAGCTTAAGGATACAAGTTGCTCATCCAAAGTAATGTCAGACTTAGGAATGTATGATTTCCAGAACTGGAGTACTAACATCACCCAGATGTTTTAAAGCTGTGGTGTTAAGTCCACCCAGATGTCTCTGATTGCATCTAGCTAGTCTTAAATTCTTTGCTCATCCTGTGTGTTCCATTCATTTAATCTGCTATAAATCATTATAGCTTTGAATTTTTTTAAAAGGAAGTTTGAGCAGATCCAATGATATGAATGTGGGGAGAGGAGACGTCATAAAGATATTCTTAGATCTTAAAATAAAATAAATCAGTGAATATCAGAGAATCATAGAACTCTGGAACTGAGAGGATACATAGGGATAATCTAGTTCAGTTCTTTCATTTTACAGCTGAGAAAACTTAGGTTTGAGGATTTGGGAGACTTCATGAAGACACAGAACAAGGCAGTGGCCAAGCTAGGAGTAGACACCAGGGATAATTGGTTTAATATTACATAAGTGGATTTTGAAATGTGGTTTCTTTGTTTTTGTTTTTTTGCAGTTTAATATAAATCAAATATATAGAAAATAGAATGACTCTATCCGCCCCCCCTTCTGCATCATCTGCTTTTTCCTTTCACAGGGCTGTTTCCATCAGCCTTCAAATATACTCCTGTTTAAGAGACAAGACGGTGGAGTAGAAGGCCCCTAAGCTCACCTCCTCTCACAAGCACACCAAAATCACAACAAACTGCTGAACAACCATCAGTAAAAAAAGCCTGGAACCTACCAAAAAAGATAGTCTACATCCAAAGACATAAAGAAGAAACCCAACAAGACGGTAGGAGGGGTGCACTCTTGCTATAAGAAAATATACTCTTACTTCTTCCATTAAAAAAAAAATATCTTCACTTAACCCCACATCCTCCTCTAGCTACATTTCTACTTTTTCTTCCCCTTCCCAGCAAATCTCTTGTAGAAGAGTTGCCTATACTCACTACCTGTGGCTTCTATCCACCCATTCTCTCTTTTTTAAAAATTAAGGCAAAATTCACATAACATAAAATTAACAATTTTAAGGTGAACAATTCAGTGGTATTTGATACATTCAGGATGTGTACAACCACTACTTCTATTTAGTTACAAAAACGTTTTCATTAACCCTGAAGAAAACCCTGGACCCATGAAGAAGTTGTTCCCCACTTCCCTCTGCCTCCCAGCCCCTGGTGTTCTGTCTCTAAGCTTTTATTTATTCTGGATATTTACTGTAAGTGGAATCATGCAATATGTGACCTTTTTTTTTTTTTTTTTTTTTTTTTTTTGCGGTATGTGGGCCTTTCACTGTTGTGACCTCTCCCGTTGCGGAGCACAGGCTCCGGACGCGCAGGCTCAGCGGCCATGGCTCACGGGCCCAGCCTCTCCGCTGCATGTGGGATCCTCCCGGACCGGGGCACGAACCCCTGTCCCCTGAACTGGCAGGCAGACTCTCAACCACTGCGCCACCAGGGAAGCCCCAATATGTGATCTTTTTGTGCCTGTCTTCTTTCACTTAGCATAATGTGTTCATCAAAGCTTAACCACATTGTTGCATCAATCAGTACTTCATTCCTTCTCGTGGCTGAATAATATTCCATTGTTCCATCATTTTCTTAAACTCACTCCAAATACCTCATCATTTTCAAAAGTCCTCTTGTCAAGGTTACCAGTGTCCTCTAAGTTGCTAAATCCAATGATGAAATTTCAGCCACATTTGACATAGTTGACATTCTTCTCCTGGAACTTCATTCTTTGCTTGGGTTCTAGAACACACTTTCCTGGTTTCCTTCTTAATCACTAGGCATTCCTATGAATCTTCTGCTGATTGCTTCTTATCTCTTAAACTTTAACATTGAGTGGTTAAGGGTTGGTTTGTGGACCTTCTTTCTTTTTTTTATTAAATTAAATTAAATTAATTTAATTTTATTTATTTATTGTTTGGTCACATGGCACAGCTTGAGGGTCTTAGTTCCCCAACCAGGGATTGAACCCGGGCCCTGGGCAGTGAAAGCGCAGAGTCCTAACCACTGGACCGCAAGGGAATTCCCGACCTTCTTTCTTCTTGATTTACTCTGTTGGTTATCTCATTTAATACCAAGTTTAATTTTCAAAAAAGTAAAATTATGACTTTCATGGAAATATATAATGAATACATGTCTAATATTTTATTACACTTATTAATTAATGAGAGAATCAGTAAGAGATTAAAAACTATTTCAAAGAACACTTGAGGAGCTATGTAGTCACTGGCAATTTAATAAAGGAATGTGTTGTATAATAAATAATTTGTCTGGTCTTTGTCCTATTGTCCTGAGAGGGAGCTTTTAATGCTTGGAATCTCCCGAGTGATAGAAAAATCTTTGTTATTCATGGTGAGACCCTGGGATCACACCAGAGCTTATGCTAGTGAAGTGACTCCTGGTGGGCTCCTAGATAGTTCCAGGATACAGGCTGGCCATTCTAGAATGTTGGGGCTTTGAGCCAGATGGTAACAGCCTGACCTCCAGGGAGAGGAAGGGAGCTGGAGATTGGGTTCATGGTCAATGATCTGATTAATCATGCCTATGGAATAAAAGGTCTGGAAACCAAAACTTGGGTGAGCTTCCCTGGTTAGTGATATACAATGATGTGCTCGGAGGGTGACACATCCTGAGGACATGAAAGCTTTGCTTTTTGGACACCCTATGTTCTTCTTTATTTGGCTGGTCTGGATTTGTATCTTTTATAATAAAACTGTAATTTTAAGTATAGCCCTACCATGAGTTTTGTGAGTTGCTCTAGTGAATTACCAGACATGAGGAGGTAGTGGAAACCTCTAAATTTGTAGCCTGTTGGTCATAAGTGTGGGTGGCCTGGGAACCCTGGAACTTGCAGCAGTGTCTGAAGCAAGGAGTCTTTTGGAGGACTGAGTCTCCTCCCATGAAGTCCTGGATAACTCAGGTAGTTAGTATCAGAATTGCATTGCAGAATGCTAATTCAAGGTTTCAGGATTAGATACTAAACAGGTTAATGTCTACAGGATTTTAAAAAATCCATAATTTTCCACTGAACAGACAAAATTCTGTAAATTAGCAGGTAACTTCTGGGATCTTAAATCAAAATCATACCACTCTCTCCAGAATCATGACTCCCAACATTCTACGCCTAGCTTTTATGTCAGCTCTGGTCTTTAGACTAGTACTACTTGACTGTCTAATAAGCATGGAACCTTAGTATATCCAGAATTAAAATCCCAAACATGCTTGATCTGCACTTTTACCCATCTCTAACTGTGATCCCATTTCACATCCAATGTGGCAGCAAATTCTGCTGGGTTTCACCTTCTAATTTCATCTTGAATTTCACCAGTTCTCATCACTCTCCCTGGTAATAGGTTGGTCCAAAGCACTACCACCTCTTTCTTGGATTATTGCACTACACTTGCAGTTGGTTTCCCTGATTTCTGTCTTTTACATCCTTTAGTCTATTTTCAACACAGCAGCCACAATGATGCTATTAAAACATAAATCAGATCATGTCAAACCCTACAAATGTTTCCTACCTCATCAGAGTAAAAGCCAAAATTCCTACCATGGTTTGTAAGGGCTTTTGTGACCCCATCCTTTGTTAGGTCTCTATCTTCATTTCCTACTACTCCTCTGCCTTGCCCTCTTGACACCAGCCACTTGGCCTTCCTGCCATCCTAAATATATCATGTGTTCACTCCTACCGATCTCTTCCTAAAACACTCTTCCTTCATGTATTCCCATCTCTTTTAAGTCTTTGCTCAAATGCCACCATGGTGACAGATCCTCTGACCACCATATTTAGAACTGCATTCCCTGTCTCCACTCTTCCTACCCTGCTCCTCCCTCTGAATTATTTATAGCACTTATTACAATGGAACAGGATATATAATTTACTTATTTTGTTTATTGTGTGTTTTCATATAAGGTTCATGTGGGCGAGTATTTCTTTTTTATTTGCTTGTTTTATCTACCAAAGTATCCCTGGTACTAAGAATTCAGCAATATTTGTTGAATAATGAATTGTGACATATTGATATTATTGAAAAGTAAAGAAGTACATCACCAGCAATTTTATATGCAAATAAAAGCTGTTGATCATAGTAGTTTTGGGTAGCTTTACAGTTATTTTCATGGTTTGGAATTGATTTAAGAGCCAGCTTGCAAGTCATTAATAATGTCAATTTAATTACTCTATAGTTACAGCTCATTTTGGATCCCAAACTGAATTACCCATCTTGAACACCACCTTATTCATCAGACTTGGCTCTGGTAATGACGTGGTGATAACAGCCATTTGTTATTTTCAATAATCTTCTCCTTAGTCAATAATTTTTCATTTACAAGTAGCAGATATACACTTAAACCATTAAGGTGATAGAGTTTGTTCATATACTAACTTATATTATTAATGTTTTCTTTGCATTTTTCCCTTGCCAATTCTAAAAATGGTAGTTGGACTTTTGCCTTCCTCTGCTTTAGCATGGTTGAGTTGCCAGGTCAAAGCAGAAATAGCTGGAAGGTAATTCTCTTCCTGTTTTGTTTTGTTTTTGGTTTAGAAAGCCTAAACTCTTGAGTCAAAACTCTTATGCAAGAGTCATCTAGGGCAGGAAGAGTGAGATTGGTGCCATTGAGGAGAGAGTGAAGACAGAAGAGATGAGACAAGGGCAAAGATTTTTCTCTGAAGATGAAGGAAGAGACTGTGCTTGGGGTTCCCTGGGCACGATTATGGCTTCTGTGTTGTCTCCCACGAGAGTAACAGAACACTGTAAGACCAAGGCTGTATGATGCTTCTAAGGCTCATCTTCAGAGATGAGAGGTACAGTGCAACGTGTCTCACTAAATCCAATGGAAGTAACCAAAGTTGAGCCTCATGAGTGCCTAGAATCAGGAAGCATGAAATCTGTCAGACACAAAGGAAAATGGCAATACCACCTCTTTTTTTGAAGCCGAGTCTTCTTTCCCTCTTTGAAAGCTAACTTTGTCTGCTCTAAAAGTAGCTTCCCTAAAAATGGATTTATATCACTTCCCATCCCAAGAAGGACTCTGGCAACAGTCAGTCAAGACTTCTCCTAGCATCAGGGCTTTTAAAATTGCTGTTTCCTCTCTAGGAGAGTTGTGAGTAAGAGCTGAGAAAGAAGATAACAAGTTAGTGAACTTATTAGTAATTCAATATCCTTTGGAAGTCTAGTACCCAGAACCTTGTTATGACTACTTCCTGGTCTCTGGAGCAGAAATAATTTGGTCTTCAAGATAAAACTCTTATCCACAAAAGCCTCTTTGGATGGGAGAGCAAAAGCTTCAGAACTGAATAGGAAGATGGGATTGTTTCTTTATTACCAAAGGAAAATATAATTGTCTACTAATGAGACTCTTCAAAGAAAGGAGTCAAACCCAACTGTAGATCATTAATGAGTAGATGTAGCCCCAGTTTACTGTTACATGTGAAAGGTTAGATGGAGCAATCAGGACAAGAGCAACCTAAGCATCAGATCTTTATGTAAACAGTTAAAACCAAGATACTATCCCCGGATCCTAAATACAGACCTTTTGGGCAGGTTAGTAAGAGAAGGAAAGGAAGAGGAGACCATTTCCTTCTTTACTACTTCTAAAGATCTGGCTTTCAATTGTGTCAAAAAAAAAAGGATTAATCTGACTCTATGATCATAGTAAGTAGGTTGATTATATAAAAATGAATTGCAAATGGAGAAAGAACAGATCCTAGAACTATAAGAAATAACCAGTATATATTTACAAATAATGTAGTGGGTTGGAGTTTTCCAGATAACTGGTAAATCATTAAGTACAATGAATAAACCTGTATATACAGTTTTATATTCTGATTGCAGGGAATATTTTGGTAAAATTATGGAAAATTGCTCTGAAAGTTCATACTTGGATAAGTTCTACAATAACTTATATAACATGAAATAAAATACCTTAGGTGTCTTATAACCAAAGTGAAAAGAATATAAGAGTGTTTATTATAGATGGTTAAGAAAATAAAGAGCTAAAAGGAAGGAAACATCCCAAGTAATACTTAATGGGGAAACATAGTAATGTTTTCTAAAATCTTTAAACTCTTAGATTAATTTCTCTTTTAGTAACAGCCTGGCTTATTTTTATGTATATCCAAAAGAAAAATAAAATAAATATTATCACCTCATTTGGGGATCATGTAATGATAATGTGACAAGAGGATGATTTTGTTTGATTTTTGTGAATCCACATTATGACTATTTGAGATAATTAAGTGTCCTAGATGTTGCTGGCACTCAGTGCACTGTGGAAATAAAATAATCCCTGCTGTCTCTCTCTGAGATTGAAGCTTAGCACAGGAAAGGGAGAAGCACTCAAGGACTTGAAAATCAGAAGAAGTGGCTGAAAAACGAGAGGAGATGTCTCCAAATTCTAGGTTTGGAGGTTTACTATGGTAGAAAGCTCAAGTACACCTAGAAAAATGTCCACCTAAGCTTGACAGTGATATAAGAGATGCATAAATTACAACAGACTTAAAAGACCTTTTCCTGACAAAAACCATCTACCACTGAATTAAAAAGATTGATAAAGTTAATAAATTTCATATCAAAGGATAATGTTATTACAGTAGTAATCAAAAAAGGAAACAAAGATTTTTAGTTTACTTAACTTTCAGCTTCACCTATTTCCCCAAATTATGAGTGATTTAGAATAAAACTAAGCACCTGAGAAATGAGATACATGGGTTTTGCATAAATACAGCCATGCACACATACACATGTGCTATAAAGTAGATTTAAGACACTGAAGCTACTCTCTTCCCTAATCACGTTGCTTAAATGATCTGATGTATCACTGACTTAATGGTATTTGATTTGTGTAATATTTTCCCTCTTTAATTCTTTCTCTTTATCCTTAAAAATGTATTACCTACTATGCTGTGTAAATAGCAAAAACATAATAATGTGTATAAGTTTTAAATAGGAAGGCTCTCAACTCATTTCAGAAATAAATACCAGATTAGGAGCTTGATTTTAAACTTTTGGATCTATGCCTGTTACTCGGTTTACCACCTGAATGGCACAAAGGGTCAACTTGTTTGTGCTTCTAATATGAAACTTGTTACATCATGCTATTCATATACATATATATAAAGTTCCTCACCAGATTTTAAATTCCTTAAAAGTACTCACTGACTCTTGTTCATCTTTGTCTTTCTTGAGGACAGAACCACCGGGAGCTGAATTAGAAGCAAGTCTCAGTGGTTTAAGATAAAAGGAACAAGCCTTTCTTGTTCAGAAAGCTTTTTTCTTAAACTGAATCAAGATATTAAAATAAAAGCATATATAGCCCAGCTATTGAAGTAAAGTCCCAACTTTAAAAATACAAGTGTTCCAACAAGGGCTGGTACAGAGTGCTTCAGGTTCCTAAGGTAATCTATATGAGGAGGCAGGCAGTAGAAGAGTCCCTTGGAATGGGCAAAATGTGAAAGGAAGAGAGGAGAGAAAAGAGTTACCCTGACAGTGGAAACATTAAGGTCAGGTTTAATATCATTATATCCTTGTTCAAGACTGTATTTGTTTCAGTGAAATAGTAACATATTTAATGTATTATATTAATATCTTCACATTTTGTGGCTGATTCTCTTTTCTACTGTCTTTGCTCACATTTGCACTGATTAATCTCACCCATTGCAATAAGTTAAGAATAATATGTTACTTGTTTAACCTCAGCTCTCATCAGCTCATTTCTGGTGTTTTACGATCAACACCTAGTTTGGAGCCAACCTAGTCATTTTCTTTAAAATTATCAAAATAGATGTTTTCAAAATGTGGAAAAGATGCCACCTGAAAAGAACCTGCAAGAATTTTAACTCCTCCCCAAAGATAATAGACATTAATAATATTTTATGTCCCTTAATTAAGATGTATGTGTGACTTTGTAGTGAAAAAATTTGGTCAAAGGTTAATTAAAAATGATAAAGATAGTTGTCAGAGTCTCTTTTAAAAAATATTACTTACTATTCTTAGCTATCAATTGTCCAACAATTCTGAATCTTAAAGAATAGAATGTATATTTATTACACAAATAATTATCGAGCAACTCTTCCACGCCAGGTGGCACTATTCTAAGGCTCGAAATAAATAAATGACTTAAATATGGTCTTTGCTCTAAGAAATGAGAAGCAAAAAGCTTTGGGAAGCTTATCTAGTTATCCCTTTCAATTCAGTTGAGTTACATGTCTTTTGAAGAAATCTTGTTTAAAACAGAAAAAGGCATTCAACTGGGTTAAATGGTATTACTTGGGAATTTTGTAAATTTTGCAGGCTGAGAACACACATTATGATTTTAGACAAAGGGGGAGAACTTTTAAAACCACAGCCTAGTTCTGGCTCCTACCCTGTCTCACTATGCTTTGATCAATTTCTACCAGGGTTCTTACAGCAAAAACATGTGTTCCAATGAGATGAATTTTAATGGCTCTAATAATTATGTTTCTGTGTTTCTTCAAAATATCTGACTGAATGAAACTTTATCTTCCCTCTGCAAAGAGATCATACAGTTTCAAGCTACTATTTCAACTCCATTTGAGTACACAGTCATCATAAATATATTTTCCTGGCCATTAGCTCAACTTATTTGGAGGAAAACTGTGGCCTCCCTTAGGCTTTTATTCTCCTATGCATTTTGGATGTATAAGTAAATATAAAGTTGCATTGGCAGGTGTGGTAAGCCTCTATTAGACTGTTCCTTCTCTGTTCAGAGAACCCACTGGAAACTGTCGTGGGAGATCTTACAGGAAGCCTGCTATGTGCCAGGCTTCTAAGCTATTATTTTGTTTAAAAGCTCTGTGGAATTGTTAAAATTCTCTTCATTTTTAGTAGGAGAAAACCGGCTCAGAATATGCACAGTTGGGCCAAGTGTGGGTTTGTGTCCGTATACAACCCAACCTAAGGTCTTAAAAACAATACTAAAAGATCAGAATGGGAGAAAACTTTTTGCATTTATTTTGAGTAAATGAGACTTGAGGCATTTGTCTCCCCATGCATATCTATGCAGTATATCTAAGCAAAAATCATGTCAGTTTTTTTTTTTAACATCTAAAAGTTGCTTTAGAGGATATAAGAAAATACACCTATATATATATATAAATAAACTAAAGCCTACACCTATGCATTTTAATCACTTTGTGGGAGAAATTGTTCTGTGCATAATAGCTTATCATGATTTGGGTGCTTTGCTAAGGCTTAAGAAATTGTTAGTGCCAATTCCAATTTGCTTAGTTCATTTACTTTGCACCTAACTTGTAAATTAATCATTGCTGGTAACATCAATTTAGTTGTAATTAATCATAGAGGGAGGAGTAAAGGAGTCATATTGGTACCAGCCATATTAACTGCCTTATCTGATTGCTCTTGTGTAATTTTCCAGCACTTTGATGAATATACAAGGCAAGAAATACTTTGGCGGCTTTCAAGAATATTCATAGTATAACTGGAAGTAGACTTGAAAGCACTATAAATAGTTGATTGCTGCTTTACCTGAAGACTCTTCTGTGGCTATTAGATATATAACTTTTGCGCACACACACACACACACACACACACACACTTTGCCCTTGCTTTGCTTAAATTACATGTTGATGCTTTCAGAGCAGTTGAGGCTAAAAAATGGAGATTTTATTAGCGTCTTGGCTGTGTATTCAAGGTCAGAGAGATGTGGATCCCAACAAATAGCAAGTATTGATATCTCCTATGCAGTTTCCACTTGGTAAATAAATATTTAGGGAAGTATATAATTCTCATTTGCAAATATGCAATATTTTTTAGCTCTTGATGAAAAAATTGATTTTTACAACATTACAGTCAAAATCTATCCATATATTTACTTATGCCTGACAGAACTTTAGGTGAGTTACAGCAAACAAACAACATTACACTGATGTATGAGGAATGATATATTAAACTAGCGTATTTTACAGTCCCCATAAATTATATCTTGTGACTTCCTATTCATTGTATCAAGCTATTCATTGCTTTAGGGTGAGGACAAATCCCACCTACAAGATGGAAGTCATAGTTTAGCATGGAGCGTCAAGATACACTTTTCAGTCCATAGCAAAATAATAGTTTTGCAAGCCTGGCTTTGCAAGTGTTCTCATGAAAGCAGGAGGAAGGCCTATCTTACAACCTGTCTTCTGGTTCCTCACTGGTCCCCAGAGCAGAGTGGTTGATCAGGTCTTGTGCTGGGTATCCTGGACTGGTGCTCCCCGTGGGTGACCAGTCTTGCTGGGTCCCTTTGGCATGACACTAGCATCTACTTCTGAGTTCATGGTCCCTGCTGTTGAGTCTGGTCATAGATTCCTGTACCCTCTTTGGCAGTACATCAATCCTCTTCAGGTTCATAGGTTCACTCTGTACTTTTCTGTCCTCCCATCAGAGCAGGTAGGAAGATCCGGATCCTGAACATGCCATGAACAGGCCAGGAGGTACTGGAGTTGCTACGTTAAGCCTACCTGTTTAGATACATCCCTGCTGTTCAGGTACTCTGATGAACATGGGATCTTCCTAAGAGACATGAAATTTTCTCAGACAATACCTTAAGAACCGAACAGAACCAAAATGAACCAAACCAGACCAAACCAAACCAAACCAAACCTAAACGAACAAGAAAATCTACCCTGGGATTCCCCCAATCACATCTGGATGTTTCTACCCATTCTCTTGGGGTTCTGACCCCAAGACCATGGAGGACATTCACCTCTGCTCTTCACTCTTTATGTTCTTCTTCTCCTCAAACCCCAAAAAGTCTTTCTCCTTTTACTTCCTGTCATATAGGAATTTCCCCTACTTCACATTCTCCCACTGTCTCCATGATATGCAAGCCGGTCAAACTTGGTGATCTGAGTTTCCTTGGCACTTAATATGTAGAGGAAATATTTTAATACTTAGAAAAGCTTATTTATCTGCATCCAGTCACTAACCTGGGGAGTACGAGTAGGAGGGAGTACCCTTGAATGGGAACAAGGACCCTTGGAATACTTCCTTGGGGAAAGGACACAATTCAAAATGTAACAAAGGTATATGGTAAGTCAAGTCCTTATCCTACCCCTACCTATGTTCCTTAGGTACTCAGCTGCTTTCCACAGAGATAATCACTGACTCCGGTGTCTTATATCTACTTTCCCAGAAGTATTCTATGCCCATACATGTGTGTATATATACTTTTCTGTTTTTAAAACAATTTGTAGCACACTATGTACACATTCTGTATCTTCCATTTTTTACTTAATGTATCTATCAGTACATATCAGTAACTGCAGAACTGGCTCATTCTTCTCAATGGCTGCATAATATTGAAATGTAAGGAAGTAATATAATTTATTTAGCCAGACTCCCTCCCCCACAGTTTGGTTCAGTACTTTTTTCTTACAAAACAGTGCTGTAATGAATATCCTTCAATATATTTTATTTTGAACATGTACAGGTTAATCTGTAGAATAAATTCCTAGAAGTAGAATTGCTGGATCAGATATAATTTTTAAATATCATAGACATGTCCAAATTCTTTTCAATAGAATTGTTCTGACTTAGAGTCTTATCAACATACATAGGCATATCTGTCTCCCCTTGCCTTTACCAACAGACCGTATGAACTTGATCTTTGACAGTGAGGAGTAAAAAATGGTGTCTTGAAGTTTTAATTTGTATTTCTCTTGTTATGAGTGAGGTTGAATGTTGTGTAAGTTTTTAGGAGTCTTAAAAATTTTCATTTGTTTTTATCTTTTTCCCATTTTTTAAATCAATTTGTTGGTCTTACTGATTTTTTAGAAGCTCTTTCTGAATTAAGAATATAGGCTCTTAATTCAGGATATGCTGTTTCAGTATTTTAAAAAATTATTTTGTTATTTGTCTTTAGCTTGTGTATAGGTTATTTTAATATACAAAAATTTCTTATTATGTTGTCTAATTAATCAGTTTTCTATTCTGCTGTTCCTTAGTTTTGTGGCATATCAGAAAAGCCTTCCCTACTCATGAAACTATAAAAATAATTCTCCAATGTTATTGGTACTTCTATAATTTCATTTTTTATATTAAAATTTTTGATCCACCTGAAATTTATTTTAGTGTAATGTGAGAGGTAGGAACTGAATGGTTTTTTTTCCAGATGGCTACCTAGTTGTATTACCACTTTTTATTGAATAATACGTTTTTTCACTTATTTGAAATGTGAATTTTATGATATAATGTGATATATATTGTAAAATAGAAATATATATCATTATATAATATAATGTTTATTTATATCTGGAATTTCTATTCATTTTATTGATCAGTCTGTATATTTGTTTACCAAGATAATATAACTTTAAATATTTCAGTAATTAATTAAAGGATAATGTTGTATTTTGTTCATGATGTTGCATTTTGAACTTAAATGATTAAAACACCTAATTAACTACAGCAAGTCATACTTCATCCAAAAAGAAAAATTACAAATGACAGCAATGTGCTCAAAGAGTAAAATTATACCCCAGAACCAAGTTGGAAATTAGTCTCATACATATATGTCATGGCTAAATACTGATCATGGCTCAGGTCAAAAGTCGTCAGAACGATCTGACAAATTTCAATGTCTGAAGTGACGTTTAAGAGAATGGCAACTGGGTAAGTGAAATGCTGTTTTAACAGATAAAATCTTTCCACTTGGAATACATTCCTGATGCTGATTTTTTACCTGGGTGATGTGACTTCAACTAGTTGCTCTTAATTAGATTGAGTCAGGGACTTAGTAGCTGGAAGAATTTAGCACAGACATTAATTCTATCTGGAGAACAGCAGCCTGAGCCTGATGGTTTCTAGCAAACAAGGTCAAATTCAGTACAACATACTAATACTGATCAAGGTAGGAACAGGGAAATTTTACTGCTTAGGGAAAACAATAGCATCACTCTAAGCCATACTGCAACCAGCTCCTTTTTTTAATCAATTAGAGTTTTTATACCATCTTTTAGGTATAAAGTTATACACACTCATACAAATTTACACAGTACAAATATGCCTTTAGAGTAAAATAGGAAAGTCCCCCGCTTCAAAAAGAGTACCTCGAAGCAGCGTTGTTGTCACTTTGGCGAGCAATGTTTCAGAACCCATGGACCAGAAATTTTTTATTTTGTTTTGCTTTATATAACAAAATTTATATTTTTTATTTTGTTTCGCATCTTGATTTTATTCCTTAGTTTGTGGTAGACATCTTCCCATGTCAACACATGGCCTACCTCTTTCTATTTTGATTTGTGTTCAATTTTCATGAGCAACGTTCTCTTCACTTTACAAAATTTATCCTTATTTTAAATTACAGAAATAAAGTCTTATAAAAATTTAGAAATACAAAACCAAAATTAATGAAACAGAAAGTAACTCAGAAAAACTAATGACTATTTTCATTCACCAAATGTGAAAAAATAAAACCGAGAATATGGAGATATGGACAGTCTCACACATTTCTACTTTTCTTTTTGGAAGGTAATGTAGTTATACCTTTTATAAATTAAACATATGCATACCATTTGGCTGAGCAATCCCAGTTTTGAACATTAATTCTGCATAGATCAAAGCCCTAGAATGCAGGGACACAGGTGCAATGATTTGTAGAGCAAAACTCTTCAGGGTGGGAAAACACTGGAAACGACCTGAAGGTCCATCAATTATGTAACGATTGAACATATCACAGGCAATAATGCTATCAAACATTTAACTGTTACTTAAAAAGATATGTTTGAGCTATGGCTATGGAACTAGATGGATTTTCAGAACAGACTTTTGAATGAAAATAACAGGTTGAGAAATAATTTGGTATAGTATGTACTTGTTTTTTTCTGAGAAAAACATCAACTACTACTCATACACATACATATGAAAACAGGTTTGAAATTATACATCAGCCTGTGAAAACTGCTATCGATAATGATATAATTATTAATAATGACATGATCTGGTGATGTGATTATGTTTTGCCTTTAAAGTTTATGGTAAACAAGTATGTATTACTTTTATAATTTTAAAAGGTGAATAAAGAACACATAAAATGAAAAAAATATATAATTAGATGAACAAGTTTTATAGAAAATACATTTCTATTGTCATAGAAAGTTTAATGATTGTAAAAGGAGATACTTTGAATACTGGTACAATTAAATATCCAAGGTAAAAATAATGGGGTGGTGTTAGATGGTGTTTAGTAATATATTGACTTTTTTTTGGTCCAGAGACCTAGAATCTTATCTTGGTCTCAGTATCCCTACTTCCCATAAGGTCCCTGGAAGAAAGATATGTTCAAAGAAGGCTAAGGAAAATGCCACCTCATTATTAACTGGGCATCACCCTCAACACCAATGCCATATCCCCTGAGCTCACCTCACTACACATGGGCTTCCTTTTGCCCAATCCAAAGGAAGTCTACAGGCGAGAATTAAAGAAGGCTGAAGACAGGTCATGCTACGTTTCTAAGTCTATACTAGTGGATCAACAGTTAGCACCCTAAAGTACAAAAATCTATCTTTGCCAGAGCAAAGGAAATAGGACTGGAGCAGAGCTGCATATAGGCTTGTTTGCATTTCAGTGTTTCATCCATTAGAAAACATGGCTGCCCAGTGTCTTGATAGTTAACAGATTAGTGCTCTCTGCCTCTCAAAGATGGGTTTCTTACCCTATTGCCCACTCATCCTTGAGTAAGAAAGAGGAGAAAGAAAGAAGAGGAAAAAGAAAGGGCTTTCATTCCTTGGAAAATACAGGTTAAAAACAAATAAAAACAAGGATATAATCTATTAAAAATCTAAAGCAACAATTGGAAAGAGATGGAAATTAATCTTCAACTATTTTTTCAAACTTTGGAGGTTCATGAAAATAAAAGCCATATTTTTTTCCAAGCACTTCTAGGTTTCTCAAACCATCTGTGCTTCAAGGAGAATTTAGTTCATGTGTTTTTAGTTAATTTACACTTAACTCATCAAAATGTTGACTTGTTATTCCAGCTATTTGATGTCTCAGAAATCATACGCACATTTTAATATATGTTCAAAAGTCTTTCTTCCATTTGGATAAGGAAATCATCATTAGCTAGCAGTAAACAGAACCTGGAAGAGCTTAAGTCTGATTCCGAACGGAGAACTAAGGAAATTCCAAGGGGTTTGAAACTTGGCAAACTACTTTCCACACACATGGTTACAAAATCTTTAAAGTGATAAACATGAGAAATGACAAAAAACCATCAAAATCATCACAAGCATAAACGGAGTCTCTGGAATGTGAAGATGCTTAGTCAGAGGACTTATATATCATATTAACTCTATGTTCCTTAAATGAAAATACTTCAAGGTCAGCACACTAGCCCCAGGTTGGCCCATGTGTACGGAACATTGTGTCAAAGCCAATAGGCTAATTTTTCCAAGGAAAAGGACAAAGGATATCCTTCAGAACTTTTGATGATCCCGTGATCTTTCAAGTAAAATGTATTAAACACATATCTATTTAAAAGCTCCTGTATGTTCATGTCAGTAGGCTGGAAATAATTTTTTTCCCACCCAGCTTACCTATGCCTCTAGACCACAATACCTGAGTAAACGTCATCGCGGATTAATGTTTGATTGTCTAGGTTCACAGCTGACCAAAGCTTCTGTTAACTCTGAAACAATTCTCACGATATTTACACACTGACTTTTAGAGACATTTGAGGCAGGATCCTGGTCTTTCGTGACTGAAAACAAGAGGTTCAGAGACGGCAAACCATGGAGGGTGTTCTGGGGCCAAATCCCACACGAGTACAAAAGGAACCAATTCATGTTCAAGAACAGACTGTAGAATGGAGCTAAGATCCAAGATTCAGAGGAGTGGGTCAACAGGAACATGAAATAGAAATAAATCAATTGGAACATGAAATAGAAGTGGATCTATAGGAACGCAGAGCTGGAGGGATTGGAGCAGCCTAGAGGTCAAAGAAGTGTTCAGGGGCAGCTTGGGGAATGGAGAGCAGAGGCAGCACTAGAGGGAGAGGAAGGGCCAGTTTGGGGCAATTCGCATGATCACTGAGCTCCTTGAGTGGCTTGGCTGGCTTTACCGTCCACAGATAAATCCATAAAATAATAGAAATGTCAGGGGCAGAAGGAAACATAATAATCATCTCATTTGACTTTGTAAATTCTAACCCTCTCATTTTTATAATTGTGAATTTCGTTGCCCACCCTGGACGGGTAACCATTATACAAAGCTACGCCCTTGCTAGTGTTAGAGCTGAGAGCAGCAGCTGTAAGGCCTCCCCTTACTTCTGGTCCAGAATTCTTTCTATGCACCACATCCCAAGCGAATTAGTCATTTCCTCTTTCTTCCCTTTCTTCTTTTTAAAGTTTCTTTTTTTTCCCCCCACTTGCCTCATTTATTCCCACTTTAACTCAAAACTGAAGTAGAAGTGACAAAATGTCACACCCAAAGCTCGACTGGAATTATTCTCAGAGGAGGTCACAGCAAAGCATGTTTGTTTTGTGAAGTTTCAAGTTGATTCTCAGCATATGGGTTCAAAGCTGTGAACCAACCTTGAACCTTGGGAACTGTGAGTCGACAAGATGGGACTAATATGTAAAAGAAAAATAAAAGGTTCAGAAGACTTGCTGGATGTCGGTTCTCTTTTTAAAAAGAGCATTTTGGTGAGTTAAGTGTAAATGATTCAGAAACACAAGGATTTTATTTCCTTTGCCATAGGCATGGGTTTAAAAATTTATGGAAAAAAGTGCTCGGCACAACATGTTTTGAATTTCATTGGTCTTTTTTTATCCTATGATCTCTAGAAGATGGCAGCTGAAGAATGAACAACTGAATCAAAAGTTTTAAGTGTATATATAAAACATGACACTTGGTCAGATGGAGTAGTAAGAACATCCAGTCTGAGAGCTCCCATTCTGAAAGCCTTATTATACTTTTAGTCTTGGACCTAATTATATTACTAAAGGAAAGTTCCAGGTAGGTTTTTAATCTGAATTTACTGTGTGTGAATCAGGCCCATAGTTGTGAGGAATCCATTTCATTATAAGGAGTGTGATGCTTGGGTTAAGGTGTGTAACTGGGCAGTTGGAATAAAAGAGATGTGAATTACTTTGCTTTAAACTGTTAAGGCTCTAATTTTTGTTTAAAAATTAAAACAATCTACTGGATGATCTTTTATATACATCATTTTATCTGCCTCAAGCATTTTACTTTGTATAGTATAACTAGGATCTTTGTAGAATTCTGATTATTTCTACTAAGAGAAATAAACAAATATTTCAGGATTCTCATAATCTGTTTTTATTTTCGCTCTTTTTGGCCAACTTTATGGCAGGATAGTTGGTTTTTATTTTATTAATATTATGTGAGTCCTTAGTCAAATTCCTGTTTTGTTGTAGGAATACTCGTAATTAGCTACATGAATTTTAAATCTTCTGAACAGGCAGTGTCTAAAACTCATCTTTTTTCAAACTTATACTTGTTCTCTGATTTGCCCAGGAACTTCTAAGAGAATATACAACTTTAAATAAACATTCCTGGTTAGCTCGTGGTTGGGCTTTAAACACCCTAGCATCATTTAAATCAAATCATTTCAGATGCTAGAACTGGATGAAATCACAACGAAGCTATGCTTGCAATTTTATTAAAATGATAGGTTGGTCAGGACAAAAATATTCAACTCTATTGAGTGCCAAGGTGGAGTACATTCAAAATAGCCTACCTACATAGACGGAGCCAGGCCATATCACGCTGCAAGGGCTCTGTACATATCATCACATCTGTCACTAAAAATGTGACTTTTTTTTTTTTTTTTGCATGTTGTTTCATGTATTTTAAATAGAAGGAAAACTGGGCTACATTTCAAAATTTAAATATGGTACATGAAACGGCTTTGTTCACATTTAATTAAATTACTGTTTATGTGCCATATGTTTGATCAGACACTGCTTGTATCCCAGATGGAGGTAATGGGTAGAAATAAGGTATAAAGGTTTTTCTTTTTTTTCCCTCTTCTCAAAGTAGAAGGTACAAATTGAGATGATTTTCTAAGAAATGTCATCACAGTGACAAACTCATATGGCCACTACTGTGAAAGGAGCCCTTAAATGATCACTTGGTGGCTCGTTAACTCTCAGAACTATAAAGATAACCACCCTGAAGATAGGTAGGACCCTTAGCTCCAGAAGACACTACTTCAATTATTTACAAGACTCCTAGTGCAAATTTCCTCAGGGATACTGTTGCCCTGACTGACTTGCCAAAACTGTTTTCTTTAGGACTTTAGAATAGGTTTGTTTTAAAATTATTAATATAAAATAAAGAGATACTCACTGTTAATTTAAAAATGTACAGTTAAGTCATGGAAATGTAAATTCAATAATTTCTCATGCAACTTGAACTGGAAACAAGCAGATACCTTTTATGAATTCCCTACATTCAGCAGAAGCAGAATTCACTTTGCTCATTCGCCAAGTAGATGTGTTTTCTGGAGACGAAGGAAGAGTCATTTTTACCATATGAAGGGAGCATGTGTTTTTCTTACTTTTGCTGATCTGCTGTTTTCGCCATATTTGCTGAGTTCAAGTCTCTCATCAGTTGGTGGGAATGTAGATTTAATGACATTTATTTTGGAAAACATGTTCTGCTAAAATTTTGTAGTGATGTAAGCCATTTAACTCTAAAATTGGCAGCTGAAACTAACGCTATGTCCACATAAACAACTAGTCAAATGTCTCAGCCAAAACCATTTTGGGACACTCAAGGCCAGGATACCATTTCTGGGTCTGCACACTTTCCTGAAAATGAAAGTAGTGCAGTCAGGGGCTTACCTCCAGTCCAGGCAAAGGGGGCCTGAGGAAACTCTGATGTGTCCTCCTATTGTGGTATATCCCTGTGTTTAATAAAAGACCTGCTCTCCTTTTGCTTCTAAAGAGAGTAAGTGTAAATAGAAGAAATACGGGGATGAAATTCTTGCCCTC
This sequence comes from Orcinus orca, assembly GCF_937001465.1. Classification (NCBI taxonomy): domain Eukaryota; kingdom Metazoa; phylum Chordata; class Mammalia; order Artiodactyla; family Delphinidae; genus Orcinus; species Orcinus orca. The sequence goes on along the minus strand of NC_064561.1, from coordinate 82,043,758 downwards.
AGCAGTTGTCTTGGGGGAGAGGGTGTCATGTCCTTTGGAGAGGGGACAGGCCACACAGTAGGAGAGGGAGGTAGGGAGGCCCCCTGTGAGACATGCAGGCTAGGCTCAAATTAGAATGGTGCTCCTTTTCTACTCTCCACAAAGGGGGAGGCTGGAGAGCTACATCTACCGTCTTGGTTTGCCGGATAAGAGGGTATCAGGAGAGGGGCAAGGACACTCTGAGACTATATGGCAGTAGCCTTTTTTTTTTTTTTTTGAGTGTCTAACATAGGCTAAGTACTGTATCAGACCTTTTAGATAGATTTTCCTATTAAAATGTCACTAATCTCCTGTAGTAGGTATTATTATAGGTGAATAATATGAATAGTATTTATATTACAATAAATATAATATGATACATATGATATATATGATATGATATATATGATATATGATATATATATGATATATGATATATAATATGATATATCATATATGATATGATATAGGGAGTTTGACCAACTTGTCACAATCATACAATTAGCAAGTGATAGCACCAAGATTTGAACCATGGAGTCTAACCTCAATGATCATCTCTTTCCATATCATCATCCAGATAAAGTGAGGACACAATCGTGTGGAAGCAAGTCAGGGAGAGGTGGGAAGGAAGAGTCAATGAACAATGTTATACTGTAACTGAGTGACAAATATTGCTAATATTAACTAATCTTGCTAAATATAACTGATTAGGCTATATTTTAAATTGTTGATGTATGGTACAGTAATGAATGCACACAAATTATGAAATGATATTATGATGCTTGACAATGACTGAAAATCCATTCTCCCCCAAAAGCCATTAACACACATTCATGGCGTCTTGTGCTAAATGCAACAGTTGCCCAGACTAACACTTTGGAGTCATCCTCAATACTGTCCTCTCCCTGACTTGCCACAGCTCACCTTGCCCCCCATCTTGCTTCTCTCCATTTAAGTGAAGAACCCCACCAACCATGCCAGGAGCCTGGAAGTCATCCTTGGTACCAGACTTTCCCTTACCCCCATGTTCAATCCTTTACTCTTTGCTGTCCATTTTCCCTCCTAAATATCTCTTGAATCTGTACACTTTTTGGCCATCTCCTCCATCATACCATGAATACCAGGACTTGTACAATAGCTTTGTACCTCTGAATACTAATCCATTCTCCACAGGGAAGGCAGGAAAACTTTTAAGTGATACAAATCTGATCTCATCATTTTTCTGCTTGAAACCCTTCAGAGATTGTTAGGATCAAGACAGAAATCCTTAACATGGCCTGTACGGCTCTGCATAGGCTGGCCTTTCTCTCTCTGTCTTCACCTCATATAACCCCCATCTTCCACTTTAACTCAGCCACCTTTGCCTTTCAGTTCTGGCCTCACAATCTTTACAAATGCTTTTCATTCTGGCTGGAATGTTCTCCCCCAAACACTTCTCCTCTTCCCCGAGAGCCACCTTTAACTTATCCTTTAGATAGCTCAGCATTCCCCTCCCCCCAGCCAAGGTGCTGTCTGTCCACACATCCTCTCTTAGCACTCTCCTCTTCCTTTTTTTTTTTTTTTTTTTTGTGGTATGCAGGCCTCTCATTGTTGTGGCCTCTCCCATTGCGGAGCACAGGCTCCGGACGTGCAGGCTCAGCGGCCATGGCTCACGGACCCAGCCGCTCCGCAGCATGTGGGATCTTCCCGGACCGGGGCACGAACCCGTGTTCCCTGCATCGGCAGGCGGACTCTCACCCACTGCACCACCAGGGAAGCCCTCCTCTTCCTTTTTAACAAAGAGAGCAATGGTGACAAAATACTTACTTATCTATTTACCCTGAGGGTCAACTCTATGAGAGCAAAAGTCAAGCCTGCCTTGTTCACTACACTATAAGCAGCACAAAACACAGAGCCTTTACTGTATTAGGTACCTAATTAATCCCAAATGAGGAAATGAATGAATACTTCCTCTATCACCTTCAATTAAGGCAGAGAGTGGGTCATCTTAAAACTCTGACACTAGGTTCCTTGAGGGCAGTCACTATGCCTTTTTCTTGTTATCATTAGTGGCTAGCATATACCTGGTAGATTCTCAACTGTGAGCTTGCTTACTGAATGTACAAGCTACATGCATGCTCCTCCCTGCCTATTGGGAAGTAGAATATCCTTCCAGCATAAAAGACATAACTGATTCCTCTTCTAGGCAAATCAGGGAGCTCCATTATATACTTCTGAATTATTTGGATGCCTCTTTCCCCTTGTACTAGTCAGGGTTTTCCAGAGAAACAGAACCAATAGAAGATATATATATATATCTTATATTTATCTATTTATTGTAAGGGATTGGCTCACATGATTATGGAGACTGAGAAGTCCCACAATCTGCTCTCTGCAAGCTGGAGACCCAGGGAAGCTGACGGTGTAGTTCAATGGGCTGAGAGCTGGAGAGCAGATGGTATATTTTCCAGTCCCAGTCTGAACGCCTGAGAACCATGGAGAGCAGGAGAAGATCAACGTCCTGGGTTAAGCAGTCAGGCAAAGAGTGAATTCAACCTTCCTCCACCATTTTGTTCTATTAAGGCTCTCAGTGGGTTGAATGATGCCCACTCTCACGGGAGAGGGCCATGTGCTTCACCCAGTTTACCAATTCAAAGTTCGTATCCAGAAACACCTAGAAATAAAGTTTAACCAGATATCTGGGCATCCTGTGGTTCTGTCAGTTTGATACAAAATTAACAGTCACATTTCTATAGCCAAATATACAGCTCACCCTATTGATTCTGAATATCTGAGTTTCACTATACCTTTCAGAATTCTAGCAATTGAGATTCTTGTATACTGCAAATCTGCTAGATCATTTGTGAGGTTACAGTTGTTAAAAATTTCATGGAGACAATTCAGTGACTCCAATAAATACTACCCATAAATTCTCAATGACATACTTCACATGTGCTACTTAAAATTACTCCAGAGATGCTTATAGTGTTATATAAAGCCACGAAAAGAACTGTAAGAAGATAGAATCAGAAGGTTTGTGCAATGTTCTAACATAATCCAATGACTTAAAAAAACCTGTTCTTTATGGTTAAAGTGGAGAAGCTATTTCAATTTCTTTTTACCTGGCTATTTAACTAACTAACTGACTGACTGACTAACTTCCTTCCTTCCTCTCTCCCCCTCCCTCTCTCCCTTCCTTTCTTCCTTCTTCTTTCTCGCTTTTAAAGTGAAAGCTGTGCTCAGTTTACTCAGGCATACATTTTAATTCTTCAATATCACATAACAATGTCATTATATGGCAGAGATACTGAATACACTTAGTGATTAGCATCGTCAATGGAAGTACTACAGTTGAAAATGCTCCATAATAAAAGAAAAATTATGCTAAGAAGTGTATGATTGGTATGAAAAGAGAATTATGTCTTAAAGTCATGTGCCTTTTCCATAATTATTTGCCAAATAGTTGGTATTTAGAAGTTAAAGTATGATATTAAATTCCTGTAGTATGCTCTGTCACTCCAAAGTTAGTATGTTCCTATAGTTAGAGCAATGGCCTAGAAAACAAGCTTGACTGAGTCACTTTGCTAAGTCCCCTTAATCTTCCGTACCTTAGTTTGCTTTTTTATGTGCTACTGATAAAGACTCTTTGTGTACATTTCAAGGGCTGGTTATGTCCAAGGTTTTACCATTTAGTCTAGCATGATGACAATTTAAGAGAGATGGAGCAATATAAATAAATGTGAACATCTCCCCCTAGCACTACACATGTGATATTATTACTACTATTTTAAGTTCAAGTGGGAAAAAAGAAAATAGACACTTCAACTTTATCAAATCTGTTAAAGTGAAAGAAATAAAGGAAGAAAACAAAGTAGGAAAGAGAGAGATTACTCTGGTGGAGTCAATAAGATGATTTGAAAGCACTGGCTAAATTATAAATGTCATAGAACCAGTCTTGAAATAAAAAGCAAAAAGCTAGCTTATACTGTTGATGGGAATGCAAACTGGTACAGCCACTATGGAGAACAGTATGGAGGTTCCTTAAAAAACTGAAAATAGTGTTACCATACGATCCAGCATTTCCACACCTGGGCATATATCCAGAGAAAACCATGAACCCCAATGTTCATAGCAGTGCTATTTACAATAACCAGGACATGGAAGCAACCTAAATGTCCAACAACAGAGGAATGGATAAAGAAGATGTGGTACATATCTACAATGGAATATTACTCAGCCATAAAAAGAACAAACTAATGTCATTTGCAGCAACATGGATGGACCTAGAGATTCTCATACTGAATGAAGTAAGTCAGACAGAGAAAGACAAATATCATATGATATCACTTATATGTGGAATCTAAAAAGAGGCTACAAATGAACTTGTCTACAAAACAGATATAGAGTTACAGATGTAAAAAATAAACTTATGGTTACTAGGGGGTAAGGGGGGGAGGGATAAACTGGAAGACTGGGATTGACACATACATACTACTATATATAGAATAGATAACTAATGAGGACCTACTGTATAGCACAGGGAACTCTACTCAATACTCTTTAACGGCCTGTAGGGGAGAAGAATACACTTAGTGATTACACTTAGTGTATTCTTAGTGTACACTAAGATACACTTAGTGCTGTACACTTGAAACTAACACAACATTGTAAATCTGTTATATCCCAATAAAATTTTTAAAAAGCTAGCTTAACAGAATTATACCTATTGAATAACAGTCTTCCAGTTTTTATGCCTGAATGACAGAGTACTGTTTGAGATATACATAAGCTGCCATTGACAATAATGATTCATACAGTTTGAAATCTGAGTGGCATAGTAGAGTTAAATAAACAACAGAATTTTCATTTTTTACGTTATATCTTTTTATATTTCAAACAATTCATATGTTTTATGTTTAATTTAATCAGGAATTATATTTCTTCATTCCACCTTCTAGTTCAAGTATTAATTATATAATAAATTATAGAGATTCTGAGGTTAAAAGGCTAGAGGTGGACTTTACAGGTTCTATACATTATAATTTTCATTTGTAAAACTGGGGACGCTAGTTGACCTGACATAAATAGGTATCATGTTAAAGCAAGTTTCATTTTGCTCCTTCACCTCTTCCAACTTTGATTTCCCCTTTGATCTTCCATATTTCAGAGAGAAAGAGCAACATAAATATTGGTTGGTTTCCTACTTGGAGAATAAGAAAGGTTGATTATATATCAAAGTGTCCAAATAGGATCTTGGAAATCATCAAATATTCATGGAGGTTTGAGAGGGGAGTGGGTCTCAATTCCAACACCCATTTTTGAGATGCAAACCTTGAGAATCAGGGAAGTTTCACTACTTGTTAAAACTCATACGTCTAAGTACGTGGGGATCGAGTATAATATGGTGACTGCAAAGTGATGGAAGCTCTGAGGCAGTGATTTATTGCCGGTTGGTACCAACTGCAGCTTTGTGATATCACTCAAATTGTGGTTTTAAATGGTTGCTACACTGTTAACTTTCTACGTGTATCTTGTATCCCTAGAAAAAACTCAAGCTCTTTGATTTCCTTATAGTCCCTGGAGTTTCTAACAGTGCAAAACACACTCAATATAAATTAAATGAATCCGTTTAGCAAGTTCTATTCCTGCCATTAGATCTCTTGAGATTTAAAATTTTGACTTTTTCTGACTTGAAAGATAAATGGAAATCTTAGTCATTGCCTTAACCAGACTTTGCATATTTGCTGCTGCTATAAACTCTGTGCACATTTCATGGGCTGGTTACACCCAGCATTCTACTGTTTATTCTTTTCTAGCACAATGACAATTCAAGAGAGGTGATGCAATATAAATAAATATTTGTAAATTCTATCTGGGCTCAGAGATTAAGACATTTTTTTCCCCCTGAGTCAAATTTAAGCACAACTACTTTGTTGCCATTCTTATGATCAGTATCAGGAAAAGCATCTGAGGACCATTAAACAAGATATCCCTCATGGTGCATTCTCTTGGCTCAAACACTTGCATGGTTCTGTGCATTAATGTTCCAGAGGCAGACCCTCTTCAGGGCAGATGCAGGCTCTGGCTCCCATGTGTTGCTTCCCTTAACGGCTCTTCTCTGATCTATAGCTGTGGTTTTCTTCTGCCATTATTTTCCTCACTCTGACCAAATGACAACCACTCTTTTGGATTCCTCCACATTCTCAGCTAGCATATCCAAATTCTGCTGCTTCAACACCGCTGAGTGATCTGCCATGTCTAGAACTGCATGCAGGTTAATGTCATTTTACATTTTGAGTCTTTGAGAAATTTCAGAGTCCCTGATCCCTACTGCAAACAGGTCCATGACTATTTCTTTGTGGCTTGCTCTAAAATTACATTTCACAGCCAGTGCATGATCACCATTAAGAAAAGATTCCATTAGCTCTTTCCAGCCTGGCTACACTGAAGAAACCTGGCCTCTGAAAACATTTGGTGATCAAGGTTCTTCAGATTTCCCTAGTAGAACTTTATGTCACGATCATGTTTCCTTTTCTTTCCTAAAGGTGAAGGAATTTAAATTTATGTTCGGCTTGTTAATACGAATTACATGAGAGCCTGATCTTTCAGAGTTCTTTGTAGTTGTTCTAAATAAAAGTGTTGCCTCTATCTGGACATCAATGATCACAGGAAAAATACACATGGCGAGGGCATGCAAGGGCATCTGTAGCCCATGGAAAGAATGTGCACAAGGCATGGGTTCTTTCCCTGTGCTCTCACAGCAAGATGTTCTCTGTCCTTTACCTCTCCTTTCTCCCTCTCCTTTTCTTCCCTCCTCTATTTTTGTTTCTGTTTCCTTGCTCTTTTTGCAAGTCTAGGTATGGATATCTGCCTGTGATGGAGGAGGGCTTTTTTCACTACTGATTTGGTGTTACCAAAACGTTTAGGCTTTCTCAAGAATCAGAAAATGTGTCTGAACAGAGGAGATAACATTTTTTTGAGTAATGACAAGTGAACTGACCCTGAGTTTAAAAGTTAATGGTATATGTGACACCAACTTTAAGTAGGCAAAGAAAATGGTTTTCATAAGACAGACAGGGTTTTTTTTTTTTTTCTCTTTTTTTCCTGGTTAACAAGCCATTCTGTTGAAAAGAGCTAAAACTTATAATAACTCTGGTAGTTCACTGAGCGTGGGCTAAAGACATTTTACCAAGACCTTTTATTCTTTCCTGCAAAAATACCCTATCTTATGAACTTAAAATTCAAGTCAAAGCTCTTATTTGTTCTCATTTTTAGTGTGACTTTCCACTTATGTTACAAGTCCACATGTATAAAATAATGACATTTTAAAAGACTGCAGATAGAACCCAAGTCTAAAAGTAATTACAGAAATAAATGTGGTGGGAATTTAAGCCTCCTTGTTAACCAAAATACCCTTTATAAATCTTGTCAATTTGTGTCTGTGTGTATGTACTAGCTCCAGGTGTCAATCTCTTATAAAGGTGCTTGCCTCTGGCTTTTACATCAGAAGATCCTAAATCATTCACATCCAAAGCCTTATTTTACTTCAACTGTCTTCTGAAAAAGAAGTTTTATAACAACTTTTGTAATTCTGCTTTTAGTAAAATATCTCCAATGATATTTTAAAAAATATACATATTAGCCTTCATGTAATTAAATGAATTAATTATATTCAGAAAATGACTATACTATCCAAAGCAATCTACAGATCCAATGCAATTCCTATCAAATTACCAATGGCATTTTTTATGGAACTAGAACAAAAAATCTTAAAATTTGTATGGAGACACAAAAGACCCCGAATAGCCAAAGCAGTGTTGAGGGAAAAAAACGGAGCTGGAAGAATCAGACTCTCTGACATCAGACTATACTGCAAAGCTACAGTAATCAAGACCATATGATACTGGCACAAAAACAGAAATATAGATCAATGGAACAAGATAGAAAGCCCAGAGATAAACCCATGCACCTATGGTCAACTAATCTATGACAAAGGAGGCAAAGATATACAATGGAGAAAAGAAAAGTGGTGCTGGGAAAACTGGACAGCTACATGTAAAAGAATGAAATTAGAACACTCCCTAACACCATACACAAAAATAAACTCAAAATGGATTAGAGACCTAAATGTAAGACTGGACACTATAAAACTCTTAGAGGAAAACATAGGCAGAACACTCTTTGACATAAATCACAGCAAGATCTTTTTTGATCCACCTCCTAGAGTAACGGAAATAAAAACAAAAATAAACAAATGGGACCTAATGAAACTTCAAAGCTTTTGCACAGCAAAGTAAACCATAAACAAGATGAAAAGACAACCCTCAGAATGGGAGAAAATATTTGCAAACAAATCAACGGACAAAGGATTAATCTCCAAAATATATAAACAGCTCATGCAGCTCAATATTAAAAAAACAAACAACCCAGTCAAAAAATGGCAGAAGACCTTAATAGACATTTCTCCAAAGAAGACATACAGATGGCCAATAAGCACATGAAAAGATGCTCAACACCACTAATTATTAGAGAAATGCAAATCAGAACTACAATGAGGTGTCACCTCACACCAGTTAGAATGGGCATCATCAGAAAATCTACAAACAACAGATACTGGAGAGGGTGTGGAGAAAAGGGAACCCTCTTGCACTGTTGGTGGGAATGTAAATTGATACAGCCACTATGGAGAACAGTATGCAGGTTCCTTAAAAAACTAAGAATAGAATTACCATATGATCCAGCAATCCTACTACTGGGCATATACCTAGAGAAAACCATAATTCAAAAAGACATATGCACCCCAATGTTCACTGCAGCACTATTTACAACAGCCAGGTCACGGGAGCAACCTAAATGCCCATCAACAGACGAATGGATAAAGAGGATGTGGTACATATATACAATGGAATATTACTCAGCCATAAAAAGGAACGAAATCGGGTCATTTGTAGAGACATGGATGGATCTAGAGGCTGTCATACAGAGTGAAGTAAGTCAGAAAGAGAAAAACAAATATCGTATATTAATGCATATATGTGGAACCTAGAAAAATGGTACAGATGAACTGGTTTGCAGGGCAGAAATTGAGACACAGATGTAGAGAACAAACTTATGGACACCAAGGGGGGAAAGCGGTGGGAGGTGGGAGTGGTGGTGTGATGAATTGGGAGATTGGCATTGACATGTATACACTGATGTGTATAAAATGGATGACTAATAAGAACCTGCTATATAAAAAAATAAATAAAATTCAAAAAAAATACATATTAGCCTTCATGTAATTAAATGAATTAATTATGTTCAGAAAATTGAGTTACAGAGATACCCACATATTCCATAAGGCATACTCATACAACTCTTTTATGAAATAACTGGTTTTATTACATGGAGTAAAAATGTTGTATTTGGCAGATACAAGTGCCATGATACATATATATCTCCGTAGCTACAGATATAATTTTTGACATTTTCTCCAATGCTTGTCCACATTTTAGGATTAGAAAATCTATCATGAGAGATCCGTAACACCATCTGGTATATAAAGTTTGCTATCAGTACCCTATTTCAACCAGAAAAAATCATCCACTATTATTGACTGACCACAATTATTTAGAAAAGGTCTTTTATCAAAAGATTAAATGCATTTTTTTTTACTGTAAGTACTCAGCATAGTGTGTAGTAAATTCTCAATTTGTCAGCTTTCATTATTTTTATTCAAATTAGTAGGTCTCTCTTGACAGTAAATGATAGAAAACAAATCAAACTAGCTTAAGGAAAATAAGGCTTTTATTGGCTTTTGAAGGTTGAGGGCACTGGCTTCAGGCACAGTTTAATTCAGGTGGTCAGTGGTGTTAGGAATCTGTCTTCTTGCATCTCTCCACTTCTCTTTTCTGTGGGTTGACATGTTTCTGAGGCAGGCTATCTCTGCTAAGATGTCTGCCGGCCTTTGCAGATGAATATCCAGTTATCTTCAAGAACAGCACATAGAGGGTTTCTTTAATCCTGTAGTTATGACAAAGGCTTCAAGTTGAGTCTCACTGGTTCCACTTGGCCTGACTTAAGCCACTTAATCATCCGTGAGCAATCACGACTGACCAGTAGATCCAGAATTCTAGTTACCCAGGACTGGGCCACATTTCTTAGCAGCATAGAACCATAAGGAAAGAAAGCATGGGAATCAGAATGGTGACTGCATGCCAGCCTGGCAAAAAGAAAGCAACAGATGTCCACTGCCTTACTTCATTCATCCACCAAACATTTCCAGAGTTTCTGCTGCATACCCTGTGCTGATTTGTGTATCTGAGCAGCAGAGTGCCGTGTAACTGGGAGTAGGGCAATGGGCACAGGAGAAAGGAAGAAATTCAAAAGTAAATGACCTAATCCCTCCCCTCAAGGGAGAGATGCCTCTAGGCTCTAAAGACAATAAGAAACAAGGACCCTGTGATGAACTTGTTGACCTAGGTGGTATACATTCAGAGCAGGAGAAAACACTGTGATTGGAGAACTAAGAGAAAACATTTAGGGGGTGGTGTTGAATGATGGACCAAACGTGGATGGGTCAAAGGAAAGGGGGATCTTCTAAAAGGCTGGTGGAATGTTGGTAAAGGCTCAGAGCTTTGGTGCATGGAGTGTGTTGGTGAGACAGGAGGGACCAGGTCTAGAAGGAGAGAGAAGTAGTGCTTGGGAGGAAAGGCAGGCTGTGGTGGATGGGAGAGGGACGCACTTGGAGGGTGCCTGAATGCTAGGTGGAGCAGTCTAGCAGGAACTGATAAAGGCAGAGTTGTGATAGGAGGATGCAAGCTCCTCTTTTGAAAGATGAATCTAGTAACAGGCTATAGGAGGTCCTGGAAAGAAAGATGATGGCAGGCATCCAGAGTTGTGTTTCTGGTACTGCAGAAATTGTGGAGTAAAGTGACAAGGTCTGAGAAGGACTTGAGGCTGTGAGGAGGATAGGAAACGATGCTGAGAGGAATTTCAAAGGGATGATCAATGGGACTTTGAGGCGCTTGTGGAAATTGGGAAGAAAGGAGACGATGACTCTAAATTATCAAGGCCAGGGCCTAGAAAATGGAAGAATCATTAAGATGTAGGGATAGGAACCATCATTTCATAGTATTATGGTGCTTTTTTCAGTGGCATTCTCACTTTCTACCATATACTGCAGCTATTTATATGCATGTCTATCTTCAGGAAAGATGTCTAATTTATCTTTGTCTCTTCAACAGGATGAAGTTTGGTGTTCTGCATATGGATGAGTCAATGCACATTTGTTAAATGAATTTTACAGAGGAGAAACTGATTTCTAGGGAGGTTAAACATTTGCTCACCGGGCAAGTCAGTGATAAAATGGCAACCAGGCTCATCTTCTCAATCTCTGATACTTTATTCTTTCTAGTCCTTTAGTGCTACAGTTGTTCTTTTTAGGGGACAGATGAACCTCTCTAATACAAACTGCCTGGCAAAAAATTGAAGTAGAGATCTGTGTACTGTCCCGTACAAACGTACAGTGCATTTCCAGATTACTTCATACCCAAGATTTCTCTCAAAGTCAGAGCATCAGAAACAAGTCTCCCTCTGACCTCTTAAAACCTTCAGTGTTTTTCCATTTAGTTCTATAAATTTAAAATTTTGAGACCATGGAACTCTTCTGAGGTCCAAGATCCTGTTAGATTTTGTTTTACATCCAAAGTTCAACACTGGAATAATGCTACAAGAGATTGCAAAGAAGTAAATGATTAAATTTTCTGTAGTGTTTTTCACAATGTGGTCCCCAGACCAGCAGTATCAGCATCACTTGGGAACTGAAAGATGCATATTCCTGGCCAGCATCCCAGACCTACTGAATCAGAAACTTGGAGATGGGGCTCAGCAATCAGGGTCTTAACAAGCCCTTCAGATAATTTTGATGCATTGAAGTTTGGGAACCACTGGTCTTTGGCAATATTCCTCAATGACCTTTGAATCTTTAAAGGACTTTAAATTTGACCTTGCAGCAGAATCACCTGGAGGGCTTGTTCAGACACTGATTGCTCATGAAACTCATATTCCCTGCTTAAACGCCCTTGAAACTGGGTTTTGAAAGAGCTGTAAAATTGTCGTGGAATCCATATATATGTACGTAGGACACAAAGGCTCCATTTAATAAAATGTGTCTTCCTGTGAAATACCAAAGCTGTTAGGGAAGGCCCAGAAAAATTAAGCAGAGAGGGCACACCAAGGAAGACTCACTCCTTCCCTGTAAGCACTGATTTGTGGTAAATTGCAAAATTAAGGTTGAAGCAATACTAAGCAAACCAGGGCTAAAAACTCCCATCTGAATTTCAGGTTTAGTTTAGTAAGATGCTGCAGCAGCACAAAGCAGTAATCTGTTTCTGCACACCAATTTGTGTGTAGCACAAGATCACATCGGTGAGCAAACATTGCCTCTCCTTATCAGGAGAGACTAATTGGAAGCTACAATTAACTGGGTAGTAAATGCCAGGAATTCTGAATCACAGTCACAGAATAGCCTTCATCTGGCACTCTAATGTAAGTGGGGCAGTGATGGCCACTGAACAAAAGAAATGGGATTCTTTGCCTGGAACAATGTAAAGGAGTGCATCTGGCAGACTTTTAAGATTTGTTGTTTTCCTTGACACACACCCCACACTCAAATTCAGGATTGCTTAGTTGGGAGATGGAGAAAGACAAGTTGGCAATGTACGAATGGCCGATATACTAGATGGCGGTGAACAAACCCGTGGGTTCGGTTTTACTTCTTTCTTCTCTTAGGTATCATTAAGATTCAGGTTTGTATGATTAGTACATCTCCAGGGTAATTTGAATTTTCTAGAACGATTTCATTATCCAAAGTCCTCTCCTGACCTCCAATCCTAAGCCACCTTGAAGAGGTTTACTTCTCCGTGGGAAGGCATTGACTCTTCAGGATTTCCAAGAACATTCTCACACATGACTTTTTTTTACATCATTAGAATGCTATTTCTTTGTGTATTCATTTATTCATTCATTTGCTCACTCATGTATTCAGTAAACATTTATGAAGCATGCATTTCATTTCTGGCATCTTTCTGGGCCAGTGTGGAATGGTTTCTGCCTCCAGGGCCATCTCATCCTCATGTGGTGGTGAGTGTTGATATCTCTGTCTTTTTATTTAGATTCTTTTTGTTTCCAATCACTACTTTCTCTATTGTGTATTCTTGGTCAAAAGTGACAATATTTTTAAAAAATTGGTACAACAAGTGCCTGAAGACATGAAATTTTGCCTTCTAAAGTTGGAGAGAGTCTCGAGCTCTAGCTTGCAGCCAAGCATACGAGCTCTGCGATCAGCGGCCACCATCGACGTTGCTTCACTTCCTCTGGGCTCATCTGCGCCACTCGCTCGCCACACACTCTGCCGTCATAAGCCGCCACCATGGTAAAACTTGCAAAGGCTGGTAAAAATCAAGGTGACCCCAAGAAAATGGCTCCTCCCCCAAAGGAGGTAGAAGAAGATAGTGAAGATGAGGAAATGTCAGAAGATGAAGAGGATGATAGCAGTGGAAGAGGTTGTTATCCCTCAGAAAAAAGGCAGAAAGGCTACCGCAACTCCAGCAAAGAAGATGATGGTTTCCCCAACAAAAAAGGTTACAGTTGGCACACCGGCAAAGAAAGCAGTTGTCACCCCTGGCAAAAAGGCAGCTGCTACACCAGCCAGGAAGACAGTTACACCTGCCAAAGCAGTAGCAACACCTGGCAAAAAGGGAGCCACACCAGGCAAAGCATTGGCAGCAACCCCTGGTAAGAAGGGAGCAGCCACTCCAGCCAAGGGAGCAAAGAATGGCAAGAATGTCAAGAAGGAAGACAGTGATGAGGAAGATGAAGACGACAGTGAAGAGGAGGATGAGGATGAATTCGAGCCAGCAGTGATGAAAGCAGCTGCTGCTCCTGCCTCAGATGATGAGGATGACGAGGATGAAGATGATGATGAAGACGATGGTGAGGATGATGAGGATGAGGATGAGGATGATGAGGATGAAGGTTAGGATGACGAGGATGAAGATGATGATGAAGACGATGGTGAGGATGATGAGGATGAAGATGATGAGGATGAGGATGAAGGTGAGGATGATGAGGATGAAGATGATGATGAAGACGATGATGAGGATGACGAAGATCACTCTGAAGAAGCAGCTATGGAGACTGCACCAGCCAAAGGAAAGAAAGCTCCAGCAAAAGCTGCTCTTGTGAAGGCAAAGAGCACTGCTGAAGATGAAGATGAAGAGAATGACGATGAGGATGAAGTCGAAGAGGAGGAAGAGGATGACGACGAGGAAGAGGAGGAGGAAGAGGAGGAAGAACTTGTCAAAGAAGCACCTGGAAAACGAAAGAAGGAAATGGCCAAACAAGAAGCAGCTCCTGAAGCCAAGAAACAGAAAGTGGAAGCCACAGAACCAACTACATCTTTCAATCTCTTTGTTGGAAACCTGAACTTCAGTAAATCTGCTCCTGAATTGAAAACAGGTATCAGTGACATTTTTGCTAAAAATGGTCTTGCAGTTGTTGATGTCAGAATTGGTGTGTCTAGGAAGTTTGGCTACGTGGATTTTGAATCTGCTGAAGACCTGGAAAAAGCCTTGGAACTCACTGGTTTAAAAGTCTTTGGCAATGAAATTAAACTAGAAAAACCAAAGGGAAAAGACAGTAAGAAAGATTGAGATGCGAGAACACTTTTGGCTAAAAATCTGTCTTATAAAGTTACTTAGGAAGAATTAAAAGAAGGGTTTGAAGATGCTGTGGATATCAGATTAGTCAGCAGGGATGGAAAGAATAAAGGGATTGCTTACATTGAATTTAAGACAGAAGCTGATGCAGAGAAAACCTTGGAAGAAAAGCAGGGAACAGATAGATGGGCGATCCACTTCCCTGTACTATACCAGAGAGAAAGGTCAAAGTCAAGACTATAGAGGTGGAAAGAATAGCACTTGGAGTGGTGAATCAAAAACCCTGGTTTAAAGCAACCTCTCCTGTAGTGCAACGGAAGAAACTCTTCAGGAAGTATTTGAGAAGGCAACATTTATCAAAGTGCCCCAGAACCAAAATGGCAAATCGAAAGGGTATGCATTTATAGAATTTGCTTCATTTGAAGATGCTAAAGAAGCTTTAAATTCATGTAATAAAAGGGAAATTGAGGGCAGAGCCATCAGGCTGGAGTTGCGAGGACCCAGGGGATCACCTAATGCAAGAAGCTAGCCATCTAAAACTCTGTTTGTCAAAGGTCTATCTGAGGATACTACAGAAGAGACATTAAAGGAGTCGTCTGACGGCTCTATTCGTGCAAGGATAGTCACTGACCGGGAGACTGGATCCTCCAAGGGGTTTGGTTTTGTAGACTTCAACAGTGAGGAAGATGCCAAAGCTGCCAAGGAGGCCATGGAAGATGGTGAAATTGAGGAAACATAGTTACTTTGGACTGGGCCAAGCCTAAGGGTGAAGGTGGCTTCGGTGGCCGAGGTGGATTTGGTGGCAGAGGCCGGCGAGGCTTTGGAGGGCGAGGAGGCTTCCGAGGAGGCAGAGGAGGAGGAAGAGACCACAAGCCACAAGGAAAGAAGACGAAGTTTGAATAGTTTCTTCTACCCCTGTCTTTCCCTCTTCCATTTGAAAGAAAGGACCCTGAGGTTTTTCCTCTGTTACCTGCTCAATGACGGAGCCTTCTGAGGACATTCCAAGACAGTATACAGCCCTGTGGTCTACTTGGAAATCCGTATAGATAACATTTCAAGGGAGATAACCCTGATGGTGTTGACTGGATATTCGTATAAACTTTTTAAACAGATGAGTGATACAGCTAACCCTTATCTGTAAGTTTTGAATTTATATTGTTTCCTCCCATGTACAAAACCATTTTTTTCCTGCGGAGTTTTTTGGTTTTGGTTTTTTTCCATTGGGGGGTTGTAAAGGAAAGCAGAATGTTTTATCATGATTTTTGCTTTAGCAACTTTGGGACAAATTAAAAGTCCTAAACTCTGGTGCCAGACTTGTTAAAAAATAAAATAAAATAAAGTTGGAGAGAATAATTTGAAAGTTGTTATTTTTTGTTTCTAAAGATGAAAACATTAATTTCCATTAATAATAGGTTTTCTGTTGTTTTAGCAAAAGTACCACCATCTGATTTTTCACTCATTGATTTAAAAAATATATATTGAATGACTATTATACGTCAAGCATTGTTCTGGATCTTTGGGATCCATTAGTGAATAAGAAAGGCAAGACCCCTGTCCCAGTGGAGATCACATTCTCAATGGGGGAGAGAGAGACAATGCTATAATAAATAAGTAAATTATGTGGTATGTTAGAAGATGTTATTTGCCAAGGGAAGAAGGATATTTATATGGGGTATGGGATGGGGAGCTATAGGGCATGTTGTAGACATGAATAAATAGCATATATTCCCCCACTGTTCTTGAACAAAACCTTTGAAATCACCATCACTCTGAAAGCAGAGATGAACCTTGAGGTGTCATTTTTAGTATTGCAAAGAGTGGGTATATTTTCAGATTTAGAGACCATTTTCTTTTAAACTATGTATTTAAACTGGACTCACCCTAAAAATGATTGGTTATTTCTGGGAGATGTGTGTGAATCCTTGGCACTCAAGCAGGGAATATGAGTTCTTTACCTCATCCGAAGGAGAGACTGTGGGAAGGGTCCTGGATTGGCTTGGTAGAGCCCTGCTTGGACAGGATATCTCATCTGGTGTGATTCAGCATAGGAGATCCCAGAGCCTGAGAATGTGGGACTGTAGAAGACCTCTTGATGGAAACAGAGATTTGAGTTTCCTCTGAAAAGATTGGAAATGTTCACGTTGGTCAGGAAATGGGAAGGCCTCTTAAGGGGAGGTAGAAAGGCCACTTTTCTTTCAGGGGAGCATGTACTTAGGGGACTGCATTCTGAAGTTAAGGGACACCTTGTTTTACATGATGGTGATGTCTGGGCACAAATCTAAGTAATAGTAGAATTCTTCTTTAACATGATAATCTATTTCTAATCAAGAGCCAACGTAATACTGAAACTCTTGTGGCTTCTCTTTCGGGTGGAGTACAACCAGGCTGGTGATGATCACTATTCATTGTTATAGTCTGAAAGTTCTGACCTACACAATAAGACATGAAATACAAATAAATGGCATAACTACCACAAAAGAGGACTGTTAGCTAGAAATGTCAAAATAATTAGCTGAAAGAACTTCATAATTTGTAAGACTTGGCAAAGTGCCTGAATACAAGGTGAATATTCAAATATCTAGAGAGCTCCATTACACAGATATTATGTAGTTAGAAAATATAGTAATGAAAAAGAAGTTCCATTTATAATAAAAATTAAAAATGATAAATCTTCCCAGAATCACCTTTCTAAGAAATATGAGAAACTTTTATTGAGAAAGGGACAAAACTACTCTAAGAAATATAAAAGAATCATATGGGGAGCTAAACCCTAGTTCAGGATTGGAGTGAGCAGTGCTGCTAAATGATGTAAATATTTCAGCTCAACTTACATTAATGCATAGGCTTAATGCAACTACATTTGGAAGACTGCAGTATAAGACATGTTCCTTCTGTGGTGCCCAGAACAGTGCAGGTGCAGAGTAAGAGCTGAATTCAGTGCAAATGAATTACGTTTCTAGGAGGAAGGAAATAAATGAGGAAGTAGATGCATCTTGTATATTTCTACAGTTGTGCCTCTGCTCCCATTTTCCCTCAACCTGGAATGCTATCCCTCAGCCTCCTTAGCCATCTCAAACTTATAGTCCACTAAAGGCCCAACACGTCATTTCTGAACTACAAATTCCAGAGCACTTTGGAAATTTTTGGTTCAATGGTACTGAACTAAATGATACTGTGGGTATCATTCATCTAATATCTGTCACAGCTGGTTATCCTGTCTTACAGTACTTATCATATTATTAGTAAAAGCAAAATGTAATGTATAAGAAGGATTAAAACATGTGCAAGGAAGATATAACCAACTACAGGATAGTGCTTAAGAATGAGGAGGGAGAAGAAAGATTTGAAGTAACTGTGGGAAATGTTACTGTCTCTAAGTCAGGGTGTCTGTACATGGATAGATGTAAATACTCAGTGTATAGTTGTTGGCTATTAAACTATAATTGGCAAGATTGGTACTATGTATTTTCATTTGTAGGTGGATAATCACAAGCTTTTAATGTGAAAAACTTCCTTAAAATGTGGCTGAAGCAAAATAGATCCAATCATCAAATAGTTTAAATAGTCTATTGAAAATAAAGTCTGGAACAAAATGTGTGTTAAGAAGAGCTCCTAGCCAACAGATTAATCCCTTTCAAATGTTAATATTGAGGGGACAAAGAATAAACATCATTCAAAATTTTCTGGAAAATCAAACTTTGATACGGAAAGTATATTATAGGGGTCAAATAATTTTATTTTTAGGAGATTATTATTCTCTATTTTTCTCTTCATTTTTGTTGCTCAAGACAAAAAATTGAAGGCAGTATGACACTCAAGCTTCATGATTTTAGAATGACAAGACATGAGCATCCACTACGGAAGATAATAGAAAGCTTCAGTTTATTCAGAGGCCAATGGTAATGATTGAGGAAGGAGTAAAGCCACTAAAGAGAAAAGAGACTATTTATTACTACAAAATGGAATCCCCAAGTTTATGTATCTTCCCTTCAAAGCATCGGGAGATGACATTTACTGAGCACTTTTTGTGCACCAGAAATTGGCAGCACAGGGTTAGGGTCCTTCCTCATACTATCACATACATATTTCACAACTACTCTGTGAGGTATTCCAATCCGCATTTTATGGAAAAGGACACTGGGACTTAAAGGAGTGGAGTATATATATTCTTAACTTAGAGACACTCACCAGACTTCAGAAATGTATTTATAAGGTTTTTTTGTTTTGTTTTGTCTTTTTTGTTTGTTTTTGCTGAAAGCAAGTACATCTTTAACCATGTAGATTTATTGCCTGTTTCATAGTGAACATAAGAGTTTTCAGAATGGTAGCTTTCTTTGATTCCATAAGAATTCCATGCCAATCCCACACTAGTTGCATTCCATAAAATGATAGCAGCAAGTCAGAAGGAAAAGGGGCTGTAATATTCAATTGTCTGTAACCAATGTGTTAGAAGTCATTGTCTTTCATCCAGATGGTACAGTTGCATTTTTAGAATGACATCTATTACCACATTAGAGGCAAACCATAACAGTCCCTTATAGAATATCTGTCTCAATTGTGGTTATTTAATGTCATTATACCAAATTTCAAAGTGTTCTTATGGTAAACAGACATAGTGAAATACTAGATGAATAAGAGCTCATTTTCAAGTTCTAAGAAGTCAACGCTTCATTTTCTATCTCTTTTCTTAAATTTATTTTTTATTTTTAAAAGTTTCCAGTGTCCTGGTCTTATAAATTGCAGAGTTTCCTCTCTAAAGGAAAGGCTTTCTTAAATTCTATTATTTATGTAGGTAAAAGTCAATCAGCTCCAGAATAAATTCTCCAGTTTTTTGACATAGCTCTGAAATGGCTAAGTTGTCGTGCATATATATTTTTAATCAACTTATTGTAAAGAGGAAAAAAAAAGATACGACTTTTCACACACATGTAAAGGCATGCTTATATTCCTCAGGTTAAAACCCTGTGTTAAGTTCTGGCTCAGGGCAAATATAAACAGCTGAGTTATAAACCCAAAATAAAGAGGTCAGACTGGGGATGCTGACAGCCTCTTAACTGCAGTCATACCAGCAGGCATAACTTTCAAAATGCAGCAACTACAGGAGACAGGGACGTGTATCTTGGACCGAGTCCTAAGCAGTTAGAGAGAGCTGGGGATTATTTTACTCCAAACTGTGGTTATATTTGCGGTTTCCAACTATTTGTTAGCTCCTTTTCTATAGGCATAGGACACAGTTATAATGATATGCAAACAAAATAAAAAGTAATTAGCAATATCTTTCATTGTTCTAATTTAACAATATTAAAACAACACAGTATTCCTTTGGAAGAAAGTGGTAGAAGACAAATGCTCTTAAACAGAAATTAAGTACCAATATGCTGGTATATTATTATCTACACAACTTGGCTAGATTACTTTCTGTATCCTGCCACTGGGAAGCCATGTACACAATGAGATAAAGAAATCGAGAAAGATGTCTGACGCTCCGGAACTGCTTTGACAGTTTTAAGAGCTGAAGGCAGAAGAAGTTCAAGTATATGAAGCCTTTTACACAGCAGGCAATTCAACATTTGCTGCTCAGAATTCAAAGAAGGTGAACAAATCAAAATACTGAGGTACTTCCTTGGAAGAGACATTCAGAAAAAGACAAAACTAATTTTAAATAATGGCAAATACTGAATCCAGTTTTGGTGTCAAAAACATGTCACTAACTTCAGCAAAAGAAAATAAAAAGGATGCACAAAGTAAGTGTGACAAGATCTTGAATAACTGTTGGATCTGGATCCTGGAAACATCTGGGTTTATTGTACTATAATTTCTATTTTTGTGTTTTGAAAGTTTTAACGAAAAAAGTTTATTTTAAAAAGTTATCACTGCAAGAATGCTTGTTTGAAGGTCTCTTCACTTCATATGTGTTTGGGCACTTGTATTTATGCCTAGCTGAAGCACAGCTATAACTACCTTCGACGAAATGTCCCCATTTTTTTTTTTTTTTAATGCACTTGAGTTTTACTTCATTGCATACTACTTGCAGTGAGTGCTTTTGGTATCCCTCCTACAACTTGCAATACTTGGAGAGCACTGGGGTTTGCCCAGTTTTGGTGATGGTCTGTGCAAGGAAAACTGTGTAGTACAATTCCCATTGACCAACTGGGTCCCTTTTTGGAGTGGCAGAGCCACTTGTTGCTGTCAACACACTTTGAAAGGTTATTCCACAAACATTGAGTTACCTTGGATGTGAGCTAAGCAGAACAGTTAACACCATAGACAGATCTGAAGGAACCCGGGAGAGACGGAGACTTGGAGATGTCTTTATAAACTAGGAAAAGCTACTGAGACTCCTATTTCACTTGGTACAACCTCTGTTCTTAATCTTAACTCAGAATGAATTATTTTAAAAGTCTGTAGTCATTTTATACTTTTTCCATTTTACACTGGTTGTCCAGCTCATATAAAATCAAATTTAAAGCTGGGGCAAGTTTCTTTACTCCTCTCCTGGACCATTGAGTAGGCAGCTGACCAAATACCAAGAATAATTTTTTTTCAGTTGTTCGACAGCTGCTTTGCACCTGACGGAGGGGCGCCTGTCCCTTCTGTATGTTGGCTTCTCTCCTTTCTGTCCGTAACGGACACAGCATCTTTATGTCCTGTCTCACTGAGTCTCTCATACAGCTGCCTGTTTCACTGGTCCTACCGGCCCACTATGTTCCTGCTAAATTCTTCCTATTGACAGATTTCCCGGAATAAGAAGGCACCTCACCGTCTCCATTCTGTGTACCTGAAGCCACGATCCTGTCTTCTAGATTGGAATCACCCTTTGTACCCCCTTCACAACCCTGCCTGAAATCTCAGCAGATTTTGCCATACTCCCTATTACCTCCCCTCCCTGGGTTTGGTCCTCTTTCATTCCCAGCCTGCCCTCTGTGATGTACTTTAACCTCCTGCCAGGGAGTAAACTCTGATAGAGCCCATCTAGCTATATAGTATCCTATATAGAACAAACCAGTTTTTTAGAAACGGGATAGTCATGGTGTCTGACAGTGGCATATAAATATGTGTGTGTTAATTCCCATCTGTACCTGAAAAGTAGTCATATATCCTCTTCAGAAATTCCCAGGACAGGAGGGTCAGCTGGCATTTAATCAGTAGGTCCACTTTATACAGGTGGTTACTGTAAGTGCTTCAGCTCTCTTGAGAACTGATTTATGGCAGAGATTTTGAAAAGATGCATAATGAAAATTAGAATTGGCTATCTATGGTGAAATTAGGATTGTTAATTAGCAAAATAGATATTAGCAGTAGGCTCTCTTTGGTGATTTTAGTGGAATTTTAGATTTTGTAGAAGCACCTTCACATCCCTCCCTCTTTTCCCCACCCCAGGCATGAACAGAAATTAAAAACTCAGTTGGTGGGCTTCCCTGGTGGTGCAGTGGTTGAGAATCCGCCTGCCAATGCAGGGGACACGGGTTCGAGCCCTGGTCTGGGAAGATCCCACATGCCGCGGAGCAACTGGGCCTGTGAGCCACAACTACTGAGCCTGCGTGTCTGGAGCCTGTGCTCCGCAACAAGAGAGGCCGTGACAGTGAGGGGCCCACGCACAGCGATGAAGAGTGGCCCCCGCTCGCCGCAACTAGAGAAAGCCCTCGCACAGAAACGAAGACCCAACACAGCCATAAATAAATAAATTTATTTAAAAAAAACAAAACTCAATTGGTCACATTGATCTTCAATTAATCCTCTGTCCCAGTACTGATTTAGAGGATTTTTGATATATGAAATCTAATATATCAGCATCAGCATCCTGTAACTGTAAAATTATCACATTTGCTAAACACGAAGCTTTCATGAAGTTTTTTTGTTTTGTTTTGTTTTGACTACCAAAAAGAACATAGAGAGTGGACTTTATTAAAGTTGCTTAACTTCTTTTGTGCCTACTTGCTAATAAATCTAAGTGCAGGAGAATTCAGTCAGAGACTTAGAGACTTACTTTCATTATAACAGAGGGGATGAGAGAAGTGGGGTAAACTTTTCTTATCCCCTGTACAGCTACTGACATCTATCAAATTGGCTTATGCCACTTTATAACAGGGTGAAATATACCTATTTAATATATTTCCATAATTGTATGTCTACTTACCTACCTGTCTACTAAACCAAGTTTCTTGATTTCCAAAACCCTGCTTGTTCAGGAGTTGGCAAACCAAATCTAGCCCATTGACTGTTTTGTGAATAAAGTTTTATTGGAACACAGCCATGCTCATTTCACTAACATTATCTATGGCTGCTTTCATGCTATCATGGCAGAGTCGAGTAGTTGAGCAGTAGAAACTGCATGGCCTGCAAAGCCAAAAATATATATAGTATCTGGCCCTTGACATGATTATGTATGAATATTTACATACCAATATTTAACTTTCTTGCTATTGATAACTTTAGCTCAAAAGATCAGAAATTCTCAATACAGGAGAAAGCAATAAAGGAAGATGCCATGGTCAGGTGTTAAAGGCTTGCCTGAAACACAGATATAGGATCTCTAAGTAGATGTATTTATACACAAACATACACATCAGAGTGAAGCAAGTAGAAGGTCTGATTTCCCTCTGGACTGACTCCCTCATTCTTTTGACTTCATTGTGAGTTGATTTTTAAGTCAGGTCTCTAAAGCCACTCATGGGTCTTTCTTTGTGAAGATCCGGGAGGAGTTAAGACATTTGCTTGTCAATAATAAAGAAGGGAAAAGGCCATCCCTTCTCTTGAAATTGGGAATTGAAGCTGAAGGCTGAGTTGCTCTGACCGCCTGCAGGAGGCCACCAATTGTTGCTCATGGAGTGTACCTATGGAAGGCTCTCTCCCACGGACTTGTCGTATACAGACCATTCCCCCACCTGCAAACTGCTCAGACATGCTGAGTAATACTCTTAATATATCTGTTGCATTCTCCGGGATTTACTTCTTTTTTGATCTGAGTGACAACTGACCTGACAATACCTCTTTAGCTTTGTAATTCAAATTGAGCAACCAAGTTAACTATACCCATGCATCTACCTCCTGCCTCTAATTAAGTCCTCATGGCTGTAGAAGATGTCTATAGCTAAAATTACTATGTGACACTGAGGAGTAAAGAAGGATCCAGGATGAACATGACCTTTGTATTGGAGAAGTAAATTTAATTCTTGATTTGCCACTGATTCAGAGAGTAAGGGTCAACATCACCCCTCGGCAGAGCATAGAGCCTTCAGGGTTGACTTCATATTATTATTCCTCTATTTCTATGCTTTGGCCTCAGAGAGGAAGAAGTCCTGCAGCTGTGCTCCTCCCATAATACGGTCTCTCTCACACACACACACACACACACACACACACACACACACACACACACACACTTCCTATAAATATAAACACAAGTATGAATGGGACATTTAAATTCATTCATTCATTCCATGCCGGGCATGGTGCTAAACATATATATTTATAGCAATGATTCTGAAACATATGGTCCCTTGGAGCTTACAGTCTAAAAGACTCAGCTCTCAGGAAAATGAAGGGTAAGATTTTGAGCTCACCTTGATTTTTTTCTTCTCTTAAAGTAATAAACTTAGGAGAAGGAAAAAACCAATGCTGTGTCCATATTTCCATTAGAGTTTCAGAATGTAAGTATTTCCTGGGTTTTAAAACTCTTAAATATTGAATTAAAAATGATTGTGGTTAGGTTTTTCTTTCAATATTAACATTATTTTGATTTATTTTTACACGTGTTTGTTTCATTAAGTGAACATTCACAAATTTATTTTAGGAGCTCCTCAAGAGCCTCACTGCTATATTCTAGAAATCATTATACAACAATATCTAATCATTTGTTTCAGAAAAACAGACTGGCAACAATATTGACATTTATTTATGCATCAATTTGTAAATAAGTGTTGAATGGTTACTGTGTGCCAAGCTGTGTGCTGGGGCAGATATAAAGGAGGGTTCAACATGAGCAGAAGGCTGTCATTAACTAACCATGACTAGAATGAGTCTATTAGACAGAAACCAAGAAGAACAAGGAAATCCCATTCATAGTAATGGAGACTGGCTGATAGAACCTAAGACTGAATTCCTGAGGCAGGGAGTAATCAATATACAATGATGTGAAGTGGAATGGGCATCAAATAAGAAAGAGTGTGAAATGTCTGAAGTGAACAATTCAGTGCATGACTTGTTTGAATTCTGCAGGTGATAGGTGGAAGGTATGCCAATTGATTTCAACCAACCATGATAGACCATGAAATAGGAAAAAAATTTAAGCCGGCAACGTTAAACAGATCCCCTGTGCCTCACCTTCGGTTGGGCAGGCAGTTACTTTATCTTTAGAATTCAAAAAAGAACTTTGGGCATTTGTGTAGCATCACTTAGGTTATTCATTACTAAAGAAAACTGTAAAATTCTGTGAAAGAGAATTTTCAGAAGAAGATAAAATTATGACTGTCCTACAGACATAAAATGAACATGTGTTAAAAATTATTCCTATTTATTAATTAATAAGGGAACCAGGCAGATGTTACAACTGACTCAAAAGAGAAACTTAAGAACAGATACATTTATAAATCAGGAATAATGCAATATACATGCAAATGGAAAGCAAAACTTTTTGGAGGTATGGAGAAGGAAGTCAGTTGTTTTCTACAGGACAGAATTTGCATGTCTATAGATAAGAATTATTTTTCTTTGCTGTAAGCTATTCGCAATTTACAATTAGCTGTAAAATTGCTTCAGTGGAACCAAAATCAGATAACGCTGAGGGTCTAAACAATGCATAGTTTTTCACTGAAGCACAAATTCCTTCCTACAGTTCTAAACATGGAATCAAATACTTTTTTCCCCCCAATGGGTAAGTATCATTCAAAGCAAAGTTAATAGTCCATTCATGGAGTGAAAAAATTTCCACAAAATTAAAAGTGTGTTTTAAATGATTATCCAATGCAGAGCATGGAACATAAATGCTCAGAAATGTTTGTTGAATATTCATTGCTATAGGAATACTGTCATCATGTAAAATGTTCAGTTAAAAACAGTAGATACAATGGAATCCTATATAGCAATAAAAAATATGTATTGCTTAATAAAGCAATAAGAAAATAAAAACAGTAGCTATAACAGTAGAGTCCTGTAGAGCAATAAAAATAAATAAATCAACCTTACACAAAAACATGGCTAATCTCACAAAATAACTGAGCAAAAAAAGTCAGGTACATAAAGAATACATATTGTATGATTCTAATTATATTAAACAAAGACACACAAGTAATTCAGGATCATATAAGTTACTTTGTGGATTAGCCCTGGAGGGGAGGTAACTGGGAGTGGGCATGAGGGGGGCTTCTGGAATACTGGATATTTCTTGAAATGGGTGATGGCTACTTGGTATTTTTACTTTTAATTGTGCACCTTTTTGTACATATGTTAATACTTAAAATTACCTCTGAAGAGAGCATCTAGGTAAATTTCTGTTTACTTAAAGATATATGTGTATCAATATGAGTTTAAAAGCAATGTGTTAATAATAATCATCTCTGGACAGTGGGATTATGGGTAATTTTTACTTTTGTCTTTGTGCCTTAATTTAGGCAGCTTTATTTTTCTACACAGTAAATCTGTATATTTTTGTCTTAAGAAAAACACAATAAAGTTGTCTTTTAAAAGTAGACTATCACTTAATTATGAAATTAAATACTGCAACTATTACACATAATAAATACCTCAATTGTATTAGTCAGTGTTCTCCAGAAAAACAGAACCAATATATTTATTATAAGAAACTGGCTACATGATTATGGAGGATGAGAAGTTCCACAGTTTGCTGTCTGCAAGCTGGAGACCCAGGGAAGCAGGTGGTATAGTTCCAGCCCACCTGTGAAAGCCTGAGGACCAGGAAAGCTGATGGTTTAATTCCCAGACCGAGGACAGGAGAAGACTGAAGTCCCAGCTTAAACAGCCAGGCAGAGAGTGAATTCTCCCTTCCTCCACCTTTTTGCTCTATTCTGGCTCTTGAAGGATTGGAAGATGCCCACCCACACTGGCGAGGGGGATCCTTACTCAGTCTACTGATTCAAATCGTAATCTCTTCCAGAAATACCCTCCCAGACACACCCAGAATAATGTCTAGCCAAATATCTGGGCATCCTGTGACACAGTCAAGCTGACACCTAAAATTAATCATACCGATCTTGTTGAATTTACTTAATTCATTCAAATGAATTCCAATAAGTGTCTAGAAAAAGTACAAAAGAACCTTAGCTTCTCTATCACAGGTAAGCTCATGGTGTTCTCCATTTTAAGTAAAGGTGATTAATGTTCATCCTGTAATAACAATAACTTCACAGAATCATGTCACCTGGAAACTAACCCTTGGCGCAGTTCTTGAGAATTCACAGTTTATAAAGTATGCCTATTATTTCCCTCCAGTCACCCTGAGGAAAGCAAACTGCCTGTTTGTTTTCTTTTTTCCAAATGTCCAGTCCTGAACGGCACAAAGGTAAGATTCTTGAGTGACTGTAAAAATACCAACGCTTGGCATCATCATTTCCGCTGTGGCCACGGAGCCACTCAGACCCTGCCACCTCATTCATTTGTTCCTGGGTGAAGGGTGAGGTGAATTTGCCAATCGGGGTGGAGAGGTAATTAATGATGTGAAGTAGACCCTGCAATCCTTGTCCACTTCTAAACAACCAGCTGTCTAGATCTGGGCACAGGAGGCACGTCCAGAGTCAGCCAGTGTGCTGGGTAACAGTGCACTTGTCATTTCAATGTTATCTTGGCAGTTTTCCATTTCAGGCCTTCGTAAAACAGAAAATGTTGAAAAATACTATAATTTATAAGAAGCATTTAACATACTTTACTTATAAAACATTTGGCTGAAAGAAATATACTTATGTCTACAACTATAAAGAAAATCTGTGATTCTACATTTATTTGAGTAAGGCGTAAAAGAGAAGTATTCTCATATATTTCCTCAAAAGCAAGTAGTTTCAGGTAAGCCAGTTTAGTTGTTTAACATATTTAACATCGGTTACTGGTTCTTGGGGATATGGTGATTAATACGCAACGTTTGCTCTAACACTTAACACTTTTGTTAAAAGTCAAAGACGCGTCCGAGAATTTTATGAAAGCTATAGAACTTCTCAGAAAAACATTTATATAAAATTTTTAAAAATGCATGTCATTTGTGTAATTTTCAAATTATCTTTACCATGATAATGAGGGATGAGAAAATAACAGTAATACACAAGTTACTGGGTAAGTGACTTACAAATATTTTTTCAAACTTTAAATATTCCTATCAGGTTGTATGATTATACCCATGTTACAGATCAGGAGACTGAGGTTTAGGGAGGTGATGCTGTTAACTCAGGGTCACTTGACAGTGAATGTGGAACCGTCAAGCCCAGGTTGTGGTTAATCACTCTGAACAGACATGAGTTTAGTGTTTTTAAATAAGCAAAAAACATGCAATGAAATAAAATCCTAAATGGTTTGCATATGTATATACCTAAGCTCTCAATTTGCTGTTTTGTTATTATTTCCATGAAATAACTATTTAAAAAGACTTTTTACTTCTCACAGTTGTAGTGTGAAAATGAAAAAAGTGAAAAGGAAGGAAGATGCATGTTTCTTCCTTTGGTAAAAAATAATTACATAGCTCACAGAGGAAGCATCTGCAAAATACAAGGAAAATAGACTGCAAGGCCCTGATTGCATAAAACAGGACCCAGACTCTGTCCTTTCTTAGTTTATGATGTCATGCAATCCCTTGCCTCATCTCTCTGGAATTCATAGTTACCCATCATTTATAGAGTAGTCACATAATTTCCCTCAAGCTATCTAGAGGAGCTACAAAAAATAAAACAATGATTTTATGTCATTGCTTTGCTAATGCCCTGGGAGCTATTCAGCCCACCCACGTTCTATCAAGATGCCATTATGGGAAGAACAAGCTCTTTGTAACATAAGGCAATATAATTTCAAGAATGTGGTGTTGTGAGCGCCTGTAATCATTATAAAAATATCTATTCAAGTAACCCACAGCCATCTCATGATTCATCTCCTTCATCTAATTCTGCATTGGATCATCTGAACGTAAAATTATCAAAAGAAAGCCTTTTGTAAATGGAGATTCAGGGTCTGGTGCATGTAAGAACTTGATCCTCTGCACCTCTCAATTCCATGCCCTAAAGTGAGGCCAGAGCAACTAGATCATGCTATGGCCAAATTGCTTACTATTATTTAACACCTTCTTAATAATTAATATTATTAATTTATATTCATAAAATACCTCTTTGCTCTATCAAGGATTTTTAATAGCCAACTTTGATTTACGCCCAGAAACATGTGCCAGTTATGACAGACACTATCGGTTGCCTTCCAATTATTCCTCCTTCTTTCCCTTTATACTTGACTCCTGATTCCTCCAGGAAGCCACCTTCCCAAGAAGGGCATTAGGGGAAGCTGGACGCATTTATTTTCCTGTAGTGTCCTGATTAATCTGAGCCCCTTAAGGTGGTCCTATTCCATGAGCACAGAATGCAGTTCTTGTCAAGGAGAAATGCAGGTCAGTTTTCTGGGGGCACTTCGAGGAAAAGATAGAGTGGCACTGTATCTTGAGGCGTCTGTGTGTTGCCTGGTACTGCTACAGTTGTCCTCAGGACCACAAGGGGAGCCAGCCTGAAGACAATCTGATACAGTAGGGATGGGAGAACAGAGGGATGGGAAGAAATCCAGGCCTTTGATCACAGAATTAACTAACCTTGGAATTACTGTACCTTCCTGTTCCACATTATTTAAGATAATACATTTTCCTTATTGTTTAAACCATTTTCAATTCTATTTCAGTTATTTGCTGCTGAAGGTGTCTCTACTGATAAACCAATCTATGGAGCATATTATTCTTGAAATTAATTATAATTATTAGAGTAGCGCTATGCCAGGGGGGTCTCATTTTAGCTGCAATGTTAATGGACAGTGTGACTAAGTAAATTATTTAACTTCTCTTGGCTTCAATTCCCTCATTTGTATAATGATGGCATTGGGCTGGATCATCTCTAAAGACATTCCAAGTTTAAAATACTAGGGCCATTTAATTCCATGCCACATGAAACATAATGATGTATATCCATTGAATAGTGAGATTATACATGTGTAACCTAATAACCACATAATGCAGTGACACATATGTAACATAATGACCGTATATATACTTTCATAATAATTTAATATCATACCAATTACATACTCTGATTTACCTATAATGAGTATCTGGTCATTACCATGGTGGAGTTAGTTGAAAATTACAGCTCTTTAAATGGTACTTTTGCAAGAAATAATTGATTCCTCATAATATTTCTAATTTGGGGGAAAAATAAAAATAATACTGTTTAAATTTTCACATGGCATATTTAAATACATAAATATGGAGATGGGCAAGTATTTAAAATTAAAAGTTATCTGTTAAGATGATAAGAAGTGAGATCACCAATTTTTTTCTCTCTAGAAGTATACACACCTGCATATCCTCCATCTTTGTTGCTATTATAGACAAATTTCATAACTTGTGTGACTTAGGCATGCAAAAATGTAATAGAAAAATTTCACTATAGTTGCACTTAAATTAGCTTTTGGCCCCACAGGCACCAATAAAAACATAAGTAAACGAAGGTGTAGTATGCCATGTTCAGATTTTTGTTAGTTCCTTTGGGTAAATGCTAGTCAATTCAAGATACTCTCACTTACACCTTTCCTTCCCTTCTCTTTAGGCCCAGGATGGCTATATTGCACCATGGAAGAGATATATGGTTCCAGTCATTAGGATCCAATTGCAGTGGTTTCCAATGATATATAAATATTCCTTTGCTCTTAGGTTATTGGCATTTATCTCTGTGGCATCTACAGCTGATCTGTTCCGGGCTACCATTCTTCTTCAGTCACACAATTCCTTTGGTGTCCTCCTTGTCTTAACTATAATTTGTTTTTTGATTCCGAAGTCTACCAACTACTCACCTACTTCCTTGT
This sequence comes from Orcinus orca, assembly GCF_937001465.1. NCBI lineage: Eukaryota > Metazoa > Chordata > Mammalia > Artiodactyla > Delphinidae > Orcinus > Orcinus orca. The sequence continues at coordinate 82,013,015 of NC_064561.1, read as the reverse complement.
CCCTCTTGGGGACACAGGAAAAGATGAGACACTCTTCCACTTCCACTATGTGGGTGAACAACTCAGGTTGAGTGGCTATCATAGCCCTTCTCTGTTTCTTTCTTGCTGATATCTCTATGTCTATCCCTGTATCTGCATCTATATATGATATCTGCTCTATTACCTTCTTTTTAAAAACAATTATTTATTTTTATTTTTGGCTGTGTTGGGTCTTCGTTGCTGTGCATGGGCTTCCTCTAGTTGCAGTGAGCGGGGGCTACTTTCCGTTGCGGTACGTGCGCTTCTCATTGCAGTGGCTTCTCTTGTTGCAGAGCAGGGGTTCTAGGCACGCGGCCTTCAGTAGTTGTGGCATGTGGGCTCAGCAGTTGTAGCTTGCAGGCTCTACAGCGCAGGCTCAGTAGTTGTGGCGCATGGGCTTAGTTGCTCCGCGGCATGTCGGATCTTCCCGGACAGGGCTCGAACCTGTGTCCCCTACATTGGCAGGCGGATTCTTAACCACTGTGCCACTAGGGAAGCCCTGCTCTATTACTTTCATGTTTTGTGTTGTTGGAAACATCCACAAGCTACTCTATTAAGACCAGCATGATTGCTGAAATGAAGGCTTTTATGTGAGTCTCACTACCATCTTAAGCCTCACCCAAGAAGGAGCAAGACACAAGTCCATTCTCTGGTGGCCAAACACAAACTTCTTTGGGTTCTTTATCAAACCCTCTGCCCTGGGGCTCCAGTTTGGGGAGGAAGCAGCAGAGCTCTGGCTCTCCAGCTTCTGACCTCTGGGCATGTCCTTCTGATTCTCCCCTTCACGGAGGGCTGAATGTTTATATCCTTTTGGGTTAGAAAACTGTCCTTATGTTGTCTCACATTCCTTCAGGTTAGTTATAGCCTGAACTCTGTGCTGAGTCCCTAAGGTGCCTAATCTTGATGTGCAAAGCCACGTGTTGAGGTAAAAAATATCTTAGTAAGTTTGGTTTTTGATACTCGAGGCCACTGCCTCTACTGCGAGCTCAAAAAAAACAAGAAGCCAGAAAAGGAGAAAAATGCCAAAAAGAAACATGGTGGCAATTATTTCAGAATTTCACCCCGATATACTCTAAAAATAAGCAGCCTGATTCTCCTTTTTTTCATTGAGACTGTGCATGTGTGTGCTTGTTTTCTTTGTAAGTGTGCCAGCATTCTAAAGTTGACTACTCTAGCCCTCCCTTTCTCTCTCTCCAGTCACTGTAACCTTCTGCCTCCGTAGTGTCTGCCAGGGCCACAGCCTTCTCTGTCTTCTCACTGCCAAAATTTATTCCAGACTTGTATTGCTTTTTCTCTTTGATGATTGCAAAGGTCTACCGACTGGTTTCTACATTTCTTTTTTTTTCCTATTATAGTCCACCTCACGTAACGATTGTCTATTCATTTATTCAAACAGCATTTACTGAGCGCCAACAGGGTGCCCTGTGCTGGGCTAGATGTTGGCGATCCCATTGAGAAAGTGACAAAGAGCTTCTCCTTAGAGACCCTGCAGTCCTTTAAGAGGAACAGACTGAATGCTAAAGGATTAAAAGAGTATGGCGAGAGTTATGATGGCAGAAGTACAGGGAGCCGGGGGAACCCAGCAGAGTCATCTAATCTAGTCAGGGAGGCCAGGGAACACTTTCTACAGGCAGTGATTTTTAAACATAATCACTAAAGGATGCAGAGGATTTAGGTAGAAAGTACTGTATATTCTTGGCAGGAAAATTGTTTGTGAAAAGGACCAGAAATGAGGGGACATGTATAAAAGAAATTCCATTTGGCCAGAGCCTAGCGCTCGTGTCTGGGGGGTGGGACAAGGCAAAATGAGTCTGGAGAGAGCGCCGGGGGGAAGATGTCAAGGGCCATCCTGAGAAATCTGGATGTCATCCTAAGGGCAATGGCAAGGATGAGAGGGACTTTTAGTAGGGGAATAATCAGTTTGAATCAGTTTTTGGGTTTAGACACATTTAGGTAGGTGGTAGGTTAGGAAAAACTGGATACAAGGCCTATTAAAAAGCTGAGGCTATTTATTTCCCAAGTGAGAAATAATGATTCACTGGATTAGGGTATAGCAGTGGGAACAGAGAGACATGAAGAGATCTGAGGCACTGGTCAGTGCTAAGTGGATGGATAAGGGGAACAGGCTGAGCTGGAATCAGGATGATTCCTGGGTGTCTAAGCTGGGCAGCCTTGTGCTTGGTGAGCATCATTCTCTGAGACAGTGAACCTGGAAAGACTGGGATACTATTAAGATGGCCTTTAGATGCCACAAACGCCGGAATCTTGTCCAAACAGAGTCACAAACATGGCCCCTTAAGACCCAGTGGACATGTTGAAAAAGAAAAGAAAGAAGAGCAAGCTATACAACAGTTACTAGCAGGGCTTCGGCCCCAAAGGACAGAGTGAAAGTTGAAAGATAGGCTGGACCATGTAGGAGAGTCTTATATTCTTAGGCAAAAAGTCTTGGTCTTGCTGCCTCTATTCCTGCCAAAGCTGAAACCTTTCTCATATTTCACTAGTGTCTGTATTCTTGCAGTATCCCCTCATCACAGATTATAAGCTCCTGGGGGACTGCTGATTGGTTCAACATTTCATTCACGCAGCAAATATTATCGAGTGCTCATTGCATGTGTGGTACTCTGCGAGATGGTGATATTACAAGGAGTGTACGGCCTAGTGGGGGAAACTGACAAGGATCTAGGAAAACATGAAGGGAAATAAGTGTTCTAACAGAGGGTGAAATCACCTGGGCTCTTACCCTTAGCAGATTGTTTTCATATATTGGGCAAGGTAGTGTGCTAAAGAAAGTATGTGCTGTAACCATGAAGGAATAAGACTTTTTCCTCTGAGTTACATTAAAAACAAACAAAAACCTCAGTCCTATTACTGTGATAGACCATACCAGTGATAGCTACTCTAGTCATATTTTACAAAGAAATAAAAAGATTTATCCAGGTTTAATATTTAGATGTCTAATGATAGGCTCTTTATTATTTTTGATGCCTGCATAGAAATTAATTTTAATATTTAAAATTAATAAAGTAAATTACTTTTATTGCTTTCCATTTTTAGGAAAAGTAACAAATCACAACCAATTTAACTACATGTGGTCTTAGTAGAAAAGGAGCAAACTTCCAGATTTTGTACTAGGATCAGTAGAGATGATTGCTTTAAAAAATACGACATAGCCTTTTCAACAAATGGCGCTGAGGCAAGTAGACATTCATGGGCAAAACAATAAACATTGACTAAATCTCATATTTTGTAAAAAGTTAACTCAAAATGGACCATAAACTGAAATGTGAAAAGTAAAACTATAAAACTTTAAAAATAAAAAGAGAGAAAATATTCAGACTCTAGGGCTAGGCAAAGAGCTCTTAGACTTGACAGCCAAATCACAATTCATAAAAGGAAAAAGTGATAAAGTGGACTTCGTCAAGATTAAAAATTTTGCTCTGCAAAAGTCCTTTTCAGGAAGATGTAAAGACAAGCAACTGACTGGGGGGAAATATTTGCAAACCACACGCCTGACAGAAGATTGGTATCTAGGAAATATAAAAAAAACTCTCAAAACTCAATGGCAAAACCCCCAAAAAAGTCCAATTAGAAAATGGGCAAAAGACGTGAACCAACATTTGACTTAAGGGAATAAATAGATAGCAAATAAGCACATGAAAAGATTTTCAATGTAATTAGCCATTAGGGAAACAAATTTAAACTCACCAATCAGAATGGCTACAATAAAAAAAAAAAAATAGTGAGAACACCAAATACTGTCAAGAATGTGAAGAAACAAGATCATAAATACATTGCTGGTTGGAATGTAAAATGGTGTAGCCACTCTGAGACACGTTTTGCTAGTTTCTTGTAAAACAAAATCTACAACTATCATGCAACCCAGCAATTACACTCCTGAGAATTTTCCTCGGGAAAATGAAAATTTATGTTCACACAAAAATATGGACATGATGTTCCTAGAAGCTTTATTTGTAATAGCAAAATTTGTAAGCAACCCAGTTGTCCTTCAGGTGAAAAGTTAAACAAACTCTGGTAGTTGATACCATGGGATATAACTAAGCAATAAAAAGGAAATGAACTACTGATACACTCAACAATTTAAACAAATCTCCAGAGTTATGCTGCATGAGAAAAGCGAATCTCAAAAGGCTACATACTGTAGGACTACATTTACATAACATTCATGAAATTACAAATTTATTTAAACAGAGAAGAGATTAGTGGTTGCCAGGAGTCAGGGAGTGAGAGAGGAGAGGAGGGTGTACATGTAGCTACAAAAGGGTACCACAAGGGAATCTTGTGGTGATGGGACTGTTCTTCATCTGGATTGAGTTAATACCAGTATCTTAGTTGTGCTATTGTATTATTATTTTGCAACATATTAATATTGGGGGAAACTAGGGAAAAGGTACCTAGAATCTCTCTGTATTATTTCTTATAACTTTGTGTAAATCTGCAATTATATCAAATAAAAAGTTCAATTAAAAATACCATTTAGGGCTTCCCTGGTGGCGCAGTGGTTGAGAATCTGCCTGCCAATGCAGGGGACACGGGTTCAAGCCCTGGTTTGGGAAGATCCCACATGCCACGGAACAACTAGGCCCATGAGCCACAATTACTGCCTGCGCGTCTGGAGCCTGTGCTCCGCAACAAGAGAGGCCGCAATAGTGAGAGGCCCGTGCACCGCGATGAAGAGTGGCCCCCACTTGTCGCAACTAGAGAAGGCCCTCGCACAGAAATGAAGAGCTAACACAGCCAAAAATAAATAAATAAGTAAAATTAAAAAAACAACCAACCAAAAAAAAATACCATTCATATTTACACCTAAAATATTATAAAAAAATAATTTCTAGAAAATACTTTTAACTTACTTTTAATTAGGCTTACTCTCTGAGCGTGCAGGTAAGACCAAAATTTAGAGTTTAGCCGAGGAGTAACTTCTTTTATTATACCGAAACACAATCTGTTATATTTATTTGGGTGCTACCCACAAATATGTGTAACAAGGATTGATGCATTTTTATTTTTATATATCAAATCTTCCATGTATCTCTTGGAACTCTTGGAACTCTTTGTCAGTAACATGAAACCCAACTCAAATGGCATAAACAAAAAAGAGAATAATATATTGGCTCCTGAAATTAAAATAACTGGAGGAAGAACTTCCATCATGATTTGACTTACGCATGGTTATGATGTTCTTAGACCTCTAACTCTATTTCTCTACAATTCTGGCTAGTCTGCTCTCCATCATATGCCATCTTTCTCCTCAGGTTGAATTTCTCACAGTACAACAGTTCTAGAACTCACATCTTTAAACCACACCATTGGCTTTCTTCGCAGGGAAGAGAGAATAGTTTTCTTCTGTGGGACCCCCAACCAATGCTTCTTTTTGTGTCACTGTCCTAGACTGAATCACTATCCCATTCTAAAACTGGGGCTAGGGGAATAGGAAATGTTGATTGGACCAAGGAAATCAGACCCCCCGCCCCTTTGGCTGAAAGCGGGGTTAATCCAGGGATGTGCTGGAGCTAGTTAGTACCTATTTGCTAGAGCCAATCAGTATATTTTCAGGAAATTTGCAATGTGTTTGTTAAGCACAGTTATCAATAAGAATTCAATTGTATAACTTATAATTAAATTACATTAAAAACAGGTAATAAAATCTAAACTCATCATTTCCTAATCATTTTATTATAATCTATGCTCTTGAGGTTATTTATGTCTATTGAATCTGTGTGGTCGAAATACTATATAATGGTGTACCACTACACATCTCATACCAACTCTGCAGCCAGTGATATCACTTTGGTAGCTTCAAATTGGTCACTGTGGGAATATTTATACCATAGAAAGAGTCAAGCACTAGAAATCAGGGCTTTTTTCTGACCTCAGTGAGCCCATTATTAAACATTTATGGCACAACACTGAGCTAAACCCATCCAAATGATATGGCTGGGAAATTTAAATTATCGTTGGGGAAAGTGGAGAAAAAGAAATTCCTGGGGAGGGTATCAGGCAACATCTGCCATGTTCTAGAAGATTAATGTACTTTAAAAACATTTTATTTGATTCTTTTTTATCTAGAAATTAATTTAGAGGTTCACAATCAGAAGCCAAACCGAGAGAACTGAGTTTACAGTACTGGTTTCCCCCACTGTACACCCTTCCTTTTGAACTACTCCTAAACTGGACAAAATTGAATGTATTTTGAAACTGACTTGTATTTGACACAGTAATTCCGCTGTGAAAGGTTTTCCAGATTGTGCAAGCTCTGGGACTTCTGGGCACTGACTCTGCTTTTTTTTCCTACAGGAAATGATGCTATGACCTGACCTTGCCATTGCTGAATCAGGTTCAGCAGCCAGGAGAGCCCAATGTTTGTAAACACCCTCTTAAAGGGAACCATTCATTGCAGAGAATGGATAAAAGCCTTCTGAATGGTAATGCTGGTCCCATTTACAGGAAGTTCTCAAATCTCTCACAACCCTACCTGGTATTAGCCAGTGCTAATGGCAGATGCGCATACCATATAAGAAATTTCACAGGGCCAAGGGATGCTGCACTGATATATGTTGCATCTGCTCTGCTTCTCTGTGGCCAGGGTCCTATACCTAGTTTCCATATTCATAATCCCAAGTGTCTCCATGGAGTCTAGATCCAGGTATACAGAAGGTCCTGTTCTACTGAATACTGTTACAGGTTTGGATATCCAGTTTTGTGGGTACGAGCTGGGGAGCACTGAATTACTTTGCATACAAGAAGGAGAGGTACTGGACTTCATGATTCATCGGGGCGGAAGTAGTGCATGAGTAATGGAAAACCATGTCCTCCATAATATTCTCCTTCCTGTGGCCCCACTAAATCTTCAGCAAAGTTTATTAAAACTCATGAAACGAGTTCTTTTGTAATCCAAGGAAGAGACCATGTTTCCTCCTTAGTTTAATATAGAGCATTAGAGAAAAAGTATCCATCAAAGAAGAGGCTAGAAAGCACAGCTGTGGAACTTGCAGCATATCTTTTGAGCAAGCTCACTGGCCCTGCACAGACCTTGGAGTGATGAAGTAAATGGCGCTGTGCTATTCAGGGGGCACCGCTCCCACTCGGGCTGCATATGTATATAAATGATGTTAAAAGGTTTCCCAATTATTTTTTTAAGTGGGTGAAGCATTCTCTCTAGCATCTTGTATAGACTATTTATTTACTTAACAAACCACTTCTGCAAAAGTGAGTTCCACTAATTCTGAGGAAAAGACTGGAAACTTCCAGATTAGTTTAACCTCAGAGGAGTTTCCTAATGAGTTTGTAGAATCTCCCTTTTGGAGACTTCGGTAGAGATTCATTAATCATTCTGAAAATTTAAGTTCAAAGGCTGCACTAGTACAACCACTCTGGAAAAGTGGTGGGTAGTGTCTACTAAAGCAAGCCATACACATACTCTATGACCCAGCAATTTCACTTTTGGGTATATACTCAACAGAAATGCATACATATATTCACCAGAAGACATGTACTACTACAGCAGCATTATTATTCATAGCCAAAAAGTAGAAACAACCCAAATGTCCATTTATGAGACAAAAAAACGAACTGTGGTATATTGTTATACAATGGGATGCCACATAGCAGTGACACTGAATGAGCTGCAACTACATGAATTTCACAATGACGAACATCTCACAATGTGATGTCTCAACAGAGTCAAAAAGGGTGCATAGTGATGCTTCTCTTTTTTAAAAAAAATTCTGTTTATTTATTTTTGGTTGCGTTGGTTCTTCATTGCTGCACGCGGGCTTTCTCTAGTTGCGGTGAGCGGGGGCTACTCTTCGTTGTGATACCTGGGCTTCTCATTGCGGTGGCTTCTCTTGTTGTGGAGCACAGGCTCTAGGCACGTGGGCTCAGTAGTTGTGGCTCGTGGGCTCTAGAGCGCAGGCTCAGTAGTTGTGGTGCACGGGCTTAGTTGTTCCGCAGCATGTGGGATCTTCCCGGACCAGGGATTGAACCCGTGTCCCCTGCATTGGCAGGCACATTCCTAACCACTGCGCCACCAGGGAAGCCCCTGATGCTTTTTATTTAATCTAAAGTTCTGAAACAGGCAAATCTAGCATATCCTTGGGGCAGGTGGTAATGATGGTAAGGTAAGGGGCAGGAGAGGGCTGCTGGGATGCAGCTAATTTATTGATTTGGGGAATGGTGATTTCACTTTAGGAAAATTCATCAAGCTGTATACTTATGATATGTACACTTCAGTGTATTGAACATTGGCCCTTCAAAATATATGTCCACATCAAATCCTAGAATCTGTAAATATTAACTTATTTGGAAAAAGGGTCTCTACAGATGTAATTAAGTTAAAGATCTTGAGATGAAGAAATCATTGTGGATTATGTAGGTGGGCCCTAAATTTAATGACAAGGGTCTTTCTAAGAGACACAAAGAGGAGAGACAGGAGAGGAGGAGGCAATGTGATGACACAGGCAGAGTGGAGTGGTCGGGCGACAACCCAGATCCACAGAGGAGAAGGCAATGTGGAGATGGAGACAGAGATTGCAGCGATGTGGCCATAAGCCAAGGAGTGCCAGGAACCATCAGAAGTTAGCAGAAAGGCTTGGAATGGATTCTCCCCCGGAGCCTCTTGAGGGAGGGTAGCTATTCCAACACCTAGATCCAGAACTTTTCGCCTCCAGCACTCTGAGAGAATTCTGTTTTAAGCCACCAAGTTTGTGGTGATTTGTTAAAACAGCCCTAGGAAATGATTTCATATGCTTTTCTGTATATTTGCTATAGTTTAATAAACTTTGCATTAAAAGGGTACCCTGCATTTAGCAAGTGGTTGACAGTGATGTAAAGATCAATGTAACTTGATCTCTTTTAGGTATTTTACCTGCTTACAACAGGGAAGACTGTGAGTTTCTCCCTGTGCGTCTGCATCCTCTGTCCTTTTGGGAAGAAAATTCCAGCCCTGTCCACCCAGACCTGTTGGCAGGTGCCACACTGGGTTCTTCCTTGGACATGGAACCACCTTGGCCTAGTCTCTACTTATTCTGTGTGATGTGCTTTAAACAATTAACCACATGTAACCTTTTATGTGTTAGTTGTAGACTTTTTCATTATTCATTTCTGTGTTAAGAGCAACTCTAATATGGTCTTCCAGGAACTCTTTTTATAATTTGAATAAAGCCTGGGGCAACAGGAGACCCCAGTTTTGCACGGTACTGTGCATAAAGAAGCATAGACCAGCATCTCAAAGTGACTAAACTTAATTGTAATCTTTACTAAATCTGTCCAAAAACATTTAAAGATATGGGCCTCATAGCTCACTGCAACAGTTTAAAAAAATCTCTTCTTTCCTCTAACTCCCAATCTTTCATACTTTATAGGCACCCAGAAGGGCCTGCAAGCACTCTCTCTATCCAACACTCCCCAGCATTTCTCTACTAAAACCTCTCCTCCCAAGTGAGCTGAAAAGGCTCGTATGTTTCCTCCTTCCACTCTTTGCTTTTACCTGTGGTGTTCCTTGTCTCCCAGGAACCAACCCTGACCCCTTCCTTTGCTCCTCCAGTGTTTGCTTTCTCTCCTGAGTCTCTATCCCAAGCTGCAGAACCTGAGTTCACAGATTCAGCTTCTCTCTCGGAAGACAGGGGTGAGGCCAAGTGAACAAAGGAAGTGTCTGTTTAGCTGGTGGAGGGTTGGGGAGGTGGAGAGGAGAGTACAGAGAAAAAGGCTGTGAAGACTTCAAAACTATTACCTGCTATCTTATCTACATCATACTAATATCACTTAAAATGATGGAAAATGGCTTGTGGTGGCCAAGTTCTAAAATTCTTTGATTGAATCTAACATCTTTTTTTTTTTTTCCCCCTAGACTGTCAGAAAAGTGAAACTCGGCCTCTATCTTAGTAGTTGAGAGAAGGCAGGTAAATACTCTTCCTCAAGAACCAGGCACTACCATGGATAGTTTACTTATTTAATCTTCACGGCAACCTGATGATTATGGAATTCTTAATTTCAAGTTTAAAAGGAGGGTATAAAGAATATTTAAGGTCACGGGTGAAATTTATCAGACCAGGATTCAACTACAGGATTGTCTGCCTCCAAAGCCCAGGCCTGCTTCCTGCTTTAATCATTATTCAGCAATATGTATTGAGAACCCACTAGGTACTAGGTCACCAGGCACTGTGTCGGGTGTTAAGAAACACAGAGACGGAAGAGACAGTTCTGGCCCGGAAGAGCTACAGTGCCCAAATGTTTCCACTATACCTCTCAGACTCTATTCTACAGTTCTTCCAAATCCTGCTCCAAAGTTATCGTATTTGGAATTGTATTGCGGTGTTTTACATGCTTTCTTTCATAACATGTAATACTCAACAAGAATAGAAATTCCTCTTATAGATTTAATACATAGCATTTATTTATCAGTTGAATAACCCAATGAGCAGTAATTTTTAAGAACCATCTATTGGCTGATCGCTGAGCTAAGACACTGTACCATGATAGTTGCAGAAGAGAACCAGACACACTAACCCTCAAGCTATCTGCTGTCTGGTGGAGAAGACAGCCAGGACGGAAGTCCTGATAACAAAAAGTAGGGATGAAAGCTTCTTGCTACAGGGGACAAAGGTGTGAGGAATAATGAAACTATGGGTACCATTTACATATAGTAGATAACTTACACTGTAGTTATATAGACAGATCTGGAGAGAAGGTTAAGAGTATCCACTGAGCTTTGGGTGGTATGATATCTATTTCTCAGGCTTCAAAAATCCATGAATTGTTGATCTATTTTTATTTGCAATATTCACCTGGAAACGTCAGTGTGCCTCAAATGTAGAACCTGCCTTTTCGTGAAGCCATCTTTTCATATCCAATTTTCTAGTTCAACTGATGGTTTATGTTTTTGACCTTTTATATGAGTTGAGAAAGAAACAATGATCATAAAAAGGATGGAAACCATAAGAAGGTCAGGCTAAAAACTAACAACAGACAACAAAGACAAATGGGTTCATTTCTCTTCTTTCAGACACCTGGTCCACTATTGTTTAGAGTTGCAGACAAACGAGGCTTGATTTTCTGAGAATGTGGGTGCAACAAGAGCGTTACTGTATATACATATAGAATGTTTCTGTGCACTGAGTACTTGGTCTAGAATGCCTTTATGATTAAAACACTATTTTTTTTTACACAAGTAATACACGAATAAACTCCTGATGAAAAAAAATTGTAGTTTTCCTTTTCATAGCCTGCTCTCTCTGCCTTATATTCTCTCTCATCCCCAACCAATCTTACTCCATTCTTCAGGGGAGAGAACTTTTCCTATGGATTTATTTATAGATATACACCTATACAATATATTATGTTTTGTTATTATTTTTGCATAAATAGGATTCTTGCTTTTTTCATTTAACAGTAGGGCCTGGAAAACTTTTCATGTCAGTTTACATGGATCTTCCAAGCTCCTTTAAGCTACTGGGTAATATTCTATACTATGGATGTAGTATAACGATTTTTAACCAGGCCTTTACAGATGAAAAATTGGGTTTCCGATTGTTCACTCTTTTGCACTGTTTTGTAATGCACTTTCTTGTATGTACCTCTTTAGGAACAAGTGGAAGTATTTCTCTAGGATTAAACTTTGGAGTAGAATTGTGAGAAATACTATCAAATTCTCATCCCAAATGCTGCCCTAATTTACATGTCCACTAACAGTGTATTAGTGTGCCTATTCCCTAGATCTTTGCCACTATTGGATATTATTAAAATCTAAAAAATTTGCAGATGTGATAAGTGGAAAATGGGATATTATGTTTCAATTTGTAGTTATCTGATTATTACCAAGTGTGAGCAAAATTTTCATGTATTTATTAGCTATTTGTGTTCTTTCTTCTATGAATTGCCGTTTAACCAGGAATTGTCAGTGTCTAAGAAAGCCTTGCCACATTTCTGAGAAATGTGCCAAATGTGCCAAGAAATGTGCCACATTTCTGAGAAACCCACAGCCAAATTGTAAGAGGACTGAATACTAATACGATTAACTTTCAGCTTTATTTGTTAATTTCTCAATATTGAAATTAATTACCTGTTAATATCCAAGGTTGCTTATCAGAATCACCACTTTTTCTTTGGCTTTGCCTCTTTGGGGGGCATTGTTGCATATTCACATGCAAATTTGAAGAATTCAGTGCCTAGGTTCTTATTTGTAGTAGAAGACAGTACTCCGTAATTGCAGGCTCTCCTACATTGTAACCTATGTCTGTCACAGAATAACCCTAACACAAATACTATAAGCAAAATCTCTCCTGTCCCTCCTCCTGTTATTCCCAGCACGTTGTGGGAAAGGAGCCAGCCCAGGCTACTTCCACTGCTCCGCCTTGCCACCTGGTACCGAGCCTCCCCTGCTGAGCAGCTCCACGTGGGATCTCTACTGCTTCAGGGCTGTTCAGCTTTCAGAACTCCAAGTCTAAATTCTCCCAGTGGGATTTTGTAGCTACTACAAATGTGACTTCATGGAAGGAAATTAGAGGGAATTATACACATAAAACTAAATCTTGAATAGGATTACTTATTTATTTATTTAGTTAGTTAGTTAGTAAGTTAGTTAGTTAGTTAGTTTTGGCTGTTCTGGGCCTTCACTGCTGCGCCTGGGCTTTCTCTAGTTGCGGCGAGCAGGGGCTACTCTTCTTTGCGGTGCGCGGGCTTCTCATTGCGGTGGCTTCTCTTGTTGCAGAGCACTGGCTCTAGGCACGTGGGCTTCAGTAGCTGTAGTACGTGGGCTCAGTAGTTGTGGCACACGGGCTTAGTTACTCCATGGCATGTGGGATCTTCCCGGACCAGGGATCGAACCCGTGTGTCCTGTATTGGCAGGCGGATTCTTAACCACTGCGCCACCAGGGAAGCCCCTTGAATAGGACTTTTCTTCTGTGTCCAACGGGAAAAAATAAAATTTAAACTTTTCATCCAGGGCTTAACTAAGTTCCTAGTATGGCCTCCCTTGTGCCTCCTCCTCTTTTCCTCATCCTCACTGAGAAGGGCATGCTCTCCAACCAAGAGCAGTCTCGCATAGTGGGGGGGAACATGGACTGCCAGGCCCGATGTCTGGGTTGGAACACCACCTGTATCACTTATTAGCTGTGCAGTAGGCAGCTTCCAAGACGGCACATACTGATACTCACTCGGCTGGTATTCAGGCCCATATATGGCCTCCTTCCAAAATGAAGAAAGGTTGATTTGTATGACCAGTGGAATATGGCAAAAGGGATAGCATGTGACGTCTGAGGCTACATCAGGGCACTGCAACTTCTGCCTTGCCTTCTTGAATCACTTCCTTTGGTGGAAGCCAGTGGGGTGACATGAGAACATTCATGCATCTTGTGGAGAGCCCATGTGAAGAGGAACTGACACCTCTCTCTCTAAGAGCCAGCACCGACTTGCAAGGCATGAGAATAAGTCACTTTGAAAGTGGATCCTAAAGTCCCCATCAAACATTCAGATGACCACAGCTCCAGGTGCTGTCTGACATCTTATGAAAGACCCTGACTCAGAATCACCCCAATAGTCCTTGAACACTTGAACCACAGAAACTGTGAAATACATAAATAAATTATTATTGTTGTTTTCAGTCATTAAGTTTTAGGCGATTTGTTATGTAACATTAGGTAACCACTACAAGCTGTGTGACCTTGGGCAGTGTCCACACGTGTAAGATGGTAATAACAGCACCTACTTTATGGTACTGTCGAGAGGATTAAACTAGTCAATATATATCAAGTGTATATATTAGTATCTAGCACAAAGGAATTGCTATGCAAGTACTTGCTAAATATTAACTATTTTTTTAGTGTGCCAGTCTGCACTGTATCCAGCCCTTCTAGGAGACTCGATTCCCACATTTCCCAGGAACCCAGTTGCTCTCCCATCCCTGTTGGTCAGGATACTGTGGCCCACAGCAGCTCACTTCCTAGATTTGGGGTTATGTGGATGAGAAGAGGATGACTCATGTTTTTGAAGAAAGTATTAATTGTTCCTAAGAGTATGACAGTATAAATTCCCATTTCCCTAAAGGCACTTTATCCACAATGGATTCTAGTCCTTCACATGACTCTGTGGTTCCTGTTTTCTTATCTATTTACTTCTTTCAAGTGCCTAGTCTTACGAAAGGCTTTCCTATTCCTAATTCTCACCCTTGAAATGTGTATCCTGAGCTTTCAAGGTTTAGATGTAGGAAAGCAAAGATGAGAAGCCCTTAACCAAAGGGAGAATGTTACGGAGTTGATGTTCTTTTCTGTTCTCAGTATCCGTTTGTTTCCCTTTCAGAGGTAGATATTGGGCACGTGTATGCTTGTCAGAGGACAGGACTTCAAAGGCCATTTAACCCAATCTCTTATTTTAGAGATGAAGCTCTCAAGTGACCTGTCCTGATGGTGGCTAATGAATAACCAAAGCTGCGACAGAAGAGGTCCCTTGAGTCTGGCTTCCTTTTGTCACACTCTTAATCCTTCCTTTCGTGCCTATGCAGTGAATAGACAAGAAGAGTTTCCACCAACCACTGCACCTTGGGTATCTTTGCCATTCACAGCATTCTTGTCTATTCCATTCACAGTTTCTGGAAATAGGAAAAGGGATGACATCTCTACTTCTCCTGTTTCTCAGCTGGATTGTAACCTCATCAGATGCTTTCCAACTTCATGTCCAGTATGTCTGGAAATCTTTGAAAGCCAAAAAGGTCTTTGTTGCTAATTTTCTTCTGGAACGGTACTCTGTGGTTGTGGAAGTTTCCTTGGGTTTGAAACATTGCTTTACTTGGAGACCTTTTCCCTTCCATTTGTGAACACTAATGAGAATGGTGATTTATTCATATGACCCTGAAAGTTCCAGATGTTTTGTCTGCCAACTTATGGGTAGACTCTAAAAGTGGCTAATTAGCAGATCCTCTATCTGGTGGCTACGCTTGATGTGTAAAAAAGATCAGGCATAGTTACCAGGCTCCAAATGGGATTTTCACATTTGTTGAGAGGACTCTAAGGAAACACCTCTCTAAATAGACTAGCAGGAACTTGTTTTTGCTAGAACTCACTGTCTGTATCTGGCCACAAAATTTCTAACCAAAGAAAAAAGGTGCGATTTATAATATGGGGGGGGAGCATATAAAGCATTTAGATGTCCCTTAATCAAAGCGGCAAGCAGAGGAGGTATGCCTGGGTATAGGAAAGCAGCAGATGTAAAAGCAATGAAACAAATTAGCAATAGATGTCCCAGCTCTGCCTCTCCTTTGTGGCATTACTATTTAAAGTTCAAAAGTCTTTGATATGATTAAAATAATCTTTTTAGGATACTGCCACATTTAAAGAACCACAAAAGGAGGCTGAATGAACTGAGAGAAATACGCAAGTGGATCAGCAAGATGACAGCTGCTGCATTGAAATCGGGATTGTAATATGTCAGTTTCCAACCCATCACATATAATCCAGACAGAGACATAGCATTTTGTCTGCCTCGCTATGATTCCCCTCTGTCTGGTGCGGTTTGGGTCACATCTGTTGGCTGCATTCTCATCTTCATGAGATATTCATTGACTGATAGTTTAAACCCCATGTTATCTATGTCTGTGGTTCTTATTTTTCTCCCAGGGAAGTCTCCAGAGAAGCACAGGATCCCCTGATGTGAGTGTCTTGGTTTTATTAATCCACAGTTGGTACCCACACTCAGAATGGCAGTTCTATATATTTCATGCTAGGATATGGGTGCATTCATTATGTATACCTTTTAACACTTATTAACTCAGGAAAAAATAATCTGACAAAATAAAAACATAAGCCTACTTCCTGAATATCTCAAGACTGATTTGAAACAGAATTGCTCACAATAAATAAAACAAGCTCTCTGTTTCTTTGACTTTTGCATGTTTTCTATTCACATATTGCTATGTCTCTCATGATGAAAGATTGAGAAACACTGCTTCAATCCTCAGAACTCAGCTGGTGTCTTTAAACTGCCTGTCTATGTTCAACCCTAGGAAATCTTTTGCATTTCATCCACTGCTAACGTTTCATATCTGCTCATTGAATCTAACCCTTGATTTCTTTTGTAGACATGTGTAATCTGAAGGCATGCAACATTTTGCAAACGTTGGCCCATATTTTTATTTCATAAGGTCTTATTTCGTCTGTCGACCAAGTTTTGATTATTTCCATATTGCTCTTAATTGCCTTGCTATCCCCAAAGACTTTTCTATTTTGTGCATCCCTTTATCTTTGCTTCTTTTATCTCTTGTTGTGAGAGTACAAAATTGCTGACATATTCAATGTATTTGAATCGAGAGTGTTGCACAAGAGTTCTCAAATCTGTTTTAATTTTCTGATACTCAGCTGAAGACCATTACCCATTCTGTTCAGTTAATCTGTTTTTAATCATATCTGTAAATGCTAAAGTTGTACATGAGAGAAATGGTGCGTAAAATAAAACCAGACCATGTGTATTTTAGCATATGTAAAGTTACATTCTTACTTTGTTCTACCTTTATTTTTTATTATTTTTTTAATAGATCTTTATTGGAGTATAACTGCTTCACGATACTGTGTTAGTTTCTGTTGTACACCAAAGTGAATCAGCCATATGCATACATATGTCCCCATATCCCCTCTCTCTTGAGCCGCCCTCCCACCCTCCCTATCCCACCCCTCTAAGTGGACACAAAGCACTGAGCTGATCTCCCTCTCCCTGTGCTATGTAGCTGCTCCCTGCTAGGTAACTATCTTATATTTGGTAGTGTATATATGTCGATGCTACTCTCACTTCGCCCCAGCTTCCCCATCCCCACCCCATGTCCTCAAGTCCATTCTCTATGCCTATGTCTTTATTTCTGCCCTGTCACTAGGTTCATCAGTACCATTTTTTTTTAAGATTCCATATATATGTGGCACATATATACGATGGAATATTACTCAGCTATAAAAAGAAACAAAGTTGAGTTATTTGTAGTGAGGTGGATGGACCTAGAGTCTGTCATACACAGTGAAGTCAGAAAGAGAAAAAAAATACCATATACTAATGCATATACATGGAATTTGTTCTACCTTTAAATGTTATTGTCCTATAGTTGTATAGTCTTGACTTACAACACAATTTCTCTACGAAGAGTTTCTGATGTTCTACTGAAAAACTTAGCTTTTCCATGTTTAAAATATTTGTTAATTATTCCCAACCCCTTGTTATCACAATGAGAACTGATTAATGTAAATGTGCTTTCAATTCTTTTTCATAATGTAGCAGCTAAGATGCATTCAGCAGCAGATAACTAATAACAGATAACCACTATAAAGATAGCTGTTTACTTAACATGAATTCCAGGAGGGGAAGGGAAGGAAGGGAGGGGACAGGAACAAAAAGCTTCTCCCTGCTGTGTGGCTGCCACCTTTCATCAGGGGAGTCTTTCTTGGAAGCCCTAGACAGTCTTCCCCTTAGGTCTTATCTAGCCTAGAACTGGGCCACATGGTCATTCTTGGACCAATTACTGGCAAAAAGGCAAGAGCTCATCATGGCTGGCTTAGGCCAACCGTGATTATGCTGGGCTTCTACATACCACTGCTTGACCAAAGAGTTCTGTTAGCAAGGAACAATGAAACAGGATTGTGGGTGGGAGGAAGGGACAGCTGTTGGCCACACCTAATAACGCTGTTCAAGGTTTAAGCCCTATCTACAGAGGAGATAAATCCTATCTTAGAGTATTTAGACCCCAAGAAGTCTGCTAAAATGTTCTCAAGTATTACATATTTATACCTCATTTCCTGTGTTTTAAAATAGCACATTTTGTTACATAATTTCTCCCCCTGAGTACAACTGACACTATGAAACACATCATTCTACATATGTAAAAGAGAAAACAGTGGAGGTCTAGAAGTGGGGAGAAAAATTAGAAAGAGAAGGAAAAGGACAAAGACTAAACTGGAACATATTTTCACTTGCAAAATCTCTTCTCTTGTATAATAAATACACCGCTTTGTGTTTTGGCCTACCAGTAGTGAATTATTTCCTCAGAATGAAATTCTGGAGCACAGCGGGTGAAGGGTTACAGTCAGAAAAGTATAATTCTGCCGCAGAATCTAGCCAGTTATTTAAACGAATAAATATCAAAATGTAGAAAATGAGTGTGTTCAGCCGTTAATCTCCTCACTCCTCTTATTCTTTATGGGAGTTTGGAACTCTGCTTGTTCTGAGTTAGAACAAAAGTAAGTATAGAAAGCTAATGTAGGGTAAAAACACTCTTATTCTCAGTGCAGCCTCTGAGTTGACATTTAAATTCTCTTAACTGCCTATGCAAAGCTGGGGAAAATAATTACCCAAGATATTCTCTAGTTTTATTTTGAAATTTAAAGGTAGCGTAACCATGTGTATTAGGGTTCTCTTGGGTACAAGTGACAAAATTCATTTTGAACTAATTTAAGCAAAACACAGGATTTGGGGGAAGAATATTGGAGCAGCAGAGACTCAAGGGGAAAACTCAATAACCAAGACTAGGGACCTAAGCTGGGGCAATAGTGCTCTAAGCCAGGGACCCAAATGCCCTGGGAATCTCCTCCTATTTCTGCTTCTTTCTGAGTTATGGCTTCATTTTTTTAGCTTATTCATTATTCTCCATGCAGTCAAGGCCAGGGCCACGGGCACCCTCTGGATCACATCCTTACAGAAATGTAATCAGAGAGGCAAGCATTCTTTTTCTCTAGGAAGAGTTTGAAAAATGTTGAGAAACGACTCTGATTTTTGGTTTTGGTCATGTGACCATGTTTAGAGCAGCCACTATCACCTCAGGTGGGGGATGGAGGGGTGAGAAGGGAGAAGGGGGGTAAGCCCTATGATTGGTCCATCTAGATGTTGTTCTGCTCCTGTGGTTAGGATTGCATCACACACTCCCAGTCACCCCTCTCCCCCACCCCACTAGAAGCACGGCTTTGAAGAAATATGTCCAGAAGAAGGGGAGTTGTTCTCCGTAGACCAAATGGTAAATGTTCATTTTAACACAGCTCCATAACACAAGATTCACTCTTAAAGTTTCTGATTTAGCAGCATGGGTGGGGACCCAATATGGTGGATGAGTGAATGATGCTTCCCCAGAATTGTGTACTGAGCTGGCATGGGCTCGGCACATGTTTCAAAAGACTCCATGGTATGTGTGATCCAAAGCCAGCTTTGAGAACCAGTTTAAGAACTCTTCTTGCAATTTTAGGTTGTATACAACTGTACTGAAACTGCTATCCTATATCAGGTCCTCCTAAATGCCACCCTACTCAACAGCATTTCCCCAGTTCATTCTTGTCAGCCTCTCTGCAGCATCTAATATTCATTTATTCATTAACTTTTTCAATCATTCAACAATATTATTTGATGAATCCTAGAGATGCTACAAAAGATAGGGTCTCACTTCTCAGTGATACGTTCATGTGAGAAAACAGGAAACAGAGAAGTAAACTAGAGAATGGATAATTTATTTGCTACTTGCAATAACTGCTATGAAGGAAACAAACAGGATACTGTAAAAGAGAGTGTTTATGAAAGAGCTACCTAAATAGAGTTTATTTGTCCATAATTCTCCTTAAAAACAACAA
Source organism: Orcinus orca (assembly GCF_937001465.1). Lineage (NCBI taxonomy): Eukaryota > Metazoa > Chordata > Mammalia > Artiodactyla > Delphinidae > Orcinus > Orcinus orca. Next base: position 81,993,402 of record NC_064561.1, on the reverse strand, counting down.
TAACACAAAAACAAAAAAAACTCTCCCCATGAAGAGTTTTGGTGCCAACCTCTCTTGCGGTCTGTCTCTAAGCTCTTGAATCCATCTTTCTCTGGATTCGCTTTCTTCTCCCTCTTTTTGTGACATAGGCATTCCCTGAGACCAAATAACTAAGTACATGACTTTAATTCGCCCAGTCCCTCCTTCCTTACTGTGAGGGTCCTTCCTCATTTATCTTCTCCCTCCTTTTATTTCTCTTGCTATACATGGAAATTAAATTATTGATCTTATTCTAACCTTCTCCCCAAGATAAATGCCTAAGAGAAAGCAAAGCTCCCTGCTGGAAGATAACTAGTTACTGAGAAGGAGGATAGTTTCTAGAGAGGTATTACTTACACTTAATTCTCATGTTGCCAAAGCAACAACTTAGTCCAACTTCTCTGAGCAAGACATGCAACATATTAGGGTAAGACAGTCCTTATTTTTCCACTTGTGTCCATTTTCCATTTTTTCTATTTGTATCATTTATTCTGGGTTATAAACACACTGTTATGCTTATAAATAAACATTGTAATCAAATTTCTTCAATATATAACAGCAGGTAAGTAATGGTGTTTAAAAAAAAAATCTCAGTGCTGTTTGGACTTGAGACAATTTTCTCCCATCACTGGACATTTCAAAACACTTTCTGTAACCTTCCTTATCCTCCCATGCAGGTGAATGCCAGGCTGTGTTTGCTCACAAGGCAACCAGAGTCCAGGATGTGTGCCAAGCTTGTCATGTCTCAGCTTTCAAGTTTTCTCTTGGAATGAATTGGTACTCGCCTCTTTTCCAAGCTGGTCCTCTGTTTCGAAGTGATGGAAATCTGTCACCAAAATCTTGGTGGGGCTTCCTGAATTCAGGCTGTGCTGATGTAAGTTATGGGGCTGAAAGGAGTTTATGGCTTGGTAAAATGGGATTTTATTGAAAATATTCTGGTAATGTTTATAAGGCATATTAAGGACTTTTACAATATTTTAAAAATCAAGGACAATTACTTGGTGATAAAACATGTCTTCCAAGGTAATTGTTTGGAAAGTTGTGGTCCAACATTCCCAAAAGCAATTAATTAGATTCCTAGCCCTATAGCCACAATGTGATCAATCTCTCAGAGAGTGAGCCTTTATTAATTCTCCTTCCTTTCTCAGACTACTCTCTAATACTCTAGTTTCTTTTCTAGTCTTCCCTCTGTAGCCATAATATTTTTTAGCTAGCAGGGCTCAATTTTTCCAACTGTTGGCTAATGGAGCTTCCTTTTTTATGATATATTCTCTGAAATCCCTAGACTTGTCTATTTCTTAGGTCTCTCTTATAAGATAGTCTGCCCATCAAACGGACAGTGAAGAGAATTTATTGAATGCTTACTGTATGAACAGAAACAGTAAAATTCAGAAACACTTATGGCCCAGTTGGGAGACAGGACAGAAACACATGAAAATGAGAAAGGAACAAAGATGAAGCAAACAGAGTCAGTAAGTGACTACAGGATGCCTATCAAGGGATATTCAGTTGGATCAGGTTCCTTAGGAGAGCCATTCTGGAAGAGAGCACTTGAGAGTGCAGGACTGAAGGAGGGACTGGAGTAAGACCAGCTGGGTGTAGGGGAGGGTGCTCTATCTCCCTGCAGAGTGTTAGAGTTATAGTGAGATTCACCTAAGGACTCTTGCTTCTAGAAGCCATCTTAAGAGTAGTCTTTGTATCATTTGGACTCCTGAGTTCTGAATTCGTTCTGAGTCTCATATGTGAACCAGAACCAGTGTCTCAAAGAGACACTTTGTGTTTACACTCTCCAAGTATCCCCAAGAATAAATATTTACTGCCTCAGAATCAAGTCCACACTCCTTGCCATGAAAATCATGAGTATTTACAATCAGACTGAACGCCTCCTCTTTTTTTTGCGGTACGCAGGCCTCTCACTGTCGTGGCCTCTCCCGTTGTGGAGCACAGACTCTGGACGCGCAGGCTCAGCGGCCATGGCTCACGGGCCCAGCCGCTCCGCGGCATGTGGGATCTTCCCGGACCGGGGCATGAACCCGTGTCCCCTGCATCGGCAGGCGGACTCTCAACCACTGCGCCACCAGGGAAGCCCCTGAACGCTTCCTTTTGATTCCTGTTTTTCCTACCTGGGAAGTGTGGGTCCTTACCGCACTGAACTTCTAGCAGTTTACAGAACATGCCATGCAATCCCATGCCTTCTTGCCTTGCCTATGCTGCAATCTTTGCCGTGAATTCTCCTCTCTTTGTTCTCTGATGGGCAAAAATGTCCTGCTTATGTTCCAAATGGCTTTTCCTCTCTGAAAATAGCCCCTTCCTTCTTCTTTTAGGACTAAGCTTTCTTTCCTCTGTTTTCTGCAAATGCATTGATCAGATTTCCTCTGCAGACTTAGCACAACATACCATCATTTGGGGAAGGACATGCCTTTATAACCGATCATACTGTGAACTCCTCAGGGCTGAGACTGGGTTTTATTATATTTATAACCCCCATCTTTAGTACTAGAAAGGGCAGGTAGTATATGTACACATCATGTTTACTAAACTAGAACCAATAATCAGCTGTCTGTGGTGCCTGAATTCCCTTAGGACACCATTTGCCCTTTTACAGGTTCTTGACTATAGGAGAGATTTCATCTAAATATTCATAGTGATACAGAGAATTTCAAAACTTCCCAGGAATTTGGCATTATTTTTGGTCTCAAATTCTTTGGACACTTCTTATACCTGATTTTCTTTGGCAGTTTAAACAGAGACCACAAATATATGTGTTCTGATAGACATTTGAATGAAAAAAAGTGAATGAGTTTGATATTGCAAAATAAATAAAACTATATTTGAAAGTTGGTTATTGGTATGTTTTTTTCCTAGTTAAGCATAAATTTTACTGTTTTACTTCCTCAACAAGTCATACAATCAATTCCATTCATTCATCCTTTACCCTACCCTCTGGAGTTTTATTTACATTTTAGATTTATTTCCTAAAAGTCTTAAGTATAAACATTATTGTTGAACCTATGGAAAGGATTGGAATGTAGGTAAAGTTTGTGTGCACGGTGTATTTGTGTACATATTGAGGATTTACATAGACTATTTATTGTCATCTAAATAGTAGGTTTCAGAGCTAAATACCGTGAGTTCTGGGTTTAGTAATCTAGTGGTGAAAATAAGAACTGCACTTATGTAATTGAAGGGGAAGCCAAAAATTTCATGAAAATGGTATAGGAAAAAAGTGATGTGTGAGTTCTCTCCCCCTGGGAAAAAATGGTGGGGGTTGGAAGGCTTGCATCTTTTCCTTGTATTTCAAGAAGACAGGACAAGGATATTTTAGATACAACAGAAGGTGAACAAAGGCAGAGAAGTGGCTGTTCTTAGGATCTGTAGATCATTCACCTTGGCTGGAGCTCAGAGAACTCTGGATCTTTCCCTAGCTAGGGTGTCATTTGACTCAGTCACTTTAATTCAAACAACTGAATCAAAATTAAATTGAGAAGAACAGTCATACATCCCTCACTTTAAAATCTGCTTCAGTTGTTCACCCCTTGTTTTGAAAAACCCAGATGAAGTCAATACACAGAGCATATGCCAATGAAAACCTGGCTTTAGGCACAAGTTTAACTACTTCCTACTTCTTAAGAACACATTATTGATGCACCCAGCTCAAAATGAAGAAACATGGACTGTAGAAGGGCTGCTCTCAGAGTTCACCCTAAAACAGTAAGGTATATGAATAGAAGACTGAAAGAGAGCAGATTCTCTCCATTTCTGCCCCACTGAATAATAAGAGTTGGGAGGGATGGGCGAAAGGGAGTCATTCTCTATTTATCAATGGATTTGGTGTAGCAATAGGTACAGAGTCTCTGCTCTTATGTGCTCATAGCAGCTTAGATCTAGGGCAGGTATGAGAGGAAGCATGGACACAAGAAATGGTAGCAGCAGGGTTGCCTCCAGGTAGATCACAACGTTGGCAACATCAAGCATTGAAAGCATTTATCTCCCTCCCTCCACCTTTCCCCCATCACCATGGGTCAATGCTAAAGTCTCTTTTTGCAGGTATTTGTCTAAAGTTGGTCGTCCAATAAGACCCAGGAGGCAGCTAAGCATTACAATATGTGGGGTAAAAACTGAAAGTTGCAGGGAGAAATAGATGAATTCACTATTATAGTTGGAGACTTTAATATCTCTCTATCAGAAACGGATAGATTCAGCAGGCAGAAAGTAAGGACAGAGTTGAACTCAACAGCACTTTCAAACAACTGGGTGTAATTGACATCTATTGACTACTTTATCCTACAGCAGGAGATTACACATTCTTCTCAAACTCACATGGTACAGTCACCAAGACAGACCACATTCTGAGCCATAAAACATACCTTAACAAGTTTAACAGAATAGAAATCATACACCTGCTCTCAGACCACAGTGGAATTAAACTAGAAATTAACAACTTTAAAAAGATAGGTAGAAAATCCCCCAATACAAAGAGATAAAGCAGTATATTTCTGAATAACACATGGGTCTAAGAAAAAAATCTCCAGAAAAATTAAAAATATTTTGAACTAAATGAAAATGAAAACACAACTTTTCAAAATTTTTGAGATGCAGCAAAAGCACTACTTGAAAGGAAATTTATAGCATTGTATTAGAAAAGAAGAAAGATCTAAAATCAATAATTTAAGTTTCTATCTTAGGGAATTAGAAAAAGAGGCACAAATTAAATCAAAGTAAGCAGAAAGAAAAAAATATTAAGATTAGAGCAGAAATCAATGACACTGCAAAGAGTAAATCATAGGGAAAAATCAATGAAGCCAAAAACTGGTTCTTTGAAAAGCTCAATAAAATTGGTAAGGTTTTAGCTAGGCTAAGAAAAAAAAGAGAGAAAACACAAATTATTAATATTAGAAATGAAAGAGGAGACATCACTATAGTTTCCATGGGCATTAAAACAGTATTAAATGAATATGATGAACAACTTTATAACAAATTTGATAACCTAGATGAAATGGATCAATACCTTGAAAGACACAATCTGCCAACACTCATGCAAGAAGAAACATACAATCTGAATAGGCCCACAGCTATTAATTAAATTGAATGAATAACAAATAACTTTTTAAAATAGAAAGCAACAGACCCAGATGAGTTTACTGGTGAATTCTACCAAATACTTAAGGAAGAAATTATACCAATTCTCTACAATCTCTTCCAGAAGATAGATGCAGAGGGCATACTCCCTAATTCATCCTATGAGTTAGCATTACCCTAATAACAAAGCCAGACAAAGCCATTACAAGAAAAGAAAACTACAGACCAATATCTCTCATGAACACAGATGCAAAAATCCTTAACAAGATTTTAGTAAATCAAATCCAACAAGATGTAAAAAGCATTATACACCATGACCAAGTAGGATTTATCCCAAACATGTAAGGCTGATTCAACATTCAAACATCAACTGATGTAATTCATCACATCAACAGGTTAAAGAAAAATATAATTATCTCAATAGGTGCAGAAAACACATTTGACAAAATCCAACACCCATTCATGATAAAAACTCTTGGCAAACTAGGAATGGAGGGCAACTTCCTCATCTTAATCTAATACATTCCCAAAACCCTACATACTTAATTGTAAGAAACTTGAAGCTTTCCTGCTAAGATCAGGAATGAGACAAGGATGTCCCTTTCATCACTGCTATTTAATATCACTGGAAGTCCTAGCTAATGCAATTAGACAAGAAAAAGAAATAAAAGGTATGGATATTGAGACAGAAGACATAAAACTATTTTTGTTTGCAGGTGACATAATCACCTTTGTAGAAAATCTGTAAGAATGGACAAATTCTGGAACTAATCAGTGATTATAGCAAGGTTTCAGGATTCAAGGTTAACATACAAAAAGCAATTGCTTTCTTATATGCCAGCAGTGGAGAAGCAGAATTTGAAATTAAAAACAATACCGCTTACATTAGCACCCCCCAAAGTAACATACTTAGGTATGAATTTAGCAAAATATCTGCAAGATCTATATGAGAAAAACTACAAAACTCTGATGAAAGTTATAAAAGAAGAACTAAATAAATGGAGAGATAGCTCATGTTCATGGATAGGGAGACTCAATACTGTCAACATATTAGTTCTTTCCAATTTGATCTACAGATTCAAGGCAACCTCAATCAAAATCTCAACTAGTTACTTTGCGGGTATACACAAACTGATTCTAAAGTTTATATGGAGAGGCAAAAGTCCCAGAATAGCCAGCTCAATACTGAAGGAGAAGAACAGTCAGAGAACTGACACCACCTGACCTCAGGACTTAGTATAAAGCTACAATGTTGAATTGGCAAAACAAAAGAAAAATAGGTGAGTGGAACAGAATAATGAGCCCTGGAACAGACCCATATCAATATAATCAACTGATCTTTGACCAAGGGAAAAAGGCAGTATAATGGAACAAAGATAATCTTTTCAACATTTCAAGAAATGGTGTTGGAACAACTAGACATTCACATGCCAAAATAAATAAATAAATAAATAACATGTGCAAAGGAGACTGATGAGTAATCTATGTTGTATCCATACAACATAACACCATGTAGTCCTTAAACCAACAAACAAAACTAAAAAAGTTCTTATGATACTAATTGATTTACAGGATGCACAGATAAGTTAAAAAAGCAAGATGCAAAAGGGTATATAGTGTGATGGTCTTTTTTTTTTTTTTGTAAAAAGAAATATATAAAGATAAATCAGGGCTTCCCTGGTGGCGCAGCGGTTGAGAGTCTGCCTGCCGATGCAGGGGATGCGGGTTCGTGCCCCGGTTCCGGGAAGATCCCACATGCCGCGGAGCGGCTGGGCCCGTGAGCCGTGGCCGCTGAGCCTACGCATCCGGAGCCTGTGCTCTGCAACAGGAGAGGCCACAACAGTGAGAGGCCCGCGTACCGCAGGGAAAAAAAAAAAAAAAAAAGATAAATCAGAAACAAATGAATAGGTTTATCTAAGGGTGCACTGGGGGTACAGTGATACCAATGGAAATTTATTTGAGAATAAATTTTTCATATTGTTTGCCTTTTGAATCACATAAATGTTTTAAATATTCAAAAATTAAATTTGATGAAAATGGATGAAAAAATTAAAGTCCCTTAATTGATTATAATCAGTAAGAAACTGGCTTAACTAAATCAAGTTATTATATAACTACACATAAAGAATGATACATTTAAGTAACTTTTGTGTACAAAACTGTACATTATTCGTGGAATCAGCAGTTTTAGATCAGAAAGGAGTCAGGAAACATTTTCTGTAAAGGGCAGATAGCAAATGTTTCATGCTCTGTAGGTCATATAAGCTCTCTGGTATTCTTCGTTTTTGTTTGTTTGTTGTTTGGTTTTACGACTCTTCAAAAATGTGAAAATCCTCCTTATATTGAGAAACAAGGACAAACCCTGCAGGAGTGTCCCATGGATTATAATTTGATGACCACTGTTCTAGATTTAAAGAAAATGAAGAAACATAACAGTCAAATGCAATTTGTGAATCTTGACTGGATCCTAGAATGAAAAACAACCCAACTATAAAAGTCATTTTGGGAATAACAGGAGAAATGTAAGTGTAGTACATGTATTAGAAGATACTTTTGAATTATTGTTGCTTTTTCTTAGGTGTGACCATAGTGTTGTTGTTATACCAGAAGGTGCTATTTTTAGGTGATATCCACTGATATATTCTGAGGTGAAGTGTCATGTTGATTGCAACTTGCTTTTAAATGTTTTAGGGAAAAGAAATAGAAATAAAAGATACCAGGAGTCAATAAATGTTCTTAAATGATTGAATGGATGTACATCCAATTTACTCAGTCTTTTGCAAAAATGCTTAGAGAGATGAAAGATCATAAAAATCAATCACCAGATTCTAGGCAGGTATGGATGATATCAAACCTCTGGAATTGAGTTTAAATTTGATTTATTACTATTTTAAGATTTGGGTCATATGTGAACAATCAGAGAGGAATGAAAACTTGATCAACTTTAGAGTTAAAAAGGAAGTATTAAGAGAAGTCATCAGGACGAATTATTTTTTGAGTTTCAAATCAGAATCTTGAATCTATAAGCATCATGGAAACTATTACTCAAATCTGCTCATTTTGCAGATAAGGAAACCACTGCCTAGAAAGGCTTTGCCCTGTGTCCAAATGTACCAAACAGTTAGTGTAAAAGAGCAGAAACTGTAATGCATGGTACATGTGTCTTTCCACTGTGCTGAAGCTGCTTAGTGTAGCTCAAAGTTACATATTTGATAAAGCCCTCATTTACCTTAATTTGTCAGATTAGCTTTCCTATCAATTCCTGCAAACACAGCAAAATGTTTAGTAGTTTTCTATTTGTCACTACCACTGTGTTGATAAACACAGAATGAATAAGTTGAGCAATTTACTAGAAGTTATACAGTAAATTCAGGTTATACGTGCAAACAATTTGACAAATGTGTTCTTAAATATCCAGCCCCTGGCATCTCACTTAAACACGGCGAAGCAAACTTACTTAACATTATGAAGTCACAGAAAGGGACCCTGGTTTTTTGCGTATTTGTTTGTAATTCATATTGTAAAGCACAGGAGATATGCCAAAAAGAAGTCTATTTGCAAAAATCTCAATATATTGTAGAGGCTCTTCTCTGAATCAGAACAGCTTTTCCCTCTTTGTCCCAAAGAAAGTGAAATTTGATGGCACCCAATGGATGACACCACACTCAGAGCTAAGGAGAATAAGGTGGGATTGTGGGAGAGCAAGGCATTAAAGGGCTTTAAGGTATAGAGAATCCATGGTGGAAAGAGACTCAACAGAGACCAAGTGAAGCAGAGGACTTTTTGTCCCCCTAGGACAACAAGAGGGATGATTTCATGGTTAGCTTTGAGAGAAGTGAAGAACCAGGTGCTTTAAAGATCCACTTACATTTTATGTGTGAATTCCCTCCAGTTTTATATTCAAAATTACTTCCTCATTTGAAACAAAGGAATTACAGGGATTTGTGTATTGACGGTATCTTTAAATCTCTAGTAGCTGGAATTATTGAGGTGCCAATTAGATTATACTGGAGTTTGACATTAACAGAGGACACCTCTATTAAAAGGAGGTTGCTATGTAGTCTGCTCTGCAGATATCTTTGATGTCTTTACCAAAAGATGTCTTTTCAACATAAAAATAAAAGAGCAGTGGCTGTCCGTGGCTGCCTTCAGTGTGAGAATGTGCTGGAATATTTTATTATTGGGTTGGCATTGAAGTCTGCTGTGAAATGATTTTTATGAATGCTATTTCCTGGGAGGCTCACAGAACTGAGAATTGCATGTCATGAGGCCGTGATCCCAGGGAGCAGAAATCAAATAAATAAAGGTCTTGGGGAATTATGGTCTATGGGATATACTTTCTTCCCAAAATGAGTCCATAGTTCACTTTGATGGTGAGTTTAAATGGATCATATGAGAACAAAAAAATACATCTATCTTTAAGTGGTAACAAAGTTCCATTTAAGAATTTTCTCCATAAAAATAATATCTGAGGTCTAAAATTCCAATGTAAAAATGAGAATAGTTACTATGAAAAACGGACATGGTTTAATATATTGTTTTAAAACTTTTGATATAATGCTATTCATATTTAGGAAATGAGAAATAGCAATTTAGAGCTTACTATTCCATAAGGGTATATGCTTGAGGGCTCCTTTCTAACAGACATATTAAAGGGGGTTCTCTTTAAGGAGAAGTAGGTTAATTGTAAGAAAAGTCAGAAACAGCTTGACTACAGCTGCAGAGCAAGGAACTGGCTTTAACGAGAAATAAAATGGAGAAAACTACAGGTTATGCTCTGGGTTCATGCAATCATCTTTATAGTAGAATAACTGGGGATTAAAAACAAAATGGATTCCTACACGCTTACTCCACAGAAATTCTGGCAAATGTTCAGTAGGTCAAGCTCAAGGAAATTTTATAACTATCTTCCAGATAATTTTAAGGAGGAGGCACATTTCACAACACAATGAGAGGACAATGATTAACAAAAGCTTCATATTCAAATGAGACACAGACATCTTTCAGACATTCGTATTTGGACAGACTATTAGTTTGCTTCATTCAGTTGCTACCTACAATGAATTGGGCAAGCCTTTGTAATATGGATCAAAACTTTAAATAATTGGGACAATTTGTAGTCATGAGCTGAACTCAACTGATTGATATCTAAAAGTAATAAATACAGGATTTTTCAATCTCTAGTAAAGGAAAAAAAGTTCCTGAGTAACTTTTCTACCAGAGTGCTGTGAGAGTCAAGTGATTATATTTGATGAGACAGTACCACAAATACTTATACAAATTTTAGGAAAAATTAATCAGTGCTAAGCATAAGTAAATGCTTAATATACCCATACAGGCATACCTTATTTTGTTGCGCTTCAAAGATACTGTTTTTTAAAAACTGAAGGTTTTTGGCAACCCTGCATTGTCAGATGATGGTTGACATTTTTTTTTTAGCAATAAAGTATTTTTAAATTAATGTATGTACATTTTTTAAGATATAATGCTATTGCAAACTTAATAGACTACAGTATAGCGTAAACGTAACGTTTAGAGTATACTAGGAAACCAAAAAATTTGTGTGACTCACTTTATTGTGATATTTGCTTTACTGCAATGGTCTGGAACCAAACCTACAACATCTCCAAGGTATGCCTGCATGTGCTTTCAAAGGATATTAAGCATTTAAAACAATCTGTTTGTAATTTTGTATCCTATTGTGTAGATATTCTACAAATCTGCTCTTAAAATGAGGTGAATTAGTAACAAACACAAACATTGCAGGAGATAACGTTGAATCTCAAAATTCAAGTGAATGAGAAATATTATGGTAGAACTAATAAACAAAGACAATGCTAAAATATACAGGATGATATAATCCTCTATGCCTCTTTCAAGAAATAATTCTTTAGAATAGATTCTAAACCCAGGATATGGGTCCCTGTCCAGCATGCAATGCCAGGATTCTGGAGCCCTGGAGTGTCCAGAATAAAAAGGACAAAAATAATGACTACTCTAAGCATAATAATATGAAGCCATAATACAAAATACCTACTTTAGCTCCTTTTATTCCCATGATCAGTGGAGGACTTTTTTTCCCCATTAAAAACAAGGCTAAGTAACTCCCCCAAGTTCATGCAGCTAATACCTAACAGAGCTAACTCTGGGCCCCCACTCAATAACCTTGACTTCCATGCTGCATTGCAGCTCAAATCAGAGAAGACACAGGACTCCTCTTTCCCGTGTGGTCATGGGGTCATCATCAATTCTAAATGCAAGCAGCTTCTAGTGCAGTGCTACTCTGAGGTAAATATGATCCTTGAGGTCCTTTCATATTCTGTTGACTGTAAGAGCAGGGACTCAGATTTTAGGGGACTTGGTTTTGGCACCCTCTTCCAGTGGGTAAATTTTGGAGATGGAGAGAGAAGAGAGAAAATTCGTATCCATGCATGAGACAAGAATGGAGCACTGCAGTCAATCTGCCATCATGAGCTTCCAGAAGGACTTTGAAGGTGGTTGAAATGATTTGCTCCCCCTTCTATGTCACTTGCTGAAATGCGCTCATCTGGAGAACATAAATGTGGACAAAAAAATTTTCCCCCTTGAATCAGATAAAGATAAATAGGGCTGATGCTAAAAAGTATTCTCCCCATTTGACTGTAATTGGATATATTAGTAACCTACACAGAATTATGTTTTAAAAGTCTTCAGAATCAAATACCACACAAAAGTACTTAAGGAAGTTCCAAGCAGTTATGCTAGAAATCTTCCTGTCTACACAATTCTCAGCTAAGCAAAATTATGGTACGAATTTGGAGAGTAGAGTTGCCATTTACTATAGTCATTCCTAAAGAAATTCATCAAGTGAATATGATAATGCAGAGAGCCAAATCCTTATCTGGAATTTTTATTGTGAGTTGAAATTCATATAGAATATGTAACCTCTTCTTTTATTAGGGTCCTCCAAAAATCAAGTAAGAAACAGCAAGATTTTAAAAAAGGCAATGGAAATACGAACATAAACATTCCACTTGACCTCTGCTATAGGTATTCTACCAGGCACCACAAGGCACCCAGACTCAAACCTGAAAATATACCTCTCTCCCAAGTGCTCTCTCATCTCACTTTACCTACCAACTTGCAAAGTTTCTGCTTTTCCTCAACCCATTTAAAATTGGTTTGAACATTCAGTTGTGAAAGACAAAATGTCTTAACACAGGAACAGATGAACCTAGATATTTAGTCAAAAAACAGTGATGGCAATTTCATATCCTACAAGACTCTTAAATCTGTCTCTTCTTGTCCACTCTCAACGCTACTGGGTATTTAATTCAGGCTCAAGACTCCGCTGGCTTATGCATTTACAGTGGTCTCTTGTTTCACCTACTGCCTTCATATCTTGATCCCATCTTCTGAACTGCTACCACAGTCATTTTTCTAAAACCACACAGCTAAATATCATAGTTTCCTGGTTAGAACATTCTAATGTCTCCCCATAACCTAGAGAATAAAGTCTTAACTTTCTAAGAAGTTATTTAGGATTCCTTACAATCTGTCCTCGGTCTACAGTCCTCATTCTTTGTGGCCCTCCTCAACCCCCTCGCCCATGGCCACTCCTTAGATACCAGGTGCACTGGGCTGTGCGTTCTTCTTTAAATCAGTGACTCTCAAACCTAAGCGTGTATCAGAATCATCTAGAGGGCATGCTAAAACATAGATTGCTGGGTCTCACTCCCAGAGCATCTGATTCAGGAGGTCTGAATGGGGGCCCAAGTTTGCATTTCTCACAAGTTCCCAGATGATGCTGATGATGTTGGTATGAGGATTTCGCTTTGAGAATCAGTTCTCTAAAGGAAGCCAGATTTTCAACTACTTGAAATCCTTTGACTCAGCTCAAAATTGCTTTTGTTTCCTTTCTTGGTGGGGCCTCTCTTGGCTACTTGCTAAGTTGATGCATAACCTTCTAGGTTTATAAGCATTATTTACAATACAGAAAGCTGTGGTTTGTTTATCTGGCTGTTTTCTTCCTTTGACTATTAAACTCCTTAAGGGAAGAGAGTATACTGCATTTATTTTTATATTCCTAGATTTAGCACAGTGGAGAGGAACCCAATCTCCTTCGCTGAATGAATTGGTGATATTGTATCTGCATTCCTGACTGGGCCATTTTCCAGATATAGAATTGGCCATGCTGTCTATTAACTTTAATAGCTACTACTGGCGCATGTATTTCAGTGACCTTTCGATAACATTTCACAGCTCTTAACGATTCACCAAAGGGAATTTTAAAGCAACCCTAATCTTACATTCTAATGAACAAAAGAAACATTCATGACAGGTAGTCAGAAATCAGTCTGATGAAATTCAATACAACATGAAACAAAAGACTTCAAATTATCCTGGAAGTTTTATAGGCCCCTGCCTCACATCATCTCTTTTTTTTTTTTTTTGCGGTACGCGGGCCTCTCGCTGCTCCGCGGCATGTGGGATCTTCCTGGACAGGGGCACGAACCCGTGTCCCCTGCATCAGCAGGCGGACTCTCAACCACTGCGCCACCAGGGAAGCCCCTCACATCATCTCTTTGCTGAAGTTGTTGCTACCCATGAAAACATAACCGGGATATTATGTAAGTTAAGTGAAAAACATCAGGTGAACAAAAAAGCAGTCAAAACAGGGCTTGTCAAAGTGCTTACTGATTTATTGTTTCAACTGGTTGTTCTTTCACTGTGTGAACAGAGTCTAAAGGGCATATATGGGTTTATATGATCTACAGAGGTTAAGGAAAAGATCCTTAGGGAAGGTTGAGCTCTTTTCTTGCTTTTAACTCATGATCCAACGTCACTGGTAAGGCCACCAAGACAATGGAACCCAAATCTTCAACTTCTACTTGATTGTATACCTGGTAATTGGAACTCTTGCTCAGATGTCCAGAAGGACTTTTCCCAACACAAAAAGGGAGGCAAAAACAGTTTTAAGAGCCAGAGGAGTGAAAGCAGGACAAGTTCATGAAATGCTGATTGATGTGGGGAAGCTGGGTGGGGACTGGTCAGGGACTGGCCCCAAATTGTGATGGACCTTGAATGTCATGCCAAGGGGCCTAAATTTGCTTCACAGGCATCTGGGAGCCACCGACCTAATTCCAGATTGGAATTAGAGAAACTAGAAACAGAAAGACTAACTAGAAGTCAAAAGATTGGGACCTGAGCCAATGTAGGGCATTGAGAATGGTAAAGAATAATATTTCAGAGAAAGAATTTATTCTTAGCGACTATATTAGTCAGAGTTCTCCAGAGAGACAGAATAAACAGGAGACCCAGGGAAGAGCCAATGTTGCAGATCAGGTCTGAAGGCCATTGCTGGTAGAATTCCTTGCTCCGTGGAGCAGAGGTCACGCATTAAAGGCATTTAACTAACTGGATGAGGCCCACTCACAATATTGAGGACATCGTGCTTTACTCAAAGTTTACCAATGTAAACATCAATCTCATCTAAAAGAAACACCAAAACCCAAAAAACCTCAGTAGAAACATCCAGAATAACGTTTGACTAATATCTAGGCACCCTGGCCCAGCTGAGCTGACACAGAAAATTAACCATCACAGTGACCAACTGGATGGAGAACTAAGGGTGAGCAAAAAATAAGGGGTGGGTGGCATTGCCTTTAGCTTGGATATTTGAGTAAATAATGATGCTTTTAAACTAAGACAGGATCCCTGAGAAGAGGGACAAATTTTGGTAAGAGAAAAGTTTTCATTATTCAGGAAAGATTTATTGATCCTAAAGCTTGCATCAAGTACTAAGTGAAATAGCTCTTTTTAGTGTTTGTGGAGGGAATAAACATATAGAAAACATCATATTAAGAGGAACCATTACATCGTGATTAAGCATGTGCTTCAGAGGCAGAGACACTGAACTTCTGTAACGTGGACCAGCCATTTAACATCTAAGTCTCAGTTTGCTCATCTGTAAAGTTAGGTGTTCTAAGAATTAGATTATACATAGAATAGTTAAACATAATTACTATAATATGACTATATATGTGTGTATATATATATATACATACACACACACACATTTACATAGTCTCAATTTCTCACAAACCCTAATATATATATATATAAAATGCCCGGCACCGGCACTTAGTAGTTCATCAAGAAACATCTCCAGGAAGATTAGTTGGGTTTTTACTGTATTGACTGTAACCAATGTAGAGTGCTAAACAAATATGAGAGAGATGAGACAAATATTTCCCCAGGGCCATGACAGTCTCAGGGGACACGGTTTCTGGGAGGGGACTAAGTGACTGTGTCTTCTGTTATAGTATGCCAAATGGCTCCACCGTGGCTTAAAGCAGATAATGTGGCTCCCAAAGGAACCGTGTTAGAACCAGGGAATAACTTCAGCACTGGTCTCATTAGGGTCTATTATTTACTTGTGTAAACAACGTTTTTAGGATCTAGTAGTGCATATATAATATTTTATTAGGCTTCATAAAAGCCGTAAATGTTTAAAATCTAGAAAACAAATTCAGGCCTCTCTAAAATCATTTAATTGGAGCTGCGAAGATTACATGTTAATACACATTCATATACACAAACTCATTTAATCAGCATGGAAGTAGACTGTACCAGTTGCTGTAATAATTCAACATAGTTTGCGTATTCCTTAATGAATGGATAATATTAAGTGATGCACTGTAGCTGTTTCAAAATCAGAGGTGATGTTCTAAAATAGGGGTCAGAAAACTATGGCCAAATGGGCCAGCTCTCGTTTTGTGCATAAAGTTTTATTGAAACACATCCATATTCATTTGTTTGGTTTTGTCTATGGCTGTCTTCACTCTGCAATGGCTGAGTTGAGTAACTGAAACAGAGACCATATGGTCCTCAAAGCCTAGAGTATTTACTCTCTGGCACTTTAGAGAAAAAGTTGATTGACCCTTCTCTAAAAGGATTTTGGAAACTTGGCTATACACCAGAGTGTGAAAAAGCTTAAACTATAAAGTCTAAGCATAAAGAGCAACGATAAACACTTTATGCTGATTAGATATAAAGAGATTGGAGGAGCAGTGAAACCGGGGAAATCTTCAGGGTGTGAACAGCATCAAAAGAATGTAGCTGAGAGCCCATTCCTGCCTGTTTTTGCCAAAGAAAAACACAAGCCCCAGGGTACCACTTCTTTCAAATCTGGAAAGGAAGACAGGCTTCCATTTTTAAAATCAGATTTCCAAGTTCTGAGTCACTTTCAGGATAAGCCAAAGAGGTCTGGCCACGATTCGCCATCTCTGACTCAGACCCTAAGGAAGGTAGTATTGTGAAATAACAGATAAGAGTGGAATGAAGAAGGACACAGCTGATTGTGATTTCACAGATGCTTTTGCCTGCTTTACATGAAGGCCTCAGTGGACAGATAGAATATGTGCAATGCAAAGAATGACAGACAACATAGAAGAAGAAAAGCACCAGGCACATCCATCAATTTCAATATAAACCCCATCAGTTCCAAGGAAATGACGTATGAAGGGAGAGAGGACAGAGACATGGCAATACCTGCAGGAGGCTGAGCAACTTAAAGAAGGAAAAAATGCACTTTACCTGAGCTTCCAAATCACAGCAGATGGTGAGATCTGAAGGGAGATAAACATAAGGCCAGGAAAGCAAGCAATTCCTCCTGTCAGCTTTCAAGGGCTGGTGCAGATGAAAGACCAAGAACTAGACAGAAACTGTGCAACACCAGTGTTTGACAACACTCAGCGCTGTCTGCTGGACAGGTAACGGATGGTAACCTGCTGAGGGGCGAGGAATCCCTTTAGCAATGGGAAGGACCCCCAGAACTGCTTAAAGTTAAAGAGTAGACATGAACCGGATGTGAGAAATTGGAAGAAAATAGGGCATGCTACACAGCAAAAGCAAATCAGATAAATGAAGAGACAACTCTTTTCGGGTAGAATATAGAAGAGTGAGAAAGCCTCGAGCTAAGAGAGAGTCTGTAGATCCTGGGTAGGCTTTTCTGGCTCCTAGCTCCTAAAACAACATGGAAGATGTCGAGTAAGTCACCGCCGGAAGCGCTGGCAAGACGATAAAGTTGGGATGGCTGATTCTGCAGGGTGACTTTGAGAGGCTGCCTCCACTCCCCTATGAATTTCCCACTCATTCATTTATTTATTCATTGATTCCTTCTTGCATTTGGTCCATAAATATTTATTTAGATGCCTGAGCATGTGTCAGACACTGTCCTTGGTGCTGGAGACAGAAGTGTGAACAAGACAAAGTCCCGTTCTTCCTGGAACTTATGTTCTATTTGGAGACACACCACTTAACAGCTATCTGGCCTGTTCCTCATTTTTCTCTTTTACAAAAAGGATACAAAAATTGTTATATTTACTTTTAGGATGGTATGAGAATTACTGAGAAATTCCTATAAGGCAGAATGTTCGTCAGAATTATTACAATTAACATTCTTATATCTGTTTCCCAGGCTCTATTGGCATTATCTTGCTAATAAACAGATTTGACGATGCCACCCCCTACTGTGATGTCTTTTCATTATTTATAGGAGGGGTCAGCAATTTTTTTCTGTAAAGGTTTAGGCAATAAATACTCCAGGCTTTGTGGGCCATACAGTCTCTCTCACAACTATTCAACTCTGCTGCTGCAGTGCAAAAGCAACCATAGACCACATGTAAATGAATGCAACTGGCTGTGTTCCAATAAAACTTCATTTACAAAAATAAGTGGCGGGCCAAGATTGCCAACTTCTGATCTAGTCTAGAGCATAAGGTCCAAATTCTCTAGTATAGCATATAGTCTAATACCAAATTCTACTTCTATTTCATCATCCTCCAGTAAAAATAAACAATCTTCTAATTCCTGATTCTATAATTTCTCATCTATTTAAAAAAAACTGATAATGTGATTGTAAATTACTCAGATAATACAATAACTAAAAACTGAATGAGAGCCTACTGTGCATACTATTGTATAATCTTAATTTTCCATTAATAAGCATATTATTTAATACATAGATTCTATCTTATTCTGTTCAATGGCTGCCTATTATCCCACTGTACAGATGAACCTCATTTCTTTAACTAGTCACTCTGCCCTTCAAACCTTCTTGCCTTGCACATGTTGCTTCCTCTGCCTTAAAAGACTTTCGCTGTCTAGCTGGCAATCATCTCCTTAAGCTCAAGAACCAGCTTAAGTATTTTCTCTGTAAAATCTATCTATCCCCTGTAAAAAATCCACTCTGCTCCTATTTATTTTATATATAAATCCTAAGAGTCTGGGGGAAATCTGCTAGGCAATTATAATTGATGAAATTTAATGAGTGTTTACTAGATGCCAGATATTTTTAAAAAGCACTTTATCTGTATTAACTACCTAAAAAATCTGGTTTCTTGATGGTATTATCGAACTGCTGAACATGATGTCTTTTACTCTAAATTTTAAACAAGGTGAGTTGACTTCTTCTGTTACATGAAAGCAAAAGAATCCTACTTTATATGTATTTAGGAATGTCTAAAATTGTGCATGGACCCTGGCAGATGCAATATTAAAGCTGCTTCTTCTCCTTTTAAGCAGTAAGTTCTCTGACTGTGGTCACCAGACCTTAATCAGGTAGGAATAATCAGGGGCCAGGATAGTAATTTTCTCATGGATGGAATCTCAATAAATATCAGCCTAGTGAGTTAATGACTCAGCTACAGAGGTGAGATAATTTACTGAATGGGAAAGGCGCGGACAGCCTTTCTTCTGAGTCCAGTTTCTTCAACTTCCAGGGGTTTACTGTTTTAACTGCTTTGACGACGTAAAAATTGGGGTAAAGAGCATGGTGATATTACAGACATTAATACTACTAACTAGTTTTACCCTATATAAACTGCGGTTTTCCAGAACTCAAGTACCTTAATTTAAAATACAATCATACTACATGTTATCTGAAAAAGGACAATGATTTTTTTTGAATAAAACATTTTATTTTTTTAAAACATCTTTATTGGAGTATAATTGCTTTACAATGGTGTGTTAGTTTCTGCTGTATAACAAAGTGAATCAGCTATACATATACATACATCCCCACATCTCCTCCCTCTTGCGTCTCCCTCCCACCCTCCCTATCCCACCCCTCTAGGTGGTCAGAGAGCACTGAGCTGATCTCCCTGTGCTACGCGGCTGCTTCCCACTAGCTATCTATTTTACATTTGGGAGTGTACATATGTCCATGCCACTCTCTCACTTCATCCCAGCTTACCCTTCCCCCTCTCCGTGTCCTCAAGTCCATTCTCTATGTCTGCGTCTTTATTCATGTCCTGCCCCTAGGTTCTTCAGAACCAATTTTTTTTTTTTTTTTTTTAGATTCCATACATATGTGTGA
This sequence comes from Orcinus orca, assembly GCF_937001465.1. Classification (NCBI taxonomy): domain Eukaryota; kingdom Metazoa; phylum Chordata; class Mammalia; order Artiodactyla; family Delphinidae; genus Orcinus; species Orcinus orca. The sequence continues at coordinate 81,973,946 of NC_064561.1, read as the reverse complement.
GCATACGGTATTTGTTTTTCTCTTTCTGACTTACTTCACTCTATATGACAGACTCTAGGTCCATCCACCTCACTACAAATAACTCAATTTCGTTTTTTCTATGGCTGAGTAATATTCCATTGTATATATGTGCCACATCTTCTTTATCCATTCATCTGTTGATGGACACTTAGGTTGCTTCCATGTCTTGGCTATTGTAAATAGTGCTGCAATGAACATTGTGGTACATGACTCTTTTTGAATTATGGTTTTCTCAGGGTATCTGCCCAGTAGTGGGATTGCTGAGTCGTATAGTAGTTCTATTTTTAGTTTTTTAAGGAACCTCCATACTGTTCTCCACAGTGGCTGTATCAATTTACATTCCCACCAAGAGTGCAAGAGGGTTCCCTTTTCTCCACACCCTCTCCAGCATTTATTGTTTCTAGATTTTTTGATGATGGCCATTCTGACTGGTGTGAGGTGATACCTCAATGTAGTTTTGATTTGCATTTCTCTAGTGATTAGTGATGTTGAGCATCCTTTCATGTGTTTGTTGGCAATCTCTATGTCTTCTTTGGAGAAATGTCTATTTAGGTCTTCTGCCCATTTTTGGATTGGGTTGTTTTTTTGATATTGAACTGCATGAGCTGCTTGTAAATTTTGGAGATTAATCCTTAGGACAAAGATTTTTAAAAAGATTTTTTTTTTTTTTTCACGGTACACGGGCCTCTCACTGTTGTGGCCTCTCCCGTTGGGGAGCACAGGCTCTGGACACGCAGGCCCAGTGACCATGGCTCACGGGCCCAGCCGCTCCGCCGCATGTGGGGTCCTCCCGGACCAGGGCATGAACCCATGTCCCCTGCATTGGCAGGCGGACTCTCAACCACTGCGCCACCAGGGAAGCCCAGAAAGATTTTTATAAGAGACTCCTACACTAGGATCTAGATAAGATATTCATAGGTGATTAAGCTCTATAGAGACCAGGTTGCCTGGCAGCTCATCCTTGTCCATCAGCATGCATCTTGGAACTCTGTTATTTAGGTGAACAAAGGTGGAGTCTACCACCAAATAAGCCAAGTCAAATTCATATCAAACAACAGGACACACTTCCATGATGGTGGGAGTACTGGGAGCTGACTCCTGATTTACTGGCAACTGTAAGAATGGCTCTCAGGCCTGGCAGTAAATTAAGGACACTTACCACGTTGCATTTTATGGCTTCCCAAGAGTGATAGGATAAACCAATAATAACAATAATTATTCAGAGAGCCGGACCCTGTGCAAAGTGTGTTACCAAAATTTTCTTCATTTAATCCCCCTAACATTAGGGTGTAGGTATTTCTAGGCTCAATTTACAGATGACTAAATTGAGACCTAAATTAGACGTATTAAAGGGCATATGGTCATGCACACAGTGATAGTGCTGTATTTGAGAGTCTCTCTGATTCCAGGCCCATGTTTTTTCACGAAAGCACTCATGCCATGGAAATTCAAACAGAACAGTTAACTTCTGACTTCCTGTTTCCTTAGGATAATCTGGATGCAATGTCACCTCACATAGCATCATTTAAGGAACTAGATGTTCCAAGTTGTCTTCTCCAGCTCTATAGTCCAAAGGGTTTGATTGGTCAAGCTAGCAGACATTTTGAGCTATCTATAAGAGTGTGTAACCCTTCTCTCTTCAAGAGCCTAAGGATTTGGGAGATTATTGCCTCCTAAGAAATTGAATTGGAAGAAATAAAGACAAAGGCAGAAAAAGGAGGACTGGTGAGATTAATATTCATTTTCCTCAATATGAAGGCAATTCACATAATGATTCAGTATGGACCAGGCTCTCCTTTTATGTGATTTGAGGTCAAATGAATGGTGTCTCTTATACCTGCACATGATCTAGAGCCAGGAAGACACTCCCAGATCTGCACAACCTCAAGAACAGGGTAGAAATTACACAGCCTCGTTATGTTTACCGGCTGCCACCCTGGAGTTACCTCTGTGGCTGGCGGTGAGTGAGCAGTGGAGAGCATGACTTATACTATCACCAGCATCTGTTACTGTAAGGCTGTCAGGAGACAAATCTCCATTGGTCCCTGACATTTCTGCACATCTTCTGCGCAGAAGCACTGCCTTTTCAAGGATGTCTGCATGGTAAACAGCCTTGGAAGCCAGGGATAGTGTCTTCCTATGGAGAAGAGGTAATGGTTTGTTTCTTGTCCAGTATAATGAAGATAATGCATCCTTCTGGGGCAAGGCTCAGGCAGGTTTGCTTGCAGCCCATTATAAAAGATGCAGGTTCCCTATGCTTGAGGTTCCCCAGCTGTGCGACAAACCAACACTGTACTCAGCATCCACCTGAGCCACTCTGCATCAGCCCATGGGATGTGGGTGGGGGGAAGGGAACTGATGTGAACATGAAGCTCACGCTGTTTGCCTGCTGTGTGTAATAAAGTCCTTTGTCTTGTCCCGTGAGTCTTGTGTTCTGCCAGGTTAACCTGTTCACTTGCAAACAGGGTTAAATATCAGATCCTCCACAGTCCCGATAGAGGCCTACCAATCTGCAACTCCACAGTGCCCAAGATGTCCTTAATGTTGTATCTAGAGAGCTCAGCCCAAACAAGAGTCTTATTTTTTATTACATATGTTTTCCTTTCTATTATTATTTGGTAGCCTCAGTGTTGGCCAGGTTCTACCACTTCTAAAATAAAGCATGCCTAATAAGTGAACATTCCATTATGCATGGGTCCCAAGGTACCCATTCCCATACAGAAATCCTTACAAACACACAAAAAACCAAAAGAGGCCCTTAGGGGAAACAACAGTCTAACCCTTTTCTCACCGAGTCCTGATATGCATACTGTATTGAAAAGTTTTGATGATTATGGGTCTGTCCTTAAAGGAAATGTAAATTAGACTGAACTAATTAATAAGATAATGACTTGTTTGTCTTGAATTGGCTGTAAACCTCCCACATCCAGGTATCCAATCTACTATTAACTAGATGCAAGAGTCTGCTAGGACCACTCTTCTATGAAGTACAGCATGTAAGTATCGTTTTCTGGGGCAACTCTCTGTTGGTGTAACATTGGTTCTCTTTGTGATGGAGACAGTAAAGACGGGGTAGGATTTTAACTCTCTTAATTTCAGGTTGATCTGAAACCAGCCCGCTTCATTTCAAGAAGTTTTTACCTCAAACCTGTGCTTTCAGATGAATTATCTTCCAATAGTCCCTCCCCCCGTCTCTCTCTCTCTCTTCATTAATGACATGGTTATATAGGAGGTGATCAATATTTTCTCCATGACATGAAAACTGACTTTCAGTTTTCAATAAACAATGTACTCTCTTTCTCTATATTTGAATTCTTGAACCCAAATAATGACCTTACAAGTGTGATGGCTTAAAAGACTCTTGGTTTCTCCTCTAACACTTCTGACCTGTTTGGCCTAAATGGAAGCATCTGCAGATTGCTTCATAATACATAATTCTGTCTTTTTAAAACTTTAAAAAATAAATTTATATTCCCTTTACCCATTCTGTCAGATTTTTTTTTTTAGTGTTGGTGGTAGGGGTACATGGTCCATAGAAACTTTATAAAACTCTCTCTCCTACCCCTTAATATCCTGAAGTTCCTTGTAGTCTCTCATCAGCCTAATCAAAACAAAATCTTTTTATCCATGCGCCATATTACACACACCCTCTTGAGCCTTTGACCCTTACTGTCTAGACTGAATGACACTTCCAGTTTCATCACATTCCAGGGACAACTGTCCCCACTCCCACCTGGTTGTACACACCTCAAACAGTCCCTTGGAGATTATAACCTTTCTTATGTTGGACTGGTTTTCTCTTGAGAATGGACCTTTGGAGTGGGAGGGCTTTCTGTCTTTGGAGATGCTATGCTGGCTGGCTATTCCCAAATCTCTGTTGTAAACAGCAGACAGGAGGAGGTCTTGAACTCTTCACATGTGATTAATTTTTATTCTGTCCTACCAGCCTTGTATTCAACTCTGCTAACTCTCTAACATCTTGAGCTGATGATGTTATCACCCGATGGTTAAGGGCGACTGTTCCATATTTTGATTCTATGTTTGGGTTCAGTCCCTAGCTCCACTGGAAAGAATTTCATTCTAACAGCTCATATTCCCATGGAGTTTATACAACCTTTCTCAGCTGGTTGGGCAGGACAGTTAATTAGCACAGTCACCTCAGCTGTGCTGACATTGGTTGATGATATCGGTGTAAAACCAGCAATGTTTTGGAATGATAGTCTGTGTGAACTGATGCCAAAAGAGCCCCGCTGCCTTTTCCTCTTCTGTTCAAAATATGTTTAATTGTAGCTCTTCTTCCAAAGTACAGATAACACTAGTGATTAAAAAAAACCACACAAACACACACCAAAACTGGTATTATAACAAGCCAGAGAGGAGCTAATCACTGGCTATTAAACAAAATCTATTTCCTAAGAGACAATATAGAGTTGTATGGGTTTGAAAGCACAAAACAATGCTATTTTTATCTTGCAATCCAGTTCCACATATGGTGATTCTGCTGAGCACTGTGATCAGGCAAAGTTGAGGGACTTGTTACAGTGAGTTTATTAGCTGCAATGGGACCTTGTTCCATTTAATTTATGCCGGGGTCTATTATATGCAAATCACTAACATGCTACAGAGTTGGTTACAAAAGAAATATCAGAACAGAATGGAGAGCTGTCTCTATATTCTTCTAGAAGTATCTCAATGGTATCATTTCACCCTATTATTTTTTGGAGACATGTTAAAAATTACCTGCCATGCTCTCTCATTGAAAAAGAAAATATTTTTTATATTTTAGATGAAATTAAGATCATAATATTTAACATCCTGGGTAATTCGTGCAAGGTGCTACTTTGAGGAGTTTCAATGGAGCATCAGCTGTTTCCCTACTGCAGTCTGGTTTGCTTTTTACCACTTGGCTTCAGTTAATTGGACAAGAGATTGGCACCTCTACTAAGGGCACCTGACAAGTGAGCCTTGGCATGGTACAAGGACATTGCTCAGTAGGGGTAGTTTTTGGGGGAAGATGATGGGCTAAGTGTTTTCTTTTTTTCTTTTTTTTTTTAGAATTATTTGTTTATTTATTTGGTTGCATGGGGTCTTAGTTGAGGCAGGCAGCCTACTTAGTTGCAGCACATGGACTCCTTAGTTGTGGCATGTGAACTCTTAGTTGCGGCAGGCATGTGGGATCTAGTTCCTTGACCAGGGATCAAACCCGGGCCCCCTGCGTTGGGAGTGCTGAGTCTTATCCATTGCGCCACCAGGGAAGTCCTGGGCTAAGTGTTTTCTGACAGCAATTTTTTGGACTATTTTTTGCAATTACAGAAGAAAGACACTCATCTAGGACTTCAGTCCAGCTACATCTAGGACTGAAGAAGAACAGGGATAGGGCTACATTCCAATTAAGTAGTCATCTTACAATAGGACTTATATTTTCCTAAGACTTCCAGTCCCAGTTTGGAATTTATGATCATGTTTACATGTATCTATCAGATGCTTCCTGGCATAGCTGGAATATTCCTAAAAGGCTTTCCTAGACTAGGAGTCTACAGCTGTCATCATTTTAGCCTGGCACATGCAAGTGCAAGCAGTCCATTCAAGGTTGTCATCCCAGGGTCTGGCACCATCCATGTCTTTGCAAAAACACGGTTTATTTGTTTGGAGAAAATGTTACTTCTGTTCTCACTAGTTTCTCTGTATATCAAAAAGAAAGGAAAGCTGTATTCTGAGCTGAGAAAGCTTCAATAATGTATGATTTAAAGAGGCCAACTAGAGGCAGAGTCAAGATGGCGGTGTGGGAAGACGCAGAGTTAGTGTCTCCTCACAACTAGGGCGCTTGCCGGCCGCTGGTGGGGGACTCTGATGCTCAAAGAGATGGGAGGAGCCCCAAAGTGAACCAGTAGGATGTAGGGGGACTGAGGGAGGAGGAGAAGTGGAGGCCAGGAACGATCAGCGCCCCTGAGGCCGGGGAGGCCAGGAGAGGCAGGTGGAGGGACTCTCCGGGAAGAGTGTTAAAGCCCCATCCAGGCTGCGTGGGTCCCGGGGGCATAGGAGGGAGGCCAGTGAGATCAGGAGAGGCAGGTGGGAGGGGCCATCCAGGAGGAGCAGAGAGGAGCCAAGGGTAATTGCCCCACTCACTCAGGCCCTGGGAGCCTGCTGAGTTTCCAGGTGAGGTCCCCTGCCCTCTGAGACCAGGGGTGGGGGGCATGCCTGGGCCCCTTCTGTTCCTTGAGCCTAAGGCCCACCCTCCACAGCCCCCAGGGCCTTTTCCAGCCCTGTGGGTCCTGAGCATTGGTCCCGCCCACTGCCCAAACCTCATCCTTGCTTAGGCCCCGCCCTCCACAGCCAAGGCCGTTCCCCCCACTTTTTTTTTTTTTTTTCTTTTTCTTTTCCCTCCTCCTCTTTTTTACTACTGTGGTACTGATGTACCTTCTGGTTGTTGATTCATCTATATTTTTATTTTTATATTCTTTCTAACATATGTTAGTTTCCTAATCTAATTTTATTTTTTACTTTGTTACTGTTGTTTTTTTTTTTGCCGCCCCATGCAGCTTGCGGGATCTTGGTTCATGAGCTGGGGTTCGGGCCAAAGCTCCTGTGATGGGAGCTCTGAGTCTGAACCACTGGACTAACAGAGAACCTCAGACCCCAGGGAGTATTCACAGGAGTGAGGTCTCATGGAGGTCCTCATCTCAGAACCAAGACCCAGCTCTACCCAACAGCCTACAAACTTCAGTGTTGGAAGCCTCAAGCCAACCAACCAGGAAGACAGGAACACAATCCCACTCATTAAAAAAAAAAAAAAAAAATGAGATGGCAAAAAAATATGTCACAGATGAAGGAGCAAGGTAAAAACCTACAAGACCAAATAAATGAAGAGGATATAGGCAATCTACCTGAAAAAGAATTCAGAGCAATGACAGTAAAGATGATCCAGAATCTCAGAATTAGAATGGAGGCATGGATTGACAAAATACAAGAAATACAAGAAATGTTTAACAAAGATGTAGAAGAACTAAAGAACAAACAGAGGTGAACAACAAAATAACTGAAATGAAAAATACCCTAGAAGGAATCAATAACAGAATAACTGAGGCAGAAGAACGAATAAGTGAGCTTGAATACAAAATGGTGGAAATAACTGACAAGGAGCAGAATAAAGAAAAAAGGATGAAAAGAATTGAAGACAATCTCAGAGACCTCTGGGACAATACTAAACGCACCAGCATTTGAATATAGGGGTCCCAGAAGAACAAGAGAAAAAGGAAGGGTCTGAGAAAATATATGAAGAGATTATAGGGGAAAACTTCCCTAACATGGGAAAGGAAATAGTCTCCCAAGTCCAGGAAGCACAGAGAGTCCCATACAGGATAAACCCTAGGAAAAACACACCAAGACACATATTATTCAAACTAACAAAAATTAAATTAAAAGAAAAAATATTCAGCAAGGGAAAAACAAAAAATAGCATACAAAGGAACCCCCATAAGGTTATCAGCTGATTTTTCAGCAGAAACTCTGCAGGCCAGAAGGGAGTAGCATGATAAAGTGATGAAAGAGAAAAGCCTAGAACCAAGATTACTCTACCCAGCAAGGATCTCATTCAGATTCAATGGAGAAGTCAAAAGCTTTTCAGACAAGCAAAAGCTAAGAGAATTCAGCACCACCAATCTAGCTTTACAACAAATGCTAAAGAAACTTCTCTAGGCAGGAAACACAAGAGAAGAAAAATACCCACAAAAACAAACCCGAAACAATTAAGAAAATGGTAATAGGAACATACATTTTGATAAAAACCTTGAATGTAAATGGATTAAATGCCCCAGCCAAAAGACACAGACTGGCTGAATGGATACAAAAACAAGTCCCATATGTATGCTGTCTACAAGAGACCCACTTCAGACCTAGAGACACATACAGACTGAAAGTGAAGGGATGGAAAAAGATACTCCATAAATGGAAATCAAAAGAAAGCTGGAGTAGTAATTCTCATATCAGAAAAAATAGACTTTAAAATAAAGACTGTTACAAGAGATGAGGAGGGACACTACATAATGATCAAAGGATCAATCCAAGAAGAAGATATAACAATTATAAATGTTTATGCAGCCAACATAGGAGCAACTCAATACATAAGGCAAATGCTAACAACCATGAAAGGAGAAATTGACAGCAACACAATAATAGTAGGGGACTTTAACACCCCACTTACACCAATGGAGAGATCATCCGAACAGAAAATAAAAAAGGAAACACAAGGTTTAAATGACACAATAGACCAGATAGATTTAATTGATATTTATAGACGTTCTATCCGAAAACAACAGAATACACTTTCTTCTCAAGTGCACATGGAAGATTCTGTAGGATAGATCACATCTTGGGTCACAAATCAAGCCTCAGAAAATTTAACAAAACTGAAATTGTATCAAGCATCTTTTCCGACCACAAAATTATGTGATTAGAAATCAATTACAGGAAAAAAACTGTAAAAAAAACCAAATACATGGAGGCTAAACAGTGTGCTACTAAATAACCAAGAGATCACTGAAAAAATCAAAGACGATATAGAAAAATACACAGAAACAAATAACAATGAAAACACGATGACCCAAAACCTATGGGATGCAGCAAAAGCAGTTCTAAGAGGGAAGTTTATAGCAATTCAATCTCACCTCAAGAAACAAGAAAAATATAACACAATCTAACACTACACTTAAAACAACTAGAGAAAGAAGAACGAAGAAAACTCAAAGTCAGTAGAAGGAAAGAAATCATAAAGATCAGAGCAGAAATAAATTAAATAGAGATGAAGAGAACAACAGCAAACATCAATAAAACTAAAAACTGGTTCTTTGAGAAGATAAACGAAATCGATAAACTCTTAGCCAGACTTATCAAGAAAAAAAGGGAGAGGATGCAAATCAATAAAATTAGAAATGAAAAAGGAGAAATCACAACTGACACTGCAGAAATACAAAGGAGTATAAGAGACTAGTACAAACAACTATATGCCAATAAAATGGACAACCATGAAGAAATGGTCAAATTCCTGGAAAGGTATAGTTTTCTAAGACTGAACCAGGAAGAATTAGAAAATATAATCAGACCTATCACAAGTAATGAAATTGAAACTATAATTAAAATTCTTCCAACAAACAAAAGTCCAGGATCAGATGGCTTGACAGGCGAATTCTATCAAACATTTAGAGAAGAGCTAACAGCAATCCTCCTTAAGCTCTTCCAAAAAACTGCAGAGGGAGAAACACTCCCAAATTCATTCCACAAAGACACCATCACCCTGATACCAAAACCAGAAAAGATATCACAAAAAAAGAAAATTATAGACCAATATCACTGATGAACATAGATGCAAAAATCCTGAACAAAATACTAGCAAACAGAATCCAACAGCACATTAAAAGGATCATACACCATGATCAAGTGGGATTTATCTCAGGGATGCAAGGATTCTTCAGTATACATTAATCAATCAATGTGATATACTACATTAACAAATTAAGTAATAAAAACCATATGATCATCTCTAGATGCAGAAAAAGCTTTTGCCAAAATTCCATACCAATTTAGGATAAAAACTCTCCAGGAAATGGGCATAGAGGGAACCTACCTCAACATAATAAAGGTCATATATGACAAACCCACAGCAAGCATCACACTCAATGGTGAAAAACTCAAAAGCATTTCCACTACGATCAGGAAAAGACAAGGATGTCCACTCTTGCCACTCTTATTCAACATAGTTTTGGAAGTCCTAGCCACAGCAATCAGAGAAGAAAAAGAAATAAAAGGAATACAAATAGGAAAAGAAGAAGTAAAACTGTCACTGTTTGCCTATGACATGATACTATACATAGAAAATCCTAAAGATGCCACCAGAAAACTACAAGAACTAATCAGTGAATTTGGTAAGGTTGCAGGATACGAAATGAATGCACAGAAATCTCTGCCTTCCTATACACCAACAACAAAAAATCAGAAAGAGAAATTAAGGAAACACTCCCATTTACCACTGCAACAAAAAGAACAAAATACCTAGGAATAAACCTGCTTAAGGAGGTGAAAGATTTGTACTCAGAAAAGTATAAAACACTGATGAAAGAAATCAAAGATGACATAAACAGATGGAGAAATATACCATGTTCCTGGATTGGGAGAATCAATATTGTGAAAATGACTCTACTACCCAAAGCAATCTACAGATTCAATGCAATCCCTATCAAACTACCAATGGCATTCTTCACAGAATTAGAACAAAAAATTTTACAATTCATATGGCAACACAGAAGACCCTGAATAGCCAAAGCAATCTTGAGAAAGAAAAATGGAGTTGGAGGAATCAGGCTCCCCGACTTCAAACTATACCACAAAGCTACAGTAATCAAGACAGTACTGTACTGGCACAAAAACAGAAATACAGACCAATGGTACAGGAGAGAATGCAGAGATAAACCCACACACATATGGGCACCGAATTTACAACAAAGGAGTTAAGAACACACAATGGAGAAAAGATAGCCTCTTTAATAAGTGGTGCTGGGAAAACTGGACAGCTACATGTAAAAGAATGATATTAGAACACTACCTAACACCATCCACAAAAATAAACTCCAAATAGATTAAAGACTTAAATTTAAGACCAGACACTATAAAACTCTAAGAGGAAAACATAGGAAAAACAGTCTTTGACATAAACCACAGCAAGATCTTTTTTCACCCACCTCCTAGAGTAATGGAAATAAAAACAAAATTAAGTAAATGGGACTTAATTTACCTTAAAAGCTTTTGCACAGCAAAGGAAACAATAAACAAGACAAAAAGACAAACCCCAGAATGGGAAAAAATATTTTCAAATGAAACAACAAAGAATTAATCTCCAAAATATGCAAGCAGCTCATGCAGCTCAATATCAACAAAACAAACAATCCAGTTAAAAAATGGGCGGAAGACCTAAATAGACATTTCACCAAGGAAGACATACAGATGGCCAAGAGGCACATGAAAAGATGCTCAACATCACTTATTATTAGAGAAATGTAAATCAAAACTACAGTGAGGTATCACCTCATGGTGGTCAGAATGGCCATTATCAAAAAATCTAGAAACAATAAATGCTGGAAAGAGTGTGATGAAAAGGGAATCCTCCTGCACTGTTGGTGGGAATGTAAATTGATACAGACACCATGGAAAACAGTATGGAGGTTCATTAAAAAACTAAAAACAGAACTACCATATGACCCAGCAATACCACTACTGGGCATATATCCAGAGAAAACCATAATTCAAAAAGAGACACGTACCAGAATGTTTACTGCAGCACTATTTACTATCGCCAGGACATGGAACGAACCTAAATGTCCATCGACAGATGAATGGATAAAGAAGATGTGGCACATATGTATGATGGAATATTGCTCAGCCATAAAAAGAAACGAAATTGAGTTATTTGTAGTGAGGTGGATGGACCCAGAGTCTGTCATACAGAGTGAAGTAAGTCAGAAAGAGAAAAACAAATACCATATGTTAACGCATATGTATGGAAGATAAAAAAAAAAATGGTACTGATGAACTTAGTTGCAGGGCAGGAATAAAGAGGTAGACATAGAGAATGGACTTGAGGCCATGGGGTGGGAGGGGGAGGCTGGGGCGAAGTGAGAGTAGCATTGATATGTATACACTACTGAATGTAAAACAGTTGGCTGGTGGGAAGCAGCAGCACAGCACAGGGAAATCGGCTAGGTACTTTGCGATGACCTAGAGCGGTGGGTTAGGGAGGATGGGAGGGAGGCTCAAGAGGGGGCATATGGGGACACGTGTATGCATATGGCTGATTCACTTTGTTGTGCAACAGAAACTAACACAGTATTGTGAAGCAACTATACTCCAATAAAGATCTATTAAAAAAGTAAATAAAGAGGCCAACTAATGGACAGCCTCATGTAAATTGATGAAGTTAGACCACACCCTCCCATCTTACACAAACATAAATTCAAAATGGCTTAAAGACTTAAGCATAAGACATGACACCATAAAACTCCTAGAAGAGGTCATAGACAAAACATTCTCTGACGTGAACTGTACAAATATTTTCTTAGGTCTCCCAGCGCAATAGGAATAAAAACAAAAATAAACAAATGGGACCTAATCAAACTTACAATCTTTTGCACAGCAAAGGAAACCATAAACAAAATGAAAAGACAACCTACGGAATGGGAGAAAATACTGGCAAACAATGCGTCAATCAAGGGCTTAATTTCCAAAACAGACCAACAGCTCATACAACTCAACAACAACAAACAAATAACCCAATTGAAAAATGGGCAGACGACCTAAATAGACACTTCTCCAAAGAAGAAATACAAATGGCCAGTAGGCACATGAAAAGATGCTCAGCATCACTAATTGTAAGAGAAATGTAAATCAAAACTGCAATGAGGTATCATCTCACAGTGGTCAGAATGGCCATCACTAAAAACTTTACAAATAACAAATGCTGGAGAGGATGTGAAGAAAAGGAAACCCTCCTACACTGTTAGATGGGACTGTAAGTTGGTATAGCCACTATGGAAAACAGTATGAAAGTTCCTCAGAAAACTAAAAATAGAATTACCATATGATCCAGCAATCCCACTTCTGGGCATATATCCAGATGAAACTCTAATCCAAAAAGACACATGCATCCTTATGTTCATAACAGCACTATTTACAATAGCCAAGACATGGAAACAACCTCAATGTCTACTGACACATGAATGGATAAAGAAGATGTGGTCCATATATACAATGGAATACAACTCAGCTGTAAAAAAGAATGAAATAATGCCATTTGTAACTAAAAGAATGCAACTAGAAATTATCATACTAAGTGAAGTAAGTCGGAAAGAGAAAGACAAATACCATATGATATCATGTATATGTGGAATCTAAAGTATGACACAAATGAACCTATCTATGAAACAGATTCACGGACATAGAGAACAGACTTGTGCTTGCCAATGTGGAGGGGGTTGGGGGAGAGACAGAGTAGGAGGTTGGGGTTAGCAGATGTAAGCTATTATATATAGAACGGATAAACAACAAGGTCCTACTGTAAAGCTCAGAGAACTATATTCAGTATCTTACAATAAACCATATGGAAAAGAATATTAAAAAAAAGAATGTATGTATCTGTACAACTGAGTCACTTTGCTGTACAGCAGAAATTAACACAGCATTGTACGTCAATACTTTTATACTTCAATAAAACAAATAAAAAAACAAAGAGGCCAACTAAGAAGATATTTACATGTGTGTCCAGGGGCAAGGGAGGCACGAAGAGACCTGGGAAATAGGTGTGGGTATGGGTCAATTTACATTTTCCAGGACAAAAGGAAATTCTGCAGAGTCAGTGAGCTTTGAAAACTGTGAAGCTATTTTAAACAGCCCCTCATATTCTGCAAACTTTTACATATCTAACTGTTCAGTCATCTACAGTTTAGTGCACAGAATTTCCAAAATTTTTATAATTTCTCTCTCAAAGTGTGGCATTCATTTTTACTTCACTGGTAGTTTAATGCCTAATAAATTATTTAAAATTAGAAACGAACAAAATATGGAGACGGTCTAACAACTAGAATTCTGTTTTGCCTTTTACAAATTTTTCAACATATATCAATTGAATGCTTCCTGTGTTCTAGGTACTATGCTTGATGCCTGGTCACGTGAAACTTCTACTAGAAGAAAAGTCTGGGTATCTGTGCACAGATGGAGCGACTCGTAATTTGTCTGCATGTGAGACACTAACCCTCTGGTGGAGAAGGAATTTCCCCAAGCTCTTGGGACACTGCCTCCTGTACCACCACGGTAAACGGTCCAGCGGAAAATGATTCAGACACACTCTCTGACCACATAGATCTTTTATTCCATTTTCCCTAAAACAATAATGATGTTGTAACATTGACAAGGTTGGTGATTCAGAGCTTGCCAAAAATGGTCTTATAAACTAAGCAGATGAGGGAAATAATGCAACATAGAACATACTAGAATTCTTTAATATAAGTCTCCCTTTGTCAGGCAAACAGAGCTATGGAAACTCTGCTTCTGTTTCCTGGCATCTACATATCACTGTGAGTCAGGGTTTTTAAGACTTGACTTTAAAAAAAAAGAGCTCAAGTCAGCGGCTCCAAAGTGGCATGCACATGACTACGTCAAAGACCATTCCACATTTTCAACGTCTGCTTAAAGGCAAACTTTGGCGGAATTCTTATTGAAACTTACTTTTGAGTAAAATTTAAATTGACGTGATTGGGTAAATTTTGGATTGATTTCAGTTATATTTAGGAAGTAGCCATAAATATTTACATGATATAGGAAAAGTGGGCTGTGCAAAATACAAATTTGCATAAAGATTGCTTTTCTATTTTGCCTTGGTGAAGTACAGTCAGGACCAATGCACAGTTTGGTAGCTGGGCTTATGTGCCTTTTGGAAGAGGATTCGTATTTTTACAAAATCAAACTCCTGAAGGGGTCCATGTCCCAAAGAAAGGTTAAATATCACTGCAGTAAACTGTGGACTGTGGGGAAGTGTTTTGTTTAAAGAAATACATGGTCTCATATAGTTTGCTTTGAGAAATGGCTGTTCAATGATTGTTGACTGAGTGAAACCACTGCCTAGGAGCAATTCCTTAATGCTCTGCTCCTAGAGAATGCATTTCCTCTCAGGAACCCAAACTGTGCCACAATATGACAGGTAGTTCAGCCTCAAAGCAAATGGCAGTCCTAGATAAGGGAGAGAACTAGCTCATTATGAAACCGATGAATACAACTTCACTGTGAATATTGTAGACATGTGTCTCCCAGTATTGCAAAAATCTTGTTTCAAAATTATTTTGTTTGTTCATTTGCTTTTTTTTTTTTTTCTGTGTGAGAAGAGGAATCACATGCAAGGACAACACTGTTGTGTAAAACTGCCAATCGTGTAAGGTTGCAGGAAACGCTGCTGAGGATGAGAGGGTGGGGAATAAGGATCCTAGTACTGGTCTCCGCCTTCCTCGCACTAGCCTTCCTATCTCACCCACTCTTCCTATAGGCGCTCCTTCTCTCTCTCTAGAAGTCTGCGCGTGGTCCCCACCCCACCCCCATTCTCTCCTTCTCCAGTCCCTGGCTAGGTCCCCTCTCTCCGTTTGTTTTCACGTGTTAACACTCAGACTCAGATTACAGGAAAGCCATAGTTCTGTAAATGGCCTGAGGGAGGGACCGGCTCACATTTCATTCGCCTAGAAATTTAGAATTACAAATTAATCTACAAGAAACAATTGCTGGAGCAATTTAAAACTGATGTGGGCAACAGTCCACACAGTCCCCTTACAGTGGACGCCAGGGCAGAGTGAGAGAGGGGGCCGGAGGGCCGCTATTATGCTCCTTAGTCTACGGCCTCACCAAGAACATTTAGCTTTCTACAAGGATTAAGCGAGGTAACTGAAAACGTTTATAGCATTATGCCTCTAATACAGCTACATTCATTTTTGACTTGATGAAATTATCAGCTATTTAACAGCCTTTTAGGGTGTTTTGACTGCAACATTTTCATTTATACCTTAATGCAAAAATGCCAGCTGTAGAGTCCCTGTTTGCTAGTGGAGGTGGAGTAGTAAAAAGGAGCTTAGACAAGGTGATATATACAAGGTGTGCTCTCATAAGACAGGCTTTCCTTTCAAATCTTTGGAAATTACTACAGCATTTAAATTAATTTCTCTCTCTCTTCATTTAGCATTTGCTAAAAATATTTGGTCATGCAAGAAGACCTCAGATCCAGTGTAATTTACATTGACAGTAAAGAGTTGTCAGTATAGGCTAGTGAGAATTTTTATACACTTTTATTCTGTTTTATTGTATATGGTATATCAGCAACATTTCAAGAAATGATATAAAGTAGTGTTTTTATATCAAAATGGTTTTCTCCGTTTAGAGAATCTTTGAAATTAGGAGTCTCAGTTTTCCCTCATAGTTTCCTAAGGGCCCCATTGGTGGGTAGGGCTAGCTCTCAGTATGGTTAACTCTAAATTGTATATAATTCGACTTCATTATGCAGCCAATATTTTAGTCAACTTTTATATTATTTTTCAGTAGTAGCATATTATTACTATAATTATTCTTGGTGGTGATTAGCCTTTGTTGATTGCTCTCTCATTCCATTATTACTCGATTCCATAGGTACATGGCTATGTAGAATCCGAGTGAAGGAGAAGCACTGAAGAAGCAGAGATGGTTTACAATAGAAGACCCAGGGAAGGTTGCTGGCATTGCCCTGGGACTGGAGGAACGGGTAGGATGTCAGTGGGTAGGGATGAGGGAAGAACATTCTAATCACCTCAAGAGCAAAGTCATGGTGAAAGCTGACGTGTGTGTGCAGAATATTGTGAAGAGTTGTTGGGAGCCCTTGGGAGCCTAAGACACATGGTAGATGAGTGGTGTCCTGGGGAGAAGACTGAAAGGCCTACTGGAAGGTGGATTAAGGGTGGATTATGAAAGGCCTGGAATAGGATAATGAGAAGCCTGAAACTTTTTGCTAGCTAGTGGAAAGTCATAGAGCACAGTGGAGCAGAGGGTATCAGGGCATATTGTTTTAAGCAACTCAAATTTCCCACTCCAGAAATATAAGAAATGGAAGAAGGGATTAGAAGAGTTGGGCAAATACGATTTAGCAACTATTCTCCAACTTCTTTGATAAGACCAAAGAATACCTTAAGGAAAGGGAAGCAGAATGTCTTATGACAATTATTGTAAAAGCTCTAAACATTTGGTTTTAAATTTCTTTTTTATGCCATAATCTCATGAGCATCCTCATATCTTTTTCTGTCTCTCTCTTCCCTTTTATGCTGCCCACTCCCCTATCCCTTTTACTTAACCTCATTGTGGCATCATCATCGCCAACTTTTTGGAACCCAATTCTGATTTTCTTAGACCCAAAGATGTTCTTATTTGGCTGGATGTACGACAACAGAACATAGCCTACGTTCATCATCACTAATTATCTATTTTTACTTTTTGCTTAGTTCTGTAGCTCTATGATTGTAATCTTCTCATCTACCTGAAAATTCTGTTCGCCAGTTTAAGGAGCACGGATCTCAACAGATGGGACACTGACCTTTTCATGTAACCTGTATTATTATATGCCTCTGATAGGAAATTAATAGCTCTAATCTTATTTTCTAATGTAACTGGCATCTTACGGGACTCATTAATTAACTAGCCCCTTTAATGACTGAAGCTTACCAAAGGGTATGAGGATTTTACCTTTAAGTTCAAAGCGCTGTTTCAAAATAGAAGGAAGGTGTTTGCTGAACTGGCTAGCTCATCCTCAGTCACAGATATATCTCTCACTCAAAAATATTCTTGCTTTGTTATCTGTCTGATGATGAATTCCTTTCCACACACTTTCTTTCCATGGACAACTAACCAATATACCTGGTTTCTTCTACCAGGAAAGAACATAAACCGTAACATGACTTTTATACAGTATTTTTTATTTATAAAATTGACCTTTTGCTTAAATGGACAGTTTTCCTCTTTATATTTGATGCATATACCCGGGAACACAATCAGAAGATTCCTATTGATTGTTCTGAAGCAATTTAGTTCTGGTCATGGTTGTACTGGATTTGCAATTATACTGAGGAGAGGTATTATTGACTGGGCCTGGTAATTACCACACTGACATCAGATTCAGCCGGAGGTGAAACTAACCTACATCTCCATGTTGGTGTTCCTCTTATAAAAGATCTGCACTGATTTCTTCCAAACCATGGATGAGCAACACATGATGCTATGTTTTAGTCACAGCAATTTATCTCACTATGCAGTTCATTTACTTTTAAGTATAAGCAGCTTAAGGTACTGACTTAGGAAAGATATACATTGAGGAGGTTAATTATCGACCCATGACACATAGACTTTTGTCTAGCAAAACAAATAGGTCACCTTATTTATTAAAACAATGGTTTCTGGACGGGTCTTATTAATAGATGGAGTACTCTTGCATGTGTTTAATCAGATTGAATGTGGCCTATTAACTAGTAAATCTATTTTTAATATAAATTTGAATTTCTTAGTTTATGTAAAATAAATATTTATGTAAGCCCCCTAGCAATAACAGTATGTTTATTCTTAGAAGGCAGAAATGTTTTATGCACACTAAACTCTGGTATAGTTGATAGTTTTTGGTAGGAAATTCAATGGAACACGTATGTAAATAAATGTTACCTGGAAGAAGCATTCTCTTTTAGTTAAAACACCAAGCCTGAGTATACAGAAAAAAGTGCTGATGTGACAATCCATCGGTCCATCTGCAGAGAAGCCTGGCTTAACTAGAGACAGCAGTGTATGCACAGACATATTAGAAAATGAAAAATATATTGTTCATACTTGGCACATGATTATCAAAAACGCACAAGTAATTTGCTCAAAGTAATTCCCAAATACACATATTATGCTTTTGCATTTTCAACAATATGCTTACTTTTGTTTCCTAATTGAAATGAATATGACCAGAGTAAACCATAAGAATACTTTAAATAAGACTCTCATGTCTAGAACACAAAGCTATTCTCTATCAACCATGGATGCAATAAGCCCTCAGGTTTTATTGTTTTAAAAAAACCCCAAATAATTATTATTATAATTTGAAAGGTTGACAGGGAAACAATGTCGACTACTTCTGCCTACAGAAAAAAAAATCATTTATCTGCAAAGTCCAGACAAATTTTTCTGTTGTTGTTCACTTTTGGTCAACTTATGTTTAGGCCCATTGTGCTTTCAATTTCGACTATGAAAGACTGCTGATTTTTCACCGTCTTATGAAGTGCAATCATTCTAGGATCAATATGATACCCTTAAATGGGCTGTAATCATATCTTTCTGGACAGAATTGTTCTTACTGTAGAATTTAGATAGTATAGTTCTTCAGTGGGAGATCCATCTAACAACTGAGAAATTCTTCACAGAGCTAGGAGATCTTGATCACATGACATTTCTGAGTTAATCCACCCAGCCACAAAAGCGCTGGTTCAGGAATCGGCTTATTACGGAAGAGGTAGACCTACCCTTTCCAATCTGTCAGGCTCTCACATGAACTAGCCTGTTGAGAAATCTGCATTTGCCACCTTCTGAGCTAAACAATATTTTAGAATTCTAGCTTTGAGGAGCTGGACCAATTAATCAGAGAGAAAGCAGGTTTCAATGGTTTCAATGTGGTCCAATCAACAAAGGGAAGAGAAATACTCAGTTTTGTGGTCAGAGGACGCACACAAATCTCTCCATAGTCATCTTGCTAAGGGTGCCTTCAGTCTCTCAGGGTGCCTTATAATAGAGTACAGATGGTCCAGTACAGACCCATCACCACCACTCAGAAAAACACTGTTAATCAGGGGAGACATCAAAAGCATCAGCTCGACATCCTGGAGGAGAGGTGGCAGGAGCAGACAGTGCTGCTGATGCCGACATGCTAGGGTGGTATCTGGAAGGGAGGCTTTCTCTACTGGCAGGCAGAAAACACTGAGGCCTGAGTAACTTGGGTGAGCAAAAGTTTTATCTAAAGTACTCAGAAAATGTGCGCAAAAGCAAATGTTTGGTTTAAATTAAGTGCCTAAGAGACTCAATTCCTTGTCTTGTTTTTGTTGATAGGGATGGGATGGTCAACTCAGAAAGAAGGGGAACAAGGATATCCTGTTTGAGACTCTTTTTACAATATTTGCAGAGATTTACTACTATTTCCAAAGGTCATGTAGGGAGATATTAGACGTAAGATATCTTATCTCTTAAACTGTACTCTAAACTCCTGTCATTTAGGGATTATCATGTTTCTTATCCATTCTACACCATGTTTTTTACCCATTTCTTATGCATTCTACAGAGCACATAGGGACCAGTCTAGGAATGGCTGTGAAATAAAATTATTGAATAGCCTCCTTTACTAATGCTGTCTTCTTTTGTTACAGAATATGTTAACTCCTTCTTGTCTGCAGATAAAATGCTGTTTTTTTCTTTTCTGTTACACAGAATTACCAGTTAAAAACAAAAGAAAAGTTTGAATGGAGTCAAAACACTGAAGTAAATTGAAAAAAGAGCCAACAAAAGATGTTGAGTCATTTTAAAGAAACCATAAAGTTGAAATGAAATAGCAATGGAAAATGGGACAAATAATCCATTTCTTCTCCAATGAGTGTAGGTGCCTTTGACACAGTCAAAAAAATCACATCAATGGTTTTTCAGTGAATCATACTGTCTCGGGACAGCTCGATGCCTTGTGACATTTCCCTGATCATATAAAACATTAAGCTCTACCCAGTAGCCAGAGAACAAAGAGAAAAGCAAAGGCACAGATATAATATTAACAGTAAAATCTACCTCTAGGAAAATATCGTACCTCTTTGAGTATAATACAGAAGTACAGACAGAAAAACATGGCATGCTCACTCTCTGAACACACATGTATATATACATACATATGTATGTGTGTGTATATATGTAAAGATGTCATACTTTTAATTTTAAATTCACAGTTTATTGGCTATCTGAAAGTCAGTATCACACATTTAAATTTGGTTTTGCCAGAGTTTTCGGTAATGATGAACTCTTACATTTGCAAAATTGAGTTAGAATGTTTAATACAATATAATATGAGATTGAACCAGATGGACCTTTTCTTTATAAATTAGGTCCTTGGAAAATCTGGACACTTTTTGGAGGGACTCCTGAATATTCCCTCCAACACATCTGCACATCCCCATTGTGTGCATGGGGTGGGGCAGGTGACACCCAGACAGCAGCGTGGCCACGTCTCCCTGTGCTGTTTGTACAATGGCCGCCATCTTCCTGCTGTCCCTGCTTTGCCATAGTTAGTGACTGAGATGGGAACGCGTGGGCCTGAGGAATGCTGAACCGAACTGTTGCTCATGTCATTAAAAACTCAACTAGGCAGAAAGCTAGGAATGGAGCAGTTGACAAAGATAAAGCCGAGAGCTCTGTGGCTTATCCTTAATTAGGTGTTGGCATTGGTTCTTGTCAAACAAGGGAGAGAGTGTGTGCCGCAGACACTGACGCACACAGACAGCCCTAGTCACAGTTGGAGAGAACACAGAGTGCATTCAAGCTGGCATTGAAAGGGATTTAGATAAGTACTTGAGGTAACAAAAATCGAAAAAGGAGGATGATAGCAATGGAAGCTTTAGATGAATTGCAACTGAGTGCACCTTTATTACAGCTTATCAGTCTGAAGACAGCTACAAACCAACCTTCCTAGTGCATTTCTCTTCGTGTTCTCCTGGATTAAAGGTCAAAGTAACTCAAATTTATACGTTCTGTCGCCCTGTCTCAGTCTCTCCCTTTGCTCACATATAGGCAGCACACATCTCAGGGATTGGGGAACCCTGGCATGAAGCTTCTACCCTTTGAATGAAGCAAAGGCCTTTTCTCATTGGAAAGGTTCCATTGATTTAAAATAATTAACTCGTGGGAAGAGGTTGCAAATAATGCAATATTAAAAGGTCACAAAAATGTTACTGGCATAAATACATGCATGGTGACGGGCCCATTCTAATCTCTCTTGTCCATAATTGCGGTTCTATCTTGCAACCATTTGACATATTCAAATAGCTAATATTCTGGTTTATTAGAACACTGTCTATATGTATTCTCAACATACACAAAAGCTGTGTGTTTTCATAATATGTATAAGCACTTCAGACGGTAAGCTGTGCACATTGCAGCTAGCAGATGGTAGCTCTTATCACAGATAAAAGCACATATATATGTTTCTGTAACGACACCCTCAGAGAGAACGGATAAGAGAAGAATCCTCTCCACATCACAGCTTACATTACCCATCTACTTAGGCAGCAAACAGCATATGTTTTACTGCTGTGGAAAGGCAGTACTTGAGAGGAAAATATGATTGAAATAAACTCAGAAATAACTTTACGGATAAATACAAAAAAGTGTGCTAATTGGAAGTTAGGTGTGCATGTGCCCGTGCAGGTGTGTGTAGGGCGGAACTTACCAAGTTCCAAAAGTGAGGCAATAAAAAGTACATTGTGGGGTTGCCAGATAAAATGCAGGATGCCCAGTTAAATCAAATTTCAGATGAGTAGTGCATACACATTTAGTGTAAGTATATCCCAAATACTGCTTGTCCCATGTCTCATGCAATATTTGGGAGACAGTCATGCTAAGTATCATGAATTCTATCTGAATATTTATTTGACATCTGCTTATCTGAAATTCAAATTTAAATGTGTGTCCTGTATTTTTATTTGCTCAATATGACCACCACAGTCTGGTGTTGCTGTTATTAAAGTTTTAAATCAATGCTCCCAGTGTACCGGGTGAAAAGGAAACCATCAACAGGCATATCTATTCTGGAAGAATACCATTCCAGTCTCTTTCCATGCACACAAAGCCAGCAGGGGTCTTGAACAGTTGTCTGAATGATGCAGTCAAGAAGAGAGCCAGTGTGAATAATTTAGGACATACATCTCTCGATCTCCCACCCTCCCCCCACCCCAGAGTTTTCGATCCTGGTTTGGAACTATCTGCATAATTGTTTTACTTTGGTTCCATAACACAGCTCTTTTTTTTTCATTTATGAATTTGGGTTATTATTTCAGACTAAGATGTATTTGCACTCATAAAAAAGGAGACAGACTTTAAACACTCCACATGTACACATTTGTATTCTTAGGGTGAGATCGGCATTCAACTGGAAGGTTAAATGGAGTTCAGATAATTTTTTTTTTATTCTTTGCTCTGGCTTTTGTCTCCTGTCTTTCAGCAAAACTGAATAAAGATGTCTCCATTTTACACCAAAAGATTCAATTACTTCTCGAATGCTGGGTAAACATCTGCAGATGAATGATCTTAACAAATGTATTTTGATTCCACACAAACTTATGTGACACTTTTGTTTTCTCTCTCCAAGATCAGAGAATAGATTCATGCCTGCTTTTCTGAGCCTGAGCCTCCACGCCACGAGCACTGAATTTTTGGCAGGCAGCCAACCAATCTCTGTAGCCCAGTGAAACTCTGATTCCATCTGCTCCAGCAGCGCAATATATTCCACTTCAGGTCAAAAGCAAGGAGCCAGCAGTATTAACATTACACTAATCTGTAAAGACATTTTCACTGGGCTAGATAGGCTAATGTTACACAGGCTTCCAAAGCTTCAAGGGTAAGGAGCAACAGTAATTGTCAGGGGGAAACTCAGTGGGCAGTGGATTCTTGCCGAGAATATTCCAAGATGAGGCTAGATGGATAGTTCTAAAGAATGAGGGGAGAAAGAAATACCTTTTAAAAAAGGCAAGTTGCTATCTTGTTAAGCAGGTATTTTAAACAGTGTTGAACCATATGTTTAGTGATGCAAACTCTACCATTCTATTTTTCCTGTATCCCAAAACTTAAGCGCGCGCGCGCGCACACACACACACACACACACACACTCGAAGACTACTAAATAATTGATGAGGACTACAATCTCCGTTAAAAACCTAGATGGAAATTCGTTGCTCTAAGTATAACCTTGGTGTCATGAAATCAGAATCATTCCCAAGCCCTTAAAACATTTCAAAAATAAAAGTAAGCATATGGCTAACCTCTCACCACCCTTCCCCATCCCTCTTGGCTATTTTGCTGTTTGTAGAAAACATGATCAGTTCAGGGATAGGCAACTCTGTAATCAATTGCTCCGTTAAGCGTAATCTACGAAGGATTTTATTAAAGGCCTTTGATGGAAAATATACTGAAGGAAAATACTCTGAAAGCAGATTAAGGTATACAATGGAAATTTAATACCAGTAAAAAAAAAAAAGGGTCTTTTTCATTTCCCTAGTTCTTTACTTGAGGGGGGTGTGGTGGAAGTAGTTTAACATTCATGCCTTCAGGCGCATCAGAAACCATTAAGAACTACATTTCAGGAAATTGTAATGAATAAAAATTCAATTTAGACTGCTTGATTTTCTTTTAGCAGAAGAGGAAAAATGTTTGGCTGGAAAATAACTATTTGAAAATCCCCACAATTAGGAAGTACACAGCTATGTTTTTGCTATAATTTAAAGTTATGCAGAGTTGACGTGAAAAATTATTTCGTGCTGGAATAATACATTTCCCTCTACATGGAAATATGCTATCTCTATAATGTAAAAAGTAGCAAAACATACACATAATTTCAGTTTTCTTTGCTTATTAATGTAAGTGAAAACCTATGGTTATATATTTTGAAGTTTTCACCCATGTTCCTTTTTTTAAAAAGACTAAATATGAAAGTTGTTTGGAAATGAGTAAAACCATTGGACTTTTCAATCTCAGAAAATAATAAAGAAAAATTGGCAAGCATTTTTATTGTACTGGTTTAACAGTTAGTGCCTCTCTATATTCCTTGTCATAAAAATTTGCTTATAAAAGGAACTGAACTTGCATGGAATTGAAGAACCTCCCCTCCTTTAAAAAAAAAAAGAGTTCTTACTCTAAATGGAAAATTCGTACAGGGCACAGATGAATGAATATGCATGAGTCTTCATGCATTGATATACATATGATTTCTCATCTACAAAGACTGGCTTGGAAGACTTGTTATCTGACCAGAAAAGCCTGTAGTAAGTTGAGATAAAGGAGACTGACTCCAATCCCCTCGGCCTTTGCAATTGCTTTATATTCTAATCACTGCACTAAGCATCTGTCCCCGGCAGGCAGCTTGTTCAATCTAGCAGATAACGAATGCAGCCCGATGGTGGCTGCGCTGGCCCTTCCCCTTGTGCGAGGAGCTAGTGTTCCATTCTTCTGATTAAAACAGGCAGTGGGAAAGCGCTCTCAGAGCTGTAATTGCCTCCGTTATGAAACATCTTCACCTGTTAGCCAAAGCTAAGTTGAATCACAGCAGAAATTATTAACAGTGGCTGTTTTCAAGCCAGCTTAATTTGAGCTGATGCTGCTTTTCACTTAACACAGATGAATAGGTGTGCAGGACGAGAGCCTGAGCGGAGATGACACCTCAATGAATATTTGCTCCCAGCCCTGCTGCGGGGAGCTGGCTTGCACAACAACAGACAATTGTGAAAAAGCTAAGGGAGGGGAGCACTGGACAGGACTCGCTTCTCTGCCGTCACCTTCGGTACTCAGGAGAACTTCCCTACGGATGGCAGCTTTTGACAGCTAAATCATTTGTGCAATTAGTTTCCACAAATGTTGGCAAACACAAACTGTTTTTGGGGGGTGTGCACAATGGTGTGGGGAACACTGCCTTGCTTCAAACATGGCCAGAAACACTCTTTTCAGAGAACCGAACAGGCATTAAAATTTAATGGTCTGCTTTCATTTTCCCTACAGTGTGCTTCAGGATGATTATAAATTACAGCATTCTGCTTACTTTTGACGGAGTAAGTCATGTATCAGCATTTGATTTAGAACCAATGTGTGCTTGACAAGAAACACATCTTGCAGATGTGATTTATCACAGAGCTCTTTTTGTTTGTTTCAGAAGAAAAGAGCTGCACAGGAGGGTCAGCACTGTGAAGGTGACAGCCATCCTCGTAGTAGGGGTATGACTGTGACTTCAGAGAGTGGATCTGAAAAGTCTGAAAATTCTGAATATATCTTATTTTCCAAATTGAGAAATCCTTTTGTTTGTTCTCTAAAGCTCAACATGATTCCCCCCAAATCTTGCTCTATTTTTTAAAACAAATTTTCTGGGAGAAGATGAGCAAGGCATTACTAGATATGGGAATCTTTTCTCAAAGTTGGGTGGGGTGTCATGGGCAAGATGTCCTCCTATAATCCCAGGGTAGTCTGGGAAGCTGCTGGCTTGGAGGGTCTCTGATGCAATATGATTGGTCTAGGAGAGAGGCTGAGAGCAGATGGGGGATTTTTCAGTTGGATGGCTGTGGGGCTAGAGGTTTGAAACATAAAGGCAGTGTCTGATTCTTCTGTCAGCTGGTATATTTCTTTGCCTTTGAGGTTATGCCTGCTGGTGAACTGAGTTGTAACATAACCAATCCGTTCATATCGGCATCTCTTTATCATTGGCTCTGGTAGCTGCAGCCAAAACAACTGTGTGGGGACCTATAAGATCACAAACAATTGGCTGGGCCATGTTTTATCTATCAAGTCTGACTAATAATTATAACAGAACTGCAGAAATTCCACATATTATTTCAAAATCACACTTCACGGTATGAGGTATAACCTGGAAATACATTTCCCTTCTTTGTCTGTTATCTATCCTTGTAAAACCAAGCTTACCTCTCACCTCATATCCTCTGGGTAGTTTCCTCAACACCTGCAGTTAGTTATTCATGACCTTATCTCTTTAGACAGTTTATTCTAATTCTTTTGAGCAGTTACCTGTGGTCTTCCTCCCCTGCCCTCCATGCTATTTTCTAAGGTCCAACTGTTAATCATTTTCCTCTCCACAGTCGCTATCAGCCTGGCACAAATAGACTGTCAATAAAATTGAGTAAATAAACGTTGAATGAATGAAAGTATAAATGAATGTATATTTTAGGTCAAAGAAAGAAGTGAGAGTATACTGCAGAACTGACAATACGGGTTTCTTCTTTCTATGTAGGAAAAGAAATTCTAGTTTTTAGCTGGGCACTTGGCTTTCTGGAATAAAGACTGTATTTCCCAGCTTGCCTTGCAGCTAGATATGACCATTTTCTAGATCAGTCAATGGGAGTTAGGTAGAAATGGTATGGTAATTCAAGAGGTGACCTTGATCATGGCTGGGAAGAAGCTGTAGTGGCTAGAGTGCTAGCAGTCATTTTGGAGTCCAGGGTCCTGCTGGGATTAAAACCCCTGTGTAGCAGAGCAACAAGGTATAAAGCATTAGAGGCTCTGATACCACAGAGACTACATCAGCCCTGGACTAATTATTTGCAGGTTTCCTGTACGTGCAAAGGGGAAAAAGAAACCATTCACACTATGTGTGAATTGAAATCCTTACTATGGTTTACCAGTAGTACCTGCTACATAATTTGTGGGATTCAGTACAAATAATTTTTGAACAGAGGAGCTTGTTGTTTAAAAATTATTAAGAGTTTTCAAGGCAACAACAGCAGAGATACAAGCTAGCCCAGAGCCCTTTTAAGCACAGGAAGCTTGCCTCATTTTGTACCAATCCCTTCCTTACCTGCTGAACTTTAGCCACATTGGCCTTGTTTCTGCTTCCTGACCATACTAAACTCTCTCCTGCTCAGGACATTTGCGTTTGGCTATTCCAAGCCAGGGAACACTCTGCCACAGTTAATTGCAGTATTCATGCTTCCTATGCTGGCTCCCACTCTACCTTTATGAAGCAACAAATTAATGTCACATCCTTAGAAAAGTCCTTTGCAGCACCTCTCCACCCCCAGCATTATAGCGTCTTCTTATTTCTAACAATAGCATACCTATGCCAGTTCCTTATTTTACTGCTTTCTTGTTTCCTTTTAAAAATTACCCAAATCCTCTAGACTCTAAAGTAAGCTTCCTGAGGGCAGGTGCTTTCTGTGGCTTATTCACAGATAAATAAAGACAACCTCAAGCATGTGATCTAGGTCATTTGGGTTCAGGAGTAGATTTCCCGATGTTTTTTAAACATTTTACCAATTTATCCTACAATTACTTGATTTTCTGTATTTGGTTACATGGAAGTGGCCCTGTAAAGATAGAGCTGATTTGTGTAAATATTTCCCAGACTTGTCAGATGTGTGAAAAAGGAGGGATTTCTCTCTGATGGACATCTGTTTGTATTGCAATTAGCACGCACGCACGCGCACACACACACACCTTGGAAAGCAAAACGACCTACACCCCTCCCCACAACTTACTGTCTACATTGACATGACTATATAAAGTATTCCTTTTCTTCATTAGCATAACTTTACTATGCCAGGAGAGTCTTGCCCAGGCAAATAACCTGACTGTTCATCATAGGAAATTTCTGAATACACAACAACCCTTCAATAGAAAGCATCAACAGAACATTCTACCTACACATAGTTTGAATCCCTTTCCTCAAAAATCCTTACTGGCTATTTCTACCAATTCTAAATTTTATATCATGATCCTTACCCAATCCTAGTGAAGTCCCTGCATTGGAAGATCCACTTTACACCAAACTTTCCATTCTCAATAAATCCTGACTTGGCCTTCCATCTCCAAGATGCTACCAAAGGTAAGGTGGTATCGTCCATTACTGTGGTCAGCACCTCAGCTTTATCTTCTCAAAAGCTTATGCTGCTGATATGTGGGGAGCCAGCATTTGACAACCCTAAAGCAATTCTTTTAAGTGTGGGTTTATAAATCTGATTATTCAGGATGATCAGTTATTGAGAGAGGTAAATATAATGCTTTCTCTCTCTTGCGAAGGGCTTTTCCTTACAAGCATATCAAGGTCAAAGGTTTACATAAGTAGTGACATATAATGTTACCCATGTAAGTCAGAGAGCATACAAAACATATTTCCATGCTGTTCTGCCCAATATGGCAGCCATTAGACATATGTGGCGATTGAGCATTTGATATGTGCTTTGTCTGAATTGGGATATGACATAAGTGTAAAATATATCCCAGATTCAACGACTTAGTATGAAAAAAAGAATGCAAAGTATCTAATTAATAATTTCTATATGATTATATGCTGAAATGTAGTATTTGGGAGATAATATACTATCAGTAGATAATATAATACTTGGATATAATTAATATATATAAAGGTAATATATAATATACTATTAAAATTAATTTGAACAAGTTCTTTACACTTTTTAAAAATATGGCAACTAAAAAATTTAAAATGACATATATGGCTTATATTTTTATTGGACAGTGCTGTTTTCTCTCTAGTTAAAAAAAAAGAGGAAAGAAAAAAACCCTGGCAAATTGCATTATCAATAAAGAGGTCATGATATATATATTTTTCTCTTGTAATGCCGTACTTCTCCAATGTTAGTTATTTATTTAAAGATCCTCCCTAATATAACTAGAGACAATATTTTCAACATGTAAAACATTCGTGGTAAGTGGGGTTTCTTGGTCTACTAGAAAGCATTAAGAGGAATTACCCTTAAAAGTTGAAAAGCAGTTACAAGTTGTTTTGCTTTTGAATTAACTTTTAGAGGAAAATCTTCCACAGCTGGCTTTACATGAGACATTTCAACAAATAGGGCAAGTAAGGAAGCCCAGGTATTAATCTGAGTTTGTGGTAAGTGGCCGGATAGATCTGTGACTGAACAATGTAATTCAATTGTGCTGAGAAGCAGAGGTAGTCTGTAATTTTTCTCTACAACTGGCTCTTTTGTCTGGAGAATGATGCCTGGCCAATACCCTTCTTGTGGGCTGTGGAGGGAAATATGCATATCCCCCTTCTGTCCTGTTGTGTGCTTGAAAATACTATGACCTGATGTGTTAGACTACTGGGGATGGTATACAATTGCTTCTTGAAAGTCATTTTTGAAAATTTGACCCTAACTTTTGCTTAGGATAAAAGAGAGATGAGACAATCTCAGGGCCATTGACAAAAGCTAAAACAGGAACAAGGCAAGATCTGGCGTCAAAGGTTCCTGACCTGAGGTGAAAGAAAAGAGAGACGCTTGTAAGGATGAGAAGTGAATAAATAAAAGTCCTACAGAGGAGGCAACCTTATTCTTTACCACTAAGGGCAAGGAAACTCAACTTCATTGCCACTCAATCCTCTGCAACATGAGACTCAAGATTTAGTTAGACCATATAGCTTCCCGTCAGGTGACTAAGATCTCGGTTCATTTTAATGTGTAAAGTTTGTGAGTTGCATTCTCCTTCAAAGTTCCTTGTCCTCTGAAGTTGTTTTCATGTTTGACATGTTTGACAGTATTTCGAATGTCACCTCCTCACGTGTTGAATATGTAATGTTAACAAACCATAATTTCAACAACATTTAGATTTATCATAAACTGTTCCTATCTATAATTCTTCTCATACTTTAAACAGGGAAATAGAAAATGTTTCAGGACAAGATGATACAGTAGCTCTGAATTTTGACTCTTCAGATCAGCTATTTTGGCAGCTCAGCCACTCTTTCCATGATGAAACTTCCTTAATACTGTTTTTTTTTTTTTTTTTTTTTTTTTGGTGTATGGAATCAAGAAAAGAATTCTAGAACTTTATAAGAAAATTAAGAATTTTATAAGAATATTATTTTCCATTTTTTCCGAGGAAGAAACACTGGAACTCATTCAGAAAATCTTGTTTTTTAAAAATTTCTAGGTGACTTCAGCATTTAGCACAGAGAGCTGGAAGAAAACTGTAATATACATAAAACCTGAAATAATGATTACTTAAATACCATGACATGAATCTCTGGAGTTGGCCTTTGTCATTAAAGATGAATAGTTGTTACTTCCTAATTCTGATTGCTTTGCTAAAAAGATCTACTATATATAGTCATGATGAACCCAAGCTTATGATACTCATCTCCCTCCAGGGATCAAGTTTCTGGGGCAGAAAAACTGTGTGTACAGAAGAGGAGGTACTTTTGTTTACTTCAAATGGAAGACAACAACTAAGCAGATGTACCGAGTACAGCCTATGTTTATTCAAAGATAAATAAAAACTATCACAGTAAATGATGGTACAGTTTAGAAATTCTTGTTCTCAACTGTCTGCTTAATCTTTTAGCTTAGAATATTATTTTGATGCTTTTTTTAGAAGAAAAAAATGCATTTCCATCTGTGCTACCTTTATCTTTTATCTGTTTGTCCTACTGCTATCTGGGGATCTTGTCTTCTTTGAGTTTTTGAGAGAGACTTCAGTTGATGGTGTAGGGAAAAAGTGATTTGAACTCTGAATATAAATCCCATATATTATGAATTGTTTAAATCAATGAACTCACTCCAGGCTTTATCTATAAGGAATAATTTAATTTCAGTGGATAGAAAACCAGGCAAAAATGGGTGTAAGTACAAAAGTAATTTATTGATTTGTGTAATTGAAAAGCCTCATTTGTTTCTGTAGGTGAGGTTTGATACAGCAATTCAAAGTTGAGACAAAGGACCTTCCATTGCCCCTCTAGATCACAGAATTGCTGCCTCCTTTGAAGACCTCAAATCCCCATACCACTATTTCCAGTGAAAGGGAAAGAGTCACCTCTTAGGATGGCTCCCAGGAAAATTAGTCTTTGTGGCAGTGTTATGGGCTGAACTGTGTCCTTCCAAATTTCCTATGTTGAAGTCCCAACCCCTAGTAACTCAGTATGTGACTGTATTTGGAGATAGGTCTTTGAAGAGGTAATTAAGTTAAAATTAGGTCGTTTAGGGAGAGCCCTAATCCAATATGACTGGTGTCCTGGTAAGAAGAGATTAGGAGACAGAACCACACAGAGGGAAGATCATGTGGAGACAGAGAGGAGACGACCATCTATAAGCCAAGGAGAGAAGCTTCGAGAGAAAACAAACCTGCCAACACCTTGGTCTCAGACTTCTAGCCTTTAGAGCTATGAGAAAATAAATTTCCGTGGTTTAAGTCACCCAATCTGTGGTATGTTAATACAGCAGCCGCACCAAGGATACCCAGAATTTCTAGCAAAATTCCAACGGTCACTCTGATGGAAATTGCTTAGGTCATGTGCCACCCCTGAGCATTATGACCATCAGCATTAAAAAATGGATTGGCTTGAGTCAGCCAGGGTTTGCCCCTGAATCTGGGGAAGGGGAGGGACTCTTCCCTAGCCAAAGGACAGGGCTGAGATTCAAGGTCTTTTCGTAGTCCATGGGTTTACTCTCTTAAGACAAATTTTTGTTCTTGGAACTTGTAAATATTTTTAAGATATAATCTTCCAATATATGTCTTCCTTTAATCATATTCTTACTTTAATCCAGGTACTTGGGGCCCTTCTTGCATAACCTGAAGTTACAGTCTAAGACCAATAAAAACAAAACAACAACAAAAAACGAGTAATTTACTGCATTCAAATCACTTCCAAGAGCCACTTGTGAGGATTTTACTGAAGGACTGTATGAGGAAATGGAGGTCAATATTGCCCACCACATAGCAAACAACTTAATAAAACTCCTACTGAAGACAAGCCAGCCCTCCGCTCCTTTGTTGACCTCCCTGTCCTCTGCCCCAGCGCACTCTGCTTTGCGGCCCTCCCTTCATCACCCCTATTGCTGAGTATCTTCCCTGGGTGTCCACATGGGGAGCTCCCTCCTCCCTTCAGGTCTCTGTCCAAACCCAATCTTACCCGTGAGGCCGTCTTTGACCACAGCACTCTCTCTGTCCCTTCCCTATTTAATCTTCCTCCATTTTACTTGTCCTCTAGATTTCCTCGTTCCCAGGTTTATTATCTGCCTCTCTCCTTTAGACAGGTCCGTGAGTGTGGAAAGTTTGTCTGTTCTATTTCCAGCTGTAGCCTTCATTATTTAAAATCTTGTTTAGAAAATAGAGATCACACAATACATTTTTGTTGAATGAACACATTTTTTTTTCACTAGAGTTTCTCTTCACTAGCCAGTCATTGGGTCTCCTACCATTGATGCTTCCCCAGCATGCTTCCCAAATATCCCCATGGTCACTAAGAGTGAATTTCTTTAGAAGACAGTAGGATAGTATTAATTATATAAATATATATATGACATACATAAGACATATATATGTATATAGGACATATATATACACACACGTTTGTGACTGTCTTTGTGTATATATGTATATATTTATACAGACACACATTTTCTGTGACACTATTAAAGCCATCTCTTCTCTCTGTCCTGACTTGCCTGACTCATGTGCCTGTTGGCAGGGAGTGGAGCTGTATGATCTTCCCAGGCCTAATCCAAATCTATCACTGTGGAACCAATGAATCCTGCTCCCCAAGTGAATGGTATAAACATAAGAACCCGATGATTTCCTGTGACTCCTTCAGTTACTATCAAAGAGAAGTCACAGCAATCAAATTACTATATCGAGTTGTTTTTTCCAGCAGAATGTTTATGTCATTCTGAGATTTCTTTTACACCTTGAGTTCATTTGCTTTTCTGAACCTTTAAAGAAGGCAATATATTTCCTATTGCCTTTTGTAATCAGACTCAATTTTTTTTAATATGGCCATACGTTTTACATAATCTGATCCCCCATTATCTCATCAGTTTTATCTCTTGCCACTTTCCCTCTCATACTCTTTCCATTTTTGCCACCCACACTGGCTTCTTTCTTCCTCGAATGCACTGTGCCCCTTCTACCCTCTAGAACAGGTCAGAGAGTGTGAAGGTGAAGCTGAACATGTATGCTTGCCTTTGTGCTTAAAGTCCAAATCCTTGAGCTGCCCCACACAACACCAATACCCCTCTACCTCTAAGGTATGAAAAGGGGCTTATGCAGAATTAGCTTCATGAAAACCATTTGGGGTTCATTCAATACAGAAAGAAGCAGCAAAAATCATGAATTTTATGACACTCTTGGTACTTAGGCCAGATTCTTTGCCTGTTAGTGGGAGGGAGCCAGGAAATTTGAATAAGCATGAGGCTGTACAGCCTGGCTTTCCTAATTGAGTCTTTTGAGAAGTGGACAGTCTTGGTGCCACCTGTTACTATCCCACCATAAATGGCTACCATCTGAGAATAAAGCCAGTGTTAGAATTGCTAGTACCTCAAAGAGTTCTGTTTCACGTTCTTAGATTTCAAGGGTGACTCAGCACTTTTAACATATCTAGTCAACTGGTAGCCAAGACTGCAGGTGCGCCTCTTGTGCTATCAGGGAAACCAGGGTGACCTGCAGAGAAAAATCCTTCTGACACATAGGCCCTCTCATCTGCAGTTTGCTTTGGCTGTAATACTAGCCCTGTCCTCACGTCCGCCTTTAGAAGCCGTTAACCCTTCCACAGGCTTCTAAACTTCATGAAGGCAATGATACTGTTTACCTTGTATGACTATCTCCAGTGGCCAGCCTAACACCTTGCACATAATAATTATTTCTTAACTTAAGGAATGAATCTTATATAGAGTTAAATTTATATAACTTAATTCAATTCCAGTGAATGAAATTGATAATAGAGAGAAAATCTGACATATGGTTTCACAAGGTTTACACATGTGTGAGGCATCTTTACTGCAGTCAGAAACTGTGATAAAAGACACAGAAGATATGAAAACATCTCCACTTGCAATAAAGCACTGCTATAATATTAATAAATTGGAAATCATATAAACTAAGACAACAGCTATTTCTTTAGCTTATATCATTTGCGGGCACTTTAATAAAAAATGTCCTACTTACTGCAATACCCAATGTAGGTATTACTACATCTAGTTTTTCTGCTGAGGACACTAAGGCTCATTAAAGTTAAGGACCTTCACCAAGTTCACACTGCTGATGAGGTTTCTCAGCTGGGATTTAAGTGTACTGTGCTCTTCCTGGTACACAGGCAACAGCTACTGTTGGTATTTCCATACAGGGTAACTGATGTGGCCATCCCTGTGGCTGTGCTGGGATCCATAAGACCTGAGAGAGCAGCTCACAAAATAAAACAGACAGCTCCGTAATCTGGAATCTCAGGAGGCTGGTGTGGCCGGAGCAGAGGGTTCTTTGGGCTGAGGGTTGAAAGGAAGGGAGAAAGACTCAAAAGCAGCTGGGAGGGGAGTTGTGGGAGCAGCTTCCCATCACCAGGAGCATCTCTTCCCCAGAAGTACCTGGGTACTACAGAACAGCTTTAGAACCTTTTAGTTTGACCCGGGGTAGAGGGGGTAATGAGAGAGCTTTCTGTGTCAAACGATATTCTAGTATTCTAAATTAAAGAATCAATTTCATGAATTTTATCGCTTTTTTTTTTTTTTGCAGTACGCGGGCCTCTCACTGTTGTAGCCTCTCCCGTTGCGGAGCACAGGCTCCAGACACGCAGGCTCAGCGCCATGGCTCATGGGCCCAGCTGCCCTGCGGCATGCAGGATCTTCCCGGACCGGGGCACAAACCCGTGTTCCCTGCATTGGCAGGCGGACTCCCAACCACTGCGCCACCAGGGAAGCTCTCCCTTAACTTTTTTTCTTCTTTTACCTTGACGAGGTTTTATTTCTTATCTCCTTTGCAGTGATGCTGGGACCAACTGTTCAAAGAAGCCTGTAACGATCCATGCCTTGGTTTGGGTATCTGGATGGTGGGTTGTATAAGGTTAAGTTTCTACCAGAGTGGTTAAAACCACCCCTCATCATGCCTCCCAATTAAATATGACTCAAAAGCAGGACTAAAGCCAAGAACAAGAACCAGCCTTCATTTCTGGGAAACGAAGAGGCTACAGACTGATGTGAATCTAGAGGAACTGAGGAGACCTGGAAATGTCCAGGAAACAATTGAGACAGGTTGAGGCAACTGGGCCTGGTGGCTCAACTGGACAAGCTTAGGCTTTGAAGGTCTCATATTCATTCATTCATACATTCATTCATTCACTCATTCATTTTATGTGTTGAATATAAAATGGAGAAAACAAAAATTAATACTCAATAAGTAGAGATAAGGAGTACAGATCACTATGGGTTTAGGGGTGAAAGAGAGAGCAATACAGTAGTAGTTTGAGGGGGCTATAGGGTCAAGGCAAAGGTTTTAAGTCTCTTTGTCTGTAGTTGGTCTGAGGGCAATACATGAGTGGAGAGACTGAGGGTCCAGGAGAGCCTAATGAAATAATGCCCAGACAACAAAATAAGATTCTATACCCAGATGGAAGAGTTGGATTTGACAAGCCATAGGATGCTTCTTTCTTTGAGACTGAGAGAGGAGCTGCTGCTATTTGACTCTTTTAGGAGATCTTTCTTCCAGAAGACCCAAGATGTGTTGTTTGTTAAATTACCTAAAATGCTAATGAGTTTCAGATATAGTTATGGATCATTTATAGACTGTTGTCATGCAAAGGGTAAATTATAAATAATTTAATCTTTAAACAATGTTTACTTTGTGTTAAGATTTTGGGGTACAAAGCTGAGTGAGACCCAGTCTCTACACTCGGTGAACTAACAGTATTGTAGGGTGGCAGGCATATGAATAGATTTTTATAAATGTGTCTAATGCAATGATCAAGCATGCCCTGGGTATTACAGGTACCCTAAGGAGACGGTTTCCTTCAGTGGCAGAGTGTGTGTTTATGTATGTATTTGGGTATACATGCTAATATCAGAAAAGGGGTCCTGGAAATAATGATGTATGAGGAGAGCACATTTTAAAAATTTACAACTTACTTTAAAAATTCACAGGTATATAATACATACTTATTATGGGAAATAATTTTAAAAGAAATTAAAAGGAATATCTTTTATCCAAAATATAGCATCACTAAAGGAAAGGATATTGAACTTAATGTCAGACTTTGATTTTTAAGTGTGTGTGACTTTGGGAAAGTTTTCTCACATCTCTGGGTATCAGTTTTCTCATCTGAACAGTGAAGAGGCTGGCCTCTAAGGCTAGTCCATACACGATAGTCTCTGAGTCTGTGAATATAAGTACAAATTAATATAACACTGAGAACACAAGTGATTTCTAATTGGTGAAATGTGACAATTTAAAATAGGAAGCCAAGATGGTCTATGTAATTAGCTCTGACACACGTCTCCCTTTATGACAAAGGTCACTCATTTCAGTTTCCTCTGTCTTGCTTGCTGCATCCCCAAAATGGGGATCACATTCCCTATACCTGCCTTTTTCATGAATCTTTTGTCCAGGTTAATAAGGACCTTATTTCCCTGAAGGAAATGGCTCATGTGTTGGAGGTACATTAATTCTTTTAGGCCATTAGGACACCATTTATTTAATTTTATTCCAAAGTGACAGCCGTGTACTCTATTTTCCTTGGTAAACTCATGGCTTCAGCTTGAAATGCAGGAATGCTATTTAGAAGAAACAGTATCAATAATTTATAGAGTCTCCATAGATATGCTGATGACGTTTTTCCAGGTGTTTTTTCTTTTTAAAAACATCATCATGCTGTTATTTACAACAGGTATTTAATTTCCTTTCATATATCATCCACTAGATGGGAGATATATCACAACTTGGGAAAACTGTGAAGTTAAATTCACATTAGGATTGATTCAGATTCATGTGAGGATCTTTGGTGCTATTCTCTACCTTTGGATATCTGCATTAGGAGATAAACAACATGACTCAGAAACCCTTGCTACCAATCTCTTCTTCCCTAGCAAGAAGACAGAAATTGGGTACTATAACCTAGGTATGCCGCTTGGAGCTACGATATTGCTGAATGGCTTCAACTCAGAGAGCATCAATTTGGTGCAAACTACTTGCAAGGCATGTGTTAAGGGATGTGAAGATGTCCTAAAAAGGTCTACAATTTGGCAGGATAGAAATCTGTGGTATCCCTCTAACTCCGATAAGTGTCTTGTTGGTACAAAGAGTTGTGGGAATTCAGAGCAGAGGCAGAAATAATGGAGAAATAGCCTTTTACTGGGTACTCAGCCAAAATAATAAATTCTTATTCAAGTATGAAGGGTAAAGATTTTGTCTTGGATTTTTCTTCTACTGGTTTAAAGAAGGAAACATGACCTGCTGACTGGACAGTATGCCTATAGCCACCTGCCCAAATAGCATCAAGGAGACAGACTGTATAGTTACTGGAACTGCTGCAGACCAAGGCACTGATAAATCACTGCTCTTCTCCTTTCAATGTTTAACTTCTCCAACTGGTACCCAATTCAGGGCTGTAAGATCTAGAGGAGAAATAAAATTTCCAGGCACTTTCAAGTTAGGATGTAGAACCTTGTATGGAAAATAGCAATTTCTCTTTCCTGCTCCTTTGCCTTCTTGATATCCCAGCCTCTTGATGAGGAACTAGAGGCTGGTTGGAGAATTCATGCTAAAGTGAAGAATTGGACGATTTAAAGTCTAAGAAGACTTAAAAAATATTTTAATGTTTGCTTCTTCTGCTTTTCAGAAACAATCATAGAGCAAATAACTAAAATGCTTGAAAAAAGAATAATAATAGTTTAAAATCTGTTCAGGAATAGGATGTGTGTTATACATCTGATAATGCCAAATTATCTTCCAAAGTGGTTCTATTTACAAATGTATTTACAAGCCCAGTTGTATAGTATAAGACTCCTGTTCTACATTCTTGTTAACATTTGATAATGTATGATTTAAAAATTTTTGCCAATCTGTTGTGTGCAAAATGGTGTCCTAATATTGTTTTTATTTTTCTCATTGTAAATGAGATTAATCGTTTTTTCATGTTTATTTTCTTTTCCTATTATGTGCCTGTTATTTTTTAATTGAGTTTTTTTCTCTTATTGATGAGTAGGAATTCTTTCTGTACCCTCGATTCTAAATCTTTATGTGTTACATGTGTTGCTAGCTTCCTTATCTAAATTTGTGGCTTGCCTTTTCACTTTCTTTATGATGAATTTTGATAAACTAGGATTCTTAATATTAATAAAGTTAAGTTAATCAATCTTGTCTTTTGTATTTTGGG
Source organism: Orcinus orca (assembly GCF_937001465.1). Classification (NCBI taxonomy): domain Eukaryota; kingdom Metazoa; phylum Chordata; class Mammalia; order Artiodactyla; family Delphinidae; genus Orcinus; species Orcinus orca. Next base: position 81,935,473 of record NC_064561.1, on the reverse strand, counting down.
TTTACTGTATCTACCCTGAGATCATAAAGGTATTCTTCTATATTGTCTTCTAACATTTTTATGTTTTGCATTTTACATGTAGGTCTTTAATATCCTTTTAAACAGATTGTTGCGTATAGTACAAAATGGTAAAACTTTTTAGTTTTCTATAAGGATAAAATCACTTATTTCAGCAGTGTATTGAAAGTCAATAATCTATTTCTTCACTGATCTGCCATGCCAGCTCTGATATAGGGCAAGTTTCTGTACAACAACAGCTATTGCTGAAATTGGGTGCCCCAAATATCACCCAAAGAAAGGAAAAATCTGAGTTTATTGCTTACTGTGGTATGGGAGAACACCACCTCACAAAGCTTTGGCACCATTTTCAAGTGAACAAAGTAAAGCCAGAAGTTACTGAGAACTGGACGTTTGGTTTAAGGCTGCTCTTTCACTGTGAAGACTTGACTACGATTGGGTAAATAGCATGATAGTCCAGAATTGGAGAAAAACAAAGAGGAGGATTTTGGGGCAAGGGTTTCAAAGAATCTTAGGGTATAAACTGTTGATGCTTTCCATCTAAGAGTTGTTGGGTCATTGGGGAAGTTCCTGTAATAAACAATCAAACCATTCACTTGGCCAGGAGAGTCCTGGAAGAATAAGGAAATGCTATGAAGAAAGTGGAAAGCAGATTCATGTTAATTATGGTAATAAGGTGGGATTATGTTCTCATTTTCTGGGCTGAGTATGGAGGTAGAAGGTTTCAGTACTTAATCTGTTTCTCTACTCCGTCCATTCTGTTCCATTGGTTATTTGTCTATTCTTGTTCCAATACTATCCTTTAAAAACTAATTGGCATTCAAGTAAGTCAGAATATCTGGTAACATAAGGACCTCCCATCTTTTTTTTCTTGATGAGTTTCTTTGATATTCTTGGTTTCTTCCATATCACTTTAGAATCACCTTCCCAAGTTCCTTACATATACCCATATGTACATACTCAAAACTTGTCAGAATTTTGATTATAATTGTAGCGAATTATTGATAAATTGTGGCAGAACTAATTTCTTTATAATATATAGTCTTCTACTCAATGAACATGCTATATCCCTCCACTCAGCAGTCCCCAACCTCTTTGGCACGAGGGACTGGTTTTGTGGAAGACAGTTTTTCCATGGACAGGGCGGTGGCGGGATGGTTCAGGTGGTAATGTGAGCGATGGGGAGTGGCAGATGAAGCTTTGCTCGCTTGCCTGCCGCTCACCTGCTGTGTGGCCTGGTTGGGGACCCCTGCCTCCACTGATACATTCTCTTCCATTTCCTTCATTGAAATTGTAAAAGTTTCTTCTAAAGGTCATATACACTTTTTGTTACATTTGTCTTAGACATTTTATAGATTTCTTAGATGATATTTTAAATTTTACCCATTAAAAATGATATACATAATGTTTATAGGGTTGGTCAAAAAGTTGGTTTAGTTTTCTTTACCATCTTATGAAAACCCGAATGAACTTTCTGGCCAGCCAATACATTTGTTTCTGATATGTAGAAATGCAGTTAATTCTTGTTTATGGCTTTTTGAATCTAGCATTTTGCTTACTTTAAAATTATGAATAGAAATGGTAATTTGGCGCATACCTGTCCTTTTTTTTTTTTTTTGAAAGTAAATGGAGTGATTGCTGTGTTTCATCATTAAATAGGATGTTTGCAGATTTTTTTCTAGATGCTCTTTATCAACTTAAGGAATTTTCTACTATTCCTGGTCTGCTAAGAGCTTTATTTTTTTAAAATTATGATTAGAAGTAAATTGTATCAATTATTTTTCCTGCTTCTATCAGAGTGATCATATGATTCATAATTAAAGTAATTAATCATTTTCCTAACACCAGTTAGGAAATCAATTTTCAAGTACCTCTAGTTACAAATCTCACTCTGCCATGTTGTGTTATATTTTTATATATTGCTGGATTTTGCTTGCTAGTATTGTATACATAAGTACACATAATTTTTTTTGCATTTGTAACTTAAAGCATTTATTTTATAGATTTCTGAATTTTACAATTTATATTCTATCTGGTTATCCTCAAAATCTGTTTTGTAATTCATCATAATCTTTTGCTTGATATTCACTTCTTTCCATATCCTTAAAAAAAAACTTCTCCAAACATATTCACTATGCTTGGTAATTTCAATTATAGATGAGAGAGAACAAAAAAAATAATTTTCCCAAAGTTACACAACTTGGTGCAATTTGGATTTGAATTAAACAGCCCACTTTAGACCATGCACTTAACCATGGTCATGAAAGTCTCATTTTACCCCATCTACAACAGGGTAAAGTCTCTAAAACGTATCTTTTAAAAGTTGGGCTGTTCCTGAAGATTTTAAACAGTTAATTGTCAGGATCAAATTTTTGTTTAAAAAGATTGTTATGTGAGTAGTCTGGTGAATGAATTTATGGGGCTGGACTAGAGGAACTAAGACCAGTAGGGTGACTACTCCAGTAATCAAAGGGATGAGGGTCTTAAGCTAGACTCATCGTAAAGAATCTAAAGGAATGGGTGATTCATTGGATGTGGGGTTAGGGAGAGAGATAAGTTTAGCTTTTGTTTTTGTTAAACTTGGGAGCCTGATAGATGCTAGTTCCTCTCACTAAGACAGGAATACAAAAGAAAAAGCAGATGTAGCAAAAGCCTGTTTCATTAAATATTTGACATGTTGAATTTGAGGTTTTGGACGTTCCATTTAGGTAAAAATGCTCAATAGTTAAGTTGAGCATATGGAAAAACATGAAAGTCTTCCCCATAGTCTATATATCTCTACCCTTTTAATTTCTCTTTTATATTTTTCCCTAACTTCCTTCCATCCCTTCTCTAGTACAAGGCAGAGCAAGCACATTAAAATGTATCAAAACTTTACAAGTCTGAGGGAGTCTAGGGATGTTACCTACATGGAAATCAATTGAGATTCAGACATTCTGTTCTATGAAATAACCAGGTGCAGATGAGGCTTTTCCAAGTGATTTTCAGTTTACTTTCCATTTTTTAAAGCTCACTTTAACCCTGGTATGAACTAGAGATATTTCTTTCTACCCCCACAGCACTGGAGAAATAAGATCCAATTGATAGAGTTTTTCAGTTACTCAGATCCTATCTCAGAGATGATTCTCTGTGAGTTTCTACCTACAGAATGTCTCTAACTTTCTGTGTATACATCTTTTGCACCTGGTAAATATCCCTTAACCTGTCACTTTTCAAATTTACAGCCAACTTAGGAATTCATGGCTTCTCTAAAACCCTAAGTTTTGCTAAAATTTCCTGCTACACTGTGTAGGTTTCTGATCTCCTGACCATCATTTCTTCATACCATCCCACAGAGGTAGCTCTCCCCAGGGTGTGTATCTTGGGTTGTAGTCAGTTCTCTGTTCTAACGTGCAATTTGGATTTAATTAATCTACCCAGAGCCAGAATAGTGTTTGATTCAGTCCACTGATTTGGAAAGAGAGCTTTCTTCTTTTTTTCAATGATACTAGCTCATATCTGCTGACTGCAGCATGAAGTAGAAGAAAATGTTTTGGTCTAGAATTATAGTATTAGGATTCTGGTCCAAGTTTTACTATAATCCAACCTGACAAGGTTTAGGAAATCATTTCTCTCTCTGAACCCTCATGTTCTTGTTTATCTCTTTGAATCTTCATGTCCACATCTCTATATTCATGAGGAATTCCTCCTGATATTACCATGCTTTTTCAAGGTTTGTGAATTTCACTGTAGTCCGGGGTGGGGGGGGAGGGGGGCACGAGGTGAGGTTACAACTGAGTTCATTTGTCTTTGCATATTTAGTCTCAGTTAGGATCCCTTACACTCACTGGCTCATTCTAGCATGCCCTACTCATTCCAACAAACAAGGTTTATAGGGCATGCTGTTGAAATTTATTTCCCAGCAAAATTGCTAGTTATTTGATGTCATGGAATGTAGGCCTTCTTTCAAAAGTTAACACTACACATATTAAATCAACATATGCTGAGCATTTATTCTAAGATAAAACCCTGCCTCTCTTACTAAGATTTTATAAAAATCCAGTGAACTAATAAATGGAAATAATAAATGCAAATGGTATCATTATGCTCATGATAAAGAAAAATTTTGCTTCTCTCTGTGAATCACTTGGAATTTTATTTGATGGCTAAAATTGGGTATTGTTCAAAATATATAATCTGTCTATGAGTTAATATTACCTAGAGGTAGATACTACAATTTATATATTTTATTCCTCCTTTTGGACTCTGGACACTGGTAATTATATGTCTCATATTCATCAATATAGAAATAGAAAACTATAAACCCCATTTGCCTGATTAAGCTCTAGCTCTTGAAAAGCACACTGTAGCCAGAGACCAAAGGTCTTTAATTAGTAATGGCTAGCAAAGAATCTGGGCAGGGTAAGAAAGTGTTGGCTCAGGGGTAAGGATGAGACTAGACTCTGAACGATGGAACCAGTTAGAACTGGACAGAAAAGGTTGAAGACGGGCTTGATTGTCTTAGGTATTTTGCAAACATTAAAGAGGAATGTTATTAGGGTGAAGGCTTCTTCAGGTCAGATATATAGTTCTTACCATAAATTTCTGAAGTGAGGTATACTAAATTCATTTGTACACAAGGGACCTGCATTTCCATGTTATTTGGAGAACATCAGAACTCTTTGTTTTTTTCCTTCAGGCCTCTTTGTAATAGCTGGCTCTAACAGAGCATTTAAAAAATATGAACTGGAAATTAAATGCCACTCTCTTGAACAACCAAGTTATTCAAAGAAGAAATCATAAGGGAAATTAGAAAATATCTTGATAAAATTAAAATAAAAACACAACATACCAAAATATATGGCAACTAGCAAAAGCAGTACTAAGAGAGAAGTTCATAGTGAGAAATACCTACATTAAAAAATGAAGAAAGATCTCAAATCAGCAACCTAATTTTCCCCTCAAGGAGCTAGAAAAAGAAGAACAAGCTAAGCCCAAAGTTAGCAGAAGAAAAGAAATAATGATAAGCGCAGAAATAAATGAAATAAAAAATCAACAAAATTAAGAAATTTTAAAAGATAAACAAAATCGACAAACCCTTGGCTAGACTAAGAAAAAAGGAAAGAACACCCAAACTGATAAAATAAGAAATGAAAGAAGAGGTTACAAATGATGCCACAGAAATAAAAGGGATCACAAGAGACTACTAAGAACAGTCATATACCAAAAACCTGTATGACAAAGAAGAATTGGACAAATTCTTAGAAACATATAACCTACCAAGACTAAATCATGAAGAAATAGAAAATCTGAACAGATCTATAACTAGTATGAAGATTGAAGCAGTAATTGAAAACCTCCTAACAAAGAAAAGCTCAGGACCAGATGGCTTTGCTGGTGAATTCTACTAAACATTTAAAGAAGAATTAATGCCAATCTTTCTCAAATTCTTCCCAAAAAATTGAAGAGGAGGGAATACTTCCAAACTCATTTTCTGATGCCAGTCTTACCTTCATACCAAAGCCAGACAAAGGTACCACAAGGAAAAGAAACCTACAGGTCAATATCCCTTTAAAATATAAATGCAAAAATCCTCAACAAAATACTTGCAAACTGAATCCCACAGCACATCAAACAGATCATATACCATGATACACTACATTTACAGAATAGAGGATAAAATCACATGATCATCTCAACTGATGCAAAAAAAAGGGTTTGACATAATTCAAAACCCTTTTATGATAAAAACTCTCAACAAATTAAAAAGAGAAGGAAAGTATCTCAACAAAACAAAGGCCAAATATAAAAAGCTATAGCTAACATCATACTCAATGGTGAAAAACAGAGCTTTTTCTCTAACATCAGGAACAAGGCAAGGATGCCCACTCTCATCAATTCTATTCAACATAGTACTTGAAGTTCTAGACAGAGCGATTAGGTAAGAAAAAAGAAATAAAAGGCATCCAAATAAGAAAGGAAGAAGCAGAGATTTGGTTCAAGATGGCGGAGTAGAAGGATGTGCTCTCACTCCCTCTTGCGAGAACACCGGAATCACAACTAACTGCTGAACAATCATCGACAGGAAGACACGGGAACTCACCAAAAAAGATACCCCACATCCAAAGACAAAGGAGAAGCCACAATGAGACGGTAGGAGGGGCGCAGTCACAATAAAATCAAATCCCATAACTGCTGGGTGGGTGACTCACAAACTAGAGAACACTTATACCACAGAAGTCTACCCACTGGAGTGAAGGTTCTGAGCCCCATGCCAGGCTTCCCAACCTGGGGGAGTCTGGCAATGGGAGGACGAATTCCTAGAGAATCAGACTTTGAAGGCTAGTGGGATTTGATTGCAGGACTTTGACAGGACTGGGGGAAACAGAGACTCCACTCTTGGAGGGCACACACAAAGTAGTGTGCACACTGGGACCCAGGGGAAGGATCAGTGATCCCATAGGAGACTGAACCAGACCTACCTGCTAGTGTTGGAGGGTCTCCTGCCGAGGTGGGGCATGGCTCTGTCACACCGTGAGGACAAGGACACTGGCAGCAGAAGTTCTGGGAAGTACTCATTGGTGTGAGCCCTCCCAGAGTCCGCCATTAGCCCCACCAAAGAGCCCAGGTACGATCCAGTGTTGGGTCGCCTCAGGCCAAACAATCAACAGGGAGGGAACCCAGCCCCACCCATCAGCAGACAAGAGGATTAAAGTTTTATTGAGCTCTGCCCACCAGAGCAACAGCCAGCTCTACCCACCACCAGTCCCTCCCATTAGGAAACTTGCACAAGCCTCTTAGATAGCCTCATCCACCAGAGGGTAGACAGCAGAAGCAAGAAGAACTACAATCCTGCAGCCTGTGGGAAAAAAAAAAAACACTCACAGAAAGATAGACAAGATGAAAAGGCAGAGGGCTATGTACCAGATGAAGGAACAAGATAAAACCCCAGAAAATCAACTAAATGAAGTGGAGGTAGGCAACCTTCCAGAAAATGAATTCAGAATAATGATAGTGAAGAGGATCCAGGACCTTGGAAAAAGAATGCAGGCAAAGATTGAGAAGATACAAGAAATGTTTAACAAAGATCTAGAAGAATTAAAGAACAAACAAACAGAGATGAACAATACAATAACTGAAATGAAAAATACAATAGAAGGAATCAATAGCTGAGGCAAAAGAATGGATAAGTGACCTGGAAGACAGAACTGTGGAATTCACTGCTGCGGAACAGAATAAAGAAAAAGGAATGAAAAATGAAGACAGCCTAAGACAGACACCCTCTGGGACATTAAATGCAACAACATTCTCATTATAGGGGTCCCAGAGGAGAAGAGAGAGAGAGAAAGGACTCGAGAAAATATTTGAAGAGATTTTAGTCGAAAACTTCCTTAACATGGGAAATGAAATAGCCACCCAAGTCCAGGAAGCGCAGAGAGTCCCAGGCAGGATAAACCCAAGGAGAAACATGCTGAGACACATAGTAATCAAACTGGCAAAAATTAAAGACAAAGAAAAATTACTGAAAGCAGCAAGGGAAAAATGACAAATAACATACAAGGGAACTCCCATAAGGTTAACAGCTGATTTCTCAGCAGAAACTCTACAAGCCAGAAGGGAGTGGCATGATATACTTAAAGTGATGAAAGGGAAGAACCTACAACCAATATTACTCTACCCGGCAAGGATCTCATTCAGATTTGATGGAGAAATCAAAAGCTTTACAGACAAGCAAAAGCTAAGAGAACTCAGCACCACCAAACCACCTCTACAACAAATGCTAAAGGAACTTCTCTAAGTGGGAAACACAAGAGAAGAAAAGGACCTACAAAAACAAACCCAAACCAATTAAGAAAATGGTCATAGGAACATACATATCGATAATTACCTTAAACGTGAATGGATTAAATGCTCCAACCAAGAGGCACAGGCTTGCTGAATGGATACAAAAACAAGACCCATATATATGCTGTCTACAAGAGACCCACTTCAGACCTAGGGACACATACAGACTGAAAGTGAGGGGATGGAAAAAGATATTCCATGCAAATGGAAATCAAAAGAAAGCTGGGGTAGCAATACTCATATCAGATAAAATAGACTTTAAAATAAAGAATGTTACAAGAGACAAGGAAGGAAACTACATAATGATCAAGGGATCAATCCAAGAAGAATATATAATAATTATAAATATAGATGCACCTAACACAGGAGCACCTCAATACATAAGGCAACTGCTAACAGCTATAAAAGAGGAAACTGACAGTAACACAATAATAATGGGGAACTTTAACACCTCACTTACACCAACAGACACATCATCCAAACAGAATATTAATAAGGAAACACAAGCTTTAAAAGACACAATAGACCAGATAGATTTAACTGATATTTATAGGACATTCCATCCAAAAACAGCAGATTACACTTCCTCCTCAAATGCGCATGGAACATTCTCCAGGATAGATCACATCTTGGGTCACAAATCAAGCCTCAGTAAATTTAAGAAAATTGAAATCATATCAAGCATCTTTTCTGACCACAATGCTATGACATTAGAAATTAATTACAGGGAAGAAAACGTAAAACACACAGACACAGGGAGGCTAAAAATACGTTACTAAATAACCAAGAGATCACTGAAGAAATCAAAGAGGAAATCAAAAAATACCTAGAGACAAATGACAATGAAAACACGATGATCCAAAACCTATGGGATGCAGCAAAAGCAGTTCTAAGAGGGAAGTTTATAGCTATACAAGCCTACGTCAAGAAACAAAAAAAATCTCAAATAACAATCTAAACTTACACCAAAGGAACTAGAGAAAGAAGAATAAACAAAACCCAAAGTTAGCAGAAGGAGAGAAATCATAAAGATCAGAGCAGAAATAAATGAAACAGAAACAAAACAATAGCAAAGATCAATAAAACTAAAAGCTGGTTCTTTGAAAAGAGAAACAAAATTGATAAACCATTAGCCAGACTCATCAAGAAAAAGAGGGAGAGGACTCAAATCAATAAAATTAGAAATGAAAAAGGAGAAGTTACAACAGACATTGCAGAAATACAAAGCATCCTAAGAAACTACTACAAGCAACTCTATGCCAATAAAATGGACAACCTGGAAGAAATGGACAAATTCTTAGAGAGGTATAAGTTTCCAAGACTGAACCAGGAAGAAATAGAAAATATGAACAGACCAATCACAAGTAATGAAATTGAAACTGTGATTAAAAATCTTGCAACAAACAAAAGTCCAAGACCAGATGGCTGCACCGGTGAATTCTATCAAACATTTAGAGAAGAGCTAACACTCATACTTCTCAAAGTCTTCTGAAAAATTGTAGAGGAAGGAACACTCACAAACTCATTCTATGAGGCCACCATCACCCTGATACCAAAACCAGACAAAGATACTACAAAAAAAGAAAATTACAGACCAATATCACTGATGAATATAGATGCAAAAAATCCTCAACAAAATACTAGCAAACAGAATGCAACAACACATTAAAAGGATCATACACCATGAGCAAGTGGGATTTATCCCAGGGATGCAAGGATTCTTCAATACATCCAAATCAATCAATGTGATACACCATATTAACAAATTAAAGAATAAAAACCATATGATCATCTCAACAGATGCAGAAAAAGCTTTTGACAAAACTCATCACCCATTTATGATAAAAACTCTCCAGAAAGTGGTTATAGAGGGAACCTACTTCAACATAATGAAGGCCATATTTGACAAACCCACAGCAAACATCATTCTCAATGGTGAAAAACTGAAAGCATTCCCTCTAAGATCAGGAACAAGACAAGGATGTCCACCGTCACCACTATTATTCAACATAGTTTTGGAAGTCCTAGCCATGGCAATCAGTGAAGTAAAACAAATAAAAGGAATACAAATTGGAGAAAAAGAAGTAAAACTGTCACTGTTTGCAGATGACATGATACTATACATAGAGAATCCTAAAGATGCCACCAGAAAACTAGAGATAATCAATGAATTTGGTAAAGTCGCAGGATACAAAATTAATGCACAGAAATCTCTTGCATTCCTCTACACTAATGATGAAAAATCTGAAAGAGAAATTAAGGAAACACTCCCATTTACCATTGCATCAAAAAGAATAAAATACCTAGGAATCAACCTACCCAGGGAGACAAAAGACCTTTATGCAGAAAACTATAAGACACTGATGAAAGCAATTAAAGATGATAGCAACAGAGAGAGAGATATATGGTGCTCTTGGATTGGAAGAATCAATATAGTGAAAATGAGTATACTACCCAAAGCAATGTACAGATTCAATGCAATCTCTATCAAATTACCAATGGCATTTTTTACAGAACTAGAACAAAAAATCTTAAAATTTGTATGGAGACACAGAAGACCCCGAATAGCCAAAGCAGTCTTGAGGGAAATAAACGGAGCTGGAGGAATCAGACTCCCTGACCTCAGACTATACTGCAAAGCTACAGTAATCAAGACAATATGGTACTGTCACAAAAACAGAAACATAGATCAATGGAACAAGATAGAAAGCCCAGAGATAAACCCATGCACCTATGGTCAACTAATCTATGACAAAGGAGGCAAGGATATACAATGGAGAAAAGACAGTCTCTTCAATAAGTGGTGCTGGAAAAACTGGACAGCTACATGTAAAAGAAGGAAATTAGAACACTCCCTAACACCATACACAAAAATAAACTCAAAATGGATTATACCTAAATGTAAGACCAGACACTATAAAACTCTTAGAGGAAAACATAGGCAGAACACTCTTTAACATAAATCATAGCAAGATCTTTTTTGATCCACCTCCTCGAGTAATGGAAATAAAAACAAAAATAAACAAATGGGATCTAATGAAACTTAAAAGCTTTTGCACAGCAAAGGAAACCATAAACAAGACAAAACGACAACCCTCAGAATGGGAGAAGGTATTTGCAAATGAATCAACGGACAAAGGATTAATCTCCAAAATATATAAACAGCTCATGCAGCTCAATATTAAAAAAACAAATAACCCAATCCAAACATGGGCAGAAAACCTAAATAGACTTTTCTCTAAAGAAGACATACAGATGGACAAGAAGCACATGAAAAGCTGCTCAACATCACTAATTATTAGAGAAATGCAAATCAAAACTACAATGAGGTATCACCTCACACCAGTCAGAATGGGCATCATCAAAAAATCTACAAGCAACAAATGCTGCAGAGGGTGTGGAGAAAAGGGAACCCTTTTGCATTGTTGGTGGGAATGTAAAATTAATACAGCCAGTATGGAGAAGAGTATGGAGATTCTTTAAAAAACTAAAAATATTACTATCATATGACCCAGTAATCCCAGTAATGGGCATATACCCAGAGGAAACCATAATTCAAAAAGACACATGTATCCCACTGTTCACTGCAGCACTATTTACCAGGTCATGGAAGCAACCTAAATGCCCACCAACAGACGAATGCATAAAGAAGATGTGGTACATATATACAATGGAATATTACTCAGCCACGAAAAGGAACGAAATTGGGTCATTTGTGGAGACGTGGATGGATCAAGAAGCTGTCATACAGAGTGAAGTAAGTCAGAAAGAGAAAAATAAATATCATATATTAAGGCATATATGTGGAACCTAGAAAAATGGTACAGATGAACCGGTTTGCAGGGCAGAAACTGAGACACAGATGTAGAGAACAAATGTATGGACACCAGTGGGGGAAAGCGGTGGGAAGAGGGGGTGGTGGTGTGATGAATTGGGAGATTGGGACTGACATGTATACACTGATGTGTATAAAACGGATGACTAATAAGAACCTGCTGTATAAAAGAATAAAAGAAAAAATATAAAAGAAAATCATGTGACATAAAAAAAAGAAAGGAAGAAGAAAAATCTTTCCTGTTTACAGGTCTTATGTATAGAAAACCCTACAGACACCATCAAAAAACTGTTGGAACTAATAAATTCAGTAAAGTTTCAGGATACAAAATCAATATACAAAAATCAATTGTTCCTATACATTAACTAAAAAACTATCTGAAAAGAAAATGAAGGAAACAATACCATTTACAATAGCATCAAAAAGAATAAAACACTTATGAATAAACTTAACCAAGGAGTGTGAAAGACTTGTATACTGAACACTATGAAATGTTGATGAAAGAAATTAAACAAGACACAAACAAATGGAAAGACCCCCCATGAACATGGATTGGAAGACTTATTGTTAAAATGTCCATATTTCCAAAGCAATTTAAAGATTCAATGCAATCCCTATCAAAATCCCAATGACATTATTTTCTGAAATAGAAAAAAACAATTCTACAATTCATATTGAACTACAAAAGACCACAAAGAGACCAATAGATCCTGAGAAAAAAGAACAAAGCTGGAGGCAAGAAAGCTGATTTCAATGTATATTAGAAAGCTTCATATCTGTATGTACATGGCTGATTCATTTTGATGTTGAGTGGAGGCAAACATACATTGTAAAGCAACCATACTCCAATAAAAATTAATTTAAAAAAATGTCAGTAGTCAAAACAGCATAGTATTAGCAGAAAGACAGAGACACAAAAACCAGTGGGACAGAATAGAGAGCCCAGAAATAAATCCATGCATATATGGTCAACTAGTCTTTGACAAGGAAGCTAAGAATATACAATGCAGGAAGGGAAAGTCTCTTCAATAAATGGTGCTGGGAAAACTGGACATTCACAAGCAAGAGAACAAAATTGGAATCTTATACCATGCACAAAAATCAACTTAAAATGGATTAAAAATTTAAATTTAAGACTTGAAACTGTAAATTTTCTAGAAGAAAACATAGGGAAAAGGCTTCATGACACTGGTCTTGGCATTAACCTTATAGATATGACCGCAAAAGCATAGGCAAAAAAACCAAACAAACAAAAAACACAAATAAGTGGGACTACATCAAATTAAAAAGCTTTTGTACAGCAAAGGAAACAATCAGAAGACTGAAAAGGCAACCTACAGAATGAGAGAAAATCTATATATTGCAAGCCATATATTTGATAAAGGATTAATCTCTAAAATACATAAAGAACTCCTATAAATCCATAACAAAAAAATCCCTTAAAACTTAATTATAAAATGGTCCAAGGACTTGACAGACATTTCTCAAAAGAAGATATACAAATAGGCAACAGGTATATGAAAAAAAATGCTTATTTCACTAATCAACCAGGAAATGCAAATCAAAACTAGAATGAGGTATCACCTCACATCCATTAAGATGGCCATTATGAAAAAAACAGAAAATAACAAGTGTTGGAGAGGGTGTGGAGAGATTGGAACCCATGTGCACTGTTGGTGGGAATGTATATTCATACAGTCTCTATGGAAAGCTGTATGTAGGTTCCTCAAAAAATTAAAAATAGAATCACCATATGATCCATCAATCTCATTCCTGAGTATATATTCAGAAGAACTGAAAACAGAATCTTGAAGAGACAGCTGCACACATGTTCATTGCATCATTATTCACAATAGCCAAGAAGTGAAAGCAACCTAAATGTGCATCAACAGATGAATGGATAAAGAAAATATGAGAGAGAGATATATATATATATATCTATATATTACACAATGAAACATTATTCAGCCTTAAAAAAGAGGAAACTCTGTCATATTTTACACCATGGGTGAACCTTGAAGACATTATGCTATATGAAATAAGTCAGTCACAAAAAGACAAATAATAAATGATTCTACTTATATGAAGTGTCCAAAGTATTCAAACTCTTAAAAACAGAAAGTAGAATAGTGTTTGTCAGGGGATGGAAGGAGGGAGAAAAGAGGAGCTGTTCAATGGGTATAGAGTTTCAGTACCGTAAGATAAAAGAAAAATACATGAATGTGCACTTAATTCAGCAATTATAAGCTCTTTGATTGTAGGAGCTGACCGAGTGTGCAGCATAGTGGTGTACTCAGAGGTGTTCAATTAATGCTTGTTAGACTAAACTATATTCATTGCCAAGATGCAAGAACAAAGTTATTTATGAATCAAGACTAGAGCAATGTTTCTCAGCATTTAAAAACACATCACTTTTTTCTGCCACGCATTAAAATTCTCACTTTTTCAGATGTTATTTGGAATTTCAAAGTAAATGATATACCAATAAAAGTATCTATACAATGGTGATTTTTGAATATGTCTTGTTACACCAGACATGTGCTCATCCCTCGCCAATTCTGAAACACTCTCCTAGTTAGTATATCCCCAAGCTTGGAATCGCTACTGGAAACTAAAGGGATGGGATGGCAAATGAAGGCACAATATGCTTGTCATTTTCCCCTTTTTTATCCATGGCAGACATGGGCCGTGTCACTTTCTTTTCTGTTGTGCTCAGACATAGTATCTGATTCTTCTCAAAATAACCCTCCACATAGCCATACTGATGAATTGAAGCTGTCACGTAAGATGAGGTCAACTTTCCACCCTTGGTTTAGGGCATAATTTCCAGGTATGTGAATTTACAATGGAAGGGTCTGTTAATCAAAATAATGTGCATGCTGATATAGCACAAAGCACATCCAGACAGAACTCTGAATGAACAAGCTGCTCACCTAAGTGCACCATCTCTGGGCACTTAAATTCTACCTGATCTGAACACCTGCATTTACAAACAAGAATATTCTGTACTTTGGAAATATTTTTAAAAGACGATGAAATTATATTTGGAGAGTAACTGAACTATACCCTATAATACGAAGTCTTTACCATTTATTGTATAGCTCTCTACATTACAAAATACAAAAAACACGTGATGGATTCTGCTGTCATCCTTTGGTTCTCTCCCCATATGGAACTGCGGTTACGTGCCCAATGGAGCGCTTGTGGGATGGGGCCCATATACGTGTGCTCCACAATGCTGTGTACCACAGGCCGAGGGTAGTGGACATCTGCTTCTTACTTCAGAGCTCAAGAGTTCTTTTTTTGTTTATCTTCGATAGGAAGAAGCACTTCTGTCTTTTGCATCTGAGAACGCTGTGTCTGTGATCTGTCTGACAACAGCATTTTGCTGACCTCTATCAACAGCAAGGCTCATTGAGCTGAGTATGTGTATGTGCATGTGTGTGTGTGTGTGTGTGTGTGTGTGTGTGTGTGTGTGTGTGTATGTGTGTGTGTGTGTGTGTGTGTGTGTGTGTGTGTGTGGAGGGGATGGGGGGTGGAGGGATGTTAGGCTGAGAAGGGGCAAATACATACAGAAAACACACATTAGAACTTAGTCTTTTAATTCAATAAATGTTGCTGAGCACCCACTATATGTCAGGCACTTTCTAGATTCTAGGAATAAAGCAATGAATAAGACAAAGTCCCTGCCACTTGTCTATTTGACATTTTTGTCAAAGGAGTTAAGAATGAACAAATAAGTAAAATGTACTGTGCAGTGGTGGGGGAAGAGCATTATTTAGAAAAAATAAAGCAGTTCAAGGGACAGTTTATGTCTGGGTGGGGTTTTATATTTGTTACAGGGAGGTCACAGAACGCGTCAGTGATGACATCTGAGCTGAGCCCTGAAGGGAGTGAGGAAAGAAGCCTTGTGGGTGGTCACCTGAGGGAAGAGCTTCATAAGCAGAGGCCCCGGGCTGGAGCAAGCCGAGTTTGTCGGAGGAAGGGCAAGAAGACAGTGTGGTCCTGAAGTGGAGGGAAGGGAGAGGAGGGCGGAGAGCTGGGGAAGAGCAGAGCTGTCAGCTCGAAGGTCATTCTCGCACCTCCATTTTCTCTCAGAGGGTTGAGAACATTTTTCGTGTTGGAGCAGAGGAGTTCTGTGTTAAAAGTCCCTCTGGCTGTTATCTCAATGAATTATCCTCCCAAGGAAGGTTTTTAAGTGACATTTAACTCCACTGCTCTGGCACAAGTTGTCCTTTGGGAACTTTTCTGGGTTTATTTTTGGGGCACGCAGGGATAATAGGAAGGAGATCTACCTGGCGGAGTTTGACAGTTAACTTCTTGCTCTACTACCGGGAAGACATTTGTGCTCCTGAAAAATCTCTGTAGACCCTATAGGTCCCTCAGGAACAGCAAATGTGGCGGCTGGAAGCCATCACTGTATCATTCTACCACCTACGTCAAGTATCTTGTTGGAAGTGTGAACAGCATTCCAGAGCACTCTCCACCTGTTATCTTTACTTGGCCCTTGTCATTTCTGGTAGCAAGGACCTTCTTTCAAATCTAGCTGTCAGGGTAGCTGCCCTGGATGGACGTCTGTGTTGAATGGCACTTTGTGTGGCTGAATGACCACGTGCCACACCAACAATAACAAGGCTTCTTGGCCCTGAGGTTGGTTGTGGAGTCTTGAGAGGTTCTGCCTTGATTAGCGCTCTTGGATACAAAATCTGTTCAATCAATTTGGAAAAAAACTCTTTGTCCTGCTCCAGGCTGGCTTTACTGTGAAAAATAGCCTATGACTTTGAAGTTAATCATGGATGGTTCACTTTCTGGGACAGGTCAATACTCCTCATATCTTCCACTGCAATCTAAGTTCAGCCAGCAACACAAAAGGAGATCCCTGTATTTCAGCTGAGTGCTCTACCCATCTCTGCAGTCATGCTTAATAAGCCGCTTTTAACATACAGAATTCTCTATGACCTGTCTCTTTCATCTTAAGTGTAGGCTCAAGGCCTCAGGTTTATAGAAAACGGTTAAATCTGATAGATTTCTTAATTTCAAGAAGGAGATTATCTGGTTTTCCTGCTATACCCTCTTCCACGTAGTTCGCTGAAACAGTATGTATCTTACGGATTGAGATGTGTGGATTTCAGCATCAACTGTGTTCTCCCTTTTTTCCCTGCACACTTTTTTACACCACCTTTTCAATTTCACTGACGATAGAAGAGTGAGACAGAGGGGGAGATATTAGAACTGTCAGACCTTCAAAATTGGAAGCACCCTGACAGACTAAGGAAAAAATAAACTGAGACTTGTTACTGCTATAATTTCACTGAGGGTAAGTGTCTTGTTTTTTTCATTTGGTTGTTTTGCAAGCTTGGCATTATGGAAGAAAAATAGAATGTCAATAAATTCAACTTTGAACATCTATTCAATGAGTTATTTCCTAGTAGGAGGAAAAAAAAAATTGAACCAGGCTAGGCAGTCTAGAGGGAGACCGTGTAAATGACTTGTAACTAAGAGGATATGACCCTCTGCATAATTCATAATCATTAGTCTAAGTGACACTTCTGCAGTCACTCTGTCAGGGCACTCTAATATGCCGGGGCTAAAACCCAAACAGTCCACTCAGCAGCAGTCCCAGTGTGATCAGGTTTCTCTGAAAGACAATTCCCTGAAAGGCTAGATTTAGGCTGCAGTTTTTTTTTTTTTTTTTTTTTTTTTTTTTTTTTTTTAAGCAGAAGATGCTGGCTCAGCTTCATCATGTGTGCAATTTAAGGGTTGCTCAAGTGATTCTTTAAAACTGCATGAAAGCAATTCTGCTGTGCCTGGGAGACAGTACTGCTATAATGTTCCATGCATACATCTGCATGATTTCTCAGAGCTAATCCAAATTTAATGCATTGGTAATTCCTTTTCTGCCAAAGCCACCCAGCAGTAATCTGAAGGTTACAGAATGATCTTCTAGCTCAAATAACACTTTCAGCCTAGCATAAATGGAGAGGCAGGAATATAATGGGCAAAATTAGACTCACAATGATACATTCCACCCTCATTACCACTCTGAGTGAGGCTGACCAGAGTTTAGAGTGTTTTTAGAAGGATAATCATAATAGAGTTTTAATAAAACTGAGAGTCAAGCTATAGTGGTCTTTTATCAGAGATGGTGTAATAACCAAAATGACAGCATATGAACAGCTTAGAAACTATCTCCCTAACTGGAAAGACCATTCTCAGGGTAAAATTAAAGCTTTGATTAAAGCACTTAGAAGAACCACCTCGTGAACCTATGGGGCATCGGAGAATAACAATTTAGCTTGGATGTCATAAGAATATTGCCATCTAACTAAAGTCTACATGAATAATAAAAAGAGTAAATTAGGGAGTGTTTTAAAAAAAATTTTAGGAAACTTTAAAATTTATAATTAAATTAGATTTTTACAGAAAAACTATGAAGATAGTATGTAGCTCCTATAAGCTATAGGCCCGGTTTCCTCAATTACTAACATTTTATATTACTGTGGTACATTCATTTGTCATAATGGATGAATCAATATTAATACATTATGAATTAAGGCCCACACTTTATTCATATTTCCTTCTTTACCCACTATCTGTTTTTTCTGTTCCAGGATTTCCATCCAGGATATCACATAATATTTAGGTGTCATGTTTCCTTAGGCTCCTCAGTGCCTATCAGTTTCTTAGACGTCCTTTATTTTCAATGACCTTGACAGTTTTGAGGAGTGTTTTTTAAAACATCCCTGAATTAGGACTTGTGTGATGCTTTTCTCATGATTAGACTAGGTTTTTCAAAGACCACAGAGGACAAGTTCCATTCTTATCTCATTATATCAAGAAAACATGCTATCAACGTGACTCATCACTGTTGATGTTAACCCTCATTACCTTGCTGAGGTAGTGTTTGCCAGGTTACGCTTTTGCCCCCTTTCTATACTGTATTCTTTGGAAAGAGGTCTACGTGCAGCCTACAGTTAGGAAGTGGGGAGTTATGCTTCACCTCCTTGAGGATGAATTATCTACCTGAATTACTTGGAATTCTTCCTCCTAGGAGATCTGTCTATTCTCCCCCATTTATTTGTTCAATCATTTATATCAATATGGATTCATGGATGTTTATATTTTGGGTTATAATCCAATACTATTTTATTTCATTTCTCAAATTGTTACAATTTTGGCCATCTGGAACTTTTTTCAGTTGGCCTCTATGTCCCTTTGACATGACCTCATCATTCTGAAATTTTTGTTTTTAGCGCTTTCTAACTTTCTGGCACTGCAAGGTGCTCCAACCTCATCTTTTATATTTTCTATTCAAATCCTAGAATCAATTTGCAGCAACATGGATGGACCTGGAGGTTATCATACTAAGTGAAGTAAGTCAGACAGACAAAGACAAATATCATATGATATCACTTCTATGTGGGATCTTAAAAAAAAAAAAAGATACAGATGAACTTATTTACAAAACAGAAATGACTCACAGACTTAGAAAACAAACTTACAGTCACCAAAGGGGAAAGGTGGTGGGGAGGGATAAATTAGGAGGTTGGGATTAACATATACACACTACTGTATATAAAATAGATAATCAACAAGGACCTACTCTATAGCACAGGGAACTCTACTCAATATTCTGGGATCACCTATATGAGAAAAGAATCTAAAAAAGAATATATGTATATGTACAACTGAATCACTTTGCTGTACACCTGAAACTAACACAACATTGTAAATCAACTATACTCCAAAAAAAAAAAAATCCTAGAATCATCAATTTCTCCAAGGAGTCTGGTTCTTTTTATTGGAGAATGGAATTAGAAAAAAAGATCTGGGTGCTAGAATGTTGGTTACTACTAGGGTATTGTTTCTTCTATGTCCTCGCAGCTGACAGGGCAAGGAAATACATTGTGTGTATATTGGCATTGTTTGAGATCTTGAATTCAGCCACATATTTATAAATATTTCTGTATATAACTGTGTCTGTATTTAGCTAAACATGAATTGATAGCGAGTTCTCCAAACCTAATAGTCACAGATCATAGTAGATTCCCCCCTTGCTCATCTGGGACCTCCGACTCCAGCAGTAAGAAACTTGGCTATTTGGGAGCATCTTCATCCCCTCTTTTGTGATATAGATGACAGTTCATGACTCAAAGCCTTTCCTATCTGACCCTGGTGTAGAATGTCTTTCTACTTCCTACTCTACAGGATGATATTACCCAAAATATAAAGACAATGAGCTCATTGGTGATTTCTGAAGTGAGTCCATGCCAAGGACTGAATAGGAGTCTTCTTATCCTTAAATGTGATTCCCTCAAGGCTTAAAAAAGTGTGATAGAGTTTGCACAGCTATTTCTTGCTTTATGGTGGTTAAACAAAAGCATTTGGCTTAAAGCGTTATCAACCTAGTAAACTTCATAGGAATAAAATCACTAAAAGCTGTTCTTCCCTGAAACCAAGTATTACTCACTGGCAGATGTTATCTGTTAGTAAAAGGATTGCAACCAGTAAATGCTGGGGATCAAGGTCCTACTTAATACAAAAACCTGACATCATCTGTGTCACTTACAAATCTGGTATTAATTATTTGATAAGCTTGGGGCTGATTTAGTAACACAGACATTTTGTTGTATGAATGGTGAATGTCAAGGATGACTTATTACCCTGAACACACTTAAAAGGAAGGCTAATATGATTTCTTATAGAAAAGACCCAATGGCAGCTGCACCAGAGAGTCAATTACACTGTTGTGTGCACTGCACAGACTTCTTTTCCAGAGCCAGAGAAAAAGAACAAGGCATGTGAATATCTCCATAGTGATGAGGTTTTGGCTTCTCTGATTTTTGGATTACAAATCTAGAGAAAAAGAAAGCAAAGAGAAAAAGGAGAATTCTTGCTTAGTAATCTGAAAACAGTATTTTAGTCTCTTCAATAAATTCATGAGGTTTAAGTCCACAAATAAGACTTTAATAGACTATCGAGTTGGAGGCCATGGAGAGAGATATCAACATTAGTAACATTTAACATAGCTGAAATTTCTATCCAAATAACCATATCAGGATAACTATCAGAGCAGAAGTTGTACAATTCATTGTTATTTTGTGAATGCCAGTCATGTTGAATGTGGCTCATTATGGAAAAACAAAACCGAACAGAACCAAAAATCAAAATTCATGAGTCATTTCATATGGTATGAAAATATTCCCTTAAAGTCCAGTTTAAGTTGTGGTTATTTACCTCAAAAACAGCAATCTTTGAATTAAACAGAGAGTAAACTGAAGGCAAGCATGTGGTCCCTCAGCAGACTCTTCCTGCCTGTCTGCAAAAGCAGAGATTTACAAAAGGAAATGGTGTCTCTGGAAGGAATAATTCTTTTCTGCTCCTGACTGATCTATTCTCTGAAAATTGCAAATTGTCGATATCCTATGTTGACACTTTCCAAAACAATACTGTGACTGAGAATGCAGATTTGTTTCTAGTAGTCATATATCATATAGGCAAACAGGGTACTCGTTTTTGAACATAAAAGCATGTTTTAACGGTGGTATGGGGGTCAATGAGATGGGATGTTAACAGAATATAGCCAATGCATCCAAAAATCTAGAAACAATAAATGCTGGAGGGGGTGTGGAGAAAAGGGAACCCTCCTGCACTGCTGGTGGGAATGTGAACTGGTACAGCCACCATGGAGAACAGTATGGAGGTTCCTTAAAAAACTACAAATAGAACTACCATATGATCCAGCAATCCCACTACTGGGCATGTACCCTGAGAAAACCATAATTCAAAAAGAGTCATGTACCAAAATGTTCATTGCAGCTCTATTTACAATAGCCCGGAGATGGAAACAACCTAAGTGCCCATCATCGGATGAATGGATAAAGAAGATGTGGCACATATATACAATGGAATATTACTCAGCCATAAAAAGAAACGAAATTGAGCTGTTTGTAATGAGGTGGACGGACCTAGAGTCTGTCATACAGAGTGAAGTAAGTCAGAAAGAGAAAGACAAATACCGTATGCTAACACATATATATGGAATTTAAGAAAAAAAAATGTCATGAAGAACCTAGGGGTAAGACAGGAATAAAGACACAGACCTACTACAGAATGGACTTGAGGATATGGGGAAGGGGAAGGGGAAGCTGTGACAAAGCAAGAGAGAGGCATGGACATATATACACTACCAAATTTAAGGTAGCTAGCTGGTGGGAGGCAGCCGCATGGCACAGGGATATCAGCTCAGTGCTCTGTGACCACCTGGAGGGGTGGGATGGGGAGGGTGGGAGGGAGGGAGACGCAGGAGGGAAGAGATATGGGAACATATGTATATGTATAACTGATTCACTTTGTTATAAAGCAGAAACTAACACACCATTGTAAAGCAATTATATCCCAATAAAGATGTTAAAAAAAAAAAAAAGAAGAAATGCTGAAGTACAGCCTGCCTCTAAGACCTGGTGTTACAATGAAGTCACAGTGCATGATTACAGAGTGACATACAAGGGCCAGAGCCTGCTGTGGGTTCTGTTATGCCTGGTGCAGCAGGACCTACCCAAATACCTGCAGTGAGGACTCCTGCCCTTTGGAAATACTGCTTAATCTTTCTGAGTTTCTATTGCCACTCAATACAGTGATGACAAAGGACCCATATTGTTGCTATAGAATCAGGGTGTGATAAATATTTGAATATATGAACAACATAAGAGTTATCTATTGTTCTTAACCGAACCCCCCCTTTTTAGTAGTTCAAATAATGGGGTTGATTTAATCAGAAGAAATAAACATTTGTTGAGAAATCATTAATAAGCATACAGATTTCAGTGAATTTATGTGGCTAAATATATGGTAGCACCTTTCCCACCACTGGTACTCCATGCATGAGAGCTTCCATACTTACCCTCTTAATTTTCTTGGGTAGGTTAACACTAAATCTTGAAGGACTGACTGCCCATCCAAATAATTGTTATTCTATACGCCTCAAGAGTAAACTTTATATAGTAATTAAGAATATAGGTCAAAACATAATAAAACACAATGACAAGAATAATAAAATATAGTTCAGTCATTTCTTCTTCTCTTGGGTTGGCCAAAAAGCTCATTCAGGTTTTTCCGTAAGATGTTACAGAAAAACCCAAATGAACTCTTTGGTCAGACATATATATATATATATATATATATATATATATATATATATATATATATATATATATATATATTTGTATCATCCAGGTTTTACCAAGACTTAACTTTTAATGACACAAAAACTTTCAGTCCCAGGAAAACGTTTAAAGCTCTTAGTATAGTATAAAAAATTTCTTCAAAACCTATGTCCCAAAATGGCTAGACATATTATGAAAGGATGCTTAATCATACTCTTCTTAAAAGAAATAAAAATAAAATAATCAAGACACAAAAATTTCACCTATTACATTAGTAAATTTAAAAGGCTACCAGGTCTATGAGAAGAAAATGTTTGATAAACTGTTGATGGAAGGATATATTGTTGGAAAGATTCTGGAGAGCCATTTGGACAAGATATTTATATACCAAGACATTTATATAAATAACATTGTAATTAACACAAAACTTCCAGAAACTACCCAAACCTTCATCAATCAAATCAGTTAAATTGTTTCAACCCTACAATGAAACACTATTCAATTGCTAAGATTACTGAGTTAGGTCTATATATGTTGCCATGGGAAGATCCCAGAAATATGTCATAATCCACCCAAAAAAACAGCAAGATGCAGAACATGTAGAATATGATTTCTTTTATGTGTACAAATTCAAATTATTCAAAACACTCTTTTTAAAGGAAACTCAAGATTAACTATTAATAGTAATTTCCTTTGGGGAAAGACTTCAGAGATGATAAAGTGGGTGCTTTTACTTTCTTCTTTTACCTTTATGTATCTTTAGCAATCTGAAAACAGGGTATTTTAGTCTCCCCAATAAATTCATGACTTTAATAACCTATATATATATATATATTTGTGATTTTATTTAGAAAGTTGTCAACAAGGTTAATTTGATATTGAGATTATGATCCATTATTTGGTTTCTTTGTCTTACTTTTCTCTATTTAAAATTTTGTAATACTTGCTATTTAAAATTTAAAGCAAATAAGGCCTACGTTGTCTTTTTAGCTCCATTTCTTCCTACTCCTTCCCCTTCTCCCACTCCTTAACTTGTTAATTTTAAAATGGACCATATATTTTCATTCCTCTGCACATAATGCTTTCTGCTGGAAATCTTTTCCTTCCCCTTTGTCAATTTAAATTTTTTTTAAATTTATTTATTTTATTTTATTTTTGGCTGTGTTGGGTCTTGGTTGCTGAGCACAGGCTTTTCTCTAGTTGTAGCGAGCGGGGGCTACTCTTTGTTGTGGTGTGTGGGCTTCTCATTGTGGTGGCTTCTCTTGTTGTGGAGCACAGGCTCTAGGTGCACGGGCTTCGGTAGTTGCAGCACACGGGCTCAGTAGTTGTGGCTTGCGGGCTCTAGAGTGCAGGCTCAATAGTTGTGGCGCATGGGCTTATTTGCTCCACACCGTGTGGGATCTTCCCAGACCAGGGCTTGAACCCGTGTCCCCTTCATTGACAGGCAGATTCTTAGCCTCTGCGCCACCAGGGAAGTGACAAACTCCCCTCTTACCATTTCATACCAACTCAAATATGCAAAGTCTGTTGTGCGCTTGGTATATTCAGTGCCTATCAAATGTTACTTGGCATTGATTTTTCTCCTAAAGTGTTCTAAGTATTATGGCACTATTTAAAAATATGCTTAATACTAGGAGATAAAGGATGAGTTTTTAAAAATGAGCTTCTATTGATGAAGTTTATAAAAGCAGCTAGCTTTAGTTTGTTTAATGAATCTGTGATATTCTGAATTTGAATATTCTTAATAGCAATAGTAGAACAATACTCACGTCCCTATTTATACCTTACAGAGCTATCCAGCTACACACCAAATCCTCATGTCCATCCTCCCCCATGTAAGATAACTTTCCCTGCTTTTAATGGACATTGAACATACACCAAGAGCACAGGAATTTTTTTTTTTTAACCTGCAGGGGACAGTGGCAGCAGAACTAAAAGAGAAGTAATGGAGTGCACTGTATGAGAAATTTATATTATTATCTGGCAGTAGATTGGTTTCTTACCCTGTACCCACCAGCTCTGTCCCTTGATAATCACCTTCACACTCAGCTGCACTTCAGAGCTTGTTTACCATGTTGCAATGATGTTTACTCCCTAAGTTTACTTGATGTTGGCCATTTGAAAACACTATCATTTAAATTGGTTCCTGTAACTAATGAGCATATATTTCATATGTGTTTCACAGGAATAAGCCAGTAGAAGTATCAGTGCATGAGGACTGTTTTTGAAGGGAGTCATTTTAGCCACAGTATACTGTCAAATTTTAAACTGTTTGGGTGTGAAGAGGGTAGATCTCCTCCGGCCTGAAATGATAACAGAATTTTGTGAGGATGAAAGAATCTGTGATAATTATAAGCTAGATCTGTGATAATTATAAGCTAACTTAAGAGCAATCTTGAGTGCAAAACGCTTACAACTTGCTTTGGGACATTCTGAATCTACTGAATGACATAACTATTCCCTTCAGACTTGCTGGAGGGAGAGTACAAGAATGTCAGATTCCTTGCTACAGATGCAGACTGCTGTAGTGGGTGATGCTGAATGAAAGAATATACTTATATGAATATACTTATTGGTAATGACAGTGTGGAGGGTGACGCTGAGCACCCAAATCAAGCCCCCTCCACTTCAAGACCATAAAATAACTGCACCAAAAGCAACAAGAAAGAGAAAGGTAATGAGGAATGAGATTTAGAATTTGGAATAAAATTCTGTAGGACCAGAAAAATTTTTTAAATTGGAGTGAAAGTCAGCCACTCAGTATCTCTTCAATGCTCTTCTGGGATGCATACCCCCATATTTCCCCGGAGAATCACATTCTCTATCAGGCTCAGCTTAATGTTTTGGTTAAGTTTGACTTCTTCCCTGCCAGAAGTGGGCAGGTAAGCAGGGCTTGACCAATCGGAGTCTTGTATTCTCTTGGCTATAGAAACTGATTTGGGGATGGCTTATGTGACTCAGTCAGCCAGTGAAATGCAGGATATTTGGCAGGGATTGATGACAGAAATGTGTGTCCATTTTCCTGTGGACCTGAATCTGCGATAGCACAGCTCTGAAAGCCAGTGGGGACAAGAGCTGAGCCCAGATTGGGAGAAGGATCAGGTCTTATGGCATTGTTTGAGATCTTGAATTCAGCCACAGATGAAGCTAGATTTACCCAGGACTTCTTAATAACATAACCCAATACCTTGCCTTTTTGCCTAATTGGATTTAGCTTAGTTTTCTGTCGCTTGCAATGAAAAGCATTCTGATGTACAATATAATAATTCAGATCAATGTTTCATTTAAAAACGTACTTAACTGAAGTTTCACAGTCTTACGAGCACTGAATTAGGTACTTCCTCTCCTAGTGATAGCTGGATCTCGAACCCAATCCCAGTAACAATGAACTGCAAAGGAGATGAGACTATAGCTGCAGTGATGCACTTGGCATTACCAGTGATTTTTTATCGTCTTTTCCAGCTTTGTATGGTCTTTCCATTACCTATATGTATGTATATATTTAAAATGTCAGTTTTATTCCTTTTGCTAGAGTGAGAGTAACAACAGACTCCTATTAAGCGAAAATGAGTTTAACACTTTTAATAGCCTTTTAAACAAATGAAATGCTTTAGCTTTCTTATTTTGTCAAAAAACCTACAAAAGTTCAAATAATTTTACTGGCATTTTTTCAATTCTGTTATAGATATATATGTATGTATATTTAAATCATTCCTTGGCAAATATTCACGACTATAAAATACACTAAACAGAATGTACACTTAACAACAGTTTCATTTTTCAATACAACTTTGCAAGCATTTGCTATAATAAAAAAACAAGCTTAGCTTGGGAGCTGGATTTTCATTAATAGCTTCTAAATGTTGCTCTAGAAAGAGATGTTCTAAATATAGAGGTAAGTCATGTTTAGAAGACGCTATAGAACGAATGCCCCCCACCTCCATGACCCCCAAATTCATATGTTGAAATCTAATCCCCATTGCGATGGTATTTGAAGGTGGGGCCCTTGAGAGGCAATTAGGTCATGAAGGCAGAGCCCTCATCAATGGGATTAGTGCCTTTACAAAAGGGACCCCAGAGATCGTCCTTGCTTTTTCTATCATGTGAGGACACAGCAAGAAATTGGCAGTTTGCAACCCGGAACAAGGTCCTCACCAGAACCCAACTATGCTAGCACACTTATCTTGGAATTCTAGCTTCCAGAATGGTAAGAAATAAATTTCTGTTGTCTAGAAGTCACCCAGTCTATGGTATTTTGTTTTCGCAGCCCAGATGGACTCAAACAGAAAACATGTACAATTATGTTCATAGGACCACCATTTATAAAAGCAAACTACAGGAAACAAATGCCTATCACTAAGATCATTGATATTCTCTTATATTCATAAAAGGGAAGGTTATATTGCCATGAACAACAAAACACAATTACTTTCAATAATAAGAATAAATCTATAAAACAATGGTGAATGAATAAACAAGTTCACATAGATTGCCTATGTATGCAGTAAAATGCCATTTCTAGAAAATTCAAAGATTAGCAAAACTAAGCAATATGTTATTTGGGAATTCATACACGGATGCTGAAATTCTATTTTAAAAGCAAGGGAAAAAGCAAAGGCAACTAAGGCAAAAATAAACAAGTGGGACTATATCAAACTAAAAAGCTTCTGAACAGCCAAGGAAATCATCAATAAAATGCAACGCAACCTACTGAATGGGAGAAAGTATTTTCAAATCATATATCTGATAAGGGGTTAATATCCAAAATATATAAAGAACTCATGCAACTCAATAGCAAAAAACCAAACAATGTGATTAAAAAATGAAGAGAAGATCTCATGGATATTTTTCCACGGAAGACATACAGACGGCCAACACATACATGAAAAGGTGCTCAATGTTACTATCATTAGGGAAATACAAATCAAAACCACAATGAGATACCACCTTATAGCATTAGAATGGCTATTTTCAAGAAGGCAAGGAATAACAAGTGTTGGTGAGAATGTAGAAAAAAGGGAACCCTCATGCACTGTTGGTGGGAATATAAATTGATGCAGCCACTGTGGAAAACAGTATGGAGGTTCCTCAAAAACTTAAAAATAGAACTACCATGTGATCCAACAATTCCACCTCTGGGTATTTATAAAAAGAAAAAGAAAATAATAACTTCAAAAATATATGCACCCCTATATTCACTGCAGCATTATTTACAATAGTCAAGACATGGAAGCAACCTAAGTGTCCATGAATGGATGAATGGATAAAGAACATGCGAAATACATAGACACATAGACACACACACACACACACACACACACAGGAATATTATTCAGCCATAAAAGAGAAGGAAATCTTGCTATTTGTGATAACTTGGATGGACCTTGAGGGCATTATGCTAAATGAAGTAAGTCAGACAGATAAGGACAAACAGTATATGATCTCACTTACATGTAGAATCTAAAAAACCCAAAAAACAGAAAACCAAGCTCATAGATAAAGAGAACGGATTAGTGGTTGCCAGAGCTGGAGGATGGGGGTGGGTGAAATGGATGAAGGTGGTCAAAAGGTACAAACTTCCAATTATAAAATAAATAATGTATAGCACTGACCATAGTTAATAATATTGTCTTGCATATTTCAAAGATGCTTAGAGAGTAAATCTTAAAAGTTCTCATCACAAGAAAAAAATCTGTAACTATGCATGATGATGGATATTAACCAGATTTATTATAGTGATCATTTTGCAATATGTACAAGTATTGAATCATTATGTTGTATACCTGAAACTAAAATAATGTTCTATGTCAGTTATACCTCAATTAAAAAAAAGCAGGGAGATGGAAATGATAAAACTAAATTCAGGATGGTAGTGATGTGTTTGGGGCAGGGATTTGGAAAAAGCATGGAAAAGGGGCACAGAGCTAGGTATCCTTGCCATCGGTGAGGTTAGCAAGGCTGTAGGTCTTAGGTTTGCTGGTGGCATCACTGGTGTTTCTTTTAATTATACGCTTCGTAGTATATATATTGGTTATACACATTCCTTTGTAGGTATCAAATGTTACATAATAAAAAACATTAAAGATACCTGGCTAGCAACGTATACATGCAAACAGCTTTGACTACATAAGTCTAAAAGTTAAGGCCTTATTTTGCTGACATACATGCAAATATGTACTTTGCATTTGAAAATTCATAGGCAAATTTAGTCCTATCATTCAAAATACATTAACATTCAAGATTTAATTTAGGTAGAAATAAACAGATTTTCAAATTCATGATTATCCCTAACACCCAATACCTACAGTGCTTCCCCCTCATTTTTTGACACTTACCAAACCAGTGGCAAAAGATAGAGTATTGGTAAATTATTTGAGAACACTAGCTGCTTTTTCTTCCTAAAGTTCACTTAAACTGTGAACTTAACTTTAACTATCTCTTGTGGGCAGGCATATTCTTTTTCCCCTCGTTTTATCAGCAAGGAATTATTTTCTTAAGCAGAGTATTACTGAGGTGAAGAACAAAGGCTCCAAATCAGTAAGCTCAGGCTTCCAATAAATGCTGTGCCACTTGCTGGTTGCGTGATTTTGTGGCAAGTTACTTAACCTCTCTAAACTCCACGTTCTTCATGTGTAAAATGAGGTGAGTAATAGTACCTACCTTGCTGAGTTGTGAAGGTTAAATGTAACGAGTGTTTACAATAAAAACAAATGCCTGTAATAAACTTGGTCTCAGGCCTGGCAGCTTGTAAACATTCAATAGGTTTTAATTATTGTAATTATATGCCAGCAAGCATACAGTAGTGAAAGCCAGTACAAAAGTGATTCTTAAATATCAGAGAAAAAAATCACTTGGTTTCTCAGGATCAGGACTTCAAATGCACACTGACATCTGAATTCTAGAAAGTGTTAAAAGAGAGCCTAACACTCCCGTTGCTGGGTTTCCTCCCTCAGCTTGCAATACATCCCTTGAAGATAATGGGTGGTTGACGCAGGAAGAGAAAGCATGTGATAAATCTAGTAACACACCGATCTACACTTATTTTTCCTGATTCAGGACACGTGATAGCTTACACAAAGCACCGGTAACAACAGATCTCTATGGTACTTTGAAATTCTAGGCTTGTTCCTAGCATCTACTATATGAAAAAAGTATTAACAAACAAAAATCCCCAACTTTGTAAACTTAACATGCATTTATATACAAGAATATGGGTTTTTTTTTTTTAGTAATATTATACACACCCTATTATCTGCCTCAGCAAACAGCACATAGAGTCAAATAATTCAAAAGCCAAACAACAACAACAAAACCCCCCACCAGTGTAACAATGGCCTTGGTAGTGAAAAATAAGAAATCTCAGTAATTTAATATCTCATACTTGAAAAACTTCATTCTTTTTTTTTTTTTTTTTCTGTACGTGGGCCTCTCACAGCTGTGGCCTCTCCCGCTGCGGAGCACAGGCTCCAGGGCTCCAGACGCGCAGGCTCAGCGGCCATGGCCCACGGGCCCAGCCGCTCCGCGGCATGTGGAATCCTCCCGGACCAGGGCACGAACCCGTGTCCCCTGCATCGGCAGGCGGACTCTCAACCACTGCGCCACCAGGGAAGCCCCAGAAATTCATTCTTAATTGGGGCATCACATAAAATAAACATGCAAAATACTATTTATTCATTTTATTCCAACATTGCAAATATTTATATATAAATTTAACTTATTAATATTTTGTAAAAACTTTCCACTTCCATTACCAAATACAGATGTTTTCTCTGTGCTCTAAACTCATGGTAATTTTGCAGTAGGTAACTGTGAGTTATCTCAAATTAGCCTCAGGGAAAAGTATAACCACTGAATCAGAAACATTTAGTTGTAGTTGCAACTAAATAGTCTTTTTTCTTCCTGATAGACAAGTGACTCTTCTACTGACTTGAAAACCAAAATTTTTAAAAAAAGGTTAAAAAGTAACTCAATACATAGTCCTATCCAGTGCCTCTCTTGCCGTAGTATAATATACTCATTTCTTATATTCACCAAATAATGTGTTTGGCAGTTTTCTGTTATTTTGCCATAAAATCAATGCATTAAAGCTGTATACACGAGAGAGACAGTGAATCAGATTCTTCAGGGGTTCACCAATGGGTGTCCTGGGGAGAAGTGACATCTGTGTGAAGTGTCCCACCAAAGTTTCCCAAAACTGGCCTCACTACTAATTTAGCACTTGAAAAAGAGACTTGTGACTGCTCCCCACCCAATAGTTGGTACATTTCTTTCTTTTTTTTTAACTTTTTATTTTATATTGGAGTATAGTTGATTAACAATGTTGTGATAGTTTCAGGTGTACAGCGAAGTGATTCAGTTAAACATATACACATATGTATTCTTTTTCAAATTCTTTTTCCATTTAGGTTGTTATAGAATATTGAGCAGAGTTCCCTGTGCTATACAGTAGGTCCTTGTTGGTTATCCATTTTAAATACAGCAGTGTGTACATGTCAATTCTTAAGGTCAGGGACTCATCTTACACACCCTTTAACTCCAACATATAAGCTAATGCCTGGCACCAGTCCTCAAACATTTGCTGCTTTATCAAACAGAACAGAATAAAAGAAAGTAATGTCAGCAGAAGCATATTCTGGATTTTCAGGCTTATTTGATATTGAAACCAATTCTATGCAGCCAATTAAAGGCAGAAAATGACATAGAACTGTGTGTAACTGGGGTAAAAGTTGTACTCCATCCAGCACCTTTATGGATGCCTGCTATGGTCTAGGCACGGGGCTAGTCATAGGCACAAGCAAACTGTGCCCGTAACAGAGCACGTGTAGTTTGCTTTGTGCTGTGAAGATCTACTTGTAGTCTTGATGGAGTGGTAAAATAAAAAATGTATTTGATCCTCTTTCTCAAAGGTAATTATAAACCAAATTGAAGTACCTCTGAAGTTCAGGAAAGTTCACCCAAGCTTTCCTTTGTTATACTTCTTGTTTCTTTTTGACCTTCTCGAGTTCACAAAGGTTTTGTTCCAAGTAGCTTCAGTGAGGTAACGGAAAGGCTTTATGCTAATTTCCAGCAGTAAGCCAGAGAGCGAGTACCGGGCAGTTTGGTAGAGCAGATTCTCGTGTGATTTACAATGTGAAGTCTACCTCAAAGAGGATCATAAAAGTGGAATTATCAGATGATTGATCCAGAATTAAGTTGGGGGGTTACATGTTTTGTAACTTTTGACTTTTTAGTAAAAAAAGAAATTTCTCTTTCCCGTTTTTACAAACTGCATAAAAGTCTGTTATTTCTCTGTGGCTTCCTGACTGCCACAATGGCAACAGACTTCCATCTGCTTGACTTTCTTCACTTAACTCTGACATTTTGAGCTCCAGCAACTGATTATCTAACTGACTTGGGAAGCAATCTCAAGCAATTTCAATGTTTGTATATGTTTGTGTAGGCACCTGTGTGTGTATATATGCTTGAGCACATGTATGTAAACTGATGGACATTCTGAGCAGATAGGGATTATACCATTTGGTATTCTGTTTTCACTACTTAAAATCTCAAGCAACCAGGAAAACCTCACTAATTTGAAAAGCATGGATCACCAATATCTGGACCAGAATGGGTTATTTGATGTTTTAATTAAACAACAGGATTGGTATCTATTTGGCTAGGGATTTAGAGCTACTTAGAATGGTGAACCATTGTGACTAAACTTATATTGACTTAATGAGGTTTTTCTATTTGTTTCCCTACAGGATAAAATCGAGGGGAAAAGGATTTTTCACATCTAATAAAGCTGGTCTATTTCCCCCTATCCATCCCAATTTCAATGTCTAGTTCTCTTTGCTATAATGAGGGTAAGAAGCTCAATATACTGAACACATCTTGACCATTTTTTTCTATTAGGATACTTTGTGAACAGTATCTTCACACTGATATCTATCCCAATAAATTTCATAAACTTGAGTCTAAGCAGAATGATAAAACTGCAAACTGGTAATTTATTTTTATAAACCAGGTCATCACACGCCTATACAAAAAAGGTATTTATGTGTACAAATGTGTATATGGTATATAGGACTTTTAAAATTCTAAATCATAGGTAGATTATAAACGGGTCCTATTTAAGCTCTTAGAGAAATTCCCACTTGTCTTAATATAAGTACAGCCACCCTGTGAATGCCCAAATCCTCCTTAGAAGCAGTGTTCTAATGTTGTCCTATGAAGACAGATGCTTCCAACAACCTGCATTAAGTTATATTTTTAATACAACTAAAGAAAATGTTATGTGGAGGGGATGCTTTTCTGACTGAAAAATGAAGGAGGTGTCTGAGCAACCAGGCTGATGCTAAGCTGAATCCTTGGCAGGAACCTGTGTTCCTTATGCCCAGAGGGCTGGTTTTGTAATCAATCAATAAAGAAGTAAGTACACATAAATGATGGTATACTGCAAACCATGAGACATTCTATTAACAAACAACAATTGATCACGTGATTTTCTCTTTCCTTCTTCCGCCTGTGGGAGATATGTTGGTTTTGTAGGGTGTGTTTTTCACAGGAAACTAGGCATTCTCCCTCACTGTTTTACACACACACACACACACACACAGCCCTTCTCGATTTCACTTTGAAGACATTCTTGAGTATGATGGAGAGCAAAGCATCACAGGCAGCCGGCTGATGAGGGTGATGAGAAGGAATGGAATCAGGTAATGAAGCTAAATTTCATAAACTTGATAGGCATGATTGTTGGACAAACACTGGACAGTTTTTTTTTGTTTTTTTTTGCAGTACGCAGGCCTCTCACTGCTGTGGACTCTCCCGTTGCGGAGCACAGGCTCCAGACACGCAGGCTCAGCGGCCATGGCTCACGGGCCCAGCCGCTCCGCGGCATGTGGGATCTTCCCGGACCGGGGCACGAACCCATGTCCCCTGCATCGGCAGGCGGACTCTCAACCACTGCGCCACCAGGGAAGCCCCTGGATAGTTTTTTAATTATTATTGTAGGGTATGAAAGAGTCATACAAAGCTAGAGTGAGATATTTACAATGAATATTTAAATATCATATATTCCTCTTCCTGATCAGAAAGTAACATATATTTATTTGGAAAATATACCTTCAAAGAAGAATATATAAATCATGTAATTCCTACACCCTGAGACAATACTCTCAACTGTGTTAAGATTGTGATGCATTTTGGAGTTTTACTACATCACTGAGAGGCAAAAAATGACTAAGAACCCGTATGTTTCTCCTGTAGGTTCTGTCCTTTGAAGGCTTGTAGGAAACCAAGGTGATATAAAAATCCTGCACCCCTTATAAGTAGTTTCAGACTGCACCACTGAAGTAAGAGGTTTTTACCAGTATGTACCTTTACACTGGTTCATTTTTGAGGGTAGACACTGACAAAACTGGAGATATTTAGGGTACTGACCCCAGTAGTGGGTACAGAACCACTGTTCTTTGGCTCACCTGCTTTTCTTATGCTTTGCAGAAACTGAAAAGCTCATGCCAGGCTGAAATTTGTAATTAATGACATTTACCTTCTTAAAAAGAATGGGACTTATAGGAACTGAAAAGCACAGGAAATATTAGAAAGGGAGAAAAACTATCAGTGGACATTCAACCACTTAAATGTTTACTGTGGAAAAACATTTTATTTTAAACTCACATTATTCCCAAGGGTACAAAAATTCCTATTGATTATTCTATGTTTGACCATTTTCCCCTAACTTTAATATTAAACAAACTTCCATGTCAACTAGCGTTCCTGTCCCCTATTAACTTATGTAAGATGCATCTTAATGCATAAATTAACAAAATAAAGCTACTCTGATGCAAAACAATGTTCCATTTCCCTAATTCCAGTGGCTTTTTTGACAGTTTTTTAAACTTATCTTTACTTTAACACTATATTTCTGTATAAGTACACTTAGTCCCCTACATATGAACCTTCAAGTTGCGGAAAAGACGAGAACGTTTGTTCCCATGTCCAATCACATAAGTTAGTCCACGTGTCTGGTGTAAGTTGTCATGTGCATGCCTCCTCTACAAGTGGTTGTGCTTTTGTGTACTTTACTTGTGTGAAAAGTATTATAAACCTATTACAGTACAGTACTATATAGCCAATTGTGTTAGTCAGGTACACCTAGGCTAATTTTGTTGGACTTAACAAATTGGAGTTACGAACAAATTGGACTTACGAACGCACTCGTGGGACGGAACTCATTTGTATGTAGGGGACTTACTGTAATTCAATCAAAGGGTTCAAATGTCAAAATTATATTAAGAAGTGGTCTAGGGCTTCCCTGGTGGCGCAGTGGTTGAGAGTCCGCCTGCCGATGCAGGGGACGCAGGTTCGTGCCCCGGTCCAGGAAGATCCCACATGCTGCGGAGCGGCTGGGCCCGTGAGCCATGGCCGCTGAGCCTGCGCGTCCGGAGCCTGTTGCTCCGCAACGGGAGAGGCCACAACAGTGAGAGGCCCGCGTAACGCAAAAAAAAAAAAAAAAAAAAAAAAAGGAAAAAAAAGAAGTGGTCTATTGAGAAATCATATTTGCACCGTTGTCCTGGTCTTAACTTTTTCTGCCCATCTATGCCCTATACGTAATCTCACTTCTATTAGTTTCTTATGCCGTGTTCCTGTTTATTAATAAATAACTATAAAAACAGTCTATATGTATATAGACTATATTTATGTTACTGATAAACTATGAAGACAGTATATATATACATATATATGTATATGTATATATATGTATATACATTCATACAGATGAATGTTTAAGCTAGGCATGTCTTACAAAAATGTCAATATTAGGTTCTTGAACTGAAGGTAGCATACTGTATGTACACATACATATATTATTATAAACTTGCTTTTTAGTAATATATTCTGGAGATCTTTCTACAACAATACAAAGTTTATTTATACCATTTTTATAGCTGCAGTAAGAGGATATATCATAGTTTAATCAGTCTCCTAGTGGTAAACATTTGGGATTTTTTTTTTGATATGATTAAACTGTACTACAAAGAATAAGTTAGCACAGAATCTATTTTTGTTTGTGCACGGTTATATATGTAAAATGCACTTCCAGAAGTGGGATTATTGAGTCAAGGATAAATGTACTTGTAATGAAGTAGATGCTGAAAAATTGCCCTGAAGTAGATGCTGAAAATTGTGGTAAGCAGAATAATGGTCCCTCAAAGATGTCCATATCCTAGGGGAATCCTTTCACAATGTACACGTATATCAAATCATGTTGTACACTTTAAATATTTTACAATTTTATTTGTCAGTTATACCTCAATAAAGCTGAAAAAGAGAAGAAGAAAAAAGTCCATAGCCTAATCCTTGGAA
Source organism: Orcinus orca (assembly GCF_937001465.1). Taxonomy (NCBI): domain Eukaryota; kingdom Metazoa; phylum Chordata; class Mammalia; order Artiodactyla; family Delphinidae; genus Orcinus; species Orcinus orca. The sequence continues at coordinate 81,899,281 of NC_064561.1, read as the reverse complement.
CCTGTTAGTATATTCCCCTACCACAGCAAAAGATAATTAGAAGATGTGATTAAGGTTCAGGATCTTGAGATGGAGAAGTTATCTTGGATTATCTTGGCCCAATATAATCACATGAGTCTTTAAAAGTGGAAGAGGAAAAAGGCAGATAAGCTCGTGGGAGAGATGTGGTATGAGAAGGGCTTGACCTGCCATTGCTATCTTTGAAGATGGAAGAAGAGAGTCATGAGTCAAAGAATGAAGGGAATGACCCTCAGCTGACAGCCACAAGAAACCAAATTTTGCCAACACCTTGAATGAGCAAGAAAATAGGGACCTCAGTTCTAGAACCTCAAAGAAATGGATTTTCCTCTGGCATGTCCAGTAGGGAACACAGCCCTGCCATCACATTGAGTTTAGCCCTGTGAGACCTCTGTGGGATGTCTAAAGCTACAGAACTATAAGATGATAAATCTGTCTTGTTTTAAGCCTCTAAAAGTATGCTTATTTGTTATAGCGGCAACAAAAAACGAATACACACCCTCTACAGGGTTTGAACCACTTTGTACTCTCATCAGGGTATCTAAGTGTGATTTAAATTTGCATTTCTCTTTGTACCAACAAGGCTGAGCATCTTTACATTGATGTTTATTTGTACTGAGTGCCTATTCATGTTTGTTGCTCACTTTTCTCCTGGGTTGTTCATATTTGTCTATTCAAGTTCTAAAGGTTCTTCATACATTCAGAAGATGAGGACTTCAGATGTGACAGGAATTGCAACTATTTTCCCCCAAATCATTCATTTTTCTTACGAATTTAAAGGTGAGCCTTGACCTCTTCATTATTTTCTCTAGTTTCTATGAAAATTTCATAAAAATGTTGTAGGTCTCTGGGTAACACAAGCTAAAATAGCAGCAAGATAACCCGTTTCTGAGGGAAGAAATAAAAAAGAAGAAAGAACTGTTGAATAAACTTGCTTTTTTCACTTTCTCGCCTTGAGTCTGCATCATTCCTCTCATGGCTCCTTTCTAATGCCTTAGCTTTAAGTAGCTCCCAATTCTAGAGTGGTCTCCACCAGGGGAAAAAAAGACTGTGCACTAAGCACAGCATTTTGTAGCAGAGTCTTCAATTAAAAGTTGCACTGTTAGACCTAAAGCTGTCCAAGAACCTAACACCTGGTGTTTCATATCAGCAGAGGCAGTGGTATTATTATGCGCAGTGAAATGTTGACAAGCCCTCTCTGCAGTGACACCAGCCAGCTCAGGTTATAATTACCCTTGTTACCTCATTGCTTTCTCTGCTATATACACAGCAAGTGAGCTCTTGCTTGGGAGACAGATTTGTGTTTATAGCCAGAGTTGTTCCTTTTTAATTCAAACCAGGTTTGCTGATAGCTGGGAGGGGTGGAAGGGAGGGAAGAAAAGCTGTTATAATTAGAGTACCAGGAAGAGAAACAATAAACACTTAAACGATGAGGAGGTGATCATCAAGCACTCTGTAACAGAAGATGAGGGTTTAAGCCAGGCATTTCTGACAGGGATATCAGTACTAGGTTCATTAACTGTCCTTCCTGCTTTCAGAATATTTTAAATGTGGCAATTTACATTAAAATGGATTTAGTGACACCATCTTCTCATTACTGTCAGTTTACATTTGGGTTCATAAACTATAATTGTAAATAAAATATGCTTTTCATTACAATGTCTATTTAGTAGAATATGGTAGGAAATTAGAGGCATAATCACGACCTAAATTATTAATTCAGTGATATTTTTCAGGTGCCATATGTAGATACCCCATTGTGCATAATGAAGGTGCACACAGTGGTTGAATTAAGTCTACATCTCCATGCTCTGCCTCCCCTTCCCTCACCTTATTTTGTTTTTGCTTCTCTACCTCTTCACCGTGGTACATGGTAAAAGGGGATTTCTCAAGTAGTCTGCCTGTGATCATCTATACCATTATTTTTATCTCATTTCTCCCACTAAGTTTTAAGACACCCCCAATAAATAGCACCCTGCTTCCATGTCTGTGTTCTAAATATGCCGAGAAGAGAAAGATTAGGAGACTAAACACTAGCTTTATTATGGACAAAGTTAAGTTGGAGAATACAACTTAGTCTGTGGGATAAATGGACTAGAATTTGGGAGATTCCTGGTCTGTCCTGATCAGAGTGGACAGGGCAGTCTTCCCCTCTGTAGTGGGCTGAATAATAGCCATCAAAAATATCAGGTCCTAATTCCTGGCACCTATGAATGTTAACTGGTAAAGTTTTTGCAGATGTGATTATATTAAGGATGTTGAGATGGAGAGATTTTCCTGGTTATCAAAGTGGGCCTTAAATGCCATGAGAAGTGTCCTTGTAAGAGAGAGGCAGAGGGATATAAGACAGGCTGAGGAGGAGAAGGCAATGTGACCACAAAGGCAGAGGTGGGAGTGATGCAGCCACAAGCCAAGGAATGCCAGCAGCCAAAGAAGCTGGAAGAAGCAAGGAATATTCCCCCTTCTAGAGCCTCTGAGGGAGTACAGTCCTGCTGACACCTTGATCTTGGCCCAGTGAAACTAAATTTGGAATTCTGGCCTCCAGAACTGTGAGGGAGTACATTTCTGTTTTTTAGGCATTAAATTTGAAGTAATTTGTCATAACAGCCTCAGGAAACTAATATGCCCCCCCACTCATCTCTGGTAGACAGCCCCTGGATGTGCTGAGGATGAAGGTTCTCAAGAGGAAGAAGAGCTGAGAGAGTCATTTGTGCCAGGTAGTGCTTGAAAACTCACCGGTCAGGTGGGTCATGCCACGTTTTGTGGGGCAGAGTGATTAAAAAACAGGGAGGGGCCAAGGATGTGTTAGGGTAAATCTCTCTTCATAGAAACATCCCCCTTTCCCTTGATTCATGGACATCCCTAAATTCTAACAATTGCAATGTTAAAATAACTTTTGCTACTTAAATATTATGGTCATTAAGTCTGAACAAAGGCTGAAGTTGAAATCAGCTTCTATATCAGAGAACTTTGAAGGTCAAGATTGACAGTGTATGTTAGTATAACAAAGATTATCCATCAAACTGAAATTTTACTCTCCACCTCACAAACTACTTCCACGTTGCAGCAGGGAAGAGGAAGTTATCTTTTGTCTTGCTTAATGAAAGAAGTAAATTAGTTGATATCAACATTATCAAACTCCCTGCTCATCTTCACCTGTGAAATGGTACTATTTATTTGTAAATGTTCAAGTTTGTTCTATTTTAAAATATTTCCCCTCAACATTGAATAATTACATGGAGAAATTACTATATTTATCTACTTGAAATATCTTCTCTTGAAACGTTTCTACTCTGCTTTAAAAAAACTGACAAATCACAGAAAATTTTGTCAAAAATCCAAAGACACATATAACAAAAGAAAACAAAAGCATCACCTACTGACTTTGCCCCAGAGGATGGTGATTCATGAAGCCTAACCATTTGTTCACTGTTATTATCTTCCCTTTCATATGGCCTTCCCCTAATATGATGTGTTGAGTATTATTTCCCATAACAGGTCTAAATAAACGAATGTTTATTCAACAATTTAATGAGTGCCAACTATGTACAAAGCATTATTAAGTGAACAAAACAAAGACCTCTACCGTGCTGGACTTACTTTCTTATGTCTAGGGTAACCTTTGGAGAATCTGATTTAACTCCATTGGAGGAACATCTTTGCTTAACTTGGGCACATGCAAGCAACGAATAACACGCAGAAGCTTAGGCATGCCATAGAAACCACACAAGCAACGGAGAACGATCATTTTCTTTCTTGCAAATGAAAACTAAACGTTAAACAAAATTTTTGAATAGGTCATTCCCTCTCACTGAAGGAGGGGTAAAAAGATTATAATGTTCTACTGAATCTTTCCCATTTTATTCCCTAGCTCTCTGGAGCAGGTGCTCTGGACCTAAACGAAACTGGGATAGACCAGAGAATCCAGTATTATAAGCACTGGACTTTATGAAAATGGGAATATATTCTCCTTTCTATTTTTCTTCAGTTTGTATTTCATAGAACTCTTTGGAAGCTCTAAGTTTTTCTTTCTTTTGTTCTGCTTTTTAGCAAACAAGTGCATGTTTTGGAACCTGTTACCTATGCTATGCATACTTATTCTCTATTCCATATTTGTATCTCTTACTTCCACAAAAATATTTTAATTTCCTTTGTGGGGCTTTATTGTATCTTATATTATTTTATATGTCCTTAGCACAGTGCTATAGAGTAGGCATTTCATGAAATATCTCAATTGATATGAGCAGTACAAAAATGTGACAATGGCTAGGAAGAGATACAGCATATAATAAAGCAGTAACGAGTAGAATTTAATGGGTCAAAAAGAAGTTATGTTGTTCAATCATTTTTTTTAAAACCATATTTCTTCTTAGACTCCTCCTTTCACTGTTCACTGGATCATCACTTGCAAATTTGGAATATGAATAATTTTACAAAGAAATGAATAGGGACAATTGTTCATGATATTTAAGGGCTACTGAAGAGGAAATAATTTTCTTTAATCAACAGATTATGTCATGTGGTTCTAAAACTTAAAAACTAGCAAAAAAAATTTTTTTTGACATTTTACTCATTTGACCAATTATCATTACTCTTTATTAGATCATTAATGCCATAATCTCCTTTGAATAATTTGATTCCCTTTCCTTTCAAATGTACATTTGACCTCTTTCTAAGTGGATATTGCCAGTTTACTCTTTAAAAATTTATTTACTTGTGGGTAAATAAGTAAACTCTCTTTCAGTGAATCACTAAGCAATTCTTGGAAGTGAGGTTGACAGATGGGTGGCAGGTCTTAGATATACTCAGATATATAAAGAAAGGCTGTCATTTTGATACGTTTAGACTGTCTGGTAAGCACTCTCCTCCTTGCCTTCCCATAATCCAGTTCTTAAAAATTTTGAGTGTGTGGTTTTTTTTCCTACAACCTTATCCAAAAAGTCGTTTAACTTTTTTTTTTTTTTAAGAGTTGTTTAACTTTTTCTACATGAGAAAAAGGTAATTAGAAAGTCTGATGTAACTGTAATAATTCTAACAAAGGATATCTTAGGAGGTTACAGAGAAAATTGTAAAACATTATTGAAGAAAATTATAGAAGACCTAAATAAATGCATTGCTATACCATGTTCATGGAGAGGAAGATTCACTTTTGAAAAGATGTTTTTTCCACAAACATATTAATAATTTCCTATTCCTGTTAGATGCTTTGTTTTGTGGAACAGAAAAAAAAATACTGATTTTCTGAAGCTAATAAAAGTGCAAAAACCCCTAAATAGTTGAAAATTTCTGCAGAACACTATCATGGAGGCACACTGTTTATCAGATATCAAGACATCATGAAGCAACAGTAATGAAGACATTGTGGTACTTGTTCAGAAATAAATACAACAATGGAACTGAGAGTGCAGAAACAATCCAACTGATATGGGGCAATCTACTGTATGACAGCTGTAGCATTACAAATCAGTGGAAAATAGAGGGATTTTTAAGCAAATGGAGGTAGAACAATCAGCTATTTTTCTAAAAATGAGAGTAATAACAGTACCCTCAGCTCATGCAGTTGTGATAGTTTAATTATAAGTGAATGAATACATTGTTACATCTATTTTATTAACAATTAACATTTTTTACACTATGAAGTCCCTATTCATATTTTCCCATCATCCCATTGGATCTTTTTCTTAATGTATTGTATGCACTTTCTGGAAGTTAAGGAAGTTAGCTCTTTGTCATAATGATTGCAAGTGATTCTTCTGTTTTTGTTTTATTACATGATATTTAGAATTTTTATCTAGTCAGAGTCCACTATGATGTTTAGGTTTTATATTATGTAGGAAACAAAGTATTTTTATTTCATAATTAGAAAATTTCCCAGTCTTTCTTTTTGATTTTGTGTGTGTCCATTGTTTGTCTTTGAATCACTGGTTCACCTGAAACTTACTTAGTGTAAGGAAGGAATGTATTTTCATTTCTTTCTGAAATTTCCTGAAAGTTTTCATAAATTTGTTTTCCAGGCTGGCTTCTAACTTAGTATTATTATGCTGAATATACTACCACACACTCCAAAAATATTTGGAATTTTGATTGGCCTCAGGTTAATCATGAAAAAATTGAGTTGAATAATTTTTAATGTATACTTGGAGATAATCAATTTTCTTGATTAAAAATTGTATCCCAATAAATGAGCATCTAATTTTGCCAATGGGAAACAGCATTTAGGTCTTCTGAGTTCAGAACAAATAACACATCTACACCCCTAGCTAGTATTAAAAGTTTTAACAAGGAATGCATTTTTGGACTTTCAACTGATTTCTCTGACCTAAGGTGCACTTTTCAGTTTGTGGGGAAACAAGCAGAAAGAAGTGAATCAGGAATGGAGGAAGTGAGTGTGAGTCATACATTTTTATATTTGAGTCAGTCTTAAATTCGTGTCTGCCTCTATTTTTATATGGTTAAAAGGCTTCGCAGAATAGCAATCTCATAATTTTCATGTTTGACTATTATTGACTAATTCATTTTTGTTATTTATTTTGTTAGTCCGGAAACATCCTGCAAAAAAATTTCTCTCTTCTAGAAGCTAATGAATCGTCATTGTCTTCTGCTAGTTTTTTTTGAGCATTCTGCAAAGGGTTCTATTTTTGTTCTTCCTGATTCCAGGGAACTGAAGATATTTTAGTTCTTTCAACATCTATAATTTTGTTTGCTAGAGTTCAAAATTAAGTTTTCACTTCTTAGTGTATTGTCATTGAGGTCATGCAACTCCTCAAGGGAGAGGCCATACAGGGAGAGGCCATACAGAGCTTTGTTCCTTCTCCCCTTTAGGACCATTTAGAAAGTATAAATCACATTTCCTGTTTCCACATTCTCATCTCCTACTCATTCCTCAACCCACTGCAATTTGGGCATCAACCTAACACTCCTTAAAACTCTCTTTTCTATTTTAGGGTTTTCAGACCATTCTGTTCCATTTGATACTAGACTGTACATTCTACAGGAGCAGGGATGTTTGTCTGTCTTGTTCCCTACTGTGTTCCAGTACCTAGTACAGAGAAAGCCTTCTAATAACATTTTCTAGGAATGAATGTATGACCACAATTATTCGCATTCTGCTCTTAGGCTTCACTGATGCAGCTTTCAGCTTTCATTCTCCTCATTCTCTTTCAGAGGCTGCCCCAAGGCTCAGTTCTAAGTCTACTTTCTTCCCTCTACACATTCTCCCTAGGCAGTTGCATCCATGCTCATGGTCTTCATTGCTACCTATACATATACTCCCAGATCTCTTATCTCCAGTCTTATTCTCTTTTCCAAACTTTGGACTGGTACTTCTCCAGGTGGGGTAAACAAGCCACCATAATCTGAATCACTTGGAGCATTTGTTTTGAAATACAGATTTTCTTCCTTCTTCTGAATAAAGTATTTAGGGTTGAGCCTGGGATTCAGAAGTCTTAACATATTTCACAAATCCTTTTTTTTTTCCAGTGAGTTTTAGACACAAAACTGACTAGAAGTAGACTCAAGATGATATAATATCTAACTGACTAAGGAGAAAGTGATTGTTACAGAGAAATGTCATGAGGAACTGGGACTAAATCTGAGCTTCAAAAGATATGTAGGAACCCTGAACTATTTCCCAAATCCATCCACTTCCCTTCATCTCCAGCCCTAATGCCCTAGTTTGAGCCACCATCACCTCCCAGATAGCCTATGGAAATAATGACAATTAGAATGATATTCATAATCACCAAAAGAAGAATAAAGAGGAAGAAAGAAAGAAGAAAATAGACAAATCTCAATGATGTCTAACATTTATTGAATACTTAAAATATATAAGACTCCTTCATGTGCTTACAACTATTCCATAAGGAAGACAATAGCCTCTTAACTGATATCCTTCTACTGATGCTCTCTATAATCCAACTTCCAAGCAGTAGCTAATTTTTAAAATGCAAGTCAGGTACTACCTCTCAGGACTCCACATCGCAAGGAGATTAATCCTCTCATGGCTCACCTCTGCACTTAGAATAAAATCCAAGCTTTCTGCTGTGAATCACATTTCTCTCAGACCTTTCTCTCCATTCTCCATCTTGCTCACACCACTGACCTTTCTTCCTTCAAAGGCACCACATTTGCGGCTGTCTTGGTTTCTCAGCCCTTGCTCTTCCCTCTGCTTGGATTCTCTTCTTCTACATCACCTTCTGGCTTCCATTTTCTAATTAAGGTCCAACATACATTGTCACCTCCTCAGCACAGCCTTCTCTCACTTCCCAATTTAAAGTAATCCCCCAGCCTCTATCACCCATTTTTTTCCTTCGTAGTGCTTAATATACTCTGAGAGGTCATGCAACTCCTCAAGGGAGAGGCCATACAGGGAGAGGCCATACAGAGCTTTGTTCCTTCTCCCCTTTAGGACCATTTAGAAAGTATAAATCACATTTCCTGTTTCCACATTCTCATCTCCTACTCATTCCTCAACCCACTGCAATTTGGGCATCAACCTAACATTTATTCATTTACTTTACTCATTTATTTACTTATTTATTTACTCATTTATTTACTTATTCATTTGTCTTCCTTGCTCCATTGGGACAGCATCTTCTTTTCTATTGATGTCTCCCTTATTGCCTTGTGGAGGGTTTATCCACAGTAGATACTCATTGGATGTTTGCTGAACACATGAAGGAACAGTAGGCAGATGTTTGGGCAGCTGAGAAAAGTGTATGATAGTCTAGGGTACTGACACACGTGAAGTGCTGAGAACTGTTATTTCGGGGTACAAACAAAGAATAGATCTTGTTCCTCTCCTCAATGGTTTACAACCCTCAGGAAATGAATATGATATGGAAAATAGATTATTTCTTCCTCTTTTAAAAGTAAACAGCTTTGAAGGATTCTAAGAGCAAAAGTAGGTGGCATGTATTTAAATGGAGACGGTGCTGTTAGGTCTACAATCTACCCCTATAAGCCTCACTCAGCACCATATTCAAGAACTTATGGGCATTCCAAAATCAAAGGTAGGAATTCAGTGGGTATCTACTTTATACCATAGATACACAAATAAGCAACTATTCCTGTGAATCATATATTGACCTATTAGTATGTACAATGTGTTAAAATTTAACTATGTACTGTTACTACTTGTACAGGATACTTTTTAAAGAATCTTTTTAGTAGAAAAGTTGTTTGTAACCAAAATGCCCAGAGGCAAAAAATAGAGAAAAACTCTTGATCACTGGTAGTTTAAGTATGATCTGGCAAAAACATTTAAAAAGTACACTTCTCTATGCCCAGTCTCTTGTGGATGGTTGTAAAATCACATGTAAAAGAGAGGCATTACTAAGTGTGGTACAGATCAGTCAATGGAGTGGAAATTCTGCGACTGCCAAAGTGCTTAAAAATCACTGGTCTACATCTCGTTGGAAGCGCCTGATTGTGATTTCACTGTGGGAGGAGAGACTAACACACATGTGTAGATTAGGAACATATGGGTCTCATTTTAGGGCTAGTGAACCTAAAGAGTTAATTGTGTATACGCGTCAGTCATCATCAGTCAGTCACTCAGGCAACTAATACCTTTTAGGGTCATGAATCTAAGGGAACTGAAATTGACAGCAAGCTGACAGTCCAAGGCCTGCTACCTAGATAACAGGTTGTGTGAACCAAGCCATTCCTGACTAGGGCAGATGGCACAGAGGAAGGGTAGCTCCTGGGTGCGCCTGACTCCATAGCTACAGCGGTTCTCTGGAAAGCAGCAAAGGCAATCTCTCATGCATTTGTTGTTTCTGTTAACAACTGCTAGTCCATTTCACACAAGACCAGAGTGTAAATGCGATCACATAATGCTGAAGGCAAAGGGGACCCCGGGGCTCACCTAAACCAACCCTACATTTAACCAATGCAGATACTGAGACCTAGAGTTAAGGGCACAGATTTGATCAGAACCCACATTTCTGACTCATAATCCAATCTTTGGTTTACTATACAGTGTGTCCTTTTAAAGTTAAGCATCTGACCACAGGTGTTTCTATGTCTGTTCTCTAATTGGTGAGACTGAGAAATCTAATTTTGCCAACTACAATGAATACAGCAATCAGGATCTCAGCATGCAACTTAATGGAGTGGATCTTTTAAAAATTTCACCCGTGGAAATATATATGTAAATGAAAATCATTTAAACAACCTCCAGAGGGTTCTTTTAAAGATGGATAGCAGATAGAGAAGTAGCTACAATTTTTTTTAAAAAATTCAAAGTAATACCATTAAAGAAAACATGTAAAAAATAAAATTCTCTTTATAGGTTCTCAGCTAGAGGCCCAGTTCAGAATCACCTAGAAAGTTTCAAAAAGCACACATGCCTGATCCCCACCACAGACTACTGAATTAGAATCTCCAGGCTTGGACGTGGCATATGTGTGTTTTGAAAAAAAATCTCCATATGATTTCAATATGCAATTTCTCTCAACAATGTGGAAAATCTTACTCTTTTAGAAACAGAAAAATAAAAATGACAACATCCAAAGTTTAGACAAGTATCAAAACTCCTCTTTTCCACCAGATGTTCTACCACTCCAAGCATCTTTACAGTCATAGTGCACAAACAGACTGCATTATATCCAGATGCAGACACATAAAACGGTTATATTTTAATTATAAGTTTGGATGGGAAAGAGTGAGAACAGAGAAAACAAAAAATCCATGGAAAATTCTAAAACCACATTTCAGCCAAGAATTCCCAGTACGTCCTCACCCATCAAGTCCTCTGCCAAACCCGTTTCCAAGGAGCCATGCTGCCTGGTTGCAGTCCTATATCCTTGACTTCCATTTGGCAAAGATAAGAGTGAATAGTGAGGTAAAGCTAATGCAGCGGGAGAGAGAAAGAAAACGAAGAAAGGGTCCAAAAAATTCACAAAGTGAATAATAAATCACTGAAGATGCCAGAGTTGCCTAGAATCAGAAGAAAAATTGACACTCAGATAATGGAAATGGCAGCTGAAAACATGGTAAATAGTACATGTTTACATTGCTGGCGAGTGCAACAGTTCAAAATTTAATACTGAGCTTAAGAATATAGCACATGGACTTCTCTGGTGGCGAAGTGGTTAAGAATCTGCCTGCCAGTGCAGGGGACACGGGTTCAAGCCCTGGGCCGGGAAGATCCCACATGCCGTGGAGCAACTAAGCCCGTGTGCCACAACTAGTAAGCCTGTGCTCTAGAGCCTGCAAGCCACAACTACTGAAGCCCGTGTGCCACAAATACTGAGCCCGCGTGCCTAGAGCCCATGCTCCGCAACAAGAGAAGCCACCACAATGAAAAGTAGCCCCCGCTCGCCGCAACTAGAGAAAGCCCACGAGCAGCAACAAAGACCCAACACAGCCAAAATAAATACATAGATTAAAAAAAAAAAAAGAATATAGCACACAGTTAAGAAAAGTTATCATTTCAGAATAGAGCAGCATATAGAGAATTTTTATGGACACCTTTTTATGGACGCCTAGGCATTCCCCAAAAGAAGAACTGCTTCCATTTTAGTTTAAAGTAAGAGAAAGCCAAGTACCAGCTCAAACTCTGAGCTAGAAGTTATGGTTTAGAATGGTTACTAATTTGGAAAATTAAAGTCTCCAACATCACCTTTTATCTGTTTTGTCCTCTGCCTTGGTGTTTTCTTTACAGGGATAAAGGTCTCTTGCTTAGGGCAACAGAACAAAAAGAGAGGAAACACAACTACTTCGTGACATACTTGTTTTATATCACAGTTTGGTTTCCTGGCAGCTATCAACACCTTTTGTTCCAGTGTGGCACTGTAACTCCAGGGGTAATCCTACCCAGCCATGACATATATTCCCGGATGGAATGTCTTCCTATTAGGGAGAATGCAGTGCGAGTCCACTGTTTTGTGTTTGGTGTTTCTCTTTTAACAGCCTCGCCTTTCAATGACATCACTGTTAGTCCTGAGATATGACTGCGCTTCCCTAGCTGCCTGATAGTGAAGCAAAGGTTACCTTCTATTTCACAGCAGCGTTGTCATCAAAGAGCTCTATTTCACAGATGTGACAACTGCAATGAATAAGATTTTCTCCAAGTGTGTGAAAAGGCCACAGCAACCTTTTCAACAGGAAACCAATGAGGCGGCAGGATTCAAATAGCCTCCCTAACAGATAACCCGCAGCCTCTGATATCATCCCAACCTTTCTCAAAGAGTGACTGCTTTGTGTTCAACTTTGTGTTTGTTTTGCTCTTCAGAACTCAAAATAAAACAAAGAGAAAGGCCCATATACACTGAATGGATGGGCAGAATATAGATGCCCATTAGCCATTTATAAGTACACAGTCTCTTCATAATGACTTGGATCTCACGAAGACCTAGAAAAGGAATTTGATAGAAGCTTAAAGAGAATCATTGTGAGAGTTTTAAAAACAAAAATGCAGGTTGGAAAGCATTTATAAACCTTTATGAAAATCTGTGTGCCATTCCATTTCTTTTGACAGGAGTTTAGTTACTGATTGGAGTAAGTGGCTAAAATCAAGATTTTTATTCGTTGAGAAGAAAGTATTTTGTCCTTCAAGAAATGACAATGATTTCATAATGAAAAGTGGAGTTCTGTAAGAAATTGTCATTTAACTAGAAGCAAAGTGTCTAAGTGCTCAAAAACAGGCTGAAAGGGTTGCAGCAGGTAGAAAATACTGGCTTCCGTTTCCTTGGTCCATTTCAGCAAATGTTTACTCCATGGGAAGAAAACAGGTCTACTCTGCAGAACTCTCAAAATCCCTTTGCAAATTAAAAAAACAAAAACCCAAACGTTCCAAAGCCTTTTTCTTCTGTATCACGATGATGAATTAGCTCTTATATAAAGTAAACATAGAAGCAGACAGGAATTTTTCCTGAATATCATAGTTTGACAAGGGAAAATTGAAAAAAAAAAAAAAACCATTTGAAAGTCAGTCTCTGTGCAACGCCTTTATGGGGGAGATGAGGAAAAGGAAAGAGTTGTCTTCTAACGCACAAGGCAATTTGCTGACACTTGGTGTTACGTGCTTCTAATCTAAGATGCCTCTCTCTTCTTCTGTCCTACATTGTGCAGTCCATGTCATTGCTGGTTTGTTCCATGAAGGCATTCTTATTTGGGGATCCCTCCACATTCCATGTGAAATTCCTCCTTTGCAGCCCTGATATAGTACCTCTCCTCCAGAAAGAATGGGAAAGAAAAATATTTTTGGTATTTGTCTCTCTTCAATCTCTTAATTTTCCAGATTTTCCATTATCTGTTTTCCAGTTTTCCCAGTTTCTAAGCTCCTTTGCCCCACCGTATTTTGTCTGAGGAAGAACTATAGTACAATGAAAGAATATGGGATTTGGAATTTGATCCCTTCTCTTCTGTTTTCTAGATGTGGGATCTTGAAAAAAATAAAATCACTTAACACTGGAAGCCTCAGTTTCAAAAACTGCAAAATGGAGGTGATATTAATAATGGGTTATTTTGATGATAAGGAAGATAATTTGGGAAGAGTCTCACAATGCTTGACGGAAATTAGGAAAGCAAGGCATGGTATTTCCTTCCCCTTTCCTGGAATTCTTCAACTCTGGTTTTTTGCATCATTCCCTGATGAACGTTTATTTTCCGGAAGGTGGAGATACTGGGAGCAGGTGGTTAGAAAGGGAGAGGGAGCTCTTTTGACATTTATTTGGGTGCACGTTTCCTTCCAAGATGTGAGTATCTGAGTGGCAGTTGGGATTGCAGGAGAGGACTCGCCCATCATTCCACTTCAGATTTGTATTTGACCGCAGATAAGAGTGAAGTAGAGTCAGTCTCTATTTGGCAAACATCCACGTCTAGAAATCTAGTATTTGAGATGGTGTACATCTCGTTTTGGGGATGGATGACGTCCATCCGTTTTGAGGCCTAAATTGTAAAATGAACTGTCTGTTCTTCATGGGAGAAAAACAGCGCTGCTGCTCATTCCAGGCTCAAGGATGATAGGTGATGCTTCTTCCGTGCTATATGGAATCCTTCGCTACTTCTCCTTTCCTCCCGGCCAAAAGCCCAGGCACTTAGAAGTGTAATATTCAACCATGGTTCTACATTAGAATTATCTGGGTAGCTTTTAAAACACTCCAATGTCTTGATTCCTCCATAGACCAATGAAATCAGAAACTCTTGGGTTACACCTGGGCATAGGTATTTTTAAAAATCCTTCAGGTGACACCAACATGCTTCCAAAATGGACAACCGCTTTTTTAGAAAAGATACCCTCAGTCCTGCAAGAGTTATTATTTCATAATAACTCTAGTGTGAGGTCTCAAACTGAAATCAATTTTGGCATGTAACAGGCATATTTTTCCTTTGTCTTTTTGCTCTGTTTCTATTGTCCTGTGCTCCTTATCTTTTAAATCATTTCAGTAAACACACCATGATATAGTGTTTATAAAAAGTAATTTAGAAACAATTCAAGGAAAACCAAATGCTTACAGAGATGGAAGTTGGGTCTTTGAGCTGGTGAGTGGTAACTGAGTCAGGAGGTTTGGGCTGGGCCTCAGAAGCAAGATTCTAAAATAAATAAAAATTAAAACACAAAGACGCCCTGTCTTGGGAAGCTTGAACTCAGGCATAGGAGAGCAGAATTCAGTCTTGTAACTGGTCTCTTGTGTGTACTTTTGTTTTCTTACGATCTAATTTCCATACAAAAGCCTGAGTGATCTCTTAAAAAATGCAAATCACTTCTCGCTTAAAACATTCCAGTAGCTTCTTACTACACAAAGAATAAAACCCAAATTCCGTTCCAAAGGCCCCTGCTGACCTCACTATTCCCATCTTGTATATCTTACTGTCCTCCAGTCACGCTGGGTGTCTTCTGTTCTTGAGTAACACAAGCTCACTCTTGGCTCTGGGCATTTGCTGTTGTTCTCTCCGTTTGGAGTACTCTTTTCCAAGACCACAGAGAGGCCTGTCCTGAACTCCAGACCCAAAGCAGCTCCCCTCCCACCACCTTCCATTTCTCTCACATCTCCTTGGTGCTTTGCTTCGTGGCATCATCACTTTCTCAAATCATCACGTTCATTTTGTCTCCTTCCTTGAAGGCGAGCCATGAAATCCCAACTTTGACTTGCTCACTGCCGTGTCTTCAGCAAATGCAGAGCACCATTGTCAGCCCACAGGGCTCTCTAGGAAATTAAGAAAAAGTAGCCCTCTTGATAGACACAGGACTGCAGATCCCACCCCACACACCCATAGCTCTATGAGTCCCTTTGAGAGATTTAGAAAAGTGTGTTCCTTCTTCCAGGCAGATGCTGGCCTTAAATGAGGTGTACAAGCAGATGGTGGGTTGAACTTTAGTTTTTGCTTGTTCTGCACAATGGTAGAAGGTGTTCAAAGTGCCTGAGATATGGTAGCCCCTCAGTAACTGTTTACTGAATGAATTTGTGACGGGTGGTTGTGACAATGCTTGTCAGCAGAGTACTCGCTCCCGGGCTCTGAACGCAGCAAAGAAAACTCAGCAGCAAAACAGCTAATAAGTGGAGAACAAACCAACCTCTGAAAGAAACAACCACCAACACTGCTTGACTTGTAGTGTTTGCCAGTTTCCGTGGTGTAAATAGTCCGTCCAACCATAGCCCATTTCAAGCTGCTAACATGATGTCAGTGGCTGGCAAAACTCCTGAAAAGTTAATACTTTCATGAGCTATTAACATGATATCAATGGTTCATACTAACTCTCACACAGCAAATCAAACCCTACCCAAGTGTTGAACCCTGGGGGTCTCAGATTCTGGGTCAGGGAAAAGGACTAATCCCACACTTTCTCACAGCAGGGGCAAAGGTGGTTTATATATTGTCCCATGGCATCTTCGTGCATGTGAGGACCAGGAAATGGCTTGGCTTCTAGGTGGAATGGGAGCGCCAAGATGTTTTTGAAAATAGAGAGAAAGGAAAACAAAGTTAAGGCTGACACCAGTTACCTAATACATTGAATCTCGCTTTCTTCATCTACAACATAAACAATTTGGACTAAATATTCTCCATTCCAACAAAACAGACTAGTATTCTAAATGCTGTATGGGTATTAACATCGGGGAGGGGAGAACTAGAAGCTCTGTGGCTTCTATGTATGAATAAGTTTGTGCTAAGCGTGTAAGTAATATATCACTTTTTTAAGTTACTGAGTATTTAACACACTTTTTTTTCTAGTTGAAGTAAAATGATTTAGGTTAAATTTGCCTAGAAACTAAAATTTAAGTTTTCCAAATGCCAAGGATACTATTTAAGTTAGTAAGAACCCAAGTCTTAATGTCTTTTCACATTTTTTCTCCTATCAGAGCTTGTATAGTGATTTTCCTCTTTACTTCTCCACACACCCCATTTGACATGCTTTGTTTGATTCTGGATTTCAAGCAAAAGTTAAACATGCGCCCAGCAACTCAGACAAAAAGGAAATCCAAACCATCAAGCCGGTGAAGCATAAACCACTGTCATCGGGGCTCAGTAACAGCTTTCAGAGTTATAATTTCTGATGTTGAGCTATCACTTTGCTGGGCAAGTACTAGTGTTGAAATATATTATTACTACCCTTCTCCCTTCTCCAGTCACCAGAACAAACATCCAACTTCCCAGTGAAATTCCAGTGTGCGTGGATAAGACAGGAGCCCTTTGCTGCACCCTTTAGACAGGGGACACCAAGCTCTAATAGAGTCTGTCATCCTCACCCGAGCCACTGAATCATGTTTATATATAACGTGCATATTAAAAAGCAACAGCCAATGTCAATGGTGCCGATATAAAAATATCTTAATAGTCAGTAACTGACTAATGAATACTACTGTAATAACAGTTTAATTTGAAGAATTCTGACAGCTGGTTGCTTTGATGAGCATGGTTTCCAAGGAGTCTTAGTCCCATGCTGAGAACATCCCCAGCCTGCTGATTGATAGCAGCAGTGCAGAACTGTTTAATGTCACCACCTCTCAGCTAAAGTAATAATAAACAGGAATGTTACGGTTTATTTTTCTGTATGAATTGTTCAGGCTCTATATGGTAAGTACCAACTCAATAGGGGATAATAGCTGCTATTCTCCTGGGAGTTGTAACTGGAGGTGAGTCTTTTTTCTTTTTTTAATCAGCGAGGTTTATATATCAGAATGAATATAGAATTTCTTGGTTTTCTGGTGGATTTATTTTATTCCTTTACATAGCTCTTGCTCATCCCATTCTGCTTAGCAAGTGTAATTGCTCTGGTCAAGATGTAGCTTACTTATTATTTCTGAACTCCCCAAGACAGTTTAAAGCAGACAGCTAGGGCATGAAATACATCGTGTTGCAACTATCTTAATTATACTCCGGGACTCTGTATTTGATATGAAATAGCAATGTCTGGGAAGTGAATTTAATCTCTGCAGATTTAGGATGATTGCCAAAAAGATTCATTGATTTTTTTTTTCCAGAAGTGCAATCTTTTATTGTAGAAATGTCAGAAGCTTCAAATTATTAGGAAATGTGTCAAGAAGCTCAAGGTACAATAATATTCTTTAGAGAGCTTGATTCTGAAGACAGTGCAATGAAATGTTCAAGAAGAAAACATGTCTTATGTGTTTCAAGAATAAAGCTCTGGGATTCGTTTTGTCATTTTGAACAGGATGAGGCCTCCACTGGGTACTTTGATGTGAAAGCCCTGGGTGTGATATACAGCCGTTCTTTGGTCACCCAGAGCTTTACAAGCTCCAGATTGCAGGGACTTTAGCAGTCCTGGGAAAGAAGTTACTGACTTGGGATTTGAGGCTTCAGAGCTGAACTAGGAAAAAATCACTGAGATTTGTCCTGGTG
Organism: Orcinus orca; assembly: GCF_937001465.1. NCBI lineage: Eukaryota > Metazoa > Chordata > Mammalia > Artiodactyla > Delphinidae > Orcinus > Orcinus orca. The sequence goes on along the minus strand of NC_064561.1, from coordinate 81,881,455 downwards.
AAGAGGTCACAAAGAGGGGGGGTCATAAAAAAAGGGAGACAATATTATGAGCTGTGTCACCAAGCTCAGGTAGAGCTTTTGTATGTCCTAAAATCAAGGGGAAATCCTAAGCATTGGGCAATGGATTAGTTAGGGTGATTTTTATTGCAATGAATAGAATGCCTACTCAAACTAGGTTAAATAACAAAGAGAATGTAGTGGTTCACACATGTGAAAAGTCCAGAAGTTGCGTGGGCTTCAGGCATATGGGATTCAGAGGTCAGTGCTACCGTGAGGACTCGAGTTCTATTTATTATTATCTTCATCGTGCTCCACCCTGTGTGTTGGATGCATTTTCAGGCTCGCTCCTACCCATACCCCGCTCCAGCCTTTGTCTGAAGACCTCAAGGTAAAGTCCTAAGACTAATGCAAATTTGACTATCTCTCTTGTTAGAGGATTCCAAGTCACTGATTGCCTTAACCTAGGAAACTCATGGATGCCCAAATGGAGTGCAGTATGAGACTGGTGAAAATAGCAGCATTTTCAGAGATAGGCACACACTCCTTTCTGGAAAAATAAAGGTGCCCTCTAAGGCCAGAAGGTACAGATCCTATTGCAAACCTCTGCACACCAAATGTTTTCAAGCTTGACTGAAAATGTGATAACCAGTCTTCACTGCCCAAATGACACTATCTAATTGTTCAGCGACAAGCTCAAGGCTTCACAGATGAGCTTGTCAGAACTTTCCAGGTGAGACTTCCTCTATTCTTCAGTGGGAACCCAGCATTCTGACTGGGCTGCTCTTATCCCACCTTGCTGCCTTTGCTCTTACTCACACTTCCCCCATCCTTCATTAACGTACTTTTTCTCTGAGAGACCATATCTGACTTGGCTCTGAACACTATTGGAAAAGGCAAAGGACAGTAATTATGAATGTAGGCACTGGAGTCGTGGAGGTTCAGACTCAGCTCTGTCATTAAGTTATTTAACCTCACTCAACTACAATTTTCTTGTATTTAAAATGAGAATACAATGGGACCTAATTCAAGTGTTGTTGTAAGCATTCAATGAGTTAATATATGTAAAATCTTAGAACAATGCCTGGCACTTGGCAAGCATTCAATAAATCTGAGCTACTATTATAACTCTATGAAATCATTCTCTGACCGCCCCACATCTCTCCTTCCTTTAAATTACTGTATTGTTTTGGCCTGAATCCCTCATTGCACATTTAGACATGTGTTGCTAACTTTATATAGGATAAGAGACTCCTATTAGATACTTCTTGTTTCTCTGCACAGGACATACATAAGACTATTATTGTAGGCACTTAGCAAATATATACTGAAGAAATGGAATGTGGCTAAGAATACTCCTATGCATGTTCAAAAAGGATCACAGCTCTTTCTTTTGTCCTGCTGGCTGCGCGGGGAATAATGCCACTTGCAGCAACGTGGATGGACCGAGAGATTGTCATACAGAGTGAAGTAAGTCAGAAAGAGGAAGACAAATATATGATATCACTTATACGTAGGCTCCAGAAAATGGTACAAATGAACTTATTTACAAAGCAGAAATAGAGTCACAGCTGTAGAAAACAAACTTATGGCTACCAAGCGGGGAGGGAGGGGTGAGAGGAATTGGGAGACTGGGAATGACATATATACACTATTATGTATAAAACAGATAACTAATGACAACCTACTGTATAGCACAGGGAACTCTACTCAATACTCTGTGGGACCTAAAAGGGAAGGAAATCTAAAAGATAGAGTGGCTATATATATATATATATATATATAAAGCTGATTCACCTTGCTGTACAGCAGAAACTAACACAACATTGTAAAGCAACTATACTCCAATAAAAATTTAAAAATAAATAAATAAAAAATAAATAAAATTAAAAGAAAATATTAAGCAAAGATAAAAAAAAAAAACAACAACTGAAAAACAAACCAAAAAAACCCAGAAAGGAACACAGTTGGCCAAAAGGACCATAGAAGAAAACCCACTGGAAATTAACTTCTGCAATTAAATATTGTTTCATGTACAATAAATGGAAAATTATGTCTATAGAGCTAGGGAAAAGTTGATCAGCTAGTTATATAATTCAGGTTTTAAAATCCCATTCTTTACTCAGAAAATATTTACTGAGGATTAGGTTGGTGTCTCCCCCTTCAGCATATTCCTAAGCAATTTACTAGGTGCAGGGAAGATGGAGGTGGATAAGACAATCTCAGATCTAACAGAAAAAGAAAATAAGTATTACCAGTGTGAAAAGGACTGTAAAGGAAAAGTACAAATAGACATGTGTTTATCAGTGTGGGATACAGCACAGGCTTCCTCCATTCCGCGGATGTACAGATAAACATTAGAGCTATTGGTACACGTAGAGGGCTGTTATAGGCACATTATATGTAGATAACAATAACTATATCTGTATAATGCTATATACTTTCTGCAGTACTTCCTTATATCTCATTTGATATTCACCATTAGGTTGTGAGGAAGTAAAGATTTTTTTCTCTAGTAAAGTTTGAGCAGACTAAAGTTCAAAGAACTTAAACACTATTTTCAAGATTTGAGGGATGGAGCTGATTGAGGGTTCTAGAACTACAGACTCCATAATTAGTAATCTCTCCATTTTCTTCACTTTGTGCCCCCTACCTCCCATCTTTTCCAACAACAACTGCTACTTACATGTATTTGATGAGAACAAGGTAAATATAGTCAATATATTTGTGATAGCAAGGGTCCAATTAGTACCTTTTTATACTATTCAATTGGATACAAAAAGGAATGTTACTGGCTAGGCACCTGGTTTTTGCAAATGATATTTACCAAGACCTCTCTTCTGTCCTTTACATGCTAATCTCTCCTCATCCTTGGATATTTAGTGTGACCTCGTGGAGGAAGCATTCCCAGATCATTCTCCTAAGTCTCCCTTCTTTGCTGAACGCAGTGCTTGCACCACTGCTGAGTTCAAACATCACATGACTTTGTTTCTCTTTCTTTGGAATCATGTGTTCCTCAAAGCAGGGTCTATGCCTCATCTATCATTCTATCTTTAGTGTTTCATATAGTACCCGGGCAAGTGGGAGAGGGAAAGAGGAAGAGGTAGAAAAAGATGGAAAGAGAGATGTATGTGTGTGTAAGTGTGTGTGTGTGTGTGAGAGAGAGAGAGAGAGAGAAAGAGAAAGTAAGAGAGAGAGATGGCATTATACAGTGCCTTTCAAATCACTTTAAGAGGTTTAGATTCCAAATGATGCTCTTGGACTCCATGAGAAAAATAAACTCTCAGGACATTCTTTAAAATCCTAGTGTACATAACTCAACTCTTTTATCTACAGAAAATTAATAGTTGCCTTACTTATGGACTAAAGCAAGCTTTGTGGAATAAGAATCGTTTAAGATCATATACAGCCCTGCAAAGAGAAGAGAGCTAGACTGGTAGTCAGGGTATGTGGGTTCCAGGTGTGGCTTCATGGCTCTGGGACTCATTCTTTGTAACTAGGAGAGCTTTTTACGAGGTGTTTCAAAGGTCCCTTCTAGTTTTAAAATGTTATGACATGAAAACAGACTTTTATGGGGGGTATGGAGTCAACAAAAAAATGTAACATATACTTTGGACAAGGAAAAAAATTCAGATTACAATGAAACAATTAGACAAAACTGAAATCCCCAGTATACAAAATATTGTAGACAAGAAAGGCACTTTACTCCAGATGGCTAATTGTATAGAAGATTTGTGCAAGTGCACGTGAAAATGGCGGGCATAGACGTAAACTTGGTATGAAATAAATTAGAACAATCATGCAGCTTTTTCTAATGTGAAAACTTCTACTTGGAAACAAGGAAAAAAGAATAAAGGATAGAATAAAGAGAAAGGAGCACATATAACTCATTTATATACTCAAGGTTCATGGCTTCAATGAAAATGACAGACAAAAGGAAATTTTTTTTCTTCTTGGATGTATTACAAGCTATTTGTAGAGACTGAACACTATTTCAGCTAATTTGTATAGAAGCTCCTACTCTCCCTACTGAAACAGGCTTTTTTATTTTCTTTTAACAGTTTGACTTCTAACAATCAAAGAGATTAAGTGGAGCATATGTTGAGACTATCCATCTTTGGCATCCTGAGTGTCTTCTCATAAACAAAATCATATCACATAAATAACACATTAGGGTCTATTTCTCCTGCTTGATGAGACTTTTTTTTCTTGGTCCCAACAGCCCTCTCTCTCTCTGGCACAGAAAATTTGGAGGAAAAGGGGTAAAAGGATAGCAAATACAAAATCAATTCCTATTCTCCTTAAGATATACATACAGTGAGGAGAGGAAAAGATAATAAATTAGTTAATAATAAAAATGCCTGGACCATAATGGACAGTGAAAGATGAAATGGCATTTATTACTATTATTTTTATTACTACTATTTTATTCATAGTACTAGCAGTAAATTTGTACCAAATTTCCTAGCTTCTAACGTGTGTGTAGCCAAATGTTGCTAGGATCAATCTTGAGAAATTTATGGCAAAGCAACTGCACATTGTTTACTCCCCATCAATAACAAACCAGCACAAACTGAAGGCACAGATTCCAGTTGCTGCTAAAACAGCTTCGTCCTTGACCTTGCAGAGTAGAGTTGCAGCAATGGAACAGCCAAGGAGATTTAAAGGTCAGAGACAACATTGCACAAAGATCTGACATTATATAAGACAATATGGAAAGATCATTTATTCAGCAACAGATAAATCTAGGTCAGAAGAAACATTTAGAAGGATATGCTGAATTGGCTCACAATGAACAGTGTCTTGAGAGACTTGTCATTCTTGTCACAAACTGCAAAAATGTGACTCTACTATCAATCATCCCACAGCCCACATATGGACTGTCCTTCATTTTCTAAAAGCTATGAAAATTGCAGATGGCAACCGCCTTCGGGAAACTAAACAGCAACTTAGTAATGAGGTGTTTGAAGGAATCATATTGAGACAAACCAGCCTCCAGATAAATCAGTGTAAGTATTTTTACTTACTGTTGAAAAGTCCCATGACCAGATTTTCTGAACAGTAGAGAGAACCTGTAAGATTTCTGGATGGTTGTTCCCAAAGAGAGAGTGAATAAAAAGGCTTTTTCTCCCCCCACCAAAGAAGCCAAACACTAATCTTGGCTAAAAACCAAACAACACACCTATTAGGAGCTATTAGGGGATTTCTAGAACTAAGAATGTTTTCATTTCTCTTTGGTTTCTAATTTTAAAAGAGTCAGTTAGTGGGATACACTTGGAAGTAAAAAGTCAAAGAATATGTTTGTATTATGTAGAGAAAAAGACATTCTGGTGTTTTAACTTAGTAAGGTTCACAATTCAGACTTGCATGTTCAGGAACTAAATCACCCTCAGGCTAATGTTGATACTTCAACACTATTTTGTGACATCTTCATGTATTTTATTACATGAAACAGTATGTCAGCAGACTAAGGCTTCTTGAGAAAATCACCTATAGATTTATAGATATTTTTTCTCAAGACTGATTCTTCCCTCCCATTCTTCAATGTTGTTATGAAAAACTTCAAATAAGCAGCCAAGTTAAAAGAATATTACAGTGAACATCTGTATACTCATTACCTGTATTCTACAATTAACATTTTACTGTACTTGCTTTACCATCTACCCATCTGTCTATCCATCCCTCTAGACAGTCAATCAATCCATCTGTTTTTTGATGCATTTCTAAATGCAGTTCAGACATCACTACATTTTCCCCTAAATACTTTACCATGCATATCATTAGCTGGAGTTCAATGTTTGCTTATAGTTTTATTCTTTTGATGCAAATAGACATACAATGAAAAGAACACAACTTAAATGTGCATTCCGAGTTTTGAAAAATGCATGCATCTATGTTACAAAGATATCAAACATGATCATCCCTCCAGAAAGTTCCAAGAAAGGGCAAGTCAAACCTTGCTCCAGAAAGGGCAAGTCAAACCTTGCCCTCGGCACTCCAGAAACAACCACTGCTCTTCTTTTTGTTCCCGTCATAGATTTCGCTCTATAAATGGAATCACATAGTATGTACTACTATGTAAGGCTTCTTTCAATCAGCATATTGTTGGGCTTATCACCAGTTTACTCTTTTTTATTGCAGAGGGATTTCTGTTATGATTATAGCACAATTTGTTTATTAATTCTCCTATTTATGGACTCTAGGGCTGGTTCTAATTTTTTACTATTGAGTAACATTGCTGTGAACATTCCTATACTGCTCTTTAGACCCTGCAACTCATCCACAGGCAGTCTCAATCTCTCCCTACAAAACTGATAGTCTGGGGTTTATGTGGAGGACTATGTACTTCTGACCACCAAATACGTTTAAATTTCAGACTCTGCTCGGACTTGATAAATTTAGTGTAGTGCTCTTTTTTTTCACTGACATTAGACCACAGATGGAAATATTAAAAAAAGGGAAGTAATGACCTTAGGCATATTCTGAAGTGTGAATGCACTGTTTGCTTCAAATAACTTATATGTGAAATACCTATTTGCAATTCTAGGAGGAAAAATATAAAATAATTGCTGTATAATCTCTGTACTTCTTCCATAAAGATTGACTGGGACTTAAAATAGCCTGGGGTTATTAATGCTGTAAATCTCTCCAAAAGAGATTTCAGTGCTTGTTCTTGTTTAAAAAAACAAACAAACAGTGTATCATAGATACCACGTAAGTGACACAATTTCAAACTCTATCAAGATTAGACTATTATTAATGCCCGGAGATCAAATGAATTGTGAAATTCTTGAATGTTTTTCTTTTTTTTTTTAATTGTGGTATAGTTTTACAATGTTGTGTTTCTACTAGTACAGCGAAGTGGAGTTCCCTGTACTATACAGCAGGTTCTTATTAGTTATCTATTTTTTACATATTAGTGTATATATGTCAGTCCCAACCTCCCAATTCATCACCCCTCCCCTGCTTTCCCCTCTTCGTGCCCATACGTTTGTTCTCTACATCTGTGTCTCTATTTTTGCCTTCCAAACCGGTTCATTGGTACCATTTTTCTAGATTCCACAAATATGTGTTAATACACGATATTTGTTTTTCTCTTTCTGACTTACTTCACTCTGTATGACAGTCTCTAGGTCCATCCACATCTCTACAAATGACCCAATTTCGTTCCTTTTTATGGCTGAGTAATATTCCACTGTATATATATATACCACATCCTCTTTATCCATTCACCTGTCAATGGACATTTAGATTGCTTCCATGTCCTGGCTATTGTAAATAGTGCTGCAATGAAAATTAGGGTGCATGTGTCTTTTTGAATTATGGTTTTCTCTAGGTATATGCCCAGTAGTGGGATTGCTGGGTCATATTGTAGTTCTATTTTTAGATTTTTAAGGAACCTCCATACTGTTCTCCATAGTGGCTGTATCAATTTACATTCCCACCAACAGTGCCAGAGGGTTTCCTTTTCTCCATACCCTCTCCAGCATTTATTGTTTGTAGATTTTCTGATGATACCCATTCTAACTGGTGTGAGGTAAATGTTTTTCTAACCAAATACATTGAAACAAAATTTTCTGGAATAGAGAGACAGTTTCTCATGGCTACCTGAACACTTGAAGCTTTGAATTCTAGACGACTACACAAAAATGACGATGTTATCGAGTCAATTTTTCAAAGGCATCGGAAACAACTACTTACAAGTGATTCTAAGCTGCAGGGGTGGTGTTGGATAGGAGTGAGCATAAATATTCCTTCTAACTCAGGTAGTTTTAGGTCAAAAGTTATTATGATATAACCTAAAATTTTCTTTTCTGAAAACACATTACTAAATGAACACAATTAAAAATCTTGCATACATGTTATAGAATGATTCTTCTTAGAGAACGATTTTTAAAGAATGCATATAGAGAATATATATTTATTCCATCTAGTTTTAAAAAGAAATCTACTTATTCTTCCACTTCAGCCCTATCAGTTTGCCTACAGTATTTCACTCTAAGACTTCTATGTTTTTCAGGAAGGAAAATGTACACTATAAAGTATTACAAAGAAAAAGAGATAAAGTTGTTTAATTAGGTTCACATCAGGAACGTTAAGTGCATGCACAATGCATATAATCTACAGAATGACAAAAATAATAATCTTACTGAAGTGAGTATCATACCAACATCTGAAGTGACAAGAATGGCAGATCATTTCAAAATTTTAGTTTTAGTGTATTTCTTATAGATGATAACAGAAAAGAGGCACTGGGCAATGTTTCCTTAGCTATATAGGTCAGAAGGAACATTTGCACTCATTTTAATCACCATGAGAGCCTTGTAGGAACCAATAAACCCAGTACTAATATTCTAATCTATTCACTAATGGTGATAATCAGAACATCTGGTTAGGGTTTCCCTTTGCAAGGGTGTCCCCCAAGGATTGTATTAGGTATCCAGGTTCTGACTGAGCTGTGTTGACCGTCAGCAACAGCTTCCCTCACCCTATCTCTGCCTACCCCTAGACAGGCACACCACCTTGCCCCTGGCTACAGCCCAGGCCAACCCACATTCTGAATCTAATCTGAGCTTACATAGGAAGCATGCCAATCATTCACTGATTCTAAGAAGCACCTCAAACTCTTGTTATTGTTGCTATAATTTTGTGCCTGTTCCCAAACCTTTTGCCTAAACTCTGACTACTTTTAGTCTAGACTCCATCTTGGGTTTCTGCTGTCACATTGGTCGGCACCCACTTTAGTAGCTGACCCTTGACCCTTCAATCTCCTCAATGCTTCTTCTCTCTGCTCCCTGACTTTCCAGACCTGAGCTCTTGTTTCCCTAGAGCCCCTTGATTGCTTCCTCTTCTCTACACCTCTTGACCTCGCTAGATTGGACCCAGTGGTTTCACATTTATCTCCTCTTTGGCCAATCCAAATTCTATGTATCACAGAATAACAACTGGGCGGAAATTCTGAGACATACTTTAAGATTCCAATTTGGATTTAACACTAACTAGCATTGTGATCTTCTAGAATTTCTATTCATTTACACCACGCAGAAGCCCTATCTCCAAATTTGCTTCCAGATCTAGCATCCTATAATTGTGTACATATCTTTATGATGATAATTATAACCCACATTCTACTAATAACTAGGTTCCAATGTGTTAAAAATTTCCCAGGTATGGTGATCATCCTAAATAAATGAGAATATCTAACCAACAGACAATTGTAATAGTTTTCAACATGGCTGCACATAAGAAATATCTGGGGAGCTTTTATAGAATCTATTGCCCAGGGCCCACTGAAACCAATTAAACCCAACTCCTTGGCACAAGGCATATGTATTTTATAAAAGCTCTCACATGTGATTCAAACTTATAGCTAAGATTGTAAACTACTATAATAATCAATATGTCAGTTTATTGAACACTGATTTTAAAATGACCACTTCAAGGAGTGAATCAGACAAAATGTTTCCTGGAACATGGGATATTATAAATAAATACATAAATTCAAGAAGTAAATTGTCCTGTCAGCACAGACAAATCCTACCTTTTAGAAAATATAAACCTGATTTTGGGTCCCAAACTTCACTTGACAGTTATATATACATTGGTTTATCTAAAAGACAGTAACTCATCAATCCTTTAAATATGAGAGAGATGCTTCTTTTGGAAACTGTTCTATTTCCCTTAATAATCTGGTTACATATATTCTTCTCAAACAAGAAGTCAGCAGAGTTCTGCCTCTGGGTCTAACATTATAACTCTTTGGGCTGAGAGTGTTGACCAGGTAAATCACCTGGGTTTACTTGATTGATTATGAATTGATCTCATCACCTTTCCACACTCTTGCTGTTAACAATGAAATTTCACACATATTCACACAAGTATAAAATAATAAGAGTGAAAGACAAAGCCCATGAGTCAGGCAAAATGGATGACAGAAGTAATCACTGTGTATCACTATTGCAAAAATCAATAAAGCAAATATGTTATTCTTTGTAAGTGTCATATTACAATAATGTTTTTCTGAAGACTGTTGTCTGAATCCAATTTAAAGTGGCATCTGCCTGTGTTTGATTAAAACAAAAGGGTGGTTGACTTAATGAATTATTTACAGGCATGCAATATGGCAACAGTGTCATTATGAACTCTCTTCTAAGATCTCCTCTGGCTACTCCTGGCAGGGTGTCAATTTGCTTGTTTTTATGGTAGGTGCATGAAATTGCAAAGCTCTTCAAAGAAATGAGACTCTGCCATTGGACTTAGTAATGCACACAAACCAGTAATAAAGCAATGGTGACAAGGATGGCGGAAACATTTATTTGTCATTAACAATGTGTAATGTGGAGCTGAAGTCAAGAAGGAACCATTAGAATTACTTAAAGCTGAAAGCAGCCTTGAAAATAGGCCTAAGGCCTAAGAGAAATCAGAACAGGCCTATACGAGGAACTGAAGAGAAGAAAAATGCCATCTCTGTGACCTCTTTCTTCTCCGTTATGTGTGCTACCTATTTTTCAGCATCTGCTTGGCAAGGGAGGACTGGGAGTTTGGAGCTTTTGTGCCACATGATGAAGTAGAAGAAATTAATAAAAGACTTAAGGAGAAACATTATGGATGCGAGTAGCTTGACACTATTTCCCTTGGTAACATCCTATCAATCCCAAATTTGCTAAAACTTATGTCTATTAAGCCAGTATATTTAGGTAGAGAGCCTATTAAGGCAGGTGGTTGTTAGAAGCAGGTCAAAATCCAGGGGAGGCCAAAAATAACAACAAATCCCCATAGAGGAGGTCATCACTTACCTTCAGGTAAGAACCATGTGTAACTTGGCACAATGCCTTGACTATAATCACTGAGCAATGATACTGGGTGATGGAGCGATTTGACTGAACTGAAATTTCAATTTATAAAAAAGGCCTTGTGAGAAGATTTTATAAAGTAAAATGTGCTCCCACTGGTAATTTCTTCCTACAATGCCAGCCCCAGAATGTGAGAAGGGGGCTATAAAGAGGATTTGTAGCTCTGTAGCTATTCTTCCAAACTCTTTGGTGATTATCTGCCACATGCTGTGCCCTGCACTAGGCTGGGAGCATAAAGTGGTGAACCGGGCCGCCATCATCCCCGCCTTCATGGACAGTCTAGTAGGAAATTTTTTGCTTGGAAGTTTGATGGGTTTTATTTGCCACAGATTCTGGTGGATAACTAGTAGTTTTATCTTAAAATGTGTGCTATACTCTGAGGGTTATAATTGTCTAGAACTATCTTTTCATATTTGAATCAAGGACACCAAAAGGTAAAAGGAGTAGATTTTCTTATTAACTTGTAGAAAGACAAACTCATAAATGTTAATAAAAACATGAACAAAGTATGATTAAGTATGATTTATATTGAATGCTCAAGCTACACACCATCTCGTGATGGCATAAATGGGATGAATGGGTTTTATGGTGAATACAGAAGCTTTGTGCTAAAGAGACCTCCGGTGGATTTGCAGGCCCAGGATATAAATTCAAATTGTGTTTTCCAGTTTGAAGGATGAAGAAGAATTAGGAAAAACACCTCCTCCCCACTGGGAGTGATGTCTTCTTTGAGATATTGTTCAAAGGAAGTAAGAAATTAGTAATCATCAAGCCAGTGGGTAGGACTGATTAATTTTCTCTGACTCTAAGTCACAGATCAAATTCACCAGAAAACTGCCAAAGTACATTTGCCTTTTTGTAGTCCTAGATATAAATTTAAAGTTGTGGTTACCAAGTCTAGTGGTCTTTTTATTTTTATTTTTTCATCTTTTTATGGTTCCTGTAGCCATGCTATTTTTATGCCCTGAAAATGGCAGTAAAGAGAGGGCTAAGGGCATGGACTCTGGTTCTCAGGAATCCTGGGCGTAAGTCCTTTTCATGTAAAAATTGTTCAACTTTGGACAAGCCATTTAACCTTTCTGAGCTGCTGTTTTCTCAGTGGGAGCTCTGGAAAATAATAATACCTAAATTCTTTGATTTAGGTATTATTATAATACCTAATTAAGGTGAAATAAGATAATTAATGTAGTTCTTAGTCATTAGACATGCTCAAAAATGTTACATCATCATCATCATCGTTTTAGTTTTCTCACTAATAACCCCTCTGACACTCCTTTAATATTAAGTTAATATGGCGATTTCTTCTAAGTCACATGAGATCCCAGGTTTACCAACTGGTTGCCTAGGAATCATCACATATGAGAAAGACAGGAGAAGAATGATATGTCAACATGAAATCGGAAATTTATGTTGATTGTAAACTTTTACTTCTATGGAGAAATCAAGGCTCTGTCTCTCCTATCGGTATCTCATTCTACCCGCAAACAGGGGGACCTCTGCTGTGTACATCAAGGATGAGGACGATAGGACCACTATCCTACAGAAGAGTGGGCAAAGAAAAGCAGTTAAGGGCTCTTCCTGCCAGTGGAGTACTCTAGATTGGTTTCCTTTGGGATTTATTTTCTCTTTGGAACATTTTCCCTTTTTTCTTCAAATTCCTTCATATTACTTTGTCCCTCCCTCTTCTCTCCCAAGTTACTGGTGAGAGATTTGAAGTTGTCTACTGTTCGGGAAGAGCCTTCTGAAATGGGGAGGTCTTGAAAAACTGGGATGGGATCCACTGGGGGGAAAAAAACAAAACAAGGGAAGCTCCTCTCTAGAAAGTCTTTTTTCCTTGTATAGGGTTTTCACTTTACTGTGTTGTTATAGCTCAAGGAGCAAAGTCAAGGAAAAGAAACTAAATGGGATCTGTCTTCCTTTAGTCACCAAGGTGGAAGGCCACAGGGCATCCAGAAGCTCTAGAACTCACTGAGAGTATACTGGCTGGCAGGAGATTCATTTATTCTTTAGAAATATCTGGGTGTGGTAGCCAGCTGATGCGGAGTTCCAGGACGCTAATTCTGTTAGTATACTCTGGAGCACTGGGGAACAGAAGTGATGTTTCTCAACATTTTAAGTATTAAATGCCATTTAATTACACACTCTTTGGAAAGCCACATTTAACTGATATCTTGTTCATTTAATTTTAATATTTCTACTGAGTTGACAACACAATGCTATTAATAATACCTGTCATGTAAGGTATAGAATCAGCAAGCAGCCAAGAAAAGTAGAATAAAATATGATCTATTGTTTCTTTCCCACCCCCTTACTGTTAATATCAATTTTGTATTAATTTTCATTAAAATATTTTAAAATAAAGAAACCTATTTAAAATATATTTATATACTGTTGTAATACCTTTTACTTATATATGGGTTTATTATTTCTGAAATAGTCATACACTTTATACAATAAAAACAATAATCATACCAAGTTTATTATTATCTCAATTTAACAAAACAAACAGACACTGAGAGAAGTTATGTCTTGCGTAAGGTCCCAAAGTGAATAAATGATGGAATTAGGAAATAAACCCAGCTGCTCTGAAACCAAGTTTGAGATCTCTTTTCACCTCACTGTAGTTGACTTTTTGTTACAGTATCAAAACAGAGAGGAAATTTGTATTCCAATGGTTTTCAACTTTGTTTTAGCATTGACTTCATTCCTCAAATGAATTATCATGCATAAACCTGATGCACACAACGAATCAAAGTGGGCAGCAGAACATCTGCTGATTCCCCTCTATTTCCATCATGCAGAGACCTCTGAGGAACTGCTACTAAATCCTAAGGGCTTCTCAGAATGTGGTTTGAAGGCACTTAGCATCTAGATATATCCCCTCACCTTTGGGCATGATCACAGGTGGGCAGAAATACTACCAGTTTGTGAGGCCCAGTGCTAAATGGAAATGCAGGGCCCCATGTTAAAAAATTATTGAGAATTTCAAGGTGACAACAGCAGAACCAAGCATGAGGCCCTTTTGAATGTCTGCATAGGTTGCATGTCTGTAAAGCTGGCCTTGTGTGTAGACCAGGATTTACCTTGAAAACCCTTGTACTAAATGGTTTCTAAACCAGTGTTTATCTTTTCTCAATGACCCTTGTCTATGCTGTAGTTCATTCTCATATTCTTATTTGCCTTGGGAAAGCATCATTAAATCTGTTCAAATTATATTGTAGTGGGGTAATTTTTAAATTATTAAAAAATATTTTCCCCCTGCCTACATACCAGACCTTCACTCTAGCTCGTAGTAGATACCCATATTCCCAAGGGAGATTAGTATTTGTTTTAAAAAGGAATCTGAAGTGAAAGATATATTCAGCTTCTGAAATGGAAGCTCATAGCTTGAGAGGAGGCATTTCAAATTCCTTTAAGCTCCTCCTCCCATTCTTTACCCCACCATTACAGTATCAGCTATCAATCTTGGTGGGCTCAGTTAATGACTGTATCACTAGATTGTGACACGGACACAGCCATATGCTCATCACACCTGTCTCCTACTGCTCCTGGACACCCAAGAAGATGGTATTTCCCAGTCTCTCTTGCAGTTAAGTGGCTAATAGTGTAAGGATAGAGTGATGTTTACACTTTTAAGCCTAGTCCCCAAACTTGTGCACTCCTCCACTTGTACAGCTCTTTTTCCTGAGCTGCAGCCAAATGCAGAGGACCCTGTGGAGAACTCAGATACCCTAGAAGATGCTACAGCCAGAAGCTGGAAGGGTCCCAGGGTCCTGAGTAACTCCATGCATCAGAGAATCTTGATCTCCAACAACCCACTGGTCCATATTGGACTGTGGTGGGACCGTGAATAAATCTGGACTGTATTATGTCAGCAAGATTTGGGGTTGTTGCTACAACAGTTAACATTACTTTACCTGACAATACATACAGACAAAATATTTCTGACAATACTGGGGCTTAGCAGGAGTTAAGAAAGATATAAGTAAGCATTTTAAATAAAAGCTTTCTTTCTGATCCCAGGAAATTTGTGTGAGGAGACCTAGAGGGGAGTAGAAAGGAGAGTTATATGGCCATATATATGTCTCTTTAATCTTCCTCTCTAGGTATCATCTTGGAGAACAGGAGTCCTGTTAAATACATCAAAAGAACTGTTGAGGGTATCATTTCTTGCCCTCATCTTCATTTGTGACTCTGAGAGGAGATTTTCTTATCCTGATAAAAGATAGATCGTGTTAACCTGGCAGGGCTCCATGTCTAGGCAGAGGGGAACCCTGATATTTAGCTTTCCAAAGCATCCCTGGTTCCTGACAGGTGTAGACAGAGCAGGTAGTAGTAGAGTCTGACTGAAGAAGAGGCTACAGGATTGCTGACGGAAGGTAAGCTGTCTCTCTGGCATGAACGGCCGAGGGGATAACCAAGCTGGGGCCAAATGGAAGTCAAAGCCACATCTCACAGAAGTCTGGACGAACAGCACGAACCCAAATGAGGGCGAAACAACCTGAGAATACTCATAGGCTCCAATCAGACTGAGTCAAGATCGCAAGTTACCCCAGCTGCAGACTTTAGCTGAGAACCCCTTCACAGTAAGCTGCACATACATGAATAAAAGGCAGAAAAGTTTGGGTAGCAGGGCCCTAACTCTTCTCCGCTCCTGGAAAGTTTTATAAGCCACCTCTTACAACCAATATGCCCAGACAACATCACAAGAAAAGAAATAGGGGATGGGAGCTACCTCAGAGAAAAACATGCTTACTCAAAAGATGAAACACCATTAATAGGCTGTTGAAATTACCAGAATGGATTACACTTTAAACAGGATTGAACACTGAGCGATTTTTTTCCTATTAGGTGGGAGATGGGGAGTTGGCCGGGGTCAGGAGTGGGGGGACTGAATAGTGACAGGGCTGGAAGCTCAGATTAGTTTAAGACAAAATATTCATGTTTTCTTTGCCTACCCGAGTTCTGATATGAGTTAAATTTGATGCATCTACTACATATGATTAAAAGAAAAGTGAACTAAACAATTTCAAACTGTCTGCTAAAACTCCACACACCTCAGGGCTCTCCTGAGAAAGTCTGGCAATGACAGATTTTTGTAGATGGATGTCACTCCTTTTCTTTATTCGGCGGTGCCATGTTTTTTTAAAGTATAATTTCCCCACCTCTATTCTTGTGAAATATAACACACAAGAAGGAAAAGGGCATACAACAGTGCCAGGCTTTTCATGCTTTCTTCCTGAGCGGGGCCCTGGGAAACCGAGCTTGCCAAGAACGATGTCAGAAACATCAGTTGACTACCGTGATAACAACATACACAGAAGGCAGGTTGTCCGACAATAAAGTTGCCAAAAAAAGAAATTGCTGTACCTGTGGAAATCTTGAGTAGTTCCACGAAGGTGGTCCATGGCCAATAATAAAGGCAGTGCAGAGCAGCTAGAAGTTCTTCTAGCCAGTGGGAGCTTCCTGAGGATTGAGCCATTTGGCGTTGCTGGGTCACTCCAGGAAAGATACAAATCCTGCATTGGAGAGCAATGAAAGGTTTATCAGGAAGGCAACAATCACCACCACCACCACAAAGCACTTCCCTCTCATACCCATCTTAAATTTCACTTTGGTTCGCGATCGAAACCAAAGCCTGTCCCCTGATAACTGGCCACCAGATATAACTGCATGAGTAGAAAATAGCTACAGTGAGTAAGTCAAGTGGGAAGCCGTTTTGTTGCTTTTGCTTTGTGTGTTATCTCTGCGTTTGTTAAGTTGCTTTTACCAACTCTTCTAACCATTGCTTGCGTGCACCAAAATGACCAGCTACAGTTTTAAGTAGTAGTGGGAGAGTCCAAGCAAGCTGGACTATTTCAGCGTTTAATTCTAAAATGGGTGTATAGTTTCTGCATGAGCCAGAATATTTTGGCTCATATCAGATCGTGTCTCTCATCCAGAGGATGCCAAAGTGTTCTTGGTAGGCTGGCTGGGGAAAGAGAACACAGACAGCAAGAATAAAAATGGGATGGAAAGCCCCTGGGATTGATGGTAAAGGTTTGCGCAACACCATGTCCAACTCTTCAGAGTGACACTGACTTGCCAGGTTTTCTTCCCTTTTCCCCTATCCTGTAAGTTTATTAGGAGGAGAGAGAGAGTTAGGAGAAAACAGCATAGACTTAATGACCTCGTTCCCCTGGTGAAGCATCAAGATCTGTATTGGTTCAGGTGTGCTACTCACTTGCAAAACAAGCCAGGTCTTGATCTGTTTCCTTACTGTTTATGTGGTCTAATTAGTTTTCTCCACCACAGCCTGTAAGCTTGTTTGGGGCAGGGATATTATGCCAGTCAGGGTCCTAACAGGCTGGCACACTCAGACTAGGATAGTTCAAGGAGGGTTTAATAGAGGAAGAAAGGTGGGCAGGGTGTCAGGAGACCACAGGGGAAAATACAGTACCCTGGGAGTAACAGACCGGCAGATACCACCCTAAGCTCAAAGAAAGCCAGAAAAAGAGAGTGCTAATGCTTCTGTTCTGCGACCCTTCATAGAGCCAGTTGGGGGAGGGCACGCCAGAAAGAGAGAGAGAATGCGCCCTTACCTTCCTTGCCCCACCTGCCAGGCTCACCCATGGGCTGAGCTCAAGGGGAAGCCAGAGGGCTCAGGAGTCCTGAGAAGCCCCCTGAGCACAGAGTGTGACTGAGAAGGGCTGAGCCGGGATCTGGGTGAGGCAAACTAAGGATCCTCAGCGTGGACACACTTCCCTTTCTCTTATAAATCCACTGCACCTGCCATCAGTAACCAGCTGTTTGATTAAGAGGCTGCTCTTGGCATTTCAATGGCTCTTTTTCCTTATCTATATAGTAGCAAGGCACCTGCCTGCTTCCAGTCCCCACAGGAAAGGAATGGTTTATATCTATTTGAGGTGCCCCATAAGAACCTGACTACAGGAAAGATTTCAAAGCATAATTTAAACCAAAGCAATAACAGACCCCTAAAAGCTCTGATCAAGAGTCCTAAATAAATTCACCTTCTGTAATTGCCAGTACACATCTCTGTCCTCGACTTTATGGACCAACTCCAGCATCCTGGAGTTTACATCCCTCCTTGATCAATCTTCAGTGAGGAATTTACTTCTCTAATAACACACTTCTCAACATCAGGCAGGTCCCAGAATGACCATCAAACAGAGGCAATGTGAACAGCTGGGAGTATCTGATGGTAGTAAACACAGATGTGCCTGACAGGACATTAACTGCTTAGCACGTTGATATAACTGACTTCCCAACGTTCAGCAAAGCTTTGCAGTCCCTGAGATGCTACTGCCTGAGTCTAATGATTGCTGTGTTCCCCATCCGCTCTTTGGCAGTGTTTTCTGCTGCATTTGATGGAGTGCTTCAGCTCTGTGTTAATTATGAGATCAGCTCAAGGCCTGTGATTTAGAGCCTGGGCTCAGAACCCTTCCGGTAATTCAGTTCCCGTAAGTCTGTGTTATTGGCTCCTGAATTCAGTTGCTTAAGCTAATTAAAATATAAGCTGAAGAAATTCATTTCTTAAGCAAAATTAAATCTGATATACACACTGAATATTGCACCTTGTCATGTCCATGTTTAGCTCAATTCTACCTCTTACTGCTCACTTTGCAGCTTGAGAATTCCCATTTAAAGCAAATGCTTGAATTACTGAAGAGTCAAAATTGGCGTTTTTGAAAATGTTTGGTTATAAAACAACTTGGATCAAGTACTGAAGTACAAAAAGGATTTTTAATGTTCTTTTGTGGCATGATCAGCCAACCATCATCATCATGAGATGACAAATTGAGAGTCTCTTAGTAAAACTGGAAAATCCTTCAAATAACCTGTCCATCACATAAGAGAATGGCATTGTTGGACCTGATAGGCATGAGATAACAGCACTGATAACTTGATGAGGGGTAACTATAGCTCTACCCTGTCCTACCCAATCTACCTAACACCAGTGTCATGGATATTTGCAGTGTTGGTTGATAAAATTAAGAGCAGGCTTTTGCAAGAAGAAAAATCTTTTAGTTTTTTAATCCAAACACACACACAAACACATGAAACAAATACCACCTGGATTCCAATCAATGTGTTCTGTGTCTCTTCCTGTCTAGGTTTCCAGATTTGATGGAGAAAAATCTCTGGGCATGGTCACTTGCTAACATCTCTAACCTGAGCCAGTTGTCTTGTAAATGTATTCTTCAGGCACAGGTGATACTGACCAGTGAACTATACCACTGCTTCTGACAATCTTCTGAATAGCCTCAGACTACTGTTAACTGGTCAAGAGTGTCACTGTCACATAAAGCACTTGGCAAAAACCTTGAAAACTTTGAGTGCTATTTTCTATTAGAGAATTGGTAAAGTCAGGATGGTAAGCAGGTTTTCCCTCTTGGCCACTCTGATTATTCAAAGCAGTTATCTGGAGTAACGGTCTCAGAGGGAGTTTGGGGTGAGTCCCAGGTTCACTGGAAAAGAGGGCAGGGTTGGCTGGGTGGTCTTGGAGGTAAGAGGCTAGCTATTGCATCATCCTTTCATCTGTCAGCCTCTACTTTCCATTTTCCAGGTGCTGAGATAAATGAATAAATGAATCATACTTTCTTGAAGTATAACTGTGTTTCACAAATCATATATGTGATGACTTTATTATAATGATTGTATAGATATGTATCTATACATTATATATGTATATATAAATATATAACTTAGCACATAAAATTCTGGAAGAATTCATAGAATTTGGCTAAGTTTAAAAAAGTAATTTAATTTAATGTTTGTTTTAAACACACCTAAGTTTATAGTAGAGGTGGGAAATATGACAAAATTCCTATAGTTGGAGAATAAATTACTCTAGTTTGGAAAAATTATGCTAGAGTGTAGGGTTGCAGAGATAAAAACAAGCTGGTCCTTACCCTTTAAAAACTTGAATCTTGGGGCTTCCCTGGTGGCGCAGTGGTTGGGAGTCCGCCTGCCGATGCAAAGGGCGTGGGTTCGTGCCCCGGTCCGGGGTGAATCCCACGTGCTGCGGAGCGGCTAGGCCCGTGAGCCATGGCCACTGAACCTGTGCGTCCGGAGCCTGTGCTCCACGGCGAGAGAGGCCACGGCAGTGAGAGGCTCGCGTACCACAAAAACAAAAACTTGTTTCTTTTTCTCCTTTTTTTTTTTCCCGGTACGCGGGCCTCTCACTGTCGTGGCCTCTCCCGCCGCGGAGCGCAGGCTCCGCACGCGCAGGCTCCGCACGCGCAGGCTCCGCACGCGCAGGCTCCGCACGCGCAGGCTCCGCACGCGCAGGCTCCGCACGCGCAGGCTCCGCACGCGCAGGCTCCGCACGCGCAGGCTCCGCACGCGCAGGCTCCGCACGCGCAGGCTCCGCACGCGCAGGCTCCGCACGCGCAGGCCCAGCGGCAGTGGCTCACGGGCCCAGCGGCTCCGCGGCATGTGGGATCTTCCCAGACCGGGGCACCAACCCGCGTCCCCTTCATCGGCAGGCGGTCTCCCAACCACTGCGCCACCAGGGAAGCCCTCTTTTTCTTTGATTTCAACCAATTTCACTCGCACATAGGTATCAGCTATGGTTTTCAGATGAGTCAGTTTAATCAACCACTAGTGTTCTTTGGCTGTGAATGATATGGCAGCTTTGTGAGTCCATAAATGAGTTGTGGGTACCCTGGAAGCACGGTAACTTCTGTACTTCATCCAGTGATTATTAGCTGGCTCCAGGGATTTGTCATCAGTTCCCAGAGTGCAGAGTCACAGTGGTTATCATCCTAGGGAACTCTCAGTAGGCCACAGTGATAAGTTATTAATTTAAACTGGGAATTCTAGCTATTAAATAGTTTGAAATACTTGAGTCAACCCATTAGGGTACTCCTCCCATTGGGAAAAGTAAATTAAGATCAGAAAGCTGCGTGGTGATTAATGAATCAAAACAAAAGGAACTGAATGGTTTTAAGAGTTTGGTTCCAAGAGATTTTTTTAGAAGTCATTCAGTTGTTTGATTTGAAACTCTCTCTTTATATGTATGTAATTTTTTTATCTTACACCAACTGGAGTTTATCATACAGTTATGTACTCAGGTTAATCTAAATAATAATCCCCCCTTTTTGGAAGAAATATAGTTACACATAGTTGCTTTTTTTTTTTTAATAACAGCATTTAGTACTGGTAGTGTGGGATAACATAAACTTTAACTCAATTTCGGGAGATCCTCTTGACCCTCGCTATCTTGGATGTTGTGACAGGAGGGAAGGGGTGTGGTGTACAGGCAGAGATTGGTGAGGAGATAGACTGACATGCTATTAATGAGACCAGTGTGGTGGATGTGATGGAGGGGCAGCAATGGTGTGAGGAGAGTCATAAATGCTCCACCAACCCTTCCCTGATCTCTTAAAGAACAGCAATTGGGCGGGAAGGTAAGGGTGCAATAATGGGTGCTGTTGTAGGCAGCAGGAGGCCAAAGGGAATGAAAAAACAGAGAGGCAGGAAATCTCAATGAAGGAAGTCTGGGGCAAGATATCAGACCTGGGGCTGCATAAAGATACTTCCAGTTCTTAAGCACAAAACTAAATACTTGCCCTTCCTCACTCTGACATACCGTATGTTCTTAAACATAAAGATAAGAGTAATATGTAAAACAGTAAAGGATGCCTAGAAAAGTAATATATATATTCTCATGATAACTACATCAATTCCTTTTAAAAAATACAAAATAGAAACTACTTTCAAGAAATGCATGTGCTTGGTTTGACTTGTAGGTGTTCAGTAATGCTAGTCTCTAAGTATTTAGGATAATTCTGACTATTCAGAACTCAACTTATTCAGCCTTGTGAGGTTAAGGTCTACCCGTGGGTTCACCATTGTATACCCAACTGGCAAACTGTTCTGAGCACTGTAGGAACGAATAAATCTTTGTAGCTGGACAGACTGACAGATTAAATCAATCCTGTATCTATTAAAGGGAAATTTTACCAACTCATACCTATCAAGTTGGGGTGAAGTGCAAAAAGGGGATATGCTGTCCAGTTCACTACAAGGGCTAGAAGTCAATAATACATCTTATTTTCTATAGTTTTTGACTTTTTAGGTTTCATGCTTTTGGAATATTTATATAATTTTCTGATAGCAGTCTCTAATTGCCACCTGGTTATCCTTTATTAAGTTAGTTTTAATCAGACTATGTCTGGTGTTTACTTTCCCTTTCCCGTTTTTCTTCCTTGTTATGTAGCTGGCTCTGTGAGAGGAGCAGATATAGTTATCTAATTTACAGCAGTATCACCAGAGCCTGGCACAGAATAAATGATCGATATATATTTGTTGAATAAATGGATGATAATTGTCTCCTTCTTTCCTTCCCCCTTTTCTCCCAATTGGAGCCCTCTAAGTCACCATAATGTTTGTCATTGAAACCAGGATTCTTTCTTTAGAGTGAAGGGAGGTGCTGTTGATATACCAGGACAAAGTTAAAATCTGAGATTGTCGCACACAAACTGGGACATATGATACTCTGCTTTGAAAGGTCTCTCCATTCCCGCCACCCACCGGGGCTTTCTCAATGATAATGAGCAAACCATTTTAGATAGTAGATGTCAGGGATCAGAAAATTTCATTATTGCTTTTACATCAAACAGCCAATAGATTGCCAGTGATGCTTGCCTTTCTCCCAAGACCTTGACAAGTTCTCTCTCTGGCTATTTACACTTTGTTTTGTCTGTTTGTTTTTGTTGTTTTTAAGGATCTGTTGTTATTAGGTCTGGCTTCCTGGATGATCCACAATTTCTTGATCCTATACAGTCTTGCTATCTGGTTCTCATTTCCTAATCATTCTGTTTAGTTACTGTAGACTTCCTATCCCAAGCACTCACCTGAGTTAACTATTTGACTTCTGTGATTCTCCCCAACTCCCTTGGAGGCTCCTGCTGGCAACTTCTAACCCCCCCGCTTTTTTTTTCAACAGGCACCAGACAACAATGCAGATGAGCCAGCCTAGATTTTGGCTGAAACTGTCACCCTTCAAATGTGACAAGGAAGCTTCCCTACTGCTCCCTCCTGCCTTAGATCTTCACTGGGTCTGGACTTGGAGACACACACCCTCAGCTTCAAAAGGAATGCAAACCACTCCTTACCAAGTAAGGTGGCTTTCTTTATAATCGCTACCTGTCATGTAGCAGAATTTGGAAAAAAATTCCACCAGGTTACGTTGTATGGATGATTGAGGAAATTTTTCAAGCAAGGATCACGAAGAAGATAAAGTCTGCAGTTTCCTTCCTCTCGGCACTTCATCAAGAGCTCTAGACAGTCTGGGTAATCTGCTAGACTAGAATGGATTTTCGTTCTCCATTCTTACAGGGTAGGCATGAGAGTGACAGTGTTAATGGGGGTGCAAGCAGAGTGTGAGGGTGCCAGGCAGTCTGAGTTTACATCATAGCTGTTTACCGGAGTTGTCTGGGAAGGACAGCTTCCAGAACTAGGGATCTTCGTGCCTGTGGGAAATTGCCTTTGGCCCTGTTAGACTGAGGGATTCCCTGGATCCATGGGAGGTTGAGTTGTGAGCACTGCTTAAAAACCAAACTGTAGATGGTGTGTTATTCACATCCCCTTCCATCGTGCTGTACGTGCAATCAGTCAGCATGACTACAACTCATCACTTTCAAATGAAAATGCAACTAAACCTAGAAGATTTCAATCTGAAAAACACATTCAGGAGTTAGGCCTTTCTATTGTTTTATTAGAAAGGAAACTCCATTGCTTTCTTAATTCCCTTTTAATAAAGGTAGTGATACAAGTAATATGGAAATGAAAGATGATGGATGGCCTGTAGGTACCTTATTTGACAACTGAAAACAGACATATAAATAGAAATATTAATCAATGCTCTGGGCATAGTTCAGGTGCTAAGCTGTGGAATGTAATACATCCCAGAGCCTAATTATTATTTTTATGGATATAGTGGCCCAATGCACTCCAAGCAATTGCATCAATAAAATCTTCTGCTAGAGTGGGTTCAGCACAGGGTTGTACTACTTTTCTGCCAAGTGAACAGGTTTGGTTTTATATTGGATTCATGGTAATATTTTGAGCAGTGTGTCTTGGATCTTCTTCATTTTAAATGCACATTTGAAGACACCTGCATTTAGTTCCCAAGTTGGACCTTAGCTTTGTTCTGGACATGTGCCTGCTCACACCAAAAAAGGTGTCAATTGATCTGAGCCATGTGATGCTACATAAAATCAAGCTTGCTACAAAAATAAATTGGCTGAAACAAATGCTTTCTTCGGAAATGTCACTACTGAACAAGAAAGAAAAGAGATTTATTTTTCTTCTCCTGAGAAAGAGTAGTGGATTACAAATAATTTTTTTTCCTGGTATTAAATTTTAAATATAATTTTTCTACAGATTTAACATTTGTTTAAGGCACACAAAAAAGTAGACTGAAATTTCTCTTGTCTAACAATGAATCTGCAGAAAATAATCTATTTTAATGTAGCCCTACTTTGTAGGAAAAAAATAAAAAACTGCATGAGAAATCATGGCAAAGAGTTTCTTCTTCCCTCTGGGTTGTCATATTATCAACCTACTGTCACTAATTACATTATATTCTCCTACTTTGCAAACTTAGATACTTCAGGCTGGTTCCTAAAGGATGATAAAGTAAATGTTCATAGGTCATCAAGAACTTGAGGAAATAATGGAAATGCAAAGAACTCTGTCTTCCACATTCCCTAAAAACGTTTTTTCTACACACACCCAAACAGCATTAAAACATTTACTTCCCCCAAACAGAGTTCTGGCTGTCATTGTCAGGTTCAAAACACTGACTCAACTGGGGAAACAAGTTTGAAGCAAAATGTTATCCTTACACTCACTATTGTTTTTTTCATTTCCTTTCTAACAATGTTCAATAAAATTTATTGTGAAATACAAAGAGTTTTAATTTTCACCTCTCTGGCTTTTCATTGATATATGTTTCCACTCTGTGGTTTCAGCAGATATGATTAAAAGAAGATAATATCAAATGAACTATAAATGGCAAAAATTTAAAAAGAAATGCAATGGTAATCTTGTATATCAGAGCTATGTCTGTGCAACTTGCAAACATACAGATGTAAAGACAAAAAATGTTCCACTATCCAGATGTTAATTCTGAAATAACTTTAAATTTGGGATGTTTTGTCTGTACTGTGCTAACCAGCAAGTGTTTCTGAGTGTATGACTGTTCATACTGTGTAGGCAAAACAGATGGATAATTTGACAGCACCATTCATTTTTTTTTATCCAGATGTTCTGCCATCATGTTGGCAAAGCCCTTCCACTGTCTTAACAGTTGATACTTGATATAAACTTCAGATCAGTATACTAGTTACATCTGGTAGTTTTCCCTGAAAACCTCCTGACTTTTTAACTTTTTAATTATTTAACCATTATTATTCTGAATAAGTAAGTAATCTGACACTGGGTAGCTTATTATGTACTGTTAAAATGTTAATGGAGAAAGCAAGGCATAATACGCACACACACACATACATATATATGTGTGTATATATGTATGTGTATATATAGAACATTGTATAGTTTTATTTCATATATGAATCCTATTCTGTAATTGTTTATGCATTAGTGATTGGAGATGACACTCTGGCATATAAATAAACGAGTAGGTAAATATATATATATATATTTTTTATATATATTGTAGGTTATATATATACAGCTATATATATATAACCTAAACTATTACTCTTACACAATTTCATTTCAAGTGTACTTTTGAGGGGTATACAAAAAAAATCACATACCTCAGGCTTATTTGAAATGTGTTATTTGTAAGGAAATAGGATCTTTATACGATTTTAAAATTCTGAAAATTTATAGCTTGTGAAGTTCTTTTCTTCTTCCACAGTAATGACATGCATCACTTAGAGTAGGAATTTTAAACTAAGTGTATTTTTTTGCATTTCTTCAGAAGCTCCAACTTAAGTATTATTGTGACAATAAATATCTTTGCTTCAAGGACCCTTCATAAAATGTAAGAGCTTTTAACATGAAATAAATAAATGCATTGTTCTCCGAGATTAGGTGAGTGTCTTTGAAATATAATGTGTTAGAATGTTACCTGAGTTTGACATAGCATGGATATAAAATGCATTGTGCCACTCAACTTACCAGCAGTAACACTGATTACCAATTCTAATCGTTGTCTGCATGGTGACAGCATACTGAGATGGAGATGTTGAATATTTTAGTTTGTGATATTATCATTGTTGTTTAAAGTACTGACTACGTGTTTTGAAACCAATAGAAGTAATTGGTATGCATGTAAGAACTAGCAGGCTGAGCACATCATTTATTTATAGACTCTTTTGATGTAACTCTATGGGGAAAAAGTTAATAAAACATGGTTCAAAGACAAATTTACACTCACCACTATAATATGACATAAAGCACAAATTATTGTGCCCAAAAAAACCTGTTTTCTAGTGAAACCCGTTCTTTATCCTCAAGCTATTCAGCAAAGCAAGAAGAATAGGGCTGGGAGGAAGTAAGAGCTACGCAGGTACTGTTAACTCTTTAAACTTTTCTGAAGCAACTTGTGACGCTTAAAATCCAGGTACTAACAAAGAAAAATCAAGAAATATGACAGAGTTCCTAAACCTTCCCATTTGCTCCCATAAAGTATACTAGATTATGGTCTCATAGGACAGGTTCACCAAGAAGTCAGTATCAGAAATGGAGGACTCGAAAACATATTTAGGAAGTAACATGATGGCCTCATCTCAAAGGTCAGACATAGAGGAAGGCACTGCTGTACACCACCCTTTTGCAGCAAGGATACTGACATGCTTAGTCTCTATTCAAACAAAAAAGCACACTTCACAACAATATTAATTAAATGCCTAATTATGGTCAGGCAACTGCTGACTTCAAACTTCATTTGCTTCAGGCGCAGTCAAAGCTTACACCAACGTGCTAGAAAAATATGAAACTGCTGACAATAAAAAAAAAAAATGTGTTAAGAATAGTGATGTAGGCAAGATGTGGACAAGCCAGAAGGAAAGAGGCTGCTACACACAGAGGAATATCTGTGGAGGATGACTGCCCTGTCTCATTTGCATGGTAGAAGCATCTCTCATCATTGGAGACCATGAGGAGGAATGAAAATCAGAACAGTTGGGTTTTGGCTTTTGACTTGTACCAACAATGGTATAATCTTAGGCGGGATTTTAATGCTTCTGGGCCTTGTTTTCTTTACCTTGGACTAGATGGCTTCTCACTCTCCTTTTAATTCTTGATTCCATGATCCCTTCTCTGAAGAATGTTTTTGAAGTGGGGAATTCTAGGTCCAAGAAGTAGAAAAGATTGGCCTGATTCTAGGGCTTACAAGGATGATCTCATTTAAGATTTCCAACAACCTTGTGAGATATTTTATTTCCATTTTTCATGAGTAAGTCAAGTTGTCATATACAACTATAATGAACAGAGTTAGGATTTGAACCCAGGCAGTTTCAATCCAGAGCCTGGGTGCCTATATCAATTCACACTACAGTGAATGTCTGTGCTAAACTCAGACTCCTCTGCTTAACATGACACCTACATTTTGTGATTGAGTGACTAGCCATGGGGGGTGTGGCTAGCACAGTCAGGTGGCTAGGATCAGTCTGAAAAGAGATCACTTTCATCTATGGATTGTTTCTACTTCAGATTTCTTATTAATGAGAGTAACCATGAGAAATCCTGGTTCAGTTCAGCTAAATGGGGAAGGAAGATGGGGTAATCTACTGTGTTTTTCCTCTTCTGATCATTTCATCTCTGTAGCTGGGCTTCAGTGTTTAAAGCTTCCATGGAAATGGTACTTAATTTAACCAACCCCATGCTCATTAAGCAGTACATTATAAACTCCAGCTTATGTTGAAATTCCCATTAATGTGAACCTTAAAAATGAGAACTTGAGGTTTCAGAATGGCCATTTTTGGCAAAAATGTGACTGTAAAAATAAAAGCCAATAATTAGAAAAATGCTTGACATTTCTCATTCCTACCTGTATCTATGTGCTCCTGCTAAGATTGCATTCCTGCATAAAGAACTCCCATTCCTCCATCACCCACAGCATGCTTCTCCCTGGCTCATCATCTTTATAGCCCATTCATAATTTCTGTTAGTGTAAAGTACACATCTTGTATGTCAATGGCTATAGTAAAGCTAAACAGGTAAAATTGCATCAGCTCTTACCAAACACTGGATATTAAAGATGTATAAGTCAGCTTGGGTTGCTACAACAAAATACCATAGCTTGGGTGGCTCAAACAAAAGACATTTATTTCTTACAGTTATGGAGGCTGAGAAGTCAAAGATCAAGGTGCTGGCAGATTTGGTTCCCAATAAGAGTTTCTCTTCCTGGCTTTCAGACAGCAACCTTCTCACTGTGTCCTTACATGATGGAGAAAGACAGAGCCCTGCTGTCTCTCCCTCTTCTTATAAGGACACTAATCCCATGTGTCATGGGGGCCCTACACTCATGACCTCATCTAAACCTAATTACCTCGCAAAGGTTCCATCTCCAAACACCATCGCACTGGGGATTAGGGCTTTGAGATATGAATTTTAGGGGAACATAAATGTTCAGTCCATAACAAAGGGGCAATGAAAAATTCTCATCTTTTCCTCCTCTGGATGGAAATGGCATCGGTCTTCGTAGAAAAGGAAGCACTCTTTCTTGCCTTTCCCATTGATTTTTATCATCTCTTCTTGATATTTGGTAATTTATCTCCCTAAAAATGCACTTTGCATAGTTCTCAGTAGTGGTAATCCAGGCTAATGTTGTCTCAGTCTAGCTCATATTTCATGCTATTGTGATTTTCAAATTCTCACTCTCAACTAAAAGAACAAGTTTCAGGAAAATTCATGAACAGCGTGTTTACATATTTCTTGGTCTGTGGTTAATTTATCACGGGTGAGGGAGAAAATTTAACATTTTAGAAAGGATAATTTTTCTCAACTAAAAATAATTAAGTATGTACAAATCTTAGACTCTCTTATGTTAGAAACACAGGTTCTTAATAAATATATATTTATTAAATGAATAAAATAAGGATGAAAATACTTCAGTTAGCTAAAAGATTTCAAAAGTCTCCTTCCAGTTTTACGGAAAGTGAGTGAATAATATAATATATAGTCAGAAGTCAGAGAATTCCTCATTTTTTCCTATTTGTGTATCTACTTTATCCTTTTCTTTCTTTTTCTTCTTTCTTTGTGGTCATAGACTACAGATTTTTTAATCTCTTTTATAAAGATGCAACTTTATGGAACTTAAACTTCTTTCCTTCTGCCTACATCATATGATACAGACAAGAACTAACAAGTAAGTGAACCAGGAAGCCGAGAATAGAAAGGGAATGACAGTCTTTCAGTGATCTTTCTCTTTCACGTTTATGTTTTCCCTGTCTACAATCAGGGTCTTCTGTTATATAAGATCAACTGGATAATTTTTCAAAACCAGATAATTGGACAAGGATACGACAATGAACAGAAAAAAAAAATTTCAGAGAAGCCACTTCTGTAGGCAGGTCATTTCCTGGTTGCTTTAAACTGTGGTACGTTGCAAGATCTATTCAAGACATTTCTCATAATAACTGCTATAAATATCAAATGTTTACCATGTGCCAGATATACACTGAGGACTCACATATATTATTTCATTGAAAACACAAAAGAACCTAAATCTGTTTTTCATATGAGGATCCAGACCCATCTGTTAGAACAGTTTAGTAGATTATGACTGGCATTTTCCTAAAAAACAATAAATAAGATTAGAAAAAAAGCTTTGTGAATCACATATAATAATGACAAATACAGCTTCTTAAAATGTTTGTTTCAGTATATGTGTGAATATTTGTGTGTGTGTGTGTGTGTTGAGTCATAATGTAAAATGTATTTTTTACTGATAGAGATAGTTAAAAAAACTTCAAAAGCCCTGCCCCATATGGTACTATAATATCAATTTTTAGAGGAAAAGCAAAAAGATGCAGCTTTATAACTATAACTTCCAAAGTTCCCAAATGAATTAGCTTCCATAGAGTCTCTTAACGGTGCCTAAGATAACGTTATTGTTTCCCGTTGCTTCCTGCCTTTCTCATGGTTTGCATTTATATAGCATCAAGGCAGCCCTACCATAGGGTGATTAAATCTCCTCAGATCAGGCCATCTGTGCCATTGAATAAGTGAGATACTTCAAATAAGTGAATGATGAATTCTGCTCCAGACTGTCCCATAAAATTATAATAAAAATAATAATGAAGTGCTCTCTAATAAAAAGGAAGTCGTTACAAATACTGTGCTATTGATTGCAAAGGGCAGTAATTTTAGAGGAGCTCTTTCATCTGTGTTATAAATCTCAGCAACCAGTGGAGAAAATGTCAGGATTTTAAAAGCAAACAAACAGAAAAAAAAAAAAAAATCGCCTCACTGCTCATCTTTCATGCTGTTTTGAGTAAAACTAAGGTAGCACAAATATTTAAACAGATGGCTCAATGATATGCTTTTTTCTTTGCTAATCATAGTTATTAAAGCACTCACTTTATTTTTATTGTGTTTTAAACGGGCAGAGGAAATCTGAGGCTGATAATGACCTTTGTACATCGTGCTGCAAATTGATTTTGATGACCTTTCACTCTGCAATAATTAGGCTGGCTTCATGCACATTCATCTCCCTCTCTCTACTCTCAGGGCGCATGGTGCAGTGTTTTTTCCTGCTGTCCCTCAAAACCCCATTCTCCTCCCCCTCTCCCAGCTTTGTCTCCATCATCGCTGTACTGGGTTCTATCCTTGCCCTGAAAGCCACAGATTCTTGAATAAAGAATGAATAGAGGTATTTAGAGGCTGACAAAAAAGAAGAATAGTTATTTTACTGATGTTTTGAATGATCAAATATCTGAATTGTCATGTAATTATGACCATTACAATGATGTCATTGCCATAGTCATTTGTCGATTGTGTACATTGTGTTGAAGATTTATTACCACATTGAATTATAACTCAGTAGTTTAATGAATTTTATGAGGGTGTTTCTTTGTGGCTAATGTGAACAGATGGTAGAAGTGGAAAAGAAATAAACTATGCCTCATTTTCCTTTACGTTTTCTTTGTTATTATGCTCTGAAATTAAGAACATCAGACTAACACAGTTATACACACATATTTTAAAATCATAATCTTTAAAAAGACAATTGTCAGATATCCCCCTATTCTGTATTTTCTGCTTTCTTTAGACTTACTATTTTTTTTTTACTTTTTTTTTCAGTGAAATATACATGCCATATAATTTGCCATCTTAACCATTTTTAAGTATGAGGTTCAGTGGCATTAATCACATTTACAGTGTTGTACAACCATCAACATTATACATTTCCAGAACTTTTTCATCATTCCAAACTTTTAGACATATTTTTAAGCAACTACATTTTTAGTCTATTAGGGAACTTCTCTTTTTCTTCCTTATGTGATATTCATTAAATCATATTCTTAACATAACTGTTTATACATGAACCCCCTAGGCCTAAGGTTAATTATAAATGTGTTTTCTTCAGGACTACAGAATTCCAAAGAATACTTTATTAAGGAATAGTAGTACAAGAAGCTTTACAGGTGATAATAGCTAACATTTATAGAACATTTATTCTGAGTGAAGCCCTAAGTTAATTTATATACACGTTAAGGAGAAAAATTTGACAATAAAACGTGCTTAAAACATTCCCTAAGGTAAAGTGGATGTTATTATTCAGTTGACCTTTCTTACAAAAATATAACTGTTGAGTCTTTCGTGTATATGTGCACCAACGCACAATAAGTAAGATCATAGGCAAACTGGACCCAGTCTTAAGAGTTTGCAGGGCCCAGTGTTACTCTGTTCCTTTCCTCACTAATAGCCTGCCTTAAACTCGGGAAACAGAAATCAAACTATGAGTTTTAAATGGAGGGAAGTTAATACAGGAAATCACGCACACAAGTGAGGTAAATGCTGAAAAGCCAACAGGAGATTGCCAGGCAACGTAAGTATTACCCACAATAGTAGCCATTACTAGGCTGGAGGACCAAAGTGGCAATTCAGTGGTAGGGGTGCCTGGGGTTGGGAATCATCTCATGGAAGCTGGAGACACGAAGGAGACAGAGCCATCGTTGGAGACATGCATCCATGAAGACAGAGGAGGAGAACTATTCTGATTTCTCACTTCCTCCTATGTTTTAATCTCCTTACATTTCTTCCGTTGGCCAAACCCAACCAGAAGCCATCTGACAAGGTAGCCTGAGACACAGCTTGGCGGGAAGCCACCTCCTCGTGACAGAAAAGAGACCAGGAGAAGGGTAAGGAAGAGACTTAAGGGCAAATCGGTCAAAGACTGGCTTTAACTTTCCAAATCAGGAAATGCTGAACCCTTCTAACAAAGGCAAACAGAGGAAAATGTAGAAAGGTTTATGGATGCCTGAGGAGTCATGAAATAAAGAGCTGTACTTTGAGAAAACTTCCCAAGGAAGCAGACGCCTCTCACCTTTGTAATCCTTGATTCCTTTCTTTTGCTCATTTCTCACATTGTATAAGTGAGTCTTATCTGCACATTCCAAAACATGTCTCCCAGCCAACTACTTTCACCATCTCCACTGGTCCCACCATCATCTCTCACTTGAATTTTTGCAGCAACCTCCTAACTGGTTTTACTCTTTTAATTTTTTTCTCGTTTAAAAAATTGAGGCAAATTTTACATACAATGAAATTCACAGATCTTAAGCGAGTTCTAATGAATGTACACGCCTATGTAAACAACACTTTAATCAAGTATAGGACTTTTCCATCACCGCAGAAAACCCCCTCATGTCCATTCAATCTAGTCAAACTCTACCTTTCATAGGCAACGACCACTTCACTTTCTAACACTTTCTAACAAACATGGATTTGTTTTGCCTGTTATTAAACTTCATATGAATAGAATCATACAGTATATATTCCTTCACGTGTAACTTTTTTCACTCTTCATGATGGTTTTGAGGTTCATCCATGTTGTTGTGTATCATTAGTTTATTCTCATTAATTTCTGATCAGCATTCCATTTTGTGGATATACTGCAATATGTTTCCCCATTTCCCTGTTGATAGACATCTGGACTATTTCCAGTTTTTTGTTACTATGAAAAGCTGTTATAAACTTTCAAGCACAAGTCTTTTTGTTGGACATATGTTTTCATTTCTCTTGAGTCAATTCCTAGGAGTGGAACTGATTGATTGGTAAATGCATGTTAGCTATAAGAAAATGCTAAACTATATTCTGAATTGTTTACATTATTTTATACTCCCACCACCAAAATTTGAGACTTCAAGTAGCTCCACAATCTTGAAAACATTGATATTGCCAGTATTTTAATTCAGCCGTTCTAGAGGGTGTGCAATAGTTTTCTAGTTATCTCACTGCAGTTTTAATTTTCATTTCCCCGATAATGAATGACTTTGAGATTTTCATGTGCTTTTTGGCTGTTCATATATTTATTTGTTGTTTTTAAAATGAGTTTTAGTAGTTCTTTATATATTCTAAATGCAAGTCTCTCTCTCTCTATGATTATATATACATATATAATTTCTTCCAGTCTGAGGCTTGTATTTTTATTTTCTTAAAGCTGTTGTTAGGTTTTAATTTTGATGAAGTCAAATTTTATATTTTTTTCTTTTATGCTTAGTGTTTACTATGTTCTAAGAAATTATTGTCTATCCCAAGGCCCTCAGGATATCCTGTTGTTTTCCTCTGAAAGTTTTAAGGTTTTAGCTTCTACATATAAGTCCATGATGCATCTTAATTATTTTGTGTATCATTTGAAATGAGAGGTCAGGATTCATTTATTCTTTCATACATTTATCCAGTTTTTCCAACACTATTTGCTAAAAAGACTTTTCCACATTAAATTATCTTGCTTCTTTGTTGAATAACAAAGAGACCTGTTTACAAACATGAATATTTTGGGGTCCTCTACTATGTGTCATTGAACTATTTTGCTCTCCTTATTGTCTATCACTTTCTTGATAGTATACTGTAGTTTTGTAATAAGTCTTGCAAACAGATAGTGTATGTCCTCCAATTATCTTCAAGGATATTTTAGTTTTTTTGCATTTCCTTACAAATTTTAGAATCAGCTTGTCAATTTCTACCTAAAAGCCTGATTAGATTTTAATTGGCCTTGTATCATACATCAGTTTGGGGGAGAACTGACACTTTTACAACATCGAGCCTTCCAATCCATTAACATAGCATAATTTTCCATTTATTTAGAAATTCTTCAATTTCCCTGGGCAATGCTTTGTAGTTTTTGGCACAGTGTCTTACACATACTTTATGTTTATTTCTACACTTAAAAAATACATTTCTGGTGCTATAATAAATAGTATTTGGGGTGATAAGCGTTCAAGAAAGTTCCCAAAGATTTCCACTTCTCTGTATGTTCACCCTTGCGTATGCATCCCCACTGAATAAAGCTGACCTGAGTGACCAAGAGGACATCATGGGGATGACTGACTGGGACTTCTAAGGCTCAGTCATAAAAGAAACTGTGGCTTCTGCCTTGATCTCTTCTGGATCATCATTCACTTTGGAGGAAGCTACTGCCACATCATGAGGACCCCAACGAAGCTCTAGGAGAGGCACATGTGGTAGGGAACTGAGACCTCTTGCCAATACCCAGCATCAACTTGCCAGCCATGTGAGTGAGCTTCCTTGAGAGTAGATATTCCCGTCCAGCCTTCAGAGCACTGCCGCTCTGCCTGACATCTTGACTGCCAGCCCTTGAGAGACCCCGTGCCAGAATCACCCAGCTAAGTTTTTCCCAAATCCCTCATCCATAGAAACTGCGTGAGATAATAAATGTTTATTGTAGTTTTAAGTCATTACATCTATGGCAATTTGTTATGCAGCAATAGATAGTAAGACACAATATTGTTATTAAGTTTTATTTTCCAGTTGTCTTTGCTAGTATATAGAAATAACATTGATTTTGTAATATATTGACCATGTATCCTGTGACCTTGCTAAATTCACTTATTAGTGCTAGTAGTTTGTTTTATAGATTTGTTAGAATTTTTAATGTAAACAATCAAGCCATCTGCAAATAAAACTGTTTTACTTCTTTCTTCCCAGTCTCTATACCCTCCATTAATGTTTCTCCCTGCTGTAAGATAGGACTTGAAATACAATATCCACTAACCCTGGTCACAGCTCAAATCCTTGCCTTGTTCCTGACTGAGCGAAATGTTCAGTTTTTCACTGAACACAAGTATGATGTTATCTGTAGTTTTTTATAGATACATTTTAGATTGAGGAAATTATCTATCTACAGTTTGCTGAAACTTTCTAACATAACTGAGTGATTACATTGTTGTTGCCTTTTAAGGAAATTATAAGAAGAAAAAATATATATATTCTCTTACATTTATCCACATAGTTACCACTTCCAGAGTTCTTCACCCTCTTCTTTCATTTGGTATTATTTCCCTTTATCCTAAAAACAAACTTCAGCATTTCTTACAGGCAGATCTACAAGCAACAGATTCTTTGGGCTTTTGTTTATCTTTATGACTATTTTACATCACTTTTTAGAAAAGTTTTCTGCAGAGTACTCTGCACTGTCAACACATTTAATTTGCTCACATTTCCTCCCACTAGAAGGTAAGTTTTATGAGGTCAGAAGCCTTGTCTTGTTTACTTCTGTATTCACTTCACCAGGAACTGTTTCTGTCACAAAGCGTTGGTCAATTTGTTGGCAGAAAGAAAGAGAGGAAGGAAGGAAGGGAGGGAGTAAGGTAGGGAGGGAGGGAAGGAAGGAAAGAGGAATGAAAGAAAATTAATTGGAACTGCTATGTATGGCCTCTATGAAAATATTTGGGTTTGACAGTGTTTCTTGAAACATCAGCTGTATTCATCTTGTGTTTGACTGGCACAAATTAGTTTGCTTACAATAGCAAAACAAAATATCTGGCAAGAAGGAGGTAAAGGAAAATGCCAATTATATATAAGCCTTCAAAAATTTATAACACATTTAAAAGTACAAAATAACAATTTTTATTACAAACTTGCTGTTACATACATATATATATGTGTGTGTATCTATCTATAGATAAAGAAGTATATTCCCTATTTTATATTCCATATAGAGTATATTCATTGAAACCTTGTAAGTGTAAGGGAAGTAGATAATCTTGATTATAAATACTTAAATACTACTAATATATAAACAATCATCCTTAAAACAAGGTATAGAAATTACTGGCACTTTTCATTTTAATACTGGCACATTTTAGAATGTGCATACAGTGAGTCTATACTTAATGACAAGGGAATATGAACAGGGCCTGGGAGGAAAAAATTGGTAGAAGAAGACAAGGATAAAGATGACAGGCTTAACATACGAAGGGAGTGAAATAATAGGCATCCAATATGGTCGATTGACAAAGAAATTTTTGATGAGAAGTATTTTGAAAACACCCACAGTTCTAAATAACTATTCTAAGCTAACAATGAATTCTTAGCTTGCAAAAGGAAAAGAACTCCTAAATAATGTCATTTATATTGTTCATAATGTTGATTATAAATCAACCAAGAATTGTCAGCTAGAAAAGATCAGGCTTAGAATGAGCAGTGGTAACATATATTTTTCTAGAAAAGAAACGTTATGGAATTCAAATTCTGAAGTTGTAGGTTCTATTATTCTGAAGAACAATATTCCAGGACAAGACTGGAAACATTGAGGTCTGGGTCATTTAACAGGTGCCTGGGAAAAACGCTGTCCCATAAGTTGTACAGCTCCTTCTGTGGATAGAGATGTCAGCCAGGTGAGCTAACGGGGCTAATTCATCCCTAATTCTGATGTGAGACAATGTTTGACAGAGCATGTGGTGAGGTCATGAGAAGATTTTAAAAGAAAATGCTTGGTGTGGGCCAGCCTGTGAAAGGTAATTGATGTCAAGGAGTAGGTTTTTGGAGACAGGCTTGGGTTCAAACCTACCAATGGTGACCATTCTCCTTTGTTGGCTGCGACAGTACTCATTTGAGCCTGCTGTTTCTTTCACTCTCAAAAGTGTCCCAAGTTACATAATAAATTATATGATTACCTAGTTTAAATGTCAATTCTGTTACTTACTGTGAGAACTCAGGTGAGTTATTTAAGTTTTCAAGTCTCAGTTCCTTACTTTTAAAATGAGAATAATCATATGTAATTCTTAGGCATGCTGAGAGGTTTAAACGAGATATTTCAAGAAAGATTCTGCTTGTGCCTGACGGGTTAGTTCACAGCAAACTGTTATTTCCTCATCACCTGAATCCTTTTCAATAAGATAATTAAAGCCTTCAGTGATATGACCCCAACATGCTTTTTTTATTCATTTATCTTAAACTTCATCTGTCTTAAACTTCTCAACCTTTTCTCTCAGTCTTCAGCATGTTATTTCTCAGTTGAAATGCAATCTTCCTCTTTTTTTTTCTCATTATCTTTAAATTCTTTTTACTTTTTAAGGCTCACCTTTTCTGAATATCTATAGCTAGAAATAATGTTTCCTATATATAAACACACCTTTTTAAACTTTATGGCTGTCACTCTTTAAAATTATTTAAATATTTAATGAAGTGATACAAATTTTTATATTATTTGGATCTACTCCAATTTTTTAATTTATTAGGTTGCACATTTTTACATTATTTAGATACACCATAATTTATTTAATGAATCTCCTACTGAATGATATTTAAGTTGATCCCAGTTTTTAGATTATTATCGCATTTTAATGTAACTACACAGCATTATAGTTGTATTAAATTATCCTCTATTTAAAAATCAATTTGTAAGTTTTTTTCAAAATTAAGGATGTTAATTTTTTTTGTCATGTGTTTCTTTTTTGTTAAATGTCCTCTGTTCATAATGTTTTAGACTTTGCTGAAAGGTTTTGTTTGTTTTTTTTGCGGCCTCTCACTGTTGTGGCCCCTCCCGTTGCGGAGCACAGGCTCCGGACGTGCAGGCTCAGCGGCCATGGCTCACGGGCCTAGCCGCTCTGCAGCATGTGGGATCTTCCCAGACCGGGGCACGAACCCGTGTCCCCTGCATCGGCAGGCGGACTCCCAACCACTGCGCCACCAGGGAAGCCCTGCTGAAAGGTTTTTAAGTGTTAAGTTATCAGATTTATGGTTTCTGAGCTTTGTGTCTGCTTAAAAAGATCATCTCCATCCTAAAGTTATAAATTAATTCAGTCATGTTTTCATCCAATATTTTTATGGCTTCACTGTTTACTTTAACTCTTTGATCCATGTGGAGTTTATTTTTATGTAAGTAGTGTTTTGAAAATGTGGCTTTACTTTTTCCAAATGACTATATAGTTGCCAAAGATTTATTGAAAAATTCACCTTTATACCCACTGGTTTGAGATGCTCTTTTTGTGCTACTTCTCATATGTATTTGGGTCTCTTTCTGAACTCACTGTCTTCCGTTGATATTTCTGTGTATTCCTGGGCCATTATTAAAGTTATATGAATTAGAGCTTTAGCATATGTTTTATTATCTGGTATGATTCTTTTTTTTTTTTTTTTTTTGCGGTACGCGGGCCTCTCCCGTTGCGGAGCACAGTCTCTGGACGCGCAGGCTCAGGGGCCATGGCCCACGGGCCTAGCCGCTCCGCGGAATGTGGGATCTTCCAGGGCCGAGGCACGAACCCGTGTTCCCTGCATCGGCAGGCGGACTCTCAACCACTGCGCCACCAGGGAAGCCCTGGTATCATTCTTTACTCTTCTTCTTTAGAATATTTCTAGCTAGTTTTATGGATTTATTTTCCAGACTAATGTAATAACATGATTTCATTTCATAAATTTTAGAGGGTTTTTTTTTTACTTAATATTTTAACAATATTGAGTCTTTATTTATAAAAACAGGATAGATTGCATTTTATTGAAGGATTTTACTATGTCTTTCAAAAGATACTGAAACATTTGCACCTTGTAATCACCTACAGATTCCTTATAAAGTTGGTTTTGCAATGATCGTTCTGTTCGGGACTATGATTATTTTCTTCCATTATATTTTTAATTGGTTATAATTTATATATAAGAATTTACATTTATCAACTATGTAAATATATGTCTTCATTTGTAATCGCTTTCCAGTTCATTCTCTTTTTAAATATGGAATCATATTTTCTGCAAGTAATAATATTTTACCTTTTCTTTTCAAAAATTGATAGTCTGTTTCAGATTAGTGCAATTGCTGATGGTATTGCTCATTGGGGTTCAAATTCAAACACTGTCAAGTTAATTAAATGTTCAAATCTTCAGTTTCCTCATCTGTAAAATACAAGAATAGTAATATAGTTGACCCTTGAACAACACGGGGGTTAGGAGTACCCACCCACCCTGAAGTAAAAAATCTCTATATAACCCTCTTATTGTGGTTCTGCATCTGAGGATTCAACCAACTGCAGATCGTGTAGTGTTGTAGTATTTACTATTGAAAAAAATCCATGTGAAAATGGACCCATGCAGTTCATGTTGTTCAGGGGTCAACTGTACTTATCACACAGGGGTAACATAAAGATCAAACTGGTAATGTGTGTAAAGCAATTAGCAACATATCTAGAATATGATACACTCCCCCAAATGTTAATCATTGTTTTATTTTTCCTCAAAGTTAACTGAATAGTCTAGTATTTTATTATCATCATTTAATAATACTAACAGTCATTTTAAGTGACTTTCAGTGATGATGTGTGGAATGGCCTAATGGTCTAGTTGTAGTGTATAGATTATAGTATAGTAAGCATAGAGTCTAGATTTACCAGCGCAATGATAACATGCAATTCTATTGTTTTAAATAAAGGCAATAAATTATTGTGAAACTAAATGGCACTTAATTTTGTAATCCTGGCAAGATACAAGTTAATTCATAAAATAGAAAAAGAGTGATGATAGTGGAAAGTCTTGTTTTATATTGATTATAAACATTAATAAAAATATTTACCATTTCATATTTGTATCATAGGTATTTATTTATATGTTCTAACTTCCTCGATAGAAAAGGTAACGCTCAGTTGATTCACCTACATGGTAAATTTGGGCAGCTGACAACCTTCTTAAGTGCAATACCCAAAGCAGGCATTCAATAAATATCCTTTGAGGAAAGGCATGAATAAATAAATAGACTCATAGACAATATATTTTTCCAGATTCCACAGGATCCAAGCAGATGCAATGGAAACTTTGTATTATCCCATCCTCAGACGACAAGAGACAGTATCATACTTCATCTTTCCCTAATACATGTAATATTCTTTAATAGAAGAAAGATACTTAATCAGGAGCCACCATGTACAAAACATTGACTAGAGGTTTGAAATATTAAATGTTCTTTCATCAAGGAAGATTTTTCCCCTTAACGTACACACGTTAAATCCTACTCTAATCAGTCAATTTTTTTCTTTCATTCTCAGTGGAAATTGTAGCTATCTTGCTTTTACTATAAAACCCGATTTATATTCTTCAGCTAAATGCAGAGATTTCATTTGTGAATGCTCAGTGATTTATATCATTGTTTTCCTTTTCGGAAAAGTCACTGCAAAATAATTTTTTTCAAGCAAGGTGGTATTAACCTTTTCTGATTGCAAAGTCTCTCTCCTAGCAGTATCAATACTACTTTGTCATTTCTGTCAGTTATTATATTACATTTGATAAACAAATAAATACAGTTCCACATATCAAAACCCAAAATGACTATTTTGAGGATTAGCCTTTTGATAATCATCTACGACAGATTAGGCAGCCTCTGGAATATTTCAAAGAATTGGCCTTTTTCCAGTTGATACTGATATTGGGATTTGAGTTAATTGCCAGTGCATCTCAAATAACAGAGCAGGTGCTAGTAGAAAGAACATTTCCTGTATTTTCATTGTTATTTATAGTCAGAGCTCTTCTGCACTAAACCCTTGAGTTGGCTTTTTAGAGCCCACTGTATAACAATTTCATTCACTTTCATGTCAACGAGCTTTGGCTTGATAAATTAAAACGGAAAAAATGCTGGCTAAAGCACCGGGGCCCTACCTAATTCATTTTGCTGCAAGTTTCTGGCAGCTGCCCAAGAATCACCTGCTATCTTCCTAGTGTCCTTATCATTTTCCCATCTGGAAAGGGCTGAACCTTACTTACACTGGGGAGTTAAAGGCCTGTGCAGGATGCATTCAAAGGCCATTAACAATCACAACTCTAAAAATCACCATCTTTTTTCAGGCAAGGTTAACACTAGTCCATAAAATAGATGGGAAGGTCAATATTTTGTTTTTATTTAAATAAATATAAAGCAATTGCAGGATTTCTTTAATGATGCAGAAGTGCAGATAACCTGAACCATTATATTTCTAGACTTTGTGGTCTTCCTTAAAATTATCCAAAAGTAACTTTGAAAAGCCCATTCTAAATTAAGCAACTTCTAGTATTAGTTGTCAATTTATTGTTAAACAAAGTAATTCATTCATTTATTCTTACTTTATACAACTGTATTTCTTTTAAGGGGACTTAGGTAGGATGAAAATTTTAGTAATTATTAGCAATTAACTACCAGAATGCAAAGGTCATTAAAGAAAAAAAAAAGTAAACATATTTTTGAAAAGAGGCTAAATGATAGTAGAATCAGAGAAAATGTTAATATTTTATTTTCTCAAAGTTTTGAAATTTACAAGTAGCTTTTAACTAAGACTATATGTCGATTAAAAGTAAATTAAATTTAAAACCTGATCCTGACGAAGCTTTATTACCCTAGAAATTATCAGAGCCTGAATATAAGGCTGTGAGTTCTAAACAGTTACAATTTTTAGAAAATGCAAGTTCCCTTATTACTAGATATTTAAACTAACAATTCAAGCTTTCAACAGCTAACTTATAAAGCATGTTGGTGACTGTTAGTTTTGTCTCCAAGGTGGAAAAATATGTAGGGATGACCAGAATTCTTGACCAGCCACCCTTGCTAGGCTTAAATGAGTGCACTCTAAGCACAGTGAGCAAAGCCAGGCAGAATGCTCACTCCTTAAAAAAGGAGAGGCAATACCAAAAGAAGTCAGATGGACTCCCCATCCCCTGCCCCAAATAGTTAATTTGTTTAGGAAATGCTGCCACTTGCAAAGGCAACGGAGGGCAGAGAAGTCCAGAACCTTGAACTTGAACCCTGCCTGATGCTTGAAACACTGAGAGGCTGTGGAGGTAGAGGTAGGGAGGAAGCTGCAATTTCAAAATTTATATTACTGAAGGGGAAAATTTGTATTCTGCTTAGTAAGATGCTTATTTTTAAAATAAGCACTGGGAAAAAAAAGCCTCTGATGGGATTTTGTTTATATAAAGATAAAGCCTAGATCTAATTCTGGAACGGAAACTGAGAGTTAAGAGTCTGTGAATAATAACACAAGAGGTTATCTTCACTGTGGGTAGATTTGAGCCAGTGGGGATAATTACACACCCTGGGTGGCATAGCCCATCAGTCTCTTTATGGGAACCAAGACTTTTGGGGTAAGTCAAGACTTTTGGAGCAATAACTCCAGGGTAAGAAGAATACGGTCAGAAACCCTCCCCCTGCATGGGAGATGGCCTGAATCCTGAAACTTTTCATTTAGTCATTTAACTAATATTCATTCATTGGGCACATACCCTGTGCTGGTATCATCCAGTGGGGTAAACTGTCATTAAAGAATCCCTGGGGCTAGGGACTGTAAGAGCAGGAATCCTTACACCAACTTCCCTCCTTCCCTCCCTCCATTCCTCCCTCCTTCCCCCTTTCTCTCTCTCCTTTCTTCCTTCCTTCTTTCCTTCCTTCCTTCCTTCTCTTTCTCTTTCTTTCTCTTTCTTCTTTCTTTCTTTTTCTTTCTTTCTTTCTCCCTTCCTTCTGTCCGCCCGCCCTCCCTCCCTTCCTTCCTTCCTTTCTTTTTCTTGTTGTAAGTCGCATCTCTATTCTCAAGCCATTAGTGAAGTTTTATTAAACTCCATAGCCTCATCTTAGATTATGGATA
The DNA here is from genome assembly GCF_937001465.1 of Orcinus orca. Taxonomy (NCBI): domain Eukaryota; kingdom Metazoa; phylum Chordata; class Mammalia; order Artiodactyla; family Delphinidae; genus Orcinus; species Orcinus orca. The sequence goes on along the minus strand of NC_064561.1, from coordinate 81,838,563 downwards.
GGGATTTTAAGGGAGGAATGTTTTACAGCTTAAAAACAAAGTGGATTGACTATAAAATCACCAGTATTAACAGAGAAGAGAAACATTTTATCTGATAGCAACAGCCAGCCAGGAAGAATGGGGCAAGTTGCTGGCTTGCTAGGTGACCAACAACCATAGAACAAAGTTGTGGGACATATTAACCTTCTTCCAGAGAGCCTCAGAAATGCCTCCAGAGGGGGTGCCTGATGGCCGGTTCTGCCCTTAGAGCCAGGTAAGAGGAGTCTCGTTGGTGCCTGACACTGAACTGGACAACAGTTCTGTGGGGGAGGGGGGTATCCTGAGCCTAGGCCAGAATAACAAGCTATTCTCCAACCATTTATGCCCCTACCTTACCTTTAACAATGGTTGATCAGGTGTTCCAAGGAGCTTCATGATCCTCACCTATGGGACATCCCAGGCCTCTGTGGTCAGGGCCCAGGTCATAGACAGTGGCCTGGAAAGCAGATTTGTCCTACTGGCCAGCCGGGCATTTCTTTGTGGGATCATATAAAATTGGGACTGAAAAATGGGGCTGACACGCTGATATAACTCATTTACATGAGACACAGGATGATTTCAGATCTCTGGGCTACCAAACATCTACCATCAACTCTTGGGCTTGAAATGCATGTGAGGGCCATTGTGTTGGCTCTGAGTTCCACCACATCACTGTGCCACTTCCAGTCTACAGAATCCCAGGGTGGCAAGGGAGCTCTATGGGTGTGATTTACTCTGTGAGCATCCCTGCTGCTGACTTCCAGGGTAGTCCCTCCATCCCTCATCAGGCAGTCCTGGGGGAGCAAGCTTATTGCCAACAGGCCATTCGATCGACATCTTCTCTTTCTTCTGATTGATGTGGGAATGTTTTACTCTGTCTTAAGCTGTGCCAAACAAGGGAGAGATGTTCCTTGTGACAATGGAACTGTCCTTTTCACTCCACCACTGGGTCTTTTGCCTACTGTCCCTGTTGGTTTTGGTATAGAAAGTCAAGGGAGCAGTCAACATTGAAAGAAGTCACATTATAAAAATGCTGTGATTACAACCTATAGAGACATTGTTGGGAGATGTATTATCCTATGTTTTTACACTGTAAAATTCTATATGATAAATTTAACATGACCATAAAACAAAGCGTTGTTCACATTTTCCTGCATATTCTGGGTGCACATGCATTTGTGGTCTTCATCAATGAAGCTGAGTAACAACCTTTGAAATGGGCACTGGAAACCTGTATTCATAGGCAGCAGGATGGGTGATGTAATGTCATGAGAAGTGATGGAAACAATAGTAAATAAACAGTATTAGGGAATTATAGAAGCAAGGAGGTCTACATTTTTTCAATACAAAAAAGTTCAGAAGAGCAAGGCATCGTCTGTAATAGCACTGTTGCCACCAGTTTTCTTGTAGTGGAAAATAGGAAATTAGACAGGATGGAGCATTTGATGATAAAGGACACAAGAGATGGTCCTTGTGGCCCACCTCATTTTGGACCCTATGTGACCCACCTCATGTTGGACAGCTGGTATGGCTGAGGATTCTTTTAGCTTGGATCGACTGCACCACACTATTTGAATTAAAATCAATCTTATTTGCAGCTTTTCCTTAGGGCCATTTCTTGTCATGGCTCTTCAGGCTATTCAATGATCCAAAGAGAAGGAGAAGGAGAAGGAGGAGGAGGAGAAGAAGGAAGAGAAGGAGAAGGGGAGGGGAAGGGAGGGGGAGAAGGAGGATGACAAGGAGGACAAGGAGGAGGAGAAGAGGGAGAGGAAAGAAGGGGGAGGGAGGGGGAAAAGGAGAAGTGTACCAAAGGAAAGAATGGTTCTTCCTAAATCAGGGGTACAACAGTTGAGTACACCTAAGGGCCTTGGTAGAATATGTAACTGAGTGCAGTGTGTGGGCTGTCTGAGACAACAGAGCGAAGAGATTCTGGTTTATGCCCGCCCTGTTGATGTGGTGTAGCCACATTTGGCTCCAGGCAGTTACTGCGATGAAGTAAATAAAGTTGGTCCAATTTTGCCAGATAGTCCAATTTTCCAAGAGATGCCCCAAATCAAACTTTACATGAAATCTCCCTAGTTTTAAATTTGGGCAATTAATTCAAATGTTAACAGTTCTGTGAAAACCATAGAATATGTCTGGCTCACCTGTAGTCAATTTGCTAGCTCACCCCTAAGACCTGGAGAACAGAAGAGGTTGGTAAGCCAATGACAGGTAAGCCTTTCAAGAACGGGGAAGCCCCTAACAAGCAGAAGATACATAACTTCTGGGAAAGGAAAGAAGAAACAATATCAAAAGATGGAGTCTAAAGGGTGTTGGAAATCAAGCACTTTTGGCTAGTTCTCTCATCTTTTCCAAACCTCTGCTCCTCAGCATGTGGCTCTGACCTGATGGCTCTTTGCTTCTTCCTGGAAGTGAAGTGGGAGGAGGATGTGCTGGGTTTGAACTCTTCCTGGATAGTGATCTTCAGAATGTTGTGTTAGAGATATGAATTGAAGTGATATCATCGAGATGGTGACATAGGACATTCCCACTCCAGTCCCCCTCAAAAGAAGATCAACTAGCAATGATCCATAGATGAGACACCACTGTAAAATTCTCAGAACCCATGGGTGAGGTTAAACTCCCCTCTGGACAACAGAAAATTAGACGGGTAAGAGGAGCAGCTATACTCTGACTTCATCGCTTTCCCCAGGCCATCACAGTGCCACTCTGAGAAGGCCGCCCTGGGCCTATGATTTCCCCAGTGGGAAAAGAGAGCCCAAAGTGGACATCCAGCTTCCCCAGCATTGTGAGACACTTCCCTAGAGGCCACTCGGGTGTTACTTCATGAAAATCACTAGAGGGATCTGTGGGGCTTGACCGCCAGGAATCAGACTGAGACAGAGCAGGGGGCAAGACTTATAGCACCAGCACTCTGATCCTGGTGGATAGCATTCCTACTTGCAGTGGACTCAAAGAGAGATCCCAGCCAGTGACTCTGCCCAGCTTCAGAGCTGAGCTGGTGGTCCCATCTGGCCAAGGAGATTTGTTGGCAGTTCTGTCTGATTGGGTCCCCAATCAAAGAGTACCTGCTGTGGAGCTCATTCTACCCTCTTTCCCAGGCAGGAAAGAAAATTCAAAGTCCTGCCCAACTGCTGAGTATAGCCTACAGTCCTGTCGATCCAGGAAAGTCACAGGATACAAAACCAACATACAAAAATCAGTTGCATTTCTATACACTAAAAACAAACTATTTGAAAAGGAAATGAAGAAAAACAATCTCACTTACCATAGCATCAAAAACAGTAAGATACTTAGGAAAAATTTAACCAAGGAGGTGAAAGAACTGTTCCCTGAAAACAGTAAGACATTGATGAAAGAAATTGAGGATGATATGAATAAATGGAAAGATATCCATGTTCATGGACTGGAAGAATTAATATTGTTAAGCTGTCCATACTAATGGAAGTCATATATAGATTCAATGCAATCCCTCCCTACCAGGATTCCAACATTATTTTTTACAAAACTAGAAAAAGCAATCCTAAAATTCATATGGAATCACAAAGACCCCAAATAGCCAAAGCAATCCTGAGAAAGAAGGACAAAGGTGGAGGCATCATGCTTCTTAATTTCAAACTATGTTACAAATAATAATCAAAACAGTATTGTATTGGCACAAAAACAGACACATAGATGAGTGGAACAGAATCTAGATTCCAGAAATAAACATGTATAGTCAACCAATTTTTGACAAGGGATCCCAGATACTTAATTGGAAAAACATAGTCTCTTCATAAATGATGATGAAAACACTGGATATTCACATGGCAACAAATGAACCTGGATCTGTATCTTACACACCTCACAAAAATTAATTTAAAATGGATTAAAGACTTAAATGTAAGACCTGAAACCATAAAATTCCTAGAAGAAATCAAGGAAAAAGCCCCTTCACCTTGATCTTGGCAATGATTTTTTTGGAAATGACACTAAAAGCAGAAATGACAAAAGCAACAATAAACAAGTGAGACTAATAAAACTAAAAAACTCCTGCATAGCAAAAGATACAATCAACAAAATTTAAAGGCAACCTATGGAATGGCAGAAATATTTGCCAAACACATACCTGATAAGTGATTAATTTCCAAAATATATAAGAAACTCATATAACTCAGTAGCAAAACCCACAAATAATCTAATTAAAAATGAGCAAAGGTCCTGAATAGACATTTTTCCAAAGAAGATATTCAAATGACCAACAGGAACATGAAAAGGTGCTCAACATCACTAATCATCATCATGGAAATGCAAATCAAAACCACAATGAGATGTGGCTCTCTCACACTTGTTAGAATGACTATTATCAAATAAATGAGAGATAAGTGCTGATGAGGATGTGGAGAAAAGGGAATGCCTGCACACTGTTGATAGGAATATAAATTGGTGTAGTCACTACGGAAACAGTATAGAGGTTCCCCACAAAATTAAAAATAGAACTACCATATGATCCAGCAATCCCACTTGTGGGTATATATCCAAAGGCAATAAAATCACTATATTGAAGAGATAACTGCACCCCCATGTTCTTTGCAGGTTTATTTATAATAGCCAAGACATGGAAACAACCTAAGTGTCCATGGGCAGATGGAACATTATTCGGCCATGAAAAGAAGAAAATCCTGTCATTGACAGCAATATGGACAGGTTTGAGGGAATCATGCACAGTGAAATAAGTCAGACAGAGACAAATATTGTACATTCTCATGTATACATGGAATCTAAAAAAACTGAACTCCTAGAAACAGAGAGTAGATTGGTGGTTTCCAGTGGTGGAGGTAGTATAGGGGAAATTGGTGAAGGTGGTTAAAGGGTACAAACTTCCAGTTATAAGATAAATAAGTTCTATAGTTAATAATACTGTATTGTACATTGTATTTGTATATTTGAAAGTGGCTAAGAGAGTGTATCTTAAAAGTTCTCGCCCCCCTGCCACACAAATTGTAACTAACTGGGGTGATGCATGTGTAAACTAACCTTATTGTGGTAATCACTTCACAATATATACCTATATCCAATCATCACATTGTAAATCTTAAATGAACACAGTGTTAAATGTCAATTATATCACAATAAACCTGGAAAAAGAAAATAAATATGGTTTTAATTTTGTTACAAAGACATCATTTTGGGCTTTGAAGGTGAAGAGAGACCTGGGGGTAAAGCCCCCAAGGCAACCAGCCTGATGGAGAAAGCAAGTTGAAGAATGGTCTCTTCTCCAAGCATGTTCGCTCAGTGGGACCAGGCTAGCCATGGAGTGAGACGAGGGATTAAACTCCATTGACTAGTTAAGTCAGTCAGCTTTACTACTCATGTTAATAGTTGACTATACATATATATAGATAGATATACACACACACATATATATATTTTCTTTGTATGAAAGTTAACTATGAAATAAGCTAAACGGAGACCCTTGAGAAACTACAGCCAACACTTATATGGCATTTACTATATGTTCTATGCTCTTTTGCAAATATTAACTAATATAATCTTCACCACAACTCTAAATGGTAGGTATTATTTTTATACTTCATTTTCAAGTTGAGGCAACTGAGGAAGAAAGAAATTAATAACTTGCCCACAGTCACACAGCCAACAAACAGGGAATCCAAGAGACCTGGGCAGGTTGGCTGCAAAGTCTGAGACCTTAACTGAATGATTTATGTGGAAGAGGACAGCTAGTCTTTCATTACAGATTTATTTAAATTGGAAAATAAAATCAACTGCTAATCAAGAGCGAAGAATATTGAGTGAGGTTGGTTAATCAGAAGAAAAAGAAGGTCACCAAGTTCTCTCTCTCAGATGCAGATGTTTTTTAGCTAGGAGGCTGAGAATACAAGGACAAGTATTGCTGTGGGGAATGAGCAGTCTTCCCTATGTTCTTAGTCACTGTGGAGGTAATAAATTGGTGTAGAAACTTAAGCTCTTCCCTCTTATAAACAAAGAAGAAACTGGCAGACTGGAGTTCAGAAAAAGTTGGGGACAAGACTGAAGGATAGAGGAGGTCATTGCTGGATAAGCAGATTTTGTATGTTTATGTTCAACAATTTTCACTTTTTTTTTTTTTTTTTTTTTTTGCGGCACGCGGGCCTCTCACTGTTGTGGCCTCTCCCGTTGCGGAGCACAGGCTCCGGATGCTCAGGCCCAGCGGCCATGGCTCACAGGCCCAGCCGCTCCACGGCATGTGGGATCTTCCCGGACCGGGGCACGAACCCGCGTCCCCTGCATCAGCAGACGGACTCTCAACCACTGCACCACCAGAGAAGCCCAATTTTCACTTTTTAACTTTTATTTTTCATACCACACTGTGGTAAATACTAAACAAAACATAGTTTGTCAGGAAAATCATTTATTGGGCAACCCTACGTGCCAGTCTCCACACTGGCTCTGTGTGCACCTTGCTAATCCTCATCTGTATTATTATCCATTTCACTGATGAGGAAGCTGACTCAATTTCAGTGACTTGCTGATAAGAAGCTGTGTCAGACTTGGCACCACCTTCTTATAGAAAAAGCTGTACTCTTTCCACTGAATTAATACAACCCCCTCAATTCTTATTTATATAAGATGCATTGAGGAGGTCATGTGCTCCAAAGGTGTTCTTTAGATTCACCTCTTTATGCCTCTTATTTGTGGGCCCATCTATTTGCGTTATAATCCTACATTTTCTACTGATAAGTGTTCCCCAGCAAAATAAACAGGTATTTTTTGTTTTGAGGTTTTTTCCCCTTGGATAGGAAATGGGGTCTACAACCACCAGAACTTCCATTTAATAAGTCTGTATATCAGTTTTTGTTGTGAAAAATGATAGGTGATTTTAAAAGGGTATGTTAAAATTGCAATTTCCCTCCTCTTCTCTGTAGAGAATGGCAATGGACAACTAAACAGTTCACTAAACACGGTGGCACTCAGATTCTGTCTCCTTTAGGCATTGGCCCCCATTCTAAGCAATAAATAACATTTTCTTATAAATAACAGAATGCATATCTTAAGTATACACAAAAAACTTTACCCAAATAAGTACCTTGCTGGATTAAGAGTCTAATTTTTTATAGTCTTGCAGTGAGGTGTACTATCCTTAGAGTATCTTTACCTTTTGATTCTAAGATATTGTTTTATGCATCATCTTTTTAATGATTCTTCCAAGTGCATCAGTCATGTTGCAAAGCTTACAGATCGGGGTTGTCTCTGAACTGGTCCAGCCCCCTAGAGAAATTCCCTGACTGCACTTAGTGAGGCCCCGATCAGTGCTGGTGGTGCTAGAGAGGGAGGGATGCAGGATGAGGCTGTGGCGGCTGCATACTGCCAGGTGTTTGTCACCTCGATTCAGCCCTATCAGCATTAAAGGAAGTTAAAATAAGAAAAGGAGAAAAAGAAAACGTGAAGCCCCAATTGAAAGAGATCTTTCCTCAGAGCCCCACCTCATCTGTTAACATCCCATTTACTTCTTCTTAGTAAACCGACACATCTGAAGAGCCTCGTAGAAGCAAGCTATAAGTTCCTAGGGACAAATTATGTGCTTTTAACTCTTTAGGGGAAAGAAGGCTGCCCTGTAATTATTATCGTGGGTCAGTTTTGTTATGAAGGAACGCGAATCATCTTGGTTCACACAAGGCATTGGGAAGATTAAGGTCCTCAGCCACAAGGGATTTGACAGAAGAGAAAGAAAAGTCAGAGTTTACACACTTTAAACAAAATAGAGACATCAGTAGTTATTATCTGTGCATCAGTGAGATTTACAATTCTTAAAATATGCAAGCAAAACAGTTGTGAAGCAGATACAAAATATTCAAATAGATTGCTAATATTAACATATAAAAGAAATATCACACTGAAGCACGTTAGCACTAATGATTTAAAATACTACTTACACTTTAAGTGGCTGTCCTATGACCGCGTATTTTCTAACAACCAGGAAAAATTACTAGAATTTTTAAAGCTCCTGTTAAATATTCAGTGTCAAGGGTTATGGAAACAGCACCATGAATTTAATACCCTGCATACATTTAGGATCTGAATTGAAAATATTTGGTATTTGGGATGAGGCTAATTTAGCATGAAGCTTAGGAAAAGCATGTTTGAATACGAAGAATGAACACCAAAATGAAACCAATGGAAGTGTAAAAAAGCCAGCACCCAAGAAAAATAAAACAAAATAGGAGAAGTGTGCCACATAAATATACTAGCTTTTGTATTATTTGTCAGCTGCATAATTGACATCCTTTTATTTTTCTGTAGACCAAAATATGAATATTTTGACTTAGAACTAAAGGAGATGCTGGTAGAATGGTTATAAATTGGAAAATAAGTTTAGATATTTTTTATTCATGTAAAACTGTACTGAATTTTTTATACTATTTTTAAAAGATTTGATCACCTTCCATTGTTCTTGTGCTAATTCCACCCAAGCCTTTAACCAGTGACTATGGGAGAAACTCCTTAGGAAAGGCATAAGTGACAGATCTGTGAAAGAAAACAAACTGTGTTCTTCTTTCTCATGATTTGTTCTTCTTTCTCATGTGTTAGAGGACCCTGGAATTTTCCAAAAGACAGAATGATGAACAGGGCACCACTGCACCTGGCAGCATCCAGGGGTGGCAACATATAGGAACAATAAAAGTAAACCTCACTTTTTAGGGATTTGTTTTGGGGTCTGAATTTCCAAGAAAGATATGGTTACAGGTTCTTCTACTTTGGGGAATATTATTTCCCCACTTTTTCAGAAATTCTGTATTGTTGTCCAGCATGGAAGCAACCTAAGTGAACACTGACAGATGAATAGATAAAGAAGATGTGGCACATATATACAATGGAATATTACTCAGCCATAAAAAGGAAAGAAATTGAGCTATTTGTAGTGAGGTGGATGGACCTAGAGTCTGTCATACACAGTGAAGTAAGTCAGAAAGAAAAAAACAAATACTGTATGCTAGCACATATATATGGAATCTAAAAAAAAAAGAAAAAAGGTTCTGATGAACCTAGGGGCAGGGCAGGAATAAATACGCAGATGTAGAGAATGGACTTGAGGACACAGGGAGGGGGAAGGGTAAGCTGTGACAAAGTGAGAGAGTGGCATGGACATATATACACTACCAAATGTAAAATAGATGGCTAGTGGGAAGCAGCCGCATAGCAGAGGGAGATCAGCTCGGTGCTTTGTGACCACCTAGAGGGGTGGGATAGGGAGGGTGGGAGGCAAATGCAAGAGGGAGGGGATATGGGGATATATGTATACATATAACTGATTTTACTTTGTTATACAGCAGCAACTAACACAACAATGTAAAGCAATTATACTCCAATAAAGATGTTAAAAAAAAAAAAGAATGTTCAATGAAACTTGAATGCCTAATATATGCCAGGCACTGGGAAAATAAAATTTTCAGCTGTTTACTATGTTAAATCTACTATTGAGATATTTAAACTTACAACCATTTTATAGTAAACTTTAGATTTTTTGCTCTTGGATTTATTTGCTAACAATAGTTGTATCTTATAATTTTATTTTGAATCAGAGATGTTTTTGTCCATTAGTTAGACAAATCTTGTTACTGGATTGAGTTAAATAACCAGGGGTTTTCCAAAGGAAAAACAAAAAAAGAAATTCTATATTGTTGTCCAGATTCATGATGTCAAGGTCAGGACTCTTCTCTTTTCCTGTGAACACCAACCTATGGTGAGGCAATGCCTGAGGAAGTCATGGGCAGACATTGTTTTTAGGGAGAAACTCTCACTTACTAGGAGCCAGGCACAGTGCCAGGGACCTTACATGGTGTAGCAATCAGGATCATAGAAAGAAACAGATGGCATACTCAAACAGGGATAATTGAGGAGAATTTAATAAAGGGATATGTACAAAGATGCCTGTAGGGTTATTTTAGGGAAATGAGCACGGAATGTTGCGGTGCATCGGGGCTGGCAACAGTGGGGAGCCTGTTCCATACCTAGGCTTAAAGCATCACGGGAGGGAGCACCAAGCAGGACCCAGAGACAGAGCGGGCTACTTAACCAGAACTGCGACCTTCAATGGATTGATGCAATTCATTCACAGGGACTGAGCAGGGAGAGAACTAGGGAAATAAACACCCTGACCTCACTCTCCTGTCTTCTCAAATTTCTTCTGGTGTCTTCTATTCACCAAGTCAAACCAGGAGGCAGAGGGCAAGTTTGCCCATTGATTTAGTTGATAAACAACAGTACGTACATAGAGTGCAGAAGTGTATATAGAAAATGGGACAGTGGATTTGGAGGGGCAAATGGAGAATATCCAGTACACATAAACTCTTCTTCACCCTTCACCACATCCTAATGAGAAATACAGAATTAACATCTGCAATTTATGATTAGGAAATTTAGGTTCAGAAGGTCAAAGAACTTTTGCAAGAACACACAGGTAATAAGTGACAGCACCAGGATTGAAACCTAGATCTTCTCAGTCCAAAGCTTTTTTTTCGCCACAGGACGGTGAGAAAGGGTTGAGGGCAGGAGTGGAAATTAAAAGCACAAGGAAGTGGAGAGAAACAAGACGGAGGAAAGAAAGTAGCTGACACGTATTGAGCCCTGGCTATGACCCAGGCATTGTTTTAAGCTTTTAAAATGTGTAGAATCCATCAATCCTCTCATCAACTGTATGATTTAGGTACTGTTATCCCCATTTCACAAAGGACGAAGCAGTCTTAGTAAGACATAGTCAGTTATCAGGGACAGTCAGCCAGGAAGTAGTAGAATTTGAACCTGTTCAGATTCTGGGCTCACATTGTTAGCAATCAAATTATAGAAAATGTGAGAAAAAAAAAGATGGGAAAAGTCTGAGTGTTGGACACAATTGCCTAGAACCCTCAGGTGTCCTAATGCTTTTTCCTGATATAGGCAAATCACTTCTTCCTTTCTGTTCCTTTTCTATTCATTTTGCTATTCATATGTTATAATGCTGCTGGCAGTGATGGTGGCAGAAAATAAAATAAAATTCAGTTCAGGCCATCTTATTATTTCGGGGTCACCTATGCAAACCTGAGAGACATATACAAAGCAGAATTTACCATATTCCCTTTTAAATCTACTCCTCCTTTTACACACTCTCTCAATTAACGGCACAACCTATTTTTTGTTATCTATAAAAACTTGGGTACCTTCCCATACTATTGCTATTATTATTTACTAGATTCCTCATTATGTGATTTTATAAAAATCACTCTAAAAGCCCTGCATCCTTTTTTGGAATATTCTTTGCACTCTTTTAAAATCATGGATTGATTATGTATATTATATATATATATATATAAAAATATATATAAATTTATATATATTTTATATATGTATATAAAATCTTTTATCAGGTGCAATGTCTTTTGTAATTGCTTCTCAGTCCCCTATGTTTGGTACATAGCAGTGCCTCAGTAAATGGTTCTTTAACGACCAAATGGATGTTGGGCTTCTGTAACTTCTCTGCATGAATGAAAGCCTTTGACTTGCTATTGAACATATTGAGAAACGGATGCCTCAGATTTTGCAGGCTTTCTTCCCCAGCAAAGACCAGGTAAGGCTGTGACTGCCTCACTTCCTCTTTTGTTTTCTTTGATATCTCACCTGCTGTAAGCCCTGCTGTTCTTCAGATGTCAGACTGACTTGGAACCAATCCTTTGATATGCTGTTTCATGGGGTTTGCAGATACTAAGTTCGGTACATTTTGATTTTCTTTGTTTCTATTTTCATGAACTCTTCTAGAGGACATAGGTCAGAAAGGCCTCAAGGTTAACTGACGTCTAAATGGCATTTTTCAAGCAACAAGACTGTATTTTTATACTCTCCAATGCTTTGGACAACTAGTCAAATATTTTGGCACTTGTCCCAATCATCAGTAACAATTCAAACCAGAGTGGCTGGCAAAGAATTCTTGAATCAAAGGTACCAAAGTAGAGTTTCTTTAAGGTCACTTAACATAAAGCACAATCTTTCAGCTTCCAAAGGAGGTGTGCACAGCTTGCTCTGAAGAAAGAAGTGTGCAGGCTACACTCTTCAGGTTTGAAATGCTACTGACAATGTCTCCTGCCACAGAGGCAGATGTATTCTAAATCTCTCTCCCCCTCTCCTCTATTATCTTTCAGCCAGCCATCCTGCTGAGAGAAGACCCCGACCCAGGCTGCTCTGCATGGTCTGGATGCTGCAGCATTTGTGTTTAGTGGATTGCTTTCTCTGTATGGCAGCCTCTCTCCCACTGAACTGACATTCCACCCCGCTCTCTGCCCTCAATGTCATCTGTTACATCAGCATCTGTAGCAGCTGCTGCTTCTTCCGGCTGACAAGTCTCAATGTTTGCCTTTAAAATGTCATTCCTTCACCTCTCTCAACATTCAGACTCACTCATCAGTTCTTTTCCAGCTGCCCTCAAATGTATTCAGAATGAATGATGCACAAAGGACAGTTTAAACACAGCAAAGCAGTTGTAGGCAAGGCATCCCCAGTTCACAGGGCATTCTTCCTTAACCACAGTGTTGCATTGTCATTTAAATGCGTCTCTGGCACCACAGCCCTTGGCTGTGTATGTGCTTTGGCAACTGGAGAATGTTTAGCAGTTGCCAGGCAGAGTGGAAGAAAAAAAAGTAGATAAAGAAGTCGTTCTATGATCGGGTATTGTGAGTTGCTTTTCCTTTGTTTTTCATCCTCACTGCCTCAACATCAAGCTGGGCTTTACCTTGGCAAGAAGCTAGTAATTTGTCTCTTCCCTGCCCACGGATTTTCTCCACGGCATTCTTGCACTGTGACCACATTATGTCTTACTCAAGATTCAAGATTCTTTTTTAATTTTGGAAATTAGAATATGATAAGGCCAATGGGAGAGTTTATTGTAAAATATAACTTAGCCTCCAAATATGACAGATTATTATGCAGTAAGCAAGCCAGAATCTCACCCAAAATTCAGTTCTCACAATCCAATCCAAATATGGTCTTTTCTGCAGGCATAAGAATGTTGCTCAATTTATAATTTTAAAGCACTAAATGCACTGATTAAAATGATATCACTGCCTCAATGCCATTAGGACATGACTTTGAATTCTTTTTCTAGTGGCTAATTAATGAGGAACGCAGATACATTTCCACTGTGTGGTTTGCCTCTTTGATGATCCATCTGCCTCATGGTCAGCCAGGGCTGAAGGCTCTGTCTGTGGCCAAGAGCAGGGTGAAGCCACTTGACCCATTTGGGCACTAAACCTATCACCGCATCCTGATTAGAAATAACTAAATGTAAACATAGTCATTAGAAAGTAAAGTTTCTATCCTCGTAAGTTCAGTCTTACCTTTTGAAATCAAGAGAGATGAAAAATAATCATTTTTTTAAGGCTTAAATTACTCCATAAAAGTTGCCCTGCCCTCTTTATTAACATGGTTCAAATAAGAAACTGTTAACCTGCTTTTTTAATTGCTATAATCACAGTATTGTACACCTGTTACTAGGTATTAAATAAAGCTTTACTCAAAAGCACTGAAAGTTAGTTAATCCTCAAACAGCTCTAAGAAATAGCTGTTATTCCAGTACTACACATGGGGAAAGTGAGGCATGCAGAGATTAATTAGATTGCCAAGGGACACGTTACAAGTGGTAGAACTGGGATTTATGCGGAGGCTGCAGCTGCAGAGATCGTATTCTTGACCATGATGCCACCCTGCTCCCTATCACCATTGATCTGGAACTACCACCATCGGCAACGACAAGTACCCAGATCAATGTATGCTTTCTCCTTCCATTTTTCCTTTCTGTCACGATTCTAAGCATTCATGGTCAAACTCAGATATCAGCTCTCTCAGTCACTTCACGTGACACCCTCACCCAAATGCTCACTACAGCCGATTAGTATCCTATAGCACTTCACTCATTTGTTTATTTTGACATCATATGCTAATATAGGTATTTATTTATGTTTCTTTCTTTCCTACTAGGATGAGACCATATACAGGTCACATCTGTATTCTCAGAATCTACACAGAGTGTAGTATAGGTTGACCTGTAGTCAAGTCTATAGTAAGACCTCAATAAATAAATACCGATTTATTAAATTAATTGGATCTAATAAAAATCAATCAAATACCTGATTTTATTTAAATAAAAAATATTTTACAATAAACTCTAATTAATGAGGAATGCAGATACGTTTCCACTGTGTGGTTTGCCTCTTTGATGATCCATCTGCCTCATGGTCAGCCAGGGCTGAAGGCTCTGTCTGTGGCCAAAGAGCAGGGTGAAGCCAGGATCTAAATAAAATACCTGATACTGGGCCTTAGTATGAATCTGAAAATAAAAAAAAGCTTAAAGGACTTTATATAGCTGAGTATTCCTGGATTACAATACACAACATATTCAATGGACTTATTTAATGTATATTTGGTACCAAAATTTGAGCAGGTGTGAAGATTAAGTGGGGGTGGCGAAACCTTCAACTCAATCTGAAAGGAATCTTGGGGGGAAAATGTTTTACCTTCTGGTAAAGGTGTATTTGTAATATACCTGAAAACTTTATTGAAAGTTATTCCATTCTACTTTGCCAAATACCATCTGGTTACGAGCTGACATAGTTATACCTTACAGTTTAAAGTTTAAAGTAAAAGGATTGTCTGTCCTCCCTGACTGTGGCTGCCTTACGGTACTGCTACGAAAAGGGCAGAATGTATGCTTCTATGTTGGCCTCTCTCCTCCAATGCAGCCTCCACGTGCATGGAATGGGTCATGATGCGCGTTGCTGGTATGCCTTCGGGTTGGACAACACAGGAGTAGTGACTGTCTCTCCAGTTATCCATCATTATCTCCTCACGACTAGACATTAGTAAGTCCTCCCAACGGAACAGACAGTGAAGAAAACTATCAATCCCTTCTCCTTAAAGAGAAGGTTCAATTTATGCTTGAGGATGTAATTGACAGTTACTTTATCCTGGTCAGTAATGGGCTTTCACCCTTCTCTCTTTTCCTCATTTTCTACATCCAATCCATTAGCAAGACATGTCAGCAAAACCTTCAAAATACATCCTAAACCTGATCACTTTTTTACTACTACCACCCTAGTCTATCTCTTGCTTGAGCTTATATTTGCTATATAATAACTTCTCTCAATTGCCTTCTGACTTTCACTCTTGACCTCTATTCTCCAACTGCAGCCAAAGTGATAACTTGAAATTATAAATCAAATCAGGTCACTCCTCTGTTTTCACCTCTCCCTTGGCTTCCATCACACTTAGAATAAAATCCAAAGTCATTACCACAGCCCCATATGATTTGACCGGGCTGTTCTTTCCATTATGACCACTATACCACTTGCTCACAACACTGAAGATACACTGGCTTCTTTATGTGTCTTGAATATGCCAAACACATCTTATTCCAAGGCCTTTGCACTTGCCCTCCAGGCCTTCTGCCTGGAAGGCTCTTTCCTGACATATTCAATCGATGTTCATTCTTGTTTAATTTGTCATCCTGACAGAAACTACCTTTTCTAAAAATACTCCACCCCAGTCACACTCTGTTCCCTACCTATTCATCTCTCTTTCACAGTACTTTGATTTATTTGTTTATTGTATGTCTTCTACGGAATGTAAATTCTCTGAGATCAAGGACTATTCTGTTCATCATTTTATCCTTAGAAGTTAGATATGGCATACAGTAGGTAGTCAGTAAATATTTGTTGAATGAATAAAATTTAATTTAGTTCTAGACCTAAGATGTGAATTTTAGAAAGCATCTCTGTTTAGTGCTATGTAATGTTGAGTGGCTCAATTTCAATAACTACTTCTTTCAATTTCCTTTCTATTTCAATACGTTTTAAGAAAATTCATGAAAATATTCATTTCTTTAGTCTTGAAGAATGTTACTGATATAGAAGTAGAACAAAAGATGATCTGGAGATGGATTTAGTGACATAGCAATGGAGAGACAACAACTGAGAAAGACAGACCTGAAAGATGGGGTCCTTCTTGTTTTCAACAATTTAAAATGTGAATGTTATATTGATCCATTTACATATCAAGATGCACTGAAATCCTAGGATGACCCAAGTGAATGACAGGCTTAGATATTTAGACCTTTAGGCCTTATCTGGAAGTCGGTAGATCTGAGGTAATGCTTTAGACTTCAGGCTCTGACAAGGTTTGCCAAACTGCAATTCTTTTGGAAAACACTCTGATCCTGGGCATCTGGGAGAGATTGATGGAAGAAGTTGAATGCTATGAATAGAAGGAGTTCATTGCATTCTTTGTGGTTTGCCCTTGAGGTGTGCTGGAAGCTAGAGGCCCTCTGTGTCTTTCACTTTGAATACTTGGTTACATTTAAACTCCGTATGAAATGATTTGTTCAAAAGTGATGTCTGTTGTAAAGCCTAAACTCAAATAGCTCAAACCTTTATTTTGAATGACTCAGTTGCATGCATGGTCAGTGATTTCCTAAAGGAAACTATCTGGTGAGCTTATGTCGTACACTTTGTATTATCTATTGTAAAATCGCAGTTTATATATAGGGTGGCAGCAGTCCACTGTTCTGACCCCAGCAATGGCACTGACAATAGTTCAGCAATTGGTTGAAAAACCACAAGATACATTTTGTACTGTAGATTTATAATGGGTTGTAATCTTTCACTACTGGAGAAACAGAGTTATATAATTCTGGAGCAATGAGAGAGTTTACATGGCATCTAGTCAGATCCCTTCACTTTAGTTACAAGAAACCAGTCCCCAAGCAGGACAGTGGACACCCATGTTCATCAACAAATGAGCTGGCAGTAGAAGTGACACTGGAAAATGGTCTTCTGATTGCTAGCCCAGGGGTCTTTTTGTGGGAGTTGGGAGAGGGTGCTTTGCTGTAAGATTTACCAGTGCGGTAGGCAGAATTTTGGCCACCATGACCTTCACACTCTGGTATTATAACTGTATCTTTTCTTACATGGGAAAAGGGACTTTCCAAATGTAAATTGACTCATCATGTGATATTAACATAGGGACATTGCTCTGGATTATCCAGTTGTGCCCAGTATAATTACATGAGCCCTTAGAAGGAGAAGAGAGGTCAGAGAGATTAGAAGCCCAAGAAGGATCAGATGTGCCCCCGATGGCTTGGAGATGGAAGGGTCATGAGTAGGTAACGTGGGCAGCCACTAGAAGCCTCAGCCAGCAGCCAGCAAGGAAATGGTGACCTCAGAGCCACGACTGCATGGAACTCAATTCGGCCAACAACCTGAATGAGCCTGGAAGTGGCTTTTTCCCCAGAGCCCCCAGAAAGGAATACAATTCTCACATCACCTTGATTTCAGAACACAGCCAAATCATGGAAACTGAAATAATAAGTGGGTGTAGGTTTAAGCCACTAAGTTTTCTGGTAATTTTTTACAGCAGCCATAGAAAACTATTACAACCAGTGTGTCAAAATGCTTCTCCCATCCTTTCTCAATCTCTTAGAGTTTAGTGGTAACTTACATCCCCATTTCCTTCTCTAAATAGGGAGGTGTTTATGCAAATGTCAACTTGCAGGATAACTTCCACCCACACACTAACAGGGCTTCATCCATCCAAGTAAAGTGCCCTTCAGATCTTTCTGGAAGTCTCTAGTGGAATGGATCTCTTATGTCCTCACAATGGTGGCCTCTGTCTCTCTGGCCCCACGTGTCCATTTCCATTGCTTTGCTGATGCCCCAGCACATCATGAGGTGACTCATCCAAAGTAAGGGCAGTGCTGCAGGATGCTTCCAAAGTTTTGAATCTTAGGAAGCAGGAGCTATGCCGGTTCTGCACAGAGACAGAGAGAATGTCCCACTGATGGTCACTGGGCTCCAAAGCAGCTCTCCCTGTGCTAGAGTGTCTCACAAGATCCTTTCTACTTTCACTGAGGAATCTCATGAACCTTCATAGCCCTGTGCTTTGTACCATCTCCTCCTACAGGGAGAATGAAAACCAGTTCACAGGAGGTGATAAAGGAATCCTGGCATCCCCTTTCCTTCTTTTCTTCCTTTTTCCTTTACCTTGACACGTTTTCTGCCAATGACAAGACAAAAACTCCCTCTCGCTCTAATGGAGAACAGCTAGGGTGTAGGCGTATGTGTATGTAATTATTTGACCAGCACAAATATTCCTAGGAAAGGTATAAACATTTGCACTTGATTAAAATAAATGATAACTTTTATCATCTCTCTCAGCATATTTTGGTAATAGATATCAGAGTGGGCTGAATAGTGTCCCTCAGAAAGATGTGTCTACATCTAGTCCCTAGAACCTGTGAAGATCACCTTATAAGGCAAAAGATGTGCTTAAGTTAAAGATTTTGCTGGGAGGATTTTATCCTGGATTATCCAGGTAGGCCCTAAATCCAATGACAAGTGTTCTTATGAGAGTGAGGTAGAGGGAAACTGACAGTCGCACAAGGGAGAAGACAGAAGAGGAGGAGGCGGTGTGACCTTGGAGACAGACACTGGAGTGCCGCAGCCACAAGCCAAGGAACCCTTGGAGCCAGCAGAAACTGCAGGAGGCAAGGAACAGATGCTCCTCGAGTGCCCCTGGAGGGAGTGTGGCCCTGCTGAAACCCTGATTTCAGAGCTGTGGCCTCCAGAACTATGAGAAGATACAATTTCTGTTGTTTCAAGCCAAGGCTGTGGTAATTTGTTACGGCAGCTGCAGGAAACTCATATAGACAACAAACCCTTAGATTCTAAAACTGTGTGAAATATACAAAATTCTGTCCATCTTAGACACTCACGTGTAAGCAGAGAAGCTCTACTGCATGTGGATTAGTGTTCACAGTCACCTTGTTAGATGTCGAATTTACCAGAATATTTGGCCAAAGTATTTGTCAATGAGCTAGTTCTACTTAAGAGCCTGTCACATTGTACTGCACATTGTTAATCAGTGCGTATTTATTGAAAGCTTACTCTGAGTAAATCAAATCAATATGCCAGGAGCTAT
This sequence comes from Orcinus orca, assembly GCF_937001465.1. Lineage (NCBI taxonomy): Eukaryota > Metazoa > Chordata > Mammalia > Artiodactyla > Delphinidae > Orcinus > Orcinus orca. Next base: position 81,819,570 of record NC_064561.1, on the reverse strand, counting down.
GGGGGAAGAAGAAACAGTGAAGAAAATGGAATAGTAGTAGTAGTAATAATAACAACAACAACAACAATAGTAGTGCCTAACACATTTTTGGCACTCACTACGTGTCAGGCACCGCTCTAAGTACTTGGCATATAATACATTTATCTATTTTAATATCTAATATTCGCATGATGTTTGAACTTTTATTATCCCGCTGTATGGAGACTACTGGGGCACTGACAAGAGCTAGGTCACCCAAAGTCCCAGCGGTGGTAAGTGGCAGAGCTGTGGTTCAAAGTCTGTCCTACTAGCTGTCATCAACCTTGGCTGATGGGGTCATACCTCAGAGGATGACCAACCAACTGGAGAAGCTCTGAGCTGCTGTCAAGCCCAGCTACAAATCAACCTCAACAAACACCACTACCATCTGATTTATTCTCTTCTGTCTAGGACAACTTCTGTGGGGTGAGTCCAGATTCTCAGCAGACTTTGTAATCATAGCTTGTCCTAAGTCTCCGTTTTTCTCCTCAGGGCTGGATTCACTCATGGAACACTGGTGAGAGAGTGGGGAAATGCAGCATTTAACTAACTTCTAGCTGTTTTCTTTCAAGTTAGGGATGCCCAGATTCCAAAGTTCTCTGCCTTACCCAGTTCTTGCCTCTGACAATCAAGACTCTATTTTGATCAACAGCTTGCATGAAAGAATCACACCCAGAACAAGATCCTTTTCACTGGAAGGATCTGTGGCCTGGGAGGCTAAGCGGGGAGGGCAGGGTAACAACTGTTTGTTTTACTTGCCGGGTCCCTTATTTGGAGTCAGTTTTGAATTTCCTGGCTCAGCTGCACCACAGCGGGCAGATGTTTGAAGCCCTTGTGCTGCGTGGAGGTGAAGCTAGCAAACAACCTCCTCAGAGGCTTCTCTTTTTCACCCAGCTGATGGACAAGAGGCTGCGAACTATGATATATTAAACAGTCATGCTAGTGCGAGCTGAAACTGCGCCGAACAGCTGCTTCCTTTAGCAGTTGGGAGAGGAGCCACCTCTTTCGCTGGATGCGGCAGCGTGCCAAAACAGTTAACAGAAACCAGGAAGAAGTTCCGATTTATGTTTTTGCAAGAAGAGGAGGGAACCGAGGAAGCTGAACTTTCAGCGAAGTCTGATAATTAAACACAGGAGTGCTGACAGGGGAGCTGAACACAACAGACAAATAACTTCTTTCCGGTAATTATAAGCCAGGATGGTAACATATTAGACAAGCTGGTTCACTTGGTATTTTCAAGTCTGACATTTCCATTCTAGGGGATGTTGGGATCTGGGCTAACAGATTTCTTTCCTTTTCTCCACTTACTTTCCTTTTCCCACTCCCCACTGCTTGCTGAAAATGACTGTGATTTTAAGGTGCCACTTTTCAGCATGTTCTGTGTGTACCCCTGAATCACATAGCACATCTGAAAGCCCACTGCTGCTGGAACAGTGGCTGAGACGGCACCTGCTTTTTTAAACATTGTAAAATATTATTTTAAAAAGGCCAGGTTGTTCCGTAATAGAAAAACATGGTTCAAATTACATATTCTATTTATAGGCAGTCTTCATTGGTCCTAGACTGCCAAAGCCTTTAACAAATCATCTCATAGGATAAACTCTTCATTTCACAAAGAGGAAACAGAGGCAGAGTCCTTTTCTCAGACGTACGTTTTCAGTAGAAACAAAACAGACACTTAAGTCCAGGGAACAAAACCATTCTCTCTCATGAAGAGAAATGACACAGAGACACCCAATTTTCCTCCTCTCCTTGAGAATAATGTTAGAATACTTTTAACAGCTGACTTTACATAATAGGATAAAGAGCTTGCCCTGTTCTATGTGGTGTGTAGACTAGATGGGTGCCACGGTCTTCAGGCAGAAATGAGAACGAATGCTTTTGCTCTGTTGGTCCCATAATGAAACCATCCCAGGAAGAACTAAGAGATCCCCCTGTGCGCCTCTAGCTTGAGTGATCCGCATGGTTTAGATTTTATTTTGTTGACCCCTGAACCCCTTGTTTTCTTTCTCTTTTTAAATTCATGAAAGCAGTATCCTAATTTATTAATTTCCGTGGGGGAATCATCTCCCAGTGCCCGTTCTGTGGCCTGGCAGGAAGATATTTCCCAGCTCTGTTTGAGAATACTGTCCACCCCGCTTGGCACTTGAACAGGCTGAAATGGAATATCTTTTGTTGTAAACACCTAATTTGTTCATTTTGAACTGTCTGAGTAACTAGATCAAAGACCAGTGTCAAATGCCCGAAGCAGTGTTTGTCAGCAGTGGACTTTTTTATTCTTCTTGTTCTAAAGCAACTGAAAGGGAAAAAAGACTCGTACTGTATTTCCACAAAAGCGTAGGAAAGCTCGCGTTGGCAGCCTCTTGCAACACAATGAATACATGTTACTGAGTACAGACCATTTGTCTCCTGATTACAACAGACCCCAGGGGAACTGGTGTTGGCTTTGACTCTCCCCTCTCTTTCCGAGAGCCTCCTTGCTGTGACAGTTCCACCGCCAATGCTCACAGCACTGGGGAGTCAGATCTCCTCTCCGCTGTGGGTTTCAGTCTGCTCTCTAAATTAAAATAGGGCCTTCTTGTTTGTAACTTGTTGACTTGTCTTGAAAAAAATATATTTTCAAGCTATTCTCATCTGGAATTCAGGGGTGGCCACAGTGAATTTGTTTAGTGTGCATGTCACTTTTACATGCATGACAACAAGGGGTATGATGTAAAGGAAGCAAACAGAGAGGAAGGGTCTTAAAAAAAGCATCCAGTCCCTCATATGAGAAATGGCGGTAGCAGATGCAATGGCATCACTAGCTATGCTGGATCCCACTTGGTCTTTTTGCTTGTTGATTTATAAGAACTCACATGTTTTTCTCCTTGTAGGATTACTGTTTTGAAATGGGGTAGGATATGTCTCTACTATCCTAAAAGTGCAGCTGTATTATTAGGCAGTCTTGAGGGTAGCTGGTATGTATTCTCCTTAAGTACATCTCTTTTCACTGATATTCCATAAGAACTGCTCATGCTACCATTGGGAGGTAAAGCTTAGGCTGAAAAGTTCATTTGACACTTAAAGGCAGTTGCCATGATGAACATTTTTTTCTGGTTTAGTTTTACTGTACATTTTCTTAAAAGTAAGGTAAACCGTAAAATATCCTCAAAAGCTTCTTCTACTTCAAATGATCTAAATTTGTTTTATACATTTGCCTCGCTCTTCTTTTATGTTCCTGCTCACTTTATTGTCTTCCTTCATTTTATTTTTCTTATATTTAAAAAAAAAGGAGCAGCAGCAATGAGCTGTCATTTGGCAGTTTCTTCTCCATTATGTTTTCACTGCTGGGAAATGCTGGAATGAAGGCATCCAAAGCGTTACTGAATGGGGATCAACATTCAGGCCTGCTGCTAAGGCTGTAATCAGCCTGTCTAAGATGAAAATGCATGCTTTTCAGCACGGGTTGGAGATTTTTGTACTTATCTTTGGAATGCATGCTTAGCTCATGTACTCAAGTGATGTGTTATTGCCATGTCCTTATGTGGCCCACCACTTTCTTTAATAGAATGGAAGAAATGGAATGTGACCTGTCAAACCTCAGTCAGTACGAAGCAGTCCAACAGATGCTTTTAAAACACAAATAGAGTCCCAGCTCATGTCAGTGTCAATTTCTAAAACACGTTTTTATCAGGGATTTAGTTCCTGTCCTGTTCTAGCCAGATATGCATGTGGGGAAGTTATTCTGCTTCTGCTGACATGTTAACTAGTGAACAACAGTTCCTGGTGTGTTGGGGGCAGGGGGCAGGGTTGGAAACAAGTAACAAGAATGGGATGAACTGAAAAGTCCATGGGCACTGGAGAAGGCATGGGGACGGCAGAATGGCTGTCTAGGTCACATCCAACTCCCTGTGTAATGGCCACCCCAATCTAGAGACAGATTGCTTCCACCACCCAGGAGAGTTCTCTTGTGTCCCTTTCCAGTCAGCCCCTCTCCATCCCACAGGTCACCACACTTATGATTTCTATCCCCAAGCAATAGAGTGTCATACAGTACCTGAGAAAAACAAATAGTACTGCTTTGAGTGTTGAGGTTGTATGTGTAATTTACATAATATTTGGATTCATCTGACACTATAAAGTGTAATCTCTGTATTAAAGAATTATTGACAATGGTTCTGCAACTTTTTCCCCTGACCTACTTAGTATTAATGATAACTCTGGAAAAATAGAGATTCACTGGCTCTCTATTTTTGTTATTTATACATATAATATATATTATATGTTATATATTATATATATATGTTCTAGGTATAAAACTATAAACATAGGGCTTCCCTGGTGGTGCAGTGGTTGAGAGTCCGCCTGCCGATGCAGGGGACGCAGGTTTGTGCCCCGGTCAGGGAGGATCCCACATGCCGCGGAGCAACTAAGCCTGTGAGCCATGGCCGCTGAGCTTGCGCGTCTGAAGCCTGTGCTCAGCAACGGGAGAGGCCACAACAGTGAGAGGCCCACGTACTGCAAAAAAAAAAAAAAAAAAAAAAAAAAAAAGATTGAAGAAAGAATATTTCAACTTAATTCATGTTTTAGGTGAGCTAAAATGCTTACATTATTTGGATTTCTTTCTTTCTTTTTGAATATCAACTTTACCCTATTTTTATTTACCGACCTGACGTCATTGGACAAATGGGCTTCTACTCTACAAACAATGGCTCAACATATTCATTTCCCATGAGGTTTTTTTTTTTTTTTTTGTGGTACGCGGGCCTCTCACTACTGCGGCCTCTCCCGTTGCGGAGCACAGGCTCCGGACGTGCAGGCTCAGCAGCCATGGCTCACGGGCCCAGCCTTTCCGCGGCATGTGGGATCCTCCCGGACCGGGACATGAACCCGTGTCCCCTGCATCGACAGGCGGACTTCCAACCACTGCGCCACCAGGGAAGCCCTCCCATCAGGTTTTAAGAAAGCCCAGCTATTTACTGGATTTGTTAGCAAGATCAAGGTTATCTGTAGAATGAAAAAAAGTTGGATTAGATGATTTATCAGACCCTTTCTAATACTAATGTTTTGTGGTCACATATGTTTAGCCTGTGAGTAGCTTCGTTAGTTTTACTTTGTTTCATGAACACAGATGTACATACCCTTGACCTCACCCATCCATTTCAAAACTGAAAAAGACAGAGAGGGTACTTAAATAAGCCCAATCTATCTCCACTATTGACTAGACAACTGCTGACAAGTCATTTTCTTATGTGAAGCAACAAAATCTCTCCTCTTTTTGTTCTTATGATTTTTCTTCACTAAGAAGTAATTTACATATAGTGAAATGCTCATATCTTAAGAATACAGTACTGATTTTTAATAAATATATACTCATCTCATGTAACCAAACTTCAATCAAGTTATAGATAATTTCCATCACCCTAGAAAGTACTCATGTGCCTTTTTCCAGTCAACACCTTACCACCCCCTGTCCCCCCTCCCCTATCCCAGGTAACTGCTCTTCTGATTTTTATCTCCATAGATTAGTTTTCTTGTGAACATACTGGCTTTTAAATTGCCAGCCACCATAGTATAATACAGTATATCATAAAGACAAATAGCACTGCTTTTGGAATTGAAGTGTTAGGTCTAATGGGTATAACACTTGGATTCATCTGACAATATAAAATGTAATCTAGCAGTCAAATAATACCATGCCGGTTTCATCACTGAAACACTAATTTTAAAAAAATCTCCGAGAAAAGAAAAAAAATGAGTCTAGAGATGTGGGGTTTCCAAGTTTTATCACTAAATTTATACGAATTTCTGAAAATTGTGGAATCTCTCATGCTCTTCCTCCCTCTCCATTCTCATGTGCAAATTAAGAGGATTGGACTAACGGTCTCTAAGGAAGGGACTTCCCAGTTTCAGCACTCTTTGATGCTATACTGTTTTCTCAGAGCACTACATTTAAAACACATTCTAAATCTAAAATAAAAGACATTAATTTTATTTAAAAAGTCCTTTGAATCAGGTGGAAATCTATGTGGATATTATAGAATGAGATACCTATGAAAGAACACATTACTTTCAAAGTCTTGAGTTTAGTCAGTATCCCTTTATTTATAATATTTTTTTGTTCCATCACATGCCTCTTGAAAAGAATAAGTGTTCTGGTTGTTTATTGATGTGTAAGAAAGTTCCACAAAACTTGATGTCTTCAAATAATAATTTATTAAAAATCTCTCACAGTTCTGTCAGTTGACTGGATTCAGTTGGGCAGTTCTCCCTGGGGATTTCTCATGGGGTTGCCGTCGAACAGCAGCTGGATCTGGAGTCACCTGAAGCTTCTTTGCTCATAGGTCTTGCATGGGGCCGCTGTGGCTGGACTAGGTGCCATGCAGCTTCTCCACATGGCCTGTTTGGTCTTCTTTACAGCATGGTGCTCTTGGGATACTTTGACTTTTTGCTTGGTAGCTGACTTCCCCTCGGAGTAAGTGATGTAATGGGAAAAGGCAGAAACTTCTAGACCTTGGTAGACTTAGCTTCAAAAGTCACATAGCATCACATCACCTTCCCCACATGCAGTGGTAAATAAGTCATTTCACCTACCCAGATCCAAGGGGAGGACAATTAGACTCCACTTCTCAATGGGACGAGTAGCAAAGAATTTGCAGCCATCTTTAATGTACCACCATGAGGTTTATATTTTTTAGATCTGTAGCCTGAAACTCTTTTATGTGCTTAACAAACCTTAATGCATAATTTACTACTTAGTAGTTAAGTCATCTATAAGTCAAAAGATCAGAGATCTCATCATTTTTAGATGTCACCCCACCTGTTTGAAACTTTAACTTTTATTTATTTATTTTTTAAAATATTTTCTTTAAATTAATTAATTTATTTATTTTTGGCTGTGTTGGGTCTTCGTTTCTGTGCGAGGGCTTTCTCTAGTTGCGGCGAGCGGGGGGCCACTCTTCATCGCGGTGCGCGGGCCTCTCGCTGTCGCGGCCTCTCCCGTTGCGGAGCACAGGCTCCAGACGAGCAGGGTCAGTAGCTGTGGCGCACGGGCTTAGTTGCTCCGCGGCATGTGGGATCTTCCCAGACCAGGGCTCGAACCCGTGTCCCCTGAATTGGCAGGCGGACTCTCAACCACTGCGCCACCAGGGAATCCCGAAACTTTAACTTTTAATCTGTAAAACCTTTTTCTCTCCCCTTCAGATTGGATTATATGGATCAATGTGACATAAGTGAAAGTGTAAAACAATCCAAGGTCTTATCTTAGTTATCCTTAAGATGATAATGACTCAATTTCTTCTGCAAAACAATGAAACAAAGTGAATGTCTTCTTAAAGGTAGTTGAATTCTCCAAGACAGTTTTAGATACTTCACCTTTTTCCTTTTGTCATGAAGACCAGGTTCATAGAGAGTCCTTCTCTGACCTCTGACTTAACGTTGAGCCTGTCCTATTTTTTTTTTGATGACACTAACACTAATCTCCACCTGAAATTACATTACATAGTCTATCATCTAACTGTTTGTTCTTTGTCTGTCCTGTGGGCAGACTCAGTTTCCTCAGTGCTCATAAGTAACTGGCATACACTAATAGGTATCAGATATTTGACAAACATTGTTGAGTAAATGAATGACTGAGAGGGTAAATGGCCTGTGTTAATGTTGACGACCCTAGCATCCCACTTTTGAAGTTTCTTTACCTTTATACTTCTAACCACTTTCATCTATATTTGACTCCAACAGTATTTTACAGCATTCATCTTGAAACTAGCCACGTCCTAGAGCAACTCCTTTTCTCAATCTTTCCTGTCTAAATATGGCCTCTTTTGCTGTGATAAAATCATGGCAATCTCTTCTGAGGCATTTCGTGGTGATTTTCTTTTACCTAAACTACCAGAAAAATATCCTAACTAGTTTCCTTCTTTAGTATTTTCCACAAGCATTAGGATCCTAAAACTTTGGTTTAGTACTGTTATTCTGCCCTTCAGAAAATCATGGGAGGACTTCAGGATGCCTACAGGATGGATTGCAGGCTCCTGGATGCTGCAGTCCAGTTGTGTCCCTGTCTAGTTTCCTCCACCTGTTCCAGTAGTGTGGACGTCCAACACTCCAACAATGCAAGCCTTCCTAGCTAGTGTGTTTCAGCCTTTAACAAAATAACCCGGGGATACTGTTAAAATATAGATTCTGATTCTGAAGTTCACGGATGGAGCTTGAGATTCTGCATTTCTAGCAAGCTCCCAGGTGGTCAAATCTCTCTTGGTGTAGCAAGTCTCCATTATTGAGTGTATATGCCATGTACTTCCACCTGTCTGTGCCATATTTCTTTTTAGTATTGTTTTAAAAACTAAATGTAATTTAATTTTTTATTGAAGTATAGTTGATTTACAATGTTTCAGCTGTACAACAAAGTGATTCATTTATACATATATGTTTGTGTGTGTGTGTATATATATATATATATATAAAATATATACTTTTTCAGATTCTTTTCCATTATAGGTTATTACAAGATATTGAATATAGTTCCCTGTGCTATACAGTAGGTTCTTGTTGGTTATCTATTTTCTATATAGTAGTGTGTATCTGTTAATCACAAATTCCCAATTTATCCCTCTCCCCTTTCCCCCTTTGGTAACCATAAGCTGTTTTTCTATGTCTGTGAGTCTATTTCTGTTTTGTAAATAAGTTCATGTGTGGGATTTTTTTTTAGATTCCACATATAAGTGATATCCTATGATATTTGTCTTTCTTTGTCTGACTTACTTCACTTAGTATGGTAATCTCTAGGTCCATCCATGCTGCTACACATGGCATTATTTCATTCTTTTTTATGGCTGAGTAATATTCCATTGTGTGTATATGTATATATATATATGTATACATACATATATATATATAGCACATCTTCTTTATCCATTCATCTGTCAATGGACATTTAGGTTGCTCCCATTTCTTGGCTATTGTACAGTGCTGCTATGAACATTGGGGTGCATGTATCTTTTCAAAGTAGAGTTTTCATCTTTTCCAGATATATGCCCAGGAGTGGGATTGCTAGGTCATATGGTAACTCTATTTTTATTTTTTTACGGAACCTCCCTACTATTCTCCACAGTGGCTGCACCAATTCACATTCCTGCCAAGAGTGTATGTGCCCTATTCTTTTCTCCTGCCTGGGATGTTCTTTCCTTACCTGTCTAGTGAATTCCTATACTCTGAAGACCTAGATCAAATACCATTTCTTAAAACCTTTCTTTCTACCTGCCCCAGGAAGAATTAACTGAATCTTCATCTGTTCTCTTATAGTGCTTTACTGATACTTATTTAGTGGTATAAGTGCTTTTCTTCCTAAGTTGTAAGTTCCTTGCAGGCAGTGACAGTGCCATTGAATTTAGGTGGGAAAAAAACTCATACCCAAAGTAGTTATTAACTGATGTATAAAGTATATATTATATAATATATAGAGAGTATTCACAAAAATTTATGGGAATTCAGAGGTATATGAAATAATTGCTGTGTGTCAGTTATGTGCTAGTTTACTATACAATGCCTAGTGTAACAGGTGCAAAATACATATTTGTTGAAGTGGCTTTAAACAATGATTTTAAGTCCAAAAATTTACTACAGAAAATGCTGATCTGGTCATCAGACATTTACTCTCTGTGGGAGAATTTGTTAGACCATAAATTACCTTCCTGAAATATGTATAATATTTACTATCTAATTTAATGATCCAAAAATCTGCACTGAATCAGAAATAGAAATATTAAAGTAATTACATTGAGAAGTCAATTTAATGAATGCCCAGTATGTGAAAGCATTATATCTGTAATCATTTTTACTGCCCAATTTATCATTTTTATTGTTCATTTACTTATGCTGTATAGTTCTAGAATGAATTATAATCTCTATCCCCACCCCTACCCCCCTTTTTTCAAGTATGATCTCTTAGAAAGCCACCAAAAGCTTCTATTTGAATAGAGTTTTTATACTTGTTAAAGTGAGTCTATTTGATTCTTATGTGCTTTGGATAATTTCCCTAGCGTCTTCCCTTAATTATATCATACATGTGTTTAAACAAGCATTTGCTTTCTCGCAGCCTAAATTCTTTCAACTTGTTCTTCCATGGTGGCCACAGACTCAGATGGGGCTGTTTACAATCACTTAATGGCTATGGTCTTCTAAGCACAGAATTCTGAGTTAGGAAGGCAAGGTCTTTGCATGGTATAAATATTTGTATCACACAAATAATAGAGGGAATATACAACATGGGGACACAGGTCATTACATGCCTTTGGCCACCCTCACACCCACTCTAGATGCAAAACAAGAAGTAACATGTATTATTTGTCACCATCACAAAGAAGGAATTTTTTTTCCTGTCAGAGTACACAAAGAAAAACCTTGGTAAGAATGGATAACTGGCTTAGAAAATTTTGATTCACTTTCAGCTTCAGACTCTCTTAAGAATTCCTTGCGTGATTTGGCCTAAATTTTAGTACATTATACATTTATAAAAACCTGTAACTAAAACTTTGCAAATGCCTTCAAAGCATTTTTAGATCATCTAACAAATCACACATGTCAACAGAATAATATTTCCTAGCTCCAAGTTGACTGTGTCAGAGAACTTTAAGAATCAATCAAAAGCAAATTTACAGATACTAACAATTTTCTACTCTGAGTATGAACAAAACAATTTGAAAAGAAACATAACAGTAATCCAAACTTTGCTGGAGGTGTTCTTAAACCTATTAAGAACGACTGATGATGTTGAAGAAAAAGGGGAGGCTTTTAAGAAGTAAGCTCTATGAAAGAGTAAGACATTAAAAGATGAATCAATCCTTTGGATTACTTGAGTTTGTTTTAGAGCTTGGTTTATCCTAAAGTAAATTTTATTTCTTCAACAAACTACTATAACAAAAATAATACACGACACAATATTTTATTTTAGAATTTGGGTGTGTATGTGGGGAAGACAGCAAAGTTGTTTATCATTTTTTTTAACATCTTTATGGAGTATAATTGTTTTACAATGTTGAGTTAGATTCTGCTGTACAACAAAGTGAATCAACTGTATGTATACATATATCCCCATATGCCCTCCCTCTTGTGTCTCTCTCCCACCCTCCATATCCCACCCCTCTAGGTGGTCACAAAGCACCGAGCTGATCACCCTGTGCCATGCAGCTGCTTGCCACTAGCTATCTATTTTACAATTAGTAGTGTATATATGTCCATGCTACTCTCTCGCTTTGTCACAGCTTACCCTTCCTCCTCCCTGTGTCCTCAAGTCCATTCTTTACATCTGTGTCTTAATTCCTGTCCTGCCCCTAGGTTCATCAGAACCATTTTTTCTTTTTTTTTACATTCCATATATATGTGTTAGCATACAGTATTTGTTTTTCTCTTTCTGACTTACTTCGCTCTGTATGACAGACTTTAGGTCCATCACTACAAATAACTCAATTTCGTTTCTTTTAACGGCTGAGTAATATTCCATTGTATGTATGTGTCACATCTTCTTTATCCATTCATCTGTCGATGGACACTTAGGTTGCTTCCATGTCCTGGCTATTGTAAATAGAGCTGCAATGAACATTGTGGTACATGACTCTTTCTGAATTATGGTTTCCTGAGGGTATATGCCCAGTAGTGGGATTGCTGAGTCGTATGGTATTTCTATTTTTAGTTTTTTAAGGAACCTCCATACTGTTCTCCATAGTGGCTGTATAAATTTACATTCCCACCAACAGTGCAAGAGGGTTCTCTTTCTCCACACCCTCTCAAGCATTCACTGTATGTAGAATTTTTTTCTTTTTTTTTTTCTTTTTGCGGTATGCGGGCCTCTCACTGTTGTGGCCTCTCCTGTTGTGGAGCACAGGCTCCGGACGCGCAGGCTCAGCTGCCATGGCTCACGGGCCTAGCTGCTCCGCGGCATGTGGGATCTTCCCAGACTGGGGCACAAACCCATGTTCCCTGCATTGGCAGGTGGACTCTCAACCACTGCGCCACCAGGGAAGCCCTGTATGTAGAATTTTTGATGATAGTCATTCTGACCGGGGTGAGGTGATACCTCATTGTAGTTTTGATTTGCATTTCTCTAATGATTAGTGATTTTGAGAGCATACTTTCATGTGTTTGTTGGCAATCTGCATATCTTCTCTGGAGAAATGTCTATTTAAGTCTTCTGCCCATTTTTGGATTAGGTTGTTTTTTAGATACTGAGCTGCATGAGCTGCTTGTATATTTTGGAGATTCATCCTTTGTGATTTGCTTTGTTTGAAAATATTTTCTCCCATTCTGAGGGTTATCTTTTCGTCTTCTTTATGGTTTCCTTTACTGTGCAAAAGCTTTTAAGTTTCGTTAGGTCTCATTTGTTTATTTTTGTTTTTATTTCCATTTCTCTAGGAGGTGGGTCAAAAAGGATCTTGCTGTGATTTATGTCATGGAGTGTTCTGCCTATGTTTTCCTCTAAAAGTTTTATAGTGTCTGGCCTTACATTTAGGTCTGTAATCCATTTTGAGTTTATTTTTGTGTATAGTGTTAGGGAGTGTTCTAATATCATTCTTTTACATGCAGCTGTCCAGTTTTCCCAGCACCACTTATTGAAGAGTCTGTCTTTTCTCCATTGTATACTCTTGCCTCCTTTATCAAAGATAAGGTGACCATATGTGTGTGGGTTTATCTCTGGGCTTTCTATCCTGTTCCATTGATCTATATTTCTGTTTTTGTGCCAGTATCATACTATCTTAATTACTGTCGCTTTGTAGCATAGTCTGAAGTCAGGGAGCCTGATTCCTCCAGCTCCATTTTTCTTTCTCAAGATTGCTTTGGCTATTCAGGGTCTTTTGTGTGTCCATACAAATTGTGAAATTTTTTGTTCTAGTTCTGTGAAAAATGCCATTGGTAGCTTGACAGGGATTGCATTGAATCTGTAGATTGCTTTGGGTAGTATAGTCATTTTCACAATATTGATTCCTCCAATCCAGGAACACGATATATCTCTCTATCTGTTTGCATTTTCTTTAATTTCTTTCATTAGTGTCTTATAGTTTTGTGTATACAGGTTTTTTGTTTCCTTATGTAGGTTTATTCCTAGGCATTTTATTCTTTTTGTTGCAATGGTAAATGGGAGCGTTTCCTTAAATGCTCTTTCAGATATTTCATCATTAGTGTATAGGAATGCAAAAGATTTCTGTGCAATAATTTTGTATCCTGCTACTTTACCAAATTCACTGATTAGCTCTAGTAGTTTTCTGGTAGCATCTTTAGGATTCTCTATGTATAGTATCATGTCATCTGTAAACAGTGAAGGTTTTACTTCTTCCTTTCTGATTTGAATTCCTTTTATTTCTTTTTCTTCTCTGATTGCTGTGGCTAAAACTTCCAAAACTATGTTGAATAATAGTGGTGAGAGTGGGCAACCCTGTCTTGTTCCTAATCTTAGAGGAAATGGCTTCAGTTTTTCACCATTGAGAACGATGTTGGTTGTGGGTTTGTCATATATGGCCTTTATTATGTTGAGGTAGGTTCCATCTGTGCCTACTTTCAGGAGAGTTTTTTTTATCATAAATGTGTGTTGAATTTTGTCAAAAGCTTTGATTTCATCTATTGAGATTATCATATGGTTTTTATCCTTCAATTTGTTAACATGGTGTATCATGTAACATGGTACTGATTGATTTGTGTGTATTGAAGAATCATTGCATTCCTGGGATAAACCCAACTTGATCATGGTGTGTGATCCTTTTAATGTGCTGTTGGATTCTGTTTGCTAGTACTTTGTTGAGGATTTTTGCATCTATGTTCATCAGTGATATTGGCCTGTAGTTTTCTTTCTTTGTGACATCTTTGTCTGGTTGTGGTATCAGGGTGATGGTGGCCTCATAGAATGAGTTTGGGAGTATTCCTCCCTCTGCTATATTTTGGAAGAGTTTGAGAAAGATAGGTGTTAGCTATCCTCTAAATGTTTGATAGAATACTCCTGTGAAGCCATCTAGTCCTGGGCTTTCGTTTGTTGGAAGATTTTTAATCACAGTTTCAATTTCAATGCTTGTTATTGGTCTATTTATATTTTTTATTTCGTCCCGGTTCAGTCTCAGAAGGTTGTGCATTTCTAAGAATTTGTCCATTTCTTCTAGGTTGTCCATTTTATTGGCATAGAGTTGCTTGTGATAATCTCTCACGATCCTTTGCATTTCTGCAGTGTCAGTTGTTACTTCTCCTTTTTCATTTCTAATTCTGTTGATTTGAGTCTTCTCCCTTTTTTTCTTGATGAGTCTGGCTAGTGGTTTATCTATTTTGTTTATCTTTTCAAAGAACCAGCTTTTAGTTTTATTGATCTTTGCTATTGTTTTCTTCGCTTCTTTTTCATTTATTTCTGATCTGATCTTTATGATTTCCTTCCTTCTTTGGGTTTTTCCTGCTAACTTCCTTCCTGCTAACTTTGGGTTTTTTCTTTCTTCTTTCTCTAATTGCTTTAGGTATAAGGTTAGGGTGTTTATTTGAGATTTTTCTTGTTTCTTGGGGTAGGATTGTATTGCTATAAACTTCCCACTTAGAACTGCTTTTGCTGCATCCCATAGGTTTTGGGTCATGGTGTTTTCATTGTCATTTGTTTCTAGGTATTTTTTGATTTTCTCTTTGATTTCTCAGTGATCTCTTGGCTACTTAGTAGTGTATTGTTTAGCCTCTGTGTGCTTGTATTTTTTTTACAGTTTTTTTCCTGTAATTGAATTGATATCTAGTCTCATAGTGTTGTGGTTGGAAAAGATACTTGATACGATTTCAATTTTCTTAAGTTTACCAAGGCTTGATTTGTGACCCACAATATGATCTGTCCTGGAAAATGTTCCATGAGCACTTGAGAAGAAAGTGTATTCTGTTGTTTTTGGATGTAATGTCCTACAAATATCAGTTAAGTCCATCTTCTTTAATGTGTCATTTAAAGCTTGTGTTTCCTCATTTATTTTCATTGTGGATGATCTGTCCATTGGTGATAGTGGGGTGCTGAAGTCCCCTACTATGATTGTGTTACTGTTGATTTCCCATTTTATGGCTGTTAGCATTTGCCTTATGTATTGAGGGGTTCCTATGCTGGGTGCATAAATATTTACAATTGTTATATCTTTTTCTTGGATTGATCCCTTGATCATTATGTAGTGTCCTTCTCTGTCTGTTGTAATAGTCTTTATTTTAAAGTCTATTTTGTCTGATATGAGAATTGCTACTCCAACTTTCTTTTGATTTCCATTTGCATGGAATATCTTTTTCCATGCCCTCATTTTTAGTCTGTATGAGTTCCTAGGTTTGAAGTGGGTCTCTTGTAGCAGCATATATACATGTCTTGCTTTTATATCCATTCAGCCAGTCTATGTCTTTTGGTGGAGCATTTAACCCATTTACATTTAAGGTAATTATCGATATGTATGTTTCTATTACCATTTTCTTATTTGTGTTGCGTTTGATTTTGTAGGTCTTTTCCTTCTCTTGTGTTTCTTGACTGGAGAAGTTCCTTTAGCATTTGTTGTAAAGTGATTTGGTGGTGCTGAATTCTCTTAACTTTTGCTTGTCTGTAAAGGTTTTTATTTCTCCGTCAAATCTGAATAAGATCCTTGCTGGGTAGAGTAATCTTGCTTTTAGGTTTTTCCCTTTCATCACTTTAAATATGTCCTGCCACTCTCTTCTGGCTTGCAGAGTTTCTGCTGAAAGATCAGCTGCTAACCTTATGGGGATCACCTTGTATGTTATTTGTTGCTTTTCTCTCGATGCTTTTAACATTTTTTGTTTGTATTTAGTTTTTGATAGTTTGATTAATATGTGTCTTGGCGTATTTCTCCTTGGATTTATCCTGTATGGGACTCTCTTCGCTTCCTGGACTTGCTTGGCTATTCCATTTCCTATGTTAGGGAAGTTTTCAACTATAATCTCTTCAAATATTTTCTCAGACCCTTTCCTTTTCTGTTCTTCTTCTGGGACCCCTATAATTCGAATGTTGGTATGTTAATGTTGTCCCAGAGGTCTCTGAGACTGTTTTCAATTTTTTTCATTCTTTTTTCTTTATGCTGTTCTGCAGTAGTTATTTCCACTATTTTATCTTCCAGGTCATTTATCCGTCTTTTGCCTCAGTTATTGTTATTGATTCCTTCTAGATAATTTTTAATTTCATTTATTGTGTTGTTCCTCATTGTTTGTTTGCTCTTTAGTTCTTCTAGGTACTTGTTAAACGTTTCTTGTATTTTCTCCATTCTATTTCCAAGATTTTGGATCATGTTTAGTATTATTACTCTGAATTCTTTTTCAGATAGACTGGCTATTTCCTCTTCATTTGTTAGGTCTGGTGGGTTTTTACCTTGCTCCTTCATCTGCTGCATATTTCTCTGTCTTCTCATTTTGTTTAACTTACTGTGTTTGGGGTCTCCTTTTCACAGGTTGCAGGTTCATAGTTCCCATTGTTTTGGGTGTCTGCCCCCAGTGGGTGAGGTTGGTTCAGTGGCTTGTGTAGGCTTCCTGGTGGAGGGGACTGGTGCCTGTGTTCTGGTGGATGAGGCTGGATCTTGTCTTTCTGGTGTGCAGGGCTGCATCTGGTGCTGTGTTTTGGGGTGTCTGTGAACTTAGTATGATTTTAGGCAGCCTGTCTGCTAATGGATGGGGTTGTGTTCCTGTCTTGCTAGTTGTTTGGCATGGGACGTCCAGCACTGGAGCTTGCTGGCCGTTGGGTGGAGCTGGGTCTTATTGTTGAGACAGAGACCTCTGGGAGAGCTCTTGCTGATTGATATTATGTGGGGCTGGGAGACCTCTGGTTGTCCAATGTAGTCAGCTCTCCCACGTTGGAGGCTCAGGCCTGACACCAGGCTGGAGCACCACGACCCTGTCAGCCACACAGCTCAGAAGAAAAGGGAGAAAAAGGGGCTTCCCTGGTGGCACAGTGGTTGAGAATCTGCCTGCTAATGCAGGGGACATGGGTTCGAGCCCTGGTCTGGGAGGATCCCACATGCCGTGGAGCAACTAGGCCCATGAGCCACAGCTACTGAGCCTGTGCATCTGGGGCCTGTGCTCTGCAACAAGAGAGGCCGCGATAGTGAGAGGCCCGCAGACTGCGATGAAGAGTGGCCCCCGCTTGCCACAACTAGAGAAAGCCCTGGCACAGAAACGAAGACCCAACACAGCAAAAATAAATAAATAAGTTAATAAACTCCTACCCCCAACATCTTCTTTAAAAAAGAAAAAAAAAAAGGAGAAAGAAACGAAAGAAAAAAGTTTTTTTTAATAATTAAAAAAATTATTAAAATAAAAAAATAATAATAAAAAAGAAGAGAGCAACCAAACCAATAAACAAATCCACCAATGATAACAAGCGCTAAAAACTATATTAAGATAAACATAAAAATCAGAAACAAATCAGTCGCAGACAGCAAATCCCAAGTCTACAGTTGCTTCGAAAGTCCACGACCTCAATTTTGGGATGATTCGTTGTCTTTTTAGGTATTCCACAGATGCAGGGTATATCAGGTTGATTGTGGGGATTTAATCCGCTGCTCCTGAGGGTGCTGGGAGAGATTTCCCTTTCTCTTCTTTGTTCACATAGCTCCTGGGGTTCAGCTTTGGTTTTGGCCCCACCTCTGTGTGTAGGTCACCTGAGGGCGTCTGTTCCCACCCAGACAGGAGGGGGTTAAAGCAGCGGCTGATTAGGGGAATCTTGTTCACTCATGCCAGGGGGAGGGAGGGGTATGGTAGTTATAACTGGAATGCAGGGCGAGCCTGCGGCAGCAGAGACCAGCAAGATGTTGCAACAGCCTGAGGCACACTGTTATCCCAGGGAAGTTGTCCCTGGATCATGGGTAGTGGCGGGCTGCACCGGCTCCCGGGCTGGTGGAGGGGCTGTGTGTGTGGATAGTGACCTGTGCTTGCACACAGGATTCTTGGTGGCTGCAGCAGCAGCGTTAGTGTTTCATGCCCATCTCTGGGGTCCGAGCTGATTGTCTCTGGAGCTCATTTAGGCGGTGCTCTGCCTTCTGTGGGCAGATGAGGAAGGAATCCCCTCTCCTCGCGCACCCTGAAACAATGGTCTGTTGCCTCTTAGGCAGATCCAGACCTTTTCCCGGACTCCCTCCTGGCTACCTGTGGCACGCTAGGCCCCTCAGGCTGTGTTCACACAGCCAACCCCAGTCCTCTCCCTGGGATCTGACCTCCAAAGCCTGAGCCTCAGTTCCCAGCCCTCACCCGCCCTGGTGGGTGAGCAGACAAGCCTCTCGGGCTGGTGAGTGCTGGTCAGCACTGATCCTCTGTGCAGGAATCTCTCTGCTTTGCTCTCTGCACCCCTGTTGCTGCACTCTCCTCCATGGCTCTGAAGCTTCCCCACCGCCCACCCCCCGTCTCCGCCACTGAAGGGTCTTCCTAGTGTGTGGAAACCTTTCCTCCTTTGCAGCTCCCTCCCTGAGGTGCAGGTCCCGTCCCTATTCTTTTGTCTCTGTTTATTCTTTTTTCTTTTGCCCTACCCAGGTACGTGGGGAGTTTCTTGCCTTTTGGGAAGTCTAAGGTCTTTTGCCAGCGTTCAGTAGGTGTTCTGTAGGAGCTGTTCCACATGTAGATGTATTTCTGATGTATCTGTGGGGAGGAAGGTGATCTCCACATCTTACTCCTCTGCCATCTTGAAGGTCCCCCGTTTATCATGTTTCTAATGTGGGGAGAAAAATCTTGTGAAGGTTTTAGTGTCCAAATCAATTCTGATTGAAAAGAACTGGAAAGTGGGTGTTGGCTAGTGACTGCCTTGCTCACGGATGTAAACTGCTAATGTACCAATCTGGTTGGAACAGCTTTGGAAATATCAAACAAACTCTACTTGGCAAACTTAATAGCTTACTTGTAACATGACAGTAACTGCAAATTACAGGTTAGATAGGCTTGTGTTTCCACAGGCAAAATGGAAATTTTCTTTCATGAATTTGAATGCTGTGGACCAGAGTCATTTCAATCCTGTCTATGAATAGGTAGCTCAGTTTTGTTTCCATTTTTAAATATTTATTTATTTATTTATTTTTTGGCTGTGTCGGGTTCCTTGTTGCAGCATTATCGGCTTCTCTCTAGTTGTGACCCACATGCTCAGTAGTTGCAGCGCACAGGCTTAGTTGCCCCACGGCATGTGGGATCTTAATTCCCTGACCAGGGATTGAACCCACGTCCCCTGTCTTGGAAGGCAGATTCTTAACCACTGGACCACCAGGGAAGTCTCCGGTAGCTCAGTTTAATTGAAGCATGATTCTTTATCAGCCATATAGATGGCTCCTATCTGTGCTGTGTGTGTAGCTAGCTTGCATGGTGTTTTTCAAAGTAATGGGATATCCCATTCCTGAACAACCATTCTAAAATTGTCCACAGTTGTTCTTTGCAAGGAATTAAGAAAGAGAATTGTGGGCTAATTCTCTAGCCTAGGGTGTGGGACGTCTAGGCTCTGTACCTTGAGACCAAAGCACTATGTCCTAAGTGATGGTGGATTATAACATTTTTTTTTTAACCTACGAGAGAGTGTCAGTAAAAATTATTAGTATTATGCATGGAAATCATTGGAGATTTTGTTTCTTAATTTTATATCCTTATTTGGATAATATATTGAGGGTAAGTTACACTAAAGCAAAGAAGAACGTATACTCTCTCCACCTCAGGCAAAGATAGTAGAGAGAAGGGTTTCATGGCCTGCAACCGAAATGTTGGAGAAAATAACAGTTTCATCTGAGATGCGTATGGTGACTAGTACATGTCATTAATAACAAAAGAAATGCCAAAGAGAAAAATGCTCTGCCTGGGCATTTTGTTTATTTATTTATTTATTTACTAAAATAGCCACTATGTAGGATAAAGAAAGAGCTATATTCCTTTGCTAAGATGAAAGTTTGAAAGGAAATACTGCTGCTATCTAAGAAACGAAGGGAACGTCAGCAAGCAGAAGTTATCAGAAGCCTGAGTGCAGGAAGAAAAAGGGTCACACAGCAGACAGTAGCCAAGGGGTATAACTGCACAGGACAAGAATGTTCCCTATTACCTCTAGTCACTTAGAAGTAACAAGACACTCAAGATATTGGGACATCAGGAGACACATAACATATTTGGACTGTATGGTTAATGCTTGTTGCTCTCAAATGTCTTCCCAAAGTACTGCATTGTGCTCTTTTAAATAGGAAGCAATGACTTACCCAATAGAAATTGCTTTCCAGTTGCTGGGTGAGGCTTCATGTGAAGTGAAAAATTGAAGCCTCTTAGAAAAGGAACCTAGTCCTTTGGGCCAAGGTCATCTTAACACTAGAATTAAATTATGCTAATATTAATTGAAATTCAAGGTGATTGCCCTATATAATCCACCCATCATATCTCTACTTATCTTTGCCAGCAGAAGCAGTCAGACAGGAACTTTTGCTACAGAACAAACTCAAATGTAGGATTCACTATATAGTAATTCAACTAGATTACAGGAGAGATCTCATGACTAATATAAATCACTTAGTCCCTGAACTTGTCTCATTATGAATAGAAATATTGCAGTCACGTTCCCTTGAGATGGAATTTTGCTAGATTGATCCCCTTCCTTTCCCTTCTCTTCCCTTTCTTTCCCTTCCCTTCCCCACCCACCAATTCCCTTCCCTTTTCTTCTTTCTTTCCCTCTTTCTCTCCCTCTCTCTCTCTTTCTTTTATTCTAATGTCAAGTGTCGTGGTAAACACCAGGGGTACTACAGATTTTGGTTCTTTTTTAAAAATGGTTTTTGCCAATACAGGATACAAGTGGCCACATTCCTCATTTGAATACCCCTAGCACTAGCTTGGTATTGAGAAGCTAGTTCCAAGGCTGCTGCTTTGCACACACTGGGAGCCTAGTACCACTGATGCAGGGACACTGGATTGTGGATCACCCTGAAAACTACTGTCAATAGCCAATATAAAGATTGGACACAAATGAGAGGAGATTCTAGGTTAGACTCCTATTTTGGGGGCTGGTGTTGGAAGGGAGCACAAGATGATTTCTTTCTATGCCTGTCCTCTTCAGAGTATATAATAACTGGAAGACATTGCATAAAATTATTGAATTAAAAGAACAAAACAACACATAAAACCCCAGCAATGTTATGAGTCAGCAGTAGGAATGTTCCTTGTCAGTCATGGGATGCTAAGCTTCATTCATTTCAAGTGCATGTAACCCTTCAGGGTTTTTTTTTTTTGCTTGGGGGAGCGGGGTCAGGGGCAGCCTCAGTCGGGAAAAAAAAAAAAAAACTCAAAACATTGATCCTGCCAGTTTAAATTTTACTAGGGCTTTAAAGTCACTACCACCTTCCACAGGGTTCATTCAAGCTCAGTTGGGACAAATAATGGCTTAGCAGGAATTGGTTTACAATCCTGGTGGACTCCTGTAGAGCAAATAAGTCCAGAAATACCACTTGGATGGAAACGTATGATAATCATATGATTATCTTTTTTTTTAAATCCATTCCATAGTCTCATGTATAAAAATAAGAATGCACAGGGCTTAGACATCCCTTTATTGTATCAAATTAAATCGGATTTAATGCCTGGTTGTGTGTCATCCAGCTCAGACTCATTTGTACAAGGCTGTGGAGTGAGGAGCTGGTTCAGATGAATGAATAGCTTTCTCATTACTTCACCCCATTCTGCTGTCTCTTTTCCTGTCCTTTGTATTATAATGGAGGACAGCTGTGGCAGCGAAGTGAATATTAACTAACCCCAGTGCCTCAGCAGATTGTGACTTTAATCCCTGCAAATACCACTAAAATCAAAATTTAATTACACTCAGAGTAGCTCTGTTAATGCCTGAAAAATATTTAACAATTAGTGGTTGGCTTAATTAAGCAAACTGCCTTTCACAAAGCAACCTGAAAAGTCCTCCCAAACCCTTCCCCCATTCTTTTTTTTTTTTTTTTAATCCGTTAGACTAATTAGTCTGATGTAAGCTCACAGCACTTCATTTACTGTTACTGAGTCTGCTGCTTAGCTGATCTAGGCTCTGAGCTTAACAGCCTGTAATAGAAGGGGAAGTTGTAAAAAGAAAGAAATTAAGTTCACTACACACAGTAACTTAATAAAAAATAATCCTTTTAATAAACCACTAATCATTGTTAGCCATTTCCTCATTCATATACATACACACACATATATATCCCCTATTATATACATATATATGTATTCCCATATCTATATAAAGATATACAACAGATAGATACATAACAGAATGGCTATATCTCAGTTACAGTATTAGTTATGGGAGATTCAGGAAAAGCCAAATAACAAATAAATTAACACAGAATAGCCCCTATCAAAAGAATTATTCTCTGTCCATATAGACTGGAAAACTATTTACATTTAAGTTTGGAAAGAAGGGACAATGTACTCTTTTGTCTGTAAACTAAACAAACAAAATAAAAGCGAATGAAGAATGATAGAAAAGCTGTTAAAATGTAAATCCTATTCCCTGATTGGTACATGATACTATCTGACCTAATCAGCTCCATGTTCATTCCCTCATCCAAGTGTCAAACGTTTATTGGTTATTTAATATGACTTGCTGGGGCGATAAAAATACATGTTGTTATAAATCTTTGTGTCTACACCTATGGGATGTTTTTAAATGCCATAAAAGAGTGGCTTGTATGATCTATTTGTTAAGCTTCATTTTCTACTTGAATTCTTAGGAAATATCTTGCCACTAAATAATCAAGATAGTAAGTACAGTACCACTTCAAAAGGAGGTCACTTACTCAGCAAACTAAGAAAAAAAATGGGAATCAGAAAGTAACAAAACTGCCTTGGAGAACCAAAACAAGTCTCAGATCTATCAAGGAGCTTAGAAGCCCATGAAGTCCAACCTGGTATTTTACAGGAAGAGAACAATGAAATTCAGAGTTTAGATGATCATTCAGGGCCACACTAGGAACTGTGAGAACGTTACTGCAGAGCCCTGTAGGCCCCCCTCCAGATTTATTCCCTTTTATCTGATATTGGATACAATTACACCAAGATGCATTTTATGATTTCCCAAATCGCTGCAGATTAAAAGCCACAAATTAGAGGCTGAAAAAGGGTTTCTAGAGGCTTAGTGTTCAGATGTTGTGAAATACTACAACATGATAAAATCTGGAACCTGCTAAGTAAAAATGTAAGTAATCTGGAAAAGATGGTCTCTTGGTAACCTTCAAATCCAGGGTACAAATAAAAATCACAAAGTTGTTTATTTTACAATGCAGATCTGTGCTGTTCAGCTCATCTCGTTCATTTGTGTACAGGTGCATGTGTGTGTGTCTGAGGCTCTCCCTCAGGGCTTCTAAGACAACCCTGAAAAAGACTGATAGTAGGCTAATTTATTTTATTTTGGAGACTATCAAAAGAAAAATATTTTTCTCTGATCCTAATAAGTTCTCACTGAGAGTTTTGGCATAAATGATGTGTTAATTTTTCAATCTAGGAAAAAAAACTACCTGCAGTCTCATTTTTATGGAATGTTTTCACCTATATGTAGTTCTTCCTCTATGCCTTCCTGTTATTCCTCATTTAAGACTAGTTCTTGAGTATTTTGGTTATTGCCTAGTTCAATGATTAAGGGGAAAAAATAAAAGAAGAGAGCAAGTAGTGTTTATGTGTATATGCCTGAAAGGATGTGTTACATACACCCGCACCTAACTCTGCCAGCAGTCTCCAACCCCATACAATTTTGTACATTTCCACGTAATTGGCAGGCTATGTTTCAAGTCTCATGGTTGGTTGAGAATGGAGATGAAATCGCAGTTCATAATACAGAAGGAGTACATATGGGTTGTAATTGAGATACTTGTATTTTGACTGAAGAATTGAGCAGCATCTGGCAGGTGTATAAATCCTTCAGTGGCAGCAATTCAATTTTTTAATAGGAGAGGAAATGGCTTATTATATTTCAAAATTGGTATCTTTGAAAAACGTGTATTAACATGATGATATGAACCAATGCAAAATCTTCTTATGGGTTTTCCAAGAATAATTGTGTTTTAATGGTATATGCAACTTGTGTTGCAAATTCTTTTGTCTATTAGTCACATACACATATCTTTATTTCTTCTTGAATGTATGCTGCATAACTATTAACCAAATGTTCATTCACCATCGAATTCTATTTCTTCAGTGCGTTTTCTCATTCAAAAGCACATAATGATTCTCCTTAATGATACAAATAATCCACTTCTAATGGACTGTTATACCTCTTTTCCATTCTTGAAAAGCATTATTGCTTTTAGGTTTTTAGTTAAATGCTATATAATTTCAACACAGTATAATATACTTAATTGATCTTTAAGTTTCTCTGTGAAAGAGCAGGAAGTATTAAAAGCCAAACAGAAAAATTGCCAAAGTCAATTCACCTCAATTCAACTGTCAAAACTTTTCATGTGAAAAATGAATGGAAATGTTTTTCTCTTTCAAGTAAGCATATTTGTGGGTACAGTATTCTCTTTTGACTGTGAAAATCATTTGAAAATAAAAAGCTTGTCTGTACTTGTTTTCCATTTGTGAAATGTCAGCTGTATCTATGAAATCGTCATTGAGCTCCATCATCTTGGCTAATAGGCAAAGAACTGCTCTCTTGGAAGGTACATTAAATCTTTTGTGCTTCCAAAGCACCACTTCATGTTTCTCAGCAAGAATTTATCTAATAGTGGGCTGGTGACATAAACATATAACATCACCTCTTCCCTGCATTCTACTTTGCCTTCACACACACACACACACACACACAATCCCTCCCCCAACCCTTCACCAACTAATGCCTAAGAGAAAGAAGAGAATAAACTAAGTTCAATATTTCTTAACTAAGTTCAATATTTCTTGTGATTTAAATTTCAAGATAATTTATTTTTAACTATGGATGTATTTCGTATTTGATCAGAGAACAGTGAAAAGATCTTGAGCTCATTAAGGCCTGTAGCCTAAAGTAAATAAAACCTCAAATTCTGAATCTTAGAAAGATACATAGAATAATAAATTTGGAAGAACACAAAGAGCTCAACCTTCCTACTTCAGACAGATGTATTTCACTACTCAGAATAAGTAATTTTCAACCTTTTCATAAACATCTCTAGAACTGGAGATTCTACAATTAACTAGCAGTTTATTATCCTGGTACTTAAACAGTGATTTCTTATGTACATTTGAAACCACTTCCATTTCCTTCTATCAGATTTTCCATGGTGGTCAAGAACAGCTGTTTAGGACACACCCTATATAACAGTAATGGAGTTACTCTCTCTCGTAGGCTGAACTTCTAAGTTTCACTTGATTCTTAGTTGTAGAATTTAAATTGTTTCCAAATCTCAGATGTCCCCAACTATTCTAGTCTTAAGGGGTCACCTTCCCTAAAATGACCAAATACAACTTCGAGCTCCCATTCTGTGAAATACAGGAAGTCAGACACTGAGTTTCTGGATCTCTCTGAGGAATGGTTCTGTGAACTCAGTCTGAGTGATCACTTGTCATTTTAAAAATCTTCCTAGCTTTAGACCACTGTCCCTCTGGACACACAATAAGCCAACACTTCCATGCTGCTAGAGCTTCATGCTGCAGCTCTTCAGCTTCAAAACGGAATTCAGGTAGTATTTCCAAATTCCCGACAGATATCAATTTCAGGATTCTGAAATATGAAACCAGAAATCCTAGAAATTCTCAGGTAGCCCTGGAATCATAAATTTTCCTCTGTTTTTCACATTTTTTTGTGATAAGAGTAAACTGCAAACCACTTTTATACTATACTTTCAGAGATTTTATGTAAAAAAGGATATAATAACAAAAGTATAGTTTTAACAGCATTGTACATTTCAACAGCATGGAGAACTGATCTCTAACTGATATGGGCACACTATGATAGAAAATATTAAAGAAAATAACACTCACATGAAATAAATGACAAATAAAAGTCATTTAAATAATTGAAAGATAATGCCACACATATTTAATAGACATGATCTTTCTTAACATGAAATTTTAAAACTCACAGCGTATTAATTGCCTTATTACATAATCTTGATCTTTTTTATGACAAATATTCTAGCCCAGAAAACATTATTTATTTTTCAACAATGTTGATCAAATTGTTACAAATATGTCTACAAGCTTAAATTAAGCATTAGAATACCTACTGCTCCATAAATCTCATTTTCTTTTTAATGAAAATATTTTGTTTTCTTGCCTTGATTTGGATTTTGTCATTGAAATCAATATTTCTCTTTTTAAAATAGATTTTAGATCAGTTTCTTAATTCCTATTAGAGTATTTCACAATAACATTTTCTATTTGCATTTATTTTGTTCATATATTTAAAAAGAACTGTACCACATATCCAATCCTTGGGAAATACCAGGAAACATTATTGAGCAGCATTTGAATAACCTTACATTCAGATATCCCAGCAAGATTGACAGCAATATGCAGAATGTCATGTCAAAATTACTAACTGAAGGATGTATTTTGGTTCCAAAAGTTATTTCTTAGAACATCGTTTATAGGATTTGTATAAAGTATGCTATGTAAATAATCTCATTAATATTTATATATTTGCAAAAATGACTCACTGTTAGCAGCAATCAGGTTCAGGAACACACAACATGACGATAAATATAAGTAGTTATAGTTAGGTTGTCTTATAGTTTAACTATAAGACAAACTAGATAAGAATAACTTCTCTCCAATGTGCTCCTGTCCTGGTTCCTGGAAAGGTCAACCTTAACCTTTCTCTTCCATGTTTTCAACTTGACGTCAGTGATTTCTTCTAACCAGTAATGTCTCTATGTTGACTGTTAAGCTCTTACAGGAGACTTGTTATGCTTTTCCTCTGTATTCCTGATTTTTTTGACTACTTTTTTCTCAGGATTCAGGAATAGGAAAAATATACATTTCCTGAAATATGCTGGGAAAGCATTTCCACATGAGAAAAATATATCCAAGTTATTCCCTTACTTCTTCCAGAGCTGTAATATGCTGGTGGTGGTGGATAATTTGTTCATTTTTTGTCATCTTTGTTTTTTGTATATTTTTATTATATATTTTTGTCAAAAATATAAAACCTATAAAAGTTAGAATGTGTAAAGAACCTCTGTGCATAATACCACCCAGTTTTAACAATTACCAACATATGGCCAATCTTATTTAACTTGTACACCCACCCATCCCTCTCACTTTCATCTTTAAATTATTTTAAAATAAATCCTAGATGTCATATCATTTTATCTCTATAAACTTTAGTGTAGAGTTATAAAAGATGAAGACTTTAAAAAATATAACTTAAAAGACAGGATAGCACTGGCATAAGGATAGATAGATCAATGGAATAAAATTGGGAGCTCAGAAAAAAGAATCCTCCATACATCTATTGTCAAATGATTTTGAAAAAGGTGCCAAGACATTAACTGGAGAGAGGGAATAGTCTTTTCAATAAATGGTGCCAGACAACTGAATATCCATATGCAAAAGAATGAAGCTGGCTCCCTACCTAACACCATATACAAAAATTTACTCAAAATGGGTCAAAGATCCAAGTATAGTAAAACTATGTAAATATTAGAAGAAAATTTTGTAACCTTAGATTAGGTAATGGTTTCTAAGATACAATACCTAAAGCACAAGCAACCAAAGAGAAAATAGATAAATTGGACTTCATCACAAGAAAACTTCTATTCTTCAAAAGACACAATTAAGGGCTTCCCTGGTGGTGCAGTGGTTGAGAGTCCGCCTGCCAATGCAGGGGACACGGGTTCGTGCCCTGGTCCGGGAGGATCCCACATGCCGCGGAGCGGCTAGGCCCGTGAGCCATGGCCGCTGAGCCTGCGTGTCCGGAGCCTGTGCTCCACAATGGGAGAGGCCACAACAGTGAGAGGCCCGCGTACAGCAAAAAAAAAAAAAAGACACAATTAAGAAAGTGAAGAGACAACTCACATAATGGGAAAAAAATATTTGCAAATCATATATCTGATAAAGGTCTAGTATCCTTTTTCAGAATGCATAGAATACATTAAAAAATTTCCAACTCAACAATAAAAAGACAATGCAGATAAAAATGAACAAAGAATTTGAATGGACATTTATCCAAAAAGATATACAAGTGATAAATAAGCACATGAAAAAGTGTTCAAAATCATTAGTCATTAGATAAATACAAGTCAAACCCACAGTAAGACATCACACACACTAGCAAGGCTATAATAAAAAAGATGGACAATAACAGGTGCTGGCGAGGATGTGGAAAAATTGAAACCCTCATACACTGCTGTTGGAAATGTAAAATAGTGAAGCTGCTTTGGAAAACATTTTGGCTGTTCTTTAAAAAGTTAAAGATAGTGCTACCATAAGATCCAGCAATTCTACTAGATATATAGCCAAGAGAATTGAAAACTTGTGTTCACCCAAAAACCTGTATATGAATGTTCATAGAAATATTATTCATAAAATCCAAAAGGTGGGAATAACCTAAATGCTCATCAACTAATGAATGGATAAACAATATATGGTATAACCATACAATGGAATACTATTATTTATAAAAACAAAGTATCAATACATGCTATATTATAGACAAATCTTCCAAACTTTATGCTAAGTAAAAGAAGGCATAATAGAAGGCCACATATCGTTGATTACATTTTTATGGAAAATCCAGACTAGGCAAATCTGTAGAAATAGAAAGTAGATCAATGGTTGCCAGTGGCTGACAGAAAGGAGTAATTGGAGCTGGAAGGTTATTTAAAGGAAGGTGGAAAAGACAATGGGCCCATATCCATCTTCCACTTGGCTCTGTATGCCTCCAGGAGCAGAAGACAATGAAGGCAGCAGCTTCCAGTTTGTCTTGGTGCTTTCAGCACTATCTGACATGCCTTCAGTGGTGTGAGTATCAACTGTGTCTTCCTTCTCAGTGACCAAAAGAACCAGCTGTTCTTTCTCTCAATCACCCTATTCCCCACCTTCCAAACACCTCCTGTGCCCTCACGTGCTGTACCATAAGACTGAGCATCCCTGGTGAAGCATTCTCTGTCAAAGGTCCACATCTGAGCTATGGGCACAAGCCGCAATCCACAGGGCTTCTACTTCACTCTTCTGAGCTGTATGGCATCATCAATTCCATTTAGTACTCCCAGTCCAAAAGATGCTGTTTTCTACATTATGATCTCTTCATATCAGTTTTCCCTCTTTGCTCTTTCAGACTTTCAACACCTAAGTAACTAATTCTCTCAATGAAATGTCCTCTGTTTACAATACCTAGTATGGTGTCTGTCTTTCTGCTTGGTCTCTGACCTATACTTCTACAGTGCCTCTTACAAATGTTAGTAGTAAATCTGTTATTTTACATTGAATTATAAATCTAATTTTCTTTTGTACTTTTCCCTTCATTCAGTATCTTGGGTAATATGTTGAGAAACAGGACACTTTTGTTCATTATTTTTAATGTAATGAAAAATTTAAAAATCATAAAAACTCTTTTCTTTCCTTTTCTCCCTAAATTATATCTATTCTGGATAACATTATTTTAGCACTATGATCAGGCCAAAAATTAAAATGTAAAACATTTGTTATTAAAAAATATTTTCCTAATTATCGAGTTAATTTTGAATCTTATCTCAGGGTAAGATAACTTAGAAAATAGCTATTCCTTTCTTAGATCATGGTTTAAAAAGCTCTGTTTAGTATCTACCAGCTAGACCGATTACAGACTCACTTATACACACATATGAGGCAGGTATTTTTTTAATTAATTAATTAATTTAATACAGCAGGTTCTTATTAGTTATCTATTTTATACATATTAGTATATATATGTCAGTCCCAATCTCCTAATTCATCTCCCCTACCCCTGCTTTCCCCCCTTCATGTCCATATGTTTGTTCTCTACATCTGTGTCTCTATTTCTGCCTTGCAAACCGGTTCATCTGTACCATTTTTCTAGATTCCACATATATGCGTTAATATACGATATTTGTTTTTCTCTTTCTGACTTAACTCTATATGACAGTCTCTAGGTCCATCCACATCTCTACAAATGACCCAATTTTGTTCCTTTTTATGGCTGAGTAGTATTCCATTGTATATATATACCACATCTTCTTTATCCATTCATCTGCTGATGGACATTTAGGTTGCTTCCATGACCTGGCTATTGTAAATAGTGCTGCAATGAACACTGGGGTGCATGTGTCTTTTTCAATTATGGTTTTCCCTGGGTATATGCTCAGTAGTGGGATTGCTGGGTCATATGGTAATTCTATTTTTAGTTTTTTAAGGAATCTCCATATTGTTCTCCATAGTGGCTGTATCAATTTACATTCCCACCAACAGTGCAAGAGGGTTTCCT
Source organism: Orcinus orca (assembly GCF_937001465.1). Classification (NCBI taxonomy): domain Eukaryota; kingdom Metazoa; phylum Chordata; class Mammalia; order Artiodactyla; family Delphinidae; genus Orcinus; species Orcinus orca. The sequence goes on along the minus strand of NC_064561.1, from coordinate 81,789,218 downwards.
TTTCTCCACACCCTCTCCAGCATTTGTTGTTTGTAGATTTTCTGATGATGCCATTTCTAACCGGTGTGAGGTGATACCTCATCGTAGTTTTGATTTGCATGTATCTAATAATTAGTGATGTTGAACAGCTTTTCATGTGCCTCTTGGCCATCTGTATGTCTTCTCTGGAGAAATGTCTATTTAGGTCTTCTGAGGCAGGTATTTTAAAAGTAAGAAAACAAGATATCTATATGACTTAATGTGGTCTAAGTACCATTAAGAAAAATTGCTCTAAGTTTAAATGAGAACAGATGGAAGATTCACATGACATTTTTGAACATAATTGTAGCACAAAGCAGAAACAGAGAAATAGAAAACAGACCAAAAATTGGACCAAAATGTTTTTGAAAAACCATGCTTACTTCACAAATTCCAGTAGTTCTACAGGTAAATAAATAAAGGATACACAGTACCATATAATCTATGTATTCCCGCTGTATCCTAACACACACACACACACACACACACACACACACACACACACACACACACACACATATATGAAATAATGGGCTCAACAGATGTATTAGCAGGTTTTGATGACTTGTGCAAAACATTAAGAAGTAATTAGGAAGGCATCCAAAGCTAGTCAGCACATTAATAGGTCCAGAAAGTTCATATTGGATTTCCTTATATTTGCTAGTTACTCTCATTTTCTCGAAATGGGTCAGCTCTTTTAACAGTTACAAATTAGCTTAATGTGTAAAATAATCATACAGTGTCATGAATCCATGCAAAAAAGCACCTGCCTCGCTTTTTTACTTCTCCTTTTTAGACTGCTCTGAGTATAATCATTCTATGCCATTTAGTATTTTTCATAAATTGATGTTCATAGATAGGTGATTAACCCCACCTTTAACTGATTGTTTTATTTGAGCCCCCAAAAGTCCAAAATGTTGCATTAATCACCAAATCTTTTTTCTGACACTGAATGTAATAAAAGCTTGTGACTTAAATCAAGTGAGTTGACATATTTTCTATTTTGAATGAAAAAATTTTCTCTAGGAAAAGGTAGCTAATAATAGAACAGTAGATTCTACATTACACGTAATTTGTACTTGCTCACAGTACAAAACATGACCTCAAATGATTTATGATATTATCATGAAATAGAAGGAACAAGATATGGGAGACTTCTTCGACATCATCAGTATTTCAAAACCCCCAAGAGGGAAATGGAGCAAATCACAGCTACTGCTGTAGCCCTAAACTCAGGATAACATTTTAAAATGATCTGACATTCAGTTCTTTGAATTCCTGATTAAAATCTGAACAAGGTGAAGTTTCAAAACATGTGAAATAGATGTTGTCAAAAATTCCCATGCAAATCTCTGCATTTGGTGGGAATGTTAAAGTCAGAATTGTTTATCAATATTAAAGTGATCTAGAACTTTCATACTAGTCGGCACATTCTTTTTTGTAAAAAAAGATTTATTTATTTTTGGCTGTATTGGGTCTTCGTTGCTGCGCACAGGCTTTCTCTAGTTGCGGCGAGCGGGGACTACTCTTCATTGTGGTGTGCGGGCTTCTCACTGCAGTGGCTTCTCTTGTTGCAGAGCACGGGCTCTAGTTGTGCGGACTTCAGTAGTTGTGGCTCGTGGGCTCTAGAGTGCAGGCTCAGTAATTGTGGAGCATGGCCTTAGTGGCTCCCCAGCATGTGGGATCTTCCAGGACCAGGGATTGAAACCATCTTCCCTGCACTGGAGGCATATTCTTACCCACTGAGCCACCTGGGAAGTCCCAGTTGGCATATTCTTATAATCAAATTCAGGTAGTTCATTAGACTAATTAGTTATAATTCAGTAATTATACACATTTTCTTGAAGTTTCTTGTATTGTTGTACTTCACAACTGTTTACTAACTGTAGAGAAGAGTCAGAATTTGAGAAAACCCATGGTGTCTACCAATTGTTTACAATACTGAGGAGTGAACACATGTTGCAGTAAGATGTGGTGATTACCTGGCTAATTGTATCAGTGTAGTCTGCAGACAGTAATTTAGAAGAGGAAAAAACCTTTAGGATTTAATATATTGAGTTTCTCTCTCTATTGATCAAATTAGTTGGATGATTTCCAAATCTCCACTTTACTGAGTATTTTATTGACATAAGCTTTGACCGAGAAGCATAATGTTTTCAAAATCTCTTTTTTTATAGACAGAAAATCAATCTGTTTTTTTAATAAATATAATTGTTTGTGCAAAATAGTTGGCTGAGCAGTTAAAGAATATCTGCTGTCATTATTTAGTGGATGTGGGGCAGGAAAGTGGTGTTGAACATGGGGGAGAAAAGAAGAAACAAATTTTCAACACTGGTGGTACTATAAGGAAATGGTATTAAAGTGAAAGAACCTATATAATAATTTTGAGTTATGCAGTAGTGTTATAAAAACAAAATAGACTCTGGACATTTCTTATTTTTTTTAACACAATTCAATAGCAGATAAGACAAAACATGAATTTTAAACTCTTAATTAAAAGAAATATTTTCTTCAAAGGGCAATGAATAAATTCTCATTTAAAGAGTGTTTCGAGTTGATGCTAAACTTCTTAAAGATGGCATAAGTTAGTCATTAACACCCAGACTTCCTTGTTGGAATCTCAGCTTTACCTCTTACTAGTCATTTAGCCTTTTGTGCCTCAGTTTCCTCTTTTGTGAAATTAGGGAAATAATACTTCTCTATAGCTTTTTGTAATGATTTAATAAAACACACAGAGAAGGAAATTACTACATAGAAATAAACATTTAAAGAAGTAAATGCTTAATAAATTTTAGTGATTATTTGTTTTCATTTTGAAATAATATATATTCCTTCCTAATAAAACAATTTCCTATAAAATAATTTTAAAGTGAAAATGTCCATTTGATGGTTTTGAGCATTATAGTGTTCATTTCATTGATTAGAAGACTATAATAAGGGCTACCCCAATTAATGGTTTGATTGCATGGGAGAAAAATATGCATAAACATCTGCACATACAGGCAGAAGAGTAAATGCAAAAGAAAAATTTTAAACCACTTCAATTTAACTTATCACAGCCCTTGAAATTACACTGCATACAGATGACAACGATTAAGTATGAACCTCACCAAAGGTCTAACTTTAATTCAAATCATTAAAGGCTGTCTAAAAAGAGTTAATGAATTTTCCAATTACTTCTACTTTTTCATCAGATGTGATTCCACTATATTCAACTGCAATAAAAAAGCTTTAAAAGTAATATTTTAAGCAAAATCTGGAAATACTTGCTTCTGAGTATAATCTGAGCATTCCTAAAATCCACAATTTAAACATTCATATAAATGTGAACATTTATGTGAAAGCTTGGTTGGTTAAGAGTAATAACAGTAGAACTAAGCTTATGCTTTAAAATTGCATGTTTCCTCAAAAAAAACTAAGCATATGTGTTGTAATGATATTTGTTCTTGACACTGATAGTTCATATCATGTAATTCTTTTACAATGATGATGTGCAGAAATAATATACAGTTTGCTATTTAGTAATTTATTTTGCATAATTAAGTTATCATGACTTTATTCTTTCAACAGAGGAATGAAAGCATATCTACACTCTATAACAGATGACCAAACTGTATCAAATTGTGTCTCCAAATAGGGACAGAAGCATTGGTATATGTACATTTTTATTAGAGGAGAAGTGAACACAAAATACAATCTCTTGAGTTCAATTATAAAACCCATATGCTTGAGTGAATGCATGGTAAAAAATATGCAACTTCATTACACGTTAGAGGCACTACAAATTTCAGCTTTGGTTAAAAAAACATTCACATTGCTAATTTGTAGACAGCTAAAAAGCTAATATCATTGCTATGTGGAGTAATGGGCAAGTGGAAACATCTGCGTTTTCCCTGCCTTTAGAACATGGCCTTTTAATCGGGCATATCTGTGTGGAGGATAAAGACTGTAATAACAAGGAATGCTTCTATATATGGTACGAAGTGAGGAATGACAGCAAAGAAAAAAACACACAGGGCTACTGAAATTAAACAAGCTATACCTTGGGCTTCCCTGGTGGCACAGTGGTTGAGAATCTGCCTGCTAATGCAGGGGACACGAGTTTGAGCCCTGGTCTGGGAAGATCCCACATGCCGCGGAGCGGCTGGGCCCGTGAGCCACAACTACTGAGCCTGTGTGTCTGGAGGCTGTGCTCCGCAACAAGAGAGGCCGCGATAGTGAGAGGCCCGCGCACCGCGGTGAAGAGTGGCCCCCCGCTTGCCACAACTAGAGAAAGCCCTCGCACAGAAATGAAGACCCAACACAGCCAAAAATAAATAAGTAAAAATAAACAAAAACAAACAAAAAAAGCCAAGCATTAAAAAAAAAAAAAACAAGCTATACCTTAACCACTACTGTCAATGTAAACTTTTAAGATCATTGAGAAGTATTCTTGCTCTTGTTTTTAGGATAAATTAAGGATAGAGATGAACATCTCCAGGTGAGTCTTTAGAAAATGAAAATGAGTACTAGATGATGAGAATAGTCTCAAATATCTGCAAAAGAAAACTGAAGCAAAGTCCACAAAATCTTTAAGTTTATAAATCTGAAAACTGGGTGTTACATCAAGATATGTTCAAATGAAAATGTATTTTAATTGTATGCAAATAGTAACTAAGGGCTTAATTAATTCTCAGTAATTAGTTTATGCTTAAAAATGTGTATTGAGTGGCTCTGGTACTTAAAAGCTATTTTAAAGAATAAAAGTTTCAACTTTATAGTGTTTCTAGAGGAAGCTACTGTCATTGAGGGATCAACTGTATGTTGAAATGTGAGAAGTCCAAGTTCTAGCTCAAGTACCTGGCTTTGGAAGCTAAAAAAGGTAAAAATTTTATTTGCTCATGTAGAAAGCAGACACATATTACCTCACAGAGCCACTGAGACAGTGCTGTATGTAAATTATTTTGAACTCATTAAAATAAGTTTATCTATATGGCAAGTATCATTTTGTTATTTTTCTGTATCCTTTTTTTAAAATAAATTTATTTATTTATATGTATTTTTCTTTTTCTTTTTCTTTTTTTGGCTGTGTTGGGTCTTTGTTGCTGTGCTCGACCTTTCTCCAGTTGGCGCGAGCAGGGGCTACTCTTCATTGCGGTGTGCAGGCTTCGCATTGCCGTGGCTTCTCTTGCTGCAGAGCATGGGCTCTAGGCGCGCGGGCTTCAGTAGTTGTGGCTCGCGGGCTCTAGAGCACAGGCTCAGTAGTTGTGGTGCACGGACTTAGTTGCTCCGTGGCATGTGGGATCTTCCCAGACCAGGGCTTGAATTCGTATCCCTTGCATTGGCAGACGGATTCTTAACCACTGCGCCACCAGGGAAGTCCTGTATCTGTTCTTTAAGACAGACTGTGGTGGACAGATTTTAAGATGACCCTCTCATCCCCACCTCCTGGTGTTCATGCCTTTGTGTAATCCCCTCCCCTTTACTAAGGGCAGGACATGTGACTTGCATCTAACCATTGGAATACAACAAAGGTGATGGAATGAGTGATTACATGTACACGATTACATTAGACTGTAGTATATATCTTGCTAGACTCTTTTTCTGTTGCTTGTTTGAAGAAGCTGGCTGTCATGAATCCTACAGCTGCAAGGGAACAGTAGGTGCTTAGAAGTAGATTTTTCCCCAGCTGAGCCTCTGATGAGAACCCAGTCCTGGCTCACCCTGAGCACAGCCTTTTGAGACCCTGAGCAGAGAACCCAGCTAGACTGTGTCCAGACTTCTGACCTATAGAAACTGTGAGATAACAAGTATGTATTGTTTTAAGCAGCTAAGGTTGTACTCATTTGTTAAGTAGCAATAGAAAAGTAATCTACAGACATTATATACATCTGTATACTGGAATATAACACATTTATGTATTCATTTATTTTAGATTTTGTAAACTTAATGTAGTTCACAACCTATTGCTGGGTATTGTTAAATTTTGCTAGCCACTCCAGTGTAGGAATGGCCTCCATGAATGTCCTGGAGGCCCACTATGCTAACTCACTTGGCAGTGTGACTATAAATGAAAGGATTAGAAGGCTTATCATGATGTCTGGCACCAGGAATGGAGGAGAAATAAGGTTTGAATGTATGGAGTTCCATGTGAACTGTGGAAAGTTCATCAAAGTCTTGTAGCTTGTATTTGCAATAAAAATACAAGCTGAGAGAAAAATTCTCGAATTTGACAACAATGCTAACAATCATTGATGAGTCATTAAGCTGAAAGTAAATTATCTAAACTAAAAATAATTTTAAAAGATTTTTGATCAACCATTCTAGAGAAAAGCTAAATTACCTTTCTAGTCTCATAATAGAAAATAATATATCAAGATCATTATTATACGAATAGGTAATAAAACAGTATGCAGCCAAATTTGTAAGAAAAAAAATAGAGTTGTGTTTTTTACATTGGTGGCATTTTTTAGTTTTTAATATTTGCATTTGTTGTGATTTACTTTTAATTCTAAATAAATAAGTACTTTCATATCTAATATTAGAACTCTGAATTTTTATTTTTAAATAGAGTGTCCAAAACTGCATAAGCTTCAAGTCTCACAAAACCTAAATTCACCTCTGCATGCAAAACAAGAGAGAAACAATATTTTAAAATGCTGCTAGAAGCTATGGCATGATGAAGGTAGGTCAGGGTCCATTAGAATTGGCAACATAAAATCATTGCTGATTTTGACAAGAATTATTTCAGATAAGTGGCATGGCCAGAAAATAGAGGAGGGGATTAGAGAATGAATGAAAAGTGCTGTAGCATGGTGACAGCGGTTACCGACAAGTCCTATGAAATTTGGCAGTGAGGTTTGGCAAATAGATTAGGTGGCAGATGGATGGAAATGTGAGGCCATGGGAGTTTTCTTTTTTGATAGAAGCAACTTTGTATGCTGGTGGGAATGCTCCAATAGGAAGAGAGATACTTACAATCTAAGCTGTATAGGAGTAACTGCACATGGCAGCCATCCTCCAAGATGGCTCCCAGTGAGCCCACCTCTCGTTATTCACACACTTGGGTAGACCCGTTCCAATAGTATCAGGGTTGGGATATGTGACGGAGAAGGAAAAACCTCAGTACTCCTCCTTGTGTTTCTTCTTTACTCACACTACTACCATACTCATAACACTTCTGACACCAAATATGTGGGGTTTTTTTTCCCATACCAAGCAATTATCTGAGATACTAGATGGGTGTCCTACAACTTAAATTCTGACACTATCTGCCTGGAGGTTAAGGGCTTAGTCCCACAAGACTGTCCACCCCCTTCTCCCACTTCAGATGCCAATTACAAGTCCAGGTTGTCACCTGTGCTTCTGACTGATAGGCTATATAAACTGGAGGTTCCCATGATTCTCTCCTTGGGTTCAACTAATTTGCTAGAGTGGCTCAAAAAACTCAGCAAATAGTTTATGTACTGTTTACCAGTTTATTATAAAATGATATGATAAAAGATACAGATGAACATCCAAATGGAAGAGATGTGTAAGGTAAAATGTGGAAAGAAGCTCAGAGCTTCCATGCTCATTCCAGGAGTGACACTCTCTCAGCACCTCCATGTGGTCACCAACCTGGAAGCTCTCCAAACCCCATACTTCGGGGATTTTTACAAAGGCTCATCACATAGGTATGATCAATCATTATCTTCATTTCTAATTCCTCTCCCCTCTCTAGAGAATGGGAGGTTCGGTTAAATTCCAGACTTCTAATCATGGCCTGGTCTTTCTGGTGACTAGCTGCCATGTAGGAGACCACCAAGAGTCACCTCATTTAGAACAAAAGACACTGGTATCACCCAAGAAATTCTAAGGGATTTAGGAACTTTGTGTCAGAAGCCAGGGTCAAAGACCAAACATTAGAACAAAAGATGATCCTAGTGCTCTTATTACTTAGGAAATTACAAGGATTTTAAGATCTCTGTGCCAAGAACCAGGCAGAGATGAAAATATATATTTTCTATTATGCCACAGTGACCAAGAGCATCCAACAAAATGCTATATGTGGTAGTCTCTTCCAAAATTATTTTATAATAGGCTATTTCATAATAGGCTATATTAGTCTTTCTGTCTCTCACCATCTCTGTCTCTTATCATTTGCTCTGGGGGAACAGGCTGCCAAATTTTGAGCAACCCCACGGAGAGGCCCAAGTGGTGGGGAACTGAAGCCTCCAGCTAATAGTCAGTGAGAAACTGACCAATGGCCATGAGAATGAGCTTCAAGGTAGATCCTCCAGCCCTAATGAAATAGTGTGATGACTGTGGTCTCAGACAGCTTGCCTGAAAACTTGTGAGAGACGTTGGCCCAGATTCACCCAGTTAAGCCACTCTTGGATTCTTGATCCTCAGAAACTGAGATAATACACGTTCATTGGTTTTAGCTGCTGTGTTTCAGAGCAGTTTGTTGGGCAACAATGGATACTAATATACCCCAGGAGCAAAGTCCTTGAGAAGACAAAATATGAAATGACACATAGCACAAGTGGATACACTGGCTATTAATAGAGACTGGAATGGTCTATCCTTTTTTTCAGGAGATAAAATAGAGCATATACACAAGACTTTGTAGATAAGTTTGCTGGATCATTAGGAAATTTAAATTTTACTGTTTTTTTCTTTCAATTAAGTATGAGATAAGATTTTAAGTTATGAGTAATACTTAATAGATGTGAAAGGGGTGAAAATTTTAAAACGGCAGGGAAAAATTATGAAATAGTCACCTTGGAAAGTGAAAAAGAAAAGTTAGCAGGAAAATACAATAGAACCGGGGTTACTGTTGAATTTTGTTTGAGAGTTCTGCATTGTATTTAAAGTGACATCAATCAACAAACTGTGATTTTTCTCCAACAGTATTTAGTTGCTTGGGTTCAGCCATAGAGAAATAGATATGTGGGTTTAACCAGAGCCAGTACTTGCTAAGTGAGTGCAATGGAGGGAGAGAGGCCAGGGATTTGAGGGCATCTGCAAAGGAAGGGTTTCAGTCCTTGCCCCTGAAATCCCATCCAGGGAAGAGAAAGGACAAGAGGGTTATCAGCAGTGAACAAGCAGTGGTGTTAAAGTTAATGAATTGGAGCTCTTGCCCAAGAACGGTTGCACAAGATAGTACCTGGGTAAAAGGAAAAACGGGTTAAGCTAATAAAGAGATGGTTCATCTGAAGACGGAGCTCTAGGATGTGGTAATGAAATGTGTAGCTGGGGTGAGCTGGGGTGGGAAACTACTGAGGTAAGGAGAGGTTGATTAGTGGAGTTAAGTAAATAAATTCAAGAAGAAAAAAAAACTATGAGTTCCTGAGCTGCAAATACTTGCCAAAAAATGTAGAATGATGGACATTATTCAACTAGAAGAGTGAGGGAGCCAAGGATATTGCAGTTCTTTGAGGAAATGGAGTTCAAGATCTCAGTGGAGGCCAAACTGTGTATAAAGTGATTCTTGTTATCTCGGTAGTGGAAACCAAACCTTATTTTAGTGACCTTATCCAAAGGAAACTCACAAGCAAATGAGTAAAGAGTCACTGGAGGCCAAACCACATGTTGCCTCCCAAGATTTGCTTTGGGTGGTGGCTTACAAAGCAGTTTGATGCAAAGAATGATGTCAGGAAGGGAAATGATAAAAGGAATTTTCACATATTGAGGTATAGGGAAGTTATTCTGGCTTCTATATGAGTTAACTTGAATTCTATGCTAACTAAAACAGCCTGTTTGTGGCTTATCAAACTTACATTGTACATCTGCTTTAAGTATTAAAGAAAAGGTCACACAGCCCAGAAGAATGTCCATGTTAAAAAGAAAGATTAAATGCCTCTCATCCTGGGATGCCAATGCCGGTACTACTTTGATGATGAGATTCCCTTCCCAGGAGCCAAGGCCAAACTGTACATGCTATATGTGTACGTGCTAGACTAGTTTTTTTGAAACCTTGAAGAAATGTATCCCAAACTTGTTTAATGTTCTTTGTTCTGACAAGATATTAAACTGTGCTGAAAACCATTCTTCTCCAGAGCAGTTTCTCAGAGTAATCTGGGAAGCTGGCTTCTGGGCTATAGTCCTCAGTTTGGTTCTAATAAAACTCTTTTCTATTCTTACAATTGATTATTTATTGATTATTTTCAATGACAGAAAGAATCTGAATGATATAGTCAAGGTTTATCTCAAGCCTGTGTACTTGAGAATTTTGGGGGCTGCTGACCAAGCTTTTCCATTGATTTTGACTAAGTCACTGTGGTTCCCCTCAGCAGTGGCTCTGAGCCAGGGTAAGTTTGTTGGGCTTGGACTGATCTAGCAACAAGCTAATGAGATTGCTCTCCTGGCCTCTGGCTTCTACCATTTCCCAGAAAGTTTGGGCTCCCATAGAGGGGGTGAGTGGAAATGGTGATCAGCAACATGAAGTAGTGCTTGGTTAAACTCATACTTGGAACTTTGTCACATGATTAAATTAATGTAATTAATGTAAGTGTGGATTGGTTAGAGCAATGATTCTCATTCTCATGGGGGACATATTGGTGTCTACGGAGAAAAGTGTGTAATGTTTGAAAAAACACTGAATCTCATAACAGTCAGCCCTCCGTATCTGAGGATCCATTTCATATAAGGGACTTGAGCATTTGTGGAATTTGGTAACCATGGCGGGTCCTCTAAAATTTCACATTTAGAAAATAAAAAATATATTTACTTTTACTATTGTACAATCTTTAAGTCATGCAAAAAAGTATAAAAATAATAAAACAAATAGCCATGTATACATTACCCATTTAAGAATTAGGGACAACAAATATAATTGAAACTCTCTGCCCCATGAACCCAGTCACTTTTTTCCCAGAATTAGCAGTTGCCCTCATCTTATCTGTCACCCGCAAGGCCTTTTAAATTTTGAACTATATAGTCATAAACAAAATATTCTATTGTTTCACATGTTTTAAAACTATTTAATTGGTTTCATATAGTATGTAGCATTCTGCAACTTTTTATTGCCCTCATTATTAGGCTTTTAGATTTTTTCATATTGTTACTCATAGCTTTGATTCATTCATTTTGATTGATGAATAGTATTCCCATTATTTGCAAAAATCACAGTTCACGTATCTGTTCTTCTGCTGATGAACATGTAAGTTATTTAGTTTTTCCATATCATTAGCTATGCAACAGTGAACATTTTTAGAATTTATCTGGGTGCACATGTATGATGGTGAAATTTTCAAGTCCTCGGGCATGCATATTTTTAAATTTCTGATATTTTGATAAACTGCTCTCTAAAATGGTTGTACAAGTTTCCCTCCCCTCCACAAAGCAATTTATGACAGTGTAGATTGACATCCTCTCCAGTACTTCCAAAATTTTAGTTTGATGCTTGTGAAATGAGGTCTCGTTCTCTTAATTTGAAGTTCCCTGACAACACATAATTTTAATAAAAACAAACTCCAGCGAGTAAAGCTCAACAACCATTTTTGAATAGCAGAGTAACTCAATAGGCTGTCTCTGAGATTCTCAAGTGATGGGTGAAGAAGGCATGGCCCCCTAGGGAAATGTGTGAAATTTTCTGAGGTGGGGCTCACGCGTCTTATTAATCTAAAGGTGGCTTGGTTTTCAATGGTGGGAAAAAGCTGGGTAGAGAGAGCAAGGCCAAGTGAATTGTATCGGTTCTATTACTATAAGATGAAAGAAAAACAAAGTTGGTACATAAAAAAACTGAGTGATTCAGACTTAAAAGGAAAGAATAAGAATAAAAAGAGCTGCAGGAAATTAAGGGGATTACCTCTGTTTCCTTAGAATTCACCTGTTTGAATCTTAGTTTCTTAGTTTACCACTTATGTCACCAGGGCCTCCAATTATGACCTACTTACAGCAAATAGCTTGTTGATAATAATCACAGAATCATGGAGTTGGTAGGAATCTTAGGCATTGTTTTATTTTATACATAAGAAAACTGAAGTGTAAAGATAAGTTACACGCTTACCATGAACAGGTTTTAATGAAACAACTGAAGAGAGAGACAATTGGGGTCCTCTACTAACTGGTCCAAGTTTACTGGGGTATTAACCTGATCACTAAGATAGAAGAAAGATTCCCCTTCTGTGCTAAAACTGTGATACAGTGTTTGAGAGCATAGGCTTGAGACCAGAGAGGCCTGGGAATGACCCCAAGCTCAGCAAATGTTAAATGTATGACCTTGGTCAAGTTACTTGACTTCTTCAGCCTCAGTTTCCTTATTTATAAGATAAGGGAGGTTTTAATTCCTACACACACATTTTTCTTGTGTTGTGAAGATAACCTGAGAAAGCATCTTAGTCTCTGACACACATTAAGCAATTGATAAATGGTAGATGCTATATTTTAAACACCTCAGTGTTTGAGACACAAATTAGTCATTTGGGGTTCTGACATGAACTGCCAGTAGAACAAAGGGGAAGGTTTTGCTAGACCAGCAATGGCTGGTCTAGGTCTCCATCACAACACAACACAGGATGCTTTTGACTGTTTTACCTGAATTTAAAGATTTTTTTTTTTAATGCAATGATTTGAAATTGTCCTTATTTGCTCAGTTATGTGTCTCTATTCCAATGAATCTATCTTTATGATACTTTGGAGAATTCACAGAACATGGAAACTGAGTTGTCTATCTCCCTACTTTTCTAGATTATTTCTTTATGGCTTGATTGAAAAGACTCAATTTCTCTCTTTCCTTTCTACTCAAACATTTTATTTCCAAATTCTAAAATATGCCCAAATCAAATTCATCCATTATTTTTGAAGGAGAAACAGTGGCCATTTAAAAAATAATTATGAGTTTTAAATTATGGCATCTCTTTTGCCTATCTCTCCCTTGCCACAGGATTTTAACATTATTTTTCTCTTGCATTTATAACTGTTGCCAGCTTCTACTTCAAGATGGCTGAGTATATATACACACATAAGTTTACCTTTACTCTCTCCTAAAATTCTATTGGAAAGCAAAAATCCCCAAAATAAAAAATAAGAGTAAATCTGTAGCAGCGCAGGGAAAAAACATTCCATCAGTGGATAATAATATTGGGAAAGTTGTAAAAGCTCTAAAGCTGATAGATGAGAATTTTTTACTTAACCCAACAAAGCCAAAGAACTGCTCACATAATACAAATGTAGCACAGAACCACTGAAATGGTGTGTTTTCCCAGAATGGCTCTGAGTCAGAATCTTGACTACGGTGAGGTAAATGAGACAAGTGAGGAACTTGTCTTGAATGCAAAATTTGAGGGGGTGCCAAAAAACTCAGTAATTAAAAGAAATATTTAATAAAATCAAAATTAATGTCCAAATTCCATTGTTAAAAAAATCTCAGTGTGACTCTTTTTTCCTTTTGCCTCACGCTCCAATGTGGCTCAGCAACACACTATTAGTGATCCTGTCTTTATTTAAGTTTGATATTTTACCCATCTTAGATTTCTGCATTATTTTGATTCTTTCAAAATAGTGCCTAAAATGTTATTTATCATTATTACTGAGTGTTTTAGCACCTACTTGAACTTTGTATCTACTGCAAATCCTCACTCACCCTGCATATCTCCCCTTAGTCTCAGGTGTACCCTGAGTAGCCTTCAGATCAGAGGCAGCAGAAGGGGGCTCTAAGAAAATTTCTGAATATTATTTAAAGGATTGTGAATCACTGGGCTAGACCCAACACATAATACACAGACTCTGGTGTTTGTTCTCAGGATAAAGTTCTTTAAATTATATGGCAATTTTTCCATGGGGAACTTACAGAGTAGGCTTTGAGGTTACAATGTAAAAACAGAGCAGGTGTCTAAATAACTTTCACAATAAGAATTACCTGTAGGCAAAACATAAGCTACCCATGTACCTTAAAATAAAACCAAATGAACAATATGTTCACTGGTCCCACATACCAGGCCCTTTCCTGGTTATTTGCTACTGATTACTTGCTATAGCTAAGTGACCTGTGGACAGAATTCACATTCCTTGCCTGGGAAACCGTGATAGTCACTTGAACTGAGAAAGACATCTGTAGTCTTCAATATAGATCAATCATAGAAAGAGGAGAAAAGCCAACACAGAATAAAGATATACCTGAACCATGTAAAAGGATAAATTCCCACATAAGAAAGTAAAGTTGACAACAGAAATAGAAGAAAACTTTAAAATAAGCGTTTCTATTCCCAGAGAGATTTGACAGGATACCAAATTCATAGAATAAGAACAGGCTACTTTGCAAAAAGGGTAGTCAGAGCTTGTGAAAATTTAGTGCAAATTACCTATAATTTCAATACAAAACCAGAAATGTAGTGGGGTAGGAAAATCACAACCTGAACGTAAGTTCCATTTATTCAAGGATAGTTCTGTTCCTTACAGAATCCCCAGCACCTGGTGGGTTCAGTACATGTTGATCTTGTCTTATCAGAGCAAACAGACTAGAGTTACTGTAGTAAATTGTGCCATCATTTTCAATGATTTTCTACCCACTCTGTTGCCGTGTGACTTGAAGCACCATCTTCTGGGAGAAGCATACATCCCAACCCCCTTGACATCAGGGACATGTGACATGCCTTGGCCAATGGGAGGTGAGCAGACATGAAATATACTATATCCAATCTGAAGTTTTGAAAGTCTTGAGTGCCTCAGCTCTTTTTATGTATGTATGTATGTATGTATTCCATTCACCAAAAGAATGGCAGGTCCTAAAAAGGGATTGCTCCTTCAGTCTAGATTCTGGAATTAACAAGAAAAATGCAATAAAGCACAGTCAGCCTGCAACCTTCACAGATTACATGAAAGATAAGAGACAAATGAGTTTTTGTGGTAAACCACTGAGGTTTAGAGTTTATTTGTCATCAAAGCAAGGCTGACTATTACAGTTAACTGATTCATTTTGATGTTTTCAGGCAAATTTATCTCAAAATCCTTTTTTTACTAATATATGGCACTTATTAGTGAAATAGTAATAGAGTTAGAATTACCTATTTGAAAAAAATAAGAACCCAAAAAACTGTGACCAACCAAAAAATAATCAAGAAAGGAAAAAGTTAACCTATAAAATAATAAGAAACAGAAAATAGAACAGGAGAAAAATATAACAGAAGATAGTAGAATTAAATACAAATATTTTAGTGAGAATAATTTTAATATAATACATTAAAATCCATTATTAAACGATAACTAATTTCAGAATGAGTAATTGCTATTGAGAAATAAAACTTAAAATGTAAGCACTGGATTATTTTGTCTGAGATTGTAACTCTTAGTAATCCAATATTAAATTTTAGTGAGCACTGAAAAATATTTATGCAACATTTGTGTTTTAAAAAGTACTCAATATTAGTCATTTCTATTACTCCCATCTATCTTTTTAAGACAAGAAAAAATGTACGTTCAAATACATATATATATATGTATATATATATATATACACAAGCACACATACATATCCTAGAAAACCTCTGAAGATAAAACCTTCCCCCATAATTGTTATTTTGTAACATTTACCTAAATATGGCTGACTACCCTGCATAATACTCTCAGAGATATTAAGAAATGAAGAGGGAACAAATATCCCATCCTGGTTAAGAGCAAAACTATCCTCCTTAATCATCACTTATCCTGGCAGAATACAAACAAACATCCTCACACATATAAGAAAGATTCTCACTCTTGTGGCAAAACAAAACAAACAAAACTGAAAAAAATATATACACAAATTTTTTTGTGTTCAGCTGTTTTCTAATCTCTACTTATCCTTAGAGTGAACACATAAGGTCCCAGCATAGTTATTAGTAGCATCGCCTTTCACCCTCAAAATTGCCCTGGTTTGGTTGACAAATTCATACTATTCATGTATTAACCTTACTATGATTTATTACTGTATGTATAATAAATGGAAATATAACTACAGAGATTGCAGCCAGAGAGTTTTACGCTTCTTCATAATAGTGTGCTACAGAATCCTGGGGGATTCAGAGAGGAAAATGGTAGGTACACAAAATGAGTCATTAATTGCCCTGTAATCTAGATCCATTATGGTCATTAAGTTTCTGTTTTTAGTTCAGTCATCTGTAAGTTAGAGATAACACATAATTTTAGTAACTTCATAATGTTCCTCTAAGACTTGGATAATATGACATGGGACCATTTTGCATATTATAATGCTTTAAACATTCTAAATACATTCTTATGGATAATCTAAAGATTATTAGAGTATTTAGCATTGTCTTTTATTCTCTTTGACAACTGTGTGTGTAGATTCACCAAGATCATAAAGTCTTGAAGCAATGACATAATATGCTCTTTGAGTATACATTATCTTTAAAACTAAGTTTTGAGCTTAGTTTATTTTAACAGTAGGAGAAATCATGTGGCATTATTTCATTCCTATGATTTTTTTAGATATCCTTCTTCAGGTACAACCTAGAGAAAAGTTAAAAAGACCACTTTAGGGGGCTTCCCTGGTGGCGCAGTGGTTGGGAGTCTGCCTGCTGATGTGGGGGACGCGGATTAGTGGCCCAGTCCAGGAGGATCCCGCGTGCCGCGGGGCGGCTGGGCCCATGAGCCGTGGCCTCTGGGCCTGCGCGTCCGGAGCCTGTGCTCCGTGACTGGAGGGGCCGCAGCAGTGAGAGGCCCGCGTACCGCAAAAAAAAAAAAAAAGACCACTTTAGGGACTTCCTTCGTGGTGCAGTGGTTAAGAATCCACCTGCCAGTACAGGGGACACAGGCCCGATCCCTGGTCTGGGAAGATCCCACATGCCATGAAGCAACTAAGTCCGTGTGCCACAACTACTGAGCCCATGTGCCACAACTACAGAAGCCCACATGCCTAGAGCCCGTGCTCCACAACAAAAGAAGCCACAACAGTGAGAAGCATGCACACGGCAAGGAAGAGTAGCCCCTGTTCACCGCAACTAGAGAAAGCCCACGTGCAACAACGAAGACCCAAAGCAGCCAAAAATAAATAAATAAATTAATTAATTAAAAAAAAGAGGGCTGCCTTAAAAAAAAAAAAAAAAGACCACTTTACACTCTTGAAGTCCATTTCTCCTAACATGGAAATATGCCCCAAACTGCTCAAAGTTTAGCTGCAAACAAAAGACATCCACAGAAATTTCTCTAATTTTCCTGGAAATGAATGGTTTGTGTTACTCAATGTGTTCTTATTATGACGAAATATACCTTCTTCATTAATGACTTTTATATTAATGACCTTAAAGAAAAATGTAATAAAAGTAGCAATGAGAGTCAGATTTTAGTTTTCATCCCCCTACCACGACTAATCCCCAAAGCCTAAAATTAGTTGTCAAAATTCTTACAGCCTAGCTTTCCACCTACCAAAATCACATGACTCTCTACATTTAACGGACAGCTTGTTTAACAAGACTTTTTTGCTGTACGCTGGCCTCTCATCGTTGTGGCCTCTCCCGTTGCAGAGCACAGGCTCCGGACGCGCAGGCTCAGCGGCCATCAAGACTTTTTAATTACTTCTTAAACCCAGAACACTCACGTTTGAGGTGAGATTTGATTTCACATGGCTCTGTCTTTGGCAGGGCCATCTCTTTTCCTCTTGAAGAGTACAATTCCTCTAGCTTTGTCTTATCCTGAAAAATTCTAGGAGAAAAGTTCACAGGGAATAAATATGTAGAGATGAAGCATGTTTGCCTTGTTCTCGACCCTGCATAAATCACTGGTTTTAGTAGTTCAGAAACGCTATTTGTATTATATAAATAAAGATGTTACTTTTGCAACATGATTTTGAAGACTTTTATGTAACAGTGCACCTAAAAAAATGTAGCAATTGCTACCATTGTGTACAATGACTGGGTAAACTACTGGCATTGATAAGACTCTTCAGAAAGCCCAAATTAAACATCTTTATTGTTGAGGAATACAGAGAAAGAGAAAAATCTTTCCATGTGGCATCAGTGCAAAGGAGCACAGAGCCAGAGGGAAATATGGCTATCAAAAGACAGGCATTTTCACCATTTAGGAAGGTCAGAGAAAAGACAACAAACCAGCCAGCCACAACCAACAAGGCAATCTTTCAAAAGTAGTTAGTCCCCAAGAATAATGATACTGAGCAAACAGTCAAAAAATTTCAGATCCTTCCCTGGCAGCTCTCTGGCTGAGAATTAGATCTACGAACTCTCTCTGGTACACTTGAGAATTCCTTCAAAATATGGCAATCTCAACAGTGAAGGGTGTTATTACATCATTATTGCTGCAGTGCAATTAATGACAGGAAGGTAAATGTTCCTGAAAGAGGAAAGAGTTAATTCTGAGCCTCTCCTTACACCTAATTAACACCAGGAAGGCCTTAGGCAAGGGGGAAAATAGAACTCTTGGGATTAGGTAATCTCCTCTGACTCCAAGTAAACCCAAAGAATACCTGTCAACCAGACAGACTGCAGTAACAGGATTTACAATCTGATTTTTAAATCCTTCTGTGGGGAAATAGATGTGAAGGCAGAAAAGGAATTTGCTTCAGTTAAGCTTCAGATTTCCAGAGAGTCATTAAATTAAATTAACAATCTCTAAGAACTCTAACAAGTATTTGCTTTTGCATTGAGTAAAATCTCACTAATTTGGACTAAGGAAAAAGGCTATAAATTTTGAATTAAACAATATCTTTAAAGAAAGGATGAGGTCCTGAAACTAGGTAGACAGAACGTGGCCTCAGGGTATTTAAATAATAATGATATATAGTTAGAATATCAATTTATAGTTAATTTATTACTTGTTTATAAGGGCAAGAAATGACAGCTATCTACATGAAGGGTTGTCATGCAGTAAAGGAGGCCAACTTGTTTTACATTACTCCAGAAGGCAGAGTTAAAATTCATGGGTTGAAGTTTCAATGAGCTGATTTTGGCTTTCTACTGAATATGAATTTACTGTTTCCCATGAGGAAATGAGCCTCCTGTCATGTAAAGTAGTCCAGCTACCCATCGACCATCTGTAAGGGAGGTTGTGAAAAGAATTCTTGCATTTGGTAGATTCTGAGTTAGATCAGTGCTTTGAACTTTTTTTTTGCAACAGAAATTCTGAAAAATTTAAATCTTACTCAGAATTTCGGTATATAACACAGATGAAAGAGCTGAAATGATTCCTGGATGAGTTAGAATTTTCAGTACTTGGGAAGAATATACCATGGTTCATATAATTGTGCCAGCACTTTATAGGAGCCCTTATGCCTCACAAAGAACAGAGAGAAAGCTCATTCCAGATTATGGCTTTCTGATACAGAATAATTGTTTCAAAGTACTGGGGATGATTATTTAATTGAAAAGAAACAAACAGAAAGCCCAGTACTCCCTGAAAATTTATTCCTTAAACTTATCAGATTCTAAGTAAAAGAGCTGTTAACTTGAACTTAATTAGTGAACTAAATGAGAGTTTTTGAAATGATGACTATGTCACAAACTAGATTCAGAGATGTGGAGATTTTCTAAACAGAGGTTTAGTAATTGTGGTAGCCAGCCTCCAAGGTGGCCCCCAATGGTTTTTACCTCCTGCTATTCATGCCCTGGTGTGGTCCCTTCCCACAATGAATCAAGGCTTGTCAGTAGAATACTGCAGATGGGATCATGTGTGTTTTCTGAGGCCAGGTTATAAAAGGAATTATAGCTTCTAACCCAACCTGTTTGGATCATTTGCTCTGGGGAAAACCAGTACTGTGTCATGAGGTCATTCAAGCAGCTCTGTGGAGAATCCCAGTGTCAGGAGCTGAGGCCTCCCACCAACAGCCATGTGTCTAAGAGAACTCGGAAGCAGATCTTATAGCCTTTAACTTTCAGAAGACTGCAGCTCAGCTGACATCTGACTAGAATCTGTGAGAAACCCTGAAACAGAACAGCCCAGCAAAGCTGCTCTAAAATTCCTGACACAAAGAAATTGTGAGATAATAAATGGTTACTGTTGTTTTAAGAGACAAAGTTTTGTGGTAATTTGTTATGTTAAAAAAAAAAAAAGTAATAATTGAGTATCCACTTCCTGGAGATTTTCATCTAGAGCCATTAACTTTTCATGATGATTGAGGAGATGGCTTCAAAGTTCTATAAGCACCATGAGAGCATGAGGCCACAGTTGTTTTTGTTTCACCCCTGTGCCCCCAGTAGCTATCATAGTTCTTAGAGGTCTCCATAGATTCAATAAAATTTTACTGAGTAGACGAGCAAATAAACAAGATTCAATATATTTGGAAGTTAAAATTAATGAGGTCAAATCGAGCTATTTGATAACTGGTTTATTATTTGTTTTATTATAAATCTCAAATTTCCATTTAAAACAGGTAAATCCTGGGCTTCCCTGATGGCGCAGTAGTTGAAAGTCCGTCTGCCGATGCAGGGGACACGGGTTCGTGCCCCGGTCCGGGAAGATCCCACATGCCGCGGAGCGGCTGGGCCCGTGAGCCATGGCCGCTGAGCCTGCGCGTTCGGAGCCTGTGCTCCGCAACGGGAGAGGCCACAACAGTGAGAGGCCCGTGTAACGCAAAAAAAAAAAAAAAAAAAAGGTAAATACTTTTTTGAAAGGGAAGGTAGAGAATTTTTTTAAATTAAGTTTCTGTAAAATATAAATAACATTTGGACTGTAGTCAACAAAGGCATTTCTAATGTGGTATGATTTAAACTCAAAGCTATGGAACAACATATGTTCTTCCCTCTGCCTGAAATGAATCTTGCTTCCTTTCTCCAGGCTAAATTCCCTTATCCTTCAGGACTCAGCAGAGCTGTAGCACTGATCTGCAGGGTAGCCTCTGTTGATTCCTTTTGTCTGGGCTTGACTTCATACTGCATTTGAAAAAAATGGCACATTCAGTTTCCTTTTTCAAAGGAGCTTTACTATTTTTACAAAAAAATGATACATGTATGTTTAAGAAGAGTGAAATAATATAGAATAATGGCTACTAAATTGTTCTCTTCCTGATGCTATTTAAATGAATGATCTTTAAATTATAAGTCCTCGCACAAGGTCTAAAAGCAGAAAGTGTAGCTAAAGACTCTTGTACAAGTTTATGCAGAAAATCACATTCTAGATACGTAATAACAAAAAGACATTTTCAAGACTAGAACTCACCTAAATGCCGAGATTAATTTCTTTCCTTGTGGTTTATAATCGTCCCTCCTCCCCCGTCATATTGGTTTACCTCAAATAGGTGTATTATCTTAATTGTATTTTCGAGAAGTCTTCCTTTTTGCAATATGAATAACATTTTAGCTTCTGAAACTGTGTCTAGGCTCAAGTAAGTTCACAAACAGGACATTCTGTAAGTAGAAACGAACATTTCCTACACATGTAACTTATTATATATGTTGATGATTACTTGACTTGTATTTACCACCTTATAGGGAAGAATGAATGTTCAGGATGCCATACTTATTTAGGTCAATAAACATTTTCTGAATATGAACTAAATGTGAGGCACTGTGCTACATCTTGGATTAGAAAGACAAGGAAGGTAAATCCCCTACCTTCAAAGTGATTAGAGGTTCAGTAATTGAAGAGGAATATATCAATCAAGGCTGTGTGACCTTTTCCTTAAACAATTTTTAAGTAGCTGGACATCCTCTGAGATCCAGGTCATGGCAAGGGGATTCTGTCTGCTCACAAATATGGTACAGAATAATATCCAACTAGATTATATTGGTTGCTTGACAATAGCAGGAAAGTCTCAACTCCAGCATAGCTGACTGTATATTAGAATATTTGAATGTTTTGAACTCAGTCAGTATAGTAATGGAAAAACTTACTTGAACTCTTTTGGTTATTTAGGTGACCACTACTGCAACAACCATGAACATTTATTTGATAGAAAAGAATTAGTCAGAACAAGACTGTCTTTGTCTAAATAGCCAAGACCTCAATAGAAACACCTTTCCCTCCTCAATATGTTAAGATGGTCATGGTGAGCTGTTCTATAAACATTTCAACTCCAAGCTGACTTTATCAATACTCTACACATTTGGCCTGAAATAAGTGGTTCCCTCTTTTAAATGGGGTATTCCTAGACACCGGGTTATAAAGTGAAGGGTTGAAAAGTAAAATCATGACAGCCAGTTGTCTGCCTGGACAGGGTCAAAAGTAGGCAAAGAAAACAGCAAAGCACTGAGTAACGAAATATCTATTTGTCTAGGAAGCACTGAATAAAAGTCACGGCAGATGGGAAAGTTGATAAAAGGAGGCATTGCTACTACTTGAATTTGGTCTAACATGTAAATTTTAAAATGAACCAAGTATCAGGATTCAGGACTAGCTAAAAACTACACATTTAAAAAAATTATTCAAAGCATTTTTCTAACTAAAACATATGTCATTCAAAAATAATTCCATTTCCTTTGTGGAAATGCACGTAGAACACATAGAGGGGGTAAGAGAAATGCTATGGGAGCATGTCTATTTCTTATTTAGAAAACTGTGTTTAGCACAGCAAACGATTGGAATAAATCCTGTATTTGCCATTATAATAAAGCTGATAATAATGGTTCTTAAATGGGTTTTTTGTACTCAAGTCTTATGGTTCCAATTTTCCATGAGTAATAACCTGAATCAATACCTAAAGAGAACGTTTCGGATAGGGGAGCCTCCTATCTTTATTTTCACAGGTATATATTTCTGTGCACATTACTTACATTCTTTCACGTAAATTGAATTTAATATGTAAAACAGAATATCTGAATAAATAGCATGTCAGGAAGAAAAAGGTAGCTTGAATCCTGATCACGAAAGGAGAAATTTTATTAAAGAAATTAGAAATAATACAAGTACAAACTATTTTAGATCTAAGACGTATGACTCATGTGGTTTACTCACAGATAGTATAGGCATTAATGGCTTCAAAGAATGCATGCTACAGGAAGTGTACTTATTCTATGTTAACTCTATAGAATTTGCAGTAACAGGAAGCCACAGATTTCCTTTTTAATGTTCAATACGGAAATAGAGCCTCATACTTTCATCTAATAAATACCATATATTTTTACTATTGAGTCTCCCTCATATTTAATTATGGATGCTAAAAAGCAGTTCGAATGATGCACCCCAGACATGCTAGAATTTTAGTTTTGGAAGAACAATAATGCTCATGCTGCCGTACCCTGTCATGTCACAGATAAGGCTCACAGAGGTTAAAATGAGTGTCCAAAGTCACTGAGCTAGTTAGGGACAAATCCAGGGCTAGAACTGGGGCATTTTCCATTATCCTAGGCTTGATCTAAGGTCAGCACTACCTAAGGCAGTGCCAGTATAGTTTTGTAGTTCTATCAACATGTTAAGGAACCACTGTCTGAAACCATCCACCCTGGCCAGGCAGGATAATGACCACTTGCATGAGTTATCTCACAGCAGGTGGTCCCGATAAGGAACATGGAACTAACAAGCTACTAGCAGCTGGAAGAATTAGGGAGGGGCCAAAAGGAGGGAGGAGACACCAGCCCATAATATGTCCTGACAACCTCCCAGAAACCTTCCTGCTGGAATCCACCTTGGCTGAGAGATGCACACGCCACCAGGAAGGACCCTGAGTCAGACCAAATATGGGCACAAGCAAGATGACTGGCCAGATACAACCAAGAAACTAACCCCATTACCATAAAAGCTGAGACTGCGAGCCACATGGCAAAGCAGTTCTCCTGGGTTCCCTTACCCCACTGCTCTCCACCCAGGTGCCCCATTCCAATAAAGTCTTTTGCTTTGTCAGCACGTGTGTCTCCTCAGACAATTCATTTCCGAGTGTTAGGCAAGAGCCCACTCTCAGGCCCTGGAAGAAGTCCCCCCTTCCTGCAACAGATGGAGCTAGATAAAGTTACACCAAGGAGACCATCTGAGGTCATTGTATGTTTGTCTCCAGAGCTTTGCAGATCAGCACATTACTGGAATGCCATTAAACTGCAAGGGGTGGGGTGAACTTTAAAAATGAATCATTGAATGTTTAGGAAAAAAAAAAAAGAAGACAAAGCGCTCTGAGTCAGCTGGAACTTTCATCAGTCCCTGGGCAGAGGCTTCAAAGGCAAGTCATGTGCCCAATGAAAGCACCACATCATTTTCTCTCCAAATTATGCTTTCTTTGGGGGATATAGAATGCAAACTCTCCTAACCCAAACGTGGAGCTGCTTGGCGATGCAGGCATTGAAAAGAGAGAGTTGGGAATTAGACACTGCACTAAGTAATCTATCCCCCATAACTGGATGTACGATACTTCAAGCTGTTTGTGTTGCTTGAGCAAGGCATTGAATTTTTGTCAACCCCCTTTAATTAATCTTGCCGTAAGTCCTACGGTGGGGTGGGTGAACTTCTAAACATTTAACAGTAGAATTACTCACCAGGTGGCTTTTCCCAAACACCCCCAGCCCCAATTAAAGAGCTGTATTTGGTTTGAGTTTCCTAAAATGGCGCTCTTGTTAACACTCATCAGACACAGGAAAAATAAAACAGCAATTTAACTGCGCTTGCAGTGTGAAAGGCTTGTGCAAATAATCAGCACATTTCTAACTGGTTAGTAATACGCAGAGTGCAAAAAACGAATGACCAGATTTATATCACTGGGCAGGTCTGAAAGCAACATTACAGCTGAAATATATTCATTTACAATTGAAAGCAAGCCTTTCGGTGGATAATTGTTTACACAATAGTGAAGAGGCTTGTGCTGTACAACTGGGATCCATTTACAATATGTTAACCAAATAATGCATGTTTACAAAAGATTTTGGGTTTGTTTTTGGAGAAAGGAATCGTGGTACCCATGCCAACAAAAGCAGAGCAGTATGTAGTCAGTAAATCTTTTCTTAGCTGCAAAATGAGTGTCAAGTTGCTTGAGCTCATAAACTACGTCAGCATAAGTCACTCATTAAAATTGATGTGTGAAGGTGGTATTCTCAAAGAGCAGGTTGTTCCATTCTTCCTCTTATTTTTTAATCAGCCAAATTGAGCTGGGGGTAGAGTTGCTTAACCAGGCCAAAGGAAGAAGAAAGCGGAATCATCTTCAAACAGCCATCCTGGATTTAATAGCCTACAGCAAAACCCTGAGCAGGTCAACTTCATGGTTCAACAGTTCCTAAAGGCCTTGTCTTCTTCTCCCAAGCTTATCGGTGACGGCTGGTGTATAAGAGCTCCCAATGAGGACTGATTTATAGCACTAAAGGGCTTTGTGGTGACAAAGGCAGGCCAGGGTCCTCAAGAGCGTTCTGTATTTTTTAGATCCCAGAAGATGATGTGGTTCTGTGATAGTAATCTCTTACACTTTACCATTGACATAAACAGGTCACAGAGCCTGCAGAAGCTTATGCAGGAGTCAGGAGCAATCTCTCTCTCTCTTTTTTTCTGGGTCACAGTCAGATTTTATCGAGTCAAGCTATCTAACTGAACACAAACCATGTGACAGGACCCAAACAGTGTGAATTAAAAATGAAGGAGGATGGGGCCAGGTTTGTCTCAGGCCAGTGCTGCTAAAGGGATAAGTTTCAGACCTCACCTGAATACAAAATCATTATTTTTCTCCCACATTGACAGAAGTCTCTCTTTCAAGGAGGAAAGAAAAATTTGAGAATAAAAAAACAAAACAAAACAAAACAAAAAACCACGCACACACGAATCTAGTTTCATGCTAGATGTATCTGTTGTGAAGCCATATGTTGGTTAAATAGGAAAAGTCAGGTGAGTTAAAGTCTCGTGGCAGCCTGATTTAAACCATGGCTACACAAACCAGAGCCCTGTCCAGATCTCAGGAAAGTGAATTATATATAATAACACTTACAGTTTCCTAGTACTATTAGATTTGCCTTCTTACATAAATGCTTAAGTTATGATAAAAAACAGGGCCATGTCAGTTCCTTTCAGTCTCAGCACATTTGCTATTAGCATAAGAAATGCTGCTTATGGCAGAGCTAGTCGGGCTTGAAATTTCTGAATTAATGGATTTGATTTCCTCTTGAGACAAACCATCAGCCTTGCAGTAATGGAAATAGATATAGTTGGTAAAACAAATAAAAAGCTGGCATGCAGATAAAATGGGTTTCAGTTTAAAATAGTAATGTTGTAATTGAAGTGAACAATTACAGGGTTGCTCCTAGGCACAAAAGAAATACCATGAAAACGAAGCAATGTTTTTAAGTATAGTCATTTCATGAAAATGTAGAGCTGCAGATGTCATTGTCTGCCAAAGGGAAAACTATACTTATTCTTCTATACAAAGATCATTTAATAACATTTGGCTAATTTTAATAATAATTGCTAATATTAACCCTATATTTCACCGGGAGTTTGAAGACAAAGGCTTCCCGCCCCCGCCCCGTTCTTTCCCTTCAGTTGGTACAGCGCCAACAAGATCAAGTTCCTGTAAAAAGCTATTGGCAATGAACTAGCAGAAATCCCCACCCGGCAGCAGCCTTCTCCTTTCTAATGTCTTATTTCTCTTTCTTTGACAAGCATCTTTTATCCGAAATGGAGCCCGTTAGCTGGCAATTGGAGGTGCAGGAGGGGCTGAGAATAAAGGAGGGGATGGAGAGTGGGAACCCCAGGACAGGGATGTAGGCTATGGAATGTGCACATCTGATCCCCTTCACTTTTTTTTTTTTTTGGTCTGTTTCAACTTGTCTGTGAACCATATGAAATTCAGAACAGAAACTTCCATTTTTAGAACTTGAAATCTTTTCCTATTCATACACACACAAGCTGAGGCAGCCAGGGCCAGGGCCACAGGATGTCACAGGAAACATAAGTGTCTCATTGAATGTGAAAAGGCAGTGACACAAATACACTTTAACAAAATGCTCAGCTGGGTCCCAGCCCACTGCTTGGCCCTCCTTCCTGCTCCTCGGTTTTACTGCATCACAGGAAGAGACAGGCACTCTGTTTCCTCCTCAGGTTTTAGTAATTAAAACAATATTGAAGCTCTGTGAAATTCTGTTTGGAAATACACTGTGCTTTGTTCCCTGTGACGCTGACTGCTGCATGCAGCCCGATTGGCTCATTTGGCATCTCTTTATCCAGGGAAGCACTTCTCCTGGGTTAGTTTTTGTTTTTGTTTTCTTTTTCGTATCACAACATTGAAGAAGCCACAGAGGAGTCAGAAAATGAAAGTCTTCCCTAACAAAGGACTGAGCTGTGACTTCTTAAAAGGTTAAATCAACCGGCTGTGTGTCTTGGAGTGAAGCAGGGAGAAGCTTCCCTTTTTAGTCAGCCAGTTAGAATAATTCATTTCCTAACGCAGCCTACCTGTGACAGTCACAGGTGACCTCCCAGCCTGCTAAGCTCGGATGATTTCCCCTTCCCATTGCCCAAGTACAACTCCTGCCAGAAGGCAAATGTACCGCAAGCCGGAGACATACCTGTAGTGCAGGGGAAAAGCAGCCTGTCTACAGATGTCATTTTAAAGCCTCGCAGGGAGATTTTACTGCTTTCTTCACACTCTCACACTTACATAAATACACTCACACAGTACCAGCAAGTTCCTGAGACTCCCAAGTGTTTCTCTCCCATTAGGAGACATTTTAAAACAAATTAGCACCCTCCCCCAAAAGCCTATTGGCCTAAATGTGTTTATTACTTTGTTTGTTGTTTTGAAAGCTTTTCCTATAGGCTTCAAATAAGACCGGGGAGTTCCTGCAAAATGAAGCACACCCTTAGTCTGTTGAGGAATACACACATCCGACAAAGACTTAGATCTTTTTTTTTTTTCCCTCCTCTTGACACAGCGGCTGGTGACACATAAATGTACTTTTTTCTTTTGACAGAGTAATAAAAATCTCATTATCTCTGAATAGGCAGCAATTTCGTTATCTAATCTTTTTACCAAAAGGTTAGTTAATTAATCAGAAACAAATCCTGATTATGATTTCAATGGAATTAGAAAGACAAATCACCAGAGTACAGCTAAATAGGGCAGGCCTGCAGTTTCACCTGCCTCATCGCCAGGCAGGCCCCGTGATTGTCAGGGCTCCTTCAGGAAGACAGCCTTCGCGACAGCAGCCAGCAGATGGCTGCTCCGAGCGGCCAGCCTGCCTCGGCTCTAACGCCTGTGATCCCATTACCTCAGTGAATCCGTTACCAGGGTAACTGTTAAATTGCTGTGAAAGGCATGGTAATAAAGTAACCTGTCACATTGGCAATAAAAGGAGCAGAATTTTCCTGTTCACTGAACTTTGCAGCTCATCAATACTCACTTGATGGAGAAATTCCCTACTACTCCTGGGTCAGCCACAGGAATCCTTCCATAAGGCTTCTGAAATGCAAACTTTAGTTCATGTAAACACAAGGAAGATATAATTAAAAGCTGGATTCTTAGCTGCACAGAGCTAATGCATCCGTCTTTTCTGTGGAAGGTTATGGGAGCTTGAAGAACATCAGATTGCTCCCTTTGTTGTTGTTTTTTTTAATTTAAAGCATGCTAGATAAAAATAACCTTTGCGGGTGTAAGACAGCTGTGATTAATTCAAGTCTGGGAAAACAAAGCCCACAGAAAAAAAAAAATCTCATGTTCCTAAAATCTGTCTTTCTTTTTCAGATCCTATTTTATTGGCTGTTTTCATTAAAGGGTCATGGTACTTTAAAAATGATTTGAATTTAAGCATTTAAAAGAAAGAATGGAAAGCCTCGTTTTCACAAGCATGAAGAGTTGGAAACAATCCCCCTCCTGCTACCCAACGTGACAGTTAGGGTCCATCAGCTATAACTGCAAAGAGATAATGTGCGCTGAACATAGCATAGGACTGTGTCTCCCCCTCCTTCTGGAAATGCCCTTCAAGGGTTTCTGTGTCAACAATTTGAGTGGTGACACCACCAGGTATAAAATTTGCTACAATTAACTGAGGTTCTTTGAGGTAAAAAAAGAGAATAGCAAACACTCTCTCAGCATTAAAGAATAAGAAATAAGCAGAAAACCCCATTTACCTCAATTACATTTTGCAGCCAGCCCTATGAAAATACATGGAAAGCGGGGTATATCTATCTAGCCCTCATTATTAGCCATTTGCAGACTTCACGCTTTTGGCTCCATTTGGTGCTGTCATTAATTAGGCAGTGTTAACCTTAGAAGACTTTGGAGCTTGCCTATTGAAATAACGTTGGGCACGGTTCTCTTTCTCCCTCCCTCCCTCCGTTTGACTTGCAAGTGCTTACAGCTTGTTATTAAAAAACTGACACTATTTCTTTGACCAGCCAGCAAGCAGACATGAACCGTACTTCTAGCGGTAATGGCAACCCATGAAACGGAACGCCTCCAAGCAGGAGTCGTCCTCATTACAGGGTGTTCAGTGTGGGGTTACAGCAGAGCCTCGCTGGCTGGCCACACCACCCCGGGCCTTCCACTGGTATCTTAGAGATCACAGTGCTTTTCAGAATGACGTGGCAATGCACTGCACGTGGAAAAGTGGATGAGTTTCCAGCCAAAATCAGGGAAATGAAAGCTATGGCTTTATGATATCCAAATTTGTTTTAAAACTGAAATGTTTTCTGTCCTGTTGAAAGTAATTCTCAAACATTGAGTCACAACACACACACACACACACACACACACACACACACCCCATAATACAAAATGTGTATTTTACTGCCCATACTGGGTAGGCGAGAAAGAAACAGAACTACAGAGGTAACTACTTGTGAACAAACCCAAAAGCCACCAAGGGTATGCTATCATGCCTGTGAAGGTTTTCCCTGGATGTCAGGACAGGAGAAAGTCTTTTTTTACACCAGGGATTGTCTAGCTAAATTTGGAAAAATAGAACCAATATAAATAATCACCAAAACCGAACAAGACCTTTAGATCAGATGCTGTGATACCAATGGGCCAGTGGATTGGATGTGAGAAAATGGGAAATGGTGGCCTTGTGGTCAACTGGATAATCCATTTTCTCTCTAAAAAGAACAATATTTATCATTCAACTGCCATCTTTTGTTTCCATGTAGCTGAGGGGAGTCCACCCTTGTCAAATCTCTTGACTTTCAAGGGAGCCCCCAAACAAGAACTTTTATTAGAAAATTTCGATTTTTAAAGTCCATTTGTATTAGTTTCCTAGGGCTGACAAAGTACCACCGATTTTGTTTGGTGTTCTAAACAACAGAAATTTATTTTCTCACGATTTTGAAAGCTAGAAGTTGGAGATCAAAGTGCTGGCAGGGTTGGTTTCTTCTGAGGCCTCTCTCCCTGTCTTGTAGATGTTCATCTTCTCCTTATGTCCTCACATGGTCTTCCTTTGGTGTCTGTGTTCTAATCTCCTCTTCTTGAAGGACACCAGTCATATTGGATTAAGGTCTACCCTAATGACCTCATTTTAGCTTAATCATCTCTTTAAAGACCCTATCTCCAAATGCAGGCACTGAGGTTCTGAGGGTTAGGACTCCAATATATGAATTTTGTGGGGAACACAATTCCGTCCATAATACCAGTGTAGGCCAAAGCCAATTTCATTGCAAAATAAATCCTGGCAATGATAGTAATTACACAATGCTTGCAACGTGAAAGGCACAGTTGTGGGCCGTTTTACCTTATAAACATATTGAATTCTCACAGCATCCCTATGAGGCAGTTAATATGATCTCTCCTTTATAGATGAGACCTAAAGGCAGAGAGAGATTAGCTCACTCATGCAGTAATCTGATCGAGAGAGGACGGGGATCCAAGCAGTATCACAGATGTCCAGACTGCAGTTTCTGTTTAGATAGTTCAGAACTTTCATGGTGAGAAAATGCCCTACTATGACCTTGGACTTAGAGAATAGAAGGCACTTAACCGATGAGAGTCAGGGTCATAATCTCTAGAAACGCAAATCACCCTCATAAGATCAGGCTTATATAAATGTCCCATGGATGCACATCTATTCTCACACCAGTGGGTTTTGTCAGACCTTTATGCTGAATCAATCTGAAATAACAAAGTACTCTTTATCATCTAGAGAAGATACAGGGATTGAAGAAAAGCAAAATTTGATTAACTTCATGCTCTGGAGCAAAAGATATCAGCAAGACTCTCTGAGTATCTGGGATAATCACCAAGACGAAGCTGGAAATTTTCTGGAAACTCTATAATTTGTGTTTGTTTTGGCCACTGTTGTTGCTTGCCCCTTCACCCACCATGAGTATGAAAAATGAAATTGAAAAAAGAAAGGTCTAAGTCAATTTATTTTCCAGATCTCTATAGAAAGGATAACTTGGAGAGACTAGATCCTATTTAGAAGCTAGTCTTGGGAGACCAGGACCCTAAGACACAGTGGTAGCCTTAAAGAGTAAAAATCTGCCCAGATTTTACATAAAAACCCAAATTCTGTGAGAAAGAGGTTGGAATGTCACAACTGATAGCTGAGACTTAGATAGGTAGAGACACCATAAGGCATCTTCCTATATACTCTCTCTCTCTCTCTCCCTTTTTCACAGCTTTGTGGAAGGGTACAGCAATAGAAAAAAATAGGTTTTTCAGTTTCTCTTCCTAGTCCAATGAAATGAAGCGAATTCTCCACAGGGCCCATTATGCCTAGTTAATTGATTTTCCTAATTGGGCATTTTGGAAAAACAATTGAGCTCTGTGAACTTTTGGATATTTTTCTCACTGGAGACTTAAGAGGCACACACCCAATGTTCTTTGTATTTTTAGACTATGTTACCAGAGTACAGATTATGGCAAGTTTTTTCATACCTTCTATTTACATACAATTTTCTTCCCTGAGTAGTTTTTTTTTTTTTCACTTCTTGTGTGCTTGCACTATGACAATTCAGGGAATTGCAATTCTGGTTGGAGCTTCTGAAACTCAGCAGTTTGAGGCTATAATGTCTAAAACCATTATCACAGGTCCAAACAGGACTGCCATAATGGTGATGTGGACCAACCTAGAGCAAGCTCTCTTTCCCTTAATGCAAGAAAAGATTTGCCAAACAGTTATTTGATCATCCTAATTACCTTGGCTGAAATCATGTCTCAGACTGAAGAGGAACAAGCATAAGGAAGGCGGAAGGGAATCAGTGAGACAATTTTGATTTGATGTATTAACTTAAAATACAAAGGTATTTTAGAACAGGTTTTTCTTTGGACTCAAATCCTCTTTTAAACAAGGTATGCTAAAAAAGACTTATTTACTAGCACTTAATATATGGGAATTTGCCAGGTATTCTCCGAGTCTATTATTTTTCCTCCTAGCTACTATTTACTGCAATTTGGTCACAAGGTGACAAGTCAACTGCAGGGCTTTGAAACAATGTTATGCTAAGACACCTTAGCTGTCTGCTTACAAGTTTTCAAAACAGGATAGTTATGCACGCAAGTGAGTGGATGAAAAGTACATTCATGTATGTGTATGTGTGTAGTGGAAAGACTGGGGAATGCATTATATATTATACTGTAATAATATTATTTATTTCTGGATAGTAGGGTTATAGGTAATCGTTCTTTTATCCTATGTTCATTTATTATTTTCCATCAGTAAATACAGAGATATGTGTATAGACGACTCCCACATCTGTTTCCCCAGCCTCAACATTTAAGCCATCAGTTGTTTCCATCTCTCATCTAGATCCCTTGTCCTGGAGGTTCGGCTAAACTCAAAAGATTCTAAACTGAACTCATTATAGTATCCAGAAATTCCTGTTTCCCCTCTTTCTGTTCATACAATCATTTTCCGTTTGGCTACTCAAAACTCAAGTCTAAAGTCACTCTTGGCTTCTGGTCTCTTGCTTCTCACAAGTGATCAGTCAAGTTTAGTGGGTTGTATCCCCTCAGGGTCCACACATCATAGTATTCCCCTCTTTTATGGACAGGACTAATACCCCATTCTCTGTTATTTCTTATGCAAAGTCCCACATAAGAAATCAATCAGTCAACTGGCTTTATATTTTTAAAACATTTTTTTTTCTCAAGTTAAGATATTTGTAGAGTTATAAAGAGTTCTGTCACGACCTCAATTGGGGTTAAACATATCATAGAAAGTATTTTCCTTAGATGTACTGAATAATGATGAATAATGTTCTTGATCTGTAATTTTTTTTTTTTGAGAGTATAGGTATTTTGAGCTGTAATCTTCATCCAGGATGACTAAGTTCACATAAAATTTAATTCCAGATAGTGCTAGTTTGCCATATCTGGTATTCTAAACATGTTCTTCTCTGGATTTCACACTATCTACTAGAACTTTCTATTAAATAGTTGAACAAAAGATTAAAAAATGTATTCTATGAAAATTCATCCATACAGCCAAACATAGGTAACCATCGTAATTGAAATCATTTTAATTTTCAGTGGGTTTGGTAAAGGAAGACGAATTTACTGAGAATCAAGCATGGACATAAAATGGACTATGACATGGTAAACATGGTCCGCATGAATTATTAGGGCTACCTTGGTAGCAGAGTATCTATCTGATCAGTGTAAAGTTTTATTTAAAAAGAGCTAAGTGGTTCAAGTCAAAAATAGCTTTTTTCACCTTTAAGTAGTTAATGACTGGGATTTTTACAAATTATTTTATACTGGCCATACTTATAACCTTTCTCATTAAGAAAAATTAATCACTGAATTATTCAGAAATCGAATGGTTATATAATAATCAAATATAGCTATTCTGGTGGCTTCCCGTGTCTCTGGGGGCTATTAAGCAGGCAAGGAGAAATGTATCTTCCCTGTGGGATGCACTTCCAACTTTCCCAAGAAAAACATCAAAGGAACACATATCTACTTTCCTGTCTCAGAATCTGCCGACATCATCTGAATGCAATGAAGCCACAAAAAGAGATCTTCTTCCACACTGATTAAGACCTCGCTAAAAGGGAACTCTGTAATTACTGAATTCCTTTCTACCTTAAATTATCCACACTTTGCATTTAAATTTAAACATAAATATTATTTACAAAACCACTGAAATATTATTCAAATGCAACTTATTTTTCCTTTCTCTCAAACATAAAAACAAAGATCTTTAGAATTCTTTGAAATTCAATCTGGTAATGATTATTGGATTAAAACCACACTTAGAACAATTTTTCATTTAGAAATGTTTCCTATTTCTGTTTGACAGTCCAGAAGTCCAGAATGGGGGGAAAAAATGATGGGCAAAACAAAATGAAACAAAACGAAACGAAACAAAACATGCTTGGGGATTTTGAGAAAATTGCCTTGTTATTCTTATTTGTTAAGAATATTTTTGAAAGAAAATGGTAGGAAACCCTAAATGTTCATTTGCTCTTCAGGCTGTCAGCGAATTCTGGCCAGACTACCTTCCATTAACTTACATTTTTAATTTCACCTCTCAAGGATGCTGATAACAAAACTTTTTATTTTCAGAAATAATATTCTCCCACAGCAACCTAACTTTAAAATTAATGGAGATCCTGGCTGTGTCCAAACAGTTGTTTCTCTGTGTTAACTTTGGAAATTATTGGGTGGGATCTATATTTCTTGCTATCTTATTTATATGTAATAGAGGAAGTAGAAGTCCACAGACATATAGGCTTGGAAGTGTCTCTGCCTAGATGGAGGATTTCATACATCTGGTGATTTAAGGTAATCGGTATGTATTCTATATGCTAGCAAAGCAAGTTAAGCATTATTTTCGACTTTTGCTACTTATTTTAGAAAGTGTTGGAAATAATCAGCAGCAAGATCAGAGAAGAAAAAAAGTTAATAAAGCCTCTAATGGTTTCAAACATAAGTGGTACTAGTTTTGTGTGTCTACAAAAAATTTATATTTTTAAATCATGTGCATGGAAAAGTATTCAAATTTTATATTCACTACTCGGTGTTGATTTATCTTTGTTTTGTATGCTAGAATCTAAAGTACATACAACACCTCAGGCTCAAAAGAATTTTGATTATTAGTGATTCTAAAGATTTTTCATAATATCCAATATTAAATAGAAAAAGAATAAATCTTAGTTTTTTATTGGCTCTGCTGTTTTGTAATATGAACTCAAGTTCCCTGAAGAAATGAGATGTGTCAAGCAGCACTTTAAACACAGCCTCTTAAAAACATAGGGAATGATTATTTCAGCAAGTTTTAGTTTTCAGCAGTAACATATGCAGTGGCAGCTGTGTACTGGAGCTTGGAGACCAGGGATCCTTTGGAACCCAATAAGGAAACTGTGACTTGCATGTAAAGTACAAAAGAATCGCTTTTCCCTAGTTCTAAATTATGCTGAGACTTCAGGGGGATAAAAAAGACAAAGAAACATATTGCAGTTTCAGTCTGATGATCTTCTACAGAAAGCTAAGCAAATTAAGATGAAATTAATTATATGGAAAATATCCACCCCAACCCCGGAATTCTTCAAGTAATATTGAAAAATCTTCCTTTCTTGCAGCAGGCAGTGTAGTGACTAGCTACATTTCTTTGCTCATTAAATAATAATATTTTTATTGTGTCTTTTCAACATTATCAAAACATTCAAGGCCATGGGAAAGACAAAGGAGAAAATTTATTCCTCAGGTGTTGACTCTATTTCGAAGTCACTCAAGCACTGCTCCCTTGCTCTGTGGCAGCTTAAGAACACTTTATTCAATTACAAGCTATGGCCATGGGGGATCGTGTTTTAATCTGTGTATAAACAAAAGGATAAAATTAAACAGCACATTTACAGACTCTAAAGATGCTGCTTTTATAATCTGATACCAGGAATTATTGCAATCATATTACTTGCTTCCCATAATGGAAAGGAACAGGGCACATCTGCACATAAAGCCAGGCCTCCCCATTACAAATGACATAAAATTAACATGAAAATCACCACACTCTAGTAGCAAAAGCAAGAAATCTAAGAATGTCATACGGTCATGTATTTAATGTTAGCTTTTATGTATTAAAAGGGGCACATTTGCACAGTATTGCCTTTCCAAAGGACTGGACTCATTTTGTTGTATGGAAATAAGAAAATAATCAGAAAAGGTGAACTCCACTTCGTACCCACAGTCTAGTCCCATTCTAGGTAGGCTTCTGGAATCTAAAGGAGAGGACATAATTCTGTTTTTTTTTTTGAAAATGAAAATTGCTTTGGAGAAGAAATGTTGCCACAGTCAGTGTGCTAGTATCTAGATGCTAACAAGACCCCATAAAATCCCCCCACAATCTAATGACTTGTGGTAACCAACCCGCCAGCTACCTGAATCATTTAGCACACCTCAATAAAAACTGTATTTTAACATCAGATGTGATTAAGAGTTTAGGCTGGCATTCAATTAAAGTTCTCTGCATTTTGTTGTTGATGCATTTCCTTTGAGTATCAGTTTTGCATGTTTTTAAAAAAACAAGCTAATTTAAAACATCCAGGAAGAGATACTAGAAATAGTATAAAATAGCCTATAAATAATGATATTTTCCAAATTTTCAGGGCAAAGAAAAATCTCCCTGCAACATACCACGTGCAGGAAAATATTGCCATCAGAAGATTATCAGCCTGCAGTGCTGACATACAGGTGCTAGACCATAGGGAACAGAGGAATCTGATTTTCACATGACCTTTTCTCCCTCCAAAAGGAGTGTTACATTAATTCAAATTCTCATGAAAAAAAGTCCATATAACAAGATAGATGCATAATTGGATGACCTTCTTCTTGCTCCCTAGGACAGTTCAAAAGCAGTAATTCCTACTACTGGGAAATAATCAAACAACCAGTTCCTTTCTGTAACAGAAAAGTGACAATTCATGTTTGACAAAATACCCCATCAACTCTTAAAACAATAACAGCCATATTGGAAGATGTCAGCCATACTTGGTGCCAACTTCCAACCTTTAGTACCCATTTTTTTTGGACCACAAGAACATAAGTGTGCTGGTCTCGGGTCTCACCTAGGGTCAGTCAGACCAATAGTTGGGCAGTATTTGCTAAAGTCTAACAGGCAACAGAATAAGACCAATGGAAGTCAATAATTCACACAGAAAATTACTTCAGCCTCACTGAGGCTTGCATTTGGTTCCTTTCCAACTGTAGGGCAATGGAACACCTGGGGAGATTACCCAGTGATATATTTTGACATCCTATGGCTGAATACTAAGGGTATGTACTTCAAACAACTGTGCTTAAAAGAGGGAAAAAATGCAACTCTCTTCACTGTAAAGAACTGGAAAACATTTCATCTCAGTATCTATCTCTCATATATGTCTATCAGATAATGCTAATATCTATACTCGATACATGATATGAATGACATAAATTAGTATAGGCATAAATGAATACTAATGGCTATACTGGAGAGAGAAAATGAATGATTTGACTTGCTTTATTGATTGGTTTACAAATTATGTTTACTGTCATATAGAAATTGTGGCTGCCTTGAACACGGCTAGTTAATTTGCTCCATTAATCTGATAGCAACAGAGCTTAATTTCTCTGAGTCCCATCCAAAGTGAATATGCCTGGATTCTCTGCCACTATGGTAGTTCTGCAATGTTTCCACTTCAGCAAAACTATGAATATCTACGGCCCTAAAACATAATTATTGCAATAACTCCCCACCAGGAAATTTAATTAGTATTTCCGGGTAGAGGAGAGCATAACGTTAAGTATAACTTAAACCCTTCCATACGCCATAAAAATCTCAAAAATCACTGCTTCAAGAAAACATGTAATTCAAAGGTACCTGTTCAAGATCTTGCTATAAATAAATATTCTATGTCTGTCTTATCATCAAATGGAGTTAGGACAGAGGCATGTTGCTGGGGAAGTAGGGTAGAAAACTGACTCCAGCAGATGAAAGTCAACTTTTATTAGAAGCTGGAGATGACCTCTGCAAATCTTTACTTATAAGCAATCTGAAACGTTTGCCTTTCCTGTTGAAAACTTCTGTCGTATATGTACCATAAAAGGTATACAGTCATCAAAAACGGAAACCTGTGAGCTTTACTCAGTAAGCACAGAAAATGCAATCCAACTTCTTCTGGTTGATGCTTTATTGATAAAAACCGGAAAGTAACCTTTCCTGAACTTGTAATTAGTTTACCATGCAAAGTGTCGACAAAAGCTTTAGTTCAACACCCTGGATTTTCCCCATGCTTGGCTGAAAGAGAACAGTTCCTAGCGGCAATCGTGCTGGGTCATGAAACTAATTGTGCTTTGTGAGGGTGAAAATTCTCAATTTCCGAGCAGGGGACACCGCCGCATGACGGATGAATGTTAGAAATGTGGTATGCTGTGCTCTTTCATCTCTGTCACTGGTTATTTATTCTGACTAGGTCTCTAAATTATTCATTTTCTTTAAGCAATCAATATTAATAATCTGATTTGCTCCCTGGCATTTTTAGTCACACTTCTGTTTAACTGACTGTAAATAAAGGTCACTCAGAGGCTTCCTGCTGCTGTTCGGAATGTCCTTGCCTAATTAATTCCCAACACTTTTTTTTCCCTATGACTGTGATTAGCAGTTGCAATCAAGTTTGGCAATTAGCTGCCTCCTTGCACTGTGATTTGCTCAGTGCAAGCCCCCAAGATGAGGTTCCATTCGGTCATTCAGTCATCACTCTAAAAAGAAACCTGAGGAGGGAGGATTTATTTTTCACTTCAAGGTTTACATATTTGCAGATAATTACAGAGGAGATTATTAAGCCCATCTGCCAGCTGCTTCAGTAATCTCCTTGTTTAGGGTCCTCAAATCCTGAGCACCTAGGGGAGAAGCAGAGCTTGCTGGTACTCTGCAACCAGAAAGGCTGGGGTTCCAATCCAGGTTTCACCACTTACAGGTTCTTTGACCTTGGGCCAGTTACTATCTCTGTCAATGAAGAGTGGGACTTCCTCAGGGTCTGTAGTGAAGATTCAATAACACTAAGTTCATGAGTGGATTCAACAGATGTTTGTTAAGAAATGGAAAAGTTCTTGGTATAGGCTGTTTTGAATGAAACATAGATGTGGTGGGCAAAGTGGATGAATATGTAAATAAATCTTTAAGGTGTGACCACCTCTGTGAGAGGAGAGAAGTGGATGTTGTGAGAGAGCATTGTACTTTCGATTGGGTGGTTCAGGAGAGCCCTGCTGACAAAGGCCTTTCAGTTTCATGTGTTCCAGGAGCAAAAAAGAAGCCTGTATGTCTGTTGTACACCTTGGTAGGTAGGAGATGTAGTTGAGGGGGCAGTTTACTCATTTGGGGAACAGGATGGCAGAATAATAAGTGACTGGGTTCAAATCCCAGCTTCACCACTTATTAAACCTATGACACTGAACAAAACCATTTAACCTCTTCATGCCTCTTTTTCTACCTCATTGGATTGCTGAGGGCATTAAATATGATAATTACACATAAAGCATTCAAGCAAGACTTGAAACAGTAAGCACCTGCTGATGTTAAGTATTATCACTGGACACTGATAGTCTGGATTTTATTAATTACGGTGAGAGGGCTCAGGGGAGTGTTAATATATTTTTAAAAATCAGGGAGATTATAGTGTGAACAATAGTATTGGAAGGGAAAAAGGTAAAAACATGGATTATGACTGAAAGGCTACTTCAGAAATTCAAACTCTTGATCTAAGTTGCCAAAAGTGGATACGAAAAATGTGAAAAGAGATAAAGCATACAGAGTGCCCAACATACAGTAAGAGTTCCATAAATACTAATGGTCATGACTCTGATTATTTACTCGCCTTTTTATGTAGTTGCGCTAGTGATGATGGGTACTTGCTTAATACAGAGGTATAATCATTCACCTAAATTATTAGTTTTCAGTGACCGTCATAGTGCCAGATGCAGGAGAGCAAATGGGTTATATAATTATTCACTTTGGGTAGGTTTCTAAAAATGTGAAGATGCTGGGAGGAAGCCGCAAAGGAAGATTCATGCGTTATATGAGGTAGTGGCCGGCGACGAGGCAGATCAAATAGGCAGCGCTGGAAGTGGGTAAGAACTAGGGAATTGTCAGGGCCTGACCCATCAAGTGTGAGGTCTAAAGCAGTGAAGGACAGGGATCCAGGTCGGGAGTGAGGCAGGCTACATTATGGTTAGGAGCAGGTAAGGCCCAGGAATCAGGAGGATAGCAAGATGAGGAGCAACCAGGTCAAAGCAGAGAAGAGGTAAGATTCATCTATTCATTCATTCAACAATTATTTATTGAAGGCTTACTGTATGTCTATCTACTCTTAGAGGAGCTGGGGCTTCAGACACAAGGGACAAAAATCTGTAGCATTATGGAGCTTGCATTATTGAATGGGAAAGCAGACAAATAAATGATAAAACAGTAAACTATTATATTAGAAAATGATAAGATAAATACAGGAAAATAAAGTAGGAACGCACTACTATTTGATGGCTTTTACATTGCCTGGTGAGATAGAAGCTACTAGAAGGTTCCAAACAGAGGAGTGACGTGATTTATCTCTTAAAAAGGTTCCTCTGGCTCAGAATAGACTATATGAGGCAAAGGAGATTAGTTAAGAGGCTACTGCAAAACCTGAGGTGAGAGATGATGGTGACTGGAACATGAATGGCACAGAGCAGGGGCTGAACAAAGAGTTGGAGTATGAATGTGGTTTGCAGGTGGAGCCAGTTGGGTTTACTTCTGAATTGAAGGTGGGATGTGAGGGAAAGAGACAAGAGCCTAGTGATGTGCTGCAGCTCTAGAGAGGAGAGTTGATTGTGCCATTGCTTCTTATCTCGGCCCAAGTGAACTCACATCGATGGCTTCTATCCATGGATAGAAGTTTTGCACCATGGAAATCGGCAAACTCAACAAATAATTTTTTTTTTTCCTAGAGACCTGACTGTGGAACATTTACCAGTGCCTTACCGGATGATTTCAAAGGTTACACTAACACTTTTGGCCTGAGCAATTGGAAGGAGGGAGTTGCTATCAACGAAGATGGAGAATGCTTTGCATGTACCACATTTATGAGGGGGACATGTGGAGTTAAATTTTGGATGTTTAAGGAGAAGGGGCTTTGAATTTGGGTGTCAGCAGCATATATGTGGGACTTAAACTCAGGGGGTCAGATGAGATCAAGAACTGGTTTCTGGAGCACTTAGACATTAAGAGATAGCAGATGAGGAGGGACCAGGAAAGGAGTATGAGAAGTAGGTGTCTGTGAGGGATGCATGGTTTCAAAGGTGTGCTATGTCATCAAAGCGAATCTGATTATTCACAAGAAAATCATACGTTGTCATCATCTTTCAGACCCTCTGCTGGGCCTGAGCAGGAAAGTGTATTTTGGGACTTAGGGGTGGGTTTGAAGGTAGAGGTCTTGGTTTGCATAGTGCATAGGAGGCAATCATATCCCAAAGGAGATATACACATCTATAGGTTGGCTCCAAGAGTAACTGGAGGGAATTGCTGTAAGGAGGGAAGAGTTCCTGGAAAGCATTTAATTGTTTGGGAGGGTTTGCAAATTATCAGAAGCATTTTGAAGACAGCAAATTCCCTTTGGCAAAGTGTTCTCTCCAAAGTGTCTAAATGGGCATGCCCAAGAAAAGTACATGCCCTGTACTTTTCTAAGAAAACTGTAACATTAAGGACTGAAGGAGGAGCTTATTTTTACTGCTGGCACTGGAGCTCCCTCTTTTCCTGACAGCTGTGAGCCAAAGCAAGTATGCCCCTGCGTGAGCAAGTCTCCTTTTGCCTTTCTGTTCTGTTAAGCTTGTTCATCTAATCTCACAGGGGATCTGACAGCTTCCTCCAGCTCCTAAAGCAATTGTTTAGCACTTACTGAAAAGCCCAGTGAGAGAGAAGAAAGATGCTGATGGCGGCTCACACGCAGAGAACTGCCATGGGCTACGTGGGCAACGTCGGCCTGATCCCGAGTGTCTAATGCACAGAATGAGGACTAGAAGTAACAATTCCAACACTCTGTCTTTATGACAGCTCATCTAATGAATGCAAATGTTCAGCATAACCCATTTGCTGGACAGTGGGTGATTCATATCATGGGGATGTGTTATAGAAGATGTCAAGTGCTTTGAATTTATGGACTGCATATACAGTTCATGTGGCTATATTCTCTTCTTCTTGACATACAGAACAGGTGATAGGTATCTTCCCTAGCATATCCTTTGTGGATTGGAATGACATTTTGACAATCTACACAATTTTGCCCTCAGATAAGCTCATCTTTTTTGTGCTCACTAGATAATCAAAAGATTCTTTTCCCCCAACTGGACATTTTCTCCAGCAACAATCC
This sequence comes from Orcinus orca, assembly GCF_937001465.1. Classification (NCBI taxonomy): domain Eukaryota; kingdom Metazoa; phylum Chordata; class Mammalia; order Artiodactyla; family Delphinidae; genus Orcinus; species Orcinus orca. The sequence continues at coordinate 81,747,149 of NC_064561.1, read as the reverse complement.
AAGGCAGAAGACCTGTTAGAGAAGCTATTTCCACAGAGGACCCTGTAACTTAGGGAACTTGTCACCACCTGCTCACGAATGCTGCTCATACAGCTGATCTCCAGAACCGCCCCCTCTTCCGTCCTAATGTCTCAGCCACAGACTGCTCAAGGCTGACCATTTCAGCTTTCTCCGGAGGGCAGGTATCTGCAAGGACTTGCTCCTCCCTACCTACTACGCACCTGGTCTTCCTGATGAAACCCAAAGCTGTCCTGATGACCACAGGAAAAGAAGAGGTTAAATTAGATTCTGGATTCCAGGACTAATAGAAGTTTTTGTCCAACAGAATTTTCTTTGAGGAAGAAAATGCTCTACGTTTGCATTACCTAATATGGTAGCCACTAAGCATATGTGGCTACTGAGCAACGGAAATGTGGGTAGTCTAACAGGAACTGAATTTTTCTTTTTTTTTTGTGGTATGTGGGCCTCTCACTGCTGTGGCCTCTCCCGTTGCAGATCAACAGGCTCCGGACGCGCAGGCCTAGCTGCCATGGCTCACGGGCCCAGCCGCTCCATGGCATGTGGGATCTTCCCGGACCGGGGCACGAACCCGTGTCCCCTGCATCGGCAGGCGGACTCTCAACCACTGCGCCACCAGGGAAGCCCAGGAACTGAATTTTTTACTTTATTTTATTATAATTAATTTAAATGTTTAATTACCACATGTTCCCAAGGGTTATCCTATTGGGCACACAAATAGATGCAAAGTCTCCTAGGTCTCTTTTCTAAGCCTTGAAAAGCTTATTTCAGTTCTTAATGGAAACTCTCAGCAGTGAGGTTTCCCCTGAGAATCCCCTTAGGATAGGCCTCAATAGAGAAATCCGTGGTCTCAGCAGCTAAGCTCTAAGGACTTTGTGTTCACTCCATTTCCAAGGTGCCAGACCATTCAGGCATCTTAGCTGTCCTAACATTAGACGTTTAGGACCTGAGATTATACGACTCCAGGAATCCTTATCGTTATTTCACGTTACCTCCTGGGGCACAATTCTGTAATGTGAATAAATGATGCCCTCTGGAGTCATGCACCACTGGTGTTACACAAAACATCTGATGAAATTTTCAAGATAGAAGGGAAAGAAGTCTCCTGCTTTTGTGGGTTTTCTCTGTGATCATGGGTCAGGGAAGGGGAAACAGTGCAAGAGGCAGAGTAAGGGTGGGGCATCCTCCCTGAACTGTGCTCCCACTTCATTTTGGACATGTCACATTTCTAGCCCCCTTGTGTGTGTGCACACCCTGATTGCCTCAAACCATGTGTCCCTCAAGATAAGAGAAGATCTAGGAGCCAGATATGACTTGCTGTGTGACTGAAGGCCGGTCACTCAGATCTCTCCCTCGGTGAGTTAGCTTTGGTCCTTGGGATCATGGAAAAGCACATCCCCTGAGTTCTCGAGTCCTGGATTTTCCATTTATGGGGTAAATCAGCTTCACTGAAGTTTAAGTTGAGAGAGCCAAATAAAATGATGGATGTAAAATATTATTAAGTATGTTATTAAGAGCAGAAAAATCATCTTCTGGATATAGGCTATGCGTCCTCTCTAGGAGCTAAAGTTTGCTCTTCAGGGTCAGTGATATGAGATCTAGGGCAGGATGGATGAAGAAAGTAGAATGGAGCCAGGACGAACTGCACTGCCCCGCTCTCTCCACCCTTTTTGGCCTAGAGCCTCGTCAGTGGTAATTTATCAGGTGGCTTTAGTGTCTGCTTTCACTACAGCTTTCATGGGGACCCCTTCACCCCTTTGCCTCCTTCTGTCAACCTCTTCAAACTATTCTTTGTCTGCAGCTGCTCCACTTGGTCCTTCACCTGCTTCAAATGCTTTGATCCAGATGCCATGGAACCGTTGAAGATGGTGACTTTGGCTACTTAGGCTTCAATGGGCTGAGTAGGGGCTGAATCTTTGGCACAGGGTTCAGGACCCACTTGTGGGGCCTCAACTGCAGGTGTCCCTGGAGGAGGTATCCAAGGCTCTGCCAAGTCAATGAACATGACCATGTGGTACCCCATTCTGATGGTTAAACTGCATCAAGGATAAAATCTGCACGTCACAATCAAGCATGGTTGACAGAAATCACTGTGGTCTCCTTCACTAGAGAGGGCAATGCCATGTCTGAGGACATCCATGCAGATGTTTTCTTTGTGCTCAAAGAAAAGTCCATGAATGCTTTTGCCAAGATGGCACCAATGTGCTCTACAGTGCCCTGATCATACACAATGGGATGGGGCCTGAATCGGGGTTGAGTGTGTGTATGGGGAAGAGGGAACATTTCTATTCCTTCCCACAACCTGGTCCATTCTTTCCTCTTTTCACTCTTTTGCTTCTTTTCCTACTCACACTACACCTGGCTTCTTCCTTGTTATTTGCCCTACTTTTTCCCCAAGCACTGTTGATGGCTAAGAGAATCCTGTGCTCTGCAATTATGTCATCAAGGCAGGCCCAGTGAAGATAGACTGTGGAGAGGCTTCCCATCCCCAAGGTACCCACCCAATGGGGATAAACCATCGTCTTGTATAGTTACTTCCCAGAAAGACTGACACAACAGATCTCTGAGCAGTATCTACCCTGCTCCCAGGCTCTTGTCTCCTGTACCTCACAGCAATACCCCTTCCATCTCCAACACATGTACACCTAACCAATGCCTGCTCTATTCTATATTCACTGGCCACTGGCTACTATTATTAAAAGTATTAAAAAAAAATCACTGTTTTCAGGAGAAAGTTCCTATCCATGATCCGCTTCAGAGCTGGGCTGTCATGGAATGAGAGAGCTGGCCTCAGCCAGGAATCAATTATCATGGCCCTAGGTTTGAATCCAGTTCCCATCTAGTTGCTGGAGAATGACCTGCATACTACTTGAAGATGTAGTCCAAGCCTGTAAATAGCATGTTCCCCTTCCCCTCCTATCTTTGCTAAAACCTTTCCTCTGCTCCTTCTTCCCTTAGGCCTTCCCCACTTGAGGAAAGAAAAGCAGAGAAGAGGCATTATCTTACCATCACTCCCACCCTGGGTCCATAGTGTCCAGTAGATAGTCACAGTTACTATACACATATTCACACACACATACCACTCACACAGAGCTGTCTGCATGCTCTCTAGCATTGAGACAGAAGGGTGTTGAGACAGTCTGTGATTAGGGCCATTGAGCATGAGTCGTTTTCATTTGGGTGGGAGATAAACAGGCCCATAGAAACCTTTCTGAGAGTACCTCCCCCCGCCCCACCCAACTACACACACAGCTCTGGGAACTGCAAGCTTCCTACTACTTTAAAAGTATGTACAAGGGTGGAAGACAGGCATAGTGGTGAACAGCAATATATAATTTCATTAAGGCTAAGCTAAGAGGTGGGGAATAGGACCCATCTCCCAGATTCATTAGGAAGGGAAGGGGCAGCTATTCCCGACAAAGATTCAGGGTCATGAATTCTTCCCACCTTTCTGAAGTCATGCTTAGTCACCCCTAAACTTCCAGTTTTCACTTCTGTGATATGTACAGCTACTTGGTCTCCTACCCTTCCTAGAGTCTGAATGGGGAATTTCTGGCCCTATTATGTCCGTGTAACCCCACCTACCATCTATAGCTGTGTTCAAGGAACAGGGGAGAGACTGTTAAGCCAGGTCTTGGGATTGGGTCTTTTTTGATTTTCTCACTTTGATAAGCCCCTAAATGCTTTTTATATTAGGCTTTTAAAGTAAAATTTTTGAGGGTATGACAGTGTTCTGAAAAAGGAATTAAGTATTTAAGACATATGACGTGATGACTTGCAAACAATTCTATGAAGCACATGATTACGAAGGTAAATTTACAAAACTGTAATACAGTAGTAGGTAGATTAAAGTTTCATATTAATGTTGAAATAAATAAATTGTGCATTGTAGATATCACTGTAACTTGTGCTGTTTGCATAAAATATTTAAATAAACATATTACAATGGTACATCTGGGCATTAAAAAAAGCCATTCAAATTGACTCAATCCACTGACACTGACTAGATCTGACTAAATCTGACTCCGATGGTGATATGTTTATCTGTAAAACAAGTCTGACATGGGCATGATAAGGCAACAATAGTATCTCACAAGAAGCAAATGTTAAAGTGACATGTCTTAAAAATAATAAAGTTGCATTTTATGAAAAATATATTTTATACTGCTTCAGTTTTTAAATTTAAATTAGGTAGAATTTATAATTCAACTCCTCAGTCACACCAGCCACATTTTAAGTTCTCAGTAGCCACATGTGAACAGCACAGGTCTAGAAGAAAGCACGAATGATGTAGGCCGGTGAGTTACAGAGCCACAAAGAAATGACGTCACCTACGAGGTGAGGAATAAGACCCGTAAAAAATCCTAGGATGCTCGCTTCCTGATAGATAGTTGCTATGGAGTCATAAAATCCACAGTACTTGGATTCTCTGCCAATGAATTGTACCATAGCTCTCAGAGTGATCATGTGGAAGGGATGTGTGATGAGAGTAGCAGCAGAATGAGCCATCACCTCTCGAGTTGTCTCCTTGATAACTTGGTCAAAGGAAGATGAAACTTCTTTCTGTACATTTCCAGATCCTGACTCCTCAGCCTTGTCACACTCCTGGTAATGTTGTAAAACTTTACCATGGACCACAGTTCCAAGGACCTCTGAACATGGTCCTGGAGCTAAGCCTGTGAACAGCCCATGCTAGTTGATTTCTATACAGTGTGGCGTGCTTTTTTAATAATCATTTAATCTTGGGAAAATGAAAAAAAAAAAAGCATGAAGACTAGATTGCCTCATCTATGCCTCTTCTCATTCTGTCATGGTGGTAGTCATGGTGGGGAGATGTGAAAGGAAAGATCCCAGAGCTCCTCCCCAAGTTTAATTCACCATTTCTGATGAATAAGAGACAAGGAAGCATTCTTTTTGCCACAAAAAGGAATGAATGAGTTAGTGTCTTATTGATTGGATTTCTTTCTTCTAAGCACTTTCCCACGCCTGATGTGTTTCTAGACTATTCTTAATGAGGGGAGTGCTGTTGTTATGCCATCTTCATTTGATAAGGCAACAAAAACTAGCTTATCAATGACCAGTCGCTACAGAGACTCAGCAGGTTACGTACCCTCTTTCGGCCTCAGTTTGCGTATGTGTAAAATTATTACATGCTTGTCTTACCCACTACCCGGGGCTGTGTATGTATGAGGTAATAATGCTTTATACACATTCAAGTGCTCTAATCACTATGCCAATTATAGCAGTAATATTGTACCAAGATGGTTTTTATTTTCATGGTTCCTTCTCTTACCAGACATGAAGTCCCTTTCTGACTCATCTTTTTAAAAAATCAATTAATTGCATGTTGTAAATAAACTGAAAAGTAGGGAAACATTAGTATGAGAAACTTGAGATAAAGCAAATTTTAATATCATGCCAAATTTTCTATAAGTCTCCTTTCTTCTTAAGAAATAATATACTATTCATACAATAAAAGTCCTACCATTTATTCTATCCTCCATCCTTCCCCTGAGAGATAACTATTATTATGAAGTTGGTGACTATTCCACCCATCAAGAGTATCAGGCTTTCACGAGTCAGCACAGCATGACATTGAAGAGCACAGACTCTGGAGGCAGCTCTGCCACTTTGTACCTGTGTGACTTTGGGCAAGTTATTAAACTCCTTGGTTTTCTCATCTGAAAAAAATGGGGAAGATAATAGAGTCTAACATATGATTATTGTAAGAATAAAATGCATGCAAGTGTTTTTAAGGGCCCATGTTAAGCTCTGTGTAAATATTGGCTATCATTATTATTAGTACAAATGTTTGTATATATGTGTGTGGTCAAGGTTTATGTGAAAGGGAACAATGCTTTTTTTCTCAGTCAACATTATGTTTATGCACCCATGTGGATACATTCAAAGAGAATGAATTAATTTTGCCTTGTTTGTAACATTCCATTGAATGTTTATATCATAGTTTATTCATTTTCCATTGACAGAAACTTTTACTGCTTCTAGTTTTTTGTTATTACATCCAGATAATTCTTGCACACATTTCCAGGCATACATGTACACCTCCTATTCATCTTGTAGCACAGGGATGAGTGTCATCCCAGACATAGCAGGTGCTAATGAGTCATGGTTAAAGTGAACTGACTTTTTTGTGTATTTAGATCTTGGCTCCCTAACTAGATAATGAGCTCCTTCAGGCAAGAGTGATGGGTACACAGCAGATCCTTAGTAAGCTAGCAAGGCCCTGGTAGAGTAAGGTCAGGCATGTAGCTACGGCAACTGTTTCAGAAGCATAACATACAACACTGAAAGTCCACTTGAGAAAGACAGCAAGGGAGGAGTTTTTAAAAGAGAGCCTGGTAGTGAAACTCATACTGACATGCTATTTATCTTGGCCTTCTTTAATCCATATTTGATTCTCCATCTCTTAAAGAAAGGGATATTACTCAAGCTTTCAGGACAACTTGGAACTGGCAAGCCTCAGCGTCAAAAGAAAGGGGTGGAGGAAAGGGAGACACTTTGCCATCTCCCAGCGATGTCAAGTCATTCCGCATCCCCACTGCTTTGCCTGATTTCATCTTCCTAAAATGCCCTTCCTCCTTCCTCTCCAGGAAACCTCTAAACGTCTACCATGTTCTCTCATACAAGAAGCCTCCCAGCCTGAGTTCAGGTTTCTTCATGTCACGCTGCACTTTTCATATTATTAGTTAAATATGGAGGTAATTCTGCACCTAGAATTGATGGACTAGTTCCTATTAAGCCAACTGTCCTATCAACAATTACTAGAAGAGCCACATAAAAATCAACCAAACAAAAAAGACTTGCAGGGTAAATACCCTGAAGAGAAGGAAAACTCATGAAGGTGAACATGGCATTTTGCACTGCTTTTCCCTTTAGAGCATTTGCCAATTTATAGGTAATAAAACTTTACAGAAAAGTAAGTAGATTATAAATACAAAATTTAGGCTATTGGTTACCCTACAGGGGAAGGTAGGATGTGTCGAGATAGGGCACAAAGGGTTTTTTTTATAAGAAACAGACAGTATTCTATTTCTTAAATTGGATTGTGGTTATACATCTAATACATTTATTATATTTATATACATAGAAATTTGAAGAAAAATAAGTATCTCATATATATATATCAATCACATTCTCCTGAATGTGCATTTACCATAATGAAAAAAAGAAAAGGAACTCCAATCAAACAGCTCTTATCTACAGGGAACATATTCCAGCCCCCAGCATGATTTTGTACTTCCCCAATTCCCTCTGAGAGCTGCTAGAAAGCCTGCTCCTCTCATCCATCTCTAGTAACTTCTGCTATTCCCAGGTGGTAATAAAAATCTCTGGGGCTGGAAGCTCCATGATTCTGACTGTAGAGTTCTCACCCTTAAAAACCTGTTATTCAGAAACAAGAGTATTAAAGCTGGGTGCATGGCCTCATTCCAGGAGAGATTAAAAATGAAAATGAGGAAGGCAGTGCTGAGGTAGGGGGATAGAAGAAAGTGTGAGAAATCAATTTGTTTACAGCCTCACTGGTGTGTACAAATCCTTACGGCTGTATACCTTTGCACATGTACATATATAAAAATGTATACACACATATTGGATATAGGTATGAAAATCAGGAAGAACAAAAAAAGAATAGAGTAAAATGAGATTAGGATAGAGTGTGGAGATGGTAGCTGAGTTCACGAAGAGATGCAGTCTATGAGTTACAGACAGTAAAAAGATATGTATGGGTGAACAAGAATAGGTGGGGAATAAAATGTAAGAGAAGAAAGGAATCACATAATCAATGAAACTAACATCACTTTAGGGAGAAAAAACACACAGAACAGATTTTTATTGGAAGCGAGAATAGAGTGGTTGTGATTTCACAACGTGTTTCAGGTTGCTTCCAGACTTCCAAGCAGAGAGTTTCCCTCATGTCCCGCTTTACAAAATCTGTAAAGAATGGCCTTGGGAGAAAATTATTACCACAAGGCAACTGTTTTTTAACTGGGCGCACACCTTTGCAGACTCTATGCTTCCTTAAACACAATATGGCTTAATATGCAATGTTTCAACTAAAACGCTGAGAAATTTCAAGGGCAAACACGTGGCAGAGTTGTGGAAATCAACTTGAACAATTGTCAAGAAATCTTAAACGCCTAGAAAGAAGAATAGTATCTAATATTCCAGATATTTATCAGCAGTCACTAGGTAATTCAATTGACAGCACAGATATTATTCTTGGAGGAAACACTATAATGGGTTAAGAAATATAATAAAAATCTCCTAAACTGACTGATTTTTTTCCTTAAAAAATGGGAGGGGGGAGCTGAAGTGAAAATAACATATGAGGATAATATAAAATACAACATTAACATTGTATGAGAGGTGGACAGGAAAGCAATGAGACTTTCTGATCACAGTAAAAATACAAGCACCTATAATGCATATAAAGTATCCACATACATAATAAATAAATGCACGTGTGTGCAAAGAAGGAGCTTTTACACCTAATTTCTAAATAAAGGGAGGTCCACGTCAGAAAATCATTCTCATTATATTTGCCCCATCAGACCTTGCTGACATTTTCTATCTGCAGGATTTATTATTACACATTATCATATATACTTTCTCCTTGTTTTCTCAGATACCCTAGGCAAGGTCAAAGAACTAGCATTACCTACTAATTCAGTAATTCCTTATTTTGTTAATGATTTCAAGAGGTGTTATAAATTTTTTTAGCAATTGGAAACAAAATTAATTTACATTTGCTTTCAGTTTTAAAATCGTTTAAAATACTTGCGTATAATTCCTTAGAAAGGAAAACAATCATGTCATTAAATTGTAAAGGCAAAGAGATCCTCTCTAGCATTCACTAACCCATCCTCCCACCCTCATCAAGCAGCAATGCCAACAGGTATTTCCAAAATACATCCTGTATCCATGTGCTCCATCTACTTCTCTTTACATAGCTTGCCACAGGCTAATCCAGGACAGATTTTCTCTAGCCAGACTTGATGCAAAAGCCACTAACTAGTCTTCCTGCTTTTTCTCCTGCTCCCTTTAAAATATAAACTTGAGTATTTCATATATTTCTTATAAATTATATTTTATATAAAATATTTTAAAAACTCTTCTTTACATAGCATCAGATGATTCTTACAATATAAATCAGATCTTAATACTCATCTGCTCAAAAAGTTCCAGTGGTTATTCCCTGCATTTAGATTAATGTCCAAATGCCATTCTATGGTCCATGAGGCCTTAAATGATCTAACTCCTGCCTGGTTCTGAAAGCACGTCTCATCCTACCCCCTCTTTGTTTGAACTGCTCTGACCACACTAGCTTCTTTTCTATTCTATTTTGTCAAATTCTTTCCCACTTCAAGGCCTTTTCAACATGCCTGAAGATAGCTATCGTCTACTTCTCCATGCCTAGTGCCTTCTTTTCCTAAAGGCATGCACTTGGACCTTATCATCTTCATGAGGTCTTTTCTGACCCCAAAGCAGTTTCTTTCATTCAACCCTGTCCTTTCACGCTATTCCTTCTACTACCACTCACCCTTCACAATCTGCCACAATCTAAATTTATGTTTTACTTTTAGCTTGTCTACTTGTTATTGCCATGAACACTGCAATGAAAATTCATAAAGGAGGCATTTTATGTATCTTGCTCATCATTGTATCACATGTACCTAGCTCAATATCTGCCATAAACATGCATTTAACAAATACTTGCTAAGTCAATGAATGAACAAGTAAATTTGGTTTCTCTTTCTCCTCAGTATGTTAATTCCATACTTAAAATTCTTTGATGACATTCAATTGAAGTTGGAATAAAATTAAGTTCCTTATCATACTCTGTGGTTCCCTGTATAATAATCTACCCCCAAACCTCTCTCTAAGTTAATCTTCTATCATTCTCTCTTTTACTCACAATGTTTCAACTGCATTGGCCCTGGTCTTCCTGGAACCATATTAGTTATCTATTGCTGCATAGCAAATCACCCCCCAAGAGTGACTTAACAATAAACATTTATTATATCACAGTGTCTGCTGATCAGAAATTTGAGGTGGCTTCTCTGGGTGGTTCTGGCTGGAGAAGTCTAATGGTGCTGTAACTAAGATGCTCACTGGGGTTGTAGTTACTTCTAAGGCTTGACTGGGACTGGAAGACCGTCTAGCGTAGCTATCGGCAGCAGGCCTCTCAGTTTCTCGATGATTGTTGGTCTTCTTCATAAGGCTTCTTGCAGCAGGAAATGCAAAGAGAATCAAAATACTACAAACCACTGCATAGCTGTGTGCTAAGATCAAGGACCTACTGAAGAGGATCAACAGAATTGAGCAATACAAGGGTGAAAGGAGTTAAAATTGGCTATCTAGTATTTTGTAACCTGTATTATGTCAGATAATTTTATCATCCTAGAGGTTGAGTTTTATTTATTAGTCAGGATGTTTTGAATGTGTCACAGAAATACAACAAAAAACTAGACTAAGCACATACAGGTTTTTTTTTTTTTTTTTTTTTTTTTTGACTACTGTAATTTGGAAAGACTCCATGGAAGCTTCCAACTTTAAAAAAGGGAAAAAGAATAAAAACAGCTCTCAGGAAACAGGGCCTTGGAGATTGCAACTTGAGACTTCAGGTCATATGTTTGTTATATCTATCTGCCTTTCTTCTCTGTTTGATTCTGCTTCTTTTTTTAGTACTATTATTCTTGCTTTTCCCTACTTCAAATCCCACTACTGCTTCTTAGAGAATTTTTTCTCAGATTCCCTGTGATTTAGATAATAGGCCAAATGATACCCCCCACACACAACCCTCCCACCAAATGTCAGTTATAATGCTCAAACAACTAGATTTCACCTTGAAAATGTGGAACTGACACACAAAACTTCCTTCAATATCTGTTGAGTAGTGGACCTGGAAGTCATGAGGCTCCAGAGAGGCCTTTGAGAAAAAGCCGAAATTGAGAAAAAGCCAAATAATGTCAGCATACACTGGAAAAGATAAAGAGAAGAATTCTGTTTCTTCTAGTTATGGTGAATTAACTTGAAGCACACCAATCTTCATAATAAAAACAACTGCAAAAACTGGGCAGAATACAAGAGTAATCTGTTTGAAATATTACTGAGCTATTAAAATACCCAGTGCTTAATGGGTCAACATCTCTGGGAGAAGAGAAATTCACTGAGGTAAACATGACATTTCATACTTCTTTTTGCCTCAATCCATTTGCTGATTCATAAGCAGTGTTGCCTGACACAATAATAAACCAAGTAGAAAGAGTTGACTAAGGGGTACAGAAGCTGAATATAGACTTCAGGAGTCTCATGGACCTGGGGAGAAAAATTTTGATGTTCAGGGCTAGCAAGGCAGCTCAAGTGTGAGGGAATAATATTTTGAAGAGAAGGGAAGTACAGAGAAGGAAACCCGGCAGTCTGAGTGGCCTTCCCCAGAAGCATTTGTCATTCATAAATGAAACAGACTGAGAGTCTGGAGAACCAAGCAGAAAACAGTTGCTAAAAGGCTGAAAACCTAAGTATAGTTATCAGTAGTCTCACTGTTCTTGGAGATAAAAATTGGAGCTAAGAGCCTACCAATGTCAAAAGACCTTAGTAAACAGTCCAGCCTTCTGCTGAGACATCTGAACAAGATAAATCAATCCTTAAAAAGGCTAAAATTCAGTCCCAAATCAATTCAGGGTGAGACTGAATAAGATTGGCTTAGCATCCTGCAAGAACCTAAATAAAATCCAGTCTTGGAGGAAGGCCACATTTCCAAGGCTTCTCAACTTTTCTTAAAGCATCCTCCCTTCAATCAAAATATATAAGGCATACCAAGAGACAGGGCCAAGAGGAAAAGCAGACAATAGAAAGAGTTGCATTGATGATCTAAACAATGGAGTTATATGACATGGATTTCAATACAACTGTGACTTATATGCTCAAAAAATAGACAACAAGAGGGAGATGTTCTGCTGAGTAAAAGAATCTAGATAAAAGAAATTAAATGAAAATTCTAGATCTGAAAAATGCTATAATTAATGTACTCTTAATTTCATCCCGGATATGTACTACTACAGTATAATTTAATTTTATATTATCTTAACATCCTCTAGTGGTTTTAATTTACATTTCCTTTACTGTATTGTGAGTATGGAGCAATTGGAGAAGCCATACGTTGTTGGTATGTCCACTTTGGAAATTTGTCTATCAGTATCTACTAAACCTGAATATGTTTGTAACCTAAGATCAAGGATTTCTAGTCCCAGGTATACATCCAACAGAAAAGCACAAATATGTGCACCAGAGACACGTTACAGTATGTGCACAGAGTACTTTTTCTTCTTTTTAAATTGAAATACAGTTGACATACAATATATTAATTTCAGGTGTACAACATAATGATTTGACATTTATATACCTTATGAATTGATCACCATGATAAGTCTAGTAACCATCTGTCACCGTACAGAGTTAGTATAATATTACTGACTATTTTCCCTGTGCTTTATATTACATTCCCATGACTTTTATTTTATAACTGGTAGTCTGTACCTCTTAATCCTCTTCACCTATTTCACCCAATGCTCCATCCCACTCCCCTCTGGCAACTACCAGTTTGTTCTCTGTATCTATGAGTCTGTTTGTTTTCTTGGTTTGTTTGTTTTGTTTTCTATATTCCACATATAAGTGAAGTCATATGGTATCTGTCTTTCCCTGTCTGACTAATTTCACTTAACCTAATACCCTCAAGATCCATCCATGTTGTTAACAAATGTCAAGATTTTTTTTTTCATGGTTGAGCATTTTTTTATTATATATATACATCTTCTTTATCCATTCATCTATAGATGGACACTTAGGTTGCTTCCATATCTTGGCTATTGTAATCAATGCTGCAACGAACATAGGGGTGCATATATCTTTCCAAATGAGCATTTTCATGTTCTTCAGATAAATACCCAGAAGTGGAATTGTTCAATTGCATGGCAGTTCAATTTTTAATTTTTGAAGAGCCTCCATATTGTTTTACATAGTGGCTGCACCAACTTGCACTCCCATCAACAGGGCATGAGGGTTGCCCTTTCACTACCTCCTCACCAACACTTGTTCTTAGTTGTCTTTTTGATAATACCCATTCTGATAGATGTGAGGCGATATCTCATTGTGGCTTGGATTTGCATTTCCCTAATGATTAGTGATGTTGAGCATCTTTTCATGTGTCTGTTAGCCATCTGTATGTCTTCTTTGGAAAAATGTCTACTCAGACCCTCTGCCTATTTTCTTTTATTGTGTTGTTTGTTATTTTGATATTGAGTTGTGTGGATTCTTCATATATTTTGAATATTAACTCCTTATCAGACATATCATTTGGAAATATATTCACCTATTCAGCAGGTTGCCTTTTTGTTTTGTTGATGCTGTCCCTTGCTGTACAAAGGTTTTTTCAGTTTGATGTACTCCCATTTACTTATTTTTTTATTTACTTATTTTTTTATTTTGTTGCCTAGAAGCACTTTTTAAAAATAGCCAAAAATGAAAAACAAACCACATTTCCAACCATAGTAGAATGAATAAATTGTAGCATATTTCCACAAAGGAGTACTATGTAGCAATGAAAACAAATGAAACTACAAATGAAACATTATGGATGACTCCCACAAAAATTATACTGGGTGACAGAGGCCAGGCATAAAAGACTACATATTGTACAGTTCCAGTTATATGAAGTTCAAAAGCAGGTAGAACTAATTTATGATAGTAGAAATTCACCTTTGGGAAGGAGAAAGCTAATGAGTAGGAGAGGCAAAAGAGGTCTTCTGGCTATGGATACTGTTCTAGTTATAAATCTGGATGATGATTTCATTGATGAGTTCATTTTGCAAAAATTCATTGAACTGTACACTTATGACCTTTATACATCAATAAAGCAATTTATTTAGAAAAGTAAAAGAAGTGAAGAGAGAGGCAAAGCTACAAACCGATGAAAGCCCAAAATGAGACGAAGAGGGGATTCTTGGCTCCTGCAGGCTCTCCTGTTCTTGCTTTGGTTTCTCTGAAGTCTAGCTGCTTTCCCTACATTTGATTTTGTGAGATACTTTTCCCATTATTTCCCTCCCATCCACCCCACCTCTTTTTCTGGTAAGCTCCTAAACAAACATTAAAAAAAGGTAAAAAAAAGATTTCCTGAGAATAACTTGAACCCACATACTACTGAAACAGAACTATATATTTTTAATTCCACCTATTTACAAACAAGACACTACTACAAACACTTTCAGTAAGATTCTGACATACAATCCTGGAATAACACAATATGTAAGAAACTTTAATGGAAACATAGCATCAAAATGAAATTTTTATAGGTACTTTAAAAAGCAATTTAATTGATTTTTAATAGTAGATTAAAGAAAATTTAACTAAAAATTACTGCATTATCTGAGCTTTTCTCATTTAAAGAATGTTTGAATTACTTCAGAATAAGCAAATGTTCCATTGCCCAACTTCTAGAAAGAACCTCTGGAAATTCAGTTCCAAAATAAAACAATGCTGATTAGAAAACAGACAGATGAGGTACAGATGAAAGTGACTAGATTTATGTGTTTAGGATGCAAGGCAATTAGCAGCAACATTTGAATAGTTCATCATTCCATTGTTTCTAAATCAAATGATCAACTACACTCAACTATATCTGGCCCATAAATCTGTTTGAAATAATTCAATTCCAAAGAAACTTTCAAAAGGATCATGTTTAACCTGTATGGCTTCAATATGGATGAGTTTGTTGGAAACCCCAGTTATTTTGTCTGCACTAGATTTACTGATGAACTAACTCCAGCAAGAAACAAAGGTATGTAAAAACACTGTTACCTTGAAATTCTTGAACATCAGGTCTTTTACTTTATAAAAGGATTACACTGCTGAGTTGTAAGAGGCTTATTTCAGGTTGTTATTAATTTAACATTTCAAAGCATCTATTCACAAGATTCTATTTAGTTGAATATTAATGTGTAAATGTTTAAGGCGCCTCCATGTAAAACATCTCTATCAATCCTCAAAAATTGCTACAAAAAGGAGTTACGAATATTATGCTTAATTTTTCAGATAAAAGTTTTGGTACTTTCTCTAAGGAAAGTTTCTAATGAGCAGAGCCTGTACTGGAACACAGATTTTTTTTTTCCCTTCTAATAAAGTGTTCTTGTCTGTATATGGTATTGATAGATATTAGCTAGATATTGCACAAATCAATTTAGATACAATCTTTTTATAAGAATGGACTTTACTCATGGATAAAGAAGATGTGGTACATATATACAATGGAATATTACTCAACCGTAAAAAGGAAAAAATTGGGTCATATGTAGAGATGTGGATGGACCTAGAGACTGGCATATAGAGTGAAGTAAGTCAGAAAGAGAAAAACAAATATCGTACATCAACGCGTATATGTTGAATCTAGAAAAATGGTATATACGATCTTATTTGCAAAGCAGAAATAGAGACACAGATGTAGAGAACAAATGTATGGATACCAAGGGGGAAAGCGGGAGGGCGGGAGGAATTAGGGGATTGGGATTGACATATATACACTATTGATACTATGTATAAAATAGATAACTAATGAGAACCTACTGTACAGCACAGGGAACTCTACTCAGTGCTCTGTGGTGACCTAAATGGGAAGGAAATCCAAAAAAGAGTGGATATATGTATACGTATAGCTGATTCATTTTGCTGTACAGTAGAAACTAACAGTAGAAACTAACATAACATTGTAAAGCAACTACACTCCAATAAAAATTAATTAAAAAAAAAAGAATGGACTTTCCTCTATGTAACCCACCTATGTTATCACCATTTAAAAAACATAAAAAGATATATATTAATACAAATTCATGCTAATTATTAATATGAACTCCCTCATCATTAGAATTTATGAACTCATGTTAGTAAGTAATTTATGTCATGTATGTTTCCATGCAGAAATAGGACAATTTAATATTTTATATATCAATGGCAAACGGATTTTTCATTTGTTTTATTTTGGTCCCAACTGAAATTTCTGTGTGTGTGAAGAATGAAAGGACTCTAGGATATCCCTACACTAAGGGTCATGAAGTGAGGAATATTAGAAAGTGAGATACTCATTTTCTTCCTTTTTGCAAACCACTATATCTCTGCACTAAGCTTCTATTTTCAAATGTCAATTTGTCATTGACCTTACTGAACCCCTGAGTCTTGCCCTTCCCTGCATCTCACTGAGCCCTTTCTTTCCCTGGTCTATATGGTACCAGGCACATAAGGACAGGAGACTGGGAAAAAGATGTTAAACAACAACCTCAATAATAAATTAAAACTCTCTCTTTAATGCAAAGAGCCCAATTTTGAAACACATGTCTTGCTAAGCCTTTTCACTGGTTGGATTTCCCACTGCTTCTAAGAAGTTTTGCCCATCATTAACAGTCTGACACTCTCACAGCTAAACTTGACCTACCTTATATTTCAGTTATTTACATCTGTTTCATCTCATTCACTTGATGGTCCAGCACTTGATGGCATGGTTTTATTTTCGCTCATTGTTGTACCTAGCAAAATATCTAACAGAGAAGCTTCAACAAAAGCCCCATCTTTAAGCTATTGCTCAAGGCCTGATGAGCTAGTATTTGCCCTGTCCAGACATTTGTTTGCCATTGTTGCTCACTTTCTCTCAACTCCTTTTCAGGCATCTGGCTCAGTATTTCTCATTGGTCAGTTAGAGGGGCTGGAACCCTTACCATTTAATTCTTCCCAACCAAAGATTTTTGTTCTGGGAATTGGGGTTGGGGGTGGATACTGGCAAGATAGGAATCATGCATCCAGAAAATTTTAAAGGCTTGGTGTTAACAGGAAATTGTAACTATGCCATATCCAAGTGGACTTTTAACCTCTTAAAATGTGTTTCTCCTTTTCCTAATCACAAAGCCAGTGTAAACTATTTAATTTCGCAATTACAGGATGAAGAACTGAAAACAGCGTAGCCTTAGGCAAGAAGTGAGCATCCTCACACACTGTCCTCATTAGCGAGGATAAATGTGCCATCTCTGAGCAACCCTTTATGTATCCTTTATTTGTGTATTAATTAAAAAGAAAGCTTGGTAGTAGCATGAATCTATATGACAGAAAACCGTACAATTCTTTAGCTTCAAAAAAATAGCATTAAAAAAGCAGTTTTAGGATCTAATTAAAAAGGCTTATATTTTAGTACTACATTACACTGCACATATGTTCACAGCTCTCAGTCTCCCATGCTTCCTCTGAAACACACTTTGTTTCATTCCGGGAACATTACTGCTGTTAAAACACTGGGTTTTGGATGGGAATTAGAGAGCAGAGGGAGGAAGGGAGATTTTTTAAGAAGAGAAGGGATTTCCATTGTTTCCAGGAAACTGCTAAAATATATGTATGTATGTGTGTATTTTCTGAGCATTTCTCACATGTTTTCAAGACTCTATTTCCCACCTCTGATTTTTTTCTCCGTTTTTCTGCTTAGCCTGTTCATTGCTAACATAAACAGATGGGATTTCCCGAATGCAAGGGAACGTGATTAGAAAGTGACTCCACAGGAAAAATGGAGGACTTCTTTGCAAATGGAAGATAAAAGCATTCCTAAATTCATTTCAGAAAGCAAAGGCAGAACTTTTCACTATAATTATTTTTTCAAATGATGGAAATTGATTCAAATGTAAAAACTGGCAATGTTTTGTTCTTACGATGATACATAAAAAACTATTTGACTTGTATGCTTAAAGGAGACTTTGAAATTGTTTTCCTTGGGACAATTACAAATGGGCTGAAAGACAATGCATTTGAAATAGAATATACTGAAGTTACATAGAGATAGACAGGAAGACACCCAGAATATTGGCTGTTGCCCACTGATTCTTGTATGCTTTCAGCTCCTCATTGTGAATTTAGAAGGGTTTTTTTTTATTTTTATGTGGTGGATAGCTGGACTTTGACATGTGCATGATCTGACAGATAAAGGACACAGGGGGCTCCCCTCCTACAATTTTTATACAAGAAAAATTTCAAAGTAAGATAAAGTGTGAAGTATTACTCCCTTATTCTTCCCAGACCCATAACTTACTTTCATCTGCATGGGCAATTTTGATTGTGTCAGGATATGAACCATTTTGGTAAATGGGAGCTAAGTGCTTTTTAGGTTTAAATATTTAAATAAATGAATGGAAATCAGTGAGAAGGCATATTTTCTAAGTGGATAAGATCATTTCTGAAAAAAAAATGTTGAACTACTCAGAGCTACAGCCCAACCTGTACAACTTAAGTATTTTCAAATTTACGGCATCTTTTGTGCCAAATCATTCTGTTTTAATGTGAAGCTTGTATAGGTAATTGAAAATTTATCAGTGGGAGAATTGAGAGGAGAGGGTTCAAGATGGTGACAAAGAAAGATCCTGAAGTCACCTCCTCTCATGGACACAAGAAGTCTACAATTATATATGGAATAATTCCATCTGAAAGGGACCTGAAAATTGGATGAGCAGAGTCTCCACAACAAATGGCAAAAGGACAGCATCAAGATAAGTAGCAGAAACGAGGACACAGTGACACC
The DNA here is from genome assembly GCF_937001465.1 of Orcinus orca. Taxonomy (NCBI): domain Eukaryota; kingdom Metazoa; phylum Chordata; class Mammalia; order Artiodactyla; family Delphinidae; genus Orcinus; species Orcinus orca. Next base: position 81,728,515 of record NC_064561.1, on the reverse strand, counting down.
AAGAAGAAAACTACACCCCAGTCACAGTAATCCACAACTTCCCTGAGGAGTAAGGGATTTGAGTTTTATATCAGGTACTCCAACACTTAGATCCTGCACAGGAGAAACAAACCCCCAAAACACCTGGCTTTAGAAAACCATGAGGAATATGTCCAGGAAAACTATAGAACCACAGGGAATGGAATACCCCCTCTTAAAGGGCTCTTGCACAGACTCACTTGACCTAAAACCCAGCAAAAACAACCCCCACGAGACTGGAAAGCACATGGGTCTTGATGAAGAGGCCTACTTACTAATCTTGAAGCATCTGTCAGAGAGGAAGGAAGCAGTTGAGACGATCCCTGGGGACTGAGATACTGGCAGGCACCCTTTTTGTGATCTCAGGCTACTTTGCTACTACCAGCACTGGTGGGCGCCATTTTGCAAAACACCATCTAACCTATTAGTCCTAGTAGGTGTGCCCCATCAAGAGCACTACCCACTCCTGCACTTTAGCCAGGCCTCATAGCCAGCTTAGTGATAACTGTGCCCACCAGTGTCTGGCAGCTGCATGGCCTGACCACAATAGGCACATGCAACCCACATAAGGGACACTTTGGCCAGGCAGGATTGTGCTTCTGAGCCCCATAGGGCATCTCTTACACAAAGTCACTTCCTCAAAACTGAAATAGGTAGCTGATTTACCTAATACCTAGAAACAAACACAGAGAAGGAGGCAAAATGGGAGCAGAGGAACATGTTTCAAGCAAAAGAATAAGAGAAAACCTCAGAAAAATAATTAAACAAAACAGAGATAAGCAATCTACCTGATAAAGAGTTTCAAAGTAAAGGTTATAAAGATGTTCACTGAACTCAGCAAAAATGGATAAACACAGTGGGAACCTTAACAAAGAGATAGAAAATATAAGAAAATACCAAACAGATATAACTAAACTGAAAAATACACTAGAGAGGTTCAAGAGCAGATTGAATGAGGGAGAAGAGTGAATCAGCGGGCTGGAAGACAAAGCAACAAAACACACACAAACAGAGCAGCAAAATGAAAAGTGAATTTTAAAAAGTGAATATACCTTAAGGGAGCTTTGGGACAATATCAAGCAGAATAACCTTAGCATTATAGGGGTCCCAGAAGGAGAAGAAAGAGAAAGGGCCAGAAAAAGTATGTGAAGAAATTGTGGCTGAAAACTTCCCTGATCTGAGAAGGAAACAAACATCCAGGTCCAGGAAGCCCAGAATGTCCCAAATAAGATGAACCCAAAGAGACACACACAAAGACATATTATAATTAAAATGGTAAAAGTTAAGGATAAAGAGAGAATCCTAAAAGCAGCAAGAGAAAAGCAAGTTGTTATGTACAAGGGAAACCCCATAAGGCCAACAGTAGATTTTTCAGCAGAAAATGTATAGGCCGGAAGAGAGTGGCATGGCCTATTCAAAGCACTGAAAGGAAAAAACTTCCAAACAAGAATTCTTTACCCAGCAAGGTTATCATTCAGAATTGAAGGAGATACTTAGAATACCCCAGATAAGCAAAAGCTAAAGGAGTTCAGCACCACTAAACTGACCCTACAAGTAATGTTAAAGGGACTTCTTTAAGCTGAAAAGAAATTGTACTAATTAATAATAAGAAAACATATGAAAGTAAAAATCCCACTGGAAAAGTAAATATATAATAAAGGTAGTGGCTCAATCACTTATAAATCAAGCATGAAGGTTAAAAGACAAAAGTAGTAAAATTAAATAAAATCATAATAAAATTTTTAAATGTAGAGTGTGCTGTCAAGTATATGAAACGTGGGATGGGGGAGCAAAATGATACACCTTTGGGATGTGTTCAAATTTAAGTCACTACCAACTTAAAGCAGACTGCTATTTACATATGATAGTATATGTGCACCTCATGGTAACCACAAGGAAAAAACTTATAGCAAATACACAAAAGAAAATAAGAAAGAAATTTAAACACAACACCAAAGAATACCACCAAAACACAATGAAAGAGAGAAAGAGAAAAAGAAATAAACATAGAAGAAACAAAAACAGCCAGAAAACAATTAATGAAAGGCAATAACTACATTACCTATCAATAATTACCTTAAATGTAAATGGACTAAATTCACCAATCAAAAGACATGGAGTGGCAGAATGGATAAAAAAACAACATCCATTTATATGCTGCCTACAAGAGACTCACTTCAGAAGTAAGAACACACACAGAATGAAACTGAAGAGATGGATAAAGATATTCCATGAAAATGGAGATGTAAAGAAAGCTGGAGTAGCTATAATCAGAGCAGACAAAATAGATTTTAAAGCAAAGACTGTAATAAGTGACAAAGAAGGACATTACATAATGAAAAAGGGGTTGATCCAATAAGAAGGTAAAATATTTATAAATGCATATGCACCCAACATAGGTGCACCAGTATATATTATATAAAGCAAATATTCATGAACTTAAAGAGAAAAATGAAAAGCAATACAATAATAGTAGGAAATTTAATACCCCATTTACATCAATGGATAGATCATCCAGACAAAATTAATAAGGAAACATTGGACTTAAAAAACATATTAGTCCAGAACAACTTAACATATATATATATAAAACGTTCCATCCAAAGCAGCAGAATACATATTCTTCTCAGATGCACATGGCACATTCTCTAGGATAGATCACATGTAGGTCACAAAAAAATCTCAGTAAATTCAAAAAGACTGAAATCACAGCAAGCATTTGTAACCATAATGGTATGAAACTAGAAATCAATAATAAGAAATAAATGGAAAAAAACACAAAAAAATGAAGATTAAACAATATGCTACTGAATAACCAATGGGTCATCAAATAAATCAAAGGAGAAATCAAATACCTAAACACAAATGAGAAGAAATGAAAAATATGACATACCGAAATCTATGGGATGCAGGAAAAGAAGTTTGGAGAGGGACGTTCATAGCAATACAGGCCTACATCAAGAAATAAGAAAAATCCCCCCAAACATTCCAATTTTACACTTAAAGAAACCCAAAGCCCAAAATTGGTAGAAGGAAAGAAAATAAGTGAAATAGAGACTTAAAAAATAAAACAATAAAGAAGATCAGTAAAACTAAGAGCTGGTTCTTTGAAAAGATAAACAAAATTGACAAGCCATTAGCTAAACTAACAAAGAAAAAAAAGAGGGCTCAAATGCATAAAGTCAGAAATGAGAGGGGAGATGTTACATCTAATTCCACAGAAATACAAAGGATCAAAAGAGACTACTATGAACAATTTTACACCAACAAATTGGACAATCAAGAAGAAATGGATAAATCTCCAGAAGCATAAATCTTCTAAGACTGAATCATGAAGAAATAGAAAATCTAAACAGATCAATTACTAATAAGGTGACTGAAACAGTAAACAAAAACTTCCAACAAACCAACGCCCAGGACCTGACAGCTGCACTAGCAAATTCTATAAAACAGTTAAAGAAAATTCAATAACTATCCTTCTCAAACTGTTCCAAAAAATTAAAGAGAAGGGATACCTTCCAAACACATTTTACAAAGTCAGCCTTACCCTGATAGCAAAGAGACAAGGACATCAAAAATAAGAAAATTACAGGCCAATATCTTTGATGGACATAGATGAAAAATCCTCAACAAAACATTAGCAATCCAAATCCAAAATACATTAAAAGGGTTACACACCGATATCAAGTGGGATTTATTTCAGGTATGCAAGAATGGTTCAACATCTGCAAACCATTCACCATGATACATCACATTAACAAAATGAAGGGTTAAAATTATATGATAATCTCAACAGATGCAGAAAAAACATTTGACAAAATTCATCATCCATCTGTGATAAAAACTCTCAACAAAGTGGGTATAGAGGGAACATACCTCAACATAATAAAGGCCATATATGATAAAGCCACAGCTAACATCAATATTCAATGATGAAAAGCCAAAAACTTTTCCTCTAATATCAGGAACATGACAAGGATGCCCATTCTTGCCATTGTTATTAAACATAGTAATGGAAGTCCTAGCCACAGCAATTAGGTAAGGAAAAGATATAAAAGGCATCTACATTGGAAAGGAAGAAGTATCAATAAAACTTCCACTATTTGCAGATAGAAAGCCCTGAAGATTCCATCAAAAAACTTAGAGTTAATAAATAAATTCAGTAAAGTCACAGGATACAAAATCAATATATAGAAATTTGTGGCATTTATATACATTAATTACAAACTATCAGAAAGAAATATTAATAAAACAATCCCATTTACAACTGCATCAAAAATAATAAAATACCTAGGAATAAATTTAACCAAGGAGCTGAAATACCTGTACACTGAAAACTATAAGACACTAAAGAAAGAAATTGAATACAAAAAAATTGGAAAGATTTTCCATGCTCATGGATTAGAAGAGTTAATGTTATTAAAATGTCCATACCACTGAAAACAATCTACAAATTCAGTAGAATCCTTATCAAAATGCCAATGGCATATTTCACAGAACTAGAACAAATCTAAAATTTGTATGGAACTACAAAAGACCCTGAACAGCCAAACAATCTGAGAAAGAAGACCAAAGCTGGAAGTACCATGCTTCCTGATTTCAAAGTATACTACAAAGGTATAGGAATCAAAACAGTATGGTATTGGCACAAAAACAGACAGACAAATGGAACAGAATTGAGAGCGAAGAAATAAAACTGCACATATATGGATGATTAATTTATGACAAAGGAGCAAAGACCATACAATGGAGAAAGGACTCTCTTCCAATAAGTACTGCTTGAAAGAGTGGACAGTCACATGTAAAAGAATGAAACTAGATCACTATCTTACACCATACACAAAAATTAACTCACAATGGATTAAAGATGGATTAAAGACTTGAATGTAACACCTGAAACCATAAAATTCCTAGAAGAAAACACAGTTGGTAACCTAACTGACATCAGTCTTAGATATATTTTTGTGGTTCTGACTCCAAAAACAAGGAAACAAAACCAAAAATAAACAAATGGGACTACCTAAAACTAAAAATCTTCCACATAATAAAGGAAACCATCATCAGAAGGAAAAGGCAACCTAATGAATGGGAAAAGATATTTGTAAATCATATATTCATTCGATAAGGGGGTAATATCCAAAATATATGAAGAACTCATACAACTAACAACAAAAAAACAAACAACTCAGTTAAAAAATGGGCAGAGGATCTAAACAGACATTTTTCCAAGGAAGACATACAGATGGCCAAAAGGCACATGAAAGATACTCAGTATTATTAATTATCAGGGAAATGCAAACCACAATATCACCTCACACTGGTCTATTATTGAAAAGACAAGGAATACCAAATATTGAAGAGGACGTGGAGAAAAGGGAACCCTCATGGACTGTTGATGGGACTGTGAATCGGCGCAGCCACAATGGAAAGCAGTATGGAGATTCCTCAAAAAAAAAAAAAAAAAAAAGGAATAGAATTGCTATATGTCCCAGCTACTCCACTTCTGGGTATTTATCTGAAAAGTGCGATAACACTAATTTGAAAAGACATATGCAGCCCTTTGTTTATTGCAGCATTATTTACAATAGTCAAGATATGGAAACAACCTAAAGTGTTCATTGATGGGTGAAATGGAAGAAGATGTGGTATGTATATATATACAATGAGATATTACTCAGACATAAAGAAAGAATGAAATATTGCCATTTTTGACAACATGGATGGACCTTGAGGGTATTGTGCCAAGTGAAATAAGTCAGTTGGAGAAAGACAAAAACCATATGAATGAAATCATATGAATCTGGAAATAATAAAAACAAACAAACAAAATAAAACAAACTCAAAGATACAGAAAACCAATTAGTGGTTACCAGAGGGGTAGGGGGTTGTGGGGTGGGTGAAATGGGTGCAGGAGGCCAACTTTATGGTAATGGATAATAGCTGGTGATCACTCTGTATACAGATGCTGAACTATAATGCTGTATACCTGTAACTTACATAAAACAATAAAAAACTCATCAGTAAAGAAATATTGGTTTGTATCCATGACCTCATATTTAGGAAGGGAACGGTCTACCCCCCCATACTGATTCTATCTACCCTAGAGTAGAAGTGAAGCTGGCATTGTCAGTCATTTTTGAGGTCCAAAAATTTCTGAAAATCAGCTTAACTTCTAGTCTACACATGCCTCAAGATCCTAACCAATTAAGAGGGGCATTTATAATTATGTGGTGCAATTTTTGAAGGCCATTCTTCATGACATTCAATCTATATTACTGGTATCTTCAGTACAATATTTCTTTCAGACCATTATATATGAATCAGCAAATATAGCTTAGGTGCTGGGATATTAAGTTCAAAAATTCTTTTCCCTCACAAAACTATAGCTATTAGTGATCCTTAACCATACTCAACTCCACCTCTTGTACCCATCCTCCAACCCCTTCTGTCTAGGGTGTTTTAATTTGATCTTTGTTGTACATGATGCTGGAAAGATAAAGTTCTCTGGTGATAGCATAATCAAGATAAAAGAGAGAGAGCAAACCCGAAACCAGAGTGGGTCCTTATCGTCCCCACAGCTGTGCAAAGAAAAGAAATGAGGTGCAGAGTACACTATTAATCCTTCATATTTTTCTTTCTTTAAAACTCACCCTCATTCCCTTTCCAGAACTTCTTTGTAAGAAAAACCCCCATGTCTTTGCCGGTACTGTTTTTAGATAAGCTGTTTTTAATCATAGTTATTAAAAAGAATTTTCCCTCCAGAGAAATAATTTGCTGAATTTGAACAGTCACACTGGGTCCACTTAAATGGAACCTGCCTATGATTCACAAGATTGCTATTCTTCAAAAACATTTAAAATTACTTGCTACTGACTGTATGTTACAAAATAAAAGTTACTCAATAACATTACCCTCTTCATTTCAAAGGCAGGCCTTGTAATCCTGGAAAAATAACAGTAAGAAGTGAAACACTTCCAAACTGAATAGCATGAAAATAATTACTGTCATTTTATCATCTACCTTTACTCCTCAAGACTCTCTGAAGCAACAGGCAGGCCTGATTCACTTTTGTATCTATTACCACTTAACTACGGGGAAGGACTAAACTCAGCCACACGGTCTGTTCTTTTCCTTTTGTAAGCTGTTTTATTGCCATCATAATCACCGATAGCGACCCTCTCTCCCATCTGTTGATTTTTTTTTCTTTGCTGAAACAGTGCTTAGCTTTCAAAAATACTGATCTCAAAATCATTAACCTAGAAAGAACCTGGCCTTCATCGACTCCATTTATGGGAGGTTAAAGCAGTCTCAAGGGTTTGCTAAAATAAACTAACGGGCTGTAGAGGAAAGGAACACGCCATCTGGCCAAGCCAGTGAGGCTGAGAATGCATAGTTTAGGTAATCACTTTAGGTGAATCTACTACAATACATGCAAACGACAGAAAGTTTGGATTTGCTTCTTTACCTTCTGAATCTTCTTACAGTCTGAACAATGAAATGGCTGAAAGAAAGAGGAATCTAGGGCTAATGTAAGAAAATGAAATGTGAGTGATGTGACCAGTGATAAGACATCAGTGATTTACAGTTTCTATAGACCTCTACTGCTTAGTGAAGGTGGAAATTTTCTTGGTTCATGACAGACTTGTCAAAAGAATTGTGTGTAAATACATTTTCATATATTGAATCATTTAGTACACTAAGGAATCTAGGAATGTAAAAGGAGACTGTGTAGACATCTATTTATTCCCCAATAATTTATATTTTGTAAGCATGGATGTCTTACTCTCTCAGATTTCTTCAAGAAGAAACTCGCCCTGACTGAGACCTAGGTTTTATCAATTAAGAAATACTTCTTCAGGCAAAACAGATATAAATGGCCACCTTATTTCCATTTTTCAGAATCAGGATATACCCCTATTCACACTGTCTACATTTTCTCATCTCCCAGCTACTTACCAACTCACTCTGACTGGTTTCTACACCTGTCATTCCACTGCAAGAAATTGCTTCGTTTTTGCCAAATACAAATTCACACAATTTTCACATTGTATTATTTAACTTCTCAGGATCATCCAATACAATCGTCTTCTCCTTCTTATAACATTATCTCATCCTTGCTTTCAGGGCAGCACACCTACTTGCTCCTCTCCACCAGCTTTGTCAGGTCTTTTTCCTCTTTTCTATCCCTAAATGTCTATCTTCATAGGACTCCAGTTTGGGGCCCTCTCCACACTCTTTTCTGATGACATTAGAAACCATCACTATTCTAGACTGAAGCAGTTAAGTAAAAACCTAGTAATTCTGATTTTAATAGAAAAATATCAGTATGAATGTGCGATACATCTCCTAGCTGTATCCAAAATGAGCAAGCCAGTAACAATGAATATCCAGACTGTGTTCTTGAAATACCATTTGCAACTAAAAGGAACTCGAGTTCCTGAGAGAAATGGTTGAATCCAAGTATAAGGTAGGAAATGTGTCCAAATTGCCCAGAAACAAAATTGAAGAGACTTTTTGCAACATTAAATGAAATAATGGATCTGGGCAATGATCATCAGTGGCTGCTAACATCAGAAAAAGCAGGACAACCAGATATTGTGTGCCTCATGATGAAAGTACATAGCACCATCTATGAAATATTTTTGACAAAAAAAAAATCAAATCTGTGTCAAGTAAAAAACTATAGATCTAACTACCAATTTACAAGAAATAAGGGAGAAGGAGAGAATAATGTGGGAAATGAAAACATGGGGATGCAACCCAGAAAATACAGATTGTGAGAATCTCTATAAGGGTATAACTTTAGTTTATCAACAAATAAATTGCAAGTGAAAAGAAGAGGGAGAGAAAAGAAAAAGAAACTTAAAAGAAAAAGCAACAAATTATCATGTATAAAACTTATTCAGATTTTGATTAAAAAACAATCTGTAACAAATAATTTATGGATGGTCAAGGAAATTGGAACACTGATTGAATAGATAATATAAAGAAATTACTGTTACTTTAGTTGTGATAATGATATTGTGATTATATTTCTATAGAGAGTCCTCAATTTTAGAAATCTGTACTGAACAATTAATGATGGAAATTATATTCCACCTGGGATTTGCTTCAAAATAATCCAGTAGTGTTAGTGGTGGTGGTGGGAGGAGGGGAGCAGTGGGGGTGGTAGAATGGATGGATATAGTTGAAATGAGATTGGCCATGAGTTGATGGCTGTTGAAGTTGGGTGAAAGGCACATGGGTGTTCATTGTTCTAGTCTCTACTTCTGTGTACGTTTTAATCTATAAAAAAAAATTTTTAAAAATCCATATGCTGATGTTGACTGAATCTAGATTAGTCCTGCCTCTCCTCTGCACATGGAGCTACATGTAATTATACCATGATATCTAAGTATAATCGTTTTATAGGCATCTCAGACTTAATGTATACAAAATCCAACTCAAATTCCACAAGTCCCACTAAAATAATAATAACAAGAGCAATAAAACCTGTTTTCTACTGGTCTTTCCATCTCAGTAATTCTTGCAGCATATACCCAGTTCCTCAACCGAGAAACCTACAGTAACTTTTGAGTCTTCCCTCTTCCAAGCCTTCTCATCCAGTCCATTCCAAATCAACCTCCTTTGCCCCCTTCACAATCTAGGCTACCATCATCTCTCATATTGACTCCTGCCATAAACTATTAATTCATCTTTCTTATTTTATACTTGCCTTAAATGTAATTTTCTAGACTGATATGACGTTTTTAAAATATGAATTGGATCATGCTTAAAAATCTTTAATGGCTTCCCATCCTATTTAAATAAAATATAAAGCTAGCTTATTCTGCAAGGTCATACTTACCTTTCAAGGCCATCTTATATCTTACTCACCAGCAGGTCAATAAACTCCAGCCACATGAATTTGAACACTCCAAGTTCTCTTATATCTGGTAGCTTTTAGTACATACTGTTTCCAAGACTAAAAATACTATTCCTATAGCCCATCCATCCTGGGCTTTTTAATTTGCAAGAGTCTAAAATCTCTTAATCTTCATCCTTTATTTTCCATTAGAGCACATTTTCCATTTACTTCATTGTAGTTATCTCAATTTATAATTTTGTATTTATTAGCATATGTTTTTAATTACCTGTATCCCTCATTACACTATGAATTAAGACAAGCCAATATCAATTTAGTATAACAACTCTGAGCGTTGCCTAGCATATAGTAGGCTCTCAATAAGTACTTGTTTAAAAAAATTGAAAGTGAACAAATTGAACTTGATGCTTGTGTTCCAAGTTTCAGAAAGTAGACCACTTGGAAATGTAAATATTTAAGTATCAATGTCCAATTTAAATGGGGTGAGCATTTTAAAGAAAAATCTAATTGACACATGAAATTATCTAACACTCATAGTAACTCACATTTTAATTTAATGAATGATTAAGTTAGGGTACGCTCAGATTGAAATTGAAATCATATATCCCATGTTCAGTTTAAAGCTCTCATCCCCACCTCAAGGAAATCTTTATTAGAGAAGAGAAACCAAATGTATTATTTGAAGCTTAACCATTTTCTATTTTTTGTGTAAAAATGCCACAGAGTAAATGGAAAACGTTTATTTCCTCACCTTAAGTCATGCAGCTCTACATTATTTAAATATGTGCTCTAGGTGTAATTTCATCTACATTCTGAAGTAAGATTTATACATATTCACCATAAGAAGCATAGTTCTGAGAATATAAATGCAGTAGAAAGCAGTATATGTGATCACAGAATTGTTATCTTAATGACGCTTACTTCCATTCCTCCCGTGGTATAAAGCTGTAAGCAGGGAAGAGTTTCTCAGAGGTATTTGAAGTTCCCCACATAGGGCACATGAAGTTGGGATGCATATGATAAGTAAAAATTGGTTAGTGGAGGGGAAGAATTCAGAGAGAGTTTTGGGGCAGCTCTATCTCAGACATTTGTATTGGGGGAAAATAGAAAAACAAGAGAAAACAGTAGTTAATATTTCGAGTTTAAGTTCCAAGTATAACACTTATAGTTACAGCACACTGGTCTGGAATGTGCACAGACCACATTCCAGACCAATCAAATCAGGTTCTCTGGAGGTGGAACCCAGGAGTCAAAAATTTTTTAAACTACCCAGCTGATTCTAAAGTGAGTGCAGCCAAGAAACATTATTTCAGGGTCTTAGATATAGCAGGGTACAAGCAAGAGGATTATAAAATACACACACACACAGACATTTGAACATGCAGTTATATATTGGGAATATATTCAGAGAGCCAGATGCACAACTGCATTAGCTGATTCTTTGGTCATATTGTACCAGAAGTCCTCAAGATTTCTTAAAGAGTTGATTTTTCATGTCCCTCAACATACCTCTGTAAGTCAATGGAAGAAAAGCAGAACAAGTTGTACCAAAAGCTTTTAAACATGCATGGGTATTTATGTTCCCAAATTTAAACATCCAAGCACATAGATACATTGATACATAAATCCAGAGTGTCTTTCCAAGCAAGAGGGAAACCTCCTTGCTTTGCAGCCCCTTTACCTCCCCTTCCCTGTGGTCTCTGGCGTTCTTGGACTCAGCTGAACAGCTGATGGGGGATAGGAAAGGGAAGCTGAGCTTTGGATCCCACTGTGTAGCAAGAGAAGGAAGAATAACCACCCGGTGGTTTAGCCTCAATGTGGTGTGATTTCACCTCAAATCCAGCAAGATTCATTCCCTTTGGCCTCCCTATGTGCCCTTGGTTTTATTTGTGCCAGATCTGAAGAGCAAAAGAGTATGAAGGGTAAAAGTTAGGCCACTACCCTTAGATGTGTAATGGTATATTTAAATTCTGCCCTTTTCATTAGTTTGTGAGTTCTTGAAAGGAAAGGCTGTATTATCTGGTTCACTACTGGCCCTTAGGTCATGAAAGACATTGGCAGATACTACGTCCTCCACAAATAATTGCTGAATGAATGGATGTAGAAATGATAGCGAATGGTTGGGTTTCACCTAAAAAAAGGATGCACCATATTAGAGACTACCAGTAAACCATGTGATAATTCAAGCAAAGTATATGCTGTTCAATCTGTGCATTGACACATAAACTGCATTTTTCAACTTTCTTGACCTATGCTATAAATTTGATGACCTTTTGATATAAATCCAATTTTTACTATGATTTTAGCACAGATTTAAAATATTTGGTTAATTTTTGTTTCTGGTAAAGTAAATATGCCTCATATTCTCTATTTTTCATCTACTATTTATGAAAAAACATTTACTGATTTATTTGTGTGATCATTTTTTGCTATCTTCTTTTATCTAAATTTGTATTGCATGCTCCTTTGGTCTTCCAGTCACACACTGTACTTTTAAATATTATTGTGTGGTTGAATTAGACCAAGAAACTAAGGTTAAATACATTGCAAAACATTAAATGATCAAATATGCAGTAGTCATTAATTATGTTAATTTTTGGCTATGTAATAACATAGAAAGATGTTCATTACCTAGTGTAAAATGACAAAAGCAAATTAAAGGGCAGCATACAAAGTATGATACCATTTCTATAAATAAATATAAGCTATAGCAAAATAAATGACTATAAAAATATACATCAAAATTCTAAAAGTAAGGTAATGTTTAAATTTTCATTTTTTAATCACTCTTCCCTATAAGAAATCTATGTTACTTTTTAATAACAAAGGGAAAAAATAAACTACTTTTTTAGAATGTGTTGCTGGTACTACAGCTCATTCTAGCATGCTATAAAAAACAGAATGCCAAAATCAGTCATTTGAAATAAACTAATAACATACCTACATGACATCAGGCAATTAAAATATCAGATAAAAGGAAATTCAATAACTATATGGAAAATGAAGCTTACTCTGCAATCCATTGGACAATGCTGGATTATGTGTCCACTACAAATGCAGATTAAAAAAAATCAAAAGGAAAAGGAAAAAGAATTGAAGATATGACCAGATTTTTTTCCCTATAGACATTCCTGGATGCAAGTAATTAGGTGGCTTCTCTTAGATTAAGTAGACTAAAGAACCGTTAGCTTCGAAGAAGACATAAAAATAATAATAGAAAGTTACAAAATCTCTACTGTTGGAAATGTTTTCACACGTTAAAAAATTAATTAAAAAATCCCACGTTTTTATGAAAAGTGGGTAGAATGAGAAAAATTAAAAAAAAAACAAAACACCACAGGCTTTCTGTCAGTCAGTATTTCCTGTATAGGAAAAATACCTCTTGAAACATTCATGAACACTTTTTACCCAATCAATTGGAAGAACTTATAATAAATGTTTTAGTACAGGAATTCTTTCAAAACAAATATTTACAGAATGAAGATTGAAATATTATATCGCAAGTTGCCAAAGTTAACACCCACTGATTTTCTTGGTCTGGCTATTGCCACCATGTTTCCTCACTGAAGCAGATCACAAGCCACATATCATGCTCTCAACTGGTGCAGTCACTGAGCTGAAGTAATTCCTCATACCCAAACTCCCGGGAATCATGAATCATTATTTTCTTAACATTCCTGTGTCTGATCCACAAGGAAAAACAAAGCCCTTGATACACCTGCCTGGAAAAATGGCCATCCCCTGACAATGGCACTTTTCCTTTATAGTGCCTGCCACAATCACTTTACATAAATATCTATAATAACGGATGTAATGTCTCTCTCTCCCTCTAGACTGCAAAATGCATGAAGGTAAGTGCTGTGCTCAATATTGTTTACTATTATATACCCGTGTCTTGTAGAGTGCTTAACTTACATTAGTCACTCCATTAGTGTTTGTTGAATAAGCAAATGAATGAACCATTTTGAATGAAGAAGAGGAAAACTGTGGTCCCACAAGGAATGGTGCCAGGGTAAATTACATTTATGATATTTGTACCTGTCATGAAAGAAGGAATGTCCAGGGAAACTCACATTTTTGATAGAACCATCTGGGTAGTGAATCATTTTATCATACAAGACAAATTATGGTAACGTTATGACAGGGATCTAAATAAAAGGCATTTGGGCTTTGAAGTGGGCAAGGATGAGGAAAGTCATCTATGGTGAAACATCCTAAATTTTATAAATGAGATAATAGGCTACAAATTATTAATTAAACCTAGTAATGTTTTATTAAAGACTATTTCATAAAGACATCAGAGCAATATGACATGGTCCGTAACCAGGTCAAAGGATACTGGACTAATTCATAAACTTTACTTCATTAAGAGCTTCTGTTTAAGAAAAGACACCATTAACAAAATGAAAAGCCAATATTAAAAAACGGGAAAATATATTTGCAGTAAGTGTAATTGACAAAGGACTCATATCCAGAACACATAAATGACTCCTACTAATCAATATGTAAAAGGCAGAAAATGAAGTTAAAGAGTGGACAAGGAGACCCAAACAGACAGTTCACACACACACAAATAGATCTTTCCATGGTCAATAAACATTAGCTATCCGGTGAATGCATCCATTAGGATAGATACAGTTTAAAAGACTGGCAGTGCCAAGTACTGACAAGAATGTGGAGCAATTTGCATTGTCATAAGTGTTCATTAGAATCTTATCTGAACTTATGCATATCACATGACTCTACTCCATGGTATACACCCAACAAAAAGAAGTACATATATACAATGAAAACCTGTACAATAAGCTTCAGAGTAGCATTATTTGTATTATCTCCCAACTGAAAACAATGCAAATGTCCATCAACAGAATGGATAAATAAATTATGGTATAGTTATACAATGGAATACTATGCAAACATATAAAGGAAGAAGCTTCTGCTACATGTAACAATACTGAGAAATTTCACAAACATAACACAGAGCAGCTGTTTAGAAGCTAAACAGAGAGCACATACTAAATGATTCCATTTATACAAAGCTGAGAAACAGTTGAAACTAACCTCTGTGTTAGAAATTAGGATGGCTGTTACCTGTACGGGGATAGTGCTCAGAGGGTGGGGTAATATGGAGCTTCTGGTATTTTTGTTTTGCTTTGTTTTGTTTTTTGTGATCTGAGTGGTGGTTGTACAAGAATGTCACTTTAAGAAAATCTCTTGCGCTGTATACTCATAATTCTGCAGCTTTCTTTGAGCTTATTATAGTTCATTAAAAAGTTTATATAAACAATAAAATGCTGGACTCTACCAAGGATGCCACAAAGTAGTATTTCTCCAGGTAGGTTCCACAGATACCTTTCAAGAAAAATATATGGACAAACAAGTTGGGAAAATCATCTTACTAAATCTCCCATTTCCACAGCTTTTTCACACCCAGTTGATCACAGATTCTTAATAACAACTGTTTACATTGCTCAGGGCTATTATTCTCTGGAATACCTTAGGAAAATATTTTAAGCTGAAAGAGTTTCCTGCAGAAGCAGAGAGGTCATTCAGACCTCCTCCCCCACTTACCGCTCTTCCCTGAAGCAAGTTATAAAGTCTTCATGTGAGAGGTGCCCTTTCCATACCCAGAGGGAAGGAGAATTCTTATCTCCAAAGACAAAGGGCACCAAGAAGAATCCTAACAGGCAGGCCTTGCTCGTGTCTCCCAGTTTACTACAATTACCTCATACTCCTTAACCTGCCATATTCCTCCACAACTGTCCACTCTTCCTCAAACCTGGCATAAAAATACACAGGCTTGTTTCTTTGGGTCTTCATTTCTTTATGAAAGCCCTTGTGTCACATAAAACTTACATTAAATAAATTTGTATACTTTTCTCCCGTTAATCTGTCTTTGTCAGTTTGTTTCAGACCCAGCCAGGGACCCTAAGAGGGCTGAGGAAAACTTTGTCCTCCCCTACAGAGCCTAGAGTAGTTACTGACATCCATTCTGTTGTCCTAACAAAAGTTTACAACAGAAATGCAAAAGGCCAGAGAAAAACACCAGATTATACAATAAAAGAAAACCTATGTTTTTAGTACCTTAGGGATACATTTCTCTATGATTAATGAGTGTTCATTATTTTTACAGCTAGATCAGCACCAAAGAATTTGGCTTTTGGTATACAAATGCATATTTTTACCCACCAGGAGTTTAGGTTCAAAAGCAAGAAAAGGTTGCATTAAATTGTTGAAAAGATGAAGAATGTGTATAGGTACCCTAAATCTATGATTACTATGCCTGTGTGGCCTCTCTTAGATCAAAAGCAGCACCTGAGATAGGGTCTTCGTTACCATGGTGACATGAGTTTATTTTAAGGAAATACCCTGAAGTAAGGAGGCACAGAAAATGGACTCATCTGGTGTGCAATAGGTTTTGGGGGAGCCCTGGAACATGAGTTCAGATACTCCAGCTCCCAAGTCCCAACAACAGTCAAACAGATATTCCCATGAGCCAGCTCCCCTGGTCTCTGCCTCTTGGCTTTTTCGACCCTGATCCTAATTGTGCTTGTGGCTACAAATTTGCTCTCCACTTCATGTGTTTACACTCTAGTTGTTTCTGTTTTCTCATGTTTTGTGCTTACTACTTTCTCTCTGCTCTCATCTTCTATGCTGCTCTATTATCAGTCCTTCCTTCTCTGTGTTTCACATTCAAACATTCCACAGGAAGATCGGATTGGGTCAGTTCTTCCCTCTCCAGAAAAGGATTTATCTATTAACCAAGTTCTACAGCCAGGCTACTTCTCAGAAGCCAATCCAGCTCGAACATGAGCAGGGGGACAGTTGCCCAAGGACAAAGCATGCTGGAGGAAGCAGCAGTGTTAGGCTCTGCCTTCAGAAGGGAAGGGACACGGCAAGCCTTCAGAGCTTGGAGGCCTGGCCAGGAAAATGACAGTTTGCCAACTGTACAAAAGAAGCCTGATGTCTGTTACCATGGACACTGGTTTGGTGAATCCTAAGTAGGATCAAGTAGGGATGGAAGGCAGATGAACGTGGCAAATAAGCTCATGTGACCCCTTAGTGTGACTATATCAGTCACAATGGGGAAAATGGGGCTGCTTATCAAAAACAAAACTTACAGGTCTCTGGATTAAAGGTTAAATGTATTAAGTCTATTAGATAAATCTATTAAATCTGTAGCATTTATGCTAGGAGATAAGATAGTGATCTATTAAAAAAATCACGAAAGGTGATAAAATGAGCAGAGACAAAGACTACGAGAAGTGACACTTGCTCCTGACAGTTTCAGGCAAATACCAAGGCCTCCCTCTGCAGTGAGTAGTAGAAAAATATGGTTTTCCTGGAGGTAGCAAAATTTGCACAGATAAGTAAATTAAAAGGTGAGTGTTGCAATGAATTTCTAAGTTAGCTAGAGAAATTAAGATAAGAGCTAAGAACCATCCTGACCTGTTCATGAAGTTTTATTTATAAAAAGAGCAGTAACCATATACTGGTTGCAGTGGATAGAGAAGTAGATGACTAAAAATGATAAAAACTCTCTTATTCTCCACCCCTGGCCCTAAGACAGGATAGGCTCATTGTCCTAGCATTCTTCATGGTTGAGGTGGCTGGCATTAGACTGTGTTTGTGCTCTCTGTTATTCTCTAATTTGTCGAGTGCTAGGCCCATATCACCAATTGCTCACTTAATAAGAGAAGACAAAGATACCGAATCAGGCCTCAAATGTAATCTGAGAAAACAGGTGGGTACTTTTGTGGTTCTATAACTTGACTAGGCTCCAGGGTTATCACAGTGCCCAGACCCTGCATCAGAACAGATCTGTACCAGTCCCTTCCCCTGGAGTTTTATATTCCAAGAAACAAAAATCCTAATATTATTATTCCTACTCTTTTATCTTGCTTAAAGAAAAGTTTACTTACTTTAATACTGGGATGCAAAAAATATTTATGGTCAGATGTTGTGATCCAGTAAAAGGTGTATCTAATTCTTTACTCAAAAGAGCACAGTGATAACCCAAACCTATTCGATATTTCAACACGCACATATTTAGTATGAATGTAACTTTGCCTTTCCTCAAGAGAAATAATCACAACTATTCATTAGGAAATTTCTTATACAAAGAATTAGATACAATTATGAGCCACAAATCCATAAAATCCATGAGCCACAAGTCATCATGGTATACTGGAAAGTCTTGTTATTAGGACTCTTAGGACACAAGATTCAAATCCAACTCTGCCCATCACTAGCTCAATGCATTTAGACAAGTTGTATAAATGTTCTTTGCCTCTATTTCCTCATTTGTAAAATGAAGATAATAATAAAACCAATTCACAGGTTTATAGCAAGGATTAAACTAATTAATAAAAGTAGAATGCTTACAACAGTGCCTGTCATCTAGTAAGCACTCAATAAGTGCTAGCTGTTATTAGTTGGAGCCCAACCTTAAAAGTATTTAAGAATTTTATTTGAGAACAAACATGACAGTCCTTAAATCACCTGTGTTATTGTCAGAGATGAAATAATTGACTGGACCCAAGGCCGGATACGGTACAGTAACTCAAGTCTTATTAAGTTCCTAGATGGGAGGTTTTACATAATTGGAGTTGTTTGTGCTTCTTGTCAAAGAAGAACTTGGTATTGTCAACCTATCTCAACAGCAGATACAAAGGACCCCCTACAGAGAACTGGGAATTTCAGAGGGAGATAAAGATATCACAGTTTATATCCCTACAGAGACATGAATGCCCCTTTTAGGCCGCTCTG